>NC_137337.1:72782509-74034412 GCF_965287045.1 Carcharhinus amblyrhynchos | reverse complement strand
TCTCACAACACCAGGTTAAAGTCCAACAGGTTTATTTGGCAACAAAAGCTTTCGGAGTCTCGCTCCTTCATCAGGTGAGTCACCTGATGAAGGAGCGAGACTCTGAAAGCTTGAGCTGCCAAATAAACCTGTTGGACTTTAACTTGGTGTTGGGAGACTTCTTGCTGTTCAAATCCCACCACAGCAGATGGAATGAGAGTAGCTGGAAAATCCTGCCCTGTGCGTGAATGTAAATGAATGGGTGAACCCGTCAATGGGCAGGTTGGTATTATGGGTAAGTGGGTGGCATAAATGGGTAACTTTGTGGGGACGTACAGAAGAATTTTAAAAAATTCATCTGTGGGACATGGCTGTCACTGGTACGCCAGAATTCATTGTCCATTCCTAGTTGCCTGAAGGCAGTTGAGAGTCAACCCCATTGCTGTAGCTCTGCAGTCACATGTAGGCCAGACCGGGTAAGGATGGCAGATTTACTTCCCCGAAGGATATTAGTGAACCAGATGGGTTTTTCCGACAATTCACAACAGCTTCATGGTCATCAATAGATTCTTAATTCCAAACATATTTTATTGAATTCAAATTCCACCATCTGCCGTGACAGGATTCGAACTTGGGTACCCCGAACATTTTGGAAAATCTCAGCAGGTCTGACAGCATCTGTGGAGAGAGAATAGAGCCAAGTCTGGATGACAAAGGGTCTATCACACCCCACCACAATTCTCCCTCTCTTTAACTCTGAAGGAAAGTCATACAGACTCAAAATGTTAATTCCGTTTCTCTCTCCACAGATGCTGCCAACTCTGCTGAGTTTATACAGCATTATTCTATTTATTTTCTCTTTCGTATAACTGTGTTGACAAGCCTGGCTACCCCCATACCACTACCTCAGCATTGGCTGCTGTTTTCCCTCACACGAGGGACTTGAAAGAGCGGGGGGGGGGGTGCACAGTTTAAAAATAAATGGGCCTTTGATTTTGATTTGATTTGATTTATTATTGTCACATGTATTAGTATAGAGTAGAAAGTATTGTTTCTTAGGCGCTATACAGACAAAGCATATTGCCGATAGAGAAGGGAAGTAGAGAGTGCAGAATGTAGTGTTACAGTCATAGCTAGAGTGTAGAGCAAAATGAGCTTAGTGCGAGGTAGGTCCATTCAAAAGTCTGGCCTACATGTGATTCCAGATCCACAGCAATGTGGTTGACTTGCAACTGCCTTCAGGCAACTAGGGATGGGCAATAAAGTTTTTAGATGTCCAGATCACCAACAACCTTTCCTGGTCCCCCCATGCTGACACTATAGTTAAGAAAGCCCACCAATGCCTCTACTTTCTCAGGGGACAAAGGAAATTTGACAAGTCAGCTACAACTCTCTCCAACTTTTCTGGTTGTATCACAGCTTGGTGTGGCTCCTGCTCTGCTCAAGACCGCAAGGAACCACAAAAGCTCCTGAATGTAGCCCAATCCATCACGCAACCAGCCTCCCATCCATTGACTCTGTCTACACTTCCCGCTGCCTCTGCAAAGCAGCCAGCATAATCAGGACCGCACCCACCCCGGACATTCTCCCTTCCACCTTCTTCCATCGGGAAAAAGATACAAAAGTCTGAGTTCACGTACCAACTGACTCAAGAACAGCTACTTCCCTGTTGCTGTCAGACTTTTGAATGGATTTATCTTCCCCAGAGAGATATTGAGGTAGGATTATTGACAAGGAAATCAAAGGGTATAGGGAGTAGATAGGAAAGTAAGTCCTGCAAGCAGATCGGCCAGGATCGTATCAAATGGTGGAGCTGGCTTGAGGGGCTGAATGGCCTATTCCTGCCCCTCAATTCATATGATTGTGTACATGTATGTTCATATGTTCCCCAAGTACTGATAATGGACAAACTGGTCTGCAATTTTGTACCTAAGGAGGAATGTGCCTGCCTTGGAGAGGGTTCAGGGAAGGTTCACAGGAATAGTCATAGAATCACAGAACCCTACAGTGCAGAAAGAGACCCTTCAGCCCATCGAGTCTGCACTGAACACAATCCCACCCAAGCCCTACCCCCGTACCCCTACATATTATACCCACTAATCCCTCTAACCTATGCATCCCTGGACACTAAGGGGCAATATCTTAGCATGGCCAATCAACCTAACCCGCACATCTTTGGACTGTGGGAGGAAACTGGAGCACCTGGAGGAAACCCATGCAGACACGAGGAGAATGTGCAAACTCCACACAGACAGTGACCCGAGCCAGGAATCGAACCCAGGACCCTGGAGCTGTGAAGCAGCAGTGCTAATCACTTTGTCGTACTGTGACCCTGCGAATAAAAAGCTTGACATACGAGGGCCATTTGAGGAGTATAGGATGGAGTTTAGAATGATGAGGGGGGGATCCTATTAAATCTTACAGAATAATGAAAGGCCTGGATAGAGTGGACGTGGGGCAGATGCTTCCATCAGTAGGAGAGACGAGGATCGAAGGGCACGGCCTCAGAGTAAAGGGACAACCCTTTAGAATTCCAAGACGCCACCGGAGTGAGGCGATGTCTTGCAAACTGTGCCCAGCATACCTGCTAATTCCATCTTTTACTCTCGTATGCTCCTAAAACTTCATTTTAACTCTTTTACTACATTCTGCACTCTCTTGTTTCCTTCTCTATGAACGGTATTCTTGCTCTGTATAGCGTGCACAACACAACACTTTTCACTTTATGTTAATGCAGTGACAATAATAAATCAAATCAAATCAAAGATGCGGAGGAATTTCTTCAGCCAGAGTTGGGGGGGTGAATCTATACAATTCATTGCCACAGAGGGCTGTGGAGGCCAGGTCATTGAGTGTGTTTAAGACAGAGTTAGATATGTTCTTGATCAATAAGGGGATCAAAGATTATGGGGGAAAAGGCAGGAGAATGGGGTTGAGAAACTTAGCAGCCATGATTGAATGGCAGAGCAGACTTGATGGGCCGAATGGACTCATTCTGCTCCTATATTTTGTGGTCATATTTCCTAATTTTCTCTCTCTCTCCTGCCTCAAGCATTGGGATTACAGTTTCTGTCTTCCAATCTAAGTGGACCGTTTTCATATCTGGGGAACTGTGTCGATCAGAACCATTGCCATATCTTTTAAAATGCTGGGATTTAAGCTTTCAGAGCCAGAGGATTTATTGGCTTTTAGTGCCATTAAGTCCTCCAGTACTTTTTGTTTCCTAATATTAATTACTTTAAGTTTGTCTCTGACACAGTAGACCTATGTTTCCTCATTATTTCAACTGTGTAGACGCATACAAAATATTTGTTTAACATCGTTGACATTTCCTTATTCTCTATTGCAGTTTCTCCTGTCTCTGCCTGAAAGGGATTTTCATTAATCTCCCCCTTTTTCTTCAGACTGCTCGAAGCATTTACAATCTGTTTCTTTCTTCCTCGCTGGTTTTCTCTCATAATCTATTTGCTTCCTCTTTATCAATTGCTTACACACATTCAGGTCAGAGTTTAATTACTCAACAGTCGTTTGATGAATTGACCCAAAGCACGATTTTGGGAAAGTATTTGCATAAAGCCATGAAAAAAACAACATTTTACTTTCCTTTTTAGACTAGTTGTTCCCTTAGGGGGCAGTGTAGGCAGCACAGTGGTTAGCACTCACCGATTCAGATACCCGGGTTAGATTTCTGCCATGGGTCACTGTCAGTGTGGAGTTTGCACATTCTCCCCGTGTCTGCATAGGTTCCCTCCGGGTGCTCCGGTTTCTTCCCATGGTCCAAAAATGTGAGATTAGGTGGATTTGCCATGCTAAATTACTCCTTAGTGTCCAAAGATGTGCAGGTTAGGTGGATTGGTCATGCTAAATTTTCCCTTATTGTCCAAACTCGTTCAGATTAGGAGAATTGGTCACACTAAATTGTGGTTTACTGTTCCAAGATATGTGGGTTGGGTGGGTTGGCCATGCTAAATTGCTCCTTAGTATCCCAACGTGTGCTTGTTAGGTGGATTGGCCATGCTAAGTTGCTCCTTAGTATCCCAAGTTGTGTAGCTTAGGTGGATTGGCCCTGCTAAGTTGCTGCTTAGTGTCCAAGGATGTGCAGGTTAGGTGGATTGGCCATGGTAAATTGCCCCTTAGTGTCCAAAGATATGCAGGTTAAGTGGATTGGCTATGCTAAATTGCCCGTCAGTTTGTGAGAGTGTGTGCCCTGAAACAGCCTATGTCCCATCCTGGGTGTACCCAGCCTCTGTCAGGATAACCTCTGATTCCCTGTGACCCTGAATTGATGTGAGTGCTGAAGTGTTCTCCGAGGTAAACAAAAAATGCCAACTCAATCAATTTAAGCAGGTTATATTTTGAATTAGTTAATGAGGTCCACCAAGAAAAACAATAGGCTTTCAGTAATAAAGAGTGAAATAATGCACAGTGTTGTTAATGAGCACTGGACGCTTGTACAATGATGTACTTTTTCTCACTGGGTGTCACTGTTGTTATGTGAGAAATGATGCAGCCAATCTGCAGTCAGAAAGCTCTGACAATGAATGACCAAATAATCCATTCTTGTGCTGGGTTAAATATTGACCAGGGAGCCAGCTACGCTTTAAAATAATATCGCAGGATCTTTCAAACCCACCTAACGAAGCAAATGGTGCCTCAGCTTCATCTATTATCCAAAAGACAGTGCAGCACTCCCTCAGTACTGACCCTACGACAATATGGCACTCCCTCAGCACTGACCCTCTGACAGTGCGGCACTCCCTCAGTACTGACCCTCTGACAGTGCGGCACTCCCTCAGTACTGACCCTCTGACAGTGCGGCACTCCCTCAGTACTGACCCTCTGACAGTGCGGCACTCCCTCAGTACTGACCCTCTGACAAGTCGGCACTCTCTCAATACTGACCCTCTGACAGTGCGGCACTCCGTCAGTACTGACCCTCTGACAGTGCGGCACTCCCTCAGTACTGACCTTCTGACAGGTCGGCACTCTCTCAATACTGACCCTCTGACAGTGCGGCACTCCCTCAGCACTGACCTTACGACAATGCTGCACTCACTTAGCACTGACCCTCTGACAGTGCAGCACTCCCTCAGGACTGACCGTCTGACAGTGCGGCACTCCCTCAGTACTGACTCTCTAACAGGTCGGCACTCTCAATACTGACCCTCTGACAGCGCGGCACTCCCTCAGCACTGATCCTCTGACAGTGCGCCACTCCCTTAGCACTGACCCTCTGACAGTGTGGCACTCCCTCAGAACTGGCCTTCTAACAGTGCAGCGCTCCTCAGTACTGGCTCTCTGACAGTGCAGCACTCCCTCAGTACTGACCCCCTGACATTGTGACACTCCCTCAATACTGACCCTCTGACCTTCCAACAGTGCAGCATCCCCTCAGTACTGACCCTCTGACGGTGCAGCACTCCCTCAGTACTGACCCTCTGACATTGTGACACTCCTTCAATACTGACCTTCTGACCTTCCAACAGTGCAGCATCCCCTCAGCGCTGACCCTCTGACAGTGAGGCACTCCCTCAGCACTGACCCTCTGACAGTGCAGCACTCCCTCAGCACTGACCCTCTGACATTGTGACACTCCTTCAATACTGACCTTCTGACCTTCCAACAGTGCAGCATCCCCTCAGTACTGACCCTCTGACAGTGCGGCACTCCCTTAGCACTGACCCTCTGACAGTGCAGCACTCCCTCAGCGCTGACCCTCTGACAGTGCAGCACTCCCTCAGCACTGACCCTCTGACAGTGCAGCACTCCCTCAGCACTGACCCTCTGACAGTGCAGCACTCCCTCAGCACTGACCCTCTGACAGTGCAGCACTCCCTCAGTACTGCACTGAACCATCAGCCTTGACTTTGCAGCCTAAGGTAGGTTTTGAAAATGTGACCCTGCTATGCAGTTGCAAGCTTGCGGCTGTCGGTGCCACAGTTAACACGTGGTGTTTAAGGACGAATTTAGAATCTGAGTGTGTGGGCTGAATTTCTAAGGAGCTGTGAAGGTCGGACTGGAGTGGACGGGACCGGGTGTGCATTGAAACATAGAAGATAGGAGCAGGAGGAGGCCATTCGACCCTTCAAGCCTGTTCTGTCATTCATTACGTTCATGACTGATCATCCATCTCAATAACCTTATCCTGCTTTCTCCCCATAACCTTTGATCCCATTCATCCCCAAGTGCTATATCCAGCCACCTCCTGAATACATTCAATGTTTTGGCATCAACTACTTCCTGTGGTAATGAATTCCACAGGCTCACAACTCTGGGTGAAGAAATGTCTCCTCATCTCTGTCCTAGATGGTCTACCCTGAATCCTCAGATTATGACCTTTGTATCTGGACACCCCCCATTATCAGGAACATTGGTTTCCTGATTTGACTTCCTCACAGTGGCCTGTGCACTCCCGCCTCCGGAAAATACCATTTTATGGGGAGGCATCGGGGTAGGGGGGGTGGAAATGGTCCCCAATCCACAGATGACTGATAGCCCATCAGAAGGGGCATAGTTTTATGGCGAGTGGGGAGAAGTTTAGAGGGGATTTGAGGAAAAGGCTTTTCACCCAGAGGGTAGTTGGAATCTGGAATGCACTGTCTGGGAGGGTAGCAGAGGTGGGAAACCTCACAACCGCCAAAGAATATTTGAGTAGCACTCGAAATGTCAGAACATTCAAAGCTAAGTGCTGGAAAGTGGGACCTGTGTAGGTTTAGTGTAGTTTTTGTCAGTGCAGACTTGATGGGCCGAAGGGCCTCTTCGATACTGTATAACTATATGACACTATACACTCCTGTACTAGTAGATCTTGTGCAAGAGTTGATCCCAAATCTTTCATTTTCATGTATCACGTGCACAAGTCAACCTCCAATACATTGCCCAAAAATTGCCCACCTTTCTGATACCAGGATCTTGTTCATAATTGCACTTGGGATGGCACGGTGGCACAGTGGTTAGCACTGCTGCCTCACTGCGTCAGGGACCCGAGTTCAATTCCAGCTCTGGGTCACTGTCTATGTGGAGTCTGCACGTTCTCCCCCTCTGCATGGGTTTCTCTGGTTTTCTCCCCCAGCCCAAAGATTGATTGGCCGTGGTAAATTAACCACATCAGGGAGATAATCAGGATAAGTATAAGGGGTTAATGGAAATAAGGCCTGGGTGGGATCGTGCCTGGTGAAGATTTGATGCCGTCCTTCTGCACTGGATTCTATTCTATGGTTCCCAGAAATGGATAACCTGGCAGTTCAGCACCATGGACAGCAACCACTAAGACAGTTATTATGGCGTGGAGATGCCGGCATTGGACTGGGGTAAACACAGCAAGAAGTCTCACAATACCAGGTTAAAGTCCAGCAGGTTTATTTAGTAGCAAAATACACTAGCTTTTGGAGCACTGCTCCTTCATCAAGTGACTCACCTGATGCCTGAAGGGGATTTTTCAGTGCTAGCCAGTGAGTGAACATAGAACATAGAACCCTACAGGGCAGAAAGAGGCCCTTCGGCCCATCGAGTGTGCATCGACCACAATCCCACCCAGGCCCTATCCCCATACCCCTATACATTTATCCACTAATCCCTCTAACCTACACATCCCAGGGTGCTAAGGGGCAGTTTTAGCATGGCTAATCAACCTAACCCGCACATCTTTGGATAGTTAGTGGTCAGGGCATCTACCTATCATCCAAGTAAGGATGGTAAGGAATACCTGAGACTGGAGTTCCTGGAGAAAGTCCTTCAGGTCTAAAAGATTGGCATCACCACCCTGAGTTTATGCTCGTCCAAACATCAAGCTTTTGAGGCCAGATATGTAGACAAGATGGGGGGTGGACTCACCTGACAAAGGGGCAGCGCTCTGAAAGCAAGTGGATTTTGGGGGTCAGTGGATTCTGGGGGGAGATCTGTTGGGGATGGGGTGTCCTGCTGCATTTGGGATTGGTGACAGAGGGAGGGATGGGCTGATCGGGTCTGTAAGGGGTGGTGGATTGGGGAGATCCGGACTGCCAGGGGGTAGGGTAGAGGAAATGGGGGTCATGAGGCTGGCCAGTGATTGAGCTGGCCAGCAATTGGAAGGCTGGCAGTGCTGTCTACTGCACGTGCACCAATTTCCGGTCTGAGAGATCAGCGCATGTGCGGTGGCCCACTCAGTGCTATGCTGCTGGCCTCTCCAGCGGGAATCGTGCTGGTTAGGTGCATTGGCCATGCTAAATTCTCCCTCAGTGTACCCAAACAGGCATCGGAGTGTGGTGATTGGGGGATTTTCACAGTGACTTCATTGCTGTGTTAATGTAAGCCTACCTGTGACACCAGTAAATAAATCAACTTTGCCTTATAAAGTGGATACCCATCTGTAATGACTTTAATCAGATGTGGAGATGCCAGCGTTGGACTGGGGTGGGCACAGTAAGAAGTCTCACAATACCAGGTTAAGGTTTATTTGGAATCACGAGCTTTTGGAGCACTGATCCTTCCTCAGGTGAGATCTTGATCAGGTCTTTGCAGTTGGCCTATTTCAATACAAAGACCCCGATTAAGGGGCCAATTGATGGACTAATCAGGGAGACTTTACTTTGTATGTAAACAGGAGTGTCAGTTCCTTTGGCACTCCCGGAGGTAGATCGTTGACTGATGGTACCCTGTTGGAATTGTAAATAAAGAGATTCTAGCGAAGGGATTTCTTCCTTCATGAACTTATTACACCATCTTGCCGTCTCAACTTTCAAATATCACTCCGAATATCAGTCTCCAAGGCCCCTTTTAGGACGCTGGCATGTTTATGACATTTCAAACTCATTGCAAGTGCACATGCAAAAAAAAATCCTAATTTTAGAATTTTCTCTGACAAACCTCTTATTGCTGCATTGCATAGACTGGCAGAGTGCTTTAGAAATTTGATATCAAACACAGCAAAACAGTACCTCAGGGCTCTTTGGTGATAATCTTACAACGACAGATCATCCTTATTATATTGTATAAGCCTTTGGGATGTCTCATGGGGTTCTTGCTTCTAATAACTTTCTCCTTCATGCTGTAGTTGGAGGTGGTTGTTCATCTTACACTCATACAGTGTGGGCGTGTGATCACAGTCCAATGAGAAGTCCCTTCTGAGTGACCTGCATGCAACAGGCAAAAAGAAACTGATCCAGTCCCTGTGCAATTGATAAAGTGACCCTTTCTTCACCGCTGTTAAGTTTTCACATTGGGTTACACAGCACAGAGAAAGGCCATTCAGCCCAACCAGTTCATGTTGAGGTTTATGCTCTATTTCAGCCCCCTCCCAATCTATCAGTGTAGTCCCCTATTTCCACCTCATAAGAACATAAGAAATAGGAGCAGGAGTAGGCCATCTAGCCCTTTGAGCCTGCCCCTCCATTCAATAAGATCATGGCTGATCTGAAGTGGGTCAGTTCCACTTTCCCACTTTCTCCCCATAACCCTTAATTCCCTTGCCTATCAAAAACCTATCTACCCGTGACTTAAATATATTTAGCGAGGCAGCCTCCACCACTTTAACGGGCAGAGAATTCCAGAGATTCACCACCCTTTGAGTGAAGAAGTTCCTCCTCAACTCCGTTCTAACCTGCTCCCCCCTTATCTTGAGGCTGTGCCCTCTAGTCCTACTGTCCTTTCTGAGCGGGAAGAATCTCTCTACCTCTACCCTATCCATCCCTTTCATTATCTTATACGTCTCTATAAGATCCCCCCTCATCCTTCTAAACTCCAACGAGCACAGACCCAGTCTATTTAGTCTCTCTTCATAGTCTAAACCCCTCATCTCCGGTATCAGCCCAGTGAATCTCCTCTGCATTCCCTCCAAGGCCAAAATATCCTTGCGCAAGTGCGGCGACCAAAACTGCACACAGTACTCCAGCTGCGGCCTCACCAGTACCCTGTACAGTTGCAACAAGACCTCCCTGCTTTTATATTCAATCCCCCTCGCTATAAAGGCCAGCATTTCATGCGCCTTCTTCATCACCTGCTGCACCTGCAGACTGGGTTTTTGCAACTCATGCACAAGGACCCCCAGGTCCCTCTGCACCATAGCACGCTGCAGCTTTTCACCTTTAAATAGTAATCCCTCCTACTATTATTTCTGCCGAAGTGGATAACCTCACACTTGCTAACATTATACTCCATCTGCCAGGTCCTCGCCCACTCGCTCAGCCTATCCAGATCCCTCTGCAGACTTTCCACACCCTCCGCACAATTTGATTTTTCGCTCATCTTCATGTCATCAGCAAATTTCGTTACCCTACACTCAGCCCCCTCCGCCAGATCATCTATATAATTGATAAATAGCTGAGGCCCCAGCACCGATCTCTGCGGCACTCCACCAGTCACCAACCGCCAATCAGAATAGCACCCATTGATACCAACTCTCTGCCTCCTATTAGACAACCAATCCTCTATCCACGCTAACACCTTACCCCCAACTCCATGCCCCCTAACCTTCTGAAGCAACCTTTTGTGAGGCACCTTATCAAATATCTTTTGAAAATCAAGAAACACCACATCCATCGGTTCCCCTCTGTCTACCGCACTAGTCACATCCTCATAGAAATCCAATAAACCTCCTTTGTAAGCTTGTCCAGTCTCCCCCTAAATACATCCACACTATTCCCTTCAACACCTCCTTGTGGGAGCAAGTTCCCCATTCCCCCCAACTTCCTGTAGGAGCGAGTTCCACATTCTCCCCACTCCCCGTGGGACCAAGTTTCACATTCTCCCCACTCCCTGTGGGAGTGAGTTCCACATTCTCCCCACAGGGAGTGGGGAAAATAAGGAACTCACTCCCACAGGGAGTGAGGGGGATGTGGAATGTGCTCCCACAGAGCCGGGGGGGGGCGGAATGTTGAACTCGCTCCCACGGGGAGTGGGGAGAATGTGGAACTCACTCCCACAGGGAGTGGGGAGAATGTGGAACTCGCTCATCCATGGAGTAGTGAGAATGTGGAACTTGCTCCCACAGGGAGTGGGGGGAATGTGGAACTCACTCCCACAGAGAGTGTGGGGAATGTGGAACTCACTCATACATGGAGTAGTGAGAATGTGGAACTTGCTCCCACGGGGAGTGGTGAGAATGTGGAACTTGCTCCCACAGGGAGTGGCACTCACTCCCATTATTGGGACTGCCTTTCAATTCACGATGTAATGATTGAATTCTAGTGTGTTGACATTTATTTAAGCAATGACCCTGTGATATCATGTAATAGCTCCCATGTTGACCTTTCTGACCTCTCGTGTGTACTTGACGAACCATCTGCTGTGTAGAGTATAAGATATGAGAAATCTTGCAATGATTGTGACAGTAATTGAATCCAGGATGTTCTGCTGATGTTGAGAAAGTGCCTGGTCTTCATGCCATTATCAGCGTTGCTGAGTTGAATTATTGTGTTGTAACTCAGTGACTGCTCTCTGTTATTGCTAATAATTTCCTCCGTCATGTAGACATGACCAGGATGGTGAAGGACATAATGGCCCTCTGATGCATCCAATATTTTCCCATCAGCACAATTGTCACTCGACACAAGGGAGACGACAAAGCCTTATTGGCTTCTCCTTTATCTAGGTAACCACTCATGAAAGATGTTCTCACTTTTGGTCCTGGGGCTATAACCAGTCATTTACAATAACCCTTCCCCAAATCAGGAACGAAGTGTCCAATGCTGGAAAATCATCCTCAGCTCTTTCAATGACAAAAGGAACTGAATTATTCATGCTCCCAGTTTGACCTCCATTTCTCCTTAAAACACAAGCAATCCATTTTTTGATTACATCTGGAGCCAGTTGTATGGTTTCAGCAATTTTAATTTAGAACCTCTTGCATCATCACCAGCTGTACTTAACCCCCTCACGACTCTACGCCAAACCCAAGATCTTGTGACGGTTCCCATTGCCGAACCATCAGTAAGCTTTCTGACTGACCTCATAGTGCGATTAGATCATGAGACAAAATATAGGAGCAGAATGAGTCCATTCGGTCCATCAAGTCTATTTCACTATGTTTCTCATCTCCATAACCTTTGATCCCCATATCAATCAAGAGCCTATGTATCTCATTCTTAAAGACACTCAATGATCTGGCCTCCACAGTCTTCTGGCAATGAATTCCTTAGATTCACCAAACCCTCTGGCTGAAGAAATTCCTCCTCATCTCAGTTCTGAAGGGTCAGCCCTTTATTCTGAAGCTGTGCCCTCAGGTCCTAGTCTCACCTACTAATAGAAACATCTTCCCCACGTCCACTCTATCCAGGCCTTTCAGCATTCTGTAAGTTTCAATGAGATCCCCCATCCCGATATCCTTCTAAACTCCATTGAGTACAGACCCAGAGAGCTCAGATGCCTACCTACAAACTCCACATAGACAGTGACCCAAGCCAGGAATTGAACCTGGATCCCTGGCACTGTGAGGCAGCATTGCTAACCACTGTGCCATTGTGCTACCCCATAGCCTATCCTCATAGCCAATGACCTCAAGACCAGGCACATCCTGGTGAACCTTCTTTGCACTCTCTTCAAAGCTTCCATGTCCTTCTGGTAGTGTGGTGGCCAGAATTCTACTCTAAATGCAGCCTAACAAGGTTTTATATAGCTGCAACATGATTTCTCAACTCTTGTACTCAATGCCCCGGCTGACGAAGACAAGAATGCCATATGTTTTCTTAATCACTTTGGCCAACATTTAGGGAACTATGGACCTGCACACCCAGATCCCTCTGTACATTAATGTTCCTAAGGGTTCTACAATTTACAGTATAATTCACACCTAAATTTGATCCCCTAAAATGCATCACCTCGCATTTGTCCGAATTAAACTCCATCTGTCATTTCTGTGCCCAAATGTCCAATCTATCTATATTCTGTTGTATCCTCTGACAATTCCTGGCACTATTGGCAACTCCGTGTTGTCCGCAAATTTACTAATCAGACCACCTACATTTTCCTCCAGATCATTTATATATACGACAAACAATAGAGGACCCAGCACTGATCACCACTAGCTACAGATCTCCATTCTGAAAAACACCTTTCCGTCGCTACTCTCTATCTTCTATAACCAAGCAAGTTCTGTATCCATCTGGCCAGCCTACCCTGAATCCCATGTGATTTTAGTTTTCTCACCAGTCTGGGACCTTGTCAAAAGCTTTACTAAAGTGCATAAAAACTATGTCCACAGCCCTTCCCTCAGCAATTATCTTTGTCACCTCTTCAAAAAACTCAATCAAGTTGGTGAAACATGATCATCCTTGCACAAAGCCATGCTGCCTGTCACTAACTTGTCCATTTTCCTCCAAATGTGCTTATATCCTCTCCCTCAGTTTCTTCTCCAATAGCTTTCCCATCACTGATATCATCGGCCTATACTTTCCTGGATTATCCCTACTTCCTTTCTTAAACAATGGAACAACATTGGCAATTCTCCAGTCCTCTGGAGCTTTGCAAGTGCAGTAAAAAGTCTGACAACACCAGGTTTTAGTCCAACCGATTTATTTGATAGTAAACGCACAAGCTTTCGAGGTTTCCCTCTTCGTCAGGTGAATGGAGAGTTCTGGCCTCGGACAGAGCATACAAAGCACAGACAGTTTAGAGATTACTGATTAGAATGCGAATCTTTACACCTAACCTGCTGTTCAAGTCCGAAAGTGGCTGACAATGTGAGTGGAAGGAGCACTGATCACAGGTTAGAGAGATGTGTATTGTCTCCAGACAGCACAGTGAGTGAGGTTTTGCAAACCCAGGCAAGTCACGGGGGTTACAGATAGTGCGACATGAACCCAAGATCCCTGTTGAGACCGTCCTCATGGGTGTGGAACTTGGCTAGCAAAACCTCACTCACTGTGCTGTCTGGAGACAATACACATCTCTTTAACCTGTGATCAGTGCTCCTTCCACACACATTGTCAGCCACTTTAGGACTTGAACAGCATTCTAATCAGTAATCTCTAAAATAAATCGGTTGGACTAAAACCTGGTGTCGTCAGACTTTTTAATGTGTTTACCCCAGTCCAACGCCAGCACATCCACATCATGACTACTATCGGCTTTGCAAGTGGTCAAAGAGGATGTGAAGATATCTGTTAAGGCCCCAGCTATTTCTGTCCTTGTCACCCACAGTAACCTAAGATAGACAACTCCCCAGAATCTAATCTGGCCCTGGGGACTTGTCTACCTTAATGCAATTTAGGATACTCAACATTTCCTCCTTCAATATATTGGCATTCTCTAGAGCACTCATAAACCTATCCCTGCCCTCAACATCCATCATGTCCTTCTCCTTGGTGAATACTAATACAAAATAATCATTAATGATCACTTCTACTTCCTGCGGCTCCACATATAACTTCCCCCCATTGTCCTTGAGTGGGTCTACTCTTTCTCTTGCCATCCTCTTGCTCCTAATATATACATGAAAAGTCTTGGGATCCTTCTTGACCCTGTCTGTTAAAGACATTTTTGGCCCCTTTTAGCTCTCCTAATTCCATATTTAAGTTCTTTCCTATTTTCACTATATTTCACAAGGGCTTCACCAGTTTTTAGATGCCTAGACCTATCGTATGTTTCCTTTATCCTTTTTGCAAAGCTTACAATTTCCCTTGTCTTCCATGATTCCTGAATTCTGCCATTTCTATCCTTCATTTTTGCAGGGATATGTCTGTCCTGCACTTCATTTGGTTCACCAATGCTCTTTAGGGAAGGAAATCTGCCGTCCTTACCCGGTCTGGCCTACATGTGACTCTAGAGCCACAACAATGTGGTTGACTCTCAACTGCCTCCAAGGACAACTAGGGATGGGCAATAAATGCTGGCCAGTCAATGACTCCCATGTCCCACGAATGAATAAAAATAAAAGGTCCATGAGAGATTGGTTGCTGCTGGGCTTCCTGTTGGGGGGAGGGGCAGAAATATCTACCTTAAACCAGGTAATCAGCTGGAATCAGGTCCTCACCCACTTTGGGGAGGCACCTGATCGGGACAGGCACCGTGGGCTAGGGCTAGGAAACGAGTTTGATGCCCAACGAGAACTCCGATTTGGCCCCCATGTCCGATTCAACAGGCAAATCCCAGATGGGGGAAGCGGCCCGGAGAATCACTCCCACCATTTATTCAGTTGCCAAAGAGAAAGGACCCCATGCTATTAGAAAATACAAAGAATAAGTATTTCTACCTCGATATAAAAAGCCTATTAGGCTAGAATTATGACACACGGTGTATCTACAACCACTTAATGTACTGTTTAAACACTTCACCAGTTAAATGCAAATGTACAGCCTCGGGCTGCACTTGCATCAATTTTTTGCGGAGTTTAAGGGTATCTGGCAGAGCATGAGTAAAGTGTCAGAATTCCAGCAAATCATTCATTACAAGCCTCAGAAACTCCAAACTAAGAAGTATTAACTGAGGCCTGGGTGAGTACACCCTGGGAATGAAAGGCTCTCTCTTGCTCTTGAATGTTCAAATCTTTCAAGAAATTAATTTGCGCATTGTTCCTAATATCAGAAAGAATGTGCATTTGTATAGCGCCTTTCACATGTTCAGGGCATTTCCTCCCCACCTACCCACCCCCGCAATGGGAAATCCAGCAGCAAACAATGTTTCCTGGACCTTTCATTTTATTCGCACTTTACAACTACCGATTCACTTTGAAGAGCCGTCATTCCTAATCAGGCAGCGTGGCGGCACAGTGGTTAGCACAGATGCCTCACAGCCCCAGGGACTCTGGTTCGATTCCACCCTCAGGTGACTGACTGTCTGTGCAGAGTTTGCACGTGTCTGTGTGGGTTTTCTCCAGGTGCTCCGGTTTCCTCCCACAGTCCTAAGATGTGCAGGTCAGGTGGATTGGCCATGCTAAATTGCCCCTGAGTCTGCAAAGATGTCATGGTTAGATAGATTAGCCATGTTGACTTGTGTGAGGCTATAGGGATAGGAAGTGGGGTTGGGTCTGGGTAAGATACTCTGTCGGCGAGTTGGTGCAGACTTGATGGGCTGAATGGCCTCTTCCAGCGTGGTAAATGACTGTGACTCTAAAAAAAGTGCCTCCAACACTGCAACATTTGATAAATCCACAGAGGGACATAGAAATGGGAGTAAACCATGCAGTCCCTCATATCGCATGGTCTGGCATAGAACAAAGGCCAATGGAATGTTATAATTTATTGCAAAAGGGAGTGGACTATAAAAGTAATGAAGTTTTGCTACACTTACACAGAGCGGGAATACAATTGAAGTACAATGCATAGTTATGGCCTAACGGTATTGGAAACAGTGCAGAGACTAATTACTAGGTTGATTCCTAAGGTGTAGGTTTTTTTAGTTTATTTATTAATGTCACAAGTAGACTTACATTAACACTGCAATGAAGTTACTGTGAAAATCCTCTAGTCACCACACTCCAGCGCCTGGTCGGGTATACTGAGGAAGAATTTAGAATGCACCTAGCCAGCACATCTTTCAGAATGTGGGAGGAAACTGGAGCACCGGAAGGAAACCCCACGCAGACACAGGGAGAATGTGCAGCCTCCGCACAGATAGAGACCCAAGCTGGGAATTGAACCCCTATCCCTGGCGCGCTGAGGCAGCAGTGCTAAGCACTGTGCCACCAGTTGTTTGAAAAGCAAAGGTTCAACAAGTTGGGACTGTATCCATTACAGTTCTAAAGAGTGGCAGGG
Organism: Carcharhinus amblyrhynchos; assembly: GCF_965287045.1. Taxonomy (NCBI): domain Eukaryota; kingdom Metazoa; phylum Chordata; class Chondrichthyes; order Carcharhiniformes; family Carcharhinidae; genus Carcharhinus; species Carcharhinus amblyrhynchos. The sequence goes on along the minus strand of NC_137337.1, from coordinate 74,017,769 downwards.
AAGGTGATGGCCTGGTGGTATTATCGCTAGACTATTAATCCAGAAACTCAGTTAATGTACTGGGGACCTGGGTTCAAATCCCGCCTTGGCAGATGGTGGAACATGAATTCAATAAAAGAAAAATCTGGAATTAAGAATCTACTGATAACACTGTCAATTGTCCAGAATAACCCATCTGGTTCATTAATGCCCTTTAGGGAAAGAAATCTGCCATCCTTACCTGGTCTGGCCTACATGTGATTCCAGAGCCACAGCAATGTGGTTGACTCTCAACTGTCCTCAAGCAACGAGGCATGGACAATAAATGCTGGCCAATCAGCGACGCCCATGAATGATTTAAAAAAATCAATAATATAAGATCCTGAGGAGTAAGGGGGTGGATTCTGAAATGATGTCTCTCCATGTTGGAAGAACTAGAACCACAGCTTAAACAAAAGATGTCTCCCGTTTAAGACAGAATTTATTTCTCTCAGATGGACACTTGTCTGGAATCCTGTTCTCCAGAGAGTTTTGAAGCAAATTCATTCATTATTTGTGAAGGTGAGCTCGATAAATTCTTGATTGATGGGGTAATCAACAGGTATGGTCAGTACAACCTTTCAGGCTGTATCACAGCTTGGTATGGGCTCCTGCTCTGCCAAAGACCACAAGAAACTACAAAAGGTCATGAATGTAGTCCAATCCATCACGCAAACCAACCTCCCGCCCATTGACCCTGTCTACACTTCCCGCTGCCTTGGAAAAGCAGCCAGCATGATTAAAGACCCCATGCACACTGGACATTCCCTCTCCTACCTTCTTCCATTTGGAAAAAGGTACAAAAGTCTGACATCACGTACCAACCAACTCAAGAACAGCTTCTTCCCTGCTGCCATCAGATCTTTGAATGGACCTACCTTGCACTAAGTTGACCTTTCTCTAGCTATGACTGCAACACTACATTCTGCACTGTCTCCTTTCCTTCTGTATGGGCACAGTAAGAAGTCTCACAACACCAGTGTAAAATCCAACAGGTTTATTTGGACTCATGAGCTTTTAGAGTGCTGCTCCTTCGTCAGGTGAGTCATCTGATGAAGGAGCAGTGCTCCGAAAGTTCGTGATACCAAATAATCCTGTTGGACTTTAACCTGGTGTTGTGAGGCTTCTTACGGTGCCCACTCCGGTCCAACGCCGGCATCTCCACATCTTCTCTATGAATGGTATAGTTTGTCTGTATCGTGCACAAGAAACAATACTTTTCACTGTGTACTAATACATGTGACAATAATAAATCAAATTAAGTAGACAGGAAAATGGAGTTGAGGCTACAATCCGATCAACAAATTGTTCTTCTTGAATAGTGAGAGCAGGCTCGAGGCCTACTCCTGTACTTTGGTCTCACACCTTAGTGTGGATTTATACCAGTGAGTGGTTTAATATCCCAGGCCCTGTAGGATTCTCCCCCAGTAGATGAATGAAATCCATTACATCAAAAGTATCCTTCAGAGCGGCCTTAAGGCTGGATGTGGCTGGTAATTTATGACCACTGTTTTGCATTTATGAATGCAGAAGATCAGAAACCAAAACCATTTCGCCAGGGGATATTCCACAGCTTTCAATTTTAAGCATGAACGGTTTTGGATTCTGCATAATCACAGCACATAATTAAACTCCACACATCAGCGCAAGGAAACCTCAGAGCACTGGACACGAGGCATACATCTGTAATCAGACTATGTTGTTAGACGCTGGGGGGAATGTATCGAACGGTGGACAGATCAAGTATATCCAAGGGGCTGAAGGTCACTTTCTGGATAATAACGAGAATTTTTTTTCTCTCTCTCCTCTTGCTTTTAAGATTAATGAGAAAGTAGATTCAAGAGAGCAGGAAGGGAAAAGTGGTAGAAAATGTTTAGGGATGTTTGGCTGACTTCTGCCGTTCCGTTGTGCCCGTCGTAGAATGTTTGGAAGGAACAAAATCTTCCTTACTTCTTGGTAAATCTCAGTAAAGGAATCTGTTCAGAATTATAGGGGGTGTTTGAGTGGCAGACAATGTGAAGTAAAGGAGAATGATACACTATTTATATGAAGGAAGAGCTGAGATAGAATCCTAGAATTCCCATAGTGCAGAAGGAGGACATTCAGCCCATCGAGTCTGCACCGACCACACACCCACCCAGGCCCTATCCCCATAACCCCATGTACTTACCCTACTAGTCCCACTGATACTAAAGGGCAATTTATCATGGCCAATCCATCTAATCCTTTACATTTTCTCCCACGTCTTTGGACTGCGGGAGGAAACTGGAGCACCCGGAGGAAACCCATGCAGACACGGGGAGAATGTGCAAACCCCATACAGACAGTGACCCAAGTCAGGAATTGAACCCAGGGCCATGGTGCGTGAGGCAGCAATGCTAACCACTGTGCCACCATCCCAGGCGACTGAATTTTTAAAAAAATCATGGAAGGGTTTGATGATTTTTGATCTTTTTATTGTCACATGTTTTAGTCTGCAGTGAAAAGTATTGTTTCTTGCGTGATATACATACTGTTCATAGAGAAGGAAAGGGGAGAGTGCGGAATGTAATGTTACAGTCATAGTTAGGGTTTTGAGGACGACCAGCTTAATATAAAGTAGGTCATTGTATAGAGTGAAAAGTATTGTTTCTTGTCTGTATATTGCGCAAGAAACAATACTTTTTACAGCATACTAATACATGTGACAATAATAAATTAAATCAAGAGACCCATTCTCTCAATCTCAACCCAATCTCTCAATAAATCTGGCTTGTTCTTTTCCCCCAAGGTTTTGAAGCAATTTCCTGGAGTTTGTTCTACTGTGCTGTGTAAGAATGAGTTAAGTCTTTACTCGCTATGCTGGGCTGGCTGATGTTGTGTAGAACCATTCACTTCAACTTCACGTCAAAGTTAATCCATGCAGATTTTGATGGAACGCTGCAAGATTACCGAGTTCCATGGCAGCTGTCAACATGTCACATTAGAGAAGACACACTTGTTGCGTTTGATCGACAATACTTCAAACTGGCTTTTAGTTCTAACTTGTGCGTTTGAACTGCTCCAGTGAATGGTGTGTGTGTGTGTGTGTGTGCTATTTTTAAATAAGTACCAATTTCCTGTTGTTTTCTCAGCTATGAGGAAGAAAAGGTTTAACCTCAGGACTTGCTGGAAATAAATATCCATTACATTGTGCTGTTAACTGTTGAGAGCCATGGCTAGTTATTCTAAGAGAATGGCTTTGCCAGATATAGGGAAACAGGACATAGAACAGTACAGCACAGGAACAGGTCCTTTGGCCCACAATGTTGCCATTTGATTTATTATTGTCACATGTATTAACATACAGTGAAAATTATTATTTCTCACGCACTATATAGACAAAGCATACCATTCATAGACAAGGAAATGAGAGAGTGCAGAATGTAGTGTTACAGTCATAGCTAGGGTACAGAGAAAGATCAACTTAATGCAAGGTAGGTCCATTCAAAAGCCTAATGGAGCAGGGAAGAAACTGTTCTTGAGTCGGCTGGTATGTGATCTCAGACTTTTGTATCTTTTTCCCAACGGAAGAAGGTGGAAGAGGGTATGAACATGATGCCAAATTAAGCTAATCCCTTCTGCCTGCCCTTGGTCCATATCCCTTTATTCCTTGCATATTCATGTGCTGATCTAAAAGCCCCTTAAATGCCTCCATTGTATCTGCCTCCACCACCGCCACCCCTGGCAGCACGTTCCAGGCACCTACCACTCTCTTGGACAGCACAGTGGCAGAGTAGTTAGCACTGCTGTCTCACAGTGCCAGGGACCCAGGTTCAATTCCCAACTTGAGACACTGTCTGTCTGGAGTCTGCACATCCTGCATGTGTGTGGCACAGTGGTTAGCGCTGCTGTCTCACAGTGCCAGGGACCCAGGTTCGATTCCTGACTTGGGTCTCTGTGTGGAACTTGCACAGTCTCTGTGTGAAGAATTGGAATCAGTTACCAACTTTCCAGATGCGTTATTTTCGGTTTGTCTGAACGTGGTCAGTCAAACCACGTCTACATTCGCACTTGTTGCAAAATTATGGACCAGTTTATTTATGTGCATTAAGCTCACCAGACTCTCACTGACAGATATCAGTGGTTGTGTTACTTGTACCAAATGATAAGTTACATTTATTTATTCCGCTGACGATTTCAAAACTTCGCATTTTTACTCAAATCTGACACTTTCATTCAGCCCCTTAAATGTCTTCCTGCTAACTGACCCAATGTTTAGTCTTGTTTAATCAGTCTCCTTCAAGAATATGTCACTGTCTTCTTAAACCATGTTTTAGGATCTTTCAATTCTGATTTTGAGACTCATTTGCTCCTGGCATCTAGATTGGAATTTTTGGGATAAGTTAAGTTAAACATGTACATAGATCCCAGTTTGCTTTATCTTGTAAATGCATTTGACCATAATAGGACCAAACTCTGTCCCATAACTGAAATGTCACAAGTAGGCTTACATTAACACTGCAATGAAGTTACTGTGAAGATTCCCCATCGCCACAGTCTGGTTCAGGTACACTGACGGAGAACTTAGCCTGGCCAATGCACCTAACCGGCGCATCTTTCAGAATATGGGAAGAAACTGGAGCACCCGGAGGAAACCCATGCAGACACGGGGAGAACAGTCTGCACAGACAGTGACCCAAGGTAGGAATCGAACTCAGGTCCCTGGTGCCGTGAGGCCACCCCTTGATTTTGATTTATTATTGTCACATGTTTTAGTATATAATGAAAATTATTGCGTGCTATATAGGCAAAGCATACCATTTACAGCTAGGGTGTAGAGAAAGATCAACTTAGTGTGAGGTAGGTCCATTCAAAAGTCTGACTGCAGCAGGGAAGAAGCTGTTCTTGAGTTAGTTGGTATGTGGTCTCAGACTTCTGTATCTTTTTCCTGACAGGAGAAGCTGGAAGAGAGAATGTTCGGAGTGCATCAGGTCCTTAATTATGCTGGCTGCTTTGCCGAGGCAGCGGGAAGTGTAGATAGAGTAAATGGATGAGAGGCTGGTTTGTGTGATGGATTTGGCTACGTTCATGACCTTCTGTAGTTTCTTGCAGTGTTGGGCAGAGCAGGAGCCATACCAAGCTGTGAAACAACCAGAAAGAATCTTGCCTATGGCACATCTGTTCAAGTTGGTGAGAGTTGTAGCTGACATGCCAAATTTCCATAGTCTTCTGAGAAAGTAGAGGCAGTTTTGAGAAGGTATTTAAAGGTTTGATTTGATTTATTGTGGTCACATGTATTAGTATACAGTGAAAAGTATTGCTTCTTGCGCGCTATGCAGACAAAGCATACCGTTCATAGCGAAGGAAACGAGAGAGTGCAGAATGTAGTGATACAGTCACAGCGAGGGTGAAAAGAAATATCAACTTAATATATGATAGGACCATTCAACAGTCTGAGCACAGCAGGGAAGAAGCTGTTCTTGAGTCAGTTGGTACATGATCTTAGACTTTTGTATCTTTTTCCCGACAGAAGAGAGTGGAAGAGAGAATGTCCGGGGTGCACGGGATCCCTGATTATGCTGGCTGCTTTGCCGAGGCAGTGGGAAGTGCGGACAGAGTCAATGGGTGGGAGGCTGGTTTGTGTGATGGATTGGGCTACATTCGATCAACTTGTTTAGAAAGGCAGTTCCGAAAGTTCTGTAGTCAGACAATAGGATGGGTCTGGATGGAAGAACTACATATTTTGCAAAGAGGAAAGGTCCAATGATTAGAAGTTTTCGATTGTAACATAATTAGAGACACAGTCCAAATGTTACGTTCAAAGGCCAGTGACTCTAAACGTATTTTTTTCATCCTTTCCTTCACTTGCCATCAATCTGTTGTCTGACTTCAGATCAATTTCTTTTCAGTCAAATTAATCAATTTTGTTTCTCTGAAGAACATATCGACAGGAAGTTGGATACGGTTAATGTTTTTAGTGCCAGCTGAGCTTTTTCCTGATGTTGTAAATGTTTGATTTGATTAGAAATATTTGGCCTCATTTTTGATTCTTGGCAGCCAAGGCACAGGGCAAGCTCTGGTTTCCTCCAGGTGCTCCGGTTTCCTCCAGGTGCTCCGGTTTCCTCCAGGTGCTCCGGTTTCCCCTGTGTGCTCCGGTTTCCTCCAGGTGCTCCGGTTTCCTCCGGGTGCTCCGGTTTCCCCTGTGTGCTCCGGTTTCCTCCAGGTGCTCCGGTTTCCCCTGTGTGCTCCGGTTTCCTCCAGGTGCTCTGGTTTCCTCCGGGTGCTCCGGTTTCCTCCAGGTGCTCTGGTTTCCTCCAGGTGCTCTGGTTTCCTCCAGGTGCTCCGGTTTCCTCCAGGTGCTCCGGTTTCCTCCGGGTGCTCCGGTTTCCTCCAGGTGCTCCGGTTTCCTCCGGGTGCTTCGGTTTCCTCCGGGTGCTGCAGTTTCCTCCGGGTGCTCTGGTTCCTTCCCACAGTCCAAAAGATGTGCTAGTTAGGTACATTGGCCTTGCCAAATTCTCCCTCAGTGTACCCTAACAGGCACTAGAGTGCGGCGATTAGGGGATTTTCACAGTAACTTCATTGCAGTGTTAATGTAAGCCTATTTGCGTCAGTAATAAATAACTTTATAAACTGTGTGGCCAGGCCTCGGGTAAATGAGCTGTGAACACGTTGTCTCCAAGCCAACTTTACTTCTGGTGGGAGGGGGCATGCCGCCCCTCTGTGTGATCTGGCCAAGACCGCAGGAAAGTTGTGAACGTAGCCCAGTTCATCACCTCCCATCCATTGACTCTGTCTACACTTCCCAATGCCTGGGAAAAGCACCCAGAATAATCAAGGATCCCATGCACCCTGGATATTCTCTCTTCCACCTTCTTCTGTCGGGAAAAAGACATAAAGGTCTGAGGCCATGTACTAACTGACTCAAGACCAGCTCCTTTCCTCAGACTTTTGAATGGGCCTACCATATATTAAGTTGATCTTTCTATACACCCTAGCTATGACTGTAACACTCCATTCAGCACCCTGCCCTTTCCTTCTCCCTTATGTACTCTATGAATGGTATGCTTTGTCTGTATAGCGCGCAAGAAACAATACTTTTCACTGGATGTTAATACATGTGACAATAATAAATCAAATCAAATCAGGGAACTATTTAGTGTTCAGTTAATTGTATAAACTTAGAGGGAGAGAGAATGTGTGTCTGTCTGGTTTCTGTTGCTCCTTTATCCTGGAACATGTTGCGCTAGCCAGGAGGAGGAGACAGTTGCCCGGGTGCCACCCCACATCAAGCATGGCTGTCTCAGAGCCTCTCTCACTCTTAGCGCCTGCCACAGGAGAAACTGCAGCAATGGTGGGCAATCTGGGAGTGTGACCGGGAGTCACATTAAGCTCTTGTTGGTGCAGCCTATGAGACATTCTGTTGACCGTTTCCAGTATGCAGGGTCGTCACATTCCACTGATTTCCGTCCATGTAGTTTCTTTCTCAACTGGTGTGGCTGAAGTGATTCACACATAAAGCAAGAGCAAGTGAAATGAGGTGCCTGCTGATTGCTCACAACATTGACTGTGAGAGGTGTGTGCCTCCTTCTGTCAATATTTCCTTTGCTTTTACCAGTTCTATTAATATATAAATGATGAAGCATTTTCTATTACTCATTCTGAAATATTCAGTGTGTATTCAATGTATTGAATCTTATTCTATGGGATCACAGTGAGTGAACAAACCCAATTTTAATCTTGCGTCCCATTGAGATGAAGGAGGGTCACTCGTGCTGTCCGCTCACTAGCCTAGGCAACCCATCACTGATTTGCAGTATGATGCTTAACCTGTTTGGCTGTGTTATGAACATATCTTCTGTGGCCATCAAGTCTCGAAGTGGGACTCGAACCTGGAGTTTCAGGCTCAGAGGCAGGGACGCTACCCACTGCACCACAACACTGGCCTCTTAAAAGTTTATTTATTAGCGTCACAAGTAGGCTTACATTAACACTGGTCTAGCAGCGCCAGGTTCAAGTCCAACAGGTTCATTTGGAATCACGAGCTTTTGGAGTGCTGCTCCTTCATCAGATGAGTGGAGAGGTAGGTTTCACAAACACAGCATATTAGACTGGAGTTTGTCTGTCTATAAACAGAACTATGTATACGTATATATAGGTCTATATGTGCCTCGTTTGTGAAACCTACCTCTCCATTCACCTGATGAAGGAGCAGTGCTCCGAAAGCTTGTGATTCCAAATAAACCTGTTGGACTTTAACCTCGTGTTACGAGGCTTCTTACTGTGTTTACCCCAGTCCAACACTGGCAACTCCACATCATGGCTTCCCTATGAATGATATACATTGTCTGCATTGCGCACAAGGAACAATACTTTTTACGGCACACCAATACATGTGACAATAATAAATCAAATCAAGAAAAGGACATTGGGTCATCTTGTGGGGGGCAGCTTTAAAAAAGAAGTTTATTTATTATTCGCAAGTAGGCTTACATTAACACTATAATGAAGTTACAGTGAAAATCCCCTAATTTAGAGCCAACATTGTCCACAGGAGTCCAGCTGTGAGTTTGAGTTTGCAAATGAGGTCAAAGTTCACAGCTGGAGGCCATTCAGCCTCCATCTAAGCTAAAAATCAGCCTCACTATCCGTACCTGACTCCCCACTGTTATTGACAAGCTTACGTTGGCTGGATAATTTTAATGGAATTCACCATCATCCCATCAAAGTTGCTTCTGACTAAAATCCCAAGCACTGGTAATATTTGGTGCTTTAAGTTCCATTGTTACCTTAATCCAAAATTCATCTGTTACTTATTAACCGACACAAAGCACTCCATCAATTTCCTTTGCTCCAGTTACCTGACTGGACTGGTTGGAACTATCTCAAGTTTTATCATATTAAAAGTAGTTCCCTCAATCAAATCGTTTATATGAATAATGGAAGCTGTACAGAAGCTCAGATAATTCCCTGCACTGCGCTGTTCCAAGCCACAGATTGCTTTGTTTTCCAACAGACTCTTAATTCTCTGGGGAGTTAGTTTTCAATCAAGTTCACCTTCCTCCATTAATTCTATGAACCTTATTCCTTATTAAAAGCAGCAAGTTAAATGTTACCACACAAAATGTCATCTGCACTCATTGTCCTCTACTGCTACTCATCAGAGAATCCCTACAGTGCACAAGGAGGCCATTCGGCCCCTCGAGCCCAACAGCAATCCCAGGCCCTATGCCGGTAACCCCACGTATTTACCCTAGCTGTGTTTACCCTGGATAATCAGTGGCAATTTTAGCACAGCCAATCCACCTAACCCTCACATCTTTGGACTGTGGGAGGAAACCGGAGCACCCGGAGGAAACCCACGCAGACATGAGGAGAATGTGCAGACTCCACGCAGACAGTGACCCAAGACCGGAATTGAAACCAGATCCCTGACGCTGTGAGGCAGCAGTGCGAAGCTTTGTGCCACCGTGATGCCTGTTTGTTATATTCAGCATGGAATGCTTTCATAGAACCCCACAGTACAGCAGGAGGCCATTCAGCCCATCAACTCTCTCTCCTAAGGAGCATCTTACTCAGGCCCAACCCCCTGCCCTGTCCCCATAATCCCATGCATTTGCCATGGCTAATCCATCTAACATACATATCTTGGGACACTAATGGACAATTTACCATGGCCAATCCATCTAAATGTACACATCTTTGGACACCAAGGGGCAACTTAATTTGGTCAATCCACCCAATCTGCACATCTTTCAGACTGTAGGAGGAAACTGGAGCATCTGGAGGAAACCCACAAAGACACAGATAGAACGTAAAGACTCCGCACAGGCAGTGACTCAAGCCGAGAATTGAACCCAGCTCATTGGTGCTATGAGGCAGCAGTACTAACCCCTGTGCCACCACTCCACCCAAGTGCTTCCTTTGAGTGTAGAATGCTGGACCTGCTCAAAATTTTTACAGTAACTTCATTGCAATGTTAATATAAGTCTACTAGGTGACAATAATAAATAAACTTTAAACCTACCCAATAAATAATGGAAATTTAAATAAATTCGCTCACCCAAGATCAAAAGTCTTTGCAGCAATCAATGTTTCATCAGAAGAAACTCTTCAAATGCAGACAATACAAATATAACATAACATATTCCAACTTATAAATCAAAGAAAGGAATTAATAAAGAAACTTTATTGCTCCAAACTTGGGGCTACACCCTGGGCCAAACCAAGTTCCCACACAATTTCCAATAGGTTCTTCATAGAAATCATAGAATCCTACAGTGCAGAAAGAGGCCCTTTGGCCCATCGAATCTGCACCGAACACAATCCCAGCCAGGCCCTACCCCCCCATATCCCTACATATTATACCCACTAATCCCTCTAACCTCAACTACCCTGGACACTAAGGGGCAATTTCTTAGCATGGCCAAACAACCTAACTCGCACATCTTATTTTCTTATTTTTGGTGGGTCAGCTGACCCTGACATCATTCTATCATTGGTTCCATGGGTCAGCTGACCCTTACAGCTTGTTACCATTGGTCACCTTACATCTAATGCAAAGTTGTCACCAGTTACGTTTGAACAATCAGAACATTTTATCCACTGCTCAAATTGACCGGAGGAAATTATTTCTGACAGTGTACTTGTCAAAGAAACTTGGTGTGGGTATGCCGGCGTTGGACTGGCGTAAACACAGTAAAAAGTCTGACAACACCAGGTTTTAGTCCAACCTATTTATTTGATAATATACTCACAAGCTTTCGAGGGACACCCTCATTCACCTGACGAAGAGGGTGTCCTTCGAAAGCTTGTGAGTATATTATCAAATAAATAGGTTGGACTAAAACCTGGTGTTGTCAGACTTTTTACAAAGAAACTTGGGTCAGATCCTGGAATTCCAAAAGTTCAAAGGGCAAGTGACACCCATTACAAAACGTTCCAGATTTATTTGCACTCACTTTGCATATTGCAGTAATATCGCTAATTTTGAAAATTAGATATAGACTTAGGCCATTTGTTTTCAAGTTCATCGCTTTGCTCTCACTGAGGTTTATTTACCGAAAACACACATCATTGTGTGACAGATTGAAATTCCTTCAGAAAATTCACAGGAGACGGGCTGAGAATTGTGAAATTTTTCAGTGTTTAGTCTTAAACGGTCAATATTTAGTCCTTTCTAGTTTTATGTGGAATGAGGGGGAAAGCATTCAACCAACACCCCTGTCCTGGTGAAAAACTGACTCTTTATTTAAAACAGAGCACAGCCGAGAAACAGAAATGTGACCAATTCGCACACACAGGGCAAGTGACACTGCGCTGAAGTGTTTGGTATAACTCCCATTTATGTGCATCGATACATTTGCAACCAATTCCATTGTATTTCAGGCCAATGTTTCCTCTAGTCATAGAATTATAGAGACATACAGGTCAGAAACAGGCCCTTCGGCCCAACTTGTCCATGCTGCTCATGTTTCATGGATTCATAGATCATTGACATGGATGCCATCATCTCACGTGAGAACACCATCCACCAGGTACACAGTACATACTCTTGCAACTCAGCCAACATTGTCTACCTGATATGGTGTAGGAAAGGATGTCCCGAGGAATGTTATATTGGGGTGACCGTGCAGACGCTACGGCAACGGATGAATGAACACCGCTCGACAATCACCAGGCAAGAGTGTTCTCTCCCTGTTGGGGAACACTTCAGCAGTCATGGGCAGTCAGCCTCTGATCTTCGGGTAAGCGTTCTCCAAGGTGGCCTTCACGACACACGACAACACAGAGTCACTGAGCAGAGACTGGTAGTTAAATTCCACACACATGAGGACAGCCTCAACCGGGATCTTGGGTTCATGTCACACAATCTGTAACCCCCATGACTTGCCTGAGCTTGCAAAATCTCACTAACTGACCTATCTGGAGACAATACACATCTCTTTAACCTGTGCTTAACCCTCTCTCCATTCACATTGTCTGTACTTTCAAGACTTGATTACCTGTAAGGACTCGCATTCCAACCATTATCCTGTAAATTGAGTTTGTGTCTTTATATGCCCTGTTTGTGAACAGAACTCCCACTCACCTAATGAAGGAGCAGCGCTCCGAAGCTAGTGGCTTGCGCTACCTGTTGGACTTCAGCCTGGCGTTGTGGTCTTACACTCCAATGACATTAATTGGCTCTAGGGAAGATTCCGTCCCTCATTTAGGAGACAGTCTGGCCTTAGAGGGATGCTGGCCAATCTGATTGGACCATTCAGCCCCTCGAGCCCGCTCCGCCATTCAATGAGATCATGGCAGCACAGTGGCACGGTCGTTAGCACTGCTGCCTCACAGCACAAGGAACTCAAGTTCAATTCCAGACTTAGTCACTATGTGGAGTTCGCACATTCTTCCCATGTCTGCGTGGGTTTCCTCTGCGTGCCTCGGTGTCCTCCCACAGTCCGAAAGACGTGCTGGTTAGGTGCATTGGCTGTGCTAAATTCTCCCTCGGTGTACCCAAACAGGCACCGGAATGTGGCGACTGGGGGAATTTCGCAGTAACTTCATTGCAGTGTTAATGTAAGCCTACTTGTGACACTAAACAACAGACCGAAACTTAATGTAAGCGGAGACCGGGTAAACTGTGTATGTTTCTCGCCGTAGACCAGTGAAGGTGCAGCTTTGTAAATATGGAGAGTGAGGTTAATTATGTATGTGACACATTTACAAACCTATAATTATTGGTTTTCTGTAGTTAACAGAGGAGCAATTTTGAAATATTGGCAGTTTGAATACTGAAGGAAGTAAATTGTATTGATTTCTACATAACGTATTTAATGAAATATTATCAGTCAGAATCATAAATAGCAAGCCTTGATCCTCAGCTGATTATTTTTTTATATGCATGTCGCTCACATCAGTGAAGGGATAAGTAAGGTCAAAATGTGTAGCGATGTTTAACGTACCTGAACAGGAGGCCAGAAATCTATTTTTTCTTAATAAAAGTAAATTACCGCAGGTGCTGGAATCTGAAACCAAAAGAGAAAATGCTGGAAAATCTCAGCAGGTCTGGCAGCATCTGTAAGGAGAGAAAAGAGCTGACGTTTCGAGTCCAGATGACCCTTTGTCAAAGCTAAAAGGCAGAGAAAGTGGATCTATCTTTTCCTAAGAGTGTATACATCCTTCAGTAAGGGTTCACACTCAACTCTTGGCTCCCTTGTGCCACTACCTCCGCTCCCTTGTTGTTCACTGCACTGTTGGTGTGCCATGAGAACATCCTTCCACGTTCAGAAGAAGCCGAACAGGGTGGCACAGTGGTTAGCACCGCCGCTGCCTCACAGCACCAGGGACCCGGGTTCAATCCCAGCCTTGGGTCATATTCTCCCTGTGTCTGCACAGGTTTCCTCCGGGTGCTCCAGTTTCCTTCCACAGTCCAAAGATGCGCAGCTTAAGTGGATTGACCATGATAAATTGCCCCTTGATGAACAAAGATGTGTAGGTTAGGTGGGTTAGCCACAGTAAATGCGTTGGGCTGTGGAGACGGCCTGGGTAAGATATTCTGTCAGAGACCAAATGAGAAAATGCTGGAAAATCTCAGCAGGTCTGGCAGCATCTACAAGGAGAGAAAAGAGCTGACGTTTCGAGTTCAGATGACCCTTTGTCAAAGCTAGAAAATGGGAGATTTTTATACTGCAGGATTTACATATGTCTCTCCCCCCCCATCCACCCTCATTCATCTTCCATTCCCTCCTCCTGCAGTATCAATATCTCCCACTTTCTATGCCTTTTCTAGCCATGGTGATTTTATTTGAAGTCAGCATCTTGCAGAACAAAGTGAATTAAATGTTTGGCCATAGCTGGAGTTACGACTTAATTTCCACACACTCACCATCCCGACTTGGAAATATATCAACCGTTCCTTCACAGCCGCTGGGTCAAAATCCTGGAATTCCCTCCCTAATGGCATTGCGTATCAACCCACAGCACGTAGACTGCAGCGATTCAAGAGGGCAGCTCACCACCACCTTCTCAAGGGCAACTAGGGATGGGCAATAAATGCTGGCCAGCCAGTGACACCCATGACCCACGAATGAATAAAGAAATTGGGGTCAGAATAGTCAAAAGGCAGAAAATCTTGCCAATTTCATAGACTCATAGAACCCTACAGTGCAGAAAGAGGCCCTTCGGCCCATCGAGTCTGCAGCCAACACAATCCCACCCAGGCCCTACCCCCCATATCCCTACATATTGTACCCACTAATCCCTCTAACCTGCCCTACCCTGGACACTAAGGGGCAATTTCTTAGCATGGCCAATCAACCTAACCCGCACATCTTTGGACTGTGGGAGGAAACCGGAGCACCTGGAGGAAACCCACGCAGACACGAGGAGAATGTGCAAACTCCACACAGACAGTGACCCGAGCCTGGAATCGAACCCAGGACCCTGGATATACTGGAAAATTACATTCCAGGGGTATTGTTTCACTCTTTTTAAGTTAGGTTGCTCAGATGCCTGAATAAAAAGTTGTGCTCCACCCATTTTCTGTCTTTTGACCATGAGAGCAAATTTGCCTTTATCAAGTGTTTTAAAGTATTTTCATTACACGTGCTTTAGCAGACAATGCAGAGTTATACTGCAGTGAAGTGTGCTCAAAATCTGGTGATTTTGGAATCCACTTTGAATTTATAATGGATTTAAAATTATATTTAAATTTGACTGATGTGAACATTTTTAAAAGTCTGTCCAGCGCACTCATACTCAAAGCTTTCCATCACGCACAATGGATAATGTCAGAATGTCTCATTTCCACATACGGTGAAGCAATACTTTATCCTTTCAATCACTTAGTCGACGGAATGTGCTTCCCACAGGAATCAAAATGAAGCAGTCGCTTATCCCTTTTTAAACAGAATCAGTGCTCACATGAGAAAAATGCGTACGGACGTATTTAAACTAAGGACTGCAGATTTACTCCAATACTGCATCGCGCATTAAATGCATCTGGTTTCAGACATTTAGTGCAGTTTTAAAACAAGATTTCACCTAAGGACAAAGCTTGAGCCAGTGTGGAAACAGAAAATGCTGGAAATATTCGGCAGGTTTGACAGCTGCTGTGGGGAGAGCAAACGTTTCGAGCCCAGGTGTCTTTGTTGGACTCTGACAAATGGTCATCCAGACTGGAAACGTTGGCTCTATTCTCTCCCCACAGATGCCATCAAACCCGCTGAGATTTTGCAACTTTTTCTGTTTCAGATTCCAGCAGCCACAGCATTTACCTTGGGCTTGTTTCCAATGAAGCAAGCTTACAAACCAGGCATGTCCAATCTTACTACTCAAGGGGGGATACATTTGCATGTTCTTCTCACTCAAGTGGCCAATGAGCGCATATCGAAAAGATGCACAACAAGAAGCTGCATTTCAAACCAAGTTTGAAGTTTTAATTGGGAAAAAAATTGCTGAGTAAAGTTACAGTGATGTCTCAGCAATTCATTGTTAAAGCAGACTGACTCAGTCTCTCGCTCTCTCTCTCTGCCTCCACACACTCACTCAGTCTCTCTCCCTCCAAACACTCTCTCAGCCTCTCTCTTTCCCTCCAAACACTCTCTCAGTCTCTCTCTCTCTCTCCCTCCAAACACTCTCTCAGTCTCTCTCTCCCTCCAAACACTCTCTCAGTCTCTCTCTCCCTCCAAACACTCTCTCAGTCTCTCTCTCCCTCCAAACACTCTCTCAGTCTCTCTCTCTCTCCCTCCCTCCAAATACTCTCTCAGTCTCTCTCTCCCTCCAAACACTCTCTTAGTCTCTCTCTCTCCCTCCAAACACTCTCAGTCTCTCTCTCTCTCCCTCCAAACACTCTCTCAGTCTCTCTCTCTCCCTCCAAACACTCACTCAGTCTCTCTCTCTCTCCCTCCACACACTCTCTCAGTCTCTCTCTCTCTCTCTCCCCACACACTCACACTCTCTCTCTCCCCTCCAAATGCTCACTCAGTCTCACACTCCCTCATTCAGTTTCTCACACTCCCTCCTCACACTCAGTCTCTCTCTCTCTCTCCCTCCTCACACTCACTCACACTCTCTCTCGCTCCCTCCACACACAGTCTCTCACACTCAGGGCCCTATTTTATCATTTTAAACTGGGAGTCTTTCAGATCCGACTATTAGACCTGTTCTCAGGCCCCCCCATACACACTCCACCTGAAAAAGTCTCAGCGATTCCGAATCGCGCTGCAAAGCCCTGTGGGCGAGGCTTAACGCCCCCGAAACCCTACAGCTCCAATCCTCCAACTGTGCATGCCCAGGAAGAAATGGTAGAGTACTGCTCCCCCGCCACGTCCCTCCCTCTGGCCCCCTCAGACACTGCCCCAGCCCCACAACATTACTATCCCCCCCCCACACCCCCACCACCCAGACCGATCGCAGCCTCCTCCCCACTTCCCCGTCACTGATCAGAGGTAGAACGGTATCGGATCCCCCTCACTGATCTTGGGCAGGATGGCAGAGGACAACCCCCCCCTCCCCACTTTCCCACCGATCTCAAGCAGAGAGCCATCGGACGCTCAACATTTACCTCCTCACTAACTGGAGGCCCGGATAGGGCTTCTGTGGAGCATGTCTGTTTCCTGCCGATTTTGGATTGGCGAACGCGGTGGTAAAGGGAGAAGGGGTGGTGAGTTTGGGCGTGCAGCCCATTAAGTCAATTTAACTTCACGTAAATGCATTTAAACTGCCGTCGTGCCCGTTTTGGGCACGGTGCCAATCAGGACCATTTTCGGGCCTTGGTAAAAGGGGAACCGGCGCGGAGACGGGTACGGATCGCCCTACTTACCTCACGCCCAACTTTGCCAAGTTTCCACACACCCAAAAATGGTCTCAAGTTGATGGTAAAATCGGGCCCTCTGTCTCTCACGTGCATTTTGAAAGCAGAATCTGGGAGCTGCGAAGGAGGGTCTCATCTTAAGATAAAGTGGGGGGGCAGTTTAGATTGGAGTTGAGAAGGAACTTCTTCATTCAAAGGGTGGTGAATCTCTGGAATTCTCTGCCCATTGAAGTGGTGGAGGCTGCCTCGCTAAATATATTTAAGTCACGGGTAGATAGGTTTCTGATAGGCAGGGGAATTAAGGGCTATGGGGAGAAAGCGGGAAAGTGGAACTGATCCACTTCAGATCAGCCATGATCTTATTGAATGGCGGGGCAGGCTCGAAGGGCTAGATGGCCGACTCCTGCTCCTATTTCTTATGTTCTTATCTTGTTGTTTTGTACAAGCCTGTTTTAAATTTGAAGGATGTGTTTTTTTTTAACTAGATGGGGTGCATCAACATTTGTAACGCCACAAAGAACAGCAAGAGATAGTTGAGGCCATTAGGCTAATCAGTGCATTCTCCAAGGGCTACGCTGACAGTAGAGCAACATTCAGCCATCTGTGGTACCACAGAACCTGTAGGAAACAGGATCTGTTGTGTATGAATCACAGTGCAGTACGCTGCAAGGTACATCCCAGCGACTGACGATCAAATCACAAACCATCTCCGCTCAGTTGTTTGGGGAAGGCAGATTGCATACTGTCCTCAATCAACACACACTGGAAAAACACCAAACAAAAGTCTACTGTTAGATCTGATTCCACGATTGGGCAGCATTTATTGAACAATCCCGAATGTGCTCATAGCTACACTAACAACCAATTTAAAATAATCAGACAAGCCTTTAATATGGCTCATTTATACTCACTAGAAACGTACAGATCCTACAGTGAAGAAGGAGGCCATTTGGCCCATCGAGTCTGCACTGGCAACAATCCCACCCCAGGCCCTATCCCTGTAACCCCACATATTTACCCCACTAACCCCTTTAACCTACACATCTTGGAACACTATGGGCAATTTAGCATGGCCAATCAACCTAACCTGCACATCTTTGGACTGTGGGAGGAAACCAGAGCACCCCAAGGAAACCCACACAGACACAGGGAGAATGTGTAAACTTCACATAGACAGTGACCCATCCAGGAATCGAACCCGGGACCCTGGTGCAGTGCTAACCATTGTGCCACCGCACCGCCAGAAGTGGCATAGATTCATATTCTCTGCAAACAAAAGGAATATGTTCAAGCCTGGCACCTTTTTTGAATTACCCAACAATGTAATTAGAAAGCCCTTTGCTTCCTCCCTGGCAACACTTTGGCCAATCAGAGTTGACTTGCCAACCAATCAGCACCCTTTCCTCCTGTAGTCAAAAATTGTTGTGACGGTTTGAAATTTGGAATCCTTGTGTTTGTTCTGATGAGTGCGAGATACAAAGATTCGGCGACATATCTCTTCAGCAAGATTATCCATTTGTAATGTCTCACATTGTGAATAAATCTAAAACCAAGTAAAGATTGATTTCTTCACCATTTGACTGCCAGAGGTTTAACAATTTAAAAATATTATAACATTTCATTCAGTTTATCTTACGAATAAAAGAATTTTTTTTCTAGGCCACATAAAAAACTATCAGCTTTAGTTAAGTATAAGACCATAAGATACAGGAACAGAATTAGGCCATTCAGCCCATCAAGTCTGCTCCACCATTCAATCATGGCTGATATATTTCTCAACCCCATTCTCCTGCCTTTTTCTCGTAACCTTTGGCACCCTTACCAATCAAGAACCTATCCATCTCTGTCTTAAATATACCCAAAGAATTCCATACATTCACCACCCTCTGGGTGAAGAATTTCCTCCTCATCTCGGCTCTAAAGGGTTGCACTTTTACTCTGAGCCTGTGCCCTCGGATCCTAGTCTCTCCATCTAATGGAAACATCCTCCCCACGTCCATTCTATCCAGGCCTTTCAAGTTTCAGTGAGATGTATTGAAAACATTGCCCAGATTAACTCAGCCTATTCCTATTCTGCATAACAATTAGTTACATAAAGGTTCATTAACCTTCAGAGCTCACAATATAGAACTCAGTGTATTATTGATGCTTCTTCTCAATTAGGCAGTAGTTCTGTCTTGGTGGGGGGTGGGGGGGTTGGGGGGAGCAAATAATTTTTGCAATTGAGCTCAGCTGCAGCTGCATTGTGGTACTTTTACCATTGGGTGTTGCTATGGTTTTACCAAGTGTCTTCCAGAGCAAACTCTTAAAATTCATAAGGAAGATAGAAGCCTATCATTGGTATTCACAAGTAAGGATACTCCCCTGATTGCTACTAGCATCACAAAAAAGCAACAATATGATTAGCCAAATCAACACCAAAGTCTTGCATGTATACAAATCCTAAATGGGTGGCATGGTGGCACAATGATTAGCACTGCTGCTTCACAGCTCCAGGGATGTGGGTTCGATTCCTGGCTTGGGTCACCGTCTGTGTGGAGTTTGCACATTCTCCTTGTGTCTGTGTGGGTTTCCTCTGGATGCCCTGGTTTCCTCCCACATTCCAAAGACGTGTGGGTTAGGTTGATTGGCCATGCTAAAACTGCCCCTTAGTGTCCTGAGATGTGTCGGTTAGGGGGATTAGCGGGTAAATGGGTAGGGATAAGGGGGTAGGGCCTGGGTTGGGATTGTGGTCGGTGCAGACTTGATGGGCCGAATGGCCTCTTTCTGTACTGTAGAGATTCTAAACATACTAAAAATGGCTTTATATTTTAAAAATTCCTTCATGGGATGTGGGAGTCACTGGCTGGGCCCAGAATTTATTGTACATCCCATGGTTGCCCTTGGTAAGGTGGCGGTGAGCCACCTTCTTGAACGGCTGCAGTCACTGAGGTGTAGGTATACCCTCAGTGCTGCTAGGGAGGGAGTTCCAGGATTTTGACTCAGTGATGGAACGGCGATATAGTTCCAATTCGGATGTTGTGTGAGCTGGAGGGGAACTTGTGGGTTCCCACGTGTCTGCTGCCCTTGTCCTTCTAGATGGTAGCGGCCATGTGTTTGGAAGGTGCTGCTTAAGAAGTCTTGGTGAGTTTTTACAGTACATTTTGTAGATGGTTCACACTGCCGCCACTGTGATTCGAGGATGCGGGGAGTGAATGTAGATGTGGTGCCAATCAAGCAGGCTGCTTTGCCCTGGAAGGTGTTGAGCTTCTTGGGCGTTGTTGGAGTTGCCCCCATCCAGGCGAGTGAGGAGTATTCCATCAGACTCCAGACTTGTGTCTTGTAGATGGTGGACAGGCTCTGGGGAGTCAGGAGATGAGATCATCACTGCAGGATTCTGAGCCTCTGACTTGTTCTTACAACCACAATATTTATACAGTTACCTACAGGATGTTGACAGTTGGGGATTCAATGATGGTTAAAGCCATTGAATGTCAAAGGGCAATGGCTAGATTCTTTCTTGCTGGAGATGGTCATTGTCTGGCACTTGTGTGGCACGAATGCCACTTGCCACTTGTCAGCCCAAGCCTGGATATTGTCCAGGTCTTGCTGCATTTGGACATGGACTGTTTCAGTATCTGAGGAGTTGTGAACAGTGCTGAACATTGATCATCAGCGAACATTTCTGACCTTATTATGGAGGGAAGGACATTGATGAAGCAGCAGAATTTGGCCAGGCCTCAGGGATTCCTGCAGAGATGTCCTGGAACTGAGATGACTGACCTCCAAACACCACAACCATCTTCCTTTGTACTAGATGACTCCGACTGTCAGGAGTTTAAGAGAAAATTAGACACCCAAGATCACAGAAGGAAATATTAAGCCAGGTGACCAAAAGCTTGGCCATTGAGCTAAATTTTAAAAAGAAGAAACAGAATTTGAGAGTTGCAGAGATTTAGGGAGAGAATTCCAGAGCTTAGAGCATTGGCAAATAGGCTGCCAATGGTAGAGAGGCTCAAGAGGCCAGATTTTGGTGACGGTGAGGTTGGAGGAGAGTGTACAGTGAGGGAGGGGCAATGTCATATAGGGGTATGAAAATAAGGGTCACTGCTTAGCCACAGGGAAGGGTGATGGAACTTTGTGCAAGTTAAGACATTTGCTTTGGAAAGTCCCAGGCTTCCCAAGGGTAGTTTGTGGGAGATCGGCCAGGAGTGGATTAAACCCTGGAAGTAATGAAGGCCTGATTGAGAGCAGCTAAGCTGAGGTGGGACAAAGTCAGGCAACATTACTGCAATGGACATGGGGGGGGGAGCTGTAATGATCGGATGTGACCTCAGGATCAAAACTAACAGAAAGGTAGAATTGGCCTAGTTCAGCCTCAGAGGGAATGGAGTTTCTGATGAGGACTGAAGGCAATTTAGAATCCCTATGATGCAGAAGGAGGTCATTCGGCCCATCGAGTCTGTACCGACAACAATCCCATCCAGCCCCTATCCCCATAACCCCATGAATTTACCCTGCTGATCCCCCTGACAATAAGGGGCAATTTAGCATGGCCAATCCACCTACCTCGCACATCTTTGGATTGTGGGAGGAAACCCAGAGGAAACCCAGGCAGACACGGGGAGAATGTGCAAACTCCACACAGACAGTGACCCAAGCTGGGAATTGAACCCGGGTCCCTGGTGCTGCGAGGCAGCGGTGCTAACCACTGTGCCGCCGTGCTGCCCAATGGCCTGTGTGCTCCCAATATGTAATTATATTTAATAATAGTCACTACAGCGTACTATGCAAAGAAGCATGCTAAGTGACATTGAGTTGTCATAGTCTCTCCTTGGGGGATATGGAGCTTGACTGGGGAGGGGGAAAGCAGGCTATGAATGAATGGTTTGTACATCCTGTCAAAGCACTTCATCCAGGCTCTGAATAGTTTCAACGCTGTGTGCTCTTTACACTTTTACTCCTATTGGATGGTAATGTAGATGCATTAGTCAAAAGGTTGACACTTATTACTGTGGATAATTACTGCAAGTGAAAACCAAAGTCGTATATTACGCGATGGAACATAAAGACAAGATGATTTACTTCCCACGGGTTTTGGCATCAAAAGGATTTTTAGCTGCCAATCATAGATGTCACTCCAGTTTACGCCAAGATACTTAAATGCTGCAAAGTTCCACAGAAACCTTTGGTAGATTTTACGTTTCAGAACGAGGGTGTGTCATTATCCAGGAGTTGCAACCATTTGAGAAACATTTTTGCTTTAGTTTTTTTTCATTCATTCATGGGACACGGGTGTCACTGGCTGGGCCAGCATTTATTGCCCATCTCTGGTTGCCCAAGGGCATTGCTGTAGTCCTGGAGTTGCATGTGGGCCAGACCAGATCAGGACAGCACGGTGGCACAGTGGTTAGCACTGCTGCCTCACAGCACAGTAAGAAGTCTCACAACACTAAGTTAAAGTCCAACAGGTTTATTTGATAACACAAGTCACAAGCCAAATAAACCTGCTGGACTTTAACCTGATGTTGTGAGACTTCTTACCGTGCTTCCCCTAGTCCAATGCTGGTATCTCCACATCATGGCTACCAACGGCCTCACAGTGCCAGGAATCCGGGATTGAGTGCCGACTTGGGTCAATGTCTCTGCACATTCTCCCTGTGTCTGCATGGGTTTCCTCCAGGTGCTCCAGTTTCCAGTCCAAAGATGTGCGGGTTAGGTGGATTGGCTCTGATAAATTGTCCATTAATGTCAGGGGGATTAGCAGGGTAAATATGGGGATTACTGGGATGGGGCCTGGGCGGGATCCTTGTTGGTGCTCGATGGGCTGAATGGCCTCCTCACAGTCGGGATTCTGTAAGGATGGCAGAGTCCCTTCCCTAAAGGACATTGGTGAACAAGATGGGTTTTTACCTGACAAATGGCAGTAGTTTCATGGTCATCAGTGGATTCTTAATTCCAGATTTTTTTAAAATTGAATTCAAATTCCATCTGCTGAGGTGGGATTCGGACCCGTGTCCCCAGAACATCAGCTGAGTTTTTGGATTAATAGTCTAGCGATTGTACCACTGTACTATTACCCGCCCACCAGATCAGGCAAAGATTCCTTACAATGTATTGTACTTGCAACACCTGATGATATGCATGGAAATTGAATTTAGAAAGACCGGACTGGGTCTAAAGGGTTATTGGTGCTGGAGGTTGAGACTGAGATCTTGGAGCCAGCCTCGCTCTCGGCACTAACCTCCAGAGAACAACCAACAAAAGTCACAGGTCAAAGCAGGAAACACCAGCAGATTATAGCAGCATTTGTGGAGAGAAACAGAGCTATCGGTGGTGGCAGGAATGGGGCAGGCAGATTTATTGCCCCCTGATGGCGTATTTGCAGACGACCAGGTGACCAGCCCACTCTCTTCCCACCAATCCCTGAGCTCTTCTCCATATCGTGGTGGGCAGGTAAGATGTGAGCCTATTGGAACCCTTAAGTGGCCAATTAAAGGCCAGCGAAGGGATCCACTCTCCCTCTGTGGCAATAATACGTATGATTGGGGAAGGCGGAAGAAAAGGGACCAGCATTCTGCTTTTACGACTCAACCAAAAAGGGGAAGGAAGTGGGGGAGCCTCCTGTGGGTGGGAGGGTAGGGGAGGGGAGTCCTGTATCCATTGGGTGCATCACTCACCCAACATGGTACCCCCTTTGCTCCCCCCACTGGTCTCCAAAACTCAGTGCTCACACCCCAAGGCCGTCCCATTGAAGAAAACACGACCTAACTGAGGGTCCGGCATCTGTGATTCTTCCTCTGGGCGATCCTTGTCATCCCAACAATGACCACTAGTGGCTGCTGTTGGGGCAACTCAACCAACCTGGCTGGCCAGAGGCTCTCAAGGGCAGAATTCCTCCCTTGACCACAGAGTGGTTAGCACTGCTGCCTCACAGAGCCAGGGACCCGGGTTCGATTCCCGGCTTGGGTCACTGACTGTGTAGAGTCTGCACATTTTCCTTGTGTCTGCATGGGTTTCCTCCGGGTGCTCCAGTTTCCTCCCACAGTCCAAAAGACGTGCTGGGTTAGGTGCATTGGCCGTGCTAAATTCTCCCTCAGTGTACCTAAACAGGCGCCGGGGTGTGGCAACTAGGAGATTTTCACAGTAACTTCACTGCAGCGTTAATGTCGGCCTACTTGTGGCACTAATAAATATAAATAAAAATAAATCCTGGCTAGCACACCCTACACCACAAGGACTGCAAGGATCCGAAGTGATGATCTTATAGGTCTGTCTCCACCCAGTGGAGGGTCCAGGTAGTTGCCTGGATGTTTTGTCAATGGGATGGGAAATGGTCCCCGTGCGTCTCTTTCAAGGCAATCGTTCCAGGTATGACTTTGCTGACAGGTTGTCTCCATTTCAATCATTTTGGAAAGCAGAAGGTGGTGATATAAATGTGCTTTCACTGTATCCCAATCATAGGGTTTAACGTTTCAAAAAAAATTACATTAGGATTCACTAATTCAAAAATAATTTTCATGATCTAAAGCATGGTTTCAAAACACAAACCTTAAAAGCACAGTGCCTCACTGGTTAGCAGTGCTGCTTCCCAGTGCCGGGGTCCCAGGTTCAATCCTCGGCTTGGGTCACTGCCTATGCAGAGTTCACCACGGAGACTCTATGAAAAACCAGCTGGTTGAATGAACTAGGATTGTTTTAATTGGAAAGGTGGAGGCTGAGGGGGAGACCTGATAGAGGTCTACAAAATTATGAGAGGGCCAGAGTGGATAGTCAGAGGCTTTTCCCCAGGGTGGAAGTGCCAATTACAAGGGGGGCACAGGTTGAAGGTGAGAGGGGGGAAAGTTTAAGGGAGGTGTGGGGGGGGGGGGAGGTTTTTCACGCAGAGAGTGGGGGGTGCCTGGAACGCGCTGCCAGAGGAAGGAGGCACATTAGCGACATTTAAGAGGCATCCGGATGGGTACGTGAATAGGGAGGGAATAGAGGGATACGGACTGAGTAAGGGCAGAAGGTGTTTGTTTTAGTTTAATTAGGGGATCATGGTCAGCACAGACTTGGAGGGCCGAAGGGCCTGTTCCCGTGCTGGACCTTTCTTTGTTCTTTGTCCTTTAACTAATCGGGTGACCAGGTTAGCTATATAAGTGACTTTGTGTCTTTTTTTTATCTTAATCTGTTTCTGTGAAGTGCTTTGGAGAATAGTTAAAAACCCAATACAAACATAAACTTTCGACAATGGCTGTATTTCACTTTATTGCTCCCCAGGATGGTTTATTATATTAAGGATGTTTTATAAATACAAGTTGCTGTTGCATTACAATGTTATTCTGTTTATTAATGCCAGTATTACAATGCTGTCCTCACTCATGTTTCCTACATATGATGATGACTTATTCCAGCTCCTTGCTTCCGTGGGGCACAGTGCGCCATCTAGTGCTACTTCCTAAAACCAGCAGATCAAATGGCATCGCAAAAAGCTTTTCAGTCAACCTTTAATCCTAAACAAACAAATGGAAAGGGATTAATAGCTCTTTGATTTGAGTATTTTCTGCCACCCATCTCGCCCCAAATTCCCCTTCACATATCACCCGTGTAGCTCAGTGACCCTCACTGGCTCTCAGTTCATAGAATCACACAGTGCAGAAGACCGTTCGGCCCATCGAGACTGCACTGGTCCCAATCCCACCCAGGCCCTATCCCACAACCCCATGCATTTAATAAAAGCAAATTACTGCGGACGCTGGAATCTGAAACCAAAAGAGAGAATGCTGGAAAACCTCAGCAGGTCTGGCAGCATCTGTAAGGAGAGAAGAGGGCTGACGTTTCGAGTCCAGAAGACCCTTTGTCAAAGCTCAAAGGCATAGAAATATATTTATCCTAGCTATGTCCCCTGACACTAATGGCCAATTTAGCATGGCCAATCAACCTAACCTACACATCTTTAGACTGTAGGAGGAAACCCATGCAGACACGGGGAGAACATGCAGACTCCACACAGGCAGTCACTCGAGTTGGGAATTGAACCTGGGTCCCTAGCATTGTGAGGCAGCAATGCTAACCACTGTGCCACCGTGCATCCCAGTTCAACGCTGCCTTAATTTTAAAATTCTTACCCTGGCTTTCAAATCCCTCCAGAGCCTCAACAAGTCCCATAGACATAAATCCCTTCTTCAGAACCAGTTATCACAAAAACAGATGCACTCACATAGAGGTTCGATTCCAGCCTTTTCACCCCTCTGGAGAGAGATCCAGACAAACACTTGTCTTCTGTCTCCCATGCAGAAACCTCCAAAGAAAGATCCACCCCCAAACAGCAGAACCTCAGAGAAAGAGATTTATTTCCTGGTAGGTTTCATCTTAAAATCCAGAGAGCGAGACACAGAGAAAGCAACTTTTCTCTAAAGATTCCAAGCAGCAGACTGAGCTTAATTTCCCTGTGTAAACCTAGCCCCACCTGATATTACTGTCAATCAGCCCAATTAAGATCTACTCTGCAAAATCCCAGGGGAAAATGCTAAAATAACAGAATGGCATTAGTCCATATTAAAACAAACATTCTAGTAATTAGGAGCAATTATGCTGCTGCAGTAACAGCATAGGCTGTTGGTTACAGTCACTGGTGTGTAACACGGTTACTGGTGTTAGAACAGATTATTAAAGAAAAATCCTGCGCAGTAACATGACTAAAATACACTTATTGAAGGCACAGTATTGTCGCACATTCCTGGAAACATAGGAACAGTAGCAGGCCATTCAGCCCCTCGAACGTGGTCTGCCACCCAATGAGATCATGGCTGATCTGTAGCCTAATTCTAATACCTGCTTGCAGGGCTTCTGCAGCACAGATTTGGTGAACCATCCAGTTAGTTTAGAGGTTGCTGGGCAATATTTAAAATCTGACATTTTGAAACCCCAGACATAACTTGACTTCATGCATGAGTGAGATTGATCAGTTTAAATTGTTCATTTTCTAAGTCAGGAAAGGTTGTGAACGTAGCCCAACCCATCACACAAACCAGCCTCCCATCCATTGACTCTGTCTACACTTCCCGCTGTCTCGGCAAAGCAGCCGGCATAATTAAGGGCACCACGCACCCCAGACATTCCCTCTTCCAACTTCTTCTGTTGGGAAAAAGATACAAAAGTCTGAGGTCATGTGCCAACCGACTCAAGAACTTCCCTGCTGCCGTTAGGCTTCTGAATGGACCTACCTCGCATTAAGTTGATCTTTCTCTACACCCTAGCTATGACTGTAACACTACATTCTGCACCCTCTCCTTTTCTTCTCTATGAATGGTATGTTTTGTCAGTATAGAGAGCAAGAAACAATACTTTTCATGGGATGTTAATACATATGACAATAATAAATCAAAACAAATCAAATTGATTGGCACTGCATAAACAATTGTCATATTGTAATAGGAATGCTGAACCCATTAAACATAGAAACATAGAAGATAGGAGAAAAAGGAGGCCATTCGGCCCTTCAAGTCTGCTCTGCCATTCATCACCATCATGGCTGATTGTCCAACTCAATAGCCTAATCCTGTTTTCTCTCCATAACCTTTGATCCCGTTCACCCCAAGTGCTTTATCCAGCCTCCTCTTGAATACATTCAATGTTTTGTCTTCAACTACTTTCTGTGATAATGAATTCCACAGGCTCACCACTCTCTGGGTGAAGAAATGTCTCCTCATCTCCATCCCAAGTGGTCTACCCTGAATCCTCAGACTCCGACCCTTGGTTCTGGACTCCCTCCACCATCAGGAACACCCTCCCTGCATCTACCCTGTCTAGTCCTGTTAGAATTTTATAAGTCTCCATGAGATCCCCCCTCATTCATCTGAACTCCAACAAAAATTGAGGGATTGAGTTTAGGAGTTGGGAGATAATGCTGCAGCTGTACAAGACCCTGGTCAGACCCCATTTGGAGTATGGTGCTCAGTTCTGGTTGCCTCATTACAGGAAGGATGTGGAAGCTATTGAAAGGGTGCAGAGGAGATTTACAAGAATGTTACCTGGATTGGGTGGCATGCCTTATGAGGGTAGGTTGTGAGAACTCGATCTTTTTTCCTTAGAGAGATGAAGGATGAGAGGGGACCTGATGGAGGTGTATAAGATGATGAGAGGTATTGATCAAGTGGATTCTCAGAGGCTTTTCCCCAGGGCTGAAATGGCTGCCACAAGAGGACACAGGTTTAAGATGCTGGGGAGTAGGTACAGAGGAGATGTCAGGGATAAGTTTTTCACTCAGAGGGTGGTGAGTGAGTGGAATCGGCTGTCGGTGTGGTGGAGGCAAATTCGTTAGGGTCTTTTAAGAGACTTCTGGATGAGTATATGGGACTTAATAGGATTGAGGGTTATAGGTAAGCCTAGTAGGTAGGGATAGGATTGGCGCAACTTGTGGGCCGAAGGGCCTGTTTGTGCTGTAGTTTTTCTGTGATTCTATGAAAATGATCCTAACCTAGTCAATCTCTCCTCATACATCCGTCCCACGGGATCAGTCTGGTAAACTTTCGCTGCATTCTCTCAAGAACATCCTTCCTCAAAAAAGGTGAATGAAACTGCACACAATATTCTAGGTGGGGCCTCACCAAGGCCCTGGTATAATTACAACAACACATCGCTGCTCCTGTACTCGAAGCAACAGACTTAACTTTCTGTCACAAGTTAAATAGGCGATAAATGTGACAAATGCTTCGTGTTCTTTAAAATAAGAGAGAGTTTAAGAATGACACGTCGATTATAAAAATCAAACAGTCAGTGAGGTAAATCAAACAGCAAGTTCCGGGGATCTGTCACTCAACCTATTCCTCAATCCCACAAATCTGCCACCCGATTTTATGTTTTAATAAAGATGTGCGTTGTCAATGGTTTATCTCGGTTGGCTGGATGGCTGGTTCATGACGCAGAGTAACGCCAACAGCGTAGGTTCAATTCCCGCACCAGCTGAGATGATTCATGAAGTCACCTCCCCCCATCTTTGTCACCCTCGCCTGAGGTGATCCTCAGGTTAAATCGCTCCCAGTCACTGTCCCCCTGAAAGGGGAGTTTAAAGTTTATTCATTAGTCACAAGTAGGCTTGCATTAACACTGCAGTGAGGTTACTGTGAAAATCCTCTAGCTGCCACACTCTGGAGCCTGTTCGGGTACACTGGGGGAGAATTTACTACCCAACCAGAGTGTGGGAGGAAACTGGAGGGAACCCATGCAGACATGAGGAGAACATGCTGCACAGACAGTGACCCAAGCTTGGAATCGAACCTGGGTCCCTGGCACTGCGAGGCAGCCACAGTTGGACAGTAGGTTGTGATCATCAGGAACGATGGTGATTTGACCTTTATTGAAAACATTTTCCTGGCAAAACCTGGCAGATTGGAATGCGCCAATTCCTTCTTTACCTCTGCCCTTGTGGTCGCAGTGAAAGCTCTGGCCACCTGCAAACGAGATGGCGACCATAGATTACTGACAAGAAACTGTGGAGAGAAGCCTCACCTCCTTTTCAAAGCTTTGCCATTGTAGCTGCAGCATTGCCAGGGTGACATTTCCACCCTTTGATCTGAGAGCAACGTCAGTCCGAAAAATGTGCCACTTTGTGACGTACATTTGTTCACCGTTTCGGTTCAGAGAAGGGAAAAAAACCCTGGTTTCACCAAAGACCCAGGTCTGACTGATGGGTTTAATGGATAAACTGAACAAACCCCCTCACAGCAGGGCTAAAGGTGTCAGAAGATGAGTGGGATACTTATAAACGGATGGGCCTGCCAGTGACGAAAGCTGAAGATCTGTTCCAACAACTCGGCGAGGCAAATGGAGCCTGAACTCATGAATACCTAAAATAATAATGATTTCACTCATCTTTCTGTGGTCCCCACATGGGAACATCTCCTATTTTTTTTAGCTATATCCAGTCAAAGTCTAAGGTCTCAGCCAGTGAGATATTACAGATCCAAGGTGACATGACAGGAAAGCCTCTTCCTATAAGATCTACATGATCCAAGCTGATGGGAACAGGCATTACACCCCCTCCAGTGCTTGATCTCATTTGCATCTTAGCCAAAAGGCCTAGATGCCGTTTTAAAAACTTGCTTCAGATGAAGCCTCAGTGTAACTTCATTGAATTCTATCAAGTGCAGGACTGCCGATAATACACTTGACCTTAGCCGAAAGGCCATGTCCTTGTTTTCTTTTTATTTCAAAAATATACTTCATTCACACAAAAAAACTATTGCAAAACGACAGATCCAAAAAT
This sequence comes from Carcharhinus amblyrhynchos, assembly GCF_965287045.1. NCBI lineage: Eukaryota > Metazoa > Chordata > Chondrichthyes > Carcharhiniformes > Carcharhinidae > Carcharhinus > Carcharhinus amblyrhynchos. The sequence goes on along the minus strand of NC_137337.1, from coordinate 73,987,761 downwards.
TACAAACAGTGCAAAAAAAAGAATCATTTTTCCAGTACAATACTATGCTTATTTACATGACCTTACATTTTGTTGCTTAAAACCATATCCATGCCTCAGATTTCACTGTGCGCTGTTATCTCTCAGTTTCACACACAGCTTGCGCAGGTCGAGGGTATTCTGCAGTTCCCGGGCCCTCGGTCTGCCTCTGTTGAAAGGCTTTACACTGTGGCCTTTCCCCATTGTGCCTTTGCGACGGCTGCCCCAAGCTTGAGTGCGTCCCTCAGCAGGTAGTCCTGGACCTTGGAATGTGCCGGTCTGCAACACTCGGTCGAGGGCAGTTCTTTCAACTGGAAGATCAGCAAGTTTCAGGCAGAGCAAGGCCATGTCCCTGTTTGTAGGCCTGCACACTCAGAGACAAAAATATACTCCACCAATTGGTACCGGGCTTATTCCTTTGTGGAAGATGAGGCACTTTACAGTCTCGCTGACTTAACGGGTGCAGGTTTTCCAGCACTGATCGATTGGTGCAACCAACTGGGAAGAATGAGCGCGAGGCTTTTGCACCAAGAGCAAGCCAGTCCCGTGTCGGAGGCCTTACTCCTAGCCCTGTTTCACCAGAAAGCCAATTGAAACATCCATGTTATCATTTAAAAGACATTAACGGGTCTGGCACGGCTGTTTCTGGCTTCCCGGAATCTTCACACCACTTGCCAACAAGAATCACTCTTGGTCCCCACCAGGGGGAACAGTGCAGGATGGCCGCGCTGGGGGAGAGCAGAGGTCATTGAAGCCCCCCAGGTGATCTGGGGCATAACCAGACAGTTTCCTCGCTCATTCGGCAATCATAATTTCTTTCGTAAGATTGTGCCCAACATTGAGTTCAAGAATTTCAGATTATGAACTCTGTCTTTCACTTCGATTACTTTTTATTCATATTCGTCTCCTGCTATTAACACATTTCACTTTTTGATCTTTAACACCGCTAATAACACCCACTTTAGTCTTTAACTCTATCATTACCACTGCCTTTGACTTGTGTCCAGGGCATCTTTGTCATTTTATCTCTCCCAACCTCCAATCTATTTTTGACCTTCTATAGTAAGCGAAGCGCTGTGGATGCTGGAACCTGAAAGGGGAACAGAGGATGCTGAGATGCTGCCAGATCTGCTGAGACCTTCCAGCATTCTCTGTTCTTAACCTTCTATTTTGCCCCACCTGCTTCACACCTCCCTCTTCACATCTCTTCAACTCCGAAGATGAGTGATATGGGCTTTTTAAAATTCATTTGTGGGCCATGGATGTCGCTGGCTGACCAGCATTTATTGCCCATCCCTAGTTACCCTTGGAGGGCAGTTGAGAGTCAACCACATTTCTATGGTTCTGGAGTCACATGTAGGCCAGAACAGGTAAGGACGGCAGATTTCCTTCCCTAAAGGACATTAGTGAACCAGATGGGGTTTTTCCGACAATGGTTTCATGATCATCAGAAGATTCTTAATTCCAAATACTTTTTATGGAATTCAAATTTCACCATCTGCTGTGGCAGGATTCGAAGCTGGATCCCCAGAACGTTAACTGAGTTTCAGGATTAATAGTCTAGCGATAACACCATCAGCCTCCCAAAACTTTAAACGTTAACGCTATTTTTCTCTCTCTGTAGATGCTGCCAGTCCTGCTGAGTTTATACAGCGTTTTCTGTTTTTATTTCAGTCTTCCAGCAGCTGCAGTATTTTGCTTTTATTTCCTCTGTGCCTTTTGCCTCCTGCCTGGAACTCAAACTGAACTCGAGCCTAAAATATCACAAACACAGACAGATTTCCATTAAATTACCTCTAATATACCTCAGGGGAACACTTCATTTTATTTCTCTAATCAACAAGTGGTACAAAATTGCAAAATAAAGTTAATTTTAATGCAAAGAACTTGTGAATAATACCAATCAACGGTGTAACTCATCAAATTTTCTTTCCAAATTTAACTTCTGATATGTTTATCTTTTTAATGGACAACTGTGGTAATGAGGTTATTAAACGATTGATTCCAGGATTTGCGTAAGACCACAGAGCCAAAAGACATAGGAGCAGAATTAGGCCACTCGGCCCATCGAGTCTGCTCTGCCATTCAGTCATGGTTGACATCTTTCTCATCCCCATTCTCCTGCCTTTTCCCCACAACCCCCGATCCCCCTTATTAATCAGGAACAGGTTGGCCGGAATTCTACGACCTCGCCCACGGCTGGGATTCTCCGAACCCGCTGCTGTGAATGAAGTTTTGGCTGAGCGCCAAGTTCTCCCTTCTCGCTGGCGGAGGCGGCAGGGCGTGGAAGAGCGGGGAATCCTGGCCGTTGTCTTTAATCCCCTTTTTTGAACTTCTTCCCCTTTCCTCTGCGCGCGCGACCGAACACCCGGTTCTTCCACATAACCGACTCCGTCAGTGCTCGGATTCAACACTCAGCTATTGAAAAATTCATAGAGTGCATGACCACCAGACTGGCTTTGATCTGTTTTTGTGCTGAAGCTTAATTTGTTGAAATATCAAAATAGTTGCATGTCATAAGGTCAGATCTTCGCACTCCTCATAAATAATAAATCAGGATTTGTCTCTGGCTTTGCTCTGTTCATTAGTAAGGCATCAGGCTTGAGTCCGTTATATTTTCTGTTATATGTAACCAGAATTCCTTGTTAGTTTTAACACACTGTCCTTACAAATTGGGCATTCTTCAGACCGGTGTTTCAATGCGTTTCTGGTCTAATTGTCCTGGCTAACATTCTTGCAAAACCACTTTCCGTTCCAGCGTTTGATTCTCTTTTTCTTTCTGATTCACGGGCATATTTTGTTTAGCTGGCAGGAGCTTATTTCCAGCCTGGAAGGAAGAATTCGTAAACGTGAGCCGTGTGAGTGACACCGTGGAGAATTATTTATACAATCTGAGTCCGCAGGAGGGTTCGAGCTGTGACACTGACCACAGCCCATCCTGGCTTGGGCCCCCGTTGTTTTGGGTAGTTTGACGAAGGTAAAGCTTTCTCGTCCCGATTGACTGCACGTGTGCGTGATATAGTCAATCCGTCAAGCTGAGGGTCTCTTTAACGAGCTGCGAGCCTGCTCAGTCACAAAGCTGTGGCGTGGCATCTCTTGGCAACTTCCAGGGCTGGCATTCCCGACCTGTCACTCACCCGGAGCCAGCCTTGCTCAACCTGGTGCAAAGCAATGTGACCAATTACTGCCGGGATGGCAACGATGACAAAATCATTAAAACACATGATCAAAGGAAGAGCGATTGAAAACCCAGCTAATGATAATGGGTGGCTTGGTGGCACAGTGGTTAGCACTGCTGACTCACAGCGCCAGGGACCTGGGTTCGATGCGGGAGTTTGCGCGTTCTCCCCGTGCTTGCGTGGGTTTTCTCCGGGTGCTCTGGTTTCCTCCCACACCCCAAAGATGTGCTCTTAGGCTGATTGGTGTAAAAATTGTCCCTAAATTAGTCTTCCCTCAATGTGGAATGCCATAAGCATAGACAAGGGTCATGGGTAGAGAGGGGACTCAATGTTAAAATGGCGGCACGGGCTCGTTGGGCCGAAGGGCCTGTTTCCCGTGCTGTGTTGTTCTTTGTTCTTTGATTCCAGTCTCAGGTCACTGTCTGTGCAGAGTTTGCATGTTTTCCCCGTGTCTGCATGGGTTTCCCCCAAGTGCTCCGGTTTCCTCCTATACTCCAAAGATGTGCAAGTTAGATTAATTGGCCTTGATAAATTACCCCTTAATGTCAGGGGGATTAACAGGGTTAATGTGTGGGGATGGGGCTGTGGTCAGTGCAGACTCAATGGGCCAAATGGCCTCCTTTGGCACTGTTGGGATTCTATGTTTCTTTTCTGGTGGGAGCTGTAACTGAATAAGTCCAGTGTTGCAAATGAGTTACAAATTGAATGGATCAAATTGAATGGGGCATGGGTGACACTTGATGGATTGAATTGCCTGTTCGAAGGAAGAATCATTGTAACGACAGGGACAAACAATGAAATGCCACATCTTTCACAATATTGTGTGAGGAATTTGAAAGGGAGACCTCTCTGGCTGTGGAGGATGTTGGGGAATAGAACATAGAACATAGAACATTGAACACTACAGCACAAACAGGCCCTTCGGCCCACAAGTTGCACCAATCACATCTATACCTACCAAGCCCTAGAACTATCTGTAACTCCCAATCCCATTAGATCCCATATACTCATCCAGAGGTCTTTTAAAAGACCCCAGCGAGTTCACCTCTACCACCACCGACGGAAGCCGATTCCACTCACCACCCTCTGAGTGAAAAACTTACCCCTAACATCTCCTCTGTACTTGCTTCCCAGCACCTTAAACCTGTGTCCTCTCGTAGCGACCATTTCAGCCCTGGGAAATAGCCTCCGAGAATCCACCCTATCTATACCACTCAACATTTTATAAACCTAAATCCTCCATGTGACACACATGGGCAACCCAGTCCGGCCGAACTCTGATGGGCATACTCTTGGCACCAGGAGTATGGTCGAGGATTCTTAAAAATTCATTTGTGGGACATGGGCATCGCTGGCTGAGAAGGTGAAGGACAATTAGAGATGGGCAGTAAATGCTGGCCTAGCCATGAACACCCATGTCCCACAATTGACTAAAAAGAAGGTGGAGTATAATGTGGGGAAATATGATTTTATCACTTTGATCATGAGAATAACAAAGCAGAATACTTTTGAACTCGCTAGGTCATTTCAGAGGGCAGTTGAGAATCAGTCACATTGCTGTGGCTCAGGAGTCACGTGTAGGCCAGACCGGGTAAGGATGGCAGATTTCCTTCCTTAAGGGACGTTTAGAGGACCAGATGGGTTTTTCTGACAATGGTTTCATGGTCATCATTAGATTTTTAGTTAATTCCAGATATTTTTTATTGAATTCAAATTCCACTATTTGCATGGCGGGATTCGAACCTGGGTCCCCAGAAGATTAGTTGAGTTTCTGGATTAATAGTCTAGCAATAATATCACAAGATCATCGCCTCCCCTAGTTGCCTGAGGGCCTTTGAGAGTTAGCCACGTTGCAGTGGCTCTGTAGTCACATGTAGGCCAGACAGAGTAAGGATGAACAATTTCCTTCACTAAAGAATATTAGTGAACCAGATGGATCTTTCCAACAATCAACAATGATTATCAGTAGATTCTCAATCCCAGATTTTTTCCTTTATTGAATTCAAATTTTGTCATCAGCTGTGGTGGGATTTGAACCTGCGACCCCAGAACATTAGCTGAGTTTCTGAATGAGTAGTCTAGCAATAATACCACTAGGCAGGCCATCGCCTGCCCTGAAGTACAGCAAGCACTTAGGAAATCAAATGGCACATTGGTCTTTATTGCAAGCACACTGGAGTACAAGAAATATAGAAGTCTTGCTACAATTTGTACAGGGTTTTGTCGAGACCACATCTGGAATACTGTGTGCAGTTTCAGTCTCTATACTTAAGGACGATATATATTTACATGGGAGGCAGGAGAGCTGGGATGAAAGTTGACATGTGGTGAGAGGCTGAGTGAATTAGATCCATAATCTCTGGAGTTGAGAAGAACAAGAGATGCTATCACTGAAACATTCATGGATTTTGAAGGGGTTTCACAGGGTAGATACCCTGGGAGGCTGCTTCCCCCAGGTGAGTGAGACAGAGGACATGTTCTCACTCATTTAGAACTGAGATGAGAAGTTTATTCACTCAATGGCTTGTGAATGATGAAGCTGTCTCCCATTTCAGTATTTCCAATTGTTCTGCAGAGACATGCCTCATCATTATTTGCTTTTGACAATGTGCTTATATAACCTAATCACAACTCTCAAAGGCATTCCATAGAGCTGCCACTTACAATGGGTTACTCAACAAACCTCATCAATTATAAATAAAACGCATTATTTTCATCCAACTTTAAAAAAAAGTCATTGCATGTGTCACGCTCAATAATGGCATATCATACTTGTAACTTTTAAAACATAAACTGTGTGTACTTAATGCTGACGTTTCTGTTAAAAGTGGACCACAAAATGCTGCAAATGTTGGCCGCTGGCTTGGTCTATAGATTCAAAACTGCCGCACAGTTTCGGCACGTCTGAAGGACTATGGAAGTGTCACTACTCATGTCCTCCAGCCATCCAAAAGTCAAGTAGTTCCTGACTTGAAAAGGTCATTCTGAAATCAGTAAGAAGTCTCACAACACCAGGTTAAAGTCCAACAGGTCTATTTGGAATCACGAGCTTTCAGAGTGCTGCTGCTTTATCAGGTGAGTGATGAAGGAGCAGCGCTCCGAAAGCTCGTGATTCCAAATAAACCTGTTGGACTTTAACCTGGTGTTGTGAAACTTCTTTCTGTGCCCACCCCAGTCCAATGCCGGCATCTCCATATCATTCTGTTAATCATAGAATCTTTACAGTACAGATAGAGGCCATTCAGCCCATCGACTCTGCTCCGCCATTCAATCATGGCTGATATTTTTCTCATCCCCATTCTCCTGCCTTTTCCCCATAATCCCTGATCCTCTTATTAATCAAGAACCTATCTATCTCTGTCTTAAAGACACTCAATGACCTGGCCTCCACAGCCTTCTGAGGCAATGGATTCCACAGATTCACCACCCTCTGGCTGAAGAAATTCCTCCTCATCTCTGTTTTAAAAGATCGTTCCTTTAGCCCAAGGTTTTGCCCTCAGGTTCTAGTTTTTCCTACTAGTGGAAACATCCTCTCCATGTCCACTCTATCCAGGCCTCGCAGTATCCTGTAAGTTTCAATAAGATCCCCCCTCATCCTTTTAAACTCTAACGAGTACAGACCCAGAGTCCTCCACCATTCCTCATATAATGCTACATGCTTTCTTCACCACCTTTTTCACAGGCGCTGCCATTTTTAAGGATCTATGGACCTGTATACAGATACTTGTGACAATAATAAATCAAATGAACAGGGACCATGCACATGGACACCGAGGATCCTACTGTGCTATCTGAGGAAGAGCAGGGCCATTCCTTCTGGTGCTTTGGGTGAAATCGTTGCCTCAATTAACAGATTATCTGGCCCCTTAACTCATTCTTGTCTGAGGCAGTTTACTCTCTGCAAATTGCCTCTTTCTTCCGTTGTGACAATGACGGCACTTCACATGGCGGAATGCCCCGCCTCAGAGAGCTGCTGGCCAATCAGCACCAGACACTGCAGTGGACAGGACTGAGAGTGTATGTGCGGCGTCCACAGCCTCTGTCCCAGGATGGGGGGGAGTACTGGGGGGGGTGGGGTGGTCTTGGTGGGGAGGACAGGTGAGGCCTAGCTGGGCAGACAGAGATGAACGGGGCCATGAGATCATTAGCTATAGGAGCAGAGTTAGGCCGTTCGGCCCATACATTGGGAGCCTCTTCAGTGGACAGACCTTTCAGGCAGGCACTTCCCGCTTCCTGGACAGGGTTAAATGCTAGAACATAAAATCATCGCATCTACAGTGCAAAAGGAGGCCATTTGGCCCATCGAGCCTACAGCCACAACAATCCCACCCAGGCCCTATCCCCAAAACCCCACACATTTACCCCAGCTAGTCCTCCTGACACGAAGGGACAATTGAGCATGGCTAATCAACCTAACCCACACATCTTTGGAGTATGGGAGGAAACCAGAGCACCCGGAGGAAACCCACGCAGACAACATGTAAACACCACACAGACAGTGACCCAAGCTGAGAATTGAACCCAGGTTCCTGGGCACTGTGAGGCAGTAGTGCTAACCACTGTGCCACCATAATTCTAAATACCTCTGCAACTTACTTAGGAACAAGAGTTAGGCCATTCAGCTTGTTGAACCTTTGAGTAAGTCTATTTTGGTGATAAATTTCAACTGTCCAACACTTTCAATGAGGTCTGCCAAACGTGGAATAGGAAACAAGTCCCTCGTAACTACGGTAATCCCTGTACGTCTCTGGGTTTAAAGTTTATTTATTAGTGTCACAAGTAAGGCTTATGTTAACACTGCAATGAGGTTACTGTGAAATTCCCTTAGTTGTCACACTCCTGTGCCTGTTTGGGTCAATGCAACTCACGCGCACATCTTTTGGACTGTGGGAGGAAACCGGAGCACCCAAAGGAAACCCATGCAGACACGGGGAGAATGTGCAAACTCCATACAGACAGTGGCCCAAGGCCAGGAATTGAACCCAGGTCCCTGGCATTGCGAGGCAGCAGTGCCACCATGCTGTCCTATCTGGTTCCATTTTGTTTGGTTACTATGACAATAGGGAAGCTCCTAACACTCTGCCGAGTGGGATGGAAGTCCTGCCCGGTATTTCTAGCCACCTCGTACTCCAATTTGTCCCTCCTTTTTTGTTCGTTCTTTGTTGATCTTCTATATTCTGTCAAAACCTTCCGTCCTGACAGCCCTTGGGCCTACCCCCAGTTGCCATCTTGGCACAGTTGTCCGATGTTTAGGTGTCCATCTCATGCCTGGCGTGTACAGCATCAACAAATATCCAGGCCAGGGTCTTTCTCCTATGGAAAGGATAAAAAAAAATTGCAAATCAAACTGTTCTTGGGACACAGTTGTGGACCTGCATGTGTCTGCTGGAAACAGGCATCTACGAGGACAGAAAACAAATCTCCCATCCCACCTCCTCCCCCATCCTGAGGCAAGTTAATCAGCCAGATCAATTATTGTGAAGTACAGTTCAATTTGCTGGCTGAGATTGCCATAAATGGTAGTAAATAATATACTAACTGTTTACCATTAATTTGTATAGTAATTACAAAGTCATCATTGAATACTACTCCCACACACAGGGATAACGTGCTACTTGAAAATAACACTGGCCTAATAAATATTCATTTTAGACAGCCGCGTGAAAGATTTGAGATTCTAATTTTACAGTGCAATTTCACAGTTAAAAAACTGCGCCCAGAAGTGTTTCTTTCCTCTTTCGGCTGGGAAGCTAACCAGGGCTGGGTGTCACGGTGGCACAGTGGTTAGCTCTGCAGCCTCACAGAGCCAGGGACCCGGATTCGATTCCAGCCTCAGGCGACTCTGTGTGTGGAGTTTGCACTTTTCCCCGTGTCTGCGTGGGTTTCCTCCGGGTGCTCCGGTTTCCTCCCATACTCCAAACACGCATAGGTTAGGTGGATTGGCCATGCTAAGTTGTCCCTTAGTGTCCAAATATTCGTAGGTTAGGTGGATTGGCCATACTGAATTGCCTCTTAGTGTCCAAAGATGCGTAGGTTAGATGGATTGGCCATGCTAAGTTGTCCCTTAGTGCCCAGAGATGTGTAGGTTAGATGGGTTGGCCATGCTAAATTGCCCCTTTGTGTCCAAAGATGCATAGGTTAGGTGGATTGGCTATGCTGAACTGCCACTTAGTGTCCAAAAATATGTAGGTTAGGCAGATTGGCCATGCTAAACTGCTGCTTAGTGTCCAAAGATACATAGGTTAGGTGGATTGGCCATGCTAAATTGTCTCTTAGTGTCCCAAGATGTGTATGTTAGGTGGATCGGCCATGGTAAATGCGCAGGGTTATGGGGACAGATTGGGGGGGGTGTGGGCCTGGGTAAGATACTCTTTCAGAGGGCTGGTGCAAACTTGATGGGCCGAATGACTTCCATCTGCGCTGTAGGAATTGTATGGGTCTAGGACTTTGGGAATCACTTGTTGATGATTGGAGATTTTGTATCAAAGGTCATTGTTTTCAAACTCGAGTGTCTTTAAAAAGTTGCAATCTTAAAAATCTAGCGTACGCTCACAGGTAAAAGGGAATCAAATTCACTTTTAGACTGTGAAATATCTCAGAGATATTGATAACTGTATATAGACGCTTTTGGAAAATAGTTCATTACTTACAACTTGGTTGACCCTTACTCTTTAACCTCCTATCAGTAACATTTTTCTTGCTTTCTTTAATCTTCAATGGCAGCAACCCAACCCTATGTTTTATGGATAGTGCAGTTGGATTGGAATGGACCTTCAGCTTAGTGATGGCATTCCTGTCTCTATGTCAGATACTGGAAGTGTTCAAACTCTTCTTTTTACGTGTGAGACTAAATGGTCTCTAAATGCAAGATTGATATCCAGCTGCATACTCCCATCTAGATGTCCTGACCAGTGGTTAGGGGTAATATTCAATGAACAAATCTTTGGATTACAGAGAGCCATCGAATCCATACACTGCAGACAGAAGGAGGCCATTTGGCCCCATCAAGTCTGCAGCAACTCTCCAAAAGAGCTTCTTAGCTAGGTTAAACACTGAACACTCCTGCAACCCTCCCTACCCCCACCTTATCCCCATAACCCTGTGCGTTTAGCATGGCTCATCCATCTTCACATTCTTTGGACATAAGGGAGCCATTTAGAACGGCCAAAGCATTGAACTTGCACATCTTTGGAGTGTAGGAGGAAGCCGGAGCACCCAGAGGAAACCCACGCAGATACTAAGGGCGGGATTTTCCGGCCACCCTCGCCCCAAAGTTGGAAAATCCCTCCCCCCACCGCGGTCAATGGACCTTCGCATGGTCCGTGCCCTGCCCGCCATGACTCCCGTGGCAGGTGGTGCAGGAAAATTCTGCCTCTCTTCCTTCCCCTGACTCAATAATGCAGCTTTGTGACACGAATTTAAGTTTATTATTGTCACAAGTAGGAAACCCACGTGGACATGGGGGGAATGTACAAACTCTGCACAGACAGTGACCTGAGGCCAGAATCGAACCCGGGGCCCTGGCGCTGTGAGGCAGCAGTGCTAACCACTGTGATCACAATTCACCTGACTAGGTATTAATTAATCACCATTTTGGCAAGTAAATACTTGTGTATGAATACTTCTTGCCAATGGGTTTTGTTGGCCTGCTTTCAAGAAGGCAGCTTAGATTTTTCAAGTAAGTGCAAACGCTGACACCTAGTGGCTGCGACAGGGTATTGAACTGATCCTTTTTCTCCAAGGATCCTGTTAGATATCAAAAATAAAATGAACTTGTATATGAATAGCAAGGGTTAGCACTTTCATAACCACCCCCCCAGTGACTCAAAACATTTTGCAGCCAATGAAGTACTTTTCAAAGTATGTTCAGGGTTGCAAAGCAGGAAACGAGAGGGGAGAGTTATCGAAAGAATTAAGTTCCTTTGTTTCCTATGGTAATGGCAATTTGAGAGATCACTGCATTTAAAATAATCATAGCTAGGGTGCAGAGAAAGATCAGCGAATGCAAATTAAATCCACTCAAAGGTCTGATGGCAGCAGGGAAGAAGCTGCTCTTGAGTTGGTTGGTACATGACCTAAGACTTCTGTATCTTTTTTCGAAGGAAGAAGACAGAAGAGAGAATGTCTGGGGTGCATGGGTTCCTTAATTATGTTGGCTGCTTTTCCAAGGCAGCAGGAAGTGTAGACAATGGATGGGAGGCTAGTTTGTGTGATGGATTGGGCTTTGTTCACCTCCCTTTGTAGTTCCTTGTAGTCTTGGTCAGAGCAGGAACCATACGAAGCTGTGATCCAACCGGAAAGAATGCTTTCTATGATGCATGTGTAAAAGTTGGTGAGAGTCATAATGGACATGCCAAATTTTCTTAGTCTCCTGAGAAAGTAGAGGCGTTTGTGGGTCTTCTTAACTATAGTGTCAGTGTGAAAGGACCAGGACAGGTTGTTGGTGATCTGGACACTTAGAAACTTGAAGCTCTCGACCATTTCCACTTCATCCCCATTGATGCAGACCGGGTCATGTCCTCCATTACACTTCCTAAAGTCAATGACTATTTCCTTCATTTTACTGATATTGAGGGAGAGATTTTTGTTGTTGCACCAGTTCACCAGATTCTCTATCTCTTTCCTGTACTCTGTCTAATCATTGTTTGAGATCCAATCGCGCTGGAGGGGAATTTGACCACACAATCATAGGTGTAAAAGGAGTATAGGGAAGGGGCTGAGCACACAGCATTGTGAGGCACTGATGTTGAGGGTGATTGCAGAAGAGGTGTTGTTGCCTATCCTTACTGACTGCAGTCTCTGGGTTAGCAAGTCTAAGATCCAGTCACAGAGGAAGGTGCTGAGCCCCAGGCCATGGAGTTTGGAGATGAGTTTCGTGGGAATAATAGTGTTGAAGGCTGAGCTGTAGTCAATAAACAGGAGTCTGACATAGGTGTCTTTGTTATCTAGGTGCTTCAGGGTTGAGTGTAGGGCCAGGGAGATGGTGTCTGCTGTGGACCTGATGTGGCGACAGGCGAACTGTATTGGATCCAGGGTACCTGGGAGGCTGGAATTGATTTGTGCCATTTGTAATTTTTTGAAGTACGTCACAATGATGGATGTTAGAACCACTGGACAATATTCATTAAGGCACACTGCCTGGTTTTTCTTTGGTACCAGGGTGATAGCTGGCTCCTTGAAGCAGATAGGGACCACAAAATGGTGTAAAAGGAGGTTAACGATGTCTATTTCTATGTCTAGATTCCCTCCGCTATCCCCCAGAAAAGAGTGCCAGCTTGGCACCTGAACTGATGGATGGGATTTTCCAGTTGCCCTGCAATGTGTTTTCCAGTGGCAGAGGCAGTTCGCCATTGGCTCCCAGCTGCACCTCATGGCCCCACCAATGCCTACAGCATTTTGTGTGGCTCACATTTCCAAATGCCATTGGTGGGTCTGGAGACACCTCTGTGGGAAGGGCTGGAAAATTCTGCCTGGTAGCTTGAGGAGCAGCACTGCACATCAAGCAAGATTGACCACACTCTCCTTCTCTTCACTGTCTGCCCAACTTGAAGGATTTACAGGTTGATGCTCGACCTATTTGACCACATTATTAATGCACCTTCCTTGACCATCAGGCTCTGGGGTGGGACTCAGACCCGGAGTTACTGGCTCAGAGGCAGAGATGCTACCCACTGTGCTACAAGATCTCCAACCAAGGTCAGGTTTATCTCCCCATTGACTGGAGTTTAGATGTTGATGAATCAGAGTTCTCTTTTCCCATAAATGTTCAGAATGCTAAAACATAAGAATTATTTCACATGTTCTATTTTGAATTAATTTTAATTAACGCAGAGATTTAATAAGACAACTTCAATTTGACACTTACTGACAACAAATTAAATTGATTCCTACATTGAATAAATTGCTAACAACACCCTCATTTTGATCTCTACAAACAAGAAAAGATTTGGCGATATCAAAACAACACTCGGTCTTGTGAAGAGGCAAGGTTCCTTATAATGTATTTTCATTAAAGAAGGATGAAAATGGAATCACAGGTGGACAGAGTGGTGAAGGTAGCATTCAGCATGCTTGGGTTCATTGGTCAGAACACTGAATACAGGAGTTGGGACGTCTTGTTGAAGTTGTACAAGACATTGGTAAGGTTACACTTGGAATACTGTGTTCAGTTCTGGTCATCCTATTATAGAAAGGATATTATTAACTAGAAAGACTGCAGAAAAGGTTTACTAGGATGCTACCGGGACTTGATGGTTTGAGTTATAAGGAAAGGCTGGACAGACTGGGACTATTTTCTCTGGAGTGTAGAAGGCTGAGGGGTGATCTTCTAGAGGTCTATAAAATAATGAGGGGTGTAGATTAGCTAGATAATCAATGTCTTTTCCCAAATGTTGGGGAGTCTAAAACTAGAGAGCATAGGTTTAAGATGAAAGGGGAGAAATACAAAAGTGCCCAGAGGGGCAATTTTTTCACACAGAGGGTGGTGAGTGTCTGGAGCAAGCTGCCACAGCTGGTAGTAGATGCGGGTACAATTTTGTCTTTTAAAAAGTATTTAGATAGTTACATGTATAAGTTGGATCTAGAGGGATATGGACCAAATGCAGGCAATTGGGAATAGCTTTGGGGTTTAAAACAAAGGGCAGCATGAACAAGTTGGGCCGAAGAGCCTGTTTCTATGCTGTAAGCCTCTATGACTCTAACAAGATAAAGAGATATTAGAGATAAAAGAGAGAGAGACATAAAGAGAGAGAGATAAAGGGAGAGGCAGTGTGCAACATTCACACACTCACAAACACACAGCCAATAAAACTGTTCTCCTTCAATCCTTCATCCCAAAATGTTCCAATTGTGTTCGTCTATTGTTGCCAGAGCAGGCAATAATACAGTAATTGTCTCACTAAATAGCTTATAGAATCCCTACAGTGCAGGAGGAGGCCACTCAGTCTATTAAGTCTGCACCGACAACAATCCCACCCAGGCCCTATCCCCCTTAATGCCACGTATTTACCCTGCTAGTTCCCCTGACGCTGAAGGACAATGTAGCATGGCCAATCAACTTAACCTGCACATCTTTGGACTGTGGGAGGAAACCCACACAGACACGGGGAGAACGTGCAGACTCCACACAGACAGTGACCCAAGCCGGGAATTGAACCCAGGTCCCTGACATGTTGAGGCAGCAGTGCCAACCACTGTGTCACTTTATTATTAACATTTATAAGCCCAAATTCAGCCTCACTGAAACATGACTGTACAAAAGTATTATTACTTTTAGGGCAGGACAGTCATACTTCCTTGCTTTGTTCAACCCGCTGCCCCCTGAACCATATGGAGGAGGTGCTATGGTCAGGGGTATCAGTTGTGGCAGGAAGGTTGTGGAGGTACGATGTGTCACAGTCACTATCAAACTCCTTCCTGGGTTTCACACAGTGTTCTTCCAATTCTGTGAGAGAGGCAGTAAAGAGGCAGACATCTGTGAGCCTCAGGAGTGAGGGAGAGTTGACACTTTGCCAGAAGGGCAGGAGAATATAGACACAGAAGAACAAGCTTCATTGGATGGCCTTTCCAGTTTTCACATAATCATAGAATCCAAACAATGCCATTTGGCCCATTGAGACTGCACCCACTCCCTGAAAGAGCATCTTAACCCAGCCCAACAGCCTGCCTATCACATTTACCCTGGCCAATCTATGTAACCTGCACATCTTTGGACATTAAGGGGCAATTTACCATGGCCAATATGCCTAACTACACGTTTTTGGACACTAAAGGGCAGTTTACCACGGCTAATCCCTCTAACCTACACACCTTTGGACTCTAAGGAGCAATTTTATATGGTTAACCCACTCAACCTGCACATCTTTGGACTATGGAAGGAAACTGGAGGAAACCCATGCAGTCATGGGGAGAATGTGCAAAGTGTGCACAGTCAGTGACCCAAGCTGGGAATTGAACCCAGGTCCCTGGCACTGTGAGACTGCAGTGCTAACCACTGTGCTGTCCATAATGTGTCAGAGTCTTTTTAATCACTCATAGGTGCATTGTGATATTATCATCCACGCATCACAAATTGATATTTAAAGCTGTTTAGACATAATAAGTGAAATCAGTGACTGAAGATACTTGGTATTGGTAATCCTCCTCAACTTTATACCTCAGGAGTGAATCAGTCTGAGATAGATGGCTAATGTAGATGCACCATTAAACTCTCACACGGTAAAGGTGGGGTGAAGATCAGTCTTCAACATGGAAGCCCTTTCATTCGAACACGTGCAGCATTTTATAACAGGGAGATATTGCTGGGGAATTGCTGCCAGCTGTATGCCAGTGCAGTTCTATCCGAGGCCACAAAGAGGTGCAGATGAGCAACTCAGTCATTTGTTGCTGGATATATTCATCGGTGAAGAAGGAGTTCCGAAACTACCCGGGTTCGGTCACGACAGGGAACGTGCCGTAGGGGGAGTGGGGAAACCAAGGAGTTACTCCATCTCTCGCCCTTTCCCTGATACTCTGAGCAAAATCATCGGGCCACCTTCCATGGAAGATCTTTGCATCTGTGACAAATTAGATATATTTTTAAAAATAAAGGAATATTTGACTAAATCGCAGCACAAATCTAAAGACAGACGCAGTTCAAGAAAATATCAGAAAGGAAGACCAGAAGAAATCCACAATCATGCCTCCCACGTTAGGTAGTGGAATAAAGTAATAAAAGGCTAAAAAACAGACTTAATTACTCAATTGTTTGTTTTCAGGGTTGGGGTGAGTTACATGAATGTGAGTGACATCCAATTCTCATAGCAGCATAAAAATGGGCAACACAATGGCACAGTGATTAGCACAACTGCCTCGCAACGCCAGGGATCCAGGTTCAATTCTGGCCTTGGGTCACTCCACACTAAGAACATAAGAACATAAGAAATAGGAGCAGGAGTAGGCCATCTAGCCCTTCGAGCCTGCCCCGCCATTCAATAAGATCATGGCTGATCTGTCGTGGCTCAGTTCCACATTCCCGCCCTCTCCCCATAACCCTTAATCCCTTCTCTTATCAAAAACCCATCAAATCTTAAAAATATTTAGCGAGGCAGCCTCCACCACTTCAACGGGCAGAGAATTCCAGAGATTCACCACCCTTTGAGTGAAGAAGTTCCTCCTCAACTCCGTTCTAAACCGCCTCCCCTTTATCTTGAGGCTGTGCCCCCTAGTCCTACTGTCTTTTTTGAGCGGGAAGAGTCTCTCCACCTCTATCCTATCCATCCCATTCATCATCTTATACGTCTCAATGAGATCTCCCCTCATTCTTCTAAACTCTAACGAGTACAAGCCTAGTTTATTCAGCCTCTCCTCATAGCTCAACCCCCTCAACTCCGGTATCAGCCTAGTAAACCTTCTCTGCACTCCCTCCAGGGCCAAAATATCCTTGCGCAGGTGCGGCGCCCAAAACTGCACACAGTACTCCAGCTGCGATCTCACCAATGCCCTATACAGCTGCAGCAAGACCTCCCTACTTTTATATTCAATCCCCCTCGCTATGAAGGCCAGCATCCCATTCGCCTTCCTGACCACCTGCTGCACCTGCAAGCTGGGTTTTTGCGATTCATGCACAAGGACCCCGAGGTCCCTCTGCACCGTCGCCTGCTGCAGTTTTTCGCCACGTAAGTAATAGTCCTTCCTACCATTCTTCCTACCTCTGTGTGGAGTCTGCATGTTCTGCCCGTGTCTGCATGGGTTTCCTTCGGGTCCTCTGGTTTCCTCCCGCAGTCCGAAAGATGTCTCAGTTAGGTGGATTGGCCATGCCAAATTGCCCCTTAGTGTCCCAAGATGTGTAAGTTAGGTGGATTGGCCATGGTAAGTTGCCCCTTAGTGTCCAAAGATGTGTACATTAGATGGATTGGCCATGGTAAATTGCCCCTTAGCATCCCAAGGTGTGTAGTTTAGGTGTATTGGCCATTATAACTTGAAACGTCGTGTCCCAAGATATGTTGGTTAGGTGGATTGGCCATACTAAATTGTACCTTAGTGTCCAAAGGTGTGTAGGTTAGGTAGATTGGCCATGATAAATTGCCTTTTAGTGTCCCATGATATGTAATTTGGGGGATCAGCAGGGTAAATACATGGGGTTATGGAATAGGGCCTATGTGGGATACTCTGTCAGACAGTTGGTGCTGAGTCGATGGGGTGAATGGCCACCTTCTGCACTGATGGGATTCTATGAAACAATCAGTGCTCCCTGCTAAATTCCCTATCCTTTTTCACCAAAATGCCATCCCACATTTCCAGATGAAATCGTATGGAATCTATCCTGAGGTGGAATCACATTCAGTCAAGGTAGGAGCCCAACTATTGCTCTCAGTTTACATGGCCTCTTGTCCCTTGTGGTCCTTGTTACTCTTCAGATTGACTTCACCTTGCGAGAAAATCACACTGCCTTTCTCTATAGAGACCAGAGTTAAACTGCAGCTGGGCCGACATATCGCAAAAGTCTCAAATTATTGTTAGCCAAACAACCACATTAAATCAGTATCGCAACTGGTTAATTTCATAGGTCAGTATTAGGGAGAAAAATACAGCTATTCAGTGATGTTGTATTTCACTTTCTCACTCAAAAACTAGACAAAGACTCTTGGAGTTTCAGATAAGGCCTTTATTATGAACTATAGTTCTGGCCAAAGCCCACCAATGCCTCTACTTTCTCAGAAGACTAAGGAAATTTGGCATGTCAGCTACGACTCTCACCAACTTTTACAGATGCACCATAGAAAGCATTCTTCCTGGTTGTATCACAGCTTGGTATGGGCTCCTGCTCTGCCCAAGAAGATCACAAGGAACTACAAAAAAAATCATGAAAGTAGCCCAATCCATCACTCAAACCAGCCTCCCATCCATTGACGCGATCTACACTTCCCGCTGCCTCAGCAAAGCAGCCAGCATAATCAAGGACCCCACACATCCCAGGCATTCTCTCTTCCGCCTTCTTATTTTGGGAAAAAGTTACAAAAGTCTGAAGTCACATCCCAACAATCTCAAGAACAGCTTCTTCCCTGCTGCCATCAGACTTTTGAATGGACCTACCTTGCATTGAGTTGATCTTTCTCTACACCCTATCAATGACTGTAATCCTACATTCTGCACTCTCCCCTTTCCTTCTCTATGAACAGTATGCTTTGTCTGTATAATGTGCAAGAAACAATAATTTTCACTGTATACTAATAGATGGGGCAATAATAAATCAAATCAAAACTAGTGGGTTCACCAGGGAGAGTGCTGATTCAAGAATTGTACAGAAAGTTATTATTAAGATTCAGTTACAAGAAATGATCATATACCAATCAAAAGATGCACATTTGCACTGGTGTTTATCAAAATTGTGATTACACTGTGTCTTTAAGAAATGTTTTTCCATCATGTTTCTTCTTTTATACTTCAACCTGGATTATGGTGCTTAATTGTCTGCGGTTGGCACCCATCTATTGATCCTGCAGAAGGTTAATTGCTCCTAATTACTGGAGTGTTTGTTTTAACCGGGCTAATGCTGTATTGTTATTCTTAGAGTTGTTTCCTGGGGTTTTCAGAATGACATTTGATTAGGTTGTTTGACAGAGGAAAATCAGGTGTGGGGGTGGAGCTAGGCTGACAGTGGGAGGAAAAGTAGGCAGTTATAGCATGAATTTGACAAGAACAGTCGCTCTTGTTCTCTCTTTCTCTTTCTGAGTGGAAATTGAAGTCTGAGGACCTACGAGAAAAGAGGTATCTCTCCAGAGGGCTGGAAAAGGCAAGAGGCATTTTCCTCCACTCTCGCTCTCTCTCTCACTGGAGTTCTGCTCTGTGAAGATAGATATGCACCTGGAGACTGCTGTCTGGGGGTCAGAAGATGAGTGTCTTTCTGTATTTCTGTCCAGTGAGTTTACAAGGCTGGAAGACTGGAAATTCATGTAAGCCCATGTATCTTGCTAACTGATTCTTA
Source organism: Carcharhinus amblyrhynchos (assembly GCF_965287045.1). NCBI lineage: Eukaryota > Metazoa > Chordata > Chondrichthyes > Carcharhiniformes > Carcharhinidae > Carcharhinus > Carcharhinus amblyrhynchos. The sequence goes on along the minus strand of NC_137337.1, from coordinate 73,968,600 downwards.
AGATGTTTGTATCTATGGGAATATTGCTTAAATTGGATATAATAGAACTAGCTAGCAGTTAAGAATTGTAACTTGTCAATTGGTAAAAGTAATGCTAATTATTTTTGATATATTGTAACTGTTTTCTTTAATAAAGTTTGTTTTGATAAAAGCTTCCTGGTAGGTCAATGGAATCACACCTGGAGTGAAACACCTTATGCTTACACTGATGCCAAAATCAAAAAAAATCTAATATCCACTCACAATTATTGATTACGTTTACATTATGCCGAAAGTACAAATGTAATTGACCGATGACAACACGTGCACATCCACTTGATAATAATATGCAATCAGTGTAAGGATTCATGCATGTTATCAATTCTGATTTATGGTGGCACTGTGGTTAGCATTGCTGCTTTATAATGCCATGGACCTGGGTTCGATTTCCAGCTTGGGTCAAAGTCTGTGTGGACTCTGCATGTTTTCCCTGTGTCTGTGTGGGTTTCCTCTGGGTGCCCTTGTTTACTCCCACGGTGCAAAAGATGAGCTGGATAGGTATAATGCCCATGCTAAATTCTCCCCCAGTGCACTCAAACAGATATTGGAGTGTGGCAACTGGAGGATTTTCACAGTAGCTTCATTGCAGTGTTAATGTAAACCTATTTGTGACTAATAAATTAACTTTAACTATTGGCAACCATTGGTTTTTAACATAACTTGTGTCTAGCTTATGATATCAATTACACTACCTCGTCCAGTTTTCCCAGTGCTTAATAAGTTCTATAACATTACCTCCCTAAGTTATCTCCAGATGATTTGGTTGTCAGGGCAGATGGTAAAGCCACCTCACACTGTTTTTATAGGCACATGTGAATTCCTGACTGGGAACTAGCCCCGGCTGACTGGATATTATAATCAAGTAGATGTGTACGAGTTGTCATTGGACAATTATATTTGCACTTTAGGCATGATGTGAACCTAATCGATAGTTGTGAGAGGATATAGTTAGGGACCAGATCAGAAACTCCAAGGAATATTATGAAAAGTTGAAAGTTAAAGTTTATTTATTAATCATGGGCAGGCTTATATTAACACTGCAATGAAGTAATTGTGAAAATCTCCTCGTTGCAACACTCTGGCATTTGTTCAGGTACACTGAGGGAGAATTTAGCATGGCCAATGCACCTGGCCAGCACTTTTTTTTTCGGATTATGAGAGGAAACTGGAGCACCTGGAAGAAACCCACACGGACATGGGGAGAATGTGCAGGCGCCACACAGACAGTGATCCACGCCATGAATCAAACCCGGATCCCTGGTGCTGTGAGGCAGCAGTGCTAACCACTGTGCCACTGTGCTGCCCCTAGTTCATCTAGGCCCCAACTTTTTTTGATTTTGGTATTAGTGTGAGTGTAAGATGCTTTGCTCCTTGGGGTGCCTGCTTGCAACTAACAGCTTTGTCTCTTGCAGACTGATCTGAAGATTTTCAAATCATGGTTAGCACTGCTGCCTCACAGTGCCAGGGACCTGGGTTCGATTCCTGGCTTGGCTCACTGTCTGCGTAGAGTCTGCACATTCTCCCCGTGTCTGTGTGGGTTTCCTCCAGGTGCTCTGGTTTCCCCCCATAACCCAAAAAGAAAAGTGCTGGCCAGGTGCATTGGCCATGCTAAATTCTCCCTCAGTGTACCCGAACAGATGCTGGAGTGTGGCAACTGGGAGATTTTCACAGTAACTTCATTGCAGTGTTAATGTAAGCTTATTTGTGACAATAAATAAACTTTAAACAAACCCCTTTAGTAAATAGCGGAGATGACAAACATATAAAAGTTAATTTATTCATCACAAGTAAGGCTTGCATTAACACTGCAATGAAGTCAGTGTGAAATTCCCTCAGTCCGGTGCCTGTTTGGGTCAATGCACCTAACCGGCATGCCTTTCAGAATGTGGGAGGAAACCCATGCAGACACGGGGAGGATGTGTAAACTCCACACAGACAGCGACCCAAGCTGGGAATCGAACCCAGGTCCATGGTGCTGTCAGGCAGCAGTGCTGAACACTGTTCCACCATAGAGTTGGAAACTAATCTTTCTGATATAATGTCCAACACCTGCTTTCCCCACCTTCCCACATCAATCAGTCCATTCGTCAGCCAATGTTCATCTCACTGCTACTGAACTGCATAAATGTCAGATTTAATGGGTTACTTTGATTTAAGAATCATTCAACAAGTTGGAGTGCTGAGAGGAAATACTGCCTTTTAAATCTTCCATAGCATTGCTCGTTAGTGTCATTAAGTATGAATGAGGTGATATAATTCCTTCCCACACACATGAGAAACAAGCTCAATGTGTATTTTGTTGCAGGATTTCACAGTTAATGCGAGCCAGGGATATCCGTCACTGGACTCTGAAAGGTTTGTATGAACTTTAATGTAATGTGTTCAGATGGTGTGTAAAATTTGGAGCCTGCTTTCGTTGTTTATTGAACACTGATTGGAAAGTTTGCCATCCAAGAACCAAAACCTTCAAATGAAATTCTGGACAAATGTGAGCTAAATGCATCTTGGAAGGTCTAACACTTCATATGGGAATATACAGTAAATGGCAGAACCCTTAAGAGTACTGATAGGCAGAGGGATCTGGGTGTACAGATATACAGGTCACTGAAAGTGGCAACGCAGGTGGAGAAGGTAGTCAAGAAGGCGTATGCCATCCTTACCTTCATTGGCCGGGGCATTGAGTTTAAAAATTGGCAAGTCATGTTGTAGCTTTTTGGTCACCACACTGCCAGAAGGATGGGGAGGCTTTGGAGAGGGTACAGAAAAGATTTACCAGGATGTTGCCCAGTATGGAGAGCATTAGCTATGAGGAGAGGTTGGAGAAACTTGGTTTGTTCTCACTGGAACGACGGAGGTTGAGGGGCAACCTGATAGGTGTCTACAAGATTACGAGGGGCATTGGACAGAGTGGATAGTCGGAAGCTTTTTCCCAGGGTGGAAAAGTCAATTACTCGGAGGCATAAGTTTAAGGTGTGAGGGGTAAGGTTTAAAGGAGATGAACAAGGATGGTGAGTGTCTGGAACTCGCTGCTGGGGAAGGTAGTGGAACCAGAATATGCTGGTGACTTTTAAGGAGCATCTTGACAAATATATGAATAGGATGGGAATAGAGGGAGAGTAGGGGGTTTTAGTTCAGATGGGGCAGCATGGTTGGTGCAGGCTTGGAGGGCCGAATGGCCTGTTCCTGTGCTGTAATTTTCTTTGCTCTTCTTTGTTCCTTAAAATAGAGAAAACTAACAGGCTGTTAATCTTTAGAAATAGCGGGTGGGATTTTCTGTGCCCTCCCCTCAACTTTCTGGTGGTGGAGGTGAGTCACTGATGGTCTTTTCTATGCCATTTTTGCGAGGCTCAATCTTCCTACTGCAGCTGCAGATCATCCTCAGTGGGACTGGAAGATCCCAGCGGCAGGAAGGGCAGAAAAATCTCAACCAGTCAAATCAGTTCTACATGAAACAGAATATGTGAGCAATGGGGAGGCAATGTCCTGGGGTAGTATCCCTAGACAATTAATCCAGAAACTCAGCTAATGTTCTGGGGACCTGGGTTCAAATCCCACCATGGCATATGGTGGAAATTTTTATTCAATGAAAAAAAATCTGGAATTAAGAATCCACTGATGACCATGGAACCATTGTGGGAAAAACCCATCTGGTTCACTAATGTTCTTTAGGGAAGGAAATCTGCCATTCTTACCTGCTCTGGCCTACTTGTGACTCCAGAGCTACAGCAATGTGGTTGACTCGCGACTGTCCTCTGAACAAGGAAAACTAGGGATGGGCAATAAATGCTGGCCCAGCCAGCGATGCCCATGTCCCACTCACAAATTAAAAAATATACTCAACCTGTCAGCTAGCCTCTGCAAAGATTATATCTTATGCACATCCGTAATCAACAGAGGGAAATCTGAATACTTGAGATTCCATGCTTAAAGTTCAGACGCAACATATTTCCAGTGATAGAATGGCTTCTGCATTAATCTTTAAGTAGTGGTTGCCATAAGTTTAATGAGATCTGAATAATGTTTTCCAGCTCCAACACACTCAAAGATCTAAGCATCCATCTCACTCTGGCCTTCCCAATCCCCGATTTTAACCACTCCACCAATGGTTGTCATGCGTTCCACTATCTATTTCTTTTAGAAACTACAAAGGTTTATGAACGAAGACCAGTCCCATCATGCAAACCAAGTTTCCCATCCAATAACTCTGTCTACACTTCCCGCTGCCTCGGGAAAAGCAGCCAATATAATTAAGGACTCCATACACCTTGGACACACTCTCTTCCGCTGGGAAAAAGATACAAAAGTCTGAGGTCACGTACCAATCGACTCAAGAACAACTTTGTCCCTGTTGCTGTCAGACTTTTGAGTGGATCTACATCGCACTAAATTGATCTTTCTCTACACCCTAGCTATGACTGTAACACTACATTCTGCACCCTCTCCTTTCCTTCTCTATGAACGCTATGTCTCGTCTGCATAGCGTGCAAGAAACAATACTTTTCACTAATACATGTGACAATAATAAATCAAATCAAAGCAAATTATCCAAGCCTTTAGCCAGCTGCATTAATATATTTTATTGAAAATTGATTTTCTGAGATGTGGGCCTTGCTGGCTAGACCAGCATTTATTGCCCCATCTCTTAAGAGTCATTATATATAATTTTGCTGTATAGCAGTCCTGCTAAGTGCCTTGGGATGTTTTATTTTGTTAAAAGTGCGACATAAATACCAATTGTCAAAACTAGATATTTCATTCCCTTCATTGCAGCAGCACTTTGAAAGTATTTCATTGGCTATAAAACATTTTGGTCACTGACTGGCATGATATAAATGCAAGTCTTTCTTTTCATAGAAGATGCAGCTAAACAATAGACCAGAAGATCAGGCTGCCTTGTTGAGAACTTACATAAGAATATAAGAACTAGGATCAGGAATAGGCCATCTGGCCCCTGGAGCCTGCTCCGCCATTCAATAAAATCATGGCTGATCTTTTCATGGACTCAGCTCCACTTACCTGCCCGCTCACCAAAACCCTTAATTCCTTTACTGTTCAAAGATTTATCTATCCTTGCCTTAAAACCATTCAATGAAGTAGCCTCAACTACTTCACTGGGCAGGGAATTCCACAGATTCACAACCCTTTGTGTGAAGAAGTTCCTCCTCAACTCAATCCTAAATCTGTTTCCCCTTATTTTGAAGCCATGCCCCCGAGATCTAGTTTCACCCGCCAATGGAAACAATCTCCCTGCTTCTATCTTATCTATTCCCTTCATAATCTTATATGTTTCTATAAGATCTTCCCTCATTCTTCTGAATTCCAATGAGTATAGTCCCACTCTATGCAGTCTCTCCTTGTAAGCCAATCCTCTCAACTCCGGAATCAACTTAGCGAATCTCCTCTGCACCCTCACCTGTGCCAGTATATCCTTTCTCAAGTAAGGAGACCAAAACTGTACACAGTACTCCAGATGTGGCCTCACCAGCACCTTATACAGCTGCAATGTAACCTCACTGTTTTTAAACTCCATCCTTCTAGCAATGAAGGACAAAATTCCATTTGCCACCTTAATTCCCTGCTGCACCTGCAAACCAACTCCTTGAGATTCATGCACAAGGACACCCAGGTCCCTCTGCACAGCAGCATGCTGCAATTTTTTACCATTTGAATAATAAGCCATTTTGCTGTAATTCCTACCAAAATGGATGATCTCACATTTACTTGGCTAACATCACCTTTTGATTCTTATTCCATCATAATAAAGAGCGCAAAGAAGATTCGCGAGGATGTTGCCAGGACTAGTGGGCCTGAGTTATGGGGAGAGGTTGGCCAGGCTAGGACTTCATTGCTTGGAAGGTAGGAGAATGAGGGACAACCTTGTTGAGGTGTATAAAATCATGAGGCTAGGGTGAACGTTGGTCCTTTAGAGGATGAGAAAGGGGACCTAGTGGTAGGGGATGGGGATATGGCTAAGGTCTTGAATAACTTTTTTGTTTCTGTCTTCACGGAGGAGGACGTGAATAATTTGCCGGGTGTTAGCGATGGAAAGGTGGTAGGAAAGGAGGGTCTTAATGACATTACTGTTACTAGAGAGGTGGTGCTCGACAGACTGGAGGGGCTGATTGTGGACAAGTCCCCAGGACCGGATGGAATGCATCCGAGGGTTCTGAAAGAAATGGCGGAGGTTATAGTGGATGCCTTGGTGGTTATTTTCCAGACGTCGCTGGATTCCGGGGAAGTGCCGGAAGATTGGAAAACGGCTAATGTTACGCCGTTGTTTAAGAAGGGTGCCAGGCAAAAGGCGGGGAATTATAGGCCGGTTAGTTTAACGTCTGTGGTAGGTAAAATGTTAGAATCCGTCATTAAGGAGAAAATTGCGAGGCATCTTGAAGGGAATTGCTTGATAGGGCGGACGCAACACTGTTTCATTAAAGGGAAGTCGTGTCTGACAAATTTACTGGAGTTCTATGAGGATGTGTCTAGGGCGGTGGATAGAGGAGAGCCGGTGGATGTGGTCTTTCTGGATTTTCAGAAGGCGTTTGACAAGGTACCTCACAAGAGGTTATTGCAGAAGGTCAGGGGACATGGAGTTGGGGGTAGGGTGTTAGCGTGGATAGAGGATTGGTTGTCAAATAGGAGGCAGAGAGTGGGGGTCAATGGGTGCTATTCGGATTGGCGGTTGGTGACTAGTGGAGTGCCCCAGGGGTCGGTGCTGGGGCCTCAGCTATTTACCATTTATATAGATGATCTGGAGGAGGGAACCGAGTGCAGGGTGTCGAAATTTGCTGATGACACCAAGATTGGGGGAAAGGCAAATTGTGCGGAGGGTGTGGAGAGTCTGCAGAAGGATCTAGATAGGCTGGGCGAATGGGCCAGGAAATGGCAAATGGAATTTAATGTTGGCAAGTGTGAGGTGGTCCACTTTGGTAGGAAGAATGGTAGGAAGGACTATTACTTACGTGGCGAAAAACTGCAGCAGGCGACAGTGCAGAGGGACCTCGGGGTCCTTGTGCATGAGTCGCAAAAACCCAGCTTGCAGGTGCAGCAGGTGGTCAGGAAGGCGAATGGGATGCTGGCCTTCATAGCGAGGGGGATTGAATATAAAAGTAGGGAGGTCTTGCTGCAGCTGTATAGGGCATTGGTGAGGCCGCAGCTGGAGTACTGTGTGCAGTTTTGGGCACCGCACCTGCGCAAGGATATTTTGGCCCTGGAGGGAGTGCAGAGGAGGTTTACTAGGCTGATACCGGAGTTGAGGGGATTGAGCTATGAGGAGAGGCTGAATAAACTAGGCTTGTACTCGTTAGAGTTTAGAAGAATGAGGGGAGATCTCATTGAGACGTATAAGATGATGAATGGGATGGATAGGATAGAGGTGGAGAGACTCTTCCCGCTCAAAAAAGACAGTAGGACTAGGGGGCACAGCCTCAAGATAAAGGGGAGGCGGTTTAGAACGGAGTTGAGGAGGAACTTCTTCACTCAAAGGGTGGTGAATCTCTGGAATTCTCTGCCCGTTGAAGTGGTGGAGGCTGCCTCGCTAAATATTTTTAAGAAGCGGGTTGATGGGTTCTTGATAAGAGAGGGGATTAAGGGTTATGGGGAGAGGGCGGGAAAGTGGAACTGAGCCACAACAGTTCAGCCATGATCTTATTGAATGGCGGGGCAGGCTCGAAGGGCTAGATGGCCTACTCCTGCTCCTATTTCTTATGTTCTTATGTTCTTATGAGGCGCATAGAGTGGATGAACACACGTAGGACGGGATTCTCCAGCTGTGTTTGGCCCAAACTCAGAAAATCAAGCCCACAGCGGATCTCTCCATGGTCCACCCCACCCCACCAACCTCCCCCCCCCCCCCCAACAACCACCACCAAAACCCCCCGCCTCTCCCCCACCCCACCAACTACGATTCCTGTGGCAGGCGAGACAGGAAAAATCCCCCCATACTTTTTTCCCAGGGAAGGGGAATTGAAAACTCGACGGCATAAGTTTAAGGTGAGAGGGGAAAAATTTGAAAGGGACCTGAGGGGCCACTCCTTCACGCAGAGGGTGGTGTGTCCATAGAATGAGTTGCCAGAGGAAGCGGTTCGGGGAGGTACAAAAGCAACATTTAAAAAGGGTTTGGATAAGTACACGGATGGGAAAGGATTTAAGGGATATGGGCCAAACGCGAGCAACTGGGAGGGCACCAGGGTTGGTTGGCATGGGCTGGTTGGGTTGAAGGACCTGTTTCTGCGCTGTTTTGCTCTCTGAGTCTAGGTTGGGAGGTCAAGACTTACCTTGGCCAATTTAACAGCGGGAATATGTTGAAATATCCATTTCAGGATCGAAATCAAGCCTTGTCGACCAGGCAAGGCTTATTTCATCTGCGGTGAGCAAGGGTGGGATTTTCTGGACGTTCTTGCCAGCAGGTTGGATATCAGCGGGACTGGAAGACCCTGCCACCAACCAATGGCAAGCTATCTCCAGCTTTGCTGCAGGGGTCTGGGGGGGAGGAAGCAAGGGGGGATGGAGTGGGGGGAGGGAGGGGCAGGGTGGGTGGAGTGGGGGTGGGGTGGTACTTAACTCCCCAGTACTTTACAGTAAATACAGATATTTGTAAAGCGCCATTAAGCTAATAAAACATCCCAAGGCCCTTTACAGGAGCATTTTTTAAAATAATACTGAACCACATAAGGAAACATTGAGTCAAAAGACTAGAACTCGAGGCCAGCGTTTCACTGCCGGCGGGTCTGGAGAATCCAACCGGTGTGAGCAGCCGGAGAATTCCAAAGAGTATTGGTAAAATGTTAAAATATCAATTTCTCACGAGTTTCCTTATTTGGGACATAACTGTGGTACAGAGGGATCTGGGTGTCTTAGTGCATGAACCGCGATAGGCTTATATGCAGGTACAGCAAGCAATTAGGAAAGCTAATAGTAAGTGTTGGGAAGGAAATTGAATACAAAGATAGGGAGGTTCTGCTTCCATTGTACAGGGCTGTATTGAGGCAACATCCAGAATATTTTGTACAGTTTTGGTCTCCTTATTTAACGAAGGATGTTCAGAGAGGTTCAGAGAAGCTTACCTAGACCAATACCAGGAATAGGAGGGTTGTCTTCCAAGTAAAATTTTTCATAGAATCCCTACAGTGCAGAAGGAGGCCATTCGGCCCATTGAGCCTGCACTGACGATAATCCCACCCAGACTCTATCCCCTTAACTCCACATATTTACCCCACTGAGTCCCTGGCACTAAGAGGCACATCTTTGAACTGTGGGAGAAACCGGAGCCCCTGGGGGAAACCCACGCTGACACGGGGAGAACGTACACACAGACAGTGACCCGAGGCCAGAATTGAACCCGGGTCCCCGGTGCTGTGAGTGCAGCACTGCTAACCACTGAGTCAGCGTGCCACCCTAAATCACCAGGTTACAAAGAGTCGGATAAAAGTTAAAGGCGGGGGAGAGAGAGGGAGTCTAACAGGTGGCGTGGCGGCACAGTGGTTAGCACTGCTGCCTCACAGTGTCAGCAAATCAGGTTCAATAATCGGCTTGGGTCACCGTCTGCACAGAGTCTGTACGTTCTCTCTGTGCGTTTCCTCTGGGTGCTCTGGTTTCCTCCCACGATCCAAAAGAAGTACTGGTTAGGTTGCATTGGCCGTGTTAAATGCTGCCGAAGTGTACCCGAACAGGTGCCCGAGTGTGATGACTAGGAGGCGACACAGACAGTCATCCGAGGCAGGAACTGAACCTGGGTCCCTGGCGCTGTGAGGCAGCAGTGCTAACCACTGTGCCACCATGTCACCCAACTAAGAGTATTTCAGAAATATTGACAAGGTGACTCGATTCACATCAAACCATTGAAGTGTCCTCTTTGTTAATTCATGAGACATGGGTGTTCCTGGCTGGCCTGCATTCCTTGCCCATCCCTAGTTGTCATAGCGTCATAGAATCAGAGTATCCCTACAGTGCAGAAGGAGGCCATTCGGCCCATCATGTCTGCACCAACCACAATCCCACCCAGGCCCTACTCCCATAAGCCCACATATTTACCCTGCTAATCCCCCTGACGCTAGGTTCAATTTAGCTTAGCCAATCCAACTTAACCCGCACATCTTTGGAGTGTGGAAGGAAACCAGAGCACCCGGAGGAAACCCACACCGACACGGGGAGAGACCTGGGTTCAATTCTGGCCTTGGGTCACTGATGGACCAGCTGGACCCTGGATCGAAACCCTGAAGTGTCACAAGAGGCTGGTTGACTTCACGAGGGCCTGATTATTTAGGTAAGGAGCAGCTCCAGATTCCCGCAGTGATTTTCAGTGATCTGAGGCCGCTCAAATACCGTCATTCACCTACCACCGGGTCAGATCTCTGCTCCACAAAATAAATTGGAAAATAAAAATTCTAAATTGTAAGGTTTAACTGCTAATGGCTGCTTGAGATTAGCACTAAGGTTAGCCTTACAGGCATAGATTACTTTGCTATAAGCGCTGGGCGGTTTAATTAATGGCTTACAAAATTTCTGCTCAAAATAATGAGCACATTTTCTGCTTCAGTGAAGAATTGGCTGTAATCTTAACTTGAAATCACTTGAAATAAAAGCCCATTTTATCTCCCAGCTGAAATGAAATTATCTCTTCCCGTTCCAGTTCTTGAAATTAAGTGACATTTTCAAAAGAGTTACAAGAAAGTATTTCACTCACAATGGGCTGTCTCCGGTTTAGTTCATTGACGCAAATATTAAATCTTGGTTTAAAGTGTCTACTTTACGAACAGTGAAAGTTGATAAGTCAGGCGATTACTGAAGTTGTGTCTCCTCATGCAAGGTTTTGCCAATTAATAACAGTAAAACTGCAGTGTTGGGTTAGCTTTGCTCCAACTTGGGCGGCACGGTGGTTAGCACTGCTGCTTCACAGCGCCAGGGATCCGGGTTCCATTCCCAGCTTGGGTTACTGTCTGAGTTTGCAAGTTCTCCCCATGTCTGCCTGGGTTTCCTCCGGACACTCCAGTTTCTCCCCACACTCCAAAGATGTATGGGTTAGGTGGATTGGCCGTGCTAAATTCCCCCGTAGTGTCAGGGGGACTAGCTAAGGTAAATACATGGTGTTATGGAGGTAGGGCGTGGGTGGGATTGTGGTCAGTGCAGACTCGGTGGGCTGAATGGCCTCCTTCTGCACTGTAGGATTCTATGACTCAGTGCTAAGTTCACTTCGCTTTGGTTTAACACTGTTCTTTTTGATTTTCTAAAATTTGATTTATGTTATTGTTGTCACATGCATTGGGAAACAGGGAAAAGTGTTGTTTCTTGTGCACGATACAGACAAAACATATGGCTCTTGGCAGCATGATGGCACAGTGGTTAGCATTACTGCCTCACACCTCCAGGTTTGATTCCAAGCCTGGGTCTGTGTGGAGTTTGCATGTTCCCCCCGTGTCTGCGTGGGTTTCCTCTGGGTGCTCCGGTTTCCTCCACAGTCCAAAGATGTACAGGTTAGGTGGATTGGCCATGCTAAATTGCCCCTTTGTGTCCTCAGATATGTAGATTAGAGGGATAAGTGGGGTAAATATGTGGGGTTAGGGGGATAGGGCTTGGTGGGATTGTTGGTGCTGCAGACTCGATGGGCTGAATGGTCTCCTTCTGTACTGCAGGGATTTTATGATTCATAGACTACATAGGGAGAAGGAAAGGAGAGGGTGCAGAATATAGTCACAAGAAGAGAAAAGGCTGGAAAATCTCAGCAGGTCTGACAGCATCTATGAGGAGAGAACAGAGCCAATGTTTCAAGTCTGGGGTGGCACAGTGGTTAGCACTGCTGCCTCACAGCGCCAGGGACCAGGGTTTGAATCCTGGCTTGGGTAATTGTCTGTGTGGAGTCAGCACATTCTCCCTGTGTCTGCGTGGGTTTCCTCCGGATGCTGTGCTTTCCTCCCACAGCCCAAAGATGTACAGGTTAGGTGAGTTGGCCATGCTAAATTGCCTCTTACAGTCAAGGGGATTACCAAGGAAAATGCATGGGAATAGCACCTGGGTGGGATTGAGGTTGGTGCAGATTTGATGGGCCAAATGGTCTCCTTCTGCACGGTAGGATTCGCTGATTCTATACAGATGACCCTTCGTCAGAGCTGGAATTGAACCCAGGTCTGACAAAGTGTCATTCAGACTCAGAACTTCTATTCTCTGCCCTGTCAAACCTGCTGAGACTTTCCAGCATTTTCTGTTTTTGTTCCAGATCCCAGTATTTTGCTTTTATCTTAGTGCAGTATATAATGTTGCAGTTACAGCTTAGGGTGTGGAGTAAAATCAACTTAATATATGATCATTTCATTCAAAAATAGCAAGGAAGAAGTTGTCCCTGCTCTGTGATACAGGAAGCCAAAATGACGTCTGCAATGATAGCTGCCCCTTCAGCACCAACGCATGACTTGGACTGTCACCTCCTTCAACACAGCTTGTCTTGAATGTCTGTCTTTTTAGAACAAAAGAAAACAAAAAACAAGCCTGTGCCGATCATGATTCCCTAACTAAGCTGAAAAAAAACCTCTGTCCTTACTTGGTCCAAATTCCTCTATTCCCCCCTATTCATTTTGATTTGATTTGATTTATTATTGTCACATGTATTAACAGACAGTGAAAAGTATAGTTTCTTGCACGCTGTACAGACAAAGCATACCGTTCATAGAGAAGGAAAGACGAGGGTGCAGAATGTAGCGTCACAGTCAAAGCTAGGGTGTAGAGAAGGATCAACTTAATGCGAGGTAGGTCCATTCAAATGTCTGACGGCAGCTAGGAAGAAGCTGCTCTTGAATCAGTTGGTACGTGACCCCAGAATTTTGTATTTTTTTACTGATGGAAGAGGGAATGTCTAGGGTGCGTGGGGTCGTTAATTAAGCTGGCAGCTTTGCTGAGGCAGCGGGAAATGTAGACAGAGTCAATGAATGGGAGGCTGGCTTTCAGAGAACAAAAGCTGATACTGCACAATCTAACATTTATGGTGCAAATATCTTAGGCATCACGTTACATAATATACAGATGTCATCTCCCCCAGATTTTGCATACCCTTGTCCAAATGGAGTTTCCAGCCTCCATCCATCTCGGAATGGAGGAGAAAGCTTTCAATAATCTGAAGAGCCCAATTACAGGGTTTCCATCCAATTGCTATTTCCAGCTATCTTTGCTGGCATGGGATGAGGATGTGGGTAGCATGCCCGCACATAGCACGCCCAGTGTTGCCTGAGAGATGTGTATTTCAGACCCTTCGGAAGTTTGAGGGAGTTGGGCAGGCTTTTACAGTAAATCATCGGAGTCATGAACCATGGGGAACCTTTGAAAGACCCATTGAAAAATACTTAGTCTCATCCGAATAAACACACAGACGTTGAAGCTCACTTTAAAGAAATATCAAGTTATTACAAGATAATAAAACTGTCAATCGAACCAAGTATGCAAATCCCTTGCACCTGTGTAAAGAACCGTGTAAAGGACTGTTAAAGGTCCAAAGTTGTGCCGGTTAAGTGGATTGGCCATACTAAATTGCCTCTTAGTGTCAGGGATTAGAAGGTAAATACGTGGGATTGTGATCAGTGCAGACACAATGGGCCAAATGTCCTCCTTCTGCACTGTAAGAATTCTATGAATCTATGATTGCCTCATAGAGTTACGTGAGTAATTATTGGAGCTCAGCCAAGCATTCGTAAGAAAATAATTTGAGAGCTCTATCAAGAGAGCAGATGGAAGAGATGGCCTTCTTATGAATTCTTGGCTGAGCTGCAAAGCTGTATTATGCATTTAGCCCTGTGGGATGTTGTTCACATAGCTTGCAGGGAATGCTATCTTTATTTAATTGACAATATTATTAACTCACCATAACTTTATCTTTCTTTTCAATGCCTATGTGTTTATTTGGACAAGATAAAGTGCTGTTGAGGGGAATAAAGATTGCTTCATACACACTCAAAAGATTTTGATGCACGACTGAAGAAAGTTGGAATCAGAGTGCTTCAACTTTGATTATTTTGTATTTTTTAACATCATTCTAACTTGGGTTACTGGTGCAAATGTTTCAATTTTTGTTTCATATCAATTATACTAGTTATCCTCAATTCTTAAAAGAAGACCTAGTTAAGGAGTACTAAGAAGAAAAGAGTCAATAATGCATTTTATTGGCGTGGCAATCCAACGGTTTAAGGATCTTTCTTTCATTGAGTCCTTGTCAGTAGACGCATTAACACATCTTTCAAATGCAATTGTAAGTTAATTTAAAATCAATCTCACTTTGTCAGGAGATCATCAACTCCATTTCACGTCAGTGACAGCAGTGGTGTGGAATCTAATCTAACGAGAGGAAATTCACAAATGTCTTTGATGTTATTGGGGTGGGAGAGGTGGAGAAATGATTAAACTATTACTTTCTCACTGGGCTAAGCGCGGAGTCCCAGGAAAAGCTGTGGTTGGATTTTATGTTCATTTGCTGGTGGGTTTGAAGGCAGGATGGCATGTGGCACCCATGCCCACCCACTGCCTATACGCCAGCCTCCAACCTCTCTGGAGGATAGTGCAAGCAATGGGAGGCCTGACCATCATTGGGCCTACCGCAACCCTTATCCAGCCAAATAATGATGATGTAAGGGCTTTATCCTGCCACCACTGGCATTTTACCCATGGCAGGGAGGTGTATACCAAGTGGGATGCCTGGTAGCTTGAGCTCCACGGATATATATTGGGCAAGTAGGGAGGGACTTCTGCTTGGTGTCTCCTCAACCCATTGAAGGCACTTCCCCCCACCCCCTCCCACAAGGTTAGTATGGTGGCACACTGCTGCCTCTTAGTGTCAGAGATCCAGGCTCAATTCTAGCCTCGGGTGATGATCTGTGTGGAGCCTGCATGTTCTCCTCGTGTCTACGTGGGTTTCCTCCGGGCGCTCCAGCTTCCTCCCACAATTCAAAGACGTGCGGGTGAGGTTGATTGGCTATGCTAAATTGCCCCTGAGTGTCAGGGAGACCAGGAGGGTAAATATGTGGGATTACGGGGATAGGATCTGTTGTCAGTGCAGGCTTGATGGGCCAACTGGCCTCTTTCTGCATTGTAGATTTTATAATTCTATGATTCTATAAAATCATATCTCTTCTAGGGGAGGCGATGGCCTGGTGGTATTATTGCTAGACTATGAAACCAGGAACTCAGCTAATTGGGGACCCGGGTTCGAATCCCACCACAGCAGTTGGTGTAATTTGAATTCACTAAAAAATATCTGGAATTAAGAATCTACTGATGACCCATTGTCGCAAAAACACATCTGGTTCACTAATGTCCTTTAGGGAAGGAAATCTACTGCCCTTATCCAGTCTGGCCTACATGTGACTCCAGAGCCACAGCAATGTGGTTGACTCTCAACCGTCCTCTGACCAAACGCAACTAGGGTTGGACAATAACTGCTGGCCAGCCAGTGACGCGCATGTCCCACAAATGAATAATAAAAAAAAGTCCACCACCATGGCCTCTTGAACCCGATGCTCCTCTCTCACTCAACCCTTGTTCACAAGCTCAATTGCCCCATTAAGATTGAGGGTGAGCTGCTGATTTTGGCACCTGGGCCGATCTGGTTCTATGGGGGGGACCAGAGCGGGGTTGGACTGGCCAGTGATGGACCAGCCACCTTGGTATATTTTACGAGCCCGTAAAGTGGTAATTGGGCAGTTGTTGAAATCGGCAAAAACAAAACTTAACAGGTCGGTTGAGATTGCGAACACTCCAATTAATCTGCCAACAGCGTAATTCTGTTGGTACAGTGATCAAAGGCCCTTTAGTAACCCAACTGGTTCCAGGGTGGGAAGGAATGGGGAAATATTCCTTTGAGGGCGAGGAGGAGTTGTTCTTTGCGTATCAAGGCACCTCAGACACTCTGCAGTCCATCAAGATGTTACCCCTCCCCTTTGTCACAACGCTGACCCATTTAATTCTAAAAGAAATATGTTTGGCATTGAACTCCAATTCTGGCTGATTGTAATAGCTGTATTTTTAAATGAACAAGCTTTGGAGAAGCCGTACAAAAGCAAAATACTCCGGATTCTAGAAATCTGAAATACCCTAGCCAACAACCATCCGCCCCTCCCTGCCTGAAGCAAAGCTGGCAGAGACGGGGGGAGTATAAAATCGTACCCCATGCAAATGAAGTTTCGACAAAGGTTATTATAGAATTCCTACACTGCAGAAGGAGGCCATCTGGCCCATTAAGTCTGCACCGACCACAATCCTACCCCCATAACCCTACGCATTGACCCTAGCTAGTCCCCCTGACACTAAGGGCCAATTTAGCATGGTCAATCCACATCTTTGGACTGTGGGAAGAAACCAGAGCATCCAGGGGAAACCCACACAGACACGGGGAGAATGTGTAAACTCCCCACAGACAGTGACCCAAGCCGGGAATCGAACCCAAGTCCCTGGCACTATGAGGCAGCAATGCCAACCACTGTGCCGCCGTGCCACCATTGTCACATGACTTCTATCAATGGAGGGAGCCACCCAAGTCTCTCCCTAAAGCTAAGTCAAGTATTAATTTATGGTTATTGTATTTCTAATATCCAAACGTTCTGTCTTTAGAATAATCCACGCACCGTTGGTGTGTGGAAATTGTTTTAAGGTATGGCCAACTTTGCAATTATCTCGGAGTACAATTAAGAAAGATAAATTATACCGCAATCTGCTGTGCTCTCCAACCCTATCCAATTATACCGTACATGTTTTGTCAGCTTATTAGAACAATAGTCAAACATCAGCACTTAGTCACGAATCTTAAAGCAACAATCTATAATGAAAGGGACATAGATTGAAATAATGGCCACGATTCTCCCATCGCGACCCACAACTTTACTGGTGGGTCGCGGTGGGAGATGTGCGTTGCCAGCCTTGTACTGGGATTTGCGCGTGTGCCGGGAACACATCTCCCAGAGCTGGAGAACGGTTGCCTGGTCAGACCATGCAAAAACCAGTGGGAAGGCACGTAAGAAATTTGAATCTTTTCAAAATGTATTTTCAATATGTTTTAAATCTAATTGTCCCCGTTGAATCTCCCACCCTCCCAAGAAGTACTTCATTCCGGTGGGGTTTATAATAGCTCCCCAAATTCGGGGAACTAGTGGGAGACCCTGCCGGAATGAAGGGTGGGGAATCGGAGCCCCCGAGGGGGTCCGGCAGCGGGGAGGTGGTGTCCCTGGGCATGGGCAGCCCAGGCAGTGTCAGCCTGTGCCAGCGATCGAGCTGGCCAGCAAGCAGGGACTCTGACAGATTGGGACCTCTGCACATGCGCAGAGTTCCAGAACCGTCAGACTCCAGCGTGAATAGGAACCCCCCACACCCAGGGTTTTTAATGATATTCACGACTGGGACTTGTGCACAGAGTGGGCAGAGTCAAGTCTGAAGCTTCATTGCAGTGTTAATGTTAGCCTACTTGTGACACTAATAAATAAACTTCAGAAAATTTGGTCAGTCGTTTTACAGCTTTCTGCTCTCAACTGTGAAACAATAATTTCAGATCATAAGAACATAAGAACATAAGAAATAGGAGCAGGAGTAGGCCATCTAGCCCTTCGAGCCTGCCCCGCCATTCAATAAGATCATGGCTGATCTGTTGTGGCTCAGTTCCACTTTCCCGCCCTCTCCCCATAACCCTTAATCCCCTCTCTTATCAAAAACCCATCAACCCGCTTCTTAAAAATATTTAGCGAGGCAGCCTCCACCACTTCAACGGGCAGAGAATTCCAGAGATTCACCACCCTTTGAGTGAAGAAGTTCCTCCTCAACTCCGTTCTAAACCGCCTCCCCTTTATCTTGAGGCTGTGCCCCCTAGTCCTACTGTCTTTTTTGAGCGGGAAGAGTCTCTCCACCTCTATCCTATCCATCCCATTCATCATCCCTGCTCCCTTTCCTTCAGACAACATCCATAGGTAATAATTCTACATTTGCTGTTTTCTATCCCTTTATCTCCCATCTTTTCTTTTCCCAATTTTTCTCCTCGCTACACCGATCGTAGAATCTCTACAGTGCAGAAGGAGACCATTTGACCCACTGAGTCTGCACCGATCACAATCCCACCCTGGCCCTATTCCCGCAACCCCACATATTTACCTTGCTAATATCCCTGACATTAGGGGGCAATTTAGCATGGCCAATCCACCTAACCTGCACGTCTTTGGAGTGTGGGAGGAAACCAGAGCACCCTGAGGAAACCCATGCAGACATGGTGAGCATGTGCAAACTCCACACAGACAGTGGCCCAAGGCTGGAATTGACCCTGGGTTCCTGGTGCTGTGAGGCAGCAATGCTAACCACTGTGCCAGCGTTCCACCCATAATGAAGCAATGGTAAGACGTTGATGGTGATTTGGACACCTGTGAACTTGAGGCTCTCAACCATTTTTATTACTTCGGCTCCTTTATCTTGAAGGGTGTTTTCTGGTTAAATTATCTTATAAATTGATACCAAGTGAAACTCTGTTAACAAAGTGTTAATTACCAGAATCCCAACAAAATCAAACTTATGACACTAAAATAGTCTTCAGGCACTGGGCAATGTTTGTATGCACTCATTTTGGTAGATTGAACCAGGGCAGGAGTTACTCAGTTAATGGTAGGGTGTTGGGGAAAGTTACAGAACAAAGAGATCTAGGGGTACATGTTCATAGTTCCTTGAAAGAGGAGTCACAGGTGGACAGAATGGTGAAGAAGGCATTCGGCATGCTTGGTTTCATCGGTTAGAGCATTGAATACAGGAGTTGGGACGTCTTGTTGAAGTTGTACAAGACATTGGTAAGGCCACACTTGGAATACTGTGTGCAATTCTGGTCACCCTATTATAGAAAGGATATTATTAAACTAGAAAGAGTGCAGAAAAGATTTACTAGAATGCTACCGGGACTTGATAGTTTGAGTTATAAGGAGAGGCTGGATAGACTGAGACTTTTTTTTCTGGAGCGCAGGAGGCTGAGGGGTGATCTTATAGAAGTCTATAAAATAATGAGGGGCATAGATCAGCTAGTCAATATCTTTTCCCAAAGGTAGGGGAGTCTAAACCAGAGGACATAGGTTTAAGGTGAGAGGGGAGAGATACAAAAGTGTCTAAAGGGGCAATTTTTTCACACAGAGGGTGATGAGTGTCTGGAACAAGCTGCCAGAAGTAGTAGTAGAGATGGGTACAATTTTGTCTTTTAAAAAGCGTTTAGATCGTTACATGGGTAAGATTGGTATTGAGGGATATGGGCCAAATGCGGGCAATTGGGATTAGGTTAGAGGTTTAAAAAAAGGGGCAGCATGGATAAGTTGGGCCAAAGGGCCTGTTTCCATGCTGTAAACCTCTGAGTCTATGACTCATAGAGAAGGGAAGGAGAGAGTGCAGAATGTAGTGTTACAGTCATAGTTAGGGTGTAGAGAAAGATCAACTTAATGCTTCTAAAATTCATTTCAGAAAAGGTAGGAGTCTTAATAGAGATGATGCACGCAAGGTTAGTGTATCAAGTCCGCACAAGGAGTCTTAACATTAAGATCACTGGGTTATGTTACTGCTTAACTAGACATTGAGCAGGAAAGGCATGTTCCAGATCATAAGGGTTGCCAGGTCCATTCGCAATAGTGATAGGTGACATTGATCCCAAAAGGATGTCTATTTTAGAGTCATGAACAATGATTTTCCAACAAAGTGTCCAAATACAAATACAGAGGATTTAAATTGACAGCATTTAATTCCAGTCCTTCTCCCGGCCTGTCACACAATAACAGATAAGAGCAGGATGAAGTGGAATTATGGCCGGGATTTTCCAACTCCCTCCTCCACTAGTGGTGTGTTTTCCAGCCATGATGGCGGCTCACCAGTGGAATCTTCCAGTCCTGCCAAAGTCTATGGCATTTGGTATGGCTCTCCCACTGCGTGGGTTGCCTTTGGCAGGACTGGAAGAACCTGCTGGTGGTAAGGGACTGGAAAATCCTGCCCTGAGGGGTGAGATTAGAACCCGAGTCTCCCGAATATTAGCTGAGTTCCTGATTTAACGGTCTAGCGATAATACCACTAGGCCATCGCCTCCACTGGTGATTTTATCAGCCCAGCCACTCTCCATTTGTCAAACAGAATTTAAATAAGAGAATATGGAAGTGAGGGAGATTTTTAAGATTCTTTCTCTTCATGCCTTATTGGCTTGACAATTTGCATCGCTTTTAATCCTAACACTTTTTCATTACAAAATCGTGAATGAAGTCATTGCAGGTAGTATCTGGTAAAGAGCCACTTCCAATTGTCAATATTGCCGCACTTGTCAAATGTTCCTGACTCATCACGTCTCGCAAACACTTCTTAACTTGTTTCAGTGCAAGAAAAGAATGCTCAGCAGAAACAATTTTGTGACAGGTGTTGTTAAAAATATTTTCAGAATGGTTTTTACATTTGGAAAGGTTGTCTATCAATCATCATGTACAAGTCTGTTGAAATCAACTGGCAGTGTGGAAGTCCAGACCTCATCACATCTGATAAAATGAATGAAATGTTTCATTTCACCTCCAAAAAAGATTTGTGCCTTTTTCCTCTCGATAGAATTCACTTAGTTTCTTACTGCAGCGGCTTTGGGCATTTTTGTTCCCACCTCTGTCAAAAGACACACCAAATAAATCAATAGCTTTCTTGTCCAGACATTGTGCCATGCTGGAATTAAATACAAGTGAGGGGACAGTAGTTCGTGAACAGACATGTTTTCCCCACTGCTAGTCAGAAACCTGATGAATCAATACAGTCCTACATCCCAACACTGAAAATTCTGGCAAAAATAATTGGGTGCTATCACGCATGAGCTTGTTAGAGAGCATATAGTATGCGGAATATAGAGTGACAGTGTGCGCAAGCAGCAGCTCTGCAAGAAGACTCCACATTGGAATCCACCATTAATATTGAAAGAACAGGCCAAGAGTGACACTAAAGAATGAAGAAGGGAAGCTGACAACTTTCCAATCCAAACTCTGCAGTTGCAGCATTAATGTGTCGCAAATAACATTGACGGTCTCAATGATGATCTTCTCTTTTTCTTGTAAATTGATCCCATTGTCACTAGTTCAATCAAAAAATAACTTCCTGCTTTTTTGACGCTTCTCACGAGATCAGCAAAATTTATTTATAAAGTTTATTTATTAGTCACAAGTAGGCTTACATTAACACTGCAATGAAGTTACTATGAAGTTCCCCATTCATTATTGCTGAAGAAACTGGCCTTGATTTTTGGCAGTCAACATAATGCCTGCGGAACAGGATTTCACATGGACAATCCCGTGCTGTGGGATTTGTCTTTTAACAATGAGGCCGTGATACCAATATTGGATATCCTCTAACACTTCCTTTTGATTTGATTTAGGAACATAAGAACTAGGAGCAGGAGTAGGCCATCTGGCCCCTTAAGCCTGCTCTGCCATTCGATAAAATCATAGCTGTTCTTCTCATGGACTCAGCTCCACTTACCCGCCCGCTCACCATAACCCTTAATTCCTTTACTGTTCAAAAGTTTATCTATCCTTGCCTTAAAAACATTCAATGAGGTAGCCTCAACTGCTTCACTGGGTAGGGAGTTCCACAGATCCACAACCCTTTGTGTGAAGAAGTTCTTCCTCAACTCAGTCCGAAATCTGCTCCCCCTTATTTTGAGGCCATGCCCCCTAGTTCTAGTTTCACCTGTCAGTGGAAACAACTTCCCTGCCTCTATCTTATCTATTCCCTTCATAATCTTATATGTTTCTATAAGATCTCCCCTCATTCTTCTGAATTCCAGTGAGTATTGCCCCAGTCTACTCAGTCTCTCCTCATAAACCAATGCTCTCAAATCAATTTGATTTATTATTGTCACATGTATTGGGATACATTGAGAAGTATTGTTTCTTGTGTGCTGCACAGACAAAGCATACTGTACATACAGTGGGAAAGGAGAGGGTGCAGAATGTAGTGTTAGAATCATAGCTAGGGTGTAGAGGAAGAGCAACTTAATGCGAGGTAGGTCCATTCAAAAGTCCAAACTAAACGCAAAATACTGGTTGATGCTGGAATTCACAGCTCTGACGAAGGGTAATCCAGACTCGAAATGTTGGCTCTGTTCTCTCTCCACTGTCAGAGCCTGCTGAGATTTTCCAAAAATTTCTGTTTTTGTTCCATTCAAAACCCTGACAGCAGTAGGGAAGAAGCTGTTCTTGCTTCGGTTACGTGTCCTCAGACTTCTGCATCTATTCCCCGACGGAAGAAAGTGGAAGAGAGAATGTTTGGGGTACGTGGGATCCCTCCTCCCCCTCGCACCCCACTAACCTCAGACTTTCTCCCTATACAACTCTCGGGCTTTTTCTCTCATTTCAACTGGGGTCCACTGATTCATCTTGGATCAGCTGCCTTGCCTGGTGTTCTGTACACTGCTCCTAATTATTCTTGTTTGAACTTCCTTTCTTAAATACTTGCCCACTCACTTGCTGAGAGATATCGGCAAAAGAATGGGAGATCATAGAATTCCTGCAGTGCAGAAGGAGGTCATTTGGCCCATCAAATCTGTACCACCTATTCCCGTAATCCCACATATTTATCTTGCTAATCCCCTGGATCAGTTTAGCATGGCCGATCCACTTAACCTGCACATCTTTGGACTGTGGGAGGAAACCGGAGCATCCAGAAGAAACCCCCACGCAGACACGGGGAGAAAGTGCAAACTCCACACAGACAGTGACCCAAAGCCAGAATTGAACCCAGGTCCCTGTCACTGTGAGGCAGCAGTGCTAACCACTGTGCCACCCACTCAGTGGGGTCTGAGTGCCAAGTTAAAACTGATACTACAGGGGCAGCGAATGACTGCCTGGCTCACTACTGAGCCAATCAGCAGCAAAGCCGGAGAGGGATTTGCCTGTCATTGGCTGAATAGCTTCATTCACATTTTTCAAACAGTGGGCTGGTCTGTCGTGACTGCTCGGAAGCAGGGAATATCGGTTTAATCCGACACCCAGGCACCTCATGTTACTTTGCTGATATCTCACGGCTGGGTTCAGGAGGAGGGAATTGTATTCGTTTCAAAGACTTAACAAGAGGGAATGTTTTGAAACTCCTGGAAGCCCTGCACCACTGAACCATTCTGAAACCATTGCACAATCCCTACAGTGCAGAAAGAGGCTATTCAGCCCATCGTGTCTGTACTGACTCTCTGCCAGAGCATCCCACCCAAGACCTATCCCCACAGCCCCACATATTTCCCCCACAAATCCCCTGAATCTACACAAGTAATGATAACCTGTAAAGACTCGCATTCCAACCATTATTTTGTAAATTGAGTTTGTGTCTTTATATGCCCTGTTTGTGAACAGAACTCCCACTCACCTGATAAAGGACCAACGAGTGCTCCGGAAGCTAGTGGCTTTTGCTACCAAATAAACCTGTTGGACTTTAATCTGATGTTGGGAGACTTCTCACAGTACCAGACCCAGGTTCAATCCTGGCCTCGGGTCACTGTTTATGCAGAGACTGCACATTCTCCCATGCCTGCATGTGGTTCCCTCTGGGTGCTCCAGTTTCCTCTCACAGTCTGAAAGACGTGCTCATTAGGTGCATTGGCTAGATTGCCCCTTAGCGTACCTGGACATTTGTGAGAGTGTGGCCATTAGAACATTTTCACAGTAACTTCATTGCAGTGTTAATGTGAAAACTAAAATTAAAGTTTATTTATTAGTCACAAGCAGGCTTACATTAACACTGCAATGAAGTTATTGTGAAAATCCCCTAGTCGTCGCACTCCAGCGCCTGCTTGGGTACATTGAGGGAGAATTTAGCACGGCCAATCCATCTAACTTTGGAGTGTGGGAGAAAACTGGAGCACCCAGAGGAAACCCACGCAGACATGGGGAGAACATAAGAACATAAGAAATAGGAGCAGGAGTAGGCCATCTAGTCCCTCGAGCCTGCCCCGCCATTCAATAAGATCATGGCTGATCTGTCGTGGCTCAGTTCCACATTCCCGCCCTCTCCCCATAACCCTTAATCCCCTCTCTTATCAAAAACCCATCAACCCGCATCTTAAAAATGTTTAGCGAGGCAGCCTCCACCACTTCAACGGGCAGAGAGTTCCAGAGATTCACCACCCTTTGAGTGAAGAAGTTCTTCCTCAACTCCGTTCTAAACCGCCCCCCCTTTATCTTGAGGCTGTGCCCCCTAGTCCTACTGTCCTTTCTGAGCGGGAAGAGTCTCTCCACCTCTGTCCTATCCATCCCATTCATCATCTTATACGTCTCAATGAGATCTCCCCTCATTCTTCTAAATTCTAACGAGTACAAGCCTAATTTATTCAGCCTCTCCTCATAGCTCAACCCCCTCAACTCCGGCATCAGCCTAGTAAACCTCCTCTGCACTCCCTCCAAGGCCAAAATATCCTTGTGTAAGTACGGCGCCCAAAACTGCACACAGTACTCCAGCTGCGGCCTCACCAATGCCCTATACAGCCGCAGCAAGACCTCCCTACTTTTATATTCAATCCCCCTCGCTATGAAGGCCAGCATCCCATTAGCCTTCCTGATCACCTGCTGCACCTGCAAGCTGGGTTTTTGCAACTCATGCACAAGGACCCCGAGGTCCCTCTGCACCGTCGCCTGCTGCAGTTTTTCGCCACGTAAGTAATAATCCTTCCTACCATTATTCCTACCAAAGTGGACCACCTCGCACTTGCCAACATTAAATTCCACTTGCCAGTTCCTGGCCCATTCGCCCAGCCTATCTAGATCCTTCTGCAGACTCTCCACACCCTCCGCAACTCCACACAGACAGTCATCTGAGGTTGGAATTGAATCTGGGTCCCTGGAGCTGTGAGGCAGCAGTGCTAACTGACTCAAGAATAGCTTGTTCCCTGCTGCAGTCAGAATTTTGAATGGACCTACCTTGCATGAAATTGATCTTTCTCCATAACCGAGCTATGACTGTAACACTACATTCCACAATCTCTCCTTTCTTTCTCTATGAACAGTATGTTTTGTCTGTATAGCGTGCAAGAGACAATATTTTTCATTGTATGTTAATACACGTGACAATAATAAATCAAATCAAATCAAACCACTTTCCTGGCCCTGCAAATAAAGAGATGACAGGGACACTAAAGAAATGTTTCGTAGCTGCCTGTAGGATCCATTTATTCCTTTGAATAGGTGAGGACAGCACTGGCACGATGAATTTTTTAAAATTGAACAGAACTTAAAGAAAATTAAATTACTACAGAAGCAGAGAGAAAGCAAACTGTACTGTACTGGACAGGATCTTGTAAAACAAACTGCGACTGAACACACTGTTCCAAACTATACGTGAACTCTTATCTTGTTATTGTGAGTGTCCTTGTCTCTATCTAGAGAAAGCATGTTTTTCAGCTGTTGTTATCAAAACGTGTTTTGCTCGCTATGTACATTTCAGGAATGTGGTCTATTTTCAGCTAACCCAGCAAGCCTTCTGAGTTTTAAAATGTAGTCAATTTAGCTTTATAAGTTAGCAGTGTTAGCTAACCCCTACAGTCTAGCATTTCAATGTTATTGCATAGGCAGCAATATCTTAAAATGAAGTCTTTGCATAGACTGGAGCAAACAGAGCTAAGCATACATAGGATCTCTCATTGCCTCGTCATGGAACATGACATTCTGCAAATAGTGGGAAACCTGGGGTCGAGTGAGTATGGTAAATTTAAGGAATAAGGCTTGGATGTGAAGGGAGTTAAGGGATCTGGAAAAAATGTGAGTAGCTGGAGTTGAGGTTGAAAAATCAACTGCAATCTTGTGAATATCAGAGCATGTTTGCTTCCTTGTTCATCTCAGCCCATGAGTGAAATCCTCCGTCCCTTCGCTCTCAAATATTTATCGAATTTCTTCTTAAATGTACATTGACAGTTGACCTTACCCTGCAGTAGTGAGTTCTGCGTGCTCACCACTCTCTGGGTAAAGTGTGCTGTTCTGAAACTCTGAATTGGTTTCTTGCTGACTATTGTACATTCATTATTTATCCCGAGCTACAACGTTTAAGCTGTGAAAAAAAATCAGAAATGAGTTGATTAACTAAGAGCGCTATTTCTTGTGTTCATAAATAATCTATCTGGTTCTGAGTTGAAAATATTTTCTTGTTGCCATGGTAGTTGCAAAAGGTTAGTTAATCTTGCCCGCCACTTATAAATTGTCAGAATAATCCAAAGGCAAATATTTATCATTCGGAGTGGGTGGCACAATGGTTCACACTGCTGCCTCGCAGCACCAGGGACCTGGGTTCAATTCCCACCTGGGGTCACTGTCTGTGTGGAGTCTGCACGTTTTTTGAAATAAAATGCAGACAAGCTCCTCTAGGTTTGATGTATGAGATGGGATAGGCAGCCATGTGTTTAGAAAAGGAACAGCTAGTTATTATAATGTTATCTGATAGAGTTTGTCAATATGGTGTTGTATCAAGTTAGTTGTCAGGGTGAACTAAGCCCACTTTTCAAAAACTGGAGGGTAATTCCTGACTAGTTAGAGCTCCTTCCTTGAGATAAAATGATAAATTTCTTACTAATGTGATCAGTGGGTTGGTGCACAGTGCCACAGAGTGGCAACATTCAGGTCTGCACCCATGGATAACCCGACATTTATTCCTGTGATGATTTCAGCCAGGCTAACAAGGTTGGCTTGCTAGAGTATAAACTACTTAATGAGCCTTGCACAAAAAGGGGTACCTGTGAGTCTTAATTGATGGTTAAATCAGGGAGCCTCAAGCTCCCTATTTAAAGCAGGTGCGTCAGACTCCCTGCCTGCATTCAGCAGGGAGCAACTGGAAAGCTGGCTGTGTATAGATATATGATGTAAATAAAGAAACTTGGTGATGGGACTGTCGCCACCACACCCCCCCCCCCCCACCACACACGCCCTCTCCCCACCCCCGCTATGGAGGAATTATAATAACTCCATGGGGGTGTGGGGGGGAGGGGCAACAGACCTGTCACCAAGTTACTTTATTTACACCATTTTTTTCGTATTGTGGCCTTTCTTGCAGTTGTTTTATCCATTAATAAACCTTCCTTTATTTGAGTGGTCACAACAAGACTGTGTTTTCCCTCCACGGTTTGCATATCTTTCCTCACGAGATACCAAACTGAAAAAAAACACACTTGAGAACTAGCTTTCTAAATTTTGAGATATCCTGGCATCAAACATTGTCAGGGTTCTTCGCCTATCTTTCAAGTGGACAAGCTTACCCTCACCATGGCAAACAGAACAAAGTTTAAAAGTTAAAAGTTTATTTATTAGTCACAAGTAGGCTTACATTAACACTGCAATGAAGTTACTGTGCAAATCCCCTCGTCGCCACACTCCAGCACCTGTTCGGGTACATTGAGGGAGAATTTAGCATGGCCAATTCACCTAACCTGCACATCTTTTGGACTGTGGGAGGAAACCGGACCGCCCAGAGGAAACCCACGCAGACACAGGGAGAATGTGCAGACTCGCACAGACAGTGACCCAAGCCGGGAATCGAACCCGGGTCCCTGGCGCTGTGAGGTAGCAGTGCTGACCACTGTGCCACCGTGCAGCCCAGAATGCAGAACATCCGCTGCAGCAGCAATGGGTCAACAAAACAAAAGGGATGAGTGATCTTCCCGCTATCCTGAAGGACTTGCAACATTTTGTGCGTTTCATTTCAATCCCCGTTACAATGTGCAGCTGGATAATTATGCAAAATATTTTGTCAGGTAATCATAAAGCAGATAGCATAATCGTGCACTTCAGGTGCTGCGGAATATTCATTGTGTGAAGGGCGACCCTTTGCTCCACATCCTACACTTCCATCAGATTTCAAGTGCTATTTAGAGGAGTAATTCCGGCTGGATAACAGGGGTCACAGTGATGAACGACAAGGATCATTGAATACAGCTGATTATATTAAAATGAATGTCGTTGTGATCAAACCTGTAAGAAACCAGTAAATTGAAAAGCTGCCTCATGCTCCGCTATGACAACAGAACGCGTCTGAATTTTATTAAAATAAAACAGCAACTGTGAGCGTGGCTTGGCTCACAATTCTGGGTCAGTCTGACCTGAACTGGCCACAGCTGACCCGATGATTTGATTTTGATTTATTATTGTCACATGTATTAGCATACAGTGAAAAGTATTGTTTCTTGCGCGCTTTACAGACAAAGCATACTGTTCATTGAGAAGGAAACAAAAGAGTGCAGAATGTACTGATACAGTCATAGCTAGGGTGTAGAGAAAGATCATCTTAGTGTCCAATCAAAAGTTTGATTTGATTTATTATTGTCACATGTATTAACATACAGTGAAAAGTATTGTTCCTTGTGCGCTGTACAGACAAAGTATTCTGTTCGTAGAGAAGGAAATGAAAGAGTGCAGAATGTAGTGTTACAGTCATAGCTAGGGTGTAGAAAAAGATCAACTTAATGTGAGGTAAGTCCATTCAAAAGTCTGACAGCAGCAGGGAAAAACATGTTCTTGAGTTGGTTTCGTGACCTCAGGCTTTTGTATCTTTTCCCTGACGGAAGAAGGTGGAAGAGAGAATGTCTGGGCAGCATGGGGTTATTAATTATGCCGGCTGCTTTGCCAAAGCAGTGGGAAGCGTAGACAGAGTCAATAGATGGGAGGCTGGTTTGTGTGATGGATTGGGCTACATTCATGACCTTTTGTAGTTCCTTACGGTCTTGGGCAGAGCAGGAGCCCATACCAAGCTGTGATACAACCAGAAAGAATGCTTTCTATGGCGCAAAGTTGGCGAGAATCATAGCTGACATGTCAAGTTTCCTTTGTCTCCTGAAAAAGTAGATGCGTTGATGACAATGAGGCCATAGATAGATAACCATTGAAATAATGAATTCATTGTTATCCAACGGAACATACTGTTCTCCCCCACCCCCTCCACCACTGGTTTCAAAGAACAAAGAACATAAAACAAGGAATGTTACAGCACAGGAACAGACCCTTCGGCCCTCCAAGCCTGCACCGACCATGCTGCCCGTCTGAACTAAAACCCCCTACCCTGCCAGGGACCATATCCCTCTATTTCCATCCTATTCATATATTTGTCAAGACGCCCCTTAAAAGTCACATGAGGCATTTCTTAAGAGAGCTGAACCCAAAACATGAATTAACCCCTCCCAGGGTTTGGGTATAGACTCCACTTACATCTAGAAGGACAAGGGCAGCAGATACATGGGAACACCACCACCCGCAAGTTCCCCTCCAAGCCACTCACCGTCCTGACTTGGAAATATATCACCGTTCCTTCGCAGTCACTGGGTCAAAATCCTGGAATTCCCTCCTTACCGGCATTGTGGGTCAACCCACAGCACGTGGACTGCAGCGATTCAAGAAGGCGGCTCACCACCACCTTCTCAAGGGCAACTAGGGATGGGCAATAAATGCTGGCCAGCCGGCGACACCCATGTCCCACGAATGAATAAAAGAAAACACTTCTCTACACCGTCCAGTTACCTAATCAATTAAAGAAAAAAGATGATTACATTTTTCTGTAGAGTTGATTCTTTTGAAATCTACTTAGAAGTTTTATCCCAAGGCCTTGATATGTCTCAAGTCCAGAAGGCAGAGCTCCGATAAAATCCAACTTAGCCTATTTTTAGACTTTTATCTATCTGATTTGCGACGCTTGGCTTGAAGCTGACTCGAAAACCATTTGGAGAGGTTCTGAACGTGACGTTTGGGTAATTCTCCAACAGAAATGATTACAAACTGCTCATGCACAGAGAAAAAAGATAGAATGTGGCTCCCCTGCCACATCGCTCTCGGATAATGCCTCCCCCTGGCCCCCACAGGCATTGCCCAGCCCCCAAAATGTTATTGACTTCCCCCCCCCCCCGCCATTCCCCACCTCCTCTGACACCCAGACCGATCGCGGGCCTCTCCCCCTTCCCCCCTCACTGATGTCAGGCAGAGTGCCAGCACCGCACTCCCCTCCCCCTGCCCCCCCACCGATCTCAAGCAGAGAGTCGTCGGACGCTCGGCACTTATCGCCTCAGGAAGGATGTGCTGGCTTTGGAAAGGGTCCAGAGGAGGTTCACAAGGATGATCCCTGGAATGAAGAGTCAGGTCATTGAGTGTCTTTAAGACAGAAATAGATACGTTCTTGTTTAATAAGAGGATCAGCTGTTATGGGGAAAAGACAGGAGAATGGGGATGAGAAAAATATCAGCCATGATTGAATGGCAGAGCAGACTCGATGGGCCGAGTGGCCTAATTCTGCTCCTATGTCTTATGGTCTGATAGTACTGAACCGCAGATGGGTTTGTTTTAAATGTATCATTAACTGCTCTTTAAATGCTATAATTTATTACTAAACGTCACATCCCTACTTCTAATGGGCTATATATTGTCTGGAAACTTCCAGGTTAACAAAACAAGACTTTTAAAATAAGTAAGCGCTCAAAAGAAATACATTACACCGATCAGTTAGGGACCATCATTCATGGTTCCCATAAAAAAAGGGAGCAGAATGTGGGATTTAAATCCCAAATCACCAATAAAAATTCCATAATAGCGAGCAATGAAATGGATGTATTCATGGTTAGGCACTGTCCTGATTGTATATTGTGCATTACACAGTGTGGCACCAGGCACTGTAACAGTGTGAGACACTAACTGGCTATGGGCAACTCTGCGGGCGTTCCGCTGGGTAATTTCCCAAAAATGGCACATCTGGCACTTATTTCCTGCCATAAAAACATGTAGCAAAGGCTGAAAAGATGGAAAAATTGCAGTTACAGGGATCTGCCTGGCGCTCCAAGGAAATCGATTGGTACCCACTCATTTTTGCATCATTATTTCACGCATGTGTTAGCTGTTTGCAGACAAGTTTGGGGAACGCAGTTTTATTGTGCGCCGTTTAGAAAATCACAATCATAGAATCCAGTGCAGTATAAGGCCATCTGACCCATCAAGTCTGCACCAACCACAATCCCACCCAGGTCCCTATCCCCATATATTGACCCTGTTAATCCCTTGACAATAGGGTCAATTTACCATGGCCAATCCACCTAACTCATGCATCTTTGGAGTATGGGAGGAAACTGGAGCACCTGGAGGAAACCCACACAGATACGGGGAGAATGTGCAAACTTCACACAGACGGTGACTCAAGCCGGGAATCGAACCCGGGTTCCAGGAGTTGTGAGGCTGTAGTGCTAACCACTGTGCCACTGTGCACAGTGATCGAAGATGATGGAGAAAGCCAGCCAAAGGAAAGGACGACGTGGGAGCAAAATCAGACAGAGTTGAGGGTGGATTAAAGGAGGAGATGTTAGGAGAGTTTTTAAGCAGGGCCTTAAAGGTGGATAAAACGGTGGAGAGGGTTTTACAAAGTGTCACAAGAAAGCTTACATTAACATTGCAATGAAGTTACTGTGAGAACCCCCTAGTCGCCACACTCCAGTGCCTGTTCAGGGACGGTGGGGGAGAATTTAGCCTGGTCAATGCACCTGACCAGCATATCTTTCGGACTGTGGGAAGAAACCAGAGAACCCGGAGGAAACCCACGCAGGCATGGGGAGAATGTGCAGGCTCTGCACAGACAGTGATCCTGGGAATCGAACCCAGATCCCTGGTAGCTGTGAGGCTGTAGTGCTAACCACTGTGCCACCCTCACATTTATGCAAAAATCGCAAATTGTTGGAGTCTGGTCTGACTTCATAATGTACCTCGCGCTTTCTGATCTATACTCTAATACAGCTTAAAGGGAGCGCACTCTGGTGAGCTGTCGTCTTGCTAAGAGCTTCTTGAAAGAGGATGAGTGATGTTACAAGTCAGGTCGGATACTTCAAGGTGTGACGTTTTGTGTTGAATTTGGCTAGGATGAGCATGGGAGATTTCACTCCAGGTATGATTGAACTGACCCACGAGAAGCTTTTATCAAATTAAGAATATTGTTGACACGTACAATAAGACAATTAGCAAGAACAAAGAGCAAAGAAAATTACAGCACAGCAACAGGCCCTTCAGTCTGCACCGACCATGCTGCCCGACTGAACTAAAACCTCTACCCTTCCAGGGACCATATCCCTCTATTCCCATCCTATTCATGTATTTGTCAAGATGCCCCTAAAAAGTCACTATCGTATCTGCTTCCACGACCTCCCCCGGCAATGAGTTCTAGGCACTCACCACCCTCTGTGTAAAAAAACCTGCCTTGTATATCTCCTTTAAACCTTGCCCCTCGCACCTGAAACCTGTGCCCCCTAGTAATTGACTCTTCCACCCTGGGAAAAAAACTCCTGACTACCCACTCTGTCCATGCCTCTCATAATGTTGTAGACTTCTATCCAGTTGCCCCTCAACCTCTGTTGTTCAATTACAAACAAGAAACATAACAACCACGATAAGGTATAACTCTTTGGAAGTATCTCTGTGTTCCAATCAAAGCCAACCTTCAATACACAAAGCCCTTCAAATAAGTATAGTACAGCATAGATTAATACACACTTGTTACAGGAATCCAGCCTACTGGGTTGAATACTGCAAATTCTTTGTGAACGAACTTAGAAGAGGTTGTAGTCGAATCTGTTTCCCAAAACACAGCTTCTTAAAGAGAAGAACCAAATAAAGAGAAAAACACAGGGTGAGAGGGAGAGGGAGACTGCATCTTAGCTTTCTGCTAAACTGCTTCCCAAAATGAACCTGAAAGCTTACTCACCTGACTGCCACAGCTTAGATCCACCCCCTAATGGAATCGCTGAAACTCCATGATTTAAAAAAAAACAAGCTTTCTTAAAGGTACATGACAGTGACAATGCCCATCCTACATTGCATGTAAATGCTGTGCATTTGTTCGCAGGGATGGAGAAAGGGGGGGAAGAAAATCAAAGCTCATTGTGGCATTTTGTCTCCTGCTGAGAGAAATAGAGTCAAACACAGAGACTGCTTTTAGATGTCCTTTGTTTCTCCACATAAACATTAGCTGTAGCTAATTTGACAATAATTGATGTGGTTCAGTATCTTTCTGCTGTAGCAGGTTGGCTGATTTATAGATTTTGATCACTTAGCAAACGCTTTTCATTGAGCAACTCAATCTGAACAAAATTTTACATGTGATTGAAATTGAAATTGTTCTGATCACCGAATGTGCTAATTGTGTGGAACATGAGGGAATTGTATTTCTTTTTCAATTTTCTAAGCCATTCTGTACGATCTAAGTCAATTGGCAGAGGTTTAACACAATGTAAATCAATGTTTGCTTTGGACCTGAGCCACCATTAAGTTTTATTTCAGTTGGAATTGAACAGCTTGGGTTTGCAAGTGGCTGCACTGTTCCAACCTTCTCGGTTCAGGGGCCAAAGATGAAGACGAGGCAACTCCCTCCACTTTCCAAGGGCACTGAATCTTACTAATGGGACATTTTGGTTTAAAAGGTGCCTACCATGGTTCGATTCACTTTTGGGTCTGTAACAACATGTCATCTCTGTTTGGGTTTTCAGCAGTTAACTGCATTCCTCTTTGGGCATGAGTAATTCAATCATCTGTTCACCCACGGTCTTCCAAAATGGAGAGCTGTATGCGCTGTCATAGAATCCCTACAATGCAGAAGAAGGCCATTCAGCCCATTGAGTTTGCGATGACTCTATGATAGATCATCCCACCCAGGCCCTAACCCCCAGAACCCCACTACAAAGGAGAAGAAGATCATTCGGCCCATTGAGTCTGTACTGACTCTCTGACAGATTATCCCATCCAGGCCCTATTCCAGAACCCCCTTACCTACACGCCCTGGAATGCTAAGAGACAATTTAGCATGGCTGATCCCCCCAACCTACATATCTTGGGACGCTAAGAGGCAACTTAGCATGGCCAATCCCACTAACCTATACACCTTGGGACTCGAAGAGGCAATTTAGCATGGCCAATCCCCCTAACCTACGCATCTTGGGACACTAAGAGGCAACTTAGCATGGCCAATTCCCCTAATCTATACATTTTGGGACGCTAAAGGGCAATTTAGCATAGGGCAAACAACCTAACCTGCACATTTTTTTGGACTGTGGAAGGAAACCAGAGCACCCAGAGGAAACACACAGAGAGAACTTGCAATCACCAGAATTGAACCTGGGTCCCTGGTGCTGTGAAGCAGCAGTGTTAACCACTGTGCCACCGTGCCACCTCGGCCTGACTCTGGTCTTGACTAGGCTTCACTGTAGATGCCTTGCCCTTGATGTACCATTTCTTGCAGTTCCACCATCATCACAGATGTGTGTGCTGTCGACACTCAGTCGCTGCACCCTCTCCAATAAAAGCACAGAACCAGGGAATTTCTACAGTGCAAAAGGAGGCCATTCAGCCCACCAAGTCTGCACTGACCCTCCGAAAGAGCATCTTATCTAGGCCCAAGCAACCCTCTGCCCTATCCCCGTAATCCCCATCATTTACCATGCCTAATCCACCTAACCTAGACATCTTTGGAGTGCGGGGAGAAACTGGAGGAGACCCACACAGGCAAGGGGAGAATGTGAAAACTCCACCCAAGGCTGGAATCAAACCCGGGTCGCTGGTGCTGTGCAGCAGCTGTGCCAACCACAGTGCCACCGTTCTGTTCCAATATTTAGCCTATCTCAAACTCTCCCTTTCTACTTATGGGCTTTGGAACACCTCCAAGCCCAGCTCTTTCTCCAGCCCCGATTTGAATCTTTCCAGGAAGGCCACTGTCCTGTCCATGGCGATTAAGACTGACCTATTACTGACAATGACAGATTATTACTGCTGGGCTTGGATGGCTTGGTGGCACAATGGTTAGTACTACTGCCTCACAGCGCCAGAGATCCGGGTTCAATTCCCGGCTTTGTTCACTGTGGAGTTTGTACATTCTCCCCATGCCCGTGTGGCTTTCCTCCCACTCCAAAGCTGTGTGGGTTAGGTGGATTGGCCATGCTAAATTGCCCCCGAGTATTAGGTGGATTGGCCATGCTAAATTGCCCCCGGGTGTTAGGTGGATTGGCCATGCTAAATTGCCCCTGAGTTTCAGGGAGACTAGCTGGGATAAATGCATGGGGCTGTGGGGACATGGCTTGGGTGGGATTGTGGTTGATGCAGACTCGATGGGCTGAATGGCCTCCTTCTGCACTGTGTGATTCTATGACCTCTGCAGCTTTTAACATTATCTTACCTTCCGTTCTCCTTCACCCCATTGCTAAATTGCCCTTAGTATCAGGGAGATTAGTCGGTTAAATAGGTGGGGTTATGGGGATAGGGCCTGGATGGGATTGTTGTCGGTGCAGGCTTGATGGGCCAAATGGCCTCCTTCTGCTCTGTAAGGAGTCTATGATTCCACCTGTCAAATGTACCCAATGCATTTCCTACAATGGCTTCTGTTCTGCCCACATCCTCCTATTCCAAGTATTGGACGCAATGGCCTATTGATATTACTACTAGACTATTAATCCAGAAACCCTGCTAATGTTCTGGGGACCTGGGTTCGAATCCCGCTGTGGTAGAATTCAAATTCAATTTAAAAAATCTGGAATTAAGAATCTACTGATGACTGTAAAACCATTGTCAATCATCATAATAACCTCTCTGGTTCACTAATGCCCTTTAGGGGAGGAAACCTGGTTTTATTTTTGTTAGTCACAAGTAGGCTTACATTAACACAGTTCCTGTGAAAATCCCTCCAGTCGCCACATTCCGGGGCCTGTTCGGGTACACTGAGGGAGAAGTTAGCATGGCCAGTGAACCTAACCAGCACGTCTTTCGGAGGAAACCGGAGCACCCGGAGGAAACCCACGCAGACACGGAGAGAATGTGCAGACTCTGCACGGACAGTGACCCAAGCCTGGAATCGAACCCGGGTCCCTGGTGCTGTGAAGCAGCAGACCTAGCCACTCTGCCAACGTGCCTTCACCACTTTACCCATCTCATGGCCCTTCCCCCAATCCTCACTCTTCCAACTCAGCCACAAGGCTTGCTCTCAGCTCCCCAGCTCTTTGGTGTTGGAGCCTTCAGGTATTTTGTGCCTTTAAAATCCTTACCCTTGCAGCAGACTTTTGAATGGACTTACCTCGCAGTAAGTTGATCTTTCTCTACACCTTACATTCTGCACTCTCTCCTTTCCTTCCCTATGTACGGTATGCTTTGTCTGTAAAGCACACAAGAAACTGTATACTAATACATAAATACATGTAAACTGTGTCCTTTTCACTGTATATTAATACATGTGACAATAATAAATCAAATCAAAATCTTTGGCCATCTATGAACCCTTTCCCAATAACGTTGTTAACCCCTTCTAAACTCTTTCCAACTCAACTCAACTCTCCAATTATGAGGTCCATCTACTTCTCTTAGGACTGAGGGAGGACAAATTTGATTCTCTCGCACAGTTGTATCTTTGCTGTGAAGACTTTCATTCTAATACAACACCCGCGGGGCAAACTTCTTTCTGTTTAAGGATTCTCTGCACCACTTGTACCATTGAGGAAGCAGTGAGGAATGTATTCATGCATTACTTGTTTGATTTTACTTCATGGTAAATAGTGTGAATCAATAACTGGAACAAAAACTCCACTCATTGTACTGAAACAGTACAGAAAAAGGGGCTGGTGGTTTTGCACTTGCCTACGGCTAACCAAACAAGAACTTTAGCAAAAGTTGCCTTTCTCAAAACTTTTGATGGGACAATGAAACAGGAGGAACTGGTTGAAAGAACAATGGGGCTATTTTAACTGCTCCCGTTCAGTGGAAAGGGAATTATAGAATCTCTACAGTGCAGAAGAAGGCCATTCGGCCCACCGAGCCTGTATCAACAACAATCCCACCCTAGCTCTATTCCTGTAAACCCATATATTTACCCTGCTCACCCTCCCTGGACACTAGGTAATTCTACCATAGCCAATCAACCTAACCCATACATCTTTGGGCTGTGGGAGGAAACTGGAGCACCCGGAGGAAATCCACGTGGACAATGTGCAGATGCTACACAAACAGTGACCCAAGGTTGGAATTAAAACCTGGTCACTGGTGCTGTGAGGCAGCAGTGCTAACCACTGTGCCACCATGCTGCCTCCATGGAAATTCAAAGAATGAGGGGTGACCTCATTGAAACTTACAACATTCTTATGGAGCATGGCTGGGTGGATGTAGCTGAGATGTTTCGCTCAGTCGGTGAAAGTGAAAAGGGGACGTAATCTCAGGATAAAGGACTGAGGTGAGAAGGAATTTCTTCACTTACAGGGTGGCGAATCTTGGGAATTCTCTACCCTAGAGCGCTGTGAAATCTCAATCATTGAGGGCATTCAAGGCAGAAATCCATAGATTTCTGGATGTGAATGATACCTGGGAGATATGGAGATAATTTTTGACCAATAAGGGAATTAAGGGTTATGGGGAGAAAGCGGGAAAGTGGAACTGAACCACTATCAGATCAACCATGATCTTATTGAATGGCGGGGCAGGCTCGAGGGGCTAGATGGCCTACTCCTGCTCCTATTCCTTATGATCTTATAATGTGGGAAAGTGGTGTTGAGTTGGGTGATTAGCCATGATTTACTCGAATGGTAGAGCAGACTCGATGGGCTGATTGGCCTGTTCCTTTATTGCAATGTTCTTAGCAATTGGGATGGCTTTCTTTCCCACTGTGTTCCCGCCAATCTATAAATTCTAGTATGCCTCGTTTTGATGCCAAGTGAGGTGCCTGTGGAATTTTGACCAACTCCAGAAAAATTACACTGTCAAAGATGTGATATTTTTAATAAGTCATTAAACCAGCACTTCAGGGAGGCGTTGTCCCCGGTGGTATTATCGCTAGACTATTAATCTAGAAACTCAACTAATGTTCTGGAGACCTGGATTCGAATCCCACCACGGCAGATGGTGGAATTTGAATTCAATTAAAAAAATCTGGAATTAAGAATCTACTGATGACCATGAAACTGTTGTCGATTGTTGGAAAAACCCATCTGGTTCATTAATGTCCTTTAGGGAAGGAAATCTGCCGTCCTTACCTGGTCTGGCCTACATGTGACTCCAGAGCCACAGCAATGTGGTTGACTCTCAACTGCTCTTGGGCAACTAGGGATGGGCAATAAATGCTGGCGAGCCAGCGACACACATGCCCCACGAATGAATAAATTAAAACAAAACTTCATCCCTCTCTCGGTTGGACATCAAGTATTCCATGGCATTGTATCAGAGAAGAGTGAGGGAGTTGAATCCTAACCAATATTCATTCCTTAACTAATAAAATGTCTTCCCTGAGCATTATTAGCTGTCTGTGCAAGTTTGCTGTGTGAACACTGGCTTCTGCGGTTCCTACTTTGCAACAGTACTACATTTCAACAGTACTGTAACACACTTCGGCGCATCCCGTGCTCATGAAAGGCGCTATATGAATGCAAGCCCTTCTCACTTAGAGTGCCACTGCAACCACATACAAGTAAATCCAGCTGGAAGTGCGTGAGCCTCACTGAGGCAAATTAAAAATAACCTGCCTTGGTATAGAGCACAGAAGAGCAGGAATGCTGTAGTGCACCTCATTAAAGCAGTTAGCACTGCCGCCCCACAGCTCCAGGGACCCAGGTTCGATCCCGGCCTTGGGTGACTGTCTGTGCGGAGTCTGCATGTTCTCCCCGTGTCTGCGTGCCTTTCCTCCCGGTGCCCCTGTTTCCTCCCATGGTCATAAAGATGTGCAAGTCAGATGGATTGGCCATTCTAAATTGCTCTTCAGCGTCCCAAGATGTGTAGTTTAGGGGGATTAGTAGGGACAGGGCCTCAGTAAAATATTCCATTAGAGGGTCAGTGCAGACTTGATGGGCTGAGTGACCTCTGTCTGCACTGAAGGGATTTTAAAGGATTCTAAAGGAGTCTTTACTCCTTTTCCCAGTTGTGACTTAACTTCCAATTGCAGTGAGGAGCCTGAAGGCTGGTCTGCGACTGCTTTAGAACCAAAAAAACCATAAAATCCCTGCAGTGCAGAAAGAGGCCATTCAGCCCATTGAGTCAGTACCGACCCCCTAAAAGAGCATCTTATCAAGCCCTTTCTTTCTACCCAATCCCTGTAACCCTGTACATTCACCATGGCCAATCCACCTAACCTACACATCTCTGGACACTAAGGGGAAATTTAGCATGGCCAATCTACATAATCGGCACATCTTTGGACACTAAGGGACAAATTAGCATGGCCAATCTACATAACCTGCACATCTTTGGACACTGGGGGCAAATTAGCATGGCCAATCCACTTAATCTACACATCTTTGGACATGAAGGGGCAATTTAGCATGGCCAATCCAGCCAACCTGCACATCTTTGGACACTAAAGGATAAGTTAGCATGGCCAATCCACCCAACCTACACATCTTTGGACACTAAGGGGCAATTTACCATGGCCAATCCACCTAACCTGCACATGTTTGGACTGGGGGAGGAAACCGGAGCACCCGGCTCTTACTCATGGATCTGTCCTTGCAGTCTCTTTATCTCCTCCTACTTCTCTTTGCCAAGCTGATCTGTTCAGTAGGATCAGCAGTTGGGTGCGGAGCATCTCAGAACATATGATCAGGAGGAGGCTATTTAGCCCCTCACACTGTACTACCATTAAATTGGATCTTGAAAGTGGAGATGGACACCTTTGCTCCCCATGCCTTTGTTCCATAACCTTCAACATCTTTCACCA
The DNA here is from genome assembly GCF_965287045.1 of Carcharhinus amblyrhynchos. Classification (NCBI taxonomy): domain Eukaryota; kingdom Metazoa; phylum Chordata; class Chondrichthyes; order Carcharhiniformes; family Carcharhinidae; genus Carcharhinus; species Carcharhinus amblyrhynchos. The sequence goes on along the minus strand of NC_137337.1, from coordinate 73,928,922 downwards.
ACAAAAATCTATTCACCTCGTATTTTAGAATTCCACCTGAAGGAAACTCAGTATCTTTTTGGGAGAGAGAGAGCAAGGATTCCAGGATCTTTTTCTGAGCAGTCGTGTTTTCTGATATCATTCGCAAAGTGGTCCATCTCTCATTTTGAGGTTATTTCCTCTTGTTGGACTCTTTACCAGAGGAAATAGATTCTCTTGGGCCACTTTCTCCTTTAATCAGCTTAAAGATATTATTTGAATTATAGAAACATAGAAACACAGAAGATAGAAGCAGGAGGAGGCCATTTGGCCCTTCGAGTCATTCATCACGATCATGGCTGATGTTCCAACTCAATAGCCTAATCCTGCTTTCTCCCCATAACCTTTGATTCCATTCGTCCCGGAATATACGTTCTGGCCTCAGGTCACTGGCTGTGTTGAGTTTGCACATTCTCCCTGTGTCTGCATCTAACCTGTCTAGACCTATTAGAATTTTATAAGTCTCTTTGAGATCCCCCCTCATTCATCTGAATTCCAGCGGACTGTATCCCTACTTACGCATTATCTATCTCCATGGACGGACAGTGAGAGCGCCTTACCCCATCTTCCCTTTCTGTGACGCTGTCTCTTCCCATCCATTCTTCTTGCAGCCATGTCCTTCTTGCCCAACCTCTTGCCGTCCGTAGACCTCCGTCAGCTGCCCACCTTCCTGTGATCTGACCTATCGACCACTGTGCATCTCATCACCAAGGGCAACACGATGGCACAGAGGTTGGCACCGTTGCCTCACAAACTGTCACCCAAAGCTGGAATGGAACCTGGGTCTCTGGCGCTGTGAGGCAGCAGTGCTAACCACTGTGCAACATATAATAACAAGGCAGTGTGCTATTTCACACCCGCCTACCCACTACCCCAGCCATGCTGGAACATATAAATGCATTAATTGGCAAAGATAAGTCATCTATTTCCTAAGGTATTGTACCATGCAATGTGACTGTTCTACTTGACAGACACAGTGGACTTATTTGGAAGTTACGGTAATGTTTTCTAATGAGTAGATATTAAAATGCACTCTGTATTGTGCTATGGGTTCCAGCACAATGCATCTTTCTAAATTAGTTACACTGATGAGCATCTGCTAAATGAGAGCTGTTATTAGCCTTAGACTTTTAAACTATTAATGTTTAGGAGAGAAATTTAACCAATTTATTTCCTTTCTCCATCAGAAAGATTCCTTTCTCTGTTAGAGCAGAGCAGCTTATTAACAATCTACTTTTAGCGTAGTTTTAAATATATCAGATTGACTTCAGTTCAATCAGAAGTAGGTATCTGTCAAAACAAAACTTATATAGAATCCCCACAGTGCAGAAGCAGGCCATTCGGCCCGACAAGTCTATACCAAACTCAACATCTAATCACCGCCCACCCATTGCCCGCATCCCCCAACATCTTTGGACACTAAGGGGCAATATAGCATGGCCAATCCACCTAACCCACACATCTTTGGTCTGTGGGGGGTGGTGTTTATCAGAAAAACTTAGACCGTAATGAACATGAAATTAGGAGGAGATTTAATAGAGGAATATGGAACGCATAGAGGCAATAGGTCTTTAATTTAGAAAGGTGTTGTGTGTCAGCGCAGGCTTGGTGGGCTGAAGGGCCTGTTCCTGTGCTGTTCTTTGCCCTTTGAAATGAAATTCCTGGCTTGAGTGGGAGCAGCGTTATCAAGTCAAGGGATGGCACGGTGGCACAGTGAGACACTGCTGCTTCACTGTCGCCAAGGACCCAGGTTCAATTCCCAGCTTGGGTCATTGTTTGTCTGGAGTCTATGTGTTCTTCCCGTGTCATAAGAACATAAGAACATAAGAAATAGGAGCAGGAGTAGGCCATCTAGCCGCTCGAGCCTGCCCCGCCATTCAATAAGATCATGGCTGATCTGAAGTGGATCAGTTCCATTTTCCCGCTTTCTCCCCATAACCCTTAATTCCCCTGTCTATCAGAAACCCATCTACCCGTGACTTAAATATATTTAGCGAGGTAGCCTCCACCACTTCAACGGGCAGAGAATTCCAGAGATTCACCACCCTTTGAGTGAAGAAATTCCCCCTCAACTCTGATCTAAACTGCGCCCCCCCCCTTATTTTGAGGCTGTGCCCTCTAGTCCTGCTATCCTTTCCAAGCGGGAAGAATCTCTCTACCTTTACCCTATCCATCCCCTTCATTATCTTATAAGTCTCTGTAAGATCCCCCCTCAGCCTTCTAAACTGTAACGAGTACAGACCCAGTCTATTTAGTCTCTCTTCATAGGCTAACCCCCTCATCTCCGGTATCAGCCTAGTGAACCTCCTCTGCATTCCCTCCAAGGCCAATATATCCTTTCGCAAGTGTGGCGACCAAAACTGCACACAGTACTCCAGCTGCGGCCTCACCAGTGCCCTGTAGAGTTGCAACAAGACCTCCCTGCTGACAGACGCACGTGTCTGCGTGGGTTTCTTTCAGGTTCATTGCTTCCCACCCCAGCACTTTTCCCCTCAAACTGAATGACAAAACCAGAACCAATAGCTCTCATTTTCACAAGAGTAGAGTTGTTTATTGGGGTAAGGGAGATGATGGAGTTGATGAACCTCATCCAAAACGTACCTATATTTAAAACACGTTTTCTCTAGTGAATGCCACAGATGAGGCAATTTTCCTCTTACTCATTGATTAATTGCTCTGGGTTTAATTTTGACCTCCACAGATACAGGAATGACCAATGCTGTCCATCGAATTCATCTGGTTTCCTCCCACAGTCCAAAGATGTGCGGCTAAGGTTGATTGGCTAAATTACCCTTGGTGTCCTGGGGTGTGTAGGTTAGAGGGATTAATTAGCAGGGTAAATGTGTGGGGTGATGGGGATAGGGCCTAGGTGGGATCGTGGTCGGTGCAGACTCGATGGGCCAAATGGCCTCCTTCTGAACTATAGGGATTTTAAGTCACGGAGCTCATAGTGGGAAAAGACTCTGAAAACTTAATCCAATTGAAGGAATTGAGCGGTGAGGTGGCAGGGGTTTGCAGATTACTTTGCCAACGTATGTTAAATTCAAAGCCCTGAAGGGAATGAAGAGATGATTTGAGATGGCTGAGAACACTAGTGACTTAAATTGCCTACTCCAATTGATGAGCATAACCTGATTCCGGTCCACAAATGATTTTAAATGCATCATCCATCGTCCCTGGGGGACTGTGCAACTAAGAACCCCCAAAGTGCGTTTTAACTGTGTCCATTTGCTGCCTTACAGCGCTGACATCCCAGTGCTGTTGCACTTAATGTGAAAATCTTCACTTGCCATTATGTTCGGTGCGCTTCAGTGAGGTTTGATGCCTTGTTGTCATCAGCCTGCGTAATTGAATGAGTGCAGTAAAAATAAATTTGCTGGTGTCCTCTGCAGCCGTGATCATTTGAAATGATCAGATAGGTTTTAGTTAATTAAAACATTTCCTAAGAAGAGGGCTCTTTGCTTTGAACCTGCCTTCAGAGTCAATGCAGAAGGCCACCGTGTAAAGGGTAGTTTGATTACTTGTTTCATTTCAAAAGTACCACCAGCGTTTTTGCAGTCGCCTCGATACATAGCTGATTTTATTCTCGTAATGTAATTAAAACCCAGTTCTTTTGAAGCAGATTGGAGACCCGTGTTGGTCCAAAGTTTAATGCAAAATACATGCCGCTGACAAATGAACTCATCCTCTTTAGATTTGCTTTTGACTGTGCGAACAAGAGAATAAAAACTTAACCTGAGTGTGTGTAGCAATCATGGACTTGTCAGCCGTTGGTTACGACACTGCTCACTACACGCACAATTAGAAAGTTGCTAATTAACGATGGTATAGTGGGAAATGCTAAGAGGTTACAGATATTCCTGATGTAAGATGTGACAAGAAATATCTTCCAGTGCCTGAGGTTGGCCCTCTGATACTTTCTTGACACATTCACAGGGTGTGGGTGTCAATCACAAGGCAAGGATTAGTGTCTATCCCTGTGCTGGTGGTTTATTTCAGAAAGCAGTTAAGATTAATCATACTTAGAACATACATAGAGCAGGGAACAGTACAGCACAGGGACAGGCCCTTTGGCCCATGATGTACCAAACATGACGCCAAATTAAACTATCCCTTCTTCCTGTCCTTAGTCGATATCCCTCTATTCTTTGCATATTCATACACTTATTTAAAAGCTCCGCAAATGCCGCTATCCTATCTGCCTCCAGCAGGTTTATTTGTTAGCACGAGATTTCGGAGCTCATCTGATGAAGGAGCAATGCTTTGAAAGTCCAGTTGGACTTCAACCTGGTGTTGTGAGACCTCTTGCTGTGCCCACCCCAGTCCAACGCTGCCACCACCACCCGAGGCAGTGAGTTCCAGACACTTCTCTTGTGTAAAGTAATTTGTTCCTCACATCTCCTTTGAACTTTTCCCCTCTCGCCTCAAGTGCATGCTCCCCTAGTATTAGACATCTCAGCTGGGATTTTACCACCCCGCTCCACCCATCACGGTGCGGGCAACGGGTGAACAACGGGAAGGTCCGTTCACCTCGGGTGGGGTTTCGGGAAGAGCGAGACTGTGACATCCTGCCCTTCAACTTTGGCTAAAAGATTCTGGGGGGAGTTTTCCCATCCCACATGCCATAGGAATCGGAGCAGGGGGCGGGGGAGGAGGGGGTGGGGGACGGAGAGGCAACCATCGACCTCACGGAGGGGGGTGGGATTTTCCAGTTTTGGAGTGAAAGTGGCTGGAAAATCCCACCCTCTGAATGTCAACTCTATCTGTCCCTCTCATAATTTTATAGACTTCTATCGAGTATCTTCTCAGCCTCCAGTGCTCCAGGGAAAATAACCTAGTTGTCCAGCCACTCCTGATAGTTCATACCCTCTAATCCAGGCAGCATCCTGCTGTATACCTTCTGCACCCTCCCCAAAGCCTCCACATCCTTCCTGTTTTGTGGCAACCTACAGTCACCATCGCCCAAAGTACTAGAACTAGAGTGCTCCTGGACTTGAAAAGTTCAGCGTTTGTTTATTAGTGTCACAAGTAGGCTTACATTAACACTGCAATGAAGTGAAATGCAATGTGCAAAGTATATATATATCAGACAAAATATATGGAATGAGAAAATAGATTTTCCAGAATCATCCTTGAGTTGAGGAGGGTTCAAACGTCACTAATGTTCTGTTGAAGGGACAGTTATGAAAGCCGCATACAATATTGCAAAATTGACCTCAAATGATCTGTTTCAACCACTAATGATGTGTCCTCAGGATTCAGTCCCACATTATTAACCTTCCTGATGCAGCTTTACTCTGTTATTGCTTAAAGTTTATTAGTATCACAAGTAGGCTTACATTAACACTGCAATGAAGTTACTGTGAAAATCCCCTAGTCGCCACACTCCGGCACCTGTTCGTGTACACCGGGGGAGAATTTAGCATGGCCAACGCACCTAACCAGCGCTTTTTTGGACTTTGGGAGGAAACCCACAGGAGCACCTGGAGGAAACCCACGCAGACATGGTAAGAATGTGCAGTCTCCACTCAGACAGTGGCTCACTCCGGGAATTGAACCTGGATCCCTGGTGTTGTGAGGTAGCAGTGCTAAGCACTGCACCACCATGCCACCCACATGATCACAACATCATCAATGAGAGAATTAATCACAGGTAAAGTGGTTCTCAAACATTTTGCCTCCTGTGCCCATGGCTGCAGGTCTTTGAACATTCGCCTGGACACACTTTGTTAGCATTGGTTGTTAACGGGAACTTAGTAACATTGGGGGGTGTACTTCAAAGTTATGATGATAGATAATTCAGTTTTTTGGACTGCACAAAGAGCCCTGGGGGCTGCCCAGGGCATTTTATGTCGATATTCAGAGCAAAACCAACGAAGCAGGAAACAAACATTCACATTCATCATCTCTCTCAGATTAACTGCTCTGGAGTGAGTTCAGAAGATGGCTATGTGGACACCACCAATGTGCAGTTGGAAAAATAGACCAATTTCAGCACGGACTGTGTGCCAAAGAGCTTTAATTTTGAACAGGTATTGAAACTGTTATTCAAGTAGCATCAAGGACAGCAGTGTGGCACAGTGGTCAGCACTGCTGCCTCACAGCGGCAGGGACCCGGGTTCGATTTCCCCGGCTTGGGTCACTGTCTGTGTGGGGTTTGCACATTCTCCCTGTGCCTGCGTGGGTTTCCTCTGGACGCTCTGGTTTCCTCCCACACTCTAAATTTGTGCAGGTTAGGTGGATTGGCCATGGTAAATTACCCCTTAGTGTCAGGGGACTAGCTAGGGCAAATGTATGGGGATAGGGCCTGGGTGGGATTGTGATTGGTGCAGACATGTTGGGCTGAATGGCCTCCTTCTATACTGTAGGGATTCTATGAACACATTAAATAGATGGCACATTGCACCCCTCAACATCGAACCCTATCAACATATCCTTCATTGCCATTCATCCTCATTGACTTATGTCCGTAAGTGCATCTACGCTATTCACCTAAATTACTCCCTGTGGCCATTTGAACCACTTTTTGGATGAAGAAGTTTCTCTTGACTTCCCTATTGGATTTATTAGTTACTGTTATAGTCGTGAGCTTTCACATCTGATAGAACTATAGAATCTCTTAACGGCAGAAAGAGACCATTCGGCCCATAGACCCTGCACTGATGACAATCCCACCCAGATCCTATCCCAGTAACACCACATATTTACCATGCTAATCCCCCTGGCACTAAGGAGCAGATATGGAAAGAATGTGCAAACTCCGGGCAGACAGTCGTCCAAGCCGGGAATTGAACCCGGGTCCCTGGCATTGTGAGGAAGCAGTACTAACCACTATGTCACTGGGTACTGCACATAGTCATCAAGGACTTAAAAGGTTCAATTATGGCACCACGTTGCATAAACTTAGCATGGATTTGTTTGACTTAAGAATGTTGAGAGATGATGGCTGGAAAGCTCCAGCCATTCACGCCAGCGGGATTCTCCAGTCCCGCTGCAGTAAACGGCGATTTGGCGGAGCTCCAAATCCTCTGTCCTCGCTGGCAGCTGCGGCAGAGCATGAATGGATGGGGAATTCCGGTCAGTGTATTTGAGGGAGTTAAAGTGATTCAATAGGAGAGAAATTGGGAAGTGTTTCTTTGGCCAACATGCAGTTAAAATCTGGAACTCTCTCCTCCAAGAGGCCACGGATGCTGAGCCCATTGGGAACCTTCAAGTTTGAGATCTGGCTTTTTGGTTGGGATATGGGGGCAGAGAGGAAACTGGAGTAGAGGCCAGAACAAACTGGAAGGACTGAATGGTCTACATCATAGAATCATAGAGGTTTACAGAATGGAAACAGGCCCTTCAGCCCAACTTGTCCATGCCGCCCCTTTTTTTTGAAACCACTAAGTTAGTCCCGATTGCCCACATTTGACCCATATCCCTCTATACCCATCTTACTCATGTAACTGTCTAAATGCTTTTTAAAAAACAAAATTGTAACCACCACGACTAACACGTTTGGCAGCTTGTTTCAGACACCCACCACCCTCTGTGTGAAACAATTGCCCCTCTGGACACTTTTGTATCTCTCTCCCCTCTCACCTTAAACCTATGCCCTCTAGTTTTAGACACCCCTACCTTTGGGAAAAGACATTGACTATCTAGCTGATCTGTGCCCCTCACTATTTCATAGACCTCTATAAGTTCATCCCTCAGCCTCTTACGCTGTCCCAATGTTCCACGGCCTGACGTGTGAGTGATATCCCTCTGAAAAGATTTAAATCTGCAGGAAAGTGGGCAAGCTTATTCATGATTCTCATTGTTTCAAGGCAGGGTTTGAATAAAAATCGAAATCAAGGCAGGAGAAATGCGCTGAGAGACTTATTAACATTTTGCCTTTATTTATTTGACTTTGCTCGCATCGTTAAAGGGGGGGGGGTCAGGTTTTTCTCTCAACAGATTAAGTCAACTGGTTTGCTCTGCTGCTGGTGAGACAGAGCAAATCCTCTGAACAGTCCAGATAATGGACAGATATAATGGTGTCATCAATAACTGACAATTTGCGGATTGCAACTTGGTTGCAGACACCTCCTTCTTACACGTAATTTATTACCTCGGTAATGATGGAGTGGAAAAGTTGGCAGTTGGTAGTAAAGTAATCCTTATGCTACATGGCAGCGTTTAATAAATGGTCGGATCATAACTGTCGTCATTTCATTAAAGCCCTCTCGTACATTTCAACAGGCTGTTCCAGCTGTTTGGCATCTTTCCATTGACCTTCCCTGACAAGACCATGTAACTTCCTGCAATGAATTAATTTTCCATGACTGCATCCTACACACAGCATTAATCACGTCTTATTCATTTCAATTCTAATCTGTCCAAAAATTCCGAAAATACCACATTTGCGCACCACAGGGGCGGGATTTTCCGGCCTGCACTCGCTGAAAATCCAGCCTGAGGCCAATGGATCTTTGCACGGTCCCCCTCACCCCCTGGTGGGACAGGAAGACTCCCTCCCAAGTATTAGAGTAGGGCGCAAAGGTGCGCAGCCTGAGTTTCAGGGAATTAAAAGTTTATCAACACTGCGATTATTAAAAAATCTCAAGGTAATGACTCAAACTAAGTTTTAAACGTCAACTCAGAACTTTGACAAGAGTAATAAAGTCCTTCTGTGATGTTTTCCTATTCTGCAGTCTTTGGTTACATGTGCCTCAGGCCATTTCAATCTCCTAGATGCTCTGAACCTGTTAGCACAGTTTATACGGGCAACTAAGGAAATTTGGCATGCCCGCTACGCCTCTCACTAACTTTTACAGATGCATCATTGAAAGCATTCTTTCTGGTTGTATCACAGGTTGGTATGGCTCCTGCTGTGCTCAAGATCACAAGGAACTACAAAAAGGTCATGAATGTAGCCCAATCCATCATGCAAACCAGCCTCCCATCCATTGACTCTGCCTACACATCCTGCTGCCTTGGCAAAGCAGCTTGCACAATTAAGGACCCCTTGCAGCCTGGGCATTCTCTCTTCCATCTTCTTCTGTAGGGAAAAAGATCCAAAAGTCTGAGGTCACGTACCAACTGACTCAAGAACAGCTTCTTCCCTGCTGCTGTCAGACTTTTGAATGGACTTACCTCGCATTAAGTTGATCTTTCTCTACATCCTAACTAAGACTGTAAAACTGCATTCTGCACTCTCTCATTTCCTTCTCTATGAACAGTATGCTTTGTCTGTATAGCGCGCAAGAAACAATATCCCAACAATATCCCACTGTATCCCAATACATGCGACAATAATAAATCCAATCAAATCCAATCAATTTTTTACTTCCTTTATCGGACTCGTCCTTAGTACATTAAGTAGCATAACATAGTGGAAATGGAAACCAGTGGAGAGTGAGGTGATATGAACACGACTTTGATAATTGGAGGACTTGGAAAAGTTACTGCTGTCTGCAATACTTCCTGTAAATATTCTAATAATCATGGTTCAGTGAAATATGGGCTTGAATACCGAGAGACCGAGATAGAGTGAATGTGGGGGAGGATGTTTCCACTAGTGGGAGAGATTACAACTCGAGGGCACAACCTCAGAGTGAAGGGAAGAACCTTTAACACAGAGATGAGGAGGAACTTCTTTAGCCAGAGGGTGTTGAATCTGTGGAACTCTTTGCCACAGAAGGCTGGAGGCAGATCATTGAGTGTCTTTATGACAGAGATAGATAAATTCTTCATCAATAAGGTGGCAAGGGTTATGGAGAAGGCAGGAGAATGGGGTTGAGAATCATATCATAGAATAGAATCCCAAACATGCACAAGGGGGGCCATTCGGCCCATCGAGTCTGCACCGACCACAATCCCACCCTGCCCCTATCCCCGTGCTTATTTATCCTATTAACCCCTCTGACACTAATTTAGCACGGCCAATCAACGTAACCTGTACTTCTTTGGACTGTGGGAGGAAACCGGAACGCCCGGAGGAAACCCACGCAGACACGGGGAAAACTTGCAAACTCCACACAGACTGTGACCCAAGCTGGGAATCGAACCCAGGTCGCTGGAGCTGTGAGGCTACAGTGCTAACCACTGTGCCACCGTGCCGCTCCATATCAGCCATGATTGAATGGCAGAGCAGACTCGGGCTGAATGGCCTAATTCTGCTCCTCTGTCTTATGGTCTTATGGAATTCTCTGGCCATTCATGCCCCACCATCAGGATGGAAAATCTGATGCTCAGCCGAATCTCTGTTCACTGCAGTAGAATGGGAGGCTCCCAGCAGTGAGCAAAGTCGGAGAGTGATTTCCTCTTTGTTGAGATGTGTGCAACAAGGATTCTGCATATTCTTAGACAGCTGCATGGATGGAGAATGGCCAGAACTTTACACTGATCGAGTGGACGCACAGCTGATCCAGCACTGCATGAATTTGCACAGGAGGAGGTCAGGTGCGTGTCCGGTGTCACCTTGCTAGTGTGCAACACTACACTCCGCAGGGACATGGGCGAGTCTGAAGTGTGCCCAACAATTGGCAGCAAATGGCGGTGATTTTTCGTGGTCTCTCCACTTTCTTTGGCTGGCAAGCAAGCCAATCAGCCAGACAGCCTTCATGTATTCACAGCAAACACAATCAAAGTGATCTGAGATAAAATAAACTGCTTTGACAATATTAACATTCACAATATTGTCCATAGCCTATTTCCCCTCACCCACCTACCTCCCTCCCTCCAGTTCCTTGGGTCATGGAATCCCTCCAGTGCACAAAGAGGCCATTCAGCCCATCAAGTCTGCACTGATCGCAATCCCACCCAGGCCCTATCCTCCAAAACTCCACACATTTACCCTCCTAATCCCTCCAACATACACATGAATTGACCCTAGTGTCAGGGGGATTAGCAGAATAAATGTGTGGGGCTATGGGGTTAGGGCCTGGGTGGGATTGTGTCCAGTACAGATTTGATGGGCCAAATAGCCTCCTTCTGTACTGTAGGGTTTCTATGATTTCTATTACATCCTGGGACACTAAGGGGCAATTTAGCCTGGCCAATCAACCTAACCCACACATCTTTGGACTGTGGGAGGAAACGTGAGCACCCAAAGGAAACCCACATAGGCACAGGGAGAATGTGCAAACTCCACACTGATAGTGACCCAAGCCAGGAATCGAACCCAGGTCCCTGGAGCTGTGAGGCAGCAGTGCTAACCACTGTGCCACCGTGCCACCCTCTTCTGGAACGGTTGTGCCTGCAAGTCTCTCTTTCTTTGCACTTAGAGGTTTGGGTGGTCTGGATGCCTTGTAATCCTTCCACATCTTGTTCACTTATCCAGTTGGGAGAGTGGTGTAGCTTGTTCTTTATGTTTGCTCAGAGGTTGGACTGGTGTTTGGGTATGCCTTCATCCATTTGCGATGATCATAGTGCAATTGGGTAGAAATATCTTGTTACTTTGTGTTTAGGGGAATATTTAAAAAATCAGTTTTCTTCTACAGGTAACTGGTATGTCTGGTCGGAATGCAGCTCATTTTTTTGGGACATCAGGATAATTACTAGTTTTAACCTTGCATGTGTTTATTTTAAGTAGAACTAATGGACTTTGGTTACTTAAGCTCCCCTGGGATTTCTGAATAGAATGATTGACAGGGTCATGTGATGATGTGGTTAATGAGCAGAGTGAAAAAAAGCTTTTGCAGAAAACAGGTGGTTGCAGAGGAAGTCTGGTTGAAGGTAGAAGGATTTTGCATGGTCTATTTCTATATTATAATGTTCTATGTTTTAGAACTCTATCTCTCTCTCTCTGAAGGCAAATATGCCTGGTTTTGCTAATTGCATTAATTTAAAAATGTGTTTGATTTATACATGAATGAGGCTTATTTTGAACTGGAACAGTCAAGGTAGAATATTAAGTTTCTTCCTTTCATGTTTAAATGTTGTTCAACTGTGAATGGATAAGCTCATTCATTTGTGAGAGTTATATCTACACTGTGTTATTAATTATAGTTTGTTTCACAGTAAAAAATCCCTACATTATTGGTGGAATTATTCCAGGAGTGAAATATTTTATCCTCACACTAATGCTGAAATAGAAATATTATTGGGGTTGACTCTGGCTTTGTAATATACTTTGGGGTTCTGGTATATTGCTTAAGGTTAATCAACTCCTGGTTGGTTTGATGGCAGATGGCTGTTGTTACTCCTTACTGGGGTGGACAAAAATGTTATGTGTCTGCTTGGTGGTGTGTTTTCTTCCTTCTCCTCCAGAAGCTTGCTGAGGCTAAGGAAGAGCATTCCCATCTAGGCCCCATTTCTGTAACCCCACATATTTACCCCACTAATCCACGCCTTCCAGGACACTGAGGGGCATATTGGCACACTGAGTGGCATGATGGCACAGTGGTTAGCACTGCTGCCTCACAGCGCCAGGGATGGCTTCAATTTTGGCCTTGGGTCACTGTCTGTATGGAATTTGTACATTCTCCCTGTGTCTGCGTGGGTTTCCTCCAGGCGCTCCGGTCTCCTCCCACAGTCCAAAGGTGTGAGGGTTAGGTTGATTGGCCATGCTAAATTGACCCTTAGTGTCAGGAAGACTAACAGGATAAATATCTGTGGTTACAGGGATAGGGCTCGAGTGGGATTGTGGTCAGTGTCAATCCAATGTGCCAAATGGCCTCCTTCTGCAATGTAGGGGTTCTATGAATTTAGCATGACCAACGCACCTAACTGGCACATCTTTCGGACTGTCGGAAGAAACTGGAGCACCCGGAGGAAAGAACAGAGAGAACTTGCAAATGCAAACTCCACACAGACAGTGACCCAAGCCAGGAATTGAACTCAGGTCCCTGGTGCTGTGAGGCAACAGTGCTAACCACTGTGCTGCTCATGATGTATCTCTTAACCCAACAGTGTCCATCTCCAAACGAACCCTCGCTCTGGATCAAGTATCCTCATGTTGTTGTGTGAGTCCCACCTTCACTTTTTGTGTGTGTGTGTCTTGAACATGGCAGAGAACCAGGAGATTTGCACAAGTGCAACTTACTTTTCACCACAGAGATGTGTCAGTTAGAGATCAAAAACATGCTCCAGAAAAAGATAACACTTGGGACTAAGAATGATTGATTGGGAAAGATCTAGAGACAAGGGAACAAAGCTGAGCTTAAGGTCTAATTCACTTTCTCCATCTCGCCTGCGTTCACTTCACACTGTATGTACACCATCCGTCACACTGCAATTGGTCTGATCCTCTATCTCTCGATGAGGTCTGCAGCAAAGTGACTCGATACTTCTCGCCTTCCCTGATGTGTTGGGGTACCTTCAACAAGCACTCTAACTCAATGACACTGGCATTTCGATGGCATGGTGGTTAGCACTGCTGCCTCACAGCTCCAGGGACTCGGGTTCGATTCTTGGCTTGGGTCACTCTCTGTGTGGGGTCTGCGCATTCTGCCCGTGACTGCGAGGGTTTCCTTTGGGTGGCCTGGTATCCTCCCACTGTCCAAAGATGTGCAGGTTAGGTGGATTGACCACGCTAAATTGCCCCTTAGCTGGTTAGGCAACCAAGTGCAAAGATGTGTAGGTTAGGTGCATTGGCCATGCTAAATTCTCCCTCAGTGTTACCCGAACAGGCACTGGAGTGTGGCTACTAGAGGATTTTCACAGTAACTTCATTGCAGTATTAATGTAAGCGTACTTGTGACTAATAAATAAACTTTATTGGTTTGGGATAATCTCATGAAACACAAACGCCCACCTACTGCAGTCCAGAGACCTTAACAACTTCAAGAAGGCCAGAATTCAATGCTTGCAATGTTCAGAGTGCCCATCTGCATTCAGACTTGGGCAGCATACTGTTTGCTATGGAGATCCCTCTAATTCCAATAGCCACAGTCAATTGAACTTAAACCCTTATAAATTACTGGCAGCTAACTTACAAAATCTCTTTGTTATACTGGTGCAAAAGCTTTGTATCCTGGAAAATATTATGCACATAAATCTCACAAAGCCTCAACAGAGGAATAATGCAGAATGGCCCTTCAGCATAAGTTTCGTAATGATTCATAATTTATTTGTCGACTGTAAATCAATCACAATTCCTCATGGCAGGATCCATACAATCATTTCTTTCACTCTGCTGAATTCCTCTCAGCATTGACATAATGCTGTAATTATTGTCAAAATTGACACATTGTACAATTATTTTCATTTAATTCTCAACTCCGAGTAAAAATGCCCGAGAGATCTTGTATAATTCATTGGTGCGGATGGTTAAGGGGAAGGGAGGGGGGAGAGGACAGAACACACACTCCTTTGCAGCAACGTTTAAGCTGGAAAGTGTTCGAGGTGCGGTGGCGCAGTGGTTAGCACTGCTGCCTCACAGCACTAGGGACCTGGGATCGATTCCGTGCTTGGGTCACTGTCTGTGTGGAGCCTGCACGTTCTCCCCGTGTCTGCGTGGGTTTCCTCCGGGTGCTCTGGTTTCCTCCCACACTCCAAAGGTGTTCAGTTCAGGTAGATTGACCATGCTAAATTGCCCCTTAGCGACAGGGGGGGCTAGATAGGGCTTGGGTGGGATTGTGGTTAGTGCAGATACGATAGGCCAAATGGCCTCCTTCTGCACTGTAGAATTCTATAAAAGTTTTAACACTGCGAAAAACGCATAACTGCACATGTATAAATAATCAGTTTGCGATCCTGCACGGGTGATGTAATGACCCCAGTGGAGCGTGATGCCTCCAGTTGTCAGAAATCAGCTGCCGTTATGTCTTGCTAAGCATCGATTCCCTCATCCTTTGCTGCATGCAGAGAAGATACAATCAATATTAGCTGGTCTCCTTGGCAATGCTCCTCCAAACACTTAAAAGGAAGCATTTCCCCTCTAACTTCTCCTCTCTTCATTGCCCACGTCCTAATTCTTTGTCTCAGCCTCTCTGCCTTCATTATCTGTGCAGTTTGGCACTCTGGTTATCTGTGTGTGTGTGTCTCTCTCTTCCTTTCTCACTGTCCTGATTGCTAACTTCTCCCTACTGCTATATTTCTCTTTCTGCCATTTGTTTATGTCTCAAATACTGTTCCTTCCCTTTTGTAAATCATCAGCAGCTTGTAAGACTCAGATTGGTTTAAACAGAACTAGCCAAGAGCTAATTGCATCTTTACTTTCTCAGAGCCTAAGGAAATTCAGCATGTTCGCTCTGCCTCTCACCAACTAACTAAAGCATTCTTTCCGGATGTATCACAGCTTGGTATGGCTCCTGCTCTGAACGAGACCATGAGAAACTACAAAGGGGATTTTCACAGTAACTTCATTGCAGTGTGAATGTTAAGCCTACTTGTGACTAATAAACAAACTTTAAAGGGTTGGGAATGTAGCCCAATCCATCACGCAAACCATCCATTGACTCCGTCTACACTTCCCACTGCCTTGGAAAAGCAGCCAGCATAATTAAGGACCCCACGGACATTCTCTCTTCCACCTTCTTTTGTCGGAAAAAAGATACAAAAGTCCGAGGTCACATACCAACCGACTCAAAAACAGCTTCTTCCCTGCTGCCATCAAACCTTTGAATGGACCTATCTTATATTAAGTTGATCTTTCTCTACGTCCTAGCTATGATTGTAACACTACATTCTGCACCCTCTCCTTCTCCCCTATGTACTCTATGAATGGAATGCTTTGTCTGTATAGTGCGCAAGAAATAATACTTTCCCTGTATCCCAGTGCATCTGACAATAATAAATCAAATCCAATCTAATTGAAAAAATCATTCGCTTTATTGATTGGATACATGCTCGTGGACTGTGAGGGGAAACCAGAGCACCCGGAGGAAACCCGCACAGACATGGGGTGAACATGCAGACTCTACACAGACAGTGACCCAAGCTGGGAATCAAACCTGGGTCCCTGGCACTGTGAGGCGGCAGTGCTAACCACTGTGCCACCAGGTCTGTGATGCAGAGCGACTCCAACAGCGCGGGTTCAATTCCCTCAGTGGCTGAGGTTATTCGTGAAGGCTCAACCTTGCACACCACCACCCCCCTCCCCCTCCGTCAGTGGTATGGTGACCCTCGGGAGAATGGGTCAGCTTTCACCTTTGAAGGGGAAAAGCAGCTTATGGTCACCTGGGGCAATGGCGACTTAACCCTTCACAGTACTGTAAAATAAAGGCTCATCCAGACTCGGAGCTCTATTCTCTCTCCACAGATGCTGTCAGACCTGCCGCGATTTTCCAGCGTTTTCTGTTTTTGTTTCCGATTCCACCATTTTGTTTTTAATTAAAGGCCCTTTTAAAGTTTGCTGACTCGATTCTCTGAATGCACAGCTAGGCCTTACCCACAATTCCTTCCCGCAGCCAAGTAATAACTGATTAAATATCAGGGGCGCTTGCTGCCTTTCATATTTTCCTGTTTCTTTTCTTCATCAGGACATGAGTTGTTCGAAAAGATGTGAGCGTCGAGGGACGGAGAGGGACAATGTAAAATTGATTTCTTTTTTAAATTGAGAGTTTGTTTTGGGCTTAATCTCAATTTGATTGCCGATTTGGTCTGAAGCAAGTCTAACGTTTCATAATTTGGATCTCCCCGGGCAGCCCAAAGCACATTATCAATTAAACAAAATCCGTTTTATATTCTCCCTCTCCATTCGTCCTTTTTGAACACCTCGTGCCCGGTTGGACAATGATTCATTCAAGCTGCTGTCAGTCAGGTTCATCGATCGCTTCGTGATTGTCTTTTGACGACAGATGTAAGAGTAGAATCTGTAGAAGCAATTCCATCGGGCTCCCCACAGATCATTCTGGGCATGAACCAGGAGCAGAAACTGTTATTTTTCTATAAAGGATGGTGCGCGTACAAATGAAATTACTCGATTCCCGGTTTGGGTCACTGCCTGTGTGGAGTCTGCACATTCTCCCTCTGTCTGACTCATAGAACCCTACAGTGCAGAGGAAGGCCATTCGGCCCATCGAGTCTGCACAGTCGCACCCAGGCCCTATCCCCGTAACCTCGTGCACTTACTCTAGCTAGTCCCCCTGACACTAAGGGGCAATTTAGCATGGCCAATCCGCCTAACCCACATGTCTGTGGACTACAGGAGGAAACCCAGGCAGATGTGAGGAGGATGTGCAAACTCCACACAGACGCTGGCTTGAGCCAGGAATTGAATCCGGGTCCCTGGTGCTGTGAGACAGCAGTATTAAACACTGTGCCACTGTGCTGCCCCAGTTTGCTCCCATGGCCTGAAAGATGTGCTGGTTAGTTGCACTGGCCATGCTAAATACTCCCTTAGTGTATCTGAACAGGTGCTGGAGTGTGGCGACTAGGAGATTTTCACAGTAACTTCATTGCAGTGTTAACGTAAGCTGATTTGTGATCTTAAATAAATTTAAAAACTTCTACTCCCTCAGAATTCTTTTAACAAAGATCCACTGTGCCAGTAACAGCTGTACAATATATAGGGAATGATTTTAACATCTGTACAAAGCAGTTTCCGATTCAGTCAGAATGCAATAGAATTTCTGAGTCAAATCCATGCAAGGATCAAAAAAAAGCTAAGCTGAGATTCCATGTTGGATTTGATTTGATTTGATTTTATTTGATTTATTATTGTCACGTACTGGTATACAGTGAAAAGTATTGTTTCTTGCACTCTATACAAACAAAACATACGTTCGTGGAGTATGTAGGGGAGAAGGAAAGGAGAGGATGCGGAATATGGTGTTGCAGTTACGGACAGGGTGTGGAGAAAGATTAGCTTAATAAAAGGTAGGCCAATTCAAAACTCTGATGGCAGCAGGGGAGAAGCTGTTCTTGAGTCGGTTGGAACATGGTCTCAGACTTTTGTATCTTTTTCCCAATGGAAGAAGGTGGAACACAAAGGAACTTGGGAGTCCTTGTTCAAGATTCTCTTAAGGTTAATGTGCAGGTTCGGTCGGCAGTTATGAAGGCAAATGCAATGTTAGCACTGATGTTGAGAGGGCTAGAATACAAGAGCAGGGATGTACTTCTGAGGCTGTATAAGGCTCTGGTCAGACCCCATTTGGGGCTATTGTGAGCAGTTTTGGGCCCTGTATTTAAGGAAGGATTACTGGCCTTGGAAAGGGTCCAGAGGAGATTCACAAGAATGATCTCTGGAATGAAGAGCTTGTCATATGACAAACAGTTGAGGACTCTGAGTCTGTATTCGTTGGAGTTTAGAAAGATGAGGGGAGATCTTATTGAAACTTATAGGATACTGCGAGGCCTGGATAGAGTGGACATGGAGAGGATGCTTCCACTAGTAGGAAAAATTAGAATCAGAGGGCACAACCTCAGGCTAAAGGGATGATCCTTTAAAACAGAGACGAGGAGGAATTTCTTCAGCCAGAGGGTGGTGGATCTGTGGAACTCTTCGCCGCAGAAGGCTTTGGAGGCCGGGTCATTGAGTGTCTTTAAGACAGAGATAGGTAGGTTCTTGATTAATAAGGGGATCAGGGGTTCTGGGGAAAAGGCAGGAGAATGGGGATGAGAAAAATATCAGCTATGGTTGGGTCTACTCAGCCGTTCAATGGGCCAAGTGGCCTAACTCTGCTCGTGTGTCTTATGGTTTTATGGAAGAGAGTATGTCCAGGGTGTGTGGGGTGCCCGATTATGCTGGCTGCTTATCTGAGGCAGCGGGAAGTGTAGACAAAGTCAACGGATGGGAAGCTGGCTGACATGATGGACCGGGCTATGTTCGCAACTCTTTGTAGTTTCTTGCAATCTTGGTCAGAGCAGGAACCATTCCAGGATCTGATGCATCCGGAATGAATGCTTTTTATGGCACACCTGTAAAAATTGATGGGAGTTGTGCCAATTTCCTTATCCTCCTGAAAAAGTGGAAGCATTGATGGGCTTTCTTAACTATAGCGTCACCATGGAGGGTCCAGGACAGGTTGTTGGTGGTCTAGACCTGGAAACCTGAATCTGTCGACCGTTTCCACTTCATCCCTGTTGATGTAGACAGGAGTATGTCCTCCACTGCGCTTCCTAAAGTCAATGACTATCTCCTTCGTTTTATATCCTTCTGTAAGGACCTCATGACGCTTGGGTTTGATTTACACTGATTAAACTCTGTGTGATGTCAAATGGAGCTGGAAAAGTACTTGTAAAAAAAAACCCTTTGTTCTCCCAAATACTTTCCCATTTATCTGGGAGTTAATGAACATTTCAGTACAAGTGGGCCTCACACTCCCAGGCAACAGAACTGGCACTTGCAGAAGGCAATAACAGTATATGAAACGTTAAGGAACCACTCATTTAATCCTTCAGGCATCAGGTGACTTAATCAACTTATTCTCATATATACTTGAGGACAGATCCTGGTTGATAATCTCCCCCTCCCTTTTTTTCAAATTGAAACGTTATCCCTGGATGGCATTTTTCCCTCCCACTGACCACGGGAATTGTAACGGGCAGGACGGGACCATGCAATGAATTCCAGCGGAATTTTCTGGCCTTGGGGTGAACGTGGCAGGAAAATCTCACCCTCTGTTTCTCTCTCCGCGGATGCCGCCAGACCTGTTGAATATTCCCAGCACTTCCCATTTTTATTTCGAACTCTCCCTCCAGGTAGTCCGGTTAAGAGGGAAAGCAGTGATCCCGTTATATCTTGATTACGTTTCGTTCGGCTGCTGGAGAGATGCATTTCAATTTGTTGAACGGAAGCGTCGCTTGCTAAATACTTTAAGAAGTGGGGCCTCGCTTAGCAACCCTTGCACATTATCTTCCAAATCAGTAACAGACAGGGCAGAATTTTCCCACCTCGCCTGCCATGGGAACTGCAGCAGGTCCATGCAAAGATCCGTTGAGCTCCGGTGGGATTTTCTAGCCTGGGGGATGAGAGCAGCCGGAAAATCCCACCTCTAGTCTTCATTCTCAGCTTTCTTTCTTCATCAAAGCATCTATTTTCTTGGGTACCGTTCTGTCTCACCCACTCCGAAGAGATCACATCTGAAGTGTAGCGTAAGCAAAGGGCACAATCGCCCTGAGGGGATCATGAATGTACCAAGAAGAGCTGGTGCTTGTTTGCATTAGATTTTACTTAAGCTCACATATCCTTTTGAAAATATGTAACATTTTTGAACGGTTTTGCCTGGGCAACATAGCACTTGGGCCTGTCGTTGTCACCTTATCTTACATTTTAACACTCTTGTTCCATTACAGTGTGCCTAGAAATAATCTGCCTCCCTCTTCACGAAACTGAGTCACTAAATGGACTCAGACTGCTGCTCCGGATATTTAACCAGTCCCCTCTAAGATTCCAAATCTCTCTGGTTTTAATAGGGGTGGCATGGTGGCACAGTGGTTAGCACTGCTGCTTCATGATGCCAGGGACCTGGGTTCAATTCCAGCCTCGGGTGATTGTCTGTATACTGTTTGCACATTCTCTCTGTCTCCTGTCCGGTTTCCCTTCATAGTCCAAAGACGTGTGATTTAGGTGGATTGGCCATGCTAAATTGCCCTTTAGTGTTCAAGTAGGTTAGGTTGATTGGCCATGCTATATTGCCCCTTAATGTCTAAAGATGTGTAGGTTAAGTTGATTGGCCATGTTAAATTGACCCTTAGCGCCCAAAGATTAGGTTAGGGAACTTTGAAAAGCTAACCACGTAACCATCTCAAAAATCTAATGGCTGGCCCTACACTGAGGCTAGTCAATGTAGCCCAGTCCATCCATTAACTTTGTCTGTAATTCCTGCTGCCTCAGAAATGCAGCCAGCATAATTAAGGACCCCACTCACTCCGGACGTTCTCTCTTCCCACTTTTTCCATTGGGACAAAAAGATGCAAAACTTTGAGGTCAGTACCAACCAACTCAAAAACACCTTCTTCCTTGCTACCATTGGATTTTTGAATGGACCTCCCTCTCACTAAGTTGATCTTTCTCTAAACCCTAGCTATGACTGTAACACTACATTCTGCGCTCTCCCCTTTCCTTCTCTATGAACGGTATGCTTTGTCTGTGTAGCGTGCAAGAAACAATACTTTTCACTATATGTTAACACATGTGACAATAATAAATCAAATCAACTCAAATGAAACGCTTACATTCTGTCCCAGGCTTTACTTAACATGAGCTGATGCTGCTTGTAGTTACTCCTACCAGGAGATCTGTTGTCATGATTTAACACATTGATTTGTCTTGCAATATCCTCACACATCTACTGTAGCTCATCTGTAACCGCTCTGTGGTGTCTGTCATCCAGTTACACCGAGGTCAATCCCTCTTTCTGCTCTCTCCACGTAACCCTCTGGAAAAGATCTCATTAACTTCTCAGCTCTGATCAAAATACTGACTTTTTTTTCCCCTGGAGGTCAGTTTTTAAAACACAAACAGAAAATGCTGGAAAATCTCAACAAGTCTGACAGCATCTGTGGAGAGAGAATAGAGCCAACATTTTGAGTAGGGATCATCCTTCGTCAGAGTTAATAGTCGTCTGTCGAAGGGTCACCAGACTCAAAACATTGGCTCTATTCTCTCTCCACACATGCAGTCAGACCTGTCACGATTTTCCAGTATTTTTGTTTCAGATTCCAGCAACCACAGTCAGTTGCTTTTACCTTAAGTCACCTGGGGGGGGAAGTTTTCCCCTTTGGCCCACCATGGGAATCGTAGTGGGGGGGTAGTGGGTGGACCATGCAAAGGTCAGAAAATCCCGCCCACTTTTTAAGAGTTCTTTTTGTTCTCCCAATTTCAAACAGCTCTTCATTTTGTCTTCTGGTCTGTGGTGGAGTTTTAAACACACGTCTTAGCACCCACATTTCAAAGATCTCAATTTCCTTCCACAGATCTTTAGTCACTGTCCAGGTTTCCAACCGACAGAAAAGTGGATAGAATGCAGCATCTTTTGATTTTCTTTTTCTCTCTTGGTACCAGCTTGGGTTGGTCAATTCCATTCTGCTGTTGGTGTGGGCTCGATGGGCCAAAGGGCCTCTCTTGCGCTGTACGATTCTATGAACAGTTTGCCTGAGAACAATTGGATGAGCTCATGGCTGCTGTGAAAGTGAGCCAACGTTGCATGAGAGGCAAGTGTTACGAAGCAGAAGTGTGGTCCCCCCCCTCTGAGAACTAACACCTAACCACTCGCCTCATAATCTGTTGAAGTGAGTATGACATGGTACGATCTGCTCTTCAATAACTTTTAGTGGTTATATCAAAATAACACCCTGACAATCAACAAGTAACAATTTATTTATCCAACAGTGAACAAGTTAATAAACTATTAACAAACCGAAAAAGAAAGATTCTAATGGAATGCTGTTTAGATAAATACAATTCCTACTTATCAGCAGAAAAAATAGAATTTTAGTTACTCTCTGAATTACAATCAGATTTGGCTTTTTTTCTGGAATATTCTAGGCTTTCTCTGTGGATTCTTTTGTCTGGAACTTCTGTCTTCTTTGAGACTTTCTCTTAAGACATTAATGAGGCAAAGCCAGCAATTGCTCTCTACTTTTGTCCCACTGCCGCCACCTTTTATAACTGTGATGACATATCAATATCTTCCAAATAGATTGGTCTCAGGTTGCGAAAACAATCAAATCTAAATCTAATAGATTGTTGGTATCCAAGTGCTGGATTTAAACTGGCTGAATTTTTAAAAAATTCAGAAGCCTGTTTGTTGTCGTGGAAACACTGCTGCCTGGCCCTCCAACACAAATGTTTCATTTTGGGCCCCCTGTGTACTTGCATTTTTTGAACTTTCTAAGCACAGAAAAAAACATCACTTTTTTAAAGGGACCAATGCAATATTTCCACATCTTAGCATTTTGCAATTTTTTTCTATAATTTTACAAACAAATTTTAACATTCTACTCAATGTCGCAACACAAGTTAGAGCTCAACTTCAGTAATGAATGTTTCAGTTGGAAAGCAGATGAAGAGATATCTTATCACTTAGAGCAGAGTCTGGCAGGTGTATACAGCAAGATGATAGAATCCCTACTGGTTAAAGTTCTGATCACCCTATTATAGAAAGGATGTTATTAAACTAGAAAGAGTGTAGAAAAGATTTATTCAGGTGCTACCGGAACTTGAAGGTTTGAGTTATAAGGAGAGGCTGGATAGACTGAGACTTTTTTCTCTGGTGCGTAGGAGGCTGAGGGGTGATCTTATAGAGGTCTATAAAATAATGATGGGTTTAGATCAGCTAGATAGTCAATATCTTCTCCCAAAGGTAGAGCCTAAAACTAGAGGGCATAGGTTTAAGGTGAGAGGGGAGAGATACAGAAGTGTCCAGAGAGGCAATTTTTTCACACAGAGGGTGCTGAGTGTCTGGAACAAGCTGCCAGAGGTAGTAATGAAGGTGGGCACAATTTTGTCTTTTAAAAAGCATGTTGGTAGTTACATGGGTAGGATGGGTATAGAGGGATATGGGCCAAATGTGAGCAATTGGGATGAGCTTAAGGGTTCAAAAAAGGGTAGCATGGACAAGTTGGGCTGTTTTCATCTATAAAACTCTACGATGTTATGACAGTGCAGGAGGAGGCCATTCAGCCCATCGAGTCTGCACTGACCACAATCCCACCCAGCCCACATATTTACCCTGCCGATCCCCCAACACAAGAGTCAATTTAGCATGGCCAATCAACCTAACCCACGCATCTATTAGACTGTGGAAGGAAACCGGAGCACCCAGAGGAAACTCACGCAGACATGGGGAGAACATGCAGACTCCACACAGACAAGTGACCCAAGCCGGGAATCGAACCTGGGTCCTTGGTGCTGTGAGGCAGCAGCACTAACCACTGTGCCGCCCACAAAGATGTTGAGTAATCTCTGTGTTTGCTTTAATAAATCTCTGAGCGCCCTCAGGGCACGGTGCAATCAAATTGTGGCGCCGACCCATGTTGCTTTATGATTTGGCAATGGCAAGTCAGTGTAGGGGAGTCATTGTCCTCTAACAATCCTATGAATGCCCTGGTGTAAGAACCTTTATTCAAATGGGTTAGCCACACTACAGCACTTCCCAAACTATTCCCCAATGCCATTTTAATGGTTGAAAATGAATGCAGCCTAAATGCCAGCAAAGCAAAACAGCAATAAAACAGCTTAGCAACATTCAGGATGTAATTATTAAAGTTCACTCTGATAAATCAACATATAATTCATCATGTAAATAGGAACATCTGTGTGTTTAATGTGTTTTGTATGAAATATTATTATTTAATGTGCTCCCCACCACCTTATTTGAGCTGATGGGGCAACTTTACCAAATTAGTAACCCAGAGATCCCAGTTAATGTCTCAGGATCATGGGTTCAAATCCCAGCATAACAACTGGTGGAACTGAAATACAATCCATTAAGTAATTCAATTTTACAAAAATAATCTGCAGTTGAAGGCTGTTCTCAGTAATGTTGCTGTGAAACTTTCATTAATTGTGGCAAAACCAGAATGCCTTTTCCAAAAGGATTTGATTTGATTTATTATTGTCACGTGTATTGGGATACAGTGAAAAGTATTGCTTCTTATGCACTATACAGACAAAGTATACCGTTCATAGAGTACATAGGGGAGAAGGAAAGGAGAGGGTGCAGAATGTAGAGTTACAGTCATAGCTAGGGTGTAGAGAAAGGTCAACTTAATGTAAGGTAGGTCCATTCAAAAGTCTGGCAGCAGGGAAGAAACCGTTCTTGAGTCTGTTGGTGCATGATCTCAGACTTTTGTATCTTTTTCCCGATGGAAGAAGGTGGAAGAGAGAAGGTCTAGGGCGCGTGGGGGTCCTTAATTATGCTGGCTGCTTTGCCTAGGCAGCAGGAGGTGTAGATGGAGTCAATAGATGGAAGGCTGGTTTGAAGATGGACTGGGTTTCGTTCATGACCTTTTGTAGCTCCTTATGGTCTTGGGCAGAGCAGGAGCTGTGATACAACCAGAAAGAATGCTTTCTATGGTGCATTTGCAAAAGCTCGGCGCTGGTCTAGGGCTTTGTCTCGGAGGACGGGAAGCTTACGGCCCAAGCTGTTGTTTCGGTGACCCCAGCTGGGTCACAGCTTGCAGTTTGGGAAGCATTGCTTCATTGAATCTTTCTGAAGAGGCTTGATTAACATTGGTTACTTCAACCAGGGTGCTTTGTTTCAGACTGTGTGGTCCGATGGATTCTGAGATAGCTGAGAAGTTTGAAGCAGACCCTATCACGTGCAGGGCAGGTGGTGCTTGGAGTATTGGGTAGATGAGGTGTTTGGAGGTGAGTGCGTTGCCTCAACTTCACCTGGACTTGTTCTCTCCGTGTGTTCGGTGTCTTCCCAAATAAATCTTCCCGGTTTGATTGGTCACAAAGCCAGAGAGACTCACATGAATCAGTGGGGGAAACTTGATCACTTCAGAGGACATTCCTAAACTGTTTCTGCTGCCCCCCTGAGAATCCCCCATCATGGCCACGTTCCGAGTTGAGCAATTTTGAGAGTCTAGTGTCGAGCAAATAAGCTATCCAGCTCAGTGGAGTTGCTTTTGAGAGATCAGTACCTTCATGCTGGCCTTGTTAGCTTGGGGGAGGTCACTGATGTTGGGCTATCTTTATATGGTAATACTGTGGCATTCAGTGTAATAACCTAAACTTGAAGGGGTGGCATGGTGGCACACAGTGCCAGGGACCCGGGTTCGATTCCCGGCTTGGGTCACTGTCTATGCAGAGTCTGCACGTTCTCCCTGTGTCTGCATGGGTTTCCTCTGGGTGGTCCGGTTTCCTCCCGCAGTCTGCAAGATGTGCTGATTAGGTGCATTGGCTATGCTGAATGCTCCCTCAATGTACCCGAACAGGCACCGGAGTGTGGCAACTAGGGGAGTTTCACAGTAATTTCATTGCACGGTGGCATAGTGGTTAGCACTGCTGCCTCACCAACGCCAGGGACCTGGGTTTGAATACTGGCTTAGGTCACTGTCTGTGTGGAAACTGCACATTCTCCCTGTGTCTGCATGGGCTTCCTTCGGGTGCTCGGGTTTCCTCCTCCAGTCTGAATGACGTGCTGGTTAGGTGCATTGGCAATGCTTGAGTCACTATCTGTGCAGAGTCTGCACATTCTCCCCGTGTCTGCGTGGGTTTCCTCTGGTTTCCTCCCAAAAGACACGCTGGTTAGGTGCATTGACCCGAACAGGCGCCGGAGTGTGGCGACTACGGGATTTTCACAGCAACTTCATTGCGGTGTTAATGTAAGCCTACTTGTGACATTAATAAATAAGTAAAAAGAGGTGGAAAAACTGGAAAAATACACATCAGTTTGCCAGTGTCGTTAACTTCACATCCAGTCAGTTCTCCCCAGTTAAAACAGAAAGGGTGGGGGGCAGGGGGGGGGGGAAGGTAGATCAGTAGTTCATTAGGTACAGTGAAACTTTAAGTGTACAGGGAAGAGGCATGTACATCTTGAAGCATAGCAGATGGGTATAAACCATGTACAGAGATAATCAAATCATTGTCGCTCTTGGCACACTCAATCTGAAACAGTTGGCAAGTCAAGAGGGCTTTGAAATGTTAAACATTATGAGTATGCTAGACTGAACAGATGTATTATACAAGTTTTTAATTAAAAATTAAGTTTCAAACGGGCTTACTATTGGAGTACATCCAGCTCTTCATCACCAGAAGAAACTGAGTGATTAAACTGGTTCAATGTAGGAGAAAATCTCTTTGATTGAATCTGTTCACCAAGTGAACTCTGGACAGGGTACGGAATATGTTTTAGTGGAGGAGACATGGCAATCTGTATCAAGAAAGAACAAGAACATGGTGGCACAATGGTAAGCACCGCTTCCTCACAGCACCAGGGTCCTGGGTTCGATTCCCAGTTTGGATCACCATCTGTGTGGAGTTTGCAGGTTCTCCCTGTGTCTGCGTGTGTTTCTTCCAGGTGCTCTGGTTTCCTCCCACAGTCCAACGATGTGTAGGCTAGGGTGATTCGTCATGCTAAGAAATTGCCCCCTTGTGACAGGGGGGGTTAGTGGGCTAAATATGAAGGGTGACAGGGGTAGGGCCTGGGTGGGATTGTTGTCAGTGCAGGCTCAATGGGCCGAATGGCCTCCTGCACTGTAAGGATTCTGAAACAGTAATTTATAATACACTAAATTGCCCCTTGGTGATAGGGGGATCAGCTTGGGTAAATGTATGGGATTATGGGAATAGAGCCTGGGTGGGATTGTGATTGGTGCAGACTTGATGGGCTGAATGGCCTCCTTCTGCACTGTAGGGATTCTAATATTTTGGTCAGGGGAAGCATGATTTGTGTTACAAGCTTCCTACTCAGATATTGATAGTTTGCACTTAATCTCAGAAGTACAAGTTAGGATTTGTGGCTGAAATAGTTTTAGAAATATCCATAGAATTTTTAATTTGAGATTCTTTCCAATTGTCTCAGCATTTGCTGCCCATCCCTAATTCCCCTTCAAAAGATGGTGATAAGCCGCCTTCTTGAATTGTTGAGTTGTTGATGTACCTACTGTTCTCCGTGGAAGAGAATTCCAGGATTTTTATCCGGTGATGTTGAAGGAATAGTAATGCAGTTCTAGCTTGGGATGGCGTGTGGCTCAGAGGGTAATTTACCAGAGCTGATGTCCCCATGCATCAACTTATCCTTATGGGACTCACCTGATGAAGGAGCAGCACTCTGAAAGCTCGTGATTCTAAACCTGTTGGACTTTAACCTGGTGTTGTGAGACCTCTGTGTGTGCCCACCCCTCTCCAACGCTGGCATCTCCACATCATATACTTATAGGTAGCAGAGATTGCAGGTTTGGAAGGCACAGTTGAAGGAGGCTTAACGAGTTACTTCAGTGCATCCAGTAAATGGTACACACTGCAGTCCCCATGCATCAGTGATGGAGGGAGTCAACGGTTAAGGTTGTGAATGTGTTGTCAATTAAATGGGTTACTTTGTCCTGGAAGGTGTTGAGCTTCTTGAGTGTTATTGGAGCCACACCCACCAGGAAAGTGGGGAGTAACCCTCTGACTTGTGCCTTGTAGATGGTAAACATGCTTTGGGGAGTCAGGAAGTGAGTAACTCTTTGCAGAATTGCTCTTGCAGGAACTTATATGGCTAGTCCAGTTCAATGGTAACCCCCCACAATGTTGATAGCGGGAGATTCAGTGAGGGGAATGGTTCTGAACATGAGGAGGAAATGTTTAGATTCTCTCTTGTTGAAGATGGTCATTGCCTGGCACTTATCAGTGCAAGCCTGAATGTTGCCCAGGGCTTGCTGGAATGTGGGCAATGTTTCATTATTGGAGAATGGTATTGAACACTGTGCAATCATCAGTGAACTCCTGTACTGCTGATCTTATGACGGAGGGAAGCTCATTGACAATATAACTGAAGATGGGTGGACACTACCCTGAGGAATTCCCATGGTGGTGGGCAGAATGGTTTCCAGAAACCCCAGCCTTTGTGCTCAGTATAACTCCAATCAGTGCAGAGTTTCTGCTGATTCCCATTGAGTACACATTTCCTTGGGCAGTCTCTCAAAAAAACAGATACAATAGAGCCCAAATTCACTCCCCCATGTCTCTTTACTGAGTGAGTTTACTCCACTTAACCACCCACAATGTAAATGACACTACTTCAGACCAATCCCATGAGGTCAAGTTAAGCCTGAGGACGGCCTCAACCGGGATCTTGGGTTCATGTCACACTATCTGTAACCCCCCTGACTTGCCTGGACTTGCAACATCTCACTTACTGTCCTGCCTGGAGACAATACACATCTCTTTAACCTATGCTTAGTGCTATCTCCACTCACATTGTCTGCACATTGACTTGATTAGCTGTAAAGACTCGCAATCTGATCAGTATTCTGTAAACTGTGTGCCTTTCTATGCCCTGTTTGTGATTAGAACTCCCCACTCACCTGACGAAGGAACAGCGTTCCGAAAGCTAGTGGCGTTTACTACCAAATAAACCTGTTGGACTTTAACCTGGTGTTGTGAGATTTCTTACTATGTGATGCCTACTCTACACCGGTGAATGCTATTTTCTTTGTATTTGCAACCTGCCCCAGTGTGATTTTTAATATCAATCTGTAGCACAATTCAAATAGCTTTTATTTGAGTTCCTTGAGTAATTGAAATTCAGTGCAAGATTCACACCTATGATAGTCTAGTCTGTCACTGCGCTCTATTAATGGCAATAATTATGTTTTGGATAGGAAGTGGACTGAAAGATGTAAAGATAAGCAAACATTGAGACAGTATACACAGCACGACAATCCTAAACCTTGGAAATCTTCAGGTTGAGCATGGGAATGGGTTTGTATAGATATTGCATGTTGCTGGAAAGAAAGGCAAAGTTTTTCATCTCGCACTCATCAGGACAAAAGTATCAAAGAAGGAGATTGAAGCACTTGGATTTGATTCCCACCTTGGGTCATTGTCTGTGTGGAGTCTGCATGTTCTCTCCGTGTCTGCTTGGGTTTCCTACGGGCGCTCCAGTTTCCTCCCACAGTCTGAAAGATGTGCAGCTTAATTGGATTGGTCATGCTAAATTGCTGCTTAGTCTCCCAAGATGTAGATTAGATGTCTTATCCGGTCCTCCCCCATAACCTGCGTATGGCCCATGGCTAATCCACTCTAACAGAGAGTTGGCAGACTCGATCAGCCAAGTGACCTCCTTCTGGATAGTAAACCCATGCAGTCACGAGGGGAATGTGCAAACTCCACATGGAAAGTCACCCAAGGCTGAAATTGAACCTGGGTCCCTGGCGCTCTGAGCCAGCAGTGCTAACCACGGTGCCACCAGGCTGCTCCATCAATCTTTGATTTCCTCCAAGCTTCACAAATAATATTCAGGTATAACAAGTGCACTCGAGGTCTTGCTGCAGATCACCTGAGATGTCCTCCCGCACAAGCTTGCAGCCAACCCTTGCCCTCCCCGTTTACAATCTCGATACATCCTCAGCCACCGCTCTGCTACGTACCAGCCCCATCCCTTCATTGGGACAATGGCTTAACAGTGCGGGGAAAAGAATGGCAGTATTACACCACTGGATTTCCAGAGACTTTGGGTGAAATTTTCTCACCTTTCCTGCTATGGGAATCGTAGGAAACTTTGGGTGGGATTTTCCGGTGTTGGGGAGAGTGCGGCTGGAAAATCCCACTCCTTGTGTCTCATTCCGTTCTCCCAGAAAAATCTAAATCCCAAAGATGTACATTTTGTGACTGGCTGCTGCATGATTGGATATCAGTTAAAGACAAGGGAAGTAACAGTTTAATGGAAAAAGTTGGTAGGACTTCTGCAGCACTCGGTCAGAAAGGTTACACAAAGCTACAGCTCAGGAGCAAATGGTCAACAATGATATTTTTTAATATTCATTCATGGCACATGGGTGTCACCGGCTGGCCAGCATTTATTGCCCATCTCTAGTTGCCCAAGTCAACCACATTCCTGTGGATCTGGAGTCACATGTAGGCCAAACCAGGTAAGAATTGCAGACTTCCTTCCCCAAAGGGCATTAGTGAATCATATGGGTTTTTACAACAATCAATAATGGTTTCATGGTCATCTTTTAATTCCAGATTTTTTTTTTTATTGAATTCAAATTCCACCATGATGGGATTCAAACCCAGGTTTTGATTTGATTTATTATTGTCACATGTATTAACATACAGTGAAAAGTATTGTTTCTTGCACGCTCTGCAGACAAAACATACCGTTCATAGAGAAGGGAAGGAGAGAGTGCAGAATGCAATGTTACAGTCATAGCTAGGGTGTAGAGAAAGACCAACTTAATGCAAGGTACATCCATTCAAAAGTCTGACAGCAGCAGGGGAGAAGCTGTTCTTGAGTTGCTTGGTAGGTGACCTCAGACTTTTGTATCTTTTTCCCGAAGGAAGAAGGTGGAAGCGAGAATGTCCGGGGTGCGTGGGGTCCTTAATTATGCTGGCTGCTTTACCGAGGTAGCGGGAAGTGTAGACAGAGTCAATGGACGGGAGGCTGGATGGATTGGAGTACATTCATGACCTTTTGTAGTTCCTTGCATCTTGGGCAGAGCAGGAGCCATACCAAGCTGTGATACACCCAGAAAGAATGCTTTCTATGGTACATCTGTTCCAGATCCAGTTTCCCAGATCATTAGCTTCTGGATTAATAGCCTGGCAATAATACCATTAGGCCATCGCCTCCCTTTATTGTCCCAGTTGCTTGGGGAGATGATGGTACTATTGGTATCAATTATCTGGTATTATCAATAACATTAGGCCATCACCTCCCAGGGGAAATGGGACTAGCTTAGCGAATAAAGAAAAGGGGCGGTATGGACGAATTGGGCCAAAGGGCCTGTGTCCATGCTGTAAACCTCTCTGACTCTTTTGACTTTCGCATTTTGGGGTGTACAGTATATCAAGTTCAGAATGACCCATAATGGCTTCAATGTGAATATGAAGCTGAAAAATCTCCTTTACGGTTGTTCTATTAACTTTGAAATTAAATTCAGATTCAACCCTTGGCGCTACACGATTAACATAAACCATTTCACTGCAGAGCTGATAAATCACCTGTCGCCGGGGTACATCAGATCAGAATGCATATTAAGAGGCGTATTTCAGGCACCACTTTTTTCTCTCCCCATTTTCAAGCCTTCACACGACGAGCACTTTGCTGAGAGTACCTCAGCAGCTTGTAGCAAAGAACAAGGACACTGGCACTATACAATGAGAGTGCTTGTGTCGCAGGCAAAGCTGTTAAGAGCACTCCACGCACTGCTTAAGTGGCTCTCTACTTATGGACCTTTTCTCACACCCTGGTGGACCCCAATTGAAAACTTGGTGGAGACTAACCCAGCTGTGCTTTATTTTTCAAATCTTAGTCCGTCTTGGTAGGATACAGTTTTGCAAAATGGGTCAAGAAGGTAAAGCATTGTTATTTTTGTACCAATTACAGCGAATTTCAATCTGAAGCTCTGAATTATTTTCTCCCTTTTGGAAGACATTGACAAAGGACGTGGAGACTTTGGAGAGAGCACAGAGAAGAGGAGAGATTGAATAAACTGGGATTGTTCTCCCTGGGAAAGAGAGAGGCTGAGGGGCGACCTGGATAGAGGTTTATAAAATTATGAGGGGCATAGATAGGATGAACAGTCGGAAACTTTTTCCCCAGGGCAGAAGTGACAATTACAAGGGTGCATAAGTCCAAGATAAGAGGGGAAAGGTTCAGTGGAGATTGCGGGTGAAGTTTTTTACACAGTGGGTTGGTATGGGCTTGGAATTAACTGTGAGGTGGTTGAGGCAGATATGTTAGCAACAGTTAAGACTTTTCTTGATAGGCATATGAACAATCGGGGAACAGAGAGAGATATAAGCAGTTGGTTTAGATAGGTAAACATGATCGGCGCAGGCTTGGAGGGCCGAAGGGCCTGTTCCTGTACTCTGCTGTTCTTTGAATGAGTACTAAGCACCGCACAGATTGTCTGCCCCAGGGTGTGTGACTGAATGTTCCACTGACTGAAATCAGGCACTGCCTTTCTCAATACTCTCCACAACACATACGTACGCACAGATATAACAATCAGAAGCACTGGGGAGTAAAATTTGGCCAGACGCGCAGCCTCTTATTTAACTGCAGAACTCAGCATTAATCTCCATCAGAGTATTGCGTGCTGGCACATTGGTTAGCACTGCTGCATCACAGCGCCAGGGACCTGGGTTCAATTCCGCCTTGATTCACTATCTGTGTGGAGGTTGCACGTTCTCCTCATGTCTGCGTGGGTTTCCTCCTGGTGCTCCGGTTTCCTCCCACAGTCTAAAGATGTGCAGTTTAGGTGGATTGGCCATGCTAAATTGCCCCTCAGTGTCCAAAGATGTGCAGTTTAGGTGGATTGGCCATGCTAAATTGCCCCTCAGTGTCCAAAGATGTGCAGTTTAGGTGGATTGGCTATGCTAAATTGCCTACAAGTTAGCATGGCCAATCAACTTAACCCGCACATCTTCACAGCGCTAGGGACCTGGGTTCAATTCCGGCCTTGGGTGACTGACTGTGTGGAGTTTGCACATTCTCCACATGTCTGCATGGGTTTCCTCTGGGTGCTCTGGTTTCCTACAACAGTCGAAAGATGTGCAGATTGGATGGATTAGCCATAGTAAATGCCCAGTGTTACGGAGATAGGATGCGTGTGAGGAGTTGGGGGGGGGTGTGGTTAGTTGGGCCTGAGTAAGATGCTCTTTGGAGAGTTGGTGCAGATCGTTAGCAGAAAGCTACAGAACAAACAACAGATTTTGAAAAGAAAACAGATATATCAGTGTGTGAAACATTGCCAGGCATAAGTCATTGTATCTGGAAGGGCTGCACAGAGTCACTGTGACCTTTCAAATTTAATTCTTTGAATTTCTCAATTTCCATGAGGCTTTGCACAATTTGAGTTTGGGCTAACAGAGACTGACCTCATCTGTCTCTCGCCATACATCTGTTTCTGTCATTCTGCATTCACTTGTGTCACAATCCCGGCGAACAGAGGGATAGAAACCATGTATCGGTACGGGCTTGGTGGGCCGAAGGCCTGTTCCTGTGCTGTATTGTTTAAGTGGTGGACGTTCCCATGAAAAATTCTTTAAAGTGAGCTGCCATCTGCTGGAACGTCACGGTCACCGATTTCATCTCTGTGTGATATTTTTGTTAGCCTGCGGGGGGAAATCTCACCAGAAGTTTGTGTCAATCCTGTTGAGAAAACTGGTATGGAGCTCTCCCGCTCCGATGGCCTGTTTTCTCCTGGAATATTCACACTTTGACGACTAAGAAAAGAGTGGGCGGTGTTTGTGCCAGCTGTAAACAAAATAAAGTTTAAAAAAAAAGTCAAGAAATACACTTTCCACCACCATACGTAAACGTTCCCCGAGAGTCTCCCGCTAATGCCCACCCTGGCAATGCAGCAGAACTGCCACCCCGGCACAGGTTGGCACTGCCAGGCCTGTACCAATAAGTGGTTTGTATCCCTCTGTTCACCTCCGATTCATGTGTCTACCAAGATACCTTGAATGTTGCTAATGCGCCTGCTTCCATCACCTCCACTGGCAGTGCATTCCAGACACCCACCACCACCCTCTGTGTGGAAAAACTTTCCCCGCACCTCTCCTCTAAACCCATCCCCTCTCACCTTATACCTATGTCCTCTTATAATTGACCTTTCCACTCTGTGAAAAAGCCTCTGACTGTCCACCCTATGTATGGCTCCCATAATTTTGTAGACCTGTTTACGTCCCCTTCCCCTGAAGGTGGCACTGTTACCTCAGCGCCAGGGATCCGGGTTCGATTCCCGGCTTGTGTCACTGTCCGTGCAGAGTTTGCACGTTCTCCCCGTGTCTGCGTGGGTTTCCTCCGGGTGCTCCGACAGATGTGCTGGTTAGGTGCATTGGCCGTGCTAAATTCTCCCTCAGTGTACCCGAACAGACGCCAGAGTGTGGCGATTAGGGGATTTGCACAGTAACTTCATTGAGGCGTTAATGTGAGCCTACTTGTGACTAATAAATAAACTTTCAACTTTAAGTTGTTGCTTGTGAAGTGTGTCAGGCAAAGGTTGATTGGAAGAGAGGCCAACGTGAACGAAAGTTCTGCAGTTTTGTTTGATTGCATTGTTAAATCTAAAGTGCTGCCATAAATCAGTTCGAATTTATGCCAAACTTTTCTCCTAGAGATTAATTAAATGCAATGAAGTCCATTATAAAGTAAATTGTCCTTGTCCTTCAGAGGAGAAAGTGTGCATGTACCTGTTCCATTGTTTCTTTGAAAAATTGGCAAATAATAAAAAGCTGGTCAGATTTTAGAAAGAGATTTTAGATATAATATAATATAAGACCTAGGAGCAGGAGTTGGCCATCTGGCCCTTTGAGTCTGCTCCGCCATTCAATAAAATCAGGACTGATCTTTACGTGGACTCAGCTCCACTTACCCGTCCGCTCATCACAACCCTTAATTCCTTCACTGTTCAAAAATTTATCCACCTTTGCCTTAAAAACGTTCAATGAGGTCACCTCAACTGCTTCACTGGGCAGGGAATTCCACAGATTCACAATCCTTTGTGTGAAGAAGTTCCTCCTCAACTCAATCCTAAATCTGCTCCCCCTTATTTTGAGGCCATGCCCCCTGGTTCTAGTTTCACCCGCCAGTGGAAACAACTTCCCTGCTTCTATCTTATCTATTCCCTTCATAATCTTATATATTTCAAAAGATCTCCCCTCGTTCTTCTGAATTCCAATGAGTATAGCCCCAGTCTACTCAGTCTGTCCTCATAAGCCAACCCTCTCAACTCTGGAATCAACCTAGTGAATCTCCTCTGCACCCCTTCCAGTGCCAGTGTATCCTTTCTCAAGTAAGGTCCCAATCTGCCTACCATGTTTTGAGGACATGGGAGGGTGGCAAAGAACGTAGGACAGGAGTAGGCCACTCAGCCCTTCGAACCTACTCACCGCTCCGCCATTCAATTCGAAGATGGCTGATCTTCCCCTCAACACCTTTCTTCCAACACTATCCCCATATTCCCGATGAAATCTTTTGCATCTGGAAACCTATTGAGCTCTATTCCCATCACACCCGATGGCTGAGCCTCCACAGGTTCACCGTCCCTTGAGC
The DNA here is from genome assembly GCF_965287045.1 of Carcharhinus amblyrhynchos. Lineage (NCBI taxonomy): Eukaryota > Metazoa > Chordata > Chondrichthyes > Carcharhiniformes > Carcharhinidae > Carcharhinus > Carcharhinus amblyrhynchos. The sequence continues at coordinate 73,893,385 of NC_137337.1, read as the reverse complement.
GAAGAACGTCCTCTTCAACTCAGTCCTTGAATGTCTATGAGCTAGCCGCCTGTTTCACATACCCCACCCACTCCAGCTAAAAACACTGGGTGGGGGAGGGGGCTCGTCAAACCAGCTCTACACTTTAGAGGTAGTTTATTAGCCATGATTCTTTTTGGAGTTTCCGGAGATTGTGAAATGCATTATCACGATTTCTTGTATTTACATTCAGGAAAACAGATTCAGAAGTTTGTTGTAAGAATCAGATGGCGCCACTACGCAAAAATCCATTTCTTTCATGCATAAGTTTGGAATGGCAGGAACTCCATAGAATCCTTACAGTGCAGCAGGAGGCCATTCAGCCCATCAAGTCTCTGACAGAACATCTTACCCAGGTCCACCTCTGCCCTATCATTGTAACCCCACACATTTACCCTGATAATCCCCCAACCTACACATCTTTGGACACTAAGAACAATTTAGCATGGCCAATCCACCTAACCTGCACATCTTTGGACACCAACGGGCAATTTAGCATGGCCAATCCACCTAACCTGCACATCTTTGGACACCGAGAAGAAATTTAGCAGTGCCAATCCACCTAACCTGCACATCTTTGGACACCGAGAAGAAATTTAGCAGTGCCAATCCACCTAACCTGCACATCTTTGGCATGTGGGAGGAAACCTATGCAGACACAGGGAGAACTTGCAAGCTCCACACAGACAGTCACCCAAGGCCAGTATCAAACCCAGGTCCCTGGCGCAGTGAGGCAGCAGTGCTAACTATTGTGCCACTGTGCTGCTCTGGAAAACTGCTAACAGTCAGTGCGGTTACCGGAATATCATAAGCATTGTCAGGGAACGGGATCACGGTTCGGAAATATATACTTCCTCCCTCTCCACGCAATGTAAAACCAGGTGGACACTTTACATGGAGCCACTGTCCTATTGAAAGCAGTTGATGTTCAATTTGCAAAGCGTACGAAGTGTATCAGGCAATGCAGTGTTCATTGTCTATCAGAGACACAGTACAATAATATCTCCAATGTGTTCCTTAAACTTCCAGTTTATTTTCCAAAACCGTTTCCATGAAATTTTGTTAATTCACGTCAGGTTGTTGTGAAAATGAGATTTCTGATAATATTGCTTTCAATATTTGCTTGTAACAGTAAGAATTCATTTTACAACATTTAAGAAGGGGAGGCAATGGCCTGGTGGTATTATCAGTAGACGATTGATTCAAAAACTCAGCTGATGTTTTGAGAACCCAGGTTCAAATCCCACCACGGCAGAAATTGAATTCAATAAAAAAAAAATCTGGAATTAAGATTCTACTGTTGACCGTGAAACCGTTGTCGATTGTTGGAAAAACCCATCTGGTTCACTAATGTCCTTTAGGGAAGGAAATCTGCCGTCCTTACCTGGTCTGGCCTACATGTGACTCCAGAGCCTCAGCAATGTGGTTGACTCTCAACTGCCCTCAGGTAACTAGGGATGGGCAATAAATGCTGGCCAGCCAGTAATGCCCATGTCCCATAAATGAATTTAAAAAACCCATCAGATTCACTCATGTCCTTTAGAGAAGGAAATCTGCTGTCTTTAATGGTCTGGTCTATGTGTAACTTCTGAGCCACAGCAATGTGGTTGACTCTCAATTGGTCTCAGTAGCTAAGGATGGGCAATAAATGCTGGCCAGCAATGCCCACGTCCCACGAATGAATAAAGAAAATTGAAACCAAAAAAAAAGCCTCCTTCAATGATAGGTTTTGAGTATTCTTGGTTACACCTGGAAATTCTGGCTTAACAGATTGCCCTATGTAAAGCCCTCAAAAATCTCATTAGTTCACAACAACCCTGAGCTAACAATCATTTCATGAAACGAAAGACAGAGATAAATACAAGAACGATATCGCCTAAGCGAGTAAAACTCCATCCCATTTCTCCTGTCTGAGATTCATAAATACTGCATGCAAGAGAGAGCGAGCTCAAGGCAAGGACTGTAACTTTCTGCTCACTATATATTATTAAACCGGGGAAAAGTTTATCAAACCTGAGTAAGTACAAAGTTGTAAGCAACAACAGAATTACAGAGCTCTCATGTATGTTTAAATTATTATTTTTAAATGCAGAAAGCTTCATCTGCTCAGTTTGATGGATCTTTTTCTCTGACTGTTACAAAATGACTGGTTAGTGATGCAGAGAGACACCAACAGCGTGGGTTTAATTCCTGTATTGGCTGAGGTTATTCACGAAAGCCCCTTGTCAACCTTGTTCCTCGCCTGAGACGTGGTGATTCTCAGTTGCCTCAAAAGGGAGAGCATCCTATGATCATCTGGGATAAGGCGACTTTACCTTTTTACCGCTCCATAGTTAATTCCAGCTGGAATTAGTTTATCCACCGCCAGTGAGTGACAGATGGTTCTGGCTTTGCACGGTGGCACAACGGTTAGCGCTGCTCCCTCTCCGCGCCAGGGACCAGGGTCCAATTCTGGCCTCGGGTGGCTGTGGGGAGTTCGCACATTCTCCCAGTGTCTGCGTGGGTTTTGTCTGGTTTCCTCCTACACTCCGAGGATGTGTAAGTTAAATGGATTGCTAGATTGTCCCTTAGTGTCCCAAGGTACGTAGGTTAGGGGGAATAGCAGGCTAAAGGTGTGGTGTTCCGAGGATGGGGGGAAGGAGATTGGCGAGGAGGTTGGGCCTGGGTAAGATATTCTAACAGAGTCGATGCAGATTCCATGGACAAAATGGCTTCCTTCTGCACTGTAGGGATTCTAATGTTCAGAGTGCAAAACACACGGGTTGTAGGTACAAGGTACTACAGTGCTAGGGACCCTGGTTCAATTCCAGCCTCAGATGACTGTCTTGGGTGGAGTTTTTATGTTCTTCCCATGTCTGTGTGGGTTTCCTCCGGGTGCTCGGGTTTCCTCCCACAGTCCAAAGATGTGCAGGTTAAGTGGATTGCTAAATTGTCCTTTCATGTCTCAAGATGTGTAGGTTAGGGGGATTAGCGGGGTAAATGCGCAGGGTTGGGTGGGAAGGGGTTGGACCTGGGTAAGATGCTCTGTCGGAGAGTTGGTACAGACTCGATGGACCAAATGGCCTCCTTCTGCATCGTAGGGATTCTATGATTTTAACTTGAGAGTCCAAAACACACAGGTGTTTTCGCTACAAGGTGGCACAGTGGTTAGCACTGCTGCCTCAAAGCCAGGGACCCAGGTTCAATTCCCAGCTTGGATCACTGTCTGTGTGAAATTTGCACATTCTCCCCATGTCTGCGTGGGTTTCCTCTGGTTGCTCCAGCTTCCTCCCACAGTCCGAAAGATGCGCTGGGTAGGTGCCATGCTAAATTCTCCCTCGGTGTACCCGAACGGGTGCCAGAGTGTGGCGACTAGGGGATTTTCACAGTAACTTCATTGCACAGTTAATGTAGGCTTGTGACACTAATAAATAAACTTTAAACTTACAAATGGCCCCTGCCCTGGGCCTGCTCACTGCCTTTTCAACAAGAGTGTACACGTTTCGATCGATAGAGCAAATATTTTTAGGAAGTTAAACCTGATTCTGATAAAAGTCTTGATGACTTGAATTATAGCCTGATTTGCCCCAGTGTTAGCAGAAACTCAGTGATCTCTGAGTGACCCACCGAATCTCAAAGGGGAACTGAGAAGCCCAGTCGCGCCCGAACGCTGTTTCATTCCCCTATCGGCTCTGTAGGAGGGAAATAAAATGAGTTGAGCCTTGGAGACAATGTCAAACTTCAAGAAAAGCTTTACTCCACATACGTGAGGGAAAGGCTGAAATCTCAGGCTGCCTGCGAGATCGCCTCTGTCCCAGTAGATTGGATGAGCAGATACCAGAGTTGGACTGGGGTAAACACAGTAAGAAATCTCACAGCACCAGGTTTATGTCCAACAGGTTTATTTGGTAGCATTTGCTCGATTGGGTGGCACGGTAGCACAGTGGTTAGCACTGCTGCTTCACAGCTCCAGGGTCCTGGGTTCAATTCCCAGCTTGGGTCACTGTCTGTGTGAAGTTTGCACATCCTCCTCGTGTCTGCGTGGGTTTCCTCCGGGTGCTCTGGTTTCCTTCCACAGCCCAAAGATGTGCAGGTTAGACTTAGACTTAGAATCTTAGAATTAGACTTAGACTTGGAATCCCTACAGTACAGAAAGAGGACACTCGGCCCATCGAGTCTGCACCAAACACAATCCCACCCAGGCCCTACACCCATATCCCTATAACCTATACCTCCCAGGATACTAAGGGCAATTTTAGCATGGCCAATCAACCTAAGTTTAGATTGATTGGACATACTATAAATTGCCCCTTAGAGTCCTGAGATGCGTAGGTTAGGGAGATTGGCAGGTAGATATGTGGGGATATAGGGATGGGGCCTGGGTGGGATTGTGGTCAGTACAGACTCGATGGGCCGAATGGCCTCCTTCTGCACTGTAGGGTTTCTATGATTTCTATAGATTGGTACAGTTTAATATACTGTTTTGAGTCAGAAAGGTTTACATTAGCATATTAATTCCTCGAGTTGGATACAAGATGGTTCTTCTAATCTCATTATGCAGACTGCATTGTTCAGTACAACTTTGTTAATCGTTTCTTGGACAGTTCCGTTTACCCAATTATAATGATAGAGCATTGTATTTGCCCAACCAATTTGCACTGATGTGTTAATAGGTTCCCCCCCCACCCCACCCCTCTGCTAGATGATCGTGTTTTACAGAAGATTATACCCTCCCTAGACTGTATGGAACCTGGCCGTCTTAATGCCGGTTCTCCCATTGCCGTGATAATTCGGAATGATCTCCTGCACATCAGAAGTTGATGGCATACATTTGTTGTTATTTGATCCCTAGCTGCCTGCGTTAACCCTTTCCTTCCCTCTGGCGAGGCCTGGCTCTCTGGGCCTGCTCAATGTAGCCCTACATGTATTACACAGAAATTAAATAAAACATGAACGGATATATAAATTAGAATATAAAAGACTCCATCCCTGATATTGCCTCACAACAAGCTAGAAGCTTGTTTCTCGCAGTCTGCTGCGTTTGATAAATAGACCATTTATATCCCATCCACTGCTTTATACCTCTGGTTATAGATACTTTTCTTACTAAAGACGCCGGATGCTGCTATCCTCAGTATTTAATCGATACTAGAAAATAAAAAAAAGTCAACAATCGCCGGTTATGGTGCAATTGTCAATGATTTCTGAAGTGGAGCCTTGGTAGTAATCAAATACACATCAGGGAACTGCTCACTGAGTCATCACTGCTGACATTTCAATTTTGTCTTGTGAGCTCCTTGCATCGTCGTGTAGAAACAGCAAGAAAGCCCCGGCACAAAACGGCAGATAATGAAGGATGAAGGTCACTGGCGATTGGAAGTATGTGTTTCAAACTCATCTTGAAAATATCCTCAAGAAGCTGAGAACGAGTAAAATACCAGCGATTTTCCCTGTACGGCAGCCTCTCGCAGCTTACATCTTTAGTGTTACATTGACCTGGGGGAAGCTAACGCTGGCTTCAGTGACTGTCCAATGATGCAGTTTTACACATTAATCCATGGAGTGGAAAATCTCACAAATCGCCATTAACTTTCACAGCTCGGCTGCCAGCCAGTTATCTATTCTCGGGTCGTGGAAGCAGCCACTTGCATGTGTAGCTGTGGCTAGCAATAGCTTTGGAGACAGTACGTTCAATTGTAGAATTCCTACAGTGCTGAAGGAGGCCATTTGGCCCATTGAGCCTGCACTGACAACAATCCCACCCAGGCCTTTGAGTGAAGAAGTTCCTCCTCAACTCAGTCCTAAACCCGCTCCCACTTATTTTGAGGCTATGCCCCCTAGTTCTAGTTTCACCCACCAGTGGAAACAACTTCCCTGCTTCTATCTTATCTATTCCCTTCACAATCTTATATGTTTCTATAAAATTGCCCCTCATTCTTCTAAATCCCAATGGGTATGGCCCCAGTCTACTCAGTCTCTCCTGATAAGCCAACTCTCTCTACTCCGGAATCAATTACATCTTCCTGTCCTGATCACCATATCTGCCTGCTATCAGAACAAAAAGGGGCCAGCTCCAGGGAGCTGGTCAACACTACAGCAATCACAGCCTCTCTGACTCATTGCAAAAGCGAGCTTTAAGAATCCTCTCTTTTAAAGTTACAACGGTCTACAAAGCCCTTCTCAGCAAGAGGAAGTTCTCAATGCTAAATGTGAACCTGTCTTTATAAATGCCAACAGACACTTTTAGTGAATCATAGAATTCCTACAGTGCAGAAGGAGGCCAATCGGCCCATCAAGTCTGCGATCACTATCCCGCCCAAGCCCTATTCCCATAACCCCACACATTCACCCTGCCAATTGCCCTGACACAAGAATCAATTTAGCATGGCCCATCAACTGAACCTGCACATCTTCGGACTGTGGGAGGAAACTGGAGGAAACCCCTGCAGGTACGGGGAGAACATGCAAACTCCACGCAGACAGTGACCTGAGGCCGGAATTGAACTCGGATGCCTGGCGCTGTGAGGCAGCAATGCTAACCGCTGTGTCACCGTGCCAGCCCCAAGTTCTTTGATTATATCTTATATCTCCAATTATTTTCTTGGTATACCATCAAGTGCATTAACCCTACTACCAGTGTAGAGTTCTGAGTCGCAGGAGCTTGTTTCCATATGACACCGTGCCATTAAGTAAGTGGAAAATATCATAGAGCATCTCGTCACATTAGTTCAATGTAGTTATTTTCAGAATCATCATTATCAAATGAAACAGATTTATGCAACAGAGGGTTCTGACCTCTTTAGCATGATTAATTCCACAATTATGCATAGATTTTCCAATGATCAACCATTCTTTCACTGAAATTAAGTTCAATTGAACCTTTGGTCAGTTGGAGATTAAGTACAATTGAGTGGATAAAATCCATGTCGAATTGTAATGAATGGGTGAATTAAACGCGTTCACTCCTCTCCCTGGCCAGTTAGGATTCAGACCAGAGATAATAGGCAAACAAAAATGTATCGTCCTTAAGCTGGATATTTGGAAAGCAGAGGAGATAACGGAAAACAAGTGGGGAATGTGTACGCATGACGTAATCCTGGGCAGGCCACATCACTGGGACACCTCTTCACGGAGGCCAGTCAGCCCATCAAGTCTATACCGACCACAATCCCACACAGACCCTATTCCCGTAACCCTCATTTACCCTACTAATCTCCCTGACACTAGGGTCAATTTAGAATGTCAACCTAACCCCGCAAATCTCTGGGAGGAAATCGGAGGAAACTCACGCAGACACGGGGAGAAAGTGCAAACTCCAGACAGACAGTCACTCGAGGCCGGAATTGAACCCGGATCCCTGGCGTCGAGGCAGCAGTGCTAACCACCCTGCTGCCCATCATTGGCGCCGAGGAGACACCTTTTCAAAAGCTACAACTAGGATTATATGAGGTGGAGTTGAAAGCAGGGCAAACTGTGTCCTCATTCAGAGTAATGTCAGCACTTTCGAGATCTTTGGTAACAGAAATGAGCCTTTTGTGTAGATTTGCATTGCACTGCAGATGTCACGTCTAGAATATTACATTTGTACTCTCAGCATACTCACCTAGAATGCTTTCCTATCCTTCTGATTTGATTTATTATTGTTACAGTATTAGCACACAATGAAAAGTGTTGTTTCTTACATGCTGTCCAGGCAAAGCATACCATTCACAGAGAAGAAAAAGAGAGGGTGCAGAATGTAGTGTTACAGTCATAGCTAGGGTGTAGAGAAAGATCAACTTAATGCGAGGTAGGTCCTTTCAAAAGTCTGAGCAGCAGGGACGAAGCTGTTCTTGAGTCGGTTGGTACGTGACCTCAGACTTTTGGATCATCAAATTCAATATCTTGATCCCCCTTTCCCTCCAACTATCTCCTATCCCTTGATCCCTTTAGCCCCAAGAGCTATGTCTAATTTCTTCTTGAAAGCAGACAACATTTTGGCCTCAAACGTTTTCTGTGGTTAAAAAATTTCACATCCGTTAGAAACTCCATTCCTAGCCTTGTTTATATTGTCATGTTTATATCTCCCCCCGACAAAGCTTAAAACCACAGAATCCCTACAGTGCTGATGGAGGCCATTTGGCCCATTGAGTCTGCACCGACTCTCCAAAACAGCATCTTAACCGGACCCATTCCCACGCACTATCCCCACAACCCCACACATTTGCCACGTCTTTGGACACCAAGGAGCAATTCAGTACAGCCAATCCACCAAACCCGCACATCTTTGAAGTGTAGAAGTAAATTGGAGCACCCGGAGGAAACCAACGCGGGGAGATCATGGAGTGACACGGTGGCACAGTAGTCAGCACTGTTGCCTCACAGCACTAGAGACCCTGGTTCAGTTCCAGCCTCAGGTCACTGTCTGCGTAGAGTTTGCACATTCTCCCCATGTCTGTGTGGGTTTCCTTTGGGTACTCCAGTTTTCCACTCACAGTCCAAAAATATATGGGTTAGGTTGATTGGCCATGCTAAATCAACCCTAGTGTCAGGGGATTAGCAGGACAAATATGTGGGGTGACAAGATTAGGTCTGGGTGGGATTATGGTCAGTGCAGACTCAATGGCAGAATGGCCTCCTTTTGCACTGTAGGGATTCTATGAATGTGCAAACTCTACACAAACCAAGGCTGGAATCAGATCCGGGTCCCTTGCGCTGTGAGGCAGCAGTGCTGACCACTGTGCCACCGTACTAGTCAGTCATCACCATGTGCACATTGCAGCCCAAGGAACCGGAAACCACGAAGAGAAGTTAAAGGGAATATGGGATCTCTGAATTTCTAGGCCCTGTCATGTCAGACCATGTCTGGTCAATCATGATCTCATTGAATAGCGGAGCAGGTTTGATGGGCCGAATGGTCTCCCTTTTTCCCCTAGGTCTTACAGTCTGTCGCATGCTGAGAATCTGAAATTGGATAATGTGTAACTATTTGGAGAGGGTGATGAGCCTGAAGCTGCTGGTTAGTAAGCAATTGTTTTTCATTGCCTTCCATCAAATGATGGGCTGGAAGGTTGATAGGTCAAAGAAAACTGTAAGAAAATCAAAGCCATCAGCCAAGTGGCTCCTGTTCAACATCTAGTCCTTAAAATTCTCATCCTTGTTTTCAAATCCCACCAGTGCCTCTGCGGAAATTAAGTTATGACAAACAACTCTGTTAAGTAATGGAAAATGATTATGAGTCGACTAGGCCTTTAGTGAGGCCATCGCTTATGTATTCAGGACAAGGGACTAATATAACCTTGCTTTGACAAATGGTCATCTGGACTCAACGTCAGCTCTTTTCTCTCCTTACAGATGCTGCCAGACCTGCTGAGATTTTCCAGCATTTTCTCTTTTGGTTTCAGATTCCAGCATCTGCAGTAATTTGCTTTTAATTTAACCTTGCATCAGTTTCATAAGCGCTGCATTCCAGGCTAGGCCACAGGATGAAAACAGGGACAAGTTACTGTGACAAATTCCAAATAACAAGATATGATGCTAATGAAAGAGATGGTTTTTCTATTGGATAAGAAAGGGCAAAAAGCTATGATTGGTGGACTATGTATGTATAAAGGATGAATGAAGTGACTGCTAATTATATGTATGAATCAATAGAACACCATAGTGAAATTCATTATGTCTGTTCTTCCCACTAGCAGTTAATAAAAAAGCTTAAAGGATTTGCATACTCTTCATTATTTAGGGTAATTCTCAAAACTTCCTCCCTCCCTATGTCTGTAATCTCCCCCAGCCCACCAACCCTCTGAGAGGTGAGCCTGTGGAATTCATTACCACAGGAAATAGCCGATGCCAAAACATTGAATATATTCAAGAGGCAGCTGGATATAGCATTTGGGGTGAATGGGATCAAAGGATATGGGGAGAAAGCAGGATTAGGTTATTGAGTTGGACGATCAGTCACGATCATAAAAAATTGGTAGAGCTGGCTCGAAGGGCCAAATGGACTTCTCCTGCTCCTATCTTCTATGTTTCTATGAGATATCTGCGCTCCACTACTTCTGGCCTCTTGTGCATTCCCTATGTGAGTAGCGTTGCCCCTAGTGGCCATGCCTTAAGTTGCCTCAGTCCCAAGATCTAGACTTCTACGCTCCCCATCCCCACTACACCTCTTGACCTCACTTTCCTCCTTTGAAACAGTTCTTAAAACTTAGGTCATCGGACCTAATAATGCCTTATGTAGCTTGCTGTCATACTCCGTTTTATAATGCTCTAATGAAACGTCTTGGGATGATTCATTACATTAAAGATATTAAATAAATATACATTGTTGTACATTCATTAATAAAGAAAGGATCTGTATTGTGATTCCTTAAATCCTGATAAATTTAACCAAGAGATTTGAAGTCCCAGTGACAAATGCTAAGGAATTGCATGATGACATTTCATGCTTTAAGACATTGACTGTAACAAACAAATTAAAAACAATATTGACTAAACATTATCTAGTATGCAATGAATACTCTAAACTATAGAAACGTTAGCCCTTATCAGTGCCTTGACATGATCAATAAGCCCATGCCGCATATATATACACATCACAACATGCTCTCCACAGGAATAGCCTTTACAAGGAACTTTCCATCATCATTTCCAGCTTCAGCAAGTTCTCATTTCCCCACTTCACTGAGCGATAACATCAAGTAATCATTGAAAGGTGCTTCCCTCAGTTTCTGGAGAATTTTCAAACCATCAGTAAGATCCAGTGATTTCTTCTCCTTGCATTGCCAAAGCAAATCTTCCTGGGTCTTTAGACTGCCATGGAATGCATCACTTCAACATCCTCCCTTCCAAAAATCTGCAATGTGACTTCAAAAGAAGTCATAGCCTCTTATTGTCACTGAAGGGTGTGTCCAGGACCAGAGGTCACTGAGAATACAGGGTAGACCATTTAGAACAGTGACAAGGAGAAACTTCTTCACCCAGAGAGCCGTCAGTCTATGGAATTTGCTACCACAGAGAGTAGTTGAGGCCAAAACATTGAATGTTTTCAAGAAGTAGTTAGATATTGCAACTGGAACGAAGGGGATCAAATGATTTGGGGGGATGGTGGGATGAGATTATTGAACTGGATAATTTACCATGATCATCAGGAATAGTGGAGCAGGCTTGAATGGCCTCCTCCTGCTCCTATTTTCTATGTTTCTATGACCACACTCACTCGGAGACTTCCCTCGCTCTCTCAACCTTTCAGTCCGAAATCTCAGAGACTACAAGTCCACCCGTAGTCAGCACAGCTGCTCTTGCCTGTTTTCCTTTGAGACTTTACTCCTAGTAAGTCACACCTTGTGGCCTCCCTAACCCCATTCTAACCAGGCTTGTTGTCAGCCAGAATTTGGATCAGATCACCTGACCCTCTTTACAACTTCATTGACCTTTAAATTAAAGAGACAGTTTAAAGTATAACCATCTTATAAACTCTGCGTTCATAACACCAAGTAAATCTTTCACCAGAGCTTCTCACTAAGGAACATGCTGACCGTGCTGAGCTGATTATTCTGTTAAATGTGACTCAGTTCAACAATCTTACCCAATCTGTCAAAACCAAATTTTATTAACCCTTATGCAAACCATTTTCAGAGATTAACTGCAGACCAAGTGAATGAGTTAACCTCAGTTTGCCCATTAACGTCATCAGATAGAAAATCAAACTCAAGGGGAAGGTGATGGCCTAGTAGTATTATTACTAGACTATTAATCCAGAAACTCAACTAATACTCCGAGGATCTGGGCTCCCAAACTTGCTATGGCAGGTGGTGAAATTCGAATTTAATAAATGAAATCTGGAATTAAGAATCTACTGATACCATGAAATCATTGCCAATTGTCAGAACAAGGCATTTGCTCCACTAACATCCTTTAGGGAAGGAAATCTGCCATCCTTACCTGGTCTGGCCTACATGTGACTCCAGAGCCACAGCAATGTGGTTGACCCTCAACTGCCCTCTGAATAAGGGACAACTAAAGTTTATAAAGTTTATTTTATTAGTGTCACAAGTAGACTTGCATTAACACTGCAATGAAGTTACTGTGAAAACTCCCCTAGCCGCCACACTCCGGTGCCTGTTCGGGTACACTGAGGGAGAATTTAGCACACACCTAACCCGCACGTCTTTCCAGACTGCGGGAAGAAACTGGAGCACCCGGAGGAAACCCATGCAGACTCCGCACAGACACTGACCCAAGCCGGGAATCGAACCCGGGTCCCTAGCGCTGAGAGGCTGCAGTGCTAACCACCGGGCCACCCTGGGGATGGGGAACAAATGCTGGCCGACCAGTGACGCAAACACTGGGAGGGCATGCAGACTCTGCACAGACAGTGACCCAAGCTGGGTATCGAACCCAGGTCCATGGCGCTGTGAGGCTGCAGTGCTAACCACTGTGCCGCCCTGGAGATGGACAATAAATGCTGGCCAACAAGCGATGCCCACGTCCCACGACTGAATACAAAAATGTCAGGATCTAACTCCCTCACTTCAGTTTCTCTGCACCAATTTCTCCTTGCTTCTCCTGCCCTGAAGGTACTGTCTCCCACTGAAGTAAAGATCAATAAATGTCAATCACTGTCACTTTCTCCTTCATATGTGCGCACACACACAAAATAATCTGGACCTGAAGCACTAATTGTGTCATTGCTTTATAGCCCGGGGCCGCCTCTTGAGGTACCGAGAAAACTGATGCAACTCGCTGACTAAATAGGCCATCAGTTCTCATTATTTAAATCAATTCTTTTCCTGTTGTTTAAATGAATAAGGAATTCTCATTTACTGGACATAAATAATGTATGTTTTTCAACTGATTTGCTTGCATTTTATGTTGTCAGAAACAAAATTACAAACATCAATATTCCCTTATCTTTCTACAAATGTAATTTGTTGAATTGCGGGGGTTTTTTTTTGCAGTTGAGAAATAATGTTATTCTATTTCGGTAATGAAGTGGGACACTTTCCAAACAGACCATCGTTTCCTTCCCCTCCCCAAACTATTGAGACCATCCTTTTTAATCAGGTAAATTTGCTGATTCCCGTCTCTCTGCAATGTAGTTTTAAATAACCATGGGGAGAGTGGGGGGGGGGGATGTAAATCGATTGCTGTAATTTAACAAAAAAAAAGCAAAATACCATTTGTTCATTTTCACCTCAACATTATACAGCAGCAGGACAACCTATTTTTCCCCTGCAAACTAGTTGCAATTGCCTAAATAATTTAGGCAAATAATGTTCTCCGTTAAATACATATATATGGGCTTCATTTTGGGGCAATGTGGTTTATCACTGTCAAAGATAATGCAGTCATATTTTAATAATCATAGAATACAATCCATACAGTTCAGAAGGAGGCCATTCGGCCCATTAAGTCTGTATCCCACAGAGAGACTAACCCATAACCCCACATATTTATAGAATCATAGAATCCATACAGTGCAGATGGAGGCCATTTGCCCCATCAACCCTATACTGACAACTATCCCACCCAAGCCCTAACCCGTAACCCCACAAATTTATAGAATTAGAGGATTCATACAGTTCAGAAGGAGGCCATTCGGCCCATTAAGCCTGCACTGACAACAATCCCATCCAGACCCTAACCTCTAACTCCACAAATTGAATCATAGAATCCATACAGTGCAGAAGGGGGCCATTTGGCCCATCAAGTCTACACCAACAACTATCCCACCCAGGCCCTAACCTGTAACCCCACCTATTTACCCTGCTAATCTCCCTGACACGAAGGGGCAATTTAGCATGGCAAATCCACATAATCTGCACATCTTTGGACTGTGGGAGGAAACCAGAGTACCCAGAGGAAACGCACGCAACATGGGCAGAATATGCAGACTCCGCACTGACAGCCACTCGAAGCCAGAATTGAACCCGGGTCCCTGGTAGCGTGAGGTAGCAGTGCTAACCACCGTGCCACCCCACTGCCCAGTTGCAATAAGTAGGGAAGGTCAGTATTTTACATCAACACCAGAATTTTCCCACCTCACCTGCCAAGGGATACAGAGCTGGTGGGATCAGACCATGTTTGTTGACAGCAGACAGGGTTTTCCAGTTGTGGGGTGAGCGTGGCTGGAAAATCCCACCCTTAGTGTCTGGTGGTACAATGGTTAGCACTGCTGCCTCACAGTGCCAGGGGCCCGGGTTCAATTCTGGCCTCAGGTTGCTGTTTGTGTGGAGTTTGCACGTTCTCCCCATATCTGTATGTGTTTTCTCCAGATCTCCGATTTTCTCCCACACTCCAAAGACGGGTCAGGTTGATTGGCCATGCTAAGTTGCCCCTTAACGTCAAAGGATTAGCAGGGTAAATATGTGAGGTTAAGGAGATAGCGCCTGGGTGGTTCTGTGGTCTGTGCAGATTTGATGGGCCAAATGGCCTCCGTCTGCACTGTAAGGTTTCTCTGATTCTATGGCTGCTATCATTTGCTTGTCATTAAAAACCAATCTGGTTCACTGATATCTTTTAAGGAAGGAAATCTGCCTTCCTCATCTGGTCTGGCCAACATAAGACGAGTCATATGGTTGACTCTTTACTGCCCCCCTGAGGTAGTTTGGAGATCCACTTGATTCAAGGGCAATTAGGGATGGTCAGCGAATACTGACCTTGCCAGCGACGCCCACAGAAGAATTATTAAAAATTAAATGTGACGATACTCTGGTTGGCCATTCCCTTCACAAACCTCAGCTCATCTGAAATTTTGCTGCCCTTGTTCTGTCATCAGAGACAGTTAAAATCAGGTCAGTCACATTTCTCAGGAGGTGTTTGGGACAATGGTGCAATAAATCCTCAGAGGCCGGTGTCCCTTCACCAGGTTCCCTTTATTTATAACCTTACCTCCGCTCCTCAGAGTGCTTCAGGTATGAAGTCAGAATCCAGAGTGTCAGTAGCCCTGACACTCTTCAATATATTTGCACGGGTGAGACTCCCTGATTGGGCAGGCAACCATTACCTCAATCGGGGACATTTTTTATTAACATAGAACACTACAGCACAAACAGGCCCTTCGGCCCACGAGTTGCGCCGATCACATCAACACCTACCAACCTACAGACCTATCTATAACCCTCAATCTCATTAAACCCCATATACTCATCCAGAAGTCTTTTAAAAGACCCCAGCGAGTTCGCCTCCACCACCACTGACGGCAGCCGATTCCATTCACTCACCACCCTCTGAGTGAAAAACTTACCCCTAACATCACTTCTGAACTTCCCTCCCTGCACCTTAAATCTGTGTCCTCTCGTAGCAACCATTTCAACCCGGGGAAATAGCCTCTGAGAGTCCACCCTATCTATTCCTCTCAACATTTTGTAAACTTCTATCAGGTCGCCTCTCAACCTTCGTCTCTCCAGGGAAAAGAGTCCCAGCTCCCTCAACCTAACTTCATAAGGCATGCCTCCCAGTCCAGGCAATTAAACAACAATTATTACAAAACAATTGCAAAATACAAGTGCAAAAGTTACACTATTCAATAACACTGACGGCCAACGCCATCCATTTACCAATAACCGCCAATAACTACCTTTCATTAAGGAAGAGTTTGTTGTAAGTTATCTTTCTCCAGGGCGTTGCCCTCTAAGTACACCCCGTAAACCGAAAAGTATGATAAACTAACTCTATACACTAGAAATTAACATTAAAGATTATCGGGTACAGTCCAGGGCAGGGTGTTTCCCCTGCAGGGGGGCTGGGGGCCTCCTGAGGTACTAGTGTCTGGGGGTTACACCTTACGGGGGTTCAGCTGGAGGAGGGGAGGGGGCAGCACTGCTCTGTCCAGATCTCCCTTCTGGATTTTTCGGTGGGGGGGGGGCTCTCCGGTATACTCAGTCCGGGCTACCCTAGTCAGGAAGCTCATACTCCAAGAGGCCCACCTCATGGGCCTCGTTGCGATCATTGCAAATGGGCTCCAGAGAACTCGTTCCCTTTTCTCATTTCATCGTTTAACTTTTTGCAAACAGCTGGAGAGCTGTTCACTTCGCAACATTTGGAATTAACTGAGTGTAATGTCCGTCGCCGGCCGTCAAGCTATTTAAATACATCAGCGGCGGATACAATGGTAAAGCTGGAAGTTAACTTGCATGTGGGGAAGTGGTGCTTGAGCAGGGAGACAGCGAAAGGTTAAACATCTCACCAAATTGTACATTGCTACAACAGCCCCACTTGCATAATTGATGAATGCTGATTAAGTCTGATTAAGATTAATGATTAGTACAGCTTTCTACACAGCGGCATGTTTTCGCACTGTATTCTGTAATTATAACAATTAACCGCTATTGTTGGTTTATCCGATTTAAAACTATAATCCTCTTCCAAACATTCTCATCTAGGAGATAATGTCATAGTCATTTTGTATTGTAAACGCGATGGACTGGAGTTTGGACAGAATGGCAAACAGCTGCAATAATGGACCAGAGTGTGCCTTCCATGTAAAGTTAAAACGATTGAATGGTGGAGCAGACTCGATGGGCCAAATGGCCTAATTCTGGCCCTATATCTTATGGTATTATGGGCTTAGCACGAGCAGCTGTAGGAAGATTAACAACTATTATATTGCGACTGGCAAACTGTTGTTTCTATTCAGGAAATCCTGCACTGTAAAAGGTTCTGTATGTTTGCAGATTACTTTGTGCCTTGATACACAGTCGTGCAAAAACACTTGCTGCTTAACTGGGTGTCGATGTAGGTCAGTGCGTACAGGGTGAGTGGGACTCGGTACGAATACCGACATAAGAACTAGGAGCAGGAATAGGCCAATTGGTGAAGTTTCAAAGTAATTTTTCACTCTGCTCAGCAAAAATATATACCAGTGATAAGGAAGGACTGTAGGAAAAAGAAAATCAACCATGGATATCTAAGGAAATACAGGAGAGTGTCAAATTGAAAGAAAATGCATTCAAAGCGGCAAAGATTAATGGGAAGCTAGAGGATTGAGAAATCTTTAAAGGTCAACAGAAAGCCACGAGAAAAGCTATAAAGAAAAGTAAGATTATAAGAGAAAAGTGGCTCAGAATATAAAAACAGGTAGCAAAGGTTTCTACAAATATATTAAACGAAAAAGAATAGCTAAGCTAAACATTGGTCCTTTAGAGGATGAGAAGGGGGATTTAATAACGGGAAATGAGGAAATGGCTGAGGCATTGAACTGGTATTTTGTGTCAGTCTTCACAGTGGAAAACACAAATAACATGCCAAAAATTGATGACAGGAAGGCTATGGCAGGTGAGGACCTAGAAACTATCATTGTTACTAAAGAGATAGTGTTGGGCAAGCTAATGGGGCTAAAGATAGACAAGTCTCCTGGCCCTGATGGAATGCATTCCAGGGTACTAAAGGAGATGGCAGGGGAAATAGCAAATGCACTAGTGGTAACTTACCAAGATTTGCTGGACTCTGGGCTGGTTCCCACAGGTTAGAAAACAGCAAATGTGACGCCACTGTTGTAAAAAAAAAAAGATAGACAAAAGGTGGGTAACTATAGGCCGGTTAGCTTAAATCCCTTCATGCGGAAAGTTCTTGAATTTATCATCAAGAAATAAAGTGCAAGACATCTAGGTATAAATTGTCCCATTGGTAAGACGCAGCATGAGTTCATGAAAGGCAAGTCACGTTTAATTAATTTACTGGAATTCTTTGATGACTTTATGAGTGCAGTGGACAATGGGGAACCTGTGGATTTGATGTATCTGGATTTCCAGAAGGCATGCAAAAAGGTGCCTCACCAAAGACTGTAGCATAAGATAAAGGTGCACACTGTTACAGGTAACGTATTAGCATGGATAGAGGATTGGTTAACTAACAGGAAACCAAAGAGTGGGGGTAAATGGGTGTTTTTCTGGTTGGCGATCAATGACTAGTGGTGTGCCTCAGGGATCAGTGTTGGAACTGCAATTGTTTACAATTTACATAGATGCATTTTCTTTCAATTTGGTACCCAGCCAGCAATACCCACGTCCCAGGACGAATACTTAAAAAAAAGATGAGGGCCGAGTTAAAACAAGGTGACCTAATTTTTGAAACTTCTCCTCCTCCACCAGCTACCAATGGAATATCAATCAGTACACAATACCTCCAAAGATGTGGGGGTTAGGTGGATTGGCCATGCTAAATTGCCCCTTACTGTCAGGGGGACTAACTAGGGTAAATGCATAATGTTATAGGGATAGGACCTGGGTGGGGTTGTGATCAGTGCAGACTCAATAGGCCGAATGGTCTCCTTCTGCACTGTAGGGACTTTATGATTCTATGATTGTGACTGAATCGCTAATAGATAATATTCCCTAATTGTGGGAATATTGTCCCACAATTAGCAGTGACGGATACACCATTATTTCATCAGCTTCTCCGATGACAAACAGTTGAAATGACAATCTAATTGAAGGGTTGGTAATGTTCCTGTTTTCTCATTTTCCCCAGCATGACTAACCATCCCCGTTGTTTTATTTTACTGAGAGGATCATCACTCTGGACTCACTAGGGACGATTCCATGACCAAAACCTTCACAATGCATGAATCACAAAAGATGAGTATGCATCCATCTCATAATTAGAAAAGCTAACAGAATGTTACCATTTATTGTGAGAGAAATTGAAATTGAGTTAGGGACGTTATGCTTCAGTTGTTCAGGGCTTCCCAGTGTGACAGGACAGTTGGAATCAGCATTTCCGCCTCATGAGTTGAGACACCGCAATGCAAGCTCTTTTTCAAGTTGTTCAAACCTCCCCAAACAATCCATCAAGCCCATAAGGGTGGCATGGTGGCACAGTGGTTAGCACTGCTGCTTCACAGCACCAGGGAGCCGGGTTCGATTCCTGCCTTGGGTCACTGGGAATAGAGGGATACAGTGCCCAGAAGGGTAGAGAATTTTAGTTCAGTCAGGCAGCATGGTCGGTGCAGGCTTGGAAGGCCAAAGGGCCTGTTCCTGTGCTGTAATTTTCTTTGTTCTTTTGTTCTTTAGGCTTACATTGACTGCAATGAAGTCACTGTGAAAATGCTGTCCATTAAAAGCAACACACCTAGTCCCACTCCCTTGTTATTTTCTGTAACCCTGCTTACTTCTAGATAAAGGGTCAGCTCAAAGCTTGGTATCAGCAAACAAAAATGTGAATTTCTCTCCACTATGTTTATTGGATGAAAATAAATTGACACAAGAAAGTCACAAAATCATTTACCCTTGTGCAGAGTGAATTGTGCTTTAGTCAATGGGTCTATCATTGTTGGTAGCAAATTTGCCTATCAATGATGCTTTTGTATTAAGAAGTCTCACAGCACCAGGTTAAAGTCCAACAGCTTTATTTGGAGTCACGAGCTTTTGGTCCTTCGTCAGGTGAGTGGAGGTTAGTTTACAGACACGACGTATCTAGACAAAGACATGTGAATGTTCCAACCATTCTTCATATTCCAATCTGTAATTATCTTGCAATTGTATCTCTGCCTATATAGGCTGTGTTTGTGAACCCAACTCTCCATTCACTTGATGAAGCTCATGCTACCAAATAAACCTGTTGTACTTTAGCCTGGTGTTGTGAGACTTCTTACTGTACCCACCCCAGTCCCAACGCTGGCATCCCCACATCTTGATTTTATATTAGGAAATGACTAGCAGGAGTTAAAGTTCCACCATCTCCATGGATGACAGGGGGCAAGTCCACTGAAATGGGTAAAATACCAAAGAGCTCAGGGCTATTTGTAATCCTGCTAAACGTGTTGCTTCAACAAAAGATGTGCCCAAAGAATCAAAAGCTCAGACTGCTGCGACTAATAAATCCTTGAAACGTTTGATTGGGAACTAAGAGTTAAACTCAACCTGTCTGCTTTCAACTTACTCCAACAAAAAGTGTCCAAAAAGAGAGAGAGGGATGTCTTAACCCAAAATTATTTGGGTAACTGATGTAGTTAAGAAGTGGAGATGCCAGCATTGGGACTGGGGTGGACACAGCAAGAAGTCTCACAACACCAGATTAAAGTCCAACAGGTTTATTTGGAATCACAAGCTTTTGGAGCACTACTCTTTCCTCAGGTGAGTGGTAAAGTTCCCCTCCTGACTCTCGAACAGAGCATCACTCACCTAATGAAGGACCAGTGCTCCAAAAACTCACGATTCCAATTAAACCTGTTGGACTTTAACCTGGTATCGTGAGATTGGATTTCATTTGATTTATTATTGTCACATGTATACAGTGAAAAGTATTGTTTCTTGCATGGTATACAGACAAAGCATACCATTCATACAGAAGGAAACAGGAGAGTGTAGAATGTAGTGTTACAGTCATAGCTAGAGTGTAGAGAAAGATCCTGGGGGTCTTGATTATACAAACTTCTTTTCTGAGGCAGCAGGAAGTGTAGACAGAGTCAATGGATGAGAGGCTGGTTTGGGTGATGGATTGGGCTACATTCACAACCTTTTGTAGTTCCTTGTGGTCTCGGGCAGAGCAGGAGCCAATACCAAGCTGTGATACAAGCAGAAAGAATGCTTTCTATGGTGCATCTGTAAAAGTTGGTGAAAGCCGTCACAGCTGACATACCAAATTTCCTTAGTCATCTGAGAAAGTAGAAGCATTGGTGGGGCTTTCTTAACTATGGTGTCAGCATGGGGGGTCTCAGTAGTTCCCCACTAAGGAGCAGGAATGCAGTTGCCTTGAACATCCACCTCAGGTTGGTGCCCTGTTTAACTTGTAGCTCTTCTGGGCAGCTTTTAGACAGGAAGTGACTGGAGATCAGCTCCTCATACAATAGAAACAATAGACAAGGGAAATGTATCCTTTGGGTCAGTTGTTAAGTTGGACTGAGAGGAACAGGTAAGGGTTGACACAAATGTACCATCAGAAGAGAGCTGACCAAGTATTAGCTTTGGATTGGTTCAGTATGTGTCATAAGAACATAATAATAAATAGGAGCAGGAGAAGGCCATTTGGCCCCACGAGTCTACTCTGCCATTCAAGAAGACCCAGGCTGGTCTCATTGTAGCCTTATTGCAATTTTCTTGCCACTTCCTCATAACCCTTGTTGTGAAGTTGGTGTTTATAAAATTATTTTCAAAATGTAAAATGCTAAGACTTCAAAAATTCTGTTAAAAGAAAATGGTATTTTTGCAAGAGACGTAGGTGCAAGTGCAAGTACACAGAGAGCGTAGAGTGAAACATTGTTTCGCGAGGCTAGGCAGTCATGTTTCCAGGACAACAGGCTGTTTTTGAATAAAAAGCAAATTACTGCGGATGCTGGAATCTGAAACCAAAAGAGAAAATGCTAGAAAATCTCAGCAGGTCTGGCAGCATCTGTAAGGAGAGAAAAGAGCTGACGTTTCGAGTCTATCTGGACAGGATGTTTTTGAAGTTTGCTCCATCAGTTTAAACTAGGCACTTGAACAACAGCAGCCTATAAGATTTGATTTTGATGTTTTGGTAACCTGAGATCCAATTCTATTGTTAGGATGTTGCGATGTAGAACAGCGTGCTCCCAGCTCCAGAGAGCCAGCTGGCAACTGTCACTGCCACTGCCTCTGCCACATTCATGTCTTAAAAGAAAGCCTAATCTCAATAGTGAAGGCAGAAGAAATCAGCGAAAAAGACAGAAGATTCTGGAAGATAAAACCTGATTGTATTTTGATAGTGACTGGAATTTCTATTTTTTTGTTAGTAAGTGGGAATTGTAATTATCCAAATAGCATTTAATTAGAATTATGTTTTATTTGGTTTGCTAATAGGTCAGTTAACCTGTTCATGTTAGTTAGGTAAATAAATTGTTACTCATTGATTTTACAGCAGGAGTCTCAGGTAGTTATTTCGACTTAACCACTAAAAGTTGCTGAAGTGCTGATTATCCCCCTTCTCACACTCACTTTAACAGATTATGGAAGGAGGTACTCCTCTTTGAGTGAATGAGTGTTAGTTCTCAGACAGGGGATCAATCTCCCCCTTCATAACACCCTTTGTCAATCTGTCTAAATCAGCCTTGTATATATCCAGTGATCCAACCTGCACTACTCTCTGGGGAAGAGGATGACTAATGACCCCCTGAGAGAAGAAATTCCTCCACACCTCCGTCTGAGATGGGAGAACCCTTATTCTTGAACCGTGTCCCCTTTTTCATGAAGCCCCCATGAGAGGCAACATTCTCTCAGCATCTAAGGGTAAAAGCTGCCAATAGTCCCAGCTGACTTTATCTGCTGTTTCCCTCAAAGAGAGAGGTGACTGCTGGCGATGTAACCTGAGAATCGCCACACCTCAGGCGAGGGGGCAAGGCTGAGAAGACAGGGCCTTCGTGAGTAACCTCAGCCGGGATGGGAATTGAACCTACGCTGCTGGCGTCATCTGCGTCACTAACCTGACGTCCAGCTAACTGAGCTAACCGCCTCTGTCTAATGAAGGATTGACCAAAATAAGGTTATTTAGCCTGTAAACAGGACTGCGCGGTGCCGTGGAGTTTGTTGTTTTCTTTATTCAGAGAAGGGGCTGAAATTAGATTAGAAAAAGGTGAGATTTTGTACAATTGTTATTCTAGGCATTTAGCTACCGACAGTAATATAGAGCAGCTTAATGATATGCATCTGGCCTTGTATTAATCCATGGCAATGATCTTTCTTGGCAAGAACACGGCACAGATGGTGCAGCGCTGTCCTAGATTACAAGTGAGAGTTGGCAACCTCCCATGTACAAAACTTGGATCCGTGTACCTGCAAACCCCTTTGGGCATTGATACTGCACAGAAAGAAAGGTCAGTTTGGCTACAGTTTGCTATTCACCATCTGTTCACAGTTTCAATCAAACTCTGAACTCCCATCCATAAAATACAATCACCTAATCTGACATTCACAATGTCACTTACTGCCATGAGGATGGGGGGGGGGGGGAGGGGAAAGAACAAATAATTCTTTGGTTGGCTGGTCCGATTTGTGTTGGGTGGGTCGTATGGTTAGAATGTGGACAATTTTTTAAAGACTTTTTTATTTTTCATTCCGGCAAGGCTAACGTTAAGTTCCCGTCGCGATTGGCATTTGAGAAGGTGAGCTGCCTTCTTGAACCGCTGCAGTCCATGTGGTGTTGGTACACCCACAGTGCCATTGAGAAGCAAGCTCCAGGATTTTGACCCAGCGACAGTGAAGGAGTGGCGATACTGTTCCAGGTCAGGATGACGAGTGGCTTGAAGGAGAACTTGCAGGTGGTGGTATCCCCATGTGTCTGTACCCTTGTCCTTCTAGGTGATAGAGGCTGTGGGTTTAGAAGCTTTGGTGAGTTGCTGCAATACATCTTAAGTCATAGAAGTTTACAGCATGGAAACAGGCCCTTTGGCCCAACTTGTCGATACCACCTCTTTTTTAAGCTAGTCCCAATTGCCCATGTTTGGCCCATATCCCTTTATACCCATGTAACTTCTAAGTGCCTTTTAAAAGACAAAACTGTACCCGCCTCCACTACTATTTCTGGCAGCTTGTTCCAGGCACACTCCATTCGAAAAAAGTGCTCCTTTGGACCCTTTTCTATCTCTGCCCTCTCACCTTAAACATATACCCTCTAGTTTTGGACTCCCCTACCTTTGGGAAAAGATGTTGACTACCCAGCTGAACTATGCCCCTTGCTATTTCACGGCCCTCTATAACTGTGTGGGTTCGATTCCCGGCTTGGGTCACCATCTGTGCACAGTCGGCACTTTCTCCCCGTGTCTGCATGGGTTTCCTCTGGGTGCTCCGGTTTGCTCCCATAGTTCGAAAGATGTGCTGGTTAGGTGCATTGGCCATGCTGAATTCTCCCTCAGGTTCCCGACCAGGCGCTGGAGTGTGGCAACTGGAGGATTTGTATCTCTTCCATGTTGGAAGGAGGTGGAAGAGAGTATGTCAAGTGTGTTCTTGATTATGCTGGCTGCTTTCCTGAGGCAGCAGGAGGTGGCGACGGTTGGGAGGTTGGTTTGCGCGATGGACTGGGCTCTGTTCACAACCCTTTGCAGTTTCTTATGGTCTTGGTCAGAGGGGGAGCCACCCCAAGCTTGATGCATCTGGAAAGGATGCTTTCTATGGTGCACCTGTAAAAATTGGTGAGAGTTGTAGCGGACATGCCTACTTCATTGCAGTGTTAATGTAAGCCTACTTGTGACACGAGTAAGTAAACATAAGCTTTGAACTTAAATGGTCTAGCAAGCCACTCAGCTCAAGGGCAATTAGGGATGGACAGCATCAACGCCCACACTCCATGAAAGAATAAAGATTATTGAAAGTTGCTTTGACATTGTGCTGGATTGATGTCAAACCCAAGCAGCATGAGGTGACCTTCATGTTTTCCTTTATTGAAATGTTTACACTAAAAGAGCAATTCAATTTGAATTAAGTACAGGCATGAGTGTGCTATCTGTCAGTACTAATTACATCAAACCTTCACCAAGTAAATGGAAGATTTTAAAATTGATGGTTTTCATCATTTCGGTAAGATTAGTTCAGACCATATTGAAGTCTCCAAAATGAAATTACTATCATCCGTTGCAGTTTTAATATTTAGTTTATCATGTTATGTATGGGGGTAATGTGTCAGAAAGGTCAACGCCTGTTGTGATATTTGCCCATATTTACTTAAAATTGCCAAGCTATTTCATTAAAGGCTTTTCAAATAATGGCAGGGATTAGCTTAACAATTCAAATCAAACATTTCTGCATGCTTGGTAAGAATTACAATCCGACAGGATGGGAATGTAATTATAGATAAATATTTAAACAAGTATTAAAATAATCAAATCAAAGGATGCCATAACTCTTTCTGTGCCTGCGAGGGAGCGAGAGATAATTTTTCTGCTTTTCTAATGAGCATGGAGTAGCAGAGGACGCTGAAAGAGCACTGTGTAATATCGCAAAAAAAGGGATTTCTGAGGAACACATACGTGGATGGCAACGTGGCATAGTGATTGGCACCGCTGCCTCACAGTGTCAGGGTCCCAGGCTCAATTCCAGCCTCAGTCACTGTCTGTGTGGAGTTTGCACATTCTCCCAGTATCTGCATGGGTTTTCTTCAGGAGCTCCGGTTTCCTCCCACAGTCCAAATCTACACAGGATTGTCCCTTTGGGTCCTTGGCTATATAGGGTAGAATAATTTGTCATGTCCGCTTCAACTCTCACCAATTTTTACAGATGCACCATAGAAAGCATCCTTTCCGGATGCATCACAGCTTGGGATGGCTCCTGCTCTGACCAAGACCGCGAAAAACTACAAAAGGTTGTGAACAGAGCCCAGTCCATCACGCAAACCAGCCTCCCAGCCACTGACTCCATCGACACCTCCTGCTGCCCCAGGAAAGCAGCCAGCATAATCAAGAACCCCACCCATACCAGACGTACCCTCTTCCACCTCCTTCCACCATGAAAGAGATACGAAAGTTTGAAAACATGTACCAACCGACTCAAGAACAGCTTCTACCCTGCTGCCATCAGACTTTTGAATGGTCCTATTTCATATTAAGCTGATCTTTCCTCACCTTAGCTATGACTGTAAAACTATATTCTGCACCATTACCTTTCCTTCTCTCCAAGTACTCTATGAACAGTATGCTTTCTCTGTATAGTGCACAAAAAACGATACTTTTCAATGTATCCCAATATATATTTAGCAACAATATGTCAAATCAATTCAATAATTAGCCATGGTAAATGTTTGAGGTTACAAGGAAGCATGGGAGAGGGCTTCGTTAGAACCGTAGAAATTTGCAGCGCAGAAACAGACCTTTTGGCCCTTCTTGTCTGTGCCGAACCATTTTTTGCCTAGTCCCTCCGACCTGCACTTGGACCATATCCCTCCACACCCCTCTCATCCATGAACCTGTCCAAGTTTTTCTTAAATGTTAAAAGTGACCCCGCATTTACCACTTTATCCGGCAGCTCATTCCACACTCCCACCACTCTCTGTGTGAAGAATCCCCCCTAATATTCCCTTTAAACTTTTCTCCTTTCACCCTTAACCCATGCCCTCTGGTTTTTCTCTCCCCTAGCCTCAGTGGAAAAAGCCTGCTTGCATTCACCCTATCTATACCCATCAAAATTTTATACACCTCTGTCAAATCTCCCCTCATTCTTCTACGTTAAGATGCCCTGTCAGAGAGTCAGTGCAGACTCAAAGAACAAAATCAGCCCGGGAAACAGGCCCTTCGGCCCAACGAGCCCGCACCGCCATCTCAAAACCACCAGTCCACCTCTCTACCCATGACCCCTATCTAATGTTTTATGGCCATCCAGATTGAGGGAAACTGATTTAGGGACAATTTATTCCTGCCAATCAGCCTAACAGCACATCTTTTGGGTGTGGGAGGAAACCGGAGCACCCAGAGAAACCCACGCAAGCACGGGGAGAATGTGCAAACTCCCACAGACACCGGCCCAAATCCATGTGTCTGCACAGCAATCAGCGATAGTCACTGAGCTGTCGTCTTGCCCAGTATCTTGTCCAGTTTAGGCACACACTAACAACATGAAGCACTAGGCCAATCTCGAGCAACCAAGAGCAGCCCCAGTATGACCCATCGCCCGTACGCACCTCGTTGGACACGAGGTGGACCGACTTAAAACCTGTGAATGAAAGAGAAAAAAAACATTATTATCATACTATACCCATTTACATTACCAGGGACGCCCCAAAGCTAATGACCCTTATTTAAAAGGTTCTCCTATATCCACCCATCTCCAACTCAGTCATGTGCCTGTCTAAGTTACTCTTAAAGGATTCTAGCGTGTTTGTCTCCACCACCTTACTTGGCATAGCATTCCATACCTCCACTACCTTCTGTGTGAAAAACCTCCCTCTAATATCTGTGTTGTACCGCTCCCCCCTCACCTTAAGTCCATGGCCCCTTGTCCTACGTGTCTCTATTATAGGAAATAGCTTACCTCTGTTTACTGTATCTATACCCTTCATAATCTTATATACCTCTATTAGATCCCCCCTCAGTTGGCGTCTTTCAAGGGAAAAGAGCCCCAATTTCTTCAATCTTTCCTCATACCTCAGTCCTTCCATACCAGGCAACATCCTGGTAAACCTCCTCTGCACTCTCTCCAGATGGGCTAAACAGCCTCCTGCTGCACTGTAGGAAGTCTATGAAATTCTGTGGCACAAATTTCTTTCACATTCTTGGTGTGGTTTTGTGTGCAAAATGACACACACACACACACACACACACGATTCTGACCCAGTGACAGTGAAGGAACACACTATTGTGCCGAGTCAGGATGGAGAGTGGAGGGAGATCTTGCAGGTCATGGTGTCCCCACGCACTTGCTGCTCTTGTCTTTCCAGGTGGCTGAGGTGACAGGATTGGAAGGTGATGTCGAAGGAGCCTTGGTGAGTTGCTACAGTGTGTTGTGTAGATTGAATTAAGCATGATGAGGGCTGTAAGGCAGTACATGCTGAAGAATGGAAGCAGAAGGAAGATATTTTATTAACAGTGCAGTGAGATCTGTCGAACACAACTTCCAATGAGAAGAAAGTATGTCACAGAGCACATGAAGCTTTATGCTTTTTAAAAAGCTGTTTTGCGAACTCAGAAAATATTTCACTGGGCAGGATCTGACTATTTGATTTGATTTATTGTCACATACATCAGTATACAGTAAAAATTATTGTTGCTTGTGCAGAATATAGTGTTACAGTCATAGTTAGGGTGTAGCAAAAGATTAACTTAATGTGAGGTAGGTCCATTCAAAAGTCTGATGGCAGCAGGGAAGAAGCTGTTCTTGAGTTGGTTGGTGCATGGCTTCAGACTTTTGTACCATAAAGATTTACAACATGGAAACAGGCCCTTCAGCCCAATTTGTTCATGCCACCTTTTTTTTAAATCCCCAAGCTAGTCCCAATCTTTTTCCCAAAGCAAGAAGGTGGAAGAGAGAGCCTCTGAGGTGCATGGGGCCCTTAATTATGCTGGCTGCTTTTTCACAGCAGTGGGAAGTGTAGATGGAGTCGATGGATGGGAGGCTGGTTTGTGGGATGAACTGGGCTACATTCACGACTGCTTGACCGTGATGGGACTGTTTCACAGTCAATGCGATGCACAATTCCACTTCAGTAACCTTGAATGTTGCAAGGAAGTGGTCGATGTTCTCCTACAGGGTCCTAAAAATAAACTACAAGGTTATAAAGAAAAAAGTTACCAACCTGTGACAACAGCAACCAGAAAAAAGAACATTTCTCCCACTGTCACATTGTGATGCATCAGCTACTAGTTCCTAGTCTTTGATTTGTTATTGTCACATGTATTAACATATAGTGAAAAGTATTGTTTCTTGCACACTATGCAGACAAAACATACCGTTCATAGAGAAGAAAGGACAGAGTGCAGAATGTAGTGTTACAGCCATAGTGAGGGTGTAGAGAAAGATCAACTTAATGCAAGACACGAGGTGCATACGGGCGATGGGTCGTACTGGGGCTGCTCTTGGTTGTTTGAGATTGGCCTAGTGCTTCATGTCGTTAGTGTGTGCCTAAACTGGACAAGATACTGGGCAAGACGACAGCTCAGTGACTATCGCTGATTGCTGTGCAGACACATGGATTTGGGCCGGTGTCTGTGGGAGTTTGCGCATTCTCCCCATGCTTGCGTGGGTTTTCTCCGGGTGCTCCGGTTTCCTCCCACACAACTCTCCAAGTGTCCTTAGACTGCACCTTCCAAACCCAAGAACACTTCCATCTAGAAGGACAAGGGCAGCAGGTACATGTGACCCCACCATCTGCAAGTTCCCCTCCAAGCTACTCCCTGTCCTGACTTGGAAGTATATCGCTGTTCCTTCGCAGTTGCTGGATCAAAATCCTGGAATTCCCTCCCTAACGGCATTGTGGGTCAACCCACAGGACGTGGAGTGCAGCTCACCACCACTTCTCAAGGGCAACTAGGGATGGGCAATAAATGCTGGTCTGAACAGGTGCCAGAGGTGCATATTGCAATGTTAATGTAAGCCTAACTTGTGACACTAATGAATAAACTTTAACTTTAGAAATGTTGAAACATAGAAAATAGAGCAGTAGTAGGCCATTCGGCCCTTCAAGCCTTCCCTGCCATTCAACACCATTATAGCTGATCCACAGCACCGCACTCTAGTGCTCTCCCAAACAAGCCATATCGTCTGGACCTGCTCCTACTTCTTGTATTACTAATTACGGATCCTCGTCTTAAGCTATGTAATATAGAAACCTCAGTGCTGATACATTTCCTAAAAACAAAACGCTGCGTATTTATTGTGATCCAGCTGCGTTCAAACTGACCTGCCCACGCTTGGCAACCCCCAAGAGAGTTGGATGTTCAAGACCACGCCTGGCAGCTCTTGCAATGGAAGCTCTCGGAGGAAATCTTCCAATATTGGAGACGTCAGTGCTGGCGGCAGAGAGTTCAGTTTTTATCCATTGCTCAGAACTCAAATAGACTGATATCAGTGTGCCAGCAGAGCAAAAGAACAAAATCCATCAGCATCCCCTCTATTTTGAGCTGGTTTCCTCCAAGAAGCCACCTTGGCAGGAAGGAACAGTGGAAGTTTCTCACCAGCCATCTCAAAGCCAGCCAGCATTTTGATGTTGGGTTTGGCTTCACGTATCGAGGAGTTCACAATCTCAAGATGTCTCAGTGTGTCAAAACTCTTCGGCAGTTGAATAAATCTGCTTACTCAGCCGAGAAAAAGAATATCATTTTGTTGATTTGAATTGATTGGTTTGATTTGATTTATTATATTAGTGCATATATTAGTTTAAAGCGAAAAGTATTGTTTCTTGTATGCTGTACAGACAAAACATAATATTCATAGAGAAGGAAAGGAGAGAGTGCAGAATGTAATGTTACAGTCATAGCTCGGGTGTAGAGAAAGATCAACTTAATGCGAGGTAGGTCCGTTCAGAAGCCTAACAGCAGCGGGGAAGAAGCTGTTCTTGAGCTGACATTTCGAGTCCAGGTGACCCTTTGTCAAAGCTCATCCAGACTCGAAACCTCAGCTCTTTTCTCTCCTTGCAGATGCTGCCAGACCTACTGAGATTTTCCAGCATTTTCTCTTTTGGTTTCAGATTCCAGTCATTTGCTCTTAAGCTGTTCTCGAGTCAGTACATGACTGCAGACTTCTGTATCTCTTTTCCTGGTGGAAGAGAGAACGTCCGGGGTGGGTGGGGTCCTTGATTATGCTGGCTGCTTTCCCGAGGCAGCAGGGAAGTGTAGACGGAGCCAATGGACGGGAGGCTGGTGTAGTTTTTCAGAGTGCGAGAAACATCAGATAAATGATGAGGGATGCCTCCACTGTCTGTCCTGTCTCGAATTTCAATCTAACAGTTTGGATAGCTGTCAGTGGATGAGTCAAAACTCTGACATTGTCAGAGTTGATTACAGAGTGAGGGGAGCCCTTTGACAAACTTTGAAAAAGAGATGGAACATTGAAATCTTGAAATTGAACAACTGAACTTTGATTCTGCCTATTTGATATTAGGCTCTAGGATTGTCATTGCGAATCTCTCTGAATTTCAGATCAATAATGCCCTCAAACACTCTCGGCCTCTTTGAATGATTTTCTGATCTGTAGATCTGCCACAGTTGAGTTCCCCACTGGTCTCACAGTTCCCTTCCAGCAATAACATAATCTGATCTTTCATTAACTTCCTGTGTTCATTATTTTGATTAATAAAATTATGTAGAAACAAAGACATCTCTTCATAGAATCCCTACGGTGCAAAAGGAGGCCATTCAGCCCATCACTGGATACAAGCAAATTACTGTGGATGCTGGAATCTGAAACCAAAAGAGAAAAATGCTGGAAAATCAAAGGGTCATCTGGACACACAATGTCAGTTCTTTTCTCTCCTTACAGATGCTGCCAGATCTGCTGAGATTTTCCAGCATTTTCTCTTTTGCATTGCGCGCCAACAACAATCCCACCCAGGCCCCCATTCCCCCTAACCCCATGTATTTACCTTGTTAGTCGCTCTCAAGTAAGGGGCAAGTTAGCATAGCCAATCCCAACTGACCCACACATCTTTGGACTGTGGGGGGGAAACCGGAGTACCTGGAGGAAACCCACGCAGACACGGGGAGAACATGCAAACTCCACATCGACAATGACCCAAGGCCAGAATTGAATCCAGGTCTCTAGTGCTGTGAGGCAGCAGTGCTAACTACCGGGCCACTGTGCCAAACCAAGAGATAGATCTTGTATTTTTCACTGTATGATTATAAGAGTTTGTCACATATTAGATGAATGAAGGTTCTATCACATAGAATCATAGAATTCCAACAGTGCAGAAGGAGGCTACTCGGCCCATTGAGTCTACACCAACAACAATCCCACCCCGGCCCTATCCCCATAGCCCCACCTATTTATCCTGCTAGTCCCCCAACAGTAAGGGGCAATTTAGCATGGCCAAACCACCTAACCTGCACATCTTTAGAGTGCTGGAAGAAACCCTGGCAGTCATGGGGAGAACATGCAGACTCCATACAGACAGTGACCCAAGCTGGGAATCGAACCTGGGTCTCTGGCGCTGAGAGGCAGCAACGCTAACCACTGTGCCACTGTGCTGCCCATGATTAATGCTGATTAATTGAATGGAAGAGCAGACAAGACGCTTTGATTATTTCATACATAATGGGTAGGGATTTTTTTGACCACACTCGTCCCAAAACTGAACAATCCCGTTGCGGTCAACGAACCTTTGCATGATCTGCTCCCTCCCCTGCCCACTAGGATTCCCATGGCTGGCGGGACGTGAAAATTCTGGTGATGGCATACTCCTGCTCCTATTTCTTATGTTCTTATGCCATGGAGATATGTAGAGATGACACACCAGCTGTGATGGGTGCAGCAGAAATTTTACTCAGTGCTTTACAATGCCTGCTGTCTCACTGCTTAGAGCAATCTTGCCTCGGTTTAGTTTGGTTTTTGTTTCTAAGTGGCCAGTCCCAGGCTTAACTAATCACGTACGATGAGCACAGAACAGATAGCAGACACACGTAATTGAATAATGAGCAACTGAGCACTACATCCACATTCTGGATATCTTGAGCAAACACTGGTCTTTTTTATTGTTGAAATGGAATACAGATCGAGTCAGACTTTGAATCTTCCTGTTCAGTGGTAAAGAGCTAAACGTTTGGGCTTTGGAAAAATGCCAAGGATTTCTGCCATCCTTTGTTGCCAAGGTGAGGTTTTCTTTCCAGTGATCCTTTTGGAATTCATACGAGAGGGTCTAACACTGAATGTGAGTCTGACCCTTTTTCTTCCTTACTGTTATCTAAGCACTGCACACTTATTTGTCAATGTCGGCGGAAGATTCTTTAGATTCCCATTGCATCGTTCAAGGGATTGTTATTGACTGCAATCCGCTGAGGTTTAGTTCCCTGTCGGAAGTAGCTATCTATTCCTGCAATGTGTTGCTTTCTGGAGTGTCCCTTTATGTCAGAGTGACATACTTAGTCCCCAAACATTAATTCTCCAATGTGAGAAGAATTAAAAACATTTGTGTTCGTATATCAGATGCAATTGCTTTATAGGGACTCTATAGGAGTCCCTATCCAATTTTGTTGTTTAGATATTGAAGATTGTAGCAATGTTTGAGAGTTTTCGTAGGAAGGATCTATCGTGCTAAATCTCTCAGGCTATTCATTTCTTGGATAACCGTGTCTTGTCTGACAAATAAATAGTCTTGTTTTTCTTGGTCAGAATTGCAACGGTTATTGGAAGTTTATTTCACCATGATGTGGCGATGCTGGCATTGGACAGGGATGGGCACAGTAAGAAGTCTCACAATGCCAGATTAAAGTCCAACAGGTTTATTTGGAATCATAAGCTTTCGGAGTGCTGCTCCTTCTTCAGGTGAGTGGCTCCTTCATCATCTCAGGAAGGAGCAGCACTCCGAAAGCTTGTGATTCCAAATAAACCTGTTGGACTTTAACCTGGGGGTTGTGAGACGTTTATTTAGAATCAGGATTTTGAAATGCTATCATGCATCTGTAAAAGTTGGTGACAGTTGTAGCTGACATGCAAATTTCCTTAGTCTTCTCAGAGAGTAGAGGCATTGGTGGGTTTTCTTAACTATAGTGTCAGCATGGGGGGACCAGGACAGGTTGTTGGACACCTAAAAACTTGAAGCTCTCGACCCTTTCTACTTCGTCCCCACCTTTGGTGTCCTTATCTGAGGAAGGATGTCCTTTTTATAGAGGGAGTGCAGCAAAGGTTTACCAGGCTGATTCCTGGGACAGCGGGTCTGTCATATGAGGAGAGGCTAAGTCAGTTAGCATTATATTCACTGGAGTTTAGAAGAGTGAAAGGGGATCTCATAGAAACTTATAAAATTCTAACAGGGTTAGACAGGATAGTATCAGAAAGAATGTTCCTGATGGTGGGGAGTCCAGAACTAGGGGTCATAGTTTGAGGATAAGAGGTAAACCTTTTACAACTAAGAGGAGAAATTTCTTCATCCAGAGGGTGGTGAATGTGTGGAATTCACCTCCACAGAAAGTAGTTGAGGCCAAAACGTTATTTGATTTCAAGAAGAAATTAGATATAGCCCTTGGGGCTAAAGTGATCTAGAGATATGTTGGGGAAAGGCAGGATCAAGTTATTGAATTTGATGATCAACCATGATTGAAATGAAAAGTGGGAATAAGTTTGAAGGACTGAATGGCCTATTTCTGCTTCCATGTTTCCCACTTTGACAATCCATAGGGTCCAGTCCAATGGGTGTGGGGTGGGGAGAGCAGTCAAGTATTCATCAATCTGCGTTTGGGACTTAATCTCTGATCCTAAAAGTTCAGTGTGCCTAATCCACTGAATCTGTGGCTTTAAGAAAATGTAATTTAATTGTCCTTGCTACAGTTAAAAGTATCTCCACATGGATTAAAAGAAAACACATTACTCTGCCAATTTGGCAGCCACCGTTGTATAAAGATAGACAAAATAATAAAGTTTGACACTTGTGTTTATATTATTACACCAATAAACATGATGTAGCACAGTTATTTACAGTGCCAATTAACACTGTTTTAAAACTCAATGGTGCTTTCCAGCTGCTTTAAATGCAATTATAATCACTCAGATATCTAACCATTTCAATCAAAAGGATATCTGGTTCCAATGTCTTGAAACCCAATAAAATGCCTCAATTATGTATTAACAGCAAGCTACAACCATGTTAGCTGCAAGTTAATTACCTGTAAGTCGTAAGCTCAGGTTTTATTAATTTATTTATTAGTCACAACTAAGCTTACATTAACACTGCAATGAAGTTACTGTGAAACTCCCCTAGTCGCCACACTTCGGCGCCTGTTTGTGTCACTACACTTAACCATCATGTCTTTCTGACTGGGAGGAAACTGGATTACCTGGAGGAAACCCACACAGACATGGGGAGAATGTGCAGACTCCACACAGATGGTGGTCTAAGCCAGGAATCGAACCTGGGTCCCTGGTGCTGTGAGGCTGCAGGGCTAAACAAATCGAACCTGGGTCCCTGGTGCTGTGAGGCTGCAGGGCTAAACACTCTGCCGTCCCTGAGGTAGTAATTGAGGGCTACATTCAATTTAAACATTGAAGATACTTTCTCAATTCCCCACAATTACCTCAGAGGTAGCAGCACGCTCTGTTCCACACAATCCAGACTTGATTCACAGAATGACTCAGTGCGGAGGAAAGCCGTTTGGTCCTTTGTATCTGTTCCAGGTCTACGATGGAGGTATCCCATTCCCTTGTTCCTTTCCCATCACCCTGCAAAACATTCCTTCTAGTAAAATGAAAGGAAATAGCTGTGGATGTTAGAATCTGAAACCAAAAGAGAAAACGCTGGAAAATCTCAACAGGTCTGGCAGCGTCTGTGAGGAGAGAAAAGACATGCCCACGTGTCTGTCCTTGACCTGCTGCAATGTTCCAGTCAAGCTCAATGCAAACTGGAGGAACAACGTATCTTCTGGCTTGGCACTTTACAGCGTTCTGGTCTCAACATCAAATTCAGCAACTTCAGATGATACGCTCTACCCCACCTCATGTTTATTTAATTCTTAATTGTTCTCTACCTTTTATTTCTTTATTGTCTTTCTTTATTTTTCTTTCCTCCCACACTCTTTCCCTCCCTTTGCTTCCCCTTTCTCTAAATTTTGCCTCTCTCCCACCCATTTTCCTCCTCCCTCCATATCTTCATCTGTCCCAGTTTACCCTCACATTTCAGCTTCTCTGCTGTTTAGACAGTCACACCTTCTATTCTCTCTGTGGACCGTCATTAGACCCTCTTTGCCTTTTCCAATGCTTTTGTGACTATGACTCATCTTTTATTCTCTCCTTACAAAGTGCTGCCAGACTTGCTGAGAATTTTCTCTTCTAGTATTTATCCAATGTGCTTTTGAAAGTTACTATTGAATCTGCTTCCATTGCACACACAGGCAAAACATTCCAATGCAATGGTTCAAGATCTTGTAGGGTTCTATTTGTTATTGTTTAGCTCAACAACTTGTATTTATGTAAGAATTTGAATAAGATCTCTCAAGGTGCAGCATATATTATTGCGCTGCTGAGTTAGCACATTATAGAATTCCGACAGTGCGGAAGGAGGCCATTTGACCCATCAAATCTGCACTAACTCTCTGACAGAACTGGGGAGCTGATGACCTCATGGTATTATTGCGACACCATTAATCCAGAAATGTACCTAATGTTCTGGGGACCTGGGACTGAACCCTGCCATAGCAGATACTAGAATTTAAATTCAATAAAAATATCTGCAATTAATAATCTACTGAGGACAATGAAATGATTGTCAGAAAAACACATCTGGTTCACTTGTCTCCTTTGGAGAAGGAAATCTGCCATTCTTACCTGTTCTGGCCTACATGTCTCTCCAGAGCCATTGCAATGTGGTTGACTCTCAACTGTCCTCCAAGGGCAACTAGGGATGGGCAATAAATGCTAGCCAGCCAGTGATGTCCATGTCCCACAGATGAATTAAAAAAAAAACTTACCTAGATCTTATCCCTGTAATCCCACTAATTTAACCGCTAATCCCCCTAACCTACTTACCTTGGGACACTAAGGGGCAATTTAGCATGGCCAATCAACCTAACCCGCATGTAAGAACATAAGAACATAAGAAATAGGAGCAGGAGTAGGCCATCCAGCCCCTCGAGCCTGCCCCGCCATTCAATAAGATCATGGCTGATCTGTCATGTCTCAGTTCCACATTCCCGCCCTCTCCCCATAACCCTTAATCCCCTTGCCTATCAAAAACCTATCAACCCACGTCTTAAATATATTTAGCGAGGTAGCCTCCACCACTTCAACGGGCAGAGAATTCCAGAGATTCATCACCCTTTGAGTGAAGAAGTTCCTCCTCAACTCCGTTCTAAACCGCCCCCCCCTTTATCTTGAGGCTGTGCCCTCTAGTCCTACTGTCCTTTCTGAGCGGGAAGAGCCTCTCCACCTCTATCCTATCCATCCCATTCATCATCTTATATGTCTTAATGAGATCTCCCCTCATTCTTCTAAACTCTAACGAGTACAAGCCTAGTTTATTCAGCCTCTCCTCATAGTTCAACCCCCTCAACTCCGGTATCAGCCTAGTAAACCTCCTCTGCACTCCCTCCAAGGCCAAAATATCCTTGCATAAGTGCGGCAACCAAAACTGCACACAGTACTCCAGCTGCGGCCTCACCAGTGCCCTGTACAGTTGCAGCAAGACCTCCCTGCTTTTATATTCAATCCCCCTCGCGATGAAGGCCAGCATCCCATTCGCCTTCCTGACCACCTGCTGCACCTGCAGGCTGGGTTTTTGCGACTCATGCACAAGGACCCCGAGGTCCCTCTGCACCGTCGCATGCTGCAGTTTTTCGCCATGTAAGTAATAGTCCTTCCTACCATTATTCCTACCGAAGTGGACAACTTCATACTTGCCAACATTAAATTCCATTTGCCAGTTCCTGGCCCATTCGCCCAGCCTATCTAGATCCTTCTGTAGACTCTCACCACCCTCCGCACAATTTGCCATTCCACCAAGCTTGGTGTCATCAGCAAATTTCGACACTCTACACTCAGTTCCCTCCTCCAGATCATCTATATAAATGGTAAATAGCTGAGGCCCCAGCACCGACCCCTGGGGCACTCCACTAGTCACCAACCGCCAATCCGAATAGCACCCATTGACCCCCACTCTCTGCCTCCTATTTGACAGCCAATCCCCTATCCACGCTAACACCCTACCCCCAACTCCATGCCCCCTGACCTTCTGTAACAACCTCTTGTGCGGCACCTTATCAAACGCCTTCTGAAAATGAAGAAACACCACAT
Organism: Carcharhinus amblyrhynchos; assembly: GCF_965287045.1. Taxonomy (NCBI): domain Eukaryota; kingdom Metazoa; phylum Chordata; class Chondrichthyes; order Carcharhiniformes; family Carcharhinidae; genus Carcharhinus; species Carcharhinus amblyrhynchos. The sequence goes on along the minus strand of NC_137337.1, from coordinate 73,856,102 downwards.
CCACTGGCTCTCCTCTATCCACCGCCCTAGACACATCCTCATAGAACTCCAGTAAATTTGTCAGACACGACTTCCCTTTAACGAAACCGTGCTGCATCTGCTCTATCAAACAATTCTCCTCAAGATGCCTCGCTATTTTCTCCTTGATCACGGATTCTAACGTTTTACCTACAACAGACGTTAAACTAACCAGCCTATAATTCCCTGCACATCTTTGGAGTTATAACCCCATACTGTTACCATGGTTAATGCTACCCCCCTCCCCCAATCTACACATCTTGGGATACTCAGGGGCAAGTTAGCATGGCCAATCCAACTAACCTACACATCTTGGAACTATAGGAGGAAACAGGAGCACCTGAAGGAAATCCATGCAGACACGGGAGAACATGCAAATTCTCAGTCACCCAAGGCTGGAATTGAATCCATGATTTTTGAAGACTGCTGGGGTCATAATACTGTAGAAAAAAAAATCAAATTACAACTGCAAATATTGGACTTTTTTTTTTTATCATATAGGCACAGACCTACTGGCTGAATTGTTGCATGGTAATTTTCTAAGAGACAATGGAATCCCACCCTATTACCAGTCAAGTTACTTCTAAAAACATCCAGAATCTAACTACCATCTCCTGTGGAGACAATGGGGGCATAATGGTCATCTTATTGAAAGAATTCCATGTAATGCCCAGGCAGATTTAATTGATTCACCTTCTAACATGGAATATACAAAGAATGGGTTGAAGACTAGCTGATAAGCTGCCCCAGCTTGTAAATCTGCACGTTCTATGAGAATAAGCGCTGGAAGTTTGACGCAGAAGTAAAAGCTAAAATCTTACTCAAAGCACTCCTGTGAGTAGCCATGTGCAGGTATATTCACGATCTCGCACTCTTTTGCCTGCCCCAAGTCAAAGCAAGGACCTCAGATGAGAAGAGAACTGGGAAGCCTCCTCACTAACGATAGAACACTGGAATCACAAAACCAGCTATTCGCCTGCTGAAGTCAACTCTACTGGAATCTTGAATCGCAACAGTTGCAATGCTTAATCATCGATTTCTCACAAGCCAAAGACTGTTCTGTATGCCTTTTTAAAAATATTTACTTACATAGAACTCAGTTCTGCCTTCTGTTCTGTATCAATGTCTATGCATGTGTTTTACCATTTTCTCACCTTAATAAACTCACTCTAACTCGAGAATGCCTGGTTTACATTAGCTCCTTTTCGAACATAATTATTGAGTCTGAGAAAATGGTATCCATGGAAAGGGATTCTTTCTAGATTCAATTTTGCTGAGACCCTCTGTAGCATCAAAGTCATTCGAAACTGTGGGCAGCACGGTGACACAGTGGTTAGCACTGCTGCCTCACAATGTCAGGAACCCGTATTTGATTCCCAGATTGGGTCATCGTCACTGCGGAGTCTGCATGTTCTCCCCGTGTCTGCCTGAATTTCCTCCCACAGTCCAAAGATGTGCAGGTGAGGTAGATTGGTTGTGCTAAATTGCCCCTTAGTGTGAGGGGGACTGGCTAGGTTAAATGCATGGGGTTACAGGGATAGGGCCTGGGTGGGATTGTGGTCGGTGCAGACTCGTTGGGCCGAATGGCCTCCTTCTGCACTGTAGAATTCTATGATTCTATGAATCTCTGCTGCCCGTGTCTCTATTCACACAATATCCCACTGTCCCATCTTGGCTGCACCATGAAGTTACGAATCCTCACATTTTTCAGGTCCTCAAAACCATGTAACCACTTGGATGAGTTGAAAATCCCAATGACTCAAAACCATAACAAAACTATCTGTAAAATTCCCCTTTAACTCCATCCCGATAAATGTATTTACCCTGTTATACATAAAACCATATTACAACAGTTATATCAGACTGCCTCTGCCAAGTACTGTTACACTCAGCAACCTCTTCTCTTTACTACCCTGCACCTTGGCACGGTGGTTTGCATTGCTGTCTCACAATGCCAGGGCCCTGGGTTCAATTCTGGCCTCGGGTCACTGTCTGTACAGAGTTTGCACATTCTCTCCATGTCTGTGTGTGTTTCCTCCAATTTCCTCCCACAGTCCAAAGATGTGCGAGTTAGGTTGATTGGCCATGCTAAATTGACCCTAGTGTCAAGGGGATTAGCAGGGTAATTGTGTGAGGTTACAAGAATAGGGCCTGGGTGGAGTTGTGATTGGTACAGACTTGATGGGCCAAATGGCCTCCTTCTGTCCTCCAGAGATTCTATGGACCAGCATCGATGTACTTCCTCACCAACTTCTCCCAAAGCCATACAGAGCGTCTTCCAAAACACTTGTGAACCTATTCCATTCCTCCCCAAATCAGGATTCTCCAAATCTGACCATGTCTTCCTGCAGCAATTCACCAAGGCTCCTTCAACAGCACCTTCCAAAGCCACAACCGCTACCAACTGGAAGGACAAGGGGCAGCAGAACATGGGAACACCACCACCTGCAAGTTCCCCTCCAAGCCACTCACCATCCTGACTTGGAAATACATTGTCTGCTCCTTCACTGTCGCTGGGTCAAAATCCTGGGAATCCCTCCCTAACAGCACCGCGGGTGTACCTACAGCATAAGGACTGCAGCAGTTCAAGTTAACGACTCACCATCACCTTCTCAAAGTCAATTTGGGACAGACAAAGAACGCTGGTTTCGCCAGTGACATGCACATTCCATAAAAGGATAAAATAAAACACCGATAGCCCTCTCCTAACTTGAACAGATATTTGTATTCTTCTTCACCCACCTCACTGCCCTCAACGTGTTCCCACATTCAGCCACCCATCTCTTTATTCACAGTGTTTCTTTCTCTCAACAACATTGATTCACAGAGCCTACTTATGATCCACTAAATTGAATGTAGTTCTTCCATCCTACCCACCTGTAATGTGGACCATCGTATTCTTCAAGCTGCGCTTTGAGGAAAAAGTTAAGACAAAGTTAACTGTAGAACTAAACCAATTTAGTGAAACAGTAAGAGGTCTCACAACACCAGGTTAAAGTCCAACAGGTTTATTTGGTAGCACGAGCTTTCGGAGTGCTGCTCCTTCATCAGGTGAGTGGAGAGTTGGGTTCACAAACAGGGGACATAAAAGACACAGACTCAATTTACAAGATAATGGTTGGAAAGCCCATTCAGCCTCTGATTTTTGTGTAAGCTTTCTCCAAGGCGGCCTTCACGGCTCTTGACAACACAGAATCGCTGAGCAGAAACTGATAGCCAAGTTTCGCACGCATGAGGACAGCCTGAACTGGGATCTTGAGTTCATCTTACACTGCCTGTAGCCCCCCCCCCCCGACCCCTCAACTTGCCTGGGCTTGCAAAATCTCACTAACTGTCCTGGCTGGAGACAATTCACGCCTCTTTAACCTGTGCTTAACCCCCCTCTCCACTCGCATTGTCTGTACCTGTAAAGACTTGATTACCTGTAAAGACTCACATTCCAACCATTATCTTGTAATTGAGCCTGTGACTATATAGACCCTGTTTGTAAATCCAGCTCTCCACTCACCTGATGAAGGAGCAGCACTCCGAAAGCTCGTGTTACCAAATAAACCTGTTGGACTTTAACCTGGTGTTGTGAGACTTCTTACTGTTTCATTAAGTTGGTTTAGCTCTACAGTTAAACTTTGTCTTAACTGTTTTCTTAAAGCGCTGCTTGAAAAATACGATGGTCCACATTACAGGAACTCCAAGCCTGCGCCAATCACATTTACCGATCTAAACCTACTGCTTATATCCCGCTATTCCCCGTTTGTTTGTATGCCCATCAAGATACGTCTTAAGTATCGTTGACGTAACTGCCCCAACCACCTCACTTGGCAGTGCATTCCAAGCCCCCACCACCCTCTGTGTAAAAAAAAAACTCCCCCTGTACATCCGTTGATCTCAGATTGTGCTTACTGAGGTGTCAGAATTTGTTGGTGTCACAAGTAGGTTACATTAACACTGCAATGAAGTTACTGTGAAAATCCCCTAGTCGCCACACTCCTGTGTCTGTTTGGGTACACTGAGGGAGAATTTAACACGGCCAATGCACCTAACCAGCACGTCTTTCAGATCAAGGGAGAAAACCCACGCAGATACAGGGAGAACATGCAGACTCCGCCCAGTCACCCAAGCTGGGAATCGAACTGGGGTCCCTGGTGCTGTGAGGCAGCAGTGCTAACCACTGTGCCACTCCCATCACCATATCCGTGTCGACGAGCATGGATAGCTTCATGACAGCTACACAATGCACGCCGCATTGGAGACCGGGGCATTGTGGTAACATCGCTGGGCTAATCATGCAGAAGCCCAGGCTCTTGCTCAATAATATAAATTAGGTTGACTAATTAAAAAGAAAATCTGGAATCGAAAGTTCATCTCAGTCCATCTGTGTCACTAATACAGTTTTAGGGAAGGAAATCTGCCATCCTTAGGTGGTCTGGCCTACATGTGACTCCAAACCAGCACCATCGCCCCCAACTCCCCAGCAATGTTGTTGAATCTTTATTGCCCTCTGAGATGGTCCCAGCAAGTCACTGAGTGCAAGGATGGGCAGTAAATGCTGGCCTTTCTGTCACCATACGACAGAACAAAAACATGTGAAAACAATGCATCAGCTGATAGACGGTGAGCGATAAACCAATGGGTTATCCTCACGCTTCCAAATGTCCCCAGTGACTCAGCCAAATAGAACAGTGAGTCCTGGTGCCATCCCATCAGCAACAGTAACAGGCTGGGTTTGACTCCAGCCTGCGCCGGGTTTACTGATAAAAGCAAAATCGCCGCAGATGCTGGAATCTGAAACCGAGAGAGAAAATGCTGGAAAACCTCAGCAGCTCAATGCTAACTGGAGGAACAGCATCTCATCTTCCAGCTCGGCACTTTACAGCCTCCCGGTCTCAATATCAAATTCAACAACTTCAGATGATGCGCTCTACCCCACCGCAACCCTTTTGTTTTCATTTTATTTCATTTTTAGTTGTTCTTTACCATTTATTTCTTTATTGTCTTTCTTCACTTTTCATCCCCCCACCTTTCCCCCGACTTTATCCCCCATTTCCTTACCTTTTCTCTCCCTTTGTTCCCTCTTTCCTCCTTTCTTTCAATTTTACCTCTCTCCCATCCATCTCCCCTCCACATCTTTATCTGTCACAGTTTACCCTCCGATTTCAGCTTCTCTGCCAGTTGGCCATTCACACCCTTTATTCTGTCTGTGGGCTGCCATTAGCAGCCTTTCCCCTTGTTTCAGTGGCTGTGACTCATCTTTCATTCCCTCCCCCTGCAGTATAAACATCTCCCACTTTCTACGCCTTTCAGCTTTGACCAAGGGTCACCTGGACTTGAAACATCAACTCTTTTCTCTCCTCACAGGTGCTGCCAGGCCTGCTGAGATTTTCCAGCATTTCCTCTTTTGAGTTTACTGATGTCAGCCTTGGCAAAAGTAAAGCTGCCCTGCGCTGGGGGGAGAGGGCTGAGAGGAGTGATCATAGAAACTCTACAGTACAGAAAGAGACCCATCGAGTCTGCACCGATCACAATCCCACCCAGGCCCAACCCCCAATCCATACATATTTTACCCACTAACCTATGCAATAACGGTCAATTTAGCACGGCCAAGCAACCTAACCCACACATCTTTGGACTGTGGGAGGAAACCGGAGTACCCGGAGGAAACCCATGCAGACACGAGGAGAATGCACAAACTCCACACAGACAGTGACCCAAGCCGGGAATCGAACCTAGGTCCCTGGAGCTGTGAAGCAGCAGTGCTAACCACTGTGCTACCGTGCCGCCCATAGTGGGGGGGGAAGAAATGTCCTGACTATCTGCTCCCAATCATTATCCAGTGAGTCTCGCCAGAATGCTACAGCATTAGGCTCGAGTGTTATTCAGAACCTGGTGAGTAGCGATAGTCAAGGCTTGTACACAGAAAAGCTCATACACATACAATCAAACCCACCCACAAATACCCTGAAAAGCAGTCAGCAGCCAGAGGAAGATAGTTTTTGATGCTCAATTCTGCATCCTCTTTCTTCATAATTTATTTTCAGAACATTGAAGACAGGAGTTGGAATGTCTTGTTGAAGTTGTACAAGACATTGGTAAGGCCACACTTGGAATACTGGGTACAGTTCTGGTCACCCTATTTTAGAAAGGTTATTATTAAACTAGAAAGATTGCAGAAGAGATTTACTCAGATCCTACTGGGACTTGATGGTTTGAGTTATAAGGAGAGGCTGGATAGACTGAGACTTTTTTTCTCAGGAGTGTAGGAGGCTGAGGGGTGATCTTATAGAGGTCTATAAAATAATGAGGGGCATAGATCAGCTAGATAGCCAACATCTTTTCCCAAAGATAGTGGAGTCTAAAACTAGAGGGCATAGGTTTAAGGTGAGAGGGGGGAGATACAAAAGTGTCCAGAGGGGGAATTTTTTCACACAGTGGGTGTCTGAAACAAACTGCCAGAGGTAGTAGTAGAGGCGGGTACAATTTTAAAAAGCATTTAGGCAGTTACATGGGTAAGATGGGTATAGAGGGATATGGGCCAAATGCAGGCAACTGGGACTAGCTTAAGGGTTTAAAAACAAGGGTGGCAGGAAAAGTTGGGCTGAAGGGCCTGTTTCCATGCTGTAGACCTCTATGACTCTATAAGAGGCGAAGGACTCTGAAGGAGCGGTGGCTGGAATTCTCCACCCTTGCCCGGGGCTGGGATTCTCCAGTCCTGCCAAGTATTCCGTTCTCGTCGGCAGCGGGGTGTGCGAGACTGGAGAATCCCGGCCGTGACTCCCTGTTAATCATCAAATGATTGTTAATTTTGAACTTTTAAAACATTTGCACACAAAGCTTGAGATGAGATGTTACAGGACACCGGACCTATTAATCTATCAACATGAAACAAAATCAATAAATGGCTGTAAGCGTTGTGAGCTGATGAATGAGCAGTGAAAATATTTTGAGACCACACCCCCATGCCGACACTACAGTTAAGAAAGCCCACCAACGCCTCTACTTTCTCAGAAGACTAAAGAAATTTGGCATTCACGCTGTGACTCTCACCAATTTTTATAGATGCACCCGAGAAAGCATTCCTTCTGGTTGTATCACGACTTGGTTAAGACCTCAAATAACTACAAAAAATCATGAATGTAGCCCAATTCATCACGCAAACCAGCGTCCCATCCACTGACTCTGTCTACACTTCCCACTGCCTCAGAAAAGCAGCCAGCGTAATTAAGGACTGCACGCACCCCGGACATTCTCTCTTCCACCTTCTTCCATCGGGAAAAAAGATACAGAAGTCTGAGGTCACGTACCAACCGACTTAAGACCTGCTTCTTCCCTGCTGCCGTCTAACTTTTGAATGGATCTACCTCGCACTAAGTTGATCTTTCTCTACACCCTAGCTATGACTGTAACACTACATTCTGCACTCTCTCCTTTCTTCTCTATGAACAGTATGCTTTGTTGCAAGAAACAATTCTTTTCACTGTATGTTAATACATGTGACAACAATAAATCAAAACAAATCAAAATGGTCAGGGCTTCTTCATAGAATAAAATCATAGAATACCGACAGTGCAGAAGGAGGCCATTCAGCCCATCGAGCCTGCACCGGCCACAATCCCACCCAAGCCCCATTTCTGTGAACTCACATATTTACCTGCTAATCCCCCTGACACTAAGGTCAATTTAGCGTGGCCAATCAACCTAACCCACACATCTTTGGACTGTGGGAGGAAACTGGAGCACCCGGAGGAAACTCACGCAGACAGTGACCCGAGGCTGGATTTGAACCCAGGTCCCTGGCGCTGTGAGGCAGCGATGCTAACCACCTTGCCACGCCGGGTTCTGTAGCCTCATATTGCAGTTGAATAGCGCCTCACTGACCATGTCATTATCAAAGATTTAAAAAAAACGTCTACTTAACTGGTTTAATTTAGATTTATTTATTTTTTGTTATCAAAGACAGTGTCTGGAAACATTATGTATTAAAGTTTCTGTCCATGATTTTTGCTTTTACAAAAAACTTGTGAAATGGCGATGGACACTGGATTATTCAGGCTTTTCCTTCCTCTACCCTCAAGTCAGGAAAAACTCTTATCACTTCTTGAGAAAAAAGAGAGAGAGAGAGAGAGAGAAAACGTTCGAACAGGCTGTGGAATAGATTCAAGTCTTTGCGATCGAATCTCGTGTTTGATAAGGTTCAACCTCTTTTGTTTCGAGAGGTCAGGGTTCAAATGCACCTCGGAAGGTTAAAGGGCGAAGAGTGTTAGGCACCATGATCGAACACACACTTGCTCATGCTCTAACCTGCACAACGGGAGGAAGGGGCAGTGTCGTTCACTGAGGGTTACAGTGAATTAATGGCAGACAACAAGAAACACGGTCAACAGCGGGACAATGGAGGGAGACGGGTGCATCTGCAGAGGCCAGAACATTTCAAAGTGAAAAGTTGGCTGGATTCCAGATTTATGGCAAGAATACATTCACTGAGGCTGCGGAGTGTCTTTGTCGCTACTGTGGCTTCTCGTTGTCAGCCTCTGGGTAGGTTGGATATTTAATAGTCTCGACATTTTCCTTCACTTTGTACGACGGGTACAGGCCCGTTCGTCCATTTTTCCGATTGATGCCTTTAGAATAACCGTCCCAGTGGTTGCCAGCGACTCCGATCAGATCCCCGGGATCCAGTACAATTTCCTCCGGAGTCTGCGGCTTGTGGGGGTAAATTGCAATCTGATTGTGTGCGTTCTGCCCGCCAAAGTAGTAGATGTCGTCCAGAGAACGGAAATTGGCTGAAGCGTCTGGGTGTAACGTCTGCATTATCTCGTAGGCCACGCGACAGACCTGAGGAGGAGAGGCAGAGGTTAGTCAACGGGACGTAACTTCATTTAAAGTTGCCATAACGCAAGCAATAAAAACGGGTAACGTCTCAGTTGGAACGCACTTAAATTCACTTGGCAAGCTTATAAAAGAATTCAGTTTACATACTGACTGTAGTGAAACAAAAACGCACAGGGCGGCATGGTGGCACAGTGGTTAGCATTGCTGTCTCACAGTGCCAGGGATCTGGGTTCGATTCCCGGCTCGGGTCACTGTCTGTGTGGAGTTTGCACATTCTCCCCATGTCTGCATGGGTTTCCTCCGGGTGCTCTGCTTTCCTCCCATAGTCCCAAGATGTGCAGGTTAGGTTGATTGGCCATGCTAAATTGCCCCTAGTATCAGGGGAATTAGCAGGGCAAATATGTGGGGTTACAGGGGTAGGGTCTGTGTGGAATTGTGGTCGAACCCCAGTCCCTGGTGCTGTGAGGCAGCAGTGCTAACCACTGTGCCACCTCCATAAGGGCTCCATTGGTTGATACACTCACTTCTAAATCACAAGGCCTGGATTCAAAACCCACTTGAATGCAAAAATCTAGGCAGATACTCCACAGCAGCGCTGCGGGAGCACTGCATTGTCAGAGATGCACTCTTTCAGATGTGACATTAAAGCAGAGACATTTCCCTGCTTAAGTTTTTATTTATTCGTTTAGAAGTGTCACAAGTAGACTTACCTTAATACTGCAATGAAGTTATTGTGAAAAATCCTCCAGTTGCCACACTCCATCACCTGTTCGTCTATGCAGAGGGAGAATTTAACATGGCCAGTGCACCTAACCAGCACGTCTTTGAGACTGTAGGAGGAAACCCACGCAGACACGGGGAGAATGTGCAGACTTCACGCAGACAGTGACCCAAACCAGGAATTGAACCCGGGTCCCTGGTGCTGTGAGGCAGCAGTGCTAACCACTGTGCCACTGGAAAGATCCAAAGCCACTATTTGGAAAAAGAGTAGGGGAGTATATTCCTGATGTTCTGGTCAATAGTTTTCCCTTCAATCAACATCACAAAATGAGAATGACAAATTTCAAACAATCACAGCAATTATATTGGGGCTGACTGATTGCTTTCTCCATGACAATCCACATTGACTTGCCAATGAGGAACTATAGGTTCCCCTAGCTCCCGGGTAATTCAAAAAAGGCACAAGGTTTGAACATATTCCTTTTCTTTGCAGAGAACGGGTAATGCGTATTACTTCGAGCGACTATAAATGAGACATGTGTTGAGCTCGATTGATTACCTTAAGTTGGTTGATAGTGTCGCTATTAACACACTCAGGACTGTTTCGCAAGCAGTCACATCAAACTGTGGGCGTTTTGGGGTCTTGCCGGCTTGCATCAGGACTGCCGTGGAGAGAGCCTGAGGGCTTTGTTGGACAAATTTTGCCTCCTGGGGCAACAGATGTCCTGCAATGGCTCTTGCCCACTGAGGCTGCGGACTTGTGGGTAGAAGCTCATGTCAGTGCAGGCTCGATGGGCTGAATGGCCTCCTTCTGCACCGTAGGGATTCCATAAACACACCTCATCAGCCCACCAAGCAATTTCTTAATGGCATCAACCCACTTCCAATTTCTGTTCACTGTGGAAAACAGCCAGACTCTGACTTGTGGTCTCGAATGTCAATCTCTGCACGCAAACTTACAGGGGAGGGAAACTCATTAACTTTGATGCATGAAGTACATCTCATGCCAGGAACCATTTAAGGCTCAACTTTTATTATTCCAAAGAGTAATTTCATTCTTCAGATTCTTTCTTTTCCAATTTTTTCTCCCCCCTGCATGATTTGACTTCAGGTATAAATTGGTCGAAGGAATGTATGGCTTTCAGCGTAGGATTTCCTTTGTGAGATTAAACCATAAATTCAATGTACTCGCGTTAGTTGTGTGGAGTTATTACTGCGTAGCGCCACGTTAACGTTCTAATAGTAATTCTTCTATCTAAAGATTGCTTAACAAAAGGGCCAATTTCAGCGTTGATTAACCTCGATTCCGTACTGAATAAATTCTGCACCTTTTGTGTTTCTTTGATTGTCTGTGTCATCTGCCGTGATAACGTTTAACATTGATTTGGGAATCTAGAAGCTCGACAGCAAACTGTACTCATCTTACAGGATGAAATAATGTGCATGTTCTATAACGTACAATCTCATCAAGATCAGCAAAAAGACATAACTTAATAATTCACTGGTCATACACTCCAACCAGATCAACTAATGTTATGTGGCAGTCAAATTTACATAGTGTCATAGAAATGGAAATGGTCGAGAGCTTCAAGTTTCTAGGTGTCCAGATCATCAACAGCCCATCCTGGTCCCCCCATGCTGACGCTATCGTTAAAAAAAAAGCACAACATTGCTTCTACTTTCTCAAAAGGCTGAGGAAATTTAGCTTTATCGGCTTTGACAAAGGGTCATCTGGACTCAAAATTAGAATACAAGAGCAGGGATGTACTTCTGAGGCTGGAAGAGGCTCTCGTCAGACCCCATTGAAGTGCTGTGAGCAGCTTTGGACCCCATATCTAGGGAAGGATGTGTTGGCCTTGGAAAGGGTCCAGAGAAGATTCACAAGAATGACCCCCGGAATGAAGAGCTATGAGGAACAGTTGAGGACTCTGGGTCTGGTACTCGTTGGAGTTTACAACGATGAGGGGGATCTTGTTGAAACTTACAAGATACTATGAGGTGTGGATAGAGTGGACGTGGAGAGGATGTTAACCGCTGTGCCACCAAGTGGCAGTCAAATCTACATAGTATGCTGTTTACTATTTAGCTGAGTGTTTATTGGTGAGTATGCTGTATATATTAATGGATTTATTTCTGTGTATAAATGAACATTGTGGAGATGTTAAATTTGGCCGCATGCATAATTTATTATGCAAAGTTACAGCACTATCAAAATTAGAAATAGGGGCTGGGATTCTCCCAAAAAAATTCTAAGCGCCAATTTCACATTAAAAATGGAGTAATTTTCAATGGGACTTTCAAAATGAATCTTCCACACTCTGTGCATCACAGAGAATCCTAGTGTGAATCATGCTGAGCAGGGCCACTGCGCGTGCGCTGATCTGTTAGAGAGGAGATTGGCACACGCGCAGTAGCTCTGAACTGCCAGCCTCCCGATCGCTGGCCAGCACAGCCACCCTGCATGGCTGGCTTCTACCCACACTCTCATTTCTAGCTTCCTGGACATCTCCCAATGTCCCCCCCACCCCGCCGCCTGTCCTGATCTCTCCCCCCACCGCCCCTACCACAGTCCTGACCCCTTCCCCCCCACCTCAACCCGAGTGGCAGCCCTGATCAGCCCTTTCCCTCCCTCTGACCACGATCCTGACTGTAGAGTGGCAGCGAGTCTCCTCCACTGATCTCCCATAACGGGCCCCGTCACCTCTGATCCCACCCAGTGGGCAGTGCCGAGGAGCCCCTTGGGCAGTGCCGGGGGGGCCAGGTTGGCACTGCCAGGCTGGCAATGCCCAAGGGACACCCGTCTATCATCCCCTACCTTCCTTGGGATGGTGGTGGGGGGGGGGGGGGGGGGGGTCTCCATGACCTCCCTTCACTCCAGCAAGGTCACCTTCCTGGGGACCTATTGTAAACCTTGCTAAAGTGAAACATTTTTGGCTGGTGAGGGGTGTGGGGTGGTGGTGGTGGTGGGGGTGGGGCGTGGGGGGAGGGAGCGTGTGGAAGGCCAGCAGGCCTGGAGACTTCGGCAAGGGCGTAAATGCCTATCTTAATATTTAAATCAGCTCCCCGCCGATTTCCGGCACGGAGCTGATGATGCCAGACATCTGGGCTCCAGAAACGAACGGAAGTTGTGGTGTCCAGCAGGAAGCCTGCAAAACATCTTCCGCTGATATCTCCCAGCTCACTGGGAGAATCGCCCCCAGGGGTTTTTAAAAAAATGAACCCACAAGTGGAACAAGGAATCGCTGAATCTTGTAACTTAATGACTGCAGAGTATTAATGCAGCACCACATTCGTTGGGTAGGCAATGGCGTAGTGGTACTGTCACTGGACTCGTAATCCAGGGGTGCAGGGCAATGCTTTAGGGACCCGGGTTCGAATCCCACCAAGGTAGAGGGTGATACTTGAATTCAATAAAAATCTGGAATTAAGAATCTACTGATGACCATGAAACCATTGTCGACTGTCGGAGAAACCCATCTGGTTCACTAATATCCTTTAGGGAAGGAAATCTGCCATCCTTATCTAGTCTAGCCTACATGTGACTCCAAAGCCACAGCAATGTGGGTGAATTTCAATTGCCCTGTGAAATGAGGGGCAGTTCGGGATGCGCAATGAAAACTGGACCAGCCAGTGATGGCCACATACCGTATGTGAATAATAACAAAAAGGTACTTGGAATGTTATTACTACTATTTCATTTAATCATAGAGTCAGAGAGGTTTACAGCATGGAAACAGGCCCTTCGGCCCAACTTGTCCATGCTGCCCTTTTTTTTTAAACCCTGAAGCTGTTCCCAATTGCCCGCATTTGGCCCATATCCCTCTATACCCATCTTACTCACGTAACTGTCTAAACGCTTTTTAAAACACAGAATTGTACCCGCCTCTACTACTACCTTGTTCCAGATACTCACCACCCTCTATGTGAAAACATTGCCCCTCTGGGCACTTTTGTATCTCTCCTCTCACCCCTTAAACCTATGCCCTCTAGTTTTAGACTCGCCTACATTTGGGAAAAGATATTGATTATCTAGCTGATCTACGCCTCTCATTATTTTGTAGACCTCTATAAGATCAGCCTTCTGCACTGTAGAGGAAAAAGTCCCAGTCTATCCTGCCTCTCCTTACAACTCAAACCATCATGTTCTGGAAGCATCCCAGTAAATCTTCTCTACACTCTTTCTAGTTTAGTTTAAATAATATCCTTATTTGATATGGTATTTAAGTAAGTAACATGCCAACTTCATAGCCAATCCTCCACAATACTCTCCAAAGCATACAATTTGAGCCAAGTGGCCTCCTTCTGCACTGTAGGGATTCTATGATCCTAAACCTTCTCTGAACTGCATCCAATGCGTTTATATCCTTCCTCTTATAGTCCAAAGACATGCAGGTTAGGTGGAATGGCCATGCTAAATTTGCCTCGTAGTGTCCAAAGATGTGTAGGTTAGGGAGATTAGCGAGGTAAATAGATGGGGTAAACTAGATAAGAGCTGGTGCAGATTTGGTGGGCCGAATGGCCTTCTTCTGCACTGTAGGGATGGTATGTTTCATTCATTTTGCCTGTGATGCTCCTTTGAAAAGGGCAATCCGTTGGTCTCACTCGCCTGTGCCCTTCAAGTCTTTACATCGTCCCCGCGAGAAATCTGTAACATCTTTCTGAGGAAGCCCAATGTTAATCTGTGCTTCTTCAGTAAGGCAGACCTATTGAGAGCATGCATTCAAAATTCAAGTATTTTTTCTCAGAACTGGGAGAAATATTAGTATCACAGTTCAATCCTTCCAGGTGGTTGTGTTTAAAAAAATGAAAGGTGCATTTTCGTTTGAAGATTTCTCCAAATAAGAGTTGGCATCAATGTGTCTTGAAGGGCATCAAATCTCACGCTCTGCTGAAACTCAGTGTGGTTCCATCGACAGCGAGTTCTGTAGCATTTTCCCTCTTGTCTTTATCAATTCATTCACTCTTCCTGAATTTCATTTAATTGCTTGCTTTAAATTTGTAATTCAAGAAACTTCAAACATGATTAAAGACTGCCACAGTTCTTGACTTCACAAGGTTGTCAAATGGCTTGCTCTGCATGCGCATGCACGCACAGTGAATAGATTCTAAGCATTGTTGTGTTGTTAGACAAAGTTATTGCATATTCGAGCATTTTCTCTTCAACTATCTTTTAGGTTTTGAGTTCTCCTGTGCAGTTTATCCTTCAACGGCTAGGAGACAACATCTATAAGGGTCTCCCGGGGCACTGAAAGAGACTTTCCACAGGAAAGTTACTGACCAAAGCATTCAGCTTTCGCCTGGGTTTTTTGGGGCGGCACGGTGGCACAGTGGTTAGCACTGCTGCCTCACAGCACCAGGGACCTGGGTTCGATTCCGGCCTCAGGTCACTGCCTGCGTGGAGTTTGCACATTCTCCCCCAAGTCTGGATGGGTTTCCTCCAGGTGCTCCGGTTTCCTCCCACAGTCCAAAGATGTGCAGGTTAGGTCGATTGGCCATGCTTAATTGGCCTTTAGTGTACAAAGAGGTGCAGGTTAGGTCGATTGGCCGTGCTAAATTAACCCTAGTGTCAGAGGGATTAGAAGGATAAATATGAGAGATGACAGGAATAGGAATTGGGTGGGATTGTGGTTGATACAGACTTGATGGGCTGAATGGCCTCCTTTTGCACTGTAGGGACTCCATAATGTTGGGTAAAATGGAATTTGTGGAGGGTAGCAATTTTTGACAACGTTAAAACTTTAACGAAAGGTTACCAGTGTACACCACAAACAGGCGCCTCCACATTCTGATTGGGAACCCAAGATAGACAGCAGCCAAAATGGTGATCTTTTTCCTTCAACCACCCTTTTCTCCTCATCACCTTTGACTTTCCCACTGCTCCACCTAAAAGCCCGTTTCTAGATGGTTAGCACACGGCAATGATGTATCACAGGCTGAGATCAATCCCCTCCTATAACTTAAAGAGTCACCCGCTGGGAGTATATCACAGGAATTCCAGAACATGATGGGCAGCTCGGTGGCACAGTGGTCAGCACTGCTGCCTCACAGTGCCAGGGACCCCGGTTCGATTCCAGCCTCGAGTCACTGCCTATGTGCAGTTTACACATTCTCCCCGTGTCTGCGTGGGTTTCCCCCGAATGCTTCAGTTTCCTCCCGCACTCCAAAAATGTGCAGATTAGGTGGATTAGTCATGATAAATGTGCAAGTTTGCGGGGATAGGGCGGGCCTGGGCAGGATGCTTTCTCGGAGAGTTGATGCAGACTCGATGGACCGACTTGATGAGGCACAGTGGCAGAGTGTTTAGCACTGCTGCCTCACAGCACCAGGGACCTGGGTTCAATCCCCGGCTTTGGATCACCGTCTGTGTGAGAGTCTGCACGTTCTCCCCGTGTCTGCGTGGGTTTCCTCCGGGTGCTCCGGTTTCCTCCCACAGCCCATAGATGTGCGGGTTAGGGGTGATTAGCCGTGCTAAATGTGGGGTTACAGGAATAGGGTGGGGTTGTGGTTGGTACAGACTCGATGGGCTGAATAACCACCTTCTGCACTGTAGGAATTCTATGTTCTATAATTTTCAATCCATTCCATCTGGCTGACTTGCTTCAGTCTTCAATGATATTGAGCGAGATAAGTTCCTCCCTCACACACCCTCCACTACTGAACTGCCTTAATAAATAACCCCCATATCCTGGTTGGCGCTTCCCAGCACTATTTGACAGTGCATCGCTAGATGTAGTAACAAGGCCTCATCAACGTTACGCTTTGACAAAGGGTCATCTGGAATCGAAATGTCAGCTTTTTCCTCACGGATGCATCAACGTTACTGATATTTTCAAGGAAGGATTCCTGCATCTACCATCTGTCAGTCTCAATCTGTAACGTCAGAGAATTTTATTCTATAACATCACAGCAGGAAAATTTCATTTTGCAAACTAAATACATCCGGCAAAATGAAAAACCTATCAACTACTAGCGAGGAACAGGCATACAAAATATCTGAACATACAAGCAAGGAGGAGTAGGCCATTCCATCCTTCGAGTCTACCCTGCCATTCAACAAGATCATGACTGATCTGATAGTAATCTCAAATCGGCATCCTGCCTACCCCCCTGAATAGGTACGGCCCCCCTCACCGCTTACCAAGAATCTATCCATCTTTGCCTTAAAGCTATTCAAAGGATCTGCTTCCACTGCCATTTGAGAATAAAAGTTCTAAGAAACTAAAGGCACACATCCCTCTGAGTAATAAAAATTTCTCCTCATCTCTGTTTTAGTGGGGTGACCCAAATTTTAAACAGTGCCCCCTAGTTCTAGATTCTCCCCTAAGAGGAAGTGTCCTCTCCACACCCACCCTGCCTACGCCCCTCAGTAAGATGTCTCACAACACCAGGTTAAAGTCCAACAGGTTTATTGGTAGCACAAGGCACTAGTTTGGAGTGTTGTCCCTTCATCCTGAAGGAGCAGTGCTCCAAAAGCTAGTGGTTTTTGCTACCAAATAAACCTGTTGGACTTTAACCTGATTGTTGAGACTTCTTACTGTGTTTACCCCAGTCCAACGCCGGCATCTCCACATCAATGCCCCTCAGGACACGAAAGATCTCAAAATAGTTGCCACATACACTTCTCAACTCGAAACCTGTCCAGCCTTGCCTCATAATATAATCTGCCCTTTGCAGGCATTAGTCTAGTAAACTTTCTGTAAGCCGCTTCCAACACATTTATATCCTTCCTTAAATAAAGAGACCAAAACTGTTCTCATTACTCCAGATATGGTCGCGCTAGTGCCCTGTTTATAAGGCTCTGGTGAGGCCACTTTTAGAATATTCTGAGCAATTTTGGGCCCCGTATCGAAGAAAGGATCTGCTGGCCTTGGAGAGGGCCCAGAGGAGGTTCACCAGAATGATCCTGGGTCTGAAAAGCTAGATGTCTGAGGACTCTGGGTCTGTACTCCATTGGGTTTAGAAGGATGAGGGGGGACCTCATTAGAACTTATAGAACAGAATCATAGAGTCATAGAATCCTACAATGCAAAAGGAGGCCATTCGGCCCATCGTGTCTGCACCAACCACAATCCCACCCAGGCTCTATCCCCCATAACCCCATGCATTTACCCTAGCTAGTTCCCCTGACACTCAAGGGCAATTTAGCATGGTCAACCCACCTACCCTACATATCTTTGGATGTGGGAGGAAATCAGAGCACCTGGAAGAAACCCACGCAGGCATGGGGAGAACATGCAAACTGCACACAAACAGTGATCCAAGCCGGGAATCGAACCCGGGTCCCTGGCACTGTGAGGCTGCAATGCTAACCAGTGTGCTACCGTTCTACTGAATACCGAAAGGCCTGATAGATTGGATGTGGGGAAGATGTTTCCATTAGTGGGAGAGACTGGGATCCGAGGGCACAGCCTCAGAGTAAAGGGACCACCCTTTAGAATCGAGATGAGGAGGAGTTTCTTCAGCCAGAGGGTGGTGAATTGTACGTTGAGATTGGTGAGCGTAATGAGTGCGATATGTCAGGCAAGGGAATCAAAGGTTGATGGAAATGGGGACACGTGATCTTTCTCAATGGCGGGACAGGCCTGAGGGGCCGAATGGCCTACTTCTGCTCCTATTTCCCATGTTTGTGCGCCTTGGCCATGCCTGAGGTGATGCGCGCTAAGGATGTGAATTTTCCTGTCACTCCCGAGTGCGGGCGCCTCACTGTCATACCTGTGATGAGAAAGTACAAACTAAGAAGTCCGCCTGAGACAGGAAATGGATGTCTAGAATCACTCCTCGCAGCGAATTCTCAGTGTATCGGTTGTGCAGGCCAGCTGACCACGAGATGGAATTATCGCTGATGAATTCGAAGTCGGGATATCTGGGGTGCAGAATCGGGTGGAGAGAAAGAGAGAGAGAAAAGTGGGTTTACACAATAATCTTCAAATACAGTTGTAACCTCCTGTGAAAATAGCACAGAACAGTCAGAAATCCTGGGTTCAATATTATTCTCCAGTGGACATTATTTATAATTGGTCTCACAACCATCCAGCTCCACCCTCCCTACAGCGGCCAGTCCAGTTCAGCAGTGCCATACACGTGTTAACTTGTGTCCGTCATTCTGGTCACATTTTGACTAGAGCGACAGCTACGGAAATGTGGTTCTAGAACAACCAGTGGTTAGCACTGCTGCTCCACAGAGCCAGGGACCTGGGTTCAATTCCGGCCTCGGGTCACTGGCTGCGTGGAGTTTGTACATTCTCCCCGTGTCTGCGTGGGTTTCCTCCAGGTGCTCCACGTTCCAAAAACAGGCGGGTTAGGTGGATTGGCCGTGGTAAATTGCTCCTTAGTGTCAGGTATTAGCAGGGTAAATAAATGGGGATACGGGGAAATTATGCAAGATATTTTTCTTTCTTCAGTTTATTTCAAGCTTGTTCATGACACGGCATTTTATACCTGTAAGTGGAGACAGCATTGAAGGATACTAGAGATGTTTTAATACTCACAGCCGTTCTGCTGGGGAATTTGCATTTTGAAAGTCTGTCCGTTGGAAAATTGTTAACTGATGGCATGAAAACAAACTGGGTGGCATGGTGGCACAAAAAGCAGATGCTGGAATCTGAAATCACAAGAGAAAATACTGGAAAATCTCAGCAGGTCTGGCAGCTGGGCATCCGGACTCGAAACGTCAGCTCTTCTCTCTCCACAGACGCTGCCAGACCTGCTGAGATTTTCCAGCATTTACTCTTTTGGCATGGTGGCACAATTGGGTGGTAGTCATGATGTGGGTATGCCGGCGTTGGACTGGCGTAAACACAGTAAAAAGTCTGACAACACCAGGTTTTAGTCCAACCTATTTATTTGATAAATACTAACCCCGAAAGCTTGTGAGTATATTATCAAATAAATAGGTTGGACTAAAACCTGGTGTTGTCAGACTTTTTACAATTGGGTGGCACAGTGATTAGCATTGTTACTTCACCAGCGCCAGGGACCTGGGTTCAATTCCCAGCTTGGGATCACTGACTGTGTGGAGTTTGCACATTCTCCCCCTGCCTGTTTTCTCCGGTTTCCTCCCAAAGATCATAGAATCCCTACAATGCAGGAGGAGGCCATTCGAGCCAGTACCGAACACAATCCCACTCAGGCCCATTCCCCCCATGCCCTACTTATATACCCTGCTAACCCCCTGAAATTAAGGGGCAATTTAGCATGGTCAATCAACCTTACCCACGTTCCTTTGGAGTGTGGGGGTAAACCGGAGCACCCGGAGGAAACCCATGCAGACGTGGGGAGAACGTGTAAACTCCACATAGTGACCCGAGGATGTGCCAGTTGGGTGGGTTGGCCATGGTAAACTGCCCCTTAGCGTCAGAGGGATTAGCAGGGTAAATACATGGGGTTATGGAGATAGGGCTTGGGTGGGATTGTTGCTGGGGCCAAGCGCATTGAGTGATACATACCTGTGCCCACTGTGGAATGTATCATTGCACAGCCAATCACGGCTCTTCAACAGATACCGCTGGCGTTATGATATTAGTGAATTCAGTGGGATTTATAACCAACAACAAGGCAGGATTAGAAGAAGATAATGGTCAACCAAGCATCATGTTCTGAATTCACTGCCAACTGCTCCAATATTTCTGAGGAAGGATGTTCTTGCTCTCGAGGGATTGCAGCGAAGGTTTACCAGGCTGATTCCAGGAATGGCGGGATTGATGTATGAGGAGAGATTGAGTCGGTTATTGTGGAGTCCAAGAGGCATAGGCAAAAGTCATAGGAGGATTGGAATGAGGCAATCGCTGAATGTTAAAATGGCGGCGCGGGCTTGTTGGGCCGAAGGGCCTGTTTCCTGTGCTGTGTTGTTCTTTGTTTCCACTGGAGTCCAGACCAATGAGGGGGATCTCAAAGACATATAACATTCTAACAGGACTAGGTAGGGTCGTTGCAGAGGGGATGTTCCCGATGGTGGGGGAGTCCAGAACCAGGGGTCTGAGGATTTGGGGTAGACCATTTAGGAGGGAGATGAGGAGACATTTCTTCACCCAAACAGTGGTGAGCTTGTGGAACTCATTACCACAGGAACTAACCGACGCCAAAACATTGAATGTATTTAAGAGGCGGCTGGATATAGCACTTGGGGCAAATGAAATCAAAGGTTATGGGGAGAAAGCAGGATTAGGCTATTGAGTTGGATGATCAGCCATGATGGTGATGAATGGTGAAGCAGGCTCGAAGGGCCAAATGGCCTCCTCCTTCTCCTATCTTCTATGCTTCTACATTTTCTCTTGTGGGAGAAAGTAGAACTAGGGGTTACTGTTTAAAAATAAAGGGTTGCCCATTTAAAATGGAGATGAGGTGCACTGTTTCCTTTCAGAGTGTGGTTTGTCTTTGGAACTCTCTTCCAGAAAAGATAGTGGAAGCAGTATTGGAATTTTTTTTAAGGCAGAGGTGGATAGATTCTTGATAAGCAAGGGCAAAGTGTCATCGGTGGGATACAGATTTGAGCTTACTATCAAAACAGCCACGTTCTTATTAAATGATGGAGCAGGCTCGAGGGGATGAATGGCCTCCTCTTTCTCCTTGTTCATATGTTCAGATAATATTATGGAATTAATATCGTTCCATTAACGGGTAGCAGAAATAAGATCTGTTACAATGAATGGTAGATAGCTTGGCCGAAGGAAGCAGCCAGGATAAGAATTAAAAATTTGTCCACCTCGTCGTTAAATTTATTCAATGTCCTGGCATCCACCACACTCCCTGGGGAGGTGATAGCCCAGTGGTATTATCGCTAGGCTATCAATCCAGAAACTCAGCTAATGTTCTGAGGACCTGGGTTTGAATCCCGCCACAGCAGATGGTGGAATTTGAATTTGATAAAGACTATCTGGAATTAAGAATCTACTGGTAAAATCATTGTTGATGATCAGAAAAACCTGTCTGGTTCACTAATGGCCTTTCGGGAAGGAAATCTACTGTCCTTACCTGGTCTGGCCTACATGTGATTCCAGGGCCACAGCAATGTGGTTGGCTCTCAACTGCCCTCCAAGGGCAACTAGGGATGGACACTAAATGCTGGCCCAACCATCGATGCCCACACCCCATTAAAAGAAAGCTCTAGGGTAGTGAATCCCACACATTCACCACCCTGTGAGAAGTAATTTTCCCTCATCCCCATTTTAAGTCTGCGATCCCTTATCCTAAACTAGGACCTACAGTTCTAGATTGCCCCACAAGAGGAAACATCCTCTCTATGTCCATTTTGTCAATCTCCTTTAGATCTTATATACCTCAGTTGGATCCACTCTCGTCCTTCCAAACGTCAGATAATATGGGCCAAGACTGCCCAATCTTTTTTCATAGCACAAACCCCTCCTCTCTCTGGAATCAATTTAGTGAACCCCCTTCTGAGCTGCCTCAAACGCAACTACATTCTTACGAGGACGAAGTAGAAAGGGTTGAGAGCTTCAGGTTTTTAGGTGCCCAGATCACCAACAACCTGTCCCCCCAGGCCACACTACAGTTAAGAAAGCCCGCTAACGCCTCGACTTTCTCAGAAGACTAAGGAAATTTGGCATGTCCCCTACGACTCTCACCAACTTTTACAGATGCACCATAGAAAGCATTCTTTCTGGTTGTATCACAGCTTGGTATGGGCTCCTGCTCTGCCCAAGACTGCAAGGGACTACAAAAGCTCGTGAATGTAGCCCAATCCGTCACACAAACCAGCCTCCCATCCATTGACTCTGTCTACACTTTCCGCTGCCTCGGAAAAGCAGCCAGCATAATTAAGGACCCCACACACCCCGGACATTCTCCCTTCCACCTTCTTCCTTTGGGAAAAAGATATAAAAGTCTGAGGTCATGCAGCAACCGACTCAAGAACAGCTTCTTCCCTGCTGCTGTCAGACTTTTGAACGGACCTACCTTGCATTAAATTGATCTTTCTCTATACCCTAGCTATGACTGTAACACTACATTCTGCACTCTCTCCTTTCCTTCTCTATGAACGGTACGTTTTGGCTGTGTAGCGTGCAAAAAAAAATACTTTTCACTGTATGTTAATACATGTGACAATAACAAATCAAATCAAATCAAAATCCTTCCCCAAGTATGGGGACTCAAACTGTACACAGTACTCCAGCTCTTCCTAGAGCTGCCTGGCCACAATTCCTGCCGTAACCTCAGTGCTAATCCTTCAATTTGACCAATTAGTGTGAGCTTCGAATTGAAGACTTCCAAGATTTTATAGAGCAATGTCCAGACTTGGTGTTGCCAAGGAACTGTGCAAATTTAGCGTCTGGGTCCTTGGGGGAATAAGAAAACTGCCGAAATATTCCAACGGTTAAGTAATTGTGAACGGAATAAATGCAAGTTGACATTACAAAGTTGTGACAATATATTGCGATGATTGCATGTCTGGATTGCACACAGATTCGGCACGATTTAATAATACATTTGCTGCTGGTAAAATTATGCGGTGCACCCATACCCTAATCAACATTCAACACTGTACACATTTCATACGCTATTTTAAGATTTAGAATCATAGAACCCTACAGTGCAGAAAGAGGCCCTTCGGCCCATCAAGTCTGCACCGAACACAATCCCACCCAGGCCCTACCCCCCCGCATATCCCTACATATTCCACCCACTAATCCCTCTAACCTACGCATCCCTGGACACTAAGGGGCAATTTCTTAGCATGGCCAATCAACCGAACCCGCACATCTTTGGACTGTAGGAGGAAACCCACGCAGACACGAGGAGAATGTGCAAACTCCACACAGACAGTGACCCCGAGCCGGGAATCGAACCCAGGACCCTGGAGCTGTGAAGCAGCAGTGCTAACCACTGTGCCGCCCCAAATTTAGCTCCCGTACCAAACATGGAAACAAACTCTTATCTTTCCTGCACATTTTTTTCAACACATCTGAAAATGGAATTAAGAAGTATGGACCCAAACTCACCATCTGAATAAAATTAACTGCAGTTTGCTTTCTTCGTTGTCATTCTTTTACAATGTTATTCATTGGAGTTTAGAAGATTGAGAGGGGATCTCATAGAAACTCATAAAATTCTAACAGCGTTAGACAGAGTAGATTCAGAAAGGATGTTCCTGATGAGGGGGGGGGAGCCTAGAACCAGGGGCTATAGTTTGGGGATAAGGGGTAAAGGATGAGGTGAGGAGACATTTCTTTCCCCAGAGAGTGGTGAATGTATGGAATTCACTACCACAGAAAGTAGAAGAGGCCAAAATGTGTAATTTCAAGAAGGAATTAGATATAGCTCTTGGGGCTAAAGGGATATGGGGAGGAAGGGGAAAATCAGGATATTGAATCTGATGATCTGCCATGATCAAAAAGAATAGCGAAGCAGGGTCAAAGGGCCGAATGGCCTACTCCAGCTTCTGGTTTCTATGTTGCTGTGTTTCTATTCTGGTTGGTCCCTTTGCGTCTGGGCGTTATTTCATTTCAAGTGAATAAAATTCTTTAGCTACATATCCGTTCACCTGTAGCTGTATTTTCCTGGAATCCCTGCAGTGTAGAAGGAGGCCATTCGGCCCATCGAGGCTACACCGACAACGATCTCACCCAGGCCCAATCCCTGTAACCCCACGTATTTACCCTGCTAATCCCCCTGACACTAAGGGGTGAATTTGTTTGTCCCGCCCGCCATGGGAATCGTAGCGGGCAAGGGGCGGGAAGTTCCACTGATCTCGGGCGGGATTTTCCTGTGCAGAGTCTGCACGTTGTCCTCGTGTCTGCTCCGGTTTCCTCCCACACGCTGATTAGGTGTACTGGCTGGGCTAAATTCTCCCTCTGTGTACCCGAACAGGCGCCGGGGTGTGACGACTAGGGGATTTCCACAATAACTTCACTGCAGTGTTAAGGTAAGTCTACTTTCTGACAGTAGTAAGTAAACTTTAAGCTTAAAGTTAATTCACAGGCACTAGAAGCTGCTTACTTTGATTTGGCTTCCTGGAGTAGGGTAGGATCGTCCGTGGCAAGGTAAACCCGTTTTTTGTCAACCTCAGTCTTGCGAGCGAGAAACTTGTAGTGTTCTTCCACATGCACCATGTATTCTTCAATTGGGTGGTAGGCTGCTTCAGTTCCAACTTTGTCCGTGCGACGTACATGAACACTGGGGAAGAAAGCAAGAGGTTAGCTTCTCCCCCAAACTGCAAGCCCTCTTTGCTTTGTGAAGCTGGCGGTCGCTATTGGAAATAGTCCTAATCGAGAAATAATAATGTGGTAATTGTGTTAATCGAGTAGCTGTTTCACAGAGCCAGCAGAGAGACGATGGGCCGGATGGCCTCCTCTGTGCTATATCACTGGGTGATCTTCCCTGCAAACTAATATTCACGCTTAAAGCGTCAGCTTGTCACAGGCTGAAGGGTTCGAGCATTTTGATATTAATGTTGTGTGACCCTTGTTACCAGCAAATAAGCCTGTCGCCAGGAGGAATAAATAAAGATATTTTATAAACACTCAAATGTGAAGTGACAGAGGAAGATGTTAATGCTAATTGAACCACATCTTTCAGTGATATGTCTTAATGATCGCATGTCTTACCCTCATAAATGTTTTAGTGGGGTGGAGAGACCCTGTCGAATGAGGTGGATTCAGTGATCAAAACCATCAAAGTGAAATCTACGCATTGCTGTTCTTGGTAAATTTGAAAATCAAAACAGCAAAAGTAGCCAGCTGAACTTTAATTAGAGAAACATGCACACTGAGTAAAATCTTTTCTCCTCCCCCACCCCGTGCTCCTCTCTGCAGTGTGTTTGCACAGTAACGTGCACCCTGTGGATCTTCACTCCTGTATCCCTGATTCATCTGAGTCCTGACTGTGAACACTGGCAGGCAATTCATAGCAGGGAGTATCACAGCCAAGCCTTATAATATGATTCACATGTGGCAGACACACACACACACACACACACACACACACACACACACACACACATATGCAGACACACACACATATGCAGACACACACACACACACACGCGGAGACACACACACACAAACATGCGCGCACACACGCGCGGACACACACACGCAGACACACACACGCAGACACACACACGCAGACACACACACGCAGACACACACACGCAGACACACACACGCAGACACACACACGCAGACACACACACGCAGACACACACACGCATGGGCACACACACGCATGGGCACACACACACACATACATATGCAGACACACACACACACACACGCGGAGACACACACACACAAACATGCGCGCACACACGCGCGGACACACACACGCAGACACACACACACACACACACACACACACGCATGGGCACACACACACACATACATATGCAGACACACACACACACACACGCGGAGACACACACACAAACATGCGCGCACACACGCGCGGACACACACGCAGACACACACACGCAGACACACACACGCAGACACACACACGCAGACACACACACGCAGACACACACACGCAGACACACACGCAGACACACACGCAGACACACACACGCAGACACACACACGCAGACACACACACGCAGACACACATGCAGATACACACACACATGCAGACACACACGTGGAGACACACACACACGCAGACACACACGTGGAGACACACACGTGCAGACACACAGACACACACACGCGGACACATACCACACACACGGACACACACAGACACATACATATGAACACACATACACGGACACACATATGGAGAGAGACACACGGAGATGCACACCACACATGACATATGCAGATACATACATAAACACAGACACACACATGCAGATGCACATCACACGCAGACGCACATACATGCGAATGCTCAAAGACATACACAGACACCTCAAACAAGCCGAGCCCAGTACATGATAATGTTGGTCACCTTGTTGCTGTGTATGGCTCAGTGACTGACAGGAGTAACAAGCTGAGCTCTGTAAAGAATTCCTGCAGAATTACAGGAGACCATCCGGCCTACTGTGTGTGCACTCATTTTCCCACCTTCTCCCGGTAAATCTGCACATTCGTACTTTTCAAACATTCAGCTAATTGCTTTTTGCAGCCGCGATTGGACCTGCCTCCACCGCACTCCAGGCAGTACATTCCAGACCTCATCCATCACTGCCTGAACAGATTTTCCTCTTGTCACTTTTACTTCTTTTGTGAATGACTAAGTCTGTGCCTCTCGTTCTCAATGTTTTCCTGAATTGTGAGATTCTCCCTGTTCAGCCCCTGTCATATCATAGAATCCCTACGGTGGAGGCCATTCAGCCCATCGAGTCGGCACCCACAACAATCCCACCCAGGCCTATTCCCGTAACACCACATATTTAATCTCCCTGACACTAAGGGGCAATTTAGCACGGCCAATCCACCTAACCTGCACATCTTTGGAGCGTGCGAGGAAACCGGAGCACTCGGAGGAAACCCACGCAGACACGGAGAGAATGTACAAACTCTGCACAGACAGTGACCGGAGGCTGGAATTGAACCTAGGCCCCCTGGCACTGTGAGGCAGCAGTGCTAACCACTGTGCCACCCTCTCATCTCATCTCCCAGCCTTCTTTGCTCTGAGGGAAACAATCCTAATTTCTCCAATCCTCGTAACTGAAATTCCTCATCACTGGAATTATTCTCAAGAATCTTTTCTGCATTCTCTCCAAAGCTGTCATATCCTTCCTAAAGTGCGAAATCCAGAACTGGATGCAGTACTCCAGCCGAGGCGGAACAAGTGTTTTATACGGGTTTAACATAAGCTCTTGTACTCTATGCTCCTATTAATAAAGGCTAGGATTCTGTGTACTGCATTAATCACTCTCCCAACCATTGCCATGGTCAATGACTTATGCACATATACCCCCAGGCACCCACCCTTGCAACTCCATTTGAATTGTACATTTTATTCTGTCTCTCTGAGCTCTTCCCAACAGAATGAATCACTCCTCACTTCTCCACATCGTACTTCATCTGCCATCTGTCCGCCCATTCCACAACTAGTGTCGACAATCCTTTGAAATTCTACACAATCCATTTCACAGTTCACAATGCTTCCAGACTTCATATCGTCCACATATTTTGAAATCGTGCCCTGGACGCCAAGCTCCAGGTCGCTATCAGGAAAAGTAACACTGCCCTCAAACCCCCCACACTCCCCTTTCCACCTGGAACTCCACTAAAGCCCACCACCACTCTGCTTGCTGCCTCTCAGCCAATATAGTGTTGCCACTGAACAGTCTGGAAACATTCTAAATTTATAACATTTTTAACTTGGGGATACAATATCATAGAATCCCTACAGTGCAGAAGGAGGCCATTTGGCCCATCAAGTCTGCACCGACAGCAATCCCACCCAGGCACCACTCCCGCAATCCCAAGTATTTACCCTGCAAATCCTCCTGACACTAATGGGCAATTTAGCATGGCCAATGCACCTAACCCGCACATCTTCACAAGGACCCGGGTTCGATTCCCGGCTTAGGCCATTGGCTGTGTGCAGTTTGCACATTCTCCTCGTGTCTGCGTGGGTTTCCTCGGGATGCTCCAGTTTTCTCCCAAACTCCAAAGATATGTAAATCGGGTGGATTAGACATGTTAAGTTTGTGGGGTCGCGTTTTTAGGTTAAGTTTATTTCTTAATTCACAAGTAAGGCTCACATTAACACTGCAATGAAGTTGCTGTGAAATTCCCCAAGTCGCCACACTGTGGTGCCTGTTCACGTCAACGCACTCTACCCAGCACGTCTTTCGGACTGTGGGAGGAAACCTACGCAGTCACGGGGAGAATGTGCAGACTCCACACAGACAGTGTCCCAAGCCAGGGATCGAACCCAGGTCCCTGGTGCTGCGAGGCAGCAGTGCTAACCACTGAGCTATCTTGCCAACCACATGTGTATAGAGTGGGATTAGGGACTGGGTATGATGCTCTGTCAGAGAACCATTGCAGAAGTGATGGTCTGAATGACCGCTTCTGCACTGTAAGGATTCTATGATCTTTGGACTGTGGGAGGAAACCGGAGCAGCCAGAGGAAACCCATACAGACATGGGGAGAATGTGCTAATTCCACTCAGACCCGAGGTCAGAATTGAACCTGGCTCCCTGGCGCTGTGAGGCAGCAGTGCTAGCCACCGTGCATTACATTTGGCAGAATTGGTCAGGATACTCTTCAAGCAAGCAGTAGCCATGTAACTACTTGTGCCTCCATTACTACCGGGGGAGGACTGATTTGCATCAGTAACCATGCAGTTGCGGTGTTCACTTTAAGCAGGTGGCCTTTGAGCCAATGGCCAGATTAATCTTGGGTTTGTGGCTGGGAGTAATACTCTGCGGAGTCCCTTCACCCAAACCCCTTTATTTACAAACTCTAACAGCAGCACACAACATGCTCGCAGTCAGCAGTCTACCTCCGGGGCTGCCAGAGGAACTGGCACTCCTGGTTAAATACTGGGCAAAGACTTTCTGATTGGCCCATCA
The DNA here is from genome assembly GCF_965287045.1 of Carcharhinus amblyrhynchos. Classification (NCBI taxonomy): domain Eukaryota; kingdom Metazoa; phylum Chordata; class Chondrichthyes; order Carcharhiniformes; family Carcharhinidae; genus Carcharhinus; species Carcharhinus amblyrhynchos. The sequence continues at coordinate 73,827,054 of NC_137337.1, read as the reverse complement.
ATTATTGTTGGGTGCATTGGCCATCCTAAATTGCCCCTTAGTGTCTCTGAATGTGTAGGTTAGAGGGATTAGAAGAACAAAGAAAATTACAGCACAGAAACTGGCCCTCAGTGGGGTAAATACGTGGGGTTATGGGGATGGCGGCTAGGTGGGGTTGTTGTTGGTGTAGACTCAAAGGGCTGAATGGCCTCCTTCTGCACTGTAGGGAATTGGATCCTTAATCAGGGAGCTCGTACTCCAATAGGCCAACCTCAAAGACCTGACTGAACTCATTACAGGAGGCTATTGCCACTAACATTCAAAGACTGGGTTCTGGCAGATTTGGATTGGCAGCGGAGGATGGAAAGTTCTAACTCTTGCCGAGCTTTTCACATGCTAGAATCCGATGCAAATATAGAAATGGGTGCAAGGTAATACTGGCTGCTGTTCAATGAAATGGAATAAGGTACATTGTGCTGCTGCCAAATTATGTTTTTTTAACACTCAAGAGGTTTCTAGCGTGTGCTGAATTTAGAACGGAGGTGGATTGCCCCATGACACTGATAAGAACCTGAAGTCTTAATAGGTACTTAAAAATATCTTATTTTTATTTTTACACTCCAATTGTACGAGAATAAAAATAAACATTTATCTTTCTCGTTTCACTTTCCAAAGGAAGGCAAAAGCAAGTTGAATTAGTTTTGCGTTGTTGAACTTGATGCCAGCCCGCCAACAACAGCTCCACATTTATATAGCGACTTTAGTGTAGAAAGTATCCAAGATGGTTCAGTAAGGGGGTATTGGGAACATGCTGACCCAGATAGAGAGAGCAGGATGCACGATCGAATACATGACCAAAGCACATGGCTTTAAGGGGGGTTTTAAAAAGACGGGAGGGAGGTGGGGAGAGCTTCCCACACCTGGTGATATACTAAGGCAGACTTTCATCTGTTTCCATAGCTAGTAATTCCTGGAATAGGTCACTAATTTGTCACCAGGAGGCTTATAGCTTAGAATCATAGAAATCCTACAGTGCAGAAGGAGGCCATTTGACCCATCGAGTCTGCACCGACCACAATCCCACCCGTGCCTTATCCCCGTAACCTCACTTGTTTACCCTGCTAGCACCTGCACCCCTCCCCAACACCAAGGGGCAACTTAGCGTGGCCAATCCACCTAATTCGCACATCTTTGGACCGTGGGAGGAAACCAGAGCACTCGGAGGAAACCCACACAGACACCGAGAGAATGTGCAAAGTCCGCACAGAGTGGCCCAAGCCAGAAATCGAACCCGGGTCCCTGACGCTGTGAGGCACAGTGCCACTATGCCACCAAGCCACTTAAGAGGCACCACTCCACACCAAGCGTGGTTGACCAGGAGTCTCTCCCACTCTTATCACCCAGCCACTCGTGTGCTTGGAAGGATTTGTAGATTGATACACTTAACCTGTTCTTTCTTGGCCATCAAGTCCTGGGAAGGGACTCAACCAGTATCTTGGGTTCATGTCACACTATCTGTAACCCCCATGACTTGCCTGAACTTGCAACATATGACTTACTGTCCTGTCTGGAGACAATACACATCTCTTTAACCTATGCTTAATGCTATCTCCACTCACATTGTCTGCACCTTTAAGACTTGATTAGCTGTAAAGACTCGCATTCTAATCATTATTCTGTAAACTGTGTGTGCCTTTATATGCCCTGTTTCTGATCAGAATTTTCCACTCACTGACGAAGGAACAACGTTCCAAAAGCTTGTGGTGTTTACAATCAAATAAACCTGTTGGACTTTAACCTGGTGTTGTGAGAGTTCTTACTGTGTTTACCCCAGTCCAACGCCGGCACCTCCACAACTGTGGGACTCAAACCCAGGGTTTCTGCCTCAAAGGCAGGGACACTAACCCATTGCTCCACAAGGCCTACTTCACTGTCCTCTGCCATTCCCTAATTATTTCACAGATTTGCAATGCAACCATACGGCAGTGCAGAGTGTGGAATGAAGAATGGATACAGAATGAACACAGATAACGATAGGGGGATTGTACAAATACAAAAGAAGACTGCATTTCATTGTGGCACCATCCAGATGTTAAAAGAACATCTGGACGGTACCATGCAGCCTGTGTATCTTTGGACTGTGGGAGGAAACCGGAGCACGCGGAGAAAACCCACGCAGACACGAGGAGAATGTGCAAACTTCACACAGACAGCGACCCGAGGCTGGAATTGAACCCAGGTCCCTGGCACTGTGAGGCATCAGTGCTAATCACTGTGCCACCCAACAATATCTCATTCAACTTAATTACTTCATAATAGAGCAAGGGGTAATAGTGCAGCTTTAAGAATTTGCCTCAACAGCAGCTATCTAGTAACGCACATTGTACTTACGGAGTTAGAACAGTTCCTACCCAATTATTGGATGCCTGAAGCCAAGCTTTCTCGTTGCCTCCTCAATTTCCTTCTCCAACCAGCTTTGCGGACGTATCAAGTACTTGACGAACTGTGAAACCCACCAGACTGATGGATCGCCGTGCAGGTGAGTCAGTCGACCTGCGAGGTCCTCGGGGATAGCCAGGGGCAAGTACGGCGGTCGTGGGTGCAGGCTGTCAACTATAGGCAGTTCCACCACCTGGATGTTTTTATCGTTGGCCTCACCTACAAACAAAAAGGAGCAGAGATCTGAATTTTGGATCCACTTTGTCAAATCGCGGCAGGTTGGCTGTAGTGACTGGGTGGGAGTGCGAGGATGCTTCCAGAACACATCCATGGCCCTCAAGCTGAGTCTCCATGAAGCTCGGGCTGGTTCGAGAGTGTTTAATGTTTTTCTGCTTGGTCTTGAGCTTGGGAGCGGCACGGTGGCACAGTGGATAGCACTGCTGCCTCACAGCGCCAGGGACACAGATTCAATTCTGGCCTCGGGTGACTGCCTGTGTGGAGTTTGCACATTCCCCCCATGTCTGCATGGGTTTCCTCTGGATGCTCCAGTTTCCTCCCACCCTCCAAAGATGTGCAAGTTAGGTTGGTTGGCCACGCTAAATTGACCCCCAGTGTGACGGGGATTAGCAGGGTAAATATGTGGGATTATGGGAATAGGGCCTGGGTGGGATTGTGGTCGGTGCAGACTCGATGGGTCGAATGGCCTCCTTCTGCTCTGTAGGGATTCTATGATTCTATGGACTGCCACGAACCTTGGGCTGGTTTGAGAGCGTCTAACATTTTTTTGATTGAACTGCAGTTAACCTGTTGTCAAAAGAGCCACAAACCTTTATTTGGTGGGACTTAGAAAGAGAAAAACAGCACAAGGAAACAGTGTGAAAAACTTGGATAGAAAACATTTGAAAAATAAAATGAATAAAGATTACTTTTTTTATATAAAAGCCTGAAAACTGCAATTCTCTTGGGTTAAGAGACATTTCTTTCCTGCAAACAGCTGTAATTTAAATTGAAAACATTCTTTCTAGTTGTATCACAGCTTGGTATGGCTTCTGATCCGACCAAAACCACAAAGAAACTACAAAAGGTTGTGAATGTAGCCCAGTCCATCACGCAAACCAGTCTCCCATCCATTGACTCAGTCCATACTTGGAATCAGAATCCCTACAGTGCAGAAGGAGGCCATTTGGCCCATTGAGTCTGCACCGAAAACAATCCCACACAGGCCCTATCCCCACAATCCCATGCATTTACCCAAGCTAGTCCCCGCTGCCTTGGAAAAGCAGTCAGCATTATCAATGACCTCATGCACCCCGGAAATTCTCTCTTCCACCTTCTTCCATCAGGAAGGAGATAGCAAAGTCTGAGGTTACGTACCAACAGACTCAAGAACAGCTTCTTCCCTACTGCCATCAGACTTTTGAACGGACTTAGCTTAGATTAAATTGATATTTCTCTACGCCCTAATAATCATAGCTAGGTTAATGGGACCGTGGTGATGTTAATGATGTAACAGTGACTTCAGTGATCAAATGATTGAAATGATCTAAGGGAGCCTGGTGCAGAATAGTCTGCGGTGAGGAGAGATTTCTTAACCCAGAGGGTGGTGAATGTGTGGAATTCACGACCACAGAAAGCAGTTGAGGCCAAAACGTTGTGTGATTTCAAGCAGAAATTAGACATAACCCCTAGGGCTAAAGGGATTGAGGGATAGCGGGGCAGGAGGAGGGATCAGGGTCTTGAATTTGATGATCACAATGAATGTTGGAGCAGGCTCGAAGGGCTGTGTGGCCTCCTGGTTTCTATTTGTCCCGAGTACCATGTGCTCACACTGACGTCTTTGTATATCATTCTTAATTGTTTGAAGTTCTATATCAACTATCTCAAACCTGTCAAAGAGCAAGAAAGCAACATCCAGGTACAGTAATCAACAAAACGTGTTAGAAACATAGAAACTAGAAGGAGTAGGCCATTCAGCCCTTTGAACCTGCTATGTCATTCATTTGGCACAGCTGATCATCAAATTCAATATCCTTCCTCCCCTAATACTTGATGCCTTTAGCCCCAAAATTTATATCTAATTTCTTCTTGAGATCAGAATATTTTGATAATTGTATTGGTAATAATAAAACATGGTCATAAGCAAAGCTTATTAAAGGAGTAAACCATAGATAAGGAGAACATGCCCCTGTCTACATCAACGGGGACAAAGTAGAAAGGGTCGAGAGCTTCAAGTTTTTGGGTGTCCAGATCAGCAACAACCTATCCTGGGGTCCTTCCCCCCCCCCACCCCCACCCCCACCCACCCCCCCCCCCACCCCCCCCCCCCCCACCCCCCCCCCCCCCCCACCCCCACCCCCCACCCCCCCCCCCACCCCCCCCCACCCCCACCCCCCACCCCCACCCCACCCCCCCCCCCACCCCCACCCCACCCCCCCCCCACCCCCACCCCACCCCCCCCCCCCACCCACCCCCACCCCACCCCCCCCCCCCACCCACCCACCCCCACCCACCCCCCCCCCCCCCCCCACCCCCCCCCCCCACCCCCCCCCCCACCCCCACCCCCCCCCCCACCCCCCCCACCCCCACCCACCCCCCCCACCCACCCCCCCCACCCACCCCCCCCCCCCACCCACCCCACCCCCCCCACCCCCCACCCCCCCCCACCACCCCCCACCCCCCCCCCCCACACCCCCCACCCCCCCCCACCACCCCCCCCACCCCCCACCCCCCCCCCACCACCCCCCACCCCCCCCCCCCACACCCCCCACCACCCCCCACCCCCCCCCCACCACCCCCCACCCCCCCCCCCCACACCCCCCACCACCCCCCACCCCCCCCCCCCCACCCCCCACCCCCCCCCCATGCTGACATTATAGTTACGAAAGCCCACCAATGCCTCTACTTTCTCAGAAGCCAAGGAAATTTGGCACGTCAGCTACAACTCTCACCAACTTTTACAGATAGAAAGCATTCTTTCTGGTTGTATCACAGCTTGGTATGGGCTCCTGCTCTGCCAAAGACTGCAGGAACTACAAAAGGTTGTGAATGTAGCCCAATCCATCACACAAACCAGCCTCCCATCCACTGACTCTGTCTACACTTCCCGCTGCCTCGGCAAAGCAGCCAGCATAATTAAGGATCCCAGACATTCTCTCTTCCACCTTCTTCCTTCAGGAAAAAGATACAAAAGTCTGAAGACACGTATCAACCGACTCGAGAACAGCTTCTTCCCTGCTGCCTTCAGACTTTTGAATGGACCTACCTCGTATTAAGTTGATCTTTCTCTACACCCTAGTTATGACTGTAAACCTACATTCTGCACCCTCTCCTTATGAATGGTATGTTTTGTCTGTATAGTGTGCAAGAAGCAATGCTGTATGTTTTTACTGTAAGTTAATACATGTGACAATAATAAATCAAATCAAATCAAATAAAGCTCGGTAAAATTGTGGAAAAACATAAAAGCTGACCTTTTGGTTCTATAACTTTAAATACTTACCAGAGTCTCGGAGGACACAGGTCTTGTTCTCTACTCCTGTTGTTCCCAATGATAAGAGCCATTTCCATGAAGTATTTAAAGGGAGCAGTTCAGTGTCTGCTCTCTAAAATAGCCAACTATTCCAGCTGTACGTGTGATCCTTCTCAAACAGCCTTCCTGCCAAATCCTAATCCAGACCATTCTGCACAAATCCCCACATCAAGCAGCTACCCCCCATCACTCACAAGCATTTAGTTCTTGTGGCGCAGTGAGTTAGCATCCCTGACGCCAGAAGCTCTGAGTTTGAGTCCCACCCCAGGACCTGATGAGCAAGGAAGGTGTGTTTGAACATGTGGCAAATACTAGGATTTTATAGGGTGGCACAGTGGTCAGCACTGCAGCCTCACAGCGCCAGGGACCCGGGTTCGATTCTGGCCTTGGGTGACTGGGATTGTGGTCGGCGCAGACTCGATGGGCCGAATGGCCCCCCCTTCTGCATTGTAGGGATTATGGAAGGCAGGACTAGCGTTCACTTTCCAGCTGAGTCCTGACATCGTCATGTCACGTTGTTCCAAAGTGTTCCATACCGGTGCGGTTTCCCACTGCTCCCATTGTGGAGAAGCAGACGCGGGTTGAAAATTCCGAGCAGACCATCAGTTTCACCCCGGTCTCCAGTGGGTTTCCCAATCAGCCAGAGCAGGGCAGTTACCATGGGAAATTCATGCCAGCGTGAAAGTGATATTTGCATCCCTGCCATCTCTCCCTTCCCATCATTGAACCCGGCGGTGGGTACCAATGGGATAATCCTGCTCACTGGCTGAAAAAAACCGGCCTTTCACACCAGCAGGGTTTTCCAGTCCTGCTGCCAGTTAATGAAGGTTTGGCTGAGCGCCAAATTCTCTATCCTTGCTGGCAGCTGTGACAAGATGTGAACAGCTGGAAAATTCCGGTCATGGTTTTCGAAATGCTATTGCTACAGATTGATTAGAAACATACGTGATACATATTGGGAATTTTTTTTACTCATTTGCAGGACATGGTGTCACTGGCTAGGCCAGCATTTATTGTCCATCCCTAGTTGCCCCTGGAGGGCATTTGAGAGTCAACCACATTGCTGCGGCTCTGGAGTCACATGTAGGTCAGACCAGGTAAGGATGGCAGATTTCCTTCCCTAAAGGACATTAGTAAACCAAATAGGTTTTTCTGACAATCGGCAATAATCTCATGGTCATCAGTAGATTCTTAAATCCAGATATTTTTTATTGAATTCAAATTCCACCATCTGCTGTGGCGAGATTCGAACCAGGATCCCCAGAACATTAGCTGAGTTTCTGGATTAGTAGTCTGGCGATAATAGCACTCGGCCATCGCCTCCCCTGGAAATCGATCTTCTCCTCGTTTTTGCCTACCAGGACCTCCATACACCTACCCGAGACTAACGAAGCAAGTTTCCAACTTGAATAAAGGGATCAGCGACTGAGCTAAAGTCTGCTCTGCCGACTTCTGTGGCAGGCAAATAACATTGTATTTCAGCCCTCAGATAACGAAGGAAAAGGACACCGTCTGATATTGTGCAGGGCCATTTCATACAATTCGCTATTGATTGTTATTTCTGCAGGCTGGTTTCCAACGAAACAAGCACTTCCTTTTCAAGAAAGGTCTTTCTGCCTCTGCACACTGCAGAGAGAGAGGGTTCACGGGGGCAACCGTCGCAAACAGCGCTGCTGAAAATGGCCACTCGCTACAGCTGAGGATGTGAGTCCTCTTGAGACATATTCTCCGGAGCTGCCTAATCTGCGGAATTCGCCTTTCAATCTCTTTCTTAACAGCTGCTCCATTTGATAGTAGGCTGTGGCTCAGACTGCACTGTTCTCATTGTTGAACAGAGACACGAAGCTCACTTCCAGTGGTTTAATTCCTTTTCTTTCCAAAACATTCATCCTCGAGAGAGAGAGAGAGAGATGTTGCCTGTCCCTGGTTTCCCGAGAAAGTGCAGACATGGTCTGCTACAGGCCACTCCGAGGGCTGTTCAGAATCATGTCATTGAGGCGTCACAGCAGTCAGCACTGCTGTCTCACAGCGCCAGGAATCTGGGTTCGATTCCCGGCTTTGGGTCACTGTCCGAGTGGAGTTTGCATGTTCTCCCCATGTCTGCGTGGGTTTCCTCCGGGTACTCTGATTTCCTCCCACACTCCAAAGATGCGCAGGTTAGGTGGATTGGCCATGGTAAATTGCTCCTCAGTGTCCAAACATGTCAGGTTAGGTCGAATGGCCATGGTAAATTGCCCCTTAGTGTCCCAAAATATGTAGCTTAGATGGATTAGCCATGGTAAATGTGTGGGGTTATGAGAATAGGATGGGGAAAAGGGCTGGGAAGGTACTCTGTCAGAGAGAGTCAGTGCAGACTCGATGGGCCAAATGACCTCCTTCTGCACTGTAGGGATTCTATGATTTATGTTTTCCTATGAGCAAGCCCAATAATTATCAATAATAAATCAAATCAAAAAGCCTCGAGATCAATAAGGCCATTGACCTGTACAGGAATCGAACTAGCAACCTTAACGTTACTAACATCATGCTTTAACAATGTCAGCCAACTGTCCTTCCCTAAAGGACATGAGTGAAATGTTCATTTCTGCTGATGCTAATGTTTTTCAATCCATTTTCTTTTTGAAACCAAACTCATTTTTTCAGATTGCCACAGTGACATGTTGACTTACATTTTCTGGATTTTAAATTCAGGGTTACAAATCCACCAGCTCATTGAGCCACTCTGCTGCTACCCTGCGGGCAGATAGCTTTGACTACTTTGGATTTATTTTAGTAATTCCTCTTCACAGAACTGTTGTGGCACAGCAGGAGGCCATTTGGCCCATCATATGTACACTGGCTCTCAAAATGAGCATTAGTGAACAGTACGGTGGCACAGCGGTTAGCACTGCTGCCTCACAGCGCCAGGGACCCAGGTGCGATTCCTGGCTTGGGTCACTGTCTGTGTGGAGTTTGCACATTCTCCCCGTGTCTGCGTGGGCTTTCTCTGGGCGCTCCGGCTTCTTCCCACAGTCTGAAAGACGTGCTGAGTAGGTACATCGGCCGTGCTAAATTCTCCCTCAGTGTAACCCGAACAGGCGTCGGAGCATGGCAGCTTGGGGATTTTCACAGTAACTTCATTGCAGTGTTAATGTAAGCATACTTGTGACATGAATAAATAAACTTTGCTTTACTTACCTTTTCCCTATAACCCCTGCACACTGTTTCCATTCAATTAATCATCCAATACTTCATCAAATGTCTCCGGACAGGGATCAAAGTGAGAAAGCAGGATTAGGCTGTTGAATTGGACGATCAGCCATGATCGTGATGAATGGTGGAGCAGGCTCGAAGGGCCAAATGGCCTCCTCCTGCTCCTATCTTCCTTCCATCGGGTAAAAGATACAAAAGTCTGAGATCACGTACCGACGGATTCAAGAACAGCTTCTTCCCTGCTGCTGTCAGACTTTTGAATGGACCTATTATATATGAAGCTGATCTTTCTCTGTACCCTAGCTGTGACTGTCTTCTCCTTTCCTTCTCCCCTACGTACTCTATGAATGGTATGTTTAGCCTGTATAGCATGTAAGAAACAATACTTTGCATTGTGTCCGAATACTTGTGATGAAATAAATCAAATCAATCAAGTTTAAAATTAGAGATCGGCTACGCAGAGATGTCAGGAAGCCCTAGTTCACACCAATAATAAATACGATGTGGAGTTGCCAGTATTGGACTGGGGTAAGCACAGTAAGAAGTCTCACAACACCAGGTTAAAGTCCAACAGGTTTATCTGGTAGCACGACCTTTCGGAACGTTGCCTCTTCATCAGATGAGTGCCCAGGAGTGGCTCCGAAAGCTCGTGCTACCAAATAAACCCGTTGGACTTTAACCTGGTGTTGTGTAACAGTAATAAATACAATCAAATCAAAAGTTTGAACCTGCCTCCATCAGATTTTTGGCCAGTGAATTTCAGACCCCAAGCACTCGCTGTGTTAAGAAGTTTCTCACATCGCATTTGCTCTTGAAAAACACTGAGACTGAGAAGGGGAATGAATAAGTAGTTGAGAAAGGAAAAAAAATCAGGATATTGGGAAGGAGCGGGGTTATCGGATTAATGTGGATTGGGAAGGAGCGGGGTTATCGGATTAATGTGGATATCACAACAGAGACTATGAAAATTGATTAACTGGCACTCAGATTGTGAATGATGCTTCATAAATACAAGTCATTCTTCATTTATTTTCCTATTCTCTGTAAATGAACTGACCTTTCGGGGTAGGCACAGGGTATGATAACGGAACGGTGCCGTGAAATTAGAGGATTCGCTGCCCCAATAAACATTTGAAATGGGTAAACGGGCTTGCAAGGCAACTTAGCTCACCAGGCTGGGACAGAGACAGAACAGAGTGATGTTGAGGCACTGTTCAGATATTTGCTGACGTGTATCTATTAAGTACGTCTCACATGGAAAACAAGAGGGGAGATATTGTGAAATTGCCACCTGCTGGGTTCCTGACCTTGCCATCCACTGGGACAGTCCCAGGTGAATTTGAGACACCAACTCGCCCCAGGGGAGGGGAGAAGAGAGGGGCACAGCTGGAGGGCTGCCGGTGCCACCTTTGAAACCATCTTGGACTCTGGGGACATCAATGATGAATGTCGATTCTGAGGAATGTGGGAAAGTGGTGATGCAGCTGGAGTGTGGGTCCATTACCCCGGCAAAGTGCTGAGTGGGACAAGTCACGTCTTTGCAGCAGGTCACAGTAGGAGGAAAACCTCCCCCCCACACCCCCCCGAAACATCCAGTTTGCTGGTGAGGCAAATTTACCATGAAGATTCGCAATTGTGCTCTGCCCACAGAACGCATCGGGAAATACAACCTGTGACAAGACATTACACAAGGGAACGAGGGGGGTGAGAAATTTACCAGGTTTCTTTTTTTAACCTTTTTATAACGTAATTAGATGCAAATCAACGGGTTTACACAAAGGTCAAACGAGATTGACAACCACTGAGAGGGAATGGGAATTTTAATTGCCAAATTTGGCATTTGCATACCAAATATAAAGGTAGCGCGAAGAGGCGGTTCACATCCCCAACACCTCCTCAGTCAGTCAAACAACATCCTTCTGGGGCTGACTGCTTCCTACTCTATTGTGAGCCGTTGTAAAGGCACCATGGCTTGAGGGGGGGTGGGGGGGTACCTGAATCTGTCATCTGTTGGACTAAGTGGAGCAAGTTATCAGTGCCGTCCCCGTAACCTGTAAACAGGAGGGGGGCTGGTTTGCCTCTGGTTCCTGCTGTTGTGTCTCAGTGCTCCATCAGTTGTGTCGACTGACGGGAGCGCTTGTGTTCGCCGAAGGGATTATTAACAAAGGTTAGCACAGCGGGCTGTAATAATTAACGGAAAAATTTCAGGCTCCAGCAGGACATCATAATTAAAAAGGCAATTTGAAGTCGTGGCATAAATTTCGATGATTCAAAACGGCATCCTCGACTTTCAGGCTTGCTGCATCGGTTTTCTCTCTCTGTTGTGATCTCTCCATCTTGCCGCCTGCTTGGGTTTTCTTTTCATTTGTTCCTGGGACATGGGCATCACTGGCTGGGCCAGCATTTACTGCCCATTCCTAGTTGTCCCTGGTGGGCAGGTGAGAGTCAACCATCTTGCTGCGGCTCTGGAGTCACATGTAGGCTGGACTGGGTAAGATCCTGACCTCTCACCCTCCACTGGGACAGTCCCAGGTGAATCTGACCCTAACCATCTCACCCCGTGGGTGGGGAACGGAGTGGGGCACAGCTGGAGGTCTCTCAGGTTGCTGGTGGCACATTTGGAATAATCATGGGCTCCGGGGAGTAGGTGACTGTGTTTGGCCAAAGGATCTCTCTATTTGTCCCTCCGATACTCCCCCCCCCCCCCAGTCCTGAGCCCCCCATTCTCCCTTTAGAAGTCATCGAAGGAATCCCCCCTCCCTTGTTTTACTCTACAAGCCAAACCCCTCCCTGTAGCTCCTAAGAATTAAACTACTGCCTCACAGAGCCAGGGACCTGGCTTTGATTCCTGGTCGCCATCTGCGCAGAGTTTGCACATTCTCCCCGTGTCTGCATGTGTTTCCTCCGGGTGTGTTGGTTTCCTCCCACTGTCCAAAAGATGTGCTGGTTAGGTGCACTGGCACTCCCCCTCAATGTACGCGATCAGGCACCGGAATGTGACGACGAGGGGATTTTCACAGTAACTACATTGCAATGTTAATGTAAGCCTTACTTGTGACACTAATAAATAAACTTAAATTTCAACTTAAAACTAATGGACCCGTGGATTGCTAACCACCCAGATGTAGCCTATTGTCCATCGAGGTTTTTAAGAAAATATTTTCTTGCCCAGGAGATGGGCTTGGCTGGCGATGCCAGTGTTTATTGCCCATCCTGAATTGCCCTTGGGAAGGGTAATTGTGTGCACTCTTGCCCACCCATCTGGCCTGCTGCTGGGCAGAAGTCTGTGGCATCTCTGTTAAACGAGGCATGGTCATTGCCATAAGACATAGGAGCAGAATTAGGCCATTCGGCCCATCAAGTCTGCTACACCATTCAATCGTGGCTGATACTTTTCTCATCCCCATTCTTCTGCCGTTTCCCCATAACCCCTGATCCTCAAAGACCTATCTATCTCTGTCTTAAAGACACCTGGCCTCCACAGCCTTCTGCGACAAAGAGTTCCACAGATTCACCACCCTCTGGCTGAAGAAATTCCTCCTCATCTCTGTTTTAAAGGATCATCCCTTCAGCCTGAGGTTGTGCCCTCTGGTTCTGGTTCTAGTTGCGATCAGCAACGTCAGGCTCGGTGAGACTCTGCAGGGTTCCTTGGCCGATTGTGGCCTTCGAAGCACCCTCCCTCCCTCGGTGCCCATGCATTCCATTCACACAACACCCGAAAACGGAATCTCAACTGATTCATCTCATGACATTCAAACCTCCGCTTGTATATCAGACTCTTCACCAAGACTGCAAAGGAACTACGAAAGGTCGTGAATGTAGCCCAATCCATCAGGCAAACCAGCTTCCCATCCACTGACTCCGTCTACGCTTCCCGCTGCCTTGGCAAAGCAGCCAACATAATTAAGGGCCTTACGCACCCCGGACATTCTCTCTTCCACCTTCTTAATTCGGGAATAAGATACAAAAGTCTGAGGTCACGTATCGACTCAAGAGCAGCTTTTTCCCTGCTGCTGTCAGGCTTTTAACTAGACTTGCCTTGCATTAAGTTGCTCTTTCTCTACACCCTAGCTATGACTATAACACTATATTCTGCACCCTCTCCTTTCCTTCTCTGTGGATGGTATGCTTTGTCTGTATAAGTGCGCAATCAACAATACTTTTCACTGTATGTTAATACATGTGACAATAATAAATCGAATCAAGCTTAGGTTCACTCTCCACCTGAAAGATCAAGGTGAAATCGGAGCCCTTTCAGTGAATGAAACTTGCTCTGTTCTGTAATACTGGCTCCTTTGCCAACGCGGACCCTTACTTATTGCATAGAGAGCGAGATCGAGATAAGCAAGCAGGTCAGTAGCCAACACAAATGAATGATCTGCCGTGCCCAGCGTGTAACATACCCCCTTTCCCATTAAGGCAGCGTTGGAAAATCATATCAAAGCACGCAGCTTCTGCACCCAGCTCCTTTTCAACAACCCCTGATGGTGAGAATGCGAAAGAGCCTTTCATCTCAGCTTGCCCTACCTCATGGCATTCCACATCCGTCACGGCCACTGACTCGGACCTCGGGATCGTACGGGACTGAATGGTTCCCAGTTTAACCTCGCAGGGAGAACAGAGGACACTCTCAGGGGTGTTGTTCAGGCTTAACATATCAGATAGCTGGGGGAAAAAGGCCACAGTCTCATGAGGGGCTTGACACTCCTGCTAACGGCTTGAATTGCAGTGCAGAGGAGGTCATGGCCCACTGCCTTTCAGATACACAGGAGCTCTTTGTCAAGTGTTGGGACTGTGAGATGTACTTAACATTCACTAGCAAGGATATTCTGGACAGAGTTGTATGCAAAACGTCACACAAAGTACGCAATGCACGCAAAGGCAAATTGGTATGTTGGCCTTCATAGCAAGAAGATTCATAGAAACCCGTAGAAAATCATAGAATCCCTACTGTGCAGAAGGAGGCCCATTGAGCCTGCACTGTCAACGATCCCACCAGGTCCTATCCCCAACATCCCACATATTTACTCCACTAATCCCTCTAAGCTACACATCCTGGGACACTAAGAAGCAACCTAGCATAGCCAATCAACTTAACCCGCACAACTTTGGACTGTGGGAGGAAACTGGAGCACCCAAAGGGAACCCACGTAGATGCGGGAGAACGTGCAAACTCTACACAGATCCAAGCCGGGAATTGAACCCGGGTCCCTGGAGCTGTGAGGGAGCAGTGCTAATCACTGTGCCAACGTACCACTCACACAAAGACAGAAGTAAGGATGCTTTGCCTCAATTATCCCTGGCATGATGAGGCCACATCTGGAATATTGTGCACAATTCTGGCCTCCCTATCCGAGTAAGGATGTTCCTGCCAAAGAGGGAGAGCAACGAAGGTTTACCAGACCCATCCCTGGGATGGCGGGATTGACGTACGAGGAGAGATTGAGTCGGTTAGGATTGTATTCACTGGAATTCAGAAGAATGGGGGAGGGGACTCTCACTGAAACCTATAAAATTCTAACACCACCAGACAGGGTAGATGCAGGAAAGATGTTCTCGATGGTGCAACCAGGGATCAAAGTCTACAGATATGGAGTAAACCATTCAGGAGGGAGGTGAGGAGAAATTTCTTCACCCAGAGAGTGGCGAATGTGTGGAATTCACCACCACAGAAAGTAGTTGAGGCCAAAACGTTGTACATTTTTAAGAAGGGATTAGATATTGCTCTTGAGTGAAGGGAATCAAAGGATATGGTGGGGGTGGCTGGGAGGCAGGATCAGGCCGTTGAGTTTGATGATCAGCCATGACTGTAATGAAGCTTCCTTCTGTGCCAAATGGCATGGTTTTCCGAGAGTGATAATGTTCCAACAGCCCCAAGAGTTGATCAGAGGCTGCAGCAAGCTCGAAGGGCCGAACGGCCTACTGCTGCTCCTATTTTCTATAATAGTTAGATTTCCTATCCTTCCTTCCCTCCTTCTGGTTGATCTTTCTGATTGGACTCTTATTTTGGACAGCCTATGGTTCACAAGAAAAAAAGCCTCTGCATTGTGAGTCACTTTGGTTAAGAAAAGACTGCAGCCAATGTCTGCTACAACTCTCACCAAGTGTTACAAATATGCCATAGAAAGCATTCTTTCTGGTTGTATCACAGCTTAGTATGGGCTCCTGCTCTGCCCAAGACTCTGCAAGAAACTAAAAAAGGGTTGTGAACATAGCCCAGTCCATCATGCAAACCAACATCCCATCCACTGACTCTGTCTACAAATCCCACTGCCTTGGAAAAGCAGCCAAAATAATCAAAGTGCACCCCGGACATTCTCTCTTCCACCTTCTTTCTTCGGAAAAGTTGTACAAAAGTCTGAGATCATATACCAACCGACTCAAGAACAGCTTCTTCCCTGCTGCCATCAGACTTTTGAATGGACCTACCTCGCATTAAGTTGATCTTTCTTTAAACCCCAGCTATGACTGTAACATTACATTTTGCACTCTCTCCTCCTCCCCATGTGCTCTATTGCTTTGTCTGTATAGGATGCAAGAAATAATACCTTTCACTGTATCCCAATACAGGTCATCATAATAAATCAAATCATATTTTAAGTTGATCTTTCTCTACACCATAGCTATGACAGTAGCACTACATTCTGTACCCTCTCCTTTCCTTCTCCCCTATGTATTCAATGAAGAGAATGCTTTGTCTGTATAATGTGCAAGAAATAATACTTTTCTCTGTATCCCAATACATGTGACAATAATAAATCAAATCATGTATGAAGCTGATCTTTCTCTACACCTTAGCTATAACAATAGTCTGCACCCTCTCCTTTCCTTGTCTCCTATGTACTCTATGAACAGTATGCTTTGTTGGTATAAAGTGCAAGGAATAATACTTTTCACCGTATCCCAATACACGTGACAATAATAAATCAAATCATATATTAAGCTGATCTTTCTCTACACCCTAGCAATGACAGTAACACTACATTCTGCACCCTCTCCTTTCCTTCTCTCCTATGTACTCTATGAACAGCATGCTTTGTTGGCGTGAAGTGCAGGGAATAATACTTTCCATTGTATCCCAACACATGTGCCAATAATAAACCAAATCAAATCAACCAATTTACATTTCCCTGAAAGGTACGCCATGGTAAAAACACACTGGTTTGCCTGGTCTCAGAACTGTACTCCAGCATTCTGTACTCTCCTCCTGCCTCACCAATATACAATGTTTCCACTGGCTGATCACTCACTTGACATTTTATTTTAATGTGGGTTACAAGATACATCAAAACAAATGGCAGTCGGGCCATTGTTACAGAAGAGAAGAGTGGATGGTTCTCTCAAGAATTCTCCAGATCACTGCAGCCTCTGATCAACTCTTGGGGCTGTTGGAACATTATCACTCTCGGAAAACCATGCCATTTGGCACAGAACAAAGCTTCGTAATGAGTAGTTGGCAGCTGCAGATTCGCGGCTAATTTCTCCCACTAAAAGCGCTGACAGAGTTTCCAGTCTTCAGCTCCCACGGCTGACATCAATATGTTTATCCAAGAGATGGATTTCCTAATCAACTTTAACCGAACTGAACTTCACTCCTGCAATAACTGGAAGGCGACCTGTTGTGCATTGAAGGCTTTATTACGGACTGTAAATAGATGTATGTACAAACAAGGGTCCAACAAACCTAAAGATGCCACTGTTCTCCCTGGCTCCAACCGAGGGTCCTCCCTGACCCAAGACCCCGCACCCAATTGGTTGGTCTTCCTGTGCTGCCCCTCCACTGGGTCCGGCCTAATCACGTGAGCCTCAGGGATCACCCGCTTAAAAAGAGGGCACGTTACCGCAACTCCCAAAAAATAAGGTTTGGGAAATCCAAATGAGCTCAGAACTGCATAGGGATCTCCTCGGGGTGCAGTCCTGGAGATTGTGCCAACATCACGACCATTGTGGGTGGCACAGTGGTTAGCCCTGCTGCCTCACCGCGCCAGAGACCCGGGGTTCGATTCCCGGCTTGGGTCGCTGTCTGTGCAGAGTTCGCACATTCTCCTCGTGTCTGCGTGGGTTTCCTCCGGTTTTCTCCCACAGTCCGGAAGACGCGCTGATTGGGTGCATTGGGTCATGCTAAATCCGCCCTCAGTGTACCCAAACAGGCGCCGGAGGGTGGCGACTAGGGGGTTTTCACAGTAACTTCATTGCAGTGTTAACATAAGCCTACTTGTGACTAATAAATAAACTTTACATGACTTGTGAAGGCAAAAAAGGGTTCAGGTGAACACTTGGCATCTTTGGGAGGGTTCAGCTGTTTTCTGGATCTTACCTCGCTCCCTACCTGTTGGGACTAGAGTGCACACACTGGAGATCGGTGTGATCTGACTCAGCACCTCGGATTCATTTTATCAGCGGCAGGAACTTGCAGCGCAGGGCATCCGCACCCCTGGCACTGCCCACTCTGCCTCAGTTGGCCTTGTCAGGAGCAGGCTGTGGACATGACCCTTACAGCGCCAGTTTGCGTGTGGAAACTGCACGTTCTCCCCATGTCTGTGTGTGTTTCCTGTGGTTTCCTCCCACAGTCTGAGAGATGTGCTGGTTGGGTACATTGGCCGTGCTAAATTCTCTCTCAGCGTACCCGAACAGGCGCCGGAGTGTGGCGACTGGGGGATTTTCACAGTAACTTCATTGCGGTGTTAATGTAAGCCTACTTGTGACACTAGGAAATTGAAAAAACAATGGTCTCCTTCTGCATTGTAGGGGTTCTACATACCAGAGTAGCTAGTTTAGTTAATCGGAATAAAACTAAGGTGGAATTTTTTTATTCGTTCATGTGACATGGGCTTCGCTAGCTGGTCAATATTTATTGCCCATCCCTTAGTTACCTTGGAGGCAGTTGAGAATCAACCACATTGCTGTGGCTCTGGAGTCACATGTAGGCCAGACCGGGTAAGGACGGCAGATTTCCGTCCCTGAAGGGCATTAGTGAACCAGGCGGGTTTTTCCGACTTACGAAGTCAGAAGATGAAAGTTTCCGGATAAAGGTGCGCCAAACTGAAAAATCATCATTGCTTCTTTCTCCGCTGGCACTGCCGATTATTCCCAGCATTTTCTGATGGCATTTCAGACTTCCAGAGTCCACAGAACTGCAAAAAGGGCAGTTGATTCCTGTGATAATCCTGACAATAGGAATTGTTCTTTTAAAGATGAAGGTTCCGTCCCAATGTTTTCGTTGCAATAAAACTGTCAGCATCCCCACGATTAACCAGAAAGGGCTTTAACGCAGACAGAAAGCAAGGGATGTCCCAGGAATACAAACAAGCCATTCACCATCGCGAGTTTGACTTGTAGTTAAATCGTGCCTTTCAATGTCATTTACTTTTTGGTAGACATAGCTCCCCATTGCAAGTTTAATTTGCCACAATATATTTGCCTAGAGCTCCATCTGTCAGAGTGAATCTCCCCGTTAATTCCAAATTATCCAGGTGACTGGACATTTGATTCTAAATGTTACGCAACTGGACATGAATGTTAAAGGTGTCCATAACACACCTGGAGTTTCGCGTGTCCGATGGTCAGTTGTCATGGACGACACCTTGACGCACTGAAATCCATTGTTAAAGTAAAATCTCCGCTTGCTACCCAACTGTTGGATAGGGTAATTCATTTATTAGTCACAAGTAGGCTTACATTAACACTGCAATGAAGTTACTGTGTAAATCCCCTAGTTGCCATATCTGTTCGGGTACACTGAGGGGAAATTTAGCATGGCCAATGCACTTAACCAGCACGTCTTTCGGGCTGTAGGAGGAAACCCACGCAGATACGGGGAGAATGTGCAGACTCCACACAGACAGTGACCCCCAAGCTGGGAATCGAACCTGGGTCCCTGGCGCTGTGAAGCAGCAGTGCTAATCGCTGTGCCACCGTTTCCCAGGAAGTGTAGACGTAATCAATGGATGGGAGGCTGGTTTGTGTGACGGACTTGTTTTGTCTGCATAGCACGCAAGAAACAATACATTTCACAACCCTTTGTAGTTTCTTGCAGTCTTGGACAGAGCAGGAGCCATACCAAACTATGATACACCTGGAAAGGACGCTTTCTATGGTGCACCTGTAAAAAGCTGAAGGGAACATGCCAAATTTCACGTTTGTGGATGGGGTGCCAATTAAGCAGGGCTGCTTTATCCTGGGTGGTGTTACGCTTAAGTCATTAGGATGACATTTTTATACCCTCTGACCTATACCCGTGTCTAATAAAGTTAACAAAAGAGGTAAAGTAAACCTTGAGCTAACTGGTCAAGGGATGGCAACACTATGAGTATTTGTCCTGAGCTATTCGAACACATGACTGACATTGGGTGATCAACAAGGCCCAGGTACATTCCCGGGAGCTGAGTTGCGGGGGTGGGGGGCGGTCATCACTGGGCCTTCTTCAGATGGAAGGTGACCAGGGAAGATGGAAGAAAACCTGGGTAAAAGTTTCCCAACACTTCCACTGGAGATCAGAAAGCTGTCGCCACCAGCAATAAGGAACAACAGAGTCTGCAACATTGGATTGTTCATAAGATATAGGAGATTGGGCCATTTGGCCCATCAAGTCTGTTCCACCATTTGATCATGGCTGATATGCTCCTCATCCCCATTTCCCTGCCTTCTCCCCTCAACCCTGCAACCCGTTACCAATTAAAAATCCGTCTAACTCCATCTTAAATTTAAGAAGGAGTTAGACAGATTGTTTGCGATGGGTAAACCACGCTCGCTGTCCTGAGTTCCATAATTTGCTGTCTATTTAACTTATCTAAATTGTCACTTGGTAACAAACTACTTTAAAATCATCTGTAAATTTTCGATTGCCTCTTGTTCAATAGGGGCTTGCCATTCAGAATAATGCCAGGCCAGTACAATTGACGATCGAGGGGCAAGTACGTTATTAGTGAATCGCTCCCTCATTTTCCTAACTAAGTTCCAATATCAAGGAATTTGAACAAGAACCATTAAAACTGCTCTACCTTTGCCAACCAAGTTTATACAGCACTCAGTTTGCAGAGAATACAAACCAGGATTAAATGCTTAACACGTTAGGAGATACCAAACTGGAAAATGACAAGCTTTTCATTTGATGGTGGTTAATAGTCAAGGATTTCTGTTGCTGTGGGACACAACCAGGGCTTGGATTTATTGGCATGTTACTTGTGGTTGGACGGGGCATGCTGCGGGGGGGGGGCCTTTTGTTGCACTGACAACACCCAACGCTGCCAGGAAACCTGCGGCAGGGTGCACCATTGGCGGGACTGGAAGAACCCGCCAACACAAACACCTGGAAAACTTCATCCATAGAAACCTTAATGAGGGTCCACCCTTTCCTTCATAAAAGTCCGATACATAAGCAGCCCTGTTTATTTCATGGGGCGTGGCTTGGATCTTGCACTTAATGGTGAACAAACAATACATTTATCGTGGCTAATCATTTCGAACCTACACATCTTTTGGACACTAAGGGGCAATTTAGCATGGCCAATGCACCTAATCCACACATCTTTCACCGTGGGAGGAAACGGGAGCACCCGGAGGAGCCCATGCCAACATGGGCAGAATAGAAAGATAGAAAATAAGAGCAGGGGAGGGCCATTTGGCCCTTCGAGCCTACTCCATCATTCATCACGATCATGGCTGATTGTCCAACTCAATAGCTAATCCTGCTTACTCCCCATAACCTTTGATCCCATTTGCCCCAAGTGCTATATCTAGCCGTCTCTTCAGTACATTATAAATGTGCAAACCCCTCACAGACAGTGACCTGGGACTGGAATTGAATTTGGGTCCCTGGCACCATGAGGCAACAGTGCCACCCTGCTGTCCATAAACCAAAAGTAGAGAATGGAATTTAAGCTGAATCCCAATGATGATAAACGGGAGGTAGCCGGTTCTAAATGTGATCTACAATAAAAATATTCAATTTACTGTGATTGAACATCTTGCGCTTGCTGGAGGAGTTAAGATATCTGAGTCAGTAAAGCTCAATGTGTACTATCAGTGGAGTCTGCCAGTGCACCAACATGTCTGCCAAGAAGTGTTCTCCAATCTTAGGTCATTGGAATATGACACATGAGACATTTAATTAATACACTCTTTCACAAATTCATTCACTTTGGCAGACTGGATTTCAGAGCAGAAACTATGTATAAAAACACAGAAACTAGAAGCAGGAGGAGGCCATTTGGCCCTTCCAGCCTGCTCTGCCATTCATTTTGAACATGGCAGATCACCAAACTCAATATCCTGATCCCCCCTTTGCCCCCATATTCCTTGATCCCTTTAGCCCCAAGAGCTATATCTAATTTCTTCTTGAAATCACACAACGTTTTGGCCTCAACTACTTACTGGGTGAAGAAAGTCCTCCTCACTTCAGTTCTAAAAGGTCCACCCTTTAACCTCAAACTAGTTCTGGACTCCCCCACCATTGGGAACATGCTTTCTGAATCTACCCTGTCTAACCCTGTTAGAATTTTATAAGTTTGTCTGAGATCCCCTCTCACTCGTCTAAACTCCAGTGAATAGATTCCTGACCGACTTAGACTCTCCTCAAATGGCAGTCCTGCCATCCCAGGGGATTAGCCTGGTAAACCTTCTCTGTCCTCCCTCTATAGCAAGGACATCCTTCCTCAGATAAGGACAGTAAAACTGCTCACAATATTCCAGATGTGATTTGACCAACACCCTAGATAATTGCAGCAAAACATCCCTATCCCTGCGCTCAAATGTATGTATGCTTTTTTCGACACCAGGTTTTAGTCCAACCTATTTATTAGCTTGCGAGTATATTATCAAATAAATAGGTTGGACTAAAACCTGGTGTTGTCAGACTTTTTACTGTGTTTACGCCAGTCCAACGCCGGCATACCCACATCATGCTTTTTTCGAAGCAGTGGAACATAGTGTTGTTCTGCAGATGTTTCACTTCCTACCTAAACGCACGCACATCTGGTTTTGAATCTGAATGACGAAGAAAAGGTGCTTAACTGTAACGATTCACTAGATCCACATCAAAGAGCATTTGGATTTGAGTTGGCAAGCAGTGAGTGACCTAAAACATCAAGCCACCGTGTTAGCAGTGCCACGACACGCTCAATCTTTCCAAACATGAGAAGTAAGCGGCGAGGATACAAAAAATCATTATTTTTATGAAGTGCCTTTTCAACTGCTGTCTAACTATAGCCACAGTGTCTGTCACTGACAGCTCATTTCATTCTTTCAGGCTGTCACTCACAAACACGGGAACTGTCACTCAACCTTTCACTCACTTCTCCCTCGATTCCCCTCATCATCAGGTGCCAGTCGCAACTCCATCTGTCAACATTTCGGGCCATTAAAACTAACCGCAAAAAAACGGCGGAGTCACTGGGATGGCATTTGTAGAATCAGAGAATCCCTACAGTGCAGAAGGAGGCCATTCAGCCCATCGAGTCTGCACTGACCACAATCCCGTCCAGGCCCTATTCTCGTAACCCCACTTACTGACCCTGCAAATCCCCCCTGACACTATTTAGTGTGGCCAATCAACCTAGCCCACACTTCTTATCCATCAGCATCAAGTTGTATCAGATCAATTCAAATCTTCTGAGGAGCTATCGGAATGGGTACAAGACTTGGACTGAGCTGCAAGTTAACAGGAGCCCCCCTTAGCCCGGGGGTCTGGATTACTAGTCCAATGGCACTACCAATATACCTTGATGCAGAGGCACTGGAAAATTTCATTACTAATCTTGCTCGTGATTCATAAAATGTTTCAAGTGAGCCATCCTGGTTTCTCAATCCAATCCAACTATCAACATCCTGGGGGGTGGGGGGTCACCTTTAACCACTGGACTAGCCATCTAAATACAATGGCTACAAAATCAGAGACTGCAGTATCTCACCTCCTGATTTCCCAAAAGCTGTTCACCTTCCTCTGATTTTGATTTGATTTGATTTATTATTGAAACATACAGTGATAAGTATTGTTTCTTGCGCGCTACACAGGCAAAACATGCCGTTCATAGAGAAGGAAACGAGAGAGTGCAGAATGTAGTGTTACAGTCGTAGCTAGGGTGTAGAGAAAGGTCAACTCAATGCAAGGTAGGTCCATTCAAAAGTCTGGTAGCAGCAGGGAAGAAGCTGTTCTTGAGTCGGTTGGTACATGACCTCAGATTTTTGTATCTTTTTCCCAAAGGAAGAAGGTGAAAGAGAGAATATCCTGGGTGTGTGGGGTCCTTAATTATGCCGGCTGCTTTTCCCAAGGCAGCAGGAAGTGCAGACAGAGTCAATGGATGGGAGGCTGGTTTACGTGATGGATTGGGCTACATTCACGACCTTTTGTAGTTTTTTGTGGTCTTGGGTAGAGCAGGAGCCATACCAAGCTGTTTCTTAACAATAGTGTCGGCATGGGGGGGACTGGGACAAGTTGGTGATCTGGACCCCTAAAAACTTGAAGCTGTTGATCCTCTGAAAGCCGGGGAAATGTTAAATGAAGATTAAGGGCGGGATTTTTCAGATGGTGAGCTTTCTTAACCGATTTGACAGGGAGTGAGGTGGAGGTGAGCTGCCTTCTTGAACCACTGCAGTGCAGGAGGTGCTCCCACAGTGCTGCTAGGGAGGGAATTCCAGGATTTTGATCCGGGAACAGTGAAGAAATGGCGATATATTTCCAAATCAGGATGGCGAGTGACTTGGTGGGGAACCTGCGGGTGGTGGTGATCCTATGTGTCTGCTGCTGTTGTCCTTCTAGTTGGTGGCGGTCATGAGTTTGGACAGTGCTGCCTAAGCAGCCGTAACGAGTTCCTGCAGTGCATTTTGTAGATGGTATACACGGCTGCCACTGTTCATCAGCAGTGGAGGGAGTGAATGTTTGTAGATGTGGTGTCAATCAAGTGGGCTGCTTTGTCCTGGATGGTGTCAAGCTTCGAGTGTTATTGGAGCTGCACCCATCCAGGCAAGAGGGTAGTATTCCATCACACTCCTGACTTGTGTCTTCTAGATTGGAAAATCAGGAGGCTGCAGGATTCCCGAGCCTCTGACTTGTTCTTGGAGCCACAATATTTGTATGGCTAGTCCAATGGTTAATGTCCCAGGATGTTGATAGTTTGGATTGGATTGAGAAACCAGGATGGCTCACGTTAAACATTTAATGAATCTCGGGCGAGATTGGAGAATTTCTTTTGGGATTTACCAATGCCTCTGCATTGGGCGTAGCGGTAGTGTCCCTGGGCTAATAATCCAGAGGGCCAGGCTAATGCTCAGGGGTCATGGGTTCACGGCTGCTGGAATATAAAGATAATCTCGCTAACGGTGACCATGACAACAACCACCGATTGCTGCAAAAACTCATCCGCCTCACTGGCGCATTTTCGGGAAGGAAATCTGCCATCCTTACCCAGTCTGGCCTACGTGGGACTTCAGACCCCACGACAACGTGGTTGATTCTTAACTGCCCTCTGAAACGGCCAGCCACTCGCCCAGCCAGCGATGCCCACATCCCCACGAAAGAATCAACCAAAGAATAATCAGGAAACGGACGGAAAATGGTTTGTTTGATTAATACTGATTGCACGGTGGGATTTTGACACACCATTTCTTACATTTTCTTTGGAGCTCAGCGCGTCATTAATCTCGCAAGCCGGTTTGTTCCTTTAAGAACACAAAAGGCGGTTTTGTTTCCTGATCGGTCAAGAGCTTAATTGCTCTTTGATGAGGGGAACTCGCAGATTTTGGAGGTGCTCGTAAATTTCCTCCGCCAGGATCGAATAAATCAACATGAAGTGGCTGTCCTTCCCTTTATATACTTTTGACAGTTTAAAACATGGTTTGTTGAGAGTAATGAATGCTCTCGGCAATTTCTATATATAATCATGGCTTCCTCAACGCGATGCCTGCCTATTAAAACCAGCATTTCTCAATACTTCCCACAATAAATAAAGCACGCACAACTAGCAATTTATAGACTGACTGGCTCACTACAAAATGTACCATTTACCCATTGTTCCCCTGGTTCAGGAAGCTGCAGAATTCCATTCTCACTGCCAGAAATTGTGCGCCTTCTTGTTCTGCATCAGAAATACGCAGCAACCTCACGGCTAAAAAAAAATAACAATTGCGTGACCGTTTGATTATCGTGCGGTCAGTTGGAAAGCATTTTTACTTCATCTGCCATCAATCACGTCAACTTTCCCTCGGTTTTCCTGCCTCGTGCTATTTTCTCAGTTTTAACTCCGACTTGCCGATAGCTCTCGCCCACCCTCCGCTCTGCCCCTACTCCACAATCGGCAGAGGGACAGCTCACCCGTGTTTGCTGCCTGCCTACTTCCACCGTCCGGGTTAAAGTTATTATTTATTCATCAGTGTCGCAAGTCAGCCTACATTAACGCCGCAATGAAGTTACTGTGAAAATCCCCCCCAGTCGCCACACTCCGGCGCCTGTTCGGGTACACTGAGGGAGAATTTAGCATGGCCAATGCACCTAACCAGAATGTCTATGGACTGTGGGAGGAAACTGGAGCATCTGGAGGAAACCCCTGCAGACACGGGGGGAATGCGCAGACTCCACACAGACAGTGACTCAAGCCAGGAATCGAACTCGGGTCCCTGGTGCTTTGAGGCAGCAATGCTAACCACTGTGCTACCCTCAGTAATGTGAATCGATATTTGCATCTACCTGTCTCTCTTGGCTTTTCTTTTGTCTGGGTGAAGCTTTAGGCACAACCAAGGACATACACCATGGATTTTATGCATTGCAAGGTTCCTAACTCTCCAAAGATCCTGCAAGGCTCCCGAAAAGCCATCCAGGTTAAGAAAACACTCCATTGCACTCTTCACAATCCTATTCTTTTGGCCTCCTGAGACTTATTATTATTCATTCTCATCTACACAAACACCCAAACAGAATCACAGAATCTCTACAGTGCAGAAGGGGGCCATTCGGCCCATCGAGCCTGCACTGACAAAAATCCCACCCAGGCTCTATCCCTATAACGCCACATATTTTCATTTATAAATAAATACCTTGCTAATCCCCCTGACACTAATGGGCAACTTACCAGGGCCAGTCAACCTAGCCCACGTGTTGCTAGACTGTGGGAGAAAACCGGAACAGTTGAGAAAACCCATGCAGACACGCGGAGAACATGCAGACTCCACACAGTCACCTGAGGCTGGAATTGAATCCGGGTCCCTGGCGCTGAGAGACAGAATGGTGACATAATGCCAGGGACCCGGGTTTACCCCTTATCCTCAAACCATGACCCCCTAATTTTGGAATCCCCCATTATCGCAAATTCTTTTTCAACCTACCCTGTCTAACCCTGTTAGAATTTTATAAGTTTCTTATAGTAAGGAATTAGTCTGATAAACCTTCGCTGAACTCCCTCTATAGCAAGGACATCCTTCCTCAGATAAGGACACCAAAACTGTACACAATACTCCAGCTGTGGCCTCACCAACGCCCTACACAACTGCAGTAAAACATCCTTATATTCAAATCCTCTCACTATTTGCCTCGAGAGAAAAGAGCTGACGTTTCAAATCCAGATGACCTCTTGTCAAAGGGTCATCTGGACTCGAAACACCAGCTCTTTTCTCTCCTTCCAGATGCTACCAGACCTGCTGAGGTTTTCCAGCATTTTCTCTTTTGGTTTCAGATTCCAGCATCCGCAGTAATCTGCTTTTACACCGTTTGCCTTCTTTACCGCCTGCACCTCTCTCTGGCCTGCCTCCTCTCCCTGTAAGAAGGGAAAAGGCCTACTGAGGAAATAGAGTAACTGGTGTGAAAAACGCCAATATCCATAAAGCCCGCTCAACACTTGAGCAACCAGCAGTGACAGTAAATAAATCAATCTGAATTTCTCCTCATCCTGGGGAGGGAAACTGACATTTGATTTTGCATTGCTGGAAATCTCTGGTCATGAAATGTGTGCGCGTGATAAACTCAAGTCATTTCTGTGAACATCCCACAGCACAGCACATGTCAAATGTCAGTCAAAAGTTGATATTTATGTATCGTGAATCTTCATCTGTCACTTGAGTAAGCACTGATAATTTGGGTCAGGAAAACTGAAGGGACTAGCCCAATGATTTGGTACTAACGCAGGTTTTTATTGCAACGATACATCACTGACAAAGCAAGGTCATTTTCCAAGAGTCCTGCATTGCCAATGTGTCTCATGATGCTAAGTGGCAAATATGTTATAAGGAGAGGCTGGATAGACTGGGACTTTTTCCTCTGGAGCGCAAGAGGCTGAGGGGTGATCTTATAGAGGTCTATAAAATAATGAGGGACATAAACCAGTTGGATAGTTAATATCTTTTCCCAAAGGTAGGGGAGTCTAAAACTAGAGGGCATAGGTTTACGGTGAGAGGGGAAAGACACAAAAGGGTCCAGTGGGGCAATTTTTTCACACAAAAAGTGGTGAGCGCCTGGAACAAACTGCCAGAGGTAGCAGAAGAGGCAGATACAATTTTGTCTTTTAAAAAGTGTTAACATAGTTATGTGGGTAAGATGGGTATAGATGGATATGGGCCAAATGCAGGCAATTAGGACTAGCTTAGGGGTTAACAAAAGGGGCGGCATGGACAAATTGGTAAGAAGGGCCCGTTTCCATGCTGTAAACCTCTGTGACTCTAAATTCTTGTTCCTCTGTTGAAATATACCAGCGAAATGCGGCCCTTCAAATATAGGACCATTTTAAAATTAACTTCTTTATGCAAAACACATCGGAAGGCAGACACAGAATCTGGCATTCTCCGATTTGGCCCATGGCTTTGATTCTCCAGTCCCGCTGCAGTGAAAGGAGTTTTGGCTGAGCGTCAAATTCTCCATTCTCGCCGGCAGTGGGGCCAGAGGATTCCGGCTATTATTTGGGTTCAGAAAGTCTTGAAAACGAGCACCATTTTCGTGACGTATTTAGTGACAATAAGCGCTGACCTCTGAAGCTGGCTCTGTAGACCTCGATCCGCTGAATGTGTGCAGGGTGAGGGAACTGGACTGGTTACAGGCTGGAGAAGAGCTCTCCCTGTACAAAAGCCTAAGTTCTGCTGGAAGATCTGAGTTAGAGTGATCTCCTCTCTGGATTAGTTAGTGCCTATACCAGTCAAAGAGATGAGAGTCGTAGCGGACATGATGGATTTCCTTCACCTCCTGAGAAAGTAGGAGGCGCTGGTGGGCTTTCTTAACTGTAGCGTTGGAATAGTCTTGGCAAAACTCTCTCCAAGGCAAGCAAATTCTAATCTCGCATTCCTATCCGAGGCCTGTCCGTGATGTGATCGAATGTGACCAAATCCCAGAGAAATACGGCCAAGGGAAAATTGAATCCATGAATTCTGTGCACAAAATCCTGCTCAACTATATTCATCCCTTTCTGAAGATTTACACTGGTGCTTCAACTATCTTGTAACTGGTGCATCATGAGCTATGACAGGGACTGTAATAAGCAAAAGTCAGCAACTGCTGTCCACTTCAAAAAATAACTTAAACAATTCACCTCCTGATAGCATAATTTTTAAAAAAATTCATCTATGGAACATGGGTGTCACTGGCTGGGCCAGCATTTATTGCCCATCTCTAGTTGCCCGAGGGCAGTTGAGAGTCAACCACATTGCTGTGTCTCTGGACTCAGATGTAGGCCAGTCTGGGTAAGGATGGCAGATTTCCTTCCCTAAAGGACATTAATGAACCAGATAGATCTTTCCGACAATTGACAATGGTTTCATGAGTAGATTCTTAATTCCAGATTTTATTTTATTCAAATTCCACCATCTGCCATGGCAGGATTTGAACTCGGGCCCCCAGAACATTAGCTAAATTTCTGGATTAGTCATCTAATGGGCCATCGCCCCCTCCATGAAGTTACTCTCTGCGGCGAATGCCTGACCTTTGAAGCCACAAAGTTGGTGGCAGATTATCATATCAGATCAGTCAGGATGGTCTAATTGAATGGTGGTGCAGACTTGATGGGCCGAATGGCCTGCTCCTGCATCTTCCGATCTCCAGGGTGTGGGGGGGGAGATGACAAACGGAAAAGGAGTTAGTTCCCGCACGGAGCGAGGGAGAGGGCAGAGGAGTTACCCCAGGTTGCTGGATGGTAACCAGTCCAGCACTGGCAGAGGGCAACTAGCCTGCAGTGCTGGAGGAGAGAAGTAGATGAACCGGGATTAGGACATTGGAAAGAAAACTCACTTATAAAGTTGTCGAAAAAAGAAGAAATTGATAAGGGAGATAAACGGGTCCCAAGGCAGCTGGTGATGTAAGGATACTAATCCTTTTCTGGATAGTTGGTGTATTTACAAGATGCAACATATGTCCATCTATCCACTTACCCAATGTCCCAGCAGTCTCTCTTTAGAAGTGCTCTATGTAATAACCTCAATGAGGCCCATGAGGTGGGCTCCTTGGAGTATGAGCTCCCTGATTGAGGTTATGATTGTGCAATCAGAATGTCTCACTTGTGTATATAAGGAGTGACAGTACTGTTTCTAACTTTGGGGTGGCATGGTGGTACAGTGCTTAGCACCGCTGCCTCACAGCTCCAGAGACCCAAGTTTGAATCCCGGTTTAGGTCACTATCTGTGCGGAGTCTGCACATTCTCCCCATGTCTGCGTGGGTTTCCTCCGGGTCCTCCAGTTTCCTCCCACAGTCCAAAAAATGTGCCATTTGGGTACATTGGCCATGCTAAATTCTCCCTCAGTGTACCCGAACAGGCGCCAGAATGTGACCATTAGAGGATTTTCACAGTAACCTCATTGCAGTGTTAATGTAAGCCTGCTTGTGGCACTAATAAATAAACTTAGACTGAAGTACTCTTAAGAGAGGAGACACATTTGTAAATAAAGGGAATTTGGTGAAGGGATGCTGGCCTCTGAGGAGTTATTTCACTCTAAATATTTAATTAAATATTTCCTTCACATAAGTTCATAAGATATAGGAGCAGAATTAGGCCATTCGGCCCATCGAATCCGCTCCGCCATTCCACCATGGCTGATATGCTCCTCATCCCTATTTTCCTGCCTTCTCCTCATAACCCTTCAACCCATTACCAATTAAAAATCTAACTCCTCCTTAAATTTACTCACTGTCCCAGCATCCACCGCGCTTTGTGATAGTGGATTCCACAGATTCACAACCCTTTGGGAGAAGTAGTTTCTCCTCAACTCTGTTTTAAATTTGCTGCCCCTTATCTTAAGATTATGACCTCTCGCGCCAGAATGCCTCACAGGAGGAAGCATCCGCTCCACATCTACTTTATCCACACCTTTTATCATCTTGCAAATCTCAATTTGATCTCCCCTTATTATAAATTCTAGAGAGTAATAGCCTAAACTGTTCAATCTCTCTTCATATGACAAGCCCCTCATAGAGGTTTTAGCACGGAAACAAGCCTTTTGGCCCAACTTGTCCGTGTCATCCTTTTTTTTTTAAAAACCCCTAAGAGTCACAGAGGTTTATTGCAATGGAAACAGGCCCTTCTTACCAACTTCTCCATGCTGTCCCTTTTGTTAACCCCTAAGCTAGTCTCACATGCCTGCATTTGGCTCATATTCCTCAATATCCATCTGGCCCATGTAATCGTCCAAACGCTTTTTAAAAGATAAAATTGTACCTGCCTCTATTACTATCTCTGGCAGCTTGTTCCAGACACCCACTGCCCTCTGTGTAAAGAAATTGCCCTGCTGAACCCTTTTGTCTCTCTCCCCTCTCACCTTAAACCTATGCCCTTTAGTTTTAGACTCCCCTACCTTTGGGAAATGATATTGACTTCCTAGATGATTTATGCCCCTCATTATTTGATAGACCTCTAATAAGATTGCCTCTTAGCTCCTACGCTAAGTCCCTGTCTATCCAGCCTTTCCTTATAACTCAAACCATCAAGTCCCGGTAGCATTCGAGTAAATCTTTTCTGCACTCTTTCTAGTTTAATAATACCCTTTCTATAATAGGGTGACCAGAACTGCACACAGTGTACCAAGTGTGGCCTTACCAATGTCTTGTACAACTTCAACAAGATGTCCCAACTCCTGTATTCAATGTTCTGACTAATTGAATCATCCCTGGAATCAATCTAATGTGTATCTAAGCAACATAATTGACATGCTATTAACAGAAGGAGCATCCTTGTACTATCTGGAGGAGAGTTACGATCAAACATTTGTAAGTCTGAAGCCTTAACTGAACCATGTGAAATAGGAGTCAGTGCCTATATCTCGAGATGTTCTTCTGATGTCACTCACCGTCTACTGCCTCCAAACATGAGGCATCACTCACTGTTCAACCGGTAAGAAAGGGCAGATATTGGCTAGAGTCTCACCTGACCAATGGCCAGAGCTGGTGCCAGATCTGTCCGTACAGGTTTCACTGACTGGTTTGAAGACTGTCTCCCATCCCCCGGTGGAATAGCGCCAGTTCTGAGACTCCAGGATGAGCGTGCGTTGGGTACCGTACGCGATCATGAAGCAGTAGACCACATGATGCAGCTGGCAACCGTAACCGCACCCCTTGTTGATGTTACACACCAGCTTCTTGGCTTTGCTGCAGTCCTTGGGGTTCTGGGGACAGAACAGGGAGAAAGACGCAATTTAAAGGGAGAAAATTCAGAATTAGACAAACGCGGCCGTGTAGCATTCCCTCATCCAGAGCACTGGAAACGTTTTCCCCCATCACCGTGCACACTCGCCAATATCGATTCATAGAGAACATGAAAATACTGCAGATGCTGGAATCTGAAACAAAAACAGAAAATGCTGGAAAATCTCAGCAGGTCTGACAGCATCTGTGAGGAGAGAATAGAGCCGACGTTTCGAGTCTGGATCACCCCACATTAGAGCTGATTTATTGAAAAAAACTGCTGAGGCACTTACTACCAATCAAAAATTGATGCCAATACACGGAGCCAGTGGCCTGAAAGAAATGGGTTTTTAATGGAATTCCTTCAGAACACAAGTACAAAAGAATTTGAAGCAGGAGTAGGTCATATGTTACTCTTATACTTATCAGTAAGAGCAAGGTTCACCTCAGTCTGGATTCCACTTTCCTGCAAGATCCCCACTCCCCTTTATTCTCTTAGAGTCCAAAGATCTACCAATTGGTGGGGGAGTAAGAGGTGGAGATGCCTCAAAGAGGGAATGTCACAATGTAGGGCCCAGCAACTGGAGGCAAGGACTCTGGGGATGCGCAAGAGGCCAGAATAGATGGATGAAAGGAGCGTTCTCGTGGGGGTATAAGACTGGAGAAGATAGAATCATAGAATCCCTATATTGCAGAAAGAGGCCATTCAGCCCATCGAGTCTGCACCAAGTCTCCATCAGATCATCTTACAGGCCTACCAGCAACGCCCCCCCCCCAACTCCTGCCCTATCCTCTTAACCCCATGTATTTATCCCACTAATCCCCCTAACTTGCACATTCCGGGGCACGAGCGGGAAATTTAACATGGCCAATCCACCTAACCTGTATATCATTGGACTGTGGGGGGAAACCGAAGCACCTGGAGGAAACCCACGCAGATATGGGGAGAATGTGCAAACCCCACACAGACAGTGACCCAAGCCGGGAATCGAACCCGGATCCCTGGTGCTGAGATGCCCTTCATTCACGGACATTTCTCTATACAGAAAAACTGTCACGCCCCACACTACTGAGCTTTGCAGTTAAAATCTCATCTCAGAAGTAAGGAAACAGCAAAATTGACAAATCAACGACAAATGAGGCTTTTATTTTGCAAACCAGATGTTGGATCAAAAATTGTCATCCAAATGACTTTGGACTCTGCTTTTCTTTTCAATACCTGACAAGGTTTCAGGGATCATATTTATATTACTCTGTGACTCATGGAAATATGTTATTTTTGTTGACCATTTACAGAAGAGCACATACTAACCTAAAAATATAAACAGATACTCAAAATGACAGAACAGCTCTGAATTTTAAAAAGTTTATTAGTCACGAGGAGGCTTATATTAACTCTGCAATGAAGTTACTATATAAATTCCCTCGTCACCTGTTTGGGCGCACTCAGGGAGAATTTAGCACGGCCAATGCTCCTAGCCCGCACATCTTTGTGCTGTGGAAGGAAGCTGGAGCATCTGGAGGAAACCCACGCAGACACGGGGAGAATGTGCAAACTCCACACAGACAGTGACCTGAGCCGGGAATCAAACCCTGTTCCCTGGCGCTGTGAGGCAGCAGTGCTGACCACTGTGCCACTGTGTGTAGGGAGAAGCAAAGCAGCGGAAGATGCCGGAAGCAGGGATGAGAATTTGGCAGGAATTACTGCAGCTTTTGGGTATTTGAATGAAATGTGAAAGCTCTTTGGGGCTGGGATTCTCCGGTGCGATGTGGATGGAGTTTTGGCTGGAACGCCAGATTTTCCATTTTTGCACAACGCAGTGTTCCACCGTAATCTTTGATCCCCTTACCAATCAGGAGCCTATCGATCTCTGAGTTAAAGACACTCAATGACCTGGTCTCCGCAGCCTTCTGCGGCAAAGGTTTCCACAGATTCACCACCCTCTGGCTGAAGAAATCCCTCCTCGTCACAGTTCCAAAGGATTGCCTCTTTACTCTGAGGCTGTGCCCTCGGTTCTTAGTCCCAATGAACAATTAAACTTTCTCAAAAACTCCAAATTACTTTGGGATTTGGTATTCCAGGCATGTACTGGCACCAGAGAATGAGAATGCCACCACAGATGGCAGCAGAGAATCCTGCCCACTGTGAAAATGAGACAATTCAACATCGCACACAGAAAAACATCGAAACTAGAAGCCGGAGGAGGCCATTTGGCCCTTTGAGCCTGTTCCACTATTCATTTCAATCATGGCCGATCATCAAATTCAATGTCCTGATCCCCCCCTTTCCCCCACATGCCTCAATTTCTTTAGCCCCAAGAGATACATCGAATTTCTTCTTGAAATCAGGTAACGTTTTGGCCTACATTCTGTGGGAGTGAATTCCACACGTTCACCATCCTCTGGGTGAAGCGATTTCTCCTCACCTCAGCCCTTATCCTCAAGTTATGACCCCCTTGTGGGTGGCACACTGGCATAACGGTTAGTGCTGCTGCCTCACAGTGCGAGGGACTCGGGTTCAATTCCGGCCTCGGGTGACTGTCTGTGTGGAGTCTGCACGTTCTCCCCGTTTCCGCGTGGGTTTCCTCCGACTGGTTAGGCGGATTGGCAGTGCTAAATCGCCCCTTAGTTTCAAGGGGATTTGCTCGGGTAAATGCATGGCATTACAGGATAGGGCCTGGGTAGGATTGGTGAAGACTCGATGGGCCAAATGGCCTCCTTGTGCATTGCTGGGATTCTATAATGATTCTATGAACCCTAGTTCTGGGCTCCCTCATCATTGGGAACATTCTTTCTGAATCTACCCTGTCTAACCCTGTTAGAATTTTATAAGTTTCTATGAGATCCCCTCTCACTCTTCCAGACTCCAATGAATACAACCCAAACTGCCTCAAATTAGAGATCTTGATTTTTTTTAAAAAGGAGCCTGCTTTAAAGAACAGAAGGAATTCCAAAGTTGCTTTATTTTTATTATGTAATGACCTGGAATTAAAAAAAATGCAATGCCACGAACCAGAAAGGTGCCACATGGAAGGAAACAGATACAGATGGAACACAGTTTAATAAATTGGGATTTTTGGCACAGATACAAACAAAAGGCTTCCTTCCGCCCATAAATTTCTCTCATTCTCTAGTGCCAGTACATGCCTGGAATACCAAATCCCAAAGTAATTTGGAGCTTTTCGGAGAGTTTAATTGTTCATTGAGACAAGGATCCAAGGGCACAGCCTCAAGAGTAAAGAGACAACCCTTTGGAACTCTGATGAGGAGGAATTTTTTCAGCCAGAGGGTGGTGAATCTGTGGAACTCTTTGCCGCAGAAGGCTGTGGAGGCCAGGTCATCGAGTGTCTTTAAGACAGAGATAGATAGGTTTTTGATTGGTAAGGGGGTCAAAGGTTACGGGGAAAGAGT
Source organism: Carcharhinus amblyrhynchos (assembly GCF_965287045.1). NCBI lineage: Eukaryota > Metazoa > Chordata > Chondrichthyes > Carcharhiniformes > Carcharhinidae > Carcharhinus > Carcharhinus amblyrhynchos. The sequence goes on along the minus strand of NC_137337.1, from coordinate 73,791,927 downwards.
GGGAGAATGGAGTTGAGAAACATATCAGCTGTGAGCGGATGTCGGAGCAGACTCGATGGGCTGAATGGCCTATTTCTGCTCCTATATCTTAAGGCCTTATTTATAAATACACCAACGAATAAAGCATAACTTCTTCATTTTCAGAATGACAAATACATCCCACTGCCCACTAGTGGGATGTCCCCATCATGCTGGACATTTGAATGGCTCCCCATATCCGTGTGGGGAAAATTGCCGCATCGGGGCTGGAAAATCCTGGCCTTAAGGACATTTACCTATCCAATTTTGTTCTTAACAATTTATGCCAACCACTGAATATGGAAAGTATTCTGAAAAGGGGAACGATTTAATAAAAATGTCAGGGTCCAGTGTTGGGGGGTATTTGAGTTACCTCGTACGGGAGGGGGGGGTGCAATTTGAATCTTTATTGACAGTATAAAATGGACAAAATTGGACTGATTGCCCTTCAGATACTGTCGGATTTTCTGTCCAATTGAAGTCAACTGAATGTGACATTCAGTCCCCAAGATATCAGTCCCATTTCAGGATATATTTTAATAAATAGGATTTGACTGATCCATTCACTGTAAATCTGTGACCCTGCCATTCGCTCTCTCACAGCAGAAATACCCCCGAATAAAAAACACTGCAAAGCTCTAACCCACTTTGCAAAAACATCCTGGGTGATTTTAGTGTTAAATAAACATATTTAAAAGGACAATCCTTTAAAACAGAGATGAGGAGGAATTTCTTCAGCCAGAGAGTGGTGAATCTGTGGATAAATATTTAAATAAATATTTAAACATACTTCTCCACTCACCTGACGAAGGAACAGCGCTCCGAAAGCTAGTGGCGTTTGCTACCAAATAAACCTGTTGGACTTTAACCTGGTGTTGTGAGACTTCTTACTGTGTTTACCCCAGTCCAACGCCGGCATCTCCACAGCATTTGTTGCCCATCCCTAGCTGCCCTCAAGAAGGTGGTGGTGGTGCCTTCTTGAATTGCTGCAGTCCCATGCTGTGGGTGCTCTGGTTTCTTCCCACAGTCCGAAAGACGTGCATTGGCTGGGGTAAATTCTCCCTCAGTGTACCCGAACAGGCACCAGAAAAAGATACAAAAGTCTGAGATCAAGTACCAACCAACTCAAGGACAACTTCTTCCCTGCTGCCATCAGACTTTTGAATGGACCCACCTTACACTAAGCTGATCTGTCTCTACACCCTAGCTATGACTGTAACACTACATTCTGCACCCAAAAGAGAAAATGCTGGAAAATCTCAGCAGGTCTGGCAGCATCTATAAGGAGAGAAAACTACATTTTACTACATTCTGCACCTTCTCCTTTCCTTCTCCCCTGTGTACTATAAGACCATAAGACATAGGAGCAGAGTTAGGCCACTCGGCCCATCGAGTCTGCTCCACCATTCAATCATGGCTGATTTTTTTTCTCAACCACATTCTCCTGCCTTTTCCCCATAACCGCTGATTCTCTTATTAATCAAGAGCATGTCTTAAAGACACTCAATGATCCGGCCTCCACAGCCTTCTGCGGCAAAGAGTCCCACAGATTCACCACTCTCTGGCTGAAGAAATTCTTCCTCATCTCTGTTTTAAAGGATTGTCCTTTTAGCCTCTATGAATGGTATGCTTTGTCCGTATAGCGTGCAAGAAACACACGTGACAATAATAAATCAAATCAATCAAGTAAAAGCTCTCTAGTGATTTATGGAGAAGTAGTTATGGAGTAGGTCGTTATCCCAGTATTCAGATCCATATCTATTCCTCAACCAACCTCAGCAAGTTATTTAATTTCTCATTTATCACAGTGCGAGTTCCAAACCATGACCAAACTTGACAATGAGCTCTGATGAAGGGTCATCTAGACTCGAACCATTGGCTCTATTCTCTCCCCACATTTGCTGTTGGACCTGCTGAGATTTTCCAGCATTTTCTCTTCTTGTTTGAAAAGTGACGAATTGGTGGTGAAGAACAGTGAGACATCCTGAGGTCTGGGAAGGGGTTATATCAATGCAAGTTCTTTCTTTCATTCTTAGGCGTGTTTTTTTTGAAAAAAGATACCATCTGAGTTGCTGTCAGAAATTGTGGCTTGTAATATTTCAGCTGTTCCTCTCTGCAAGAGAGCAAAACACGAGGACAAGGTGCCAACAAATAAATTCACAGCTCAGGTTCAGAGTCTAAGCTTCCTGAACACAGCCACAGATCTTTTTATACACAGGCTTCTGTTGGCATCTTCTGAATAATATAACTGCTGTTTCAACGATTTATGATAACAGCTTTTAAACAAATAGGCAGATGATAAAAGCATCAAAATTTCAATTTGGAATTCCAATTTTTCCTTGCTGTATTACAGAAACTCATTGAGCTATTGTTCTCAGCCACAAAGTACATCTTTTTCATAGAATCTCCATGGTGTAGGAGGCGGCCATTTGGCCCATTGATCCTGCACTGACAACAATCCCACCCAGGCCCTATCTGTAACCCCACATATTTACCTCAACCGTCACCCCACTTATTTACCCTCCTAATCCCCTGACAATAAGGGGGCAATTTAGCATGGCCAATCCACCTAACCAGCACATCTTTGGAGTCTGGGAGGAAACCGGAGCACCTGGAGGAAACCCATGCAGAAACGGGGAGAATGCGCAGACTCTGCACAGCGTCCCGAGGCAGGAATCGAACCCGTGTCCCTGGCACTGTGAGGCAGCTAACACTGTGCGTAATTCTGTACAGTATTAATAAATGTCTCTTTTCCTTTCTGATTGCTGCCTTGGCCAACTCTGACTGGAGAGACCTTGGCAAACAACAAACGCATATCTGCTTTAGATTTGTCACCAATGGCAATCATCTCCGATCATGAGGGGTCAGATGCAACAATTTCTCTTCCCTTTTCCAGCAGCATGCCTTCAGAATGTATCATATTATTTGTCTGTGAGCATCTATTATTAACTGATATTCTCATAGCTTCCTGTTCACTGGAGGAATTTCTGCTTCACGTATTTGAAGCAGGACAGTAAATGATTCAAACCACTCGCTGTCCTGACTTGGAAATATATCACCGTTCCTTCGCAGAAATCCTGGAATTCCCTCCCTAACACATAGTGGGTCAACCCACAGCACATGGACTGCAGCGATTCAAGTCTCACCACCACCTCCTCAACTAGGGATGGGCAATAAATGCCCATGTCCCACGAATTAATAAAACAAAAAGGGCTCAGGTTCTTGAAGGGGCATTGCACTAGTGGCGTGTAAAGCCCCGTTACAAGTTAATAATGGGCGGCATGGTGACACAGTGGTTAGCACTGCTGCTTCACAGCGCCAGGGACCCGGGTTTGATTCCTGGCTTGGGTCACTGTCTGTGTGGAGTCTGCACAATCTCCCCATGTGTTTTCTCCGCTGTCCTCCCACAGCCCGAGAGACGTGCTGGTTAAGTTGATTGGCCATGCTAAAATTGCCCCTTAGTGTCCTGAGATGTGTAGGTTAGAGGGATAAGTGGGGAAAATATGTAGGGATATGGGCGGCACGGTAGCACAGTAGTTAGCACTGCTGCTTCACAGCTCCAGGGACCTGGGTTCGATTCCCGGCTTGGGTCGCTGTCTGTGTGGAGTTTGCACATTCTCCTCATGACTGTGTGGGTTTCCTCCCACAGTCCAAAGATGTGCGGGTTAGGTTGATTGGCCATGCTAAAATTGCCCCTTTGTATCCTGAGATGTGTAGGTTAGAGGGATTAGTGGGGAAAATATGTAGGGATATGGGAGTAGGGTGTGGGTGGGAGTGTGGTCAGTGTGGACTCAATGGGCCGAATGGCCTCTTTCTGCACTGTAGGGTTTCTATGGTTTCTTCTATGATTTTCACAGCAACTTCAGTGCAGCATTAATTAAGCCTACTCATGACACTTTTTTAATTAAAGTGATTATTTTTTGATGACACAAACCACATCTCTGCATTGTACATTTACAATTCAGCAAGTGCGGCAATTATACTGGATTCCAAAGATGTCTCTCCTGCAGCCAAACATTCTCCCACTAATGTTAGCCTCTGGTGAGGCGTGCTGACATTTATTCATCAGAATCTTGAATAACAACGTTTCTGACCACTTCTTGAGAGGGAGGCAAAACTAAACAAGCTTTCTGTGCTCAGTGCGTGGGTTTCCTCCGGGTGCTCCGGTTTCCTCTATCAGCCCGAAAGATGTGCAGGCGTTAGGTTGGTTGGCCAAGCTAAATTGCCCCTTAGTGTCCCTACATGTGTAGGTTAAGGTCTGGGATTACAGGGATGGGGAGGCCTGGGTACTCCTTCTGCACTGCAGAGATTCTATATTCACGGAATGGGAAGAAGTACAGTTCGGAGTTGTTGACGGTGACTTGCAGCCTCTGTGGAGGTCGTTTATCCTTGGGTATAGACAGCAGGAAGGTTCAGGAAGAGAACATTGAGACAAAGGACGTCACTGTGAACAGAGATTTGAAGTATTCCGCACAAAATGGGGCTTAGTGAGGTAAATACGTGGGGTTATGGGGATAGGGCCTGGGTGGGACGCTGTGTTAGAAAGTCAGTGTAGACTCGATGAGCCAAAGGTTCGGTTCCTTTGTAGCGCTCAATCATAGGGTCCCTGCAGTACAAAAGGAGGCCATTGGGCCAATCCACCTAATCTGTATATCTTTCGGACGGTGGGAGGAAACCGGAGCACTCGGAGGAAACCCAGACAGAAACTGGGAAAACTCCACACAGACAGTCAGCCAAGGCTGGAATCGAACCCAGGTCCCTGACACGGTGAGGCAGCAGTGCTAACCAATGCGTGATGGACTGGACTTTGTTCACAACCCTTCATTGTTTCTTGCTGTCTTGGTCAGGACAGGAACCATACCAAGTTGTGATACATCCAGAAAAGAATACTTTCTACTGTGCACCTGTAAAAATTGGTGAGAGTCATAGTGGACATGCTGAATTTCCTTCGCCTCCTGAGAAAGTAGAGGCGTTGGTGGGCACTCTTAACTATCGTGTCAGTGTGGGGAGACCAGGGCACGTCATTGGCGATCTGGACATGTGGAAACTTGAAGCTCTTGACCATTTTGACTTTGTCCTCATTGATACGGACAGGGCCACGTCCTCCTAAAGTTGATAACTATCTCCTTTGTTTTTCTGATACCGAGGGAGAGATTATTGTCGCCGCACCAGTTCACCAGATTCTTTATCTCCTTCCTGTACTCCATCTCATCACTGACCCACTATGGTGTACGCTACCTCTTAATGTTAAAGCCTTAAATTCCCATAGCCATTTCAGCTGATTGCTTTTCACTGTGTTTAATACAGCCTCAGCAATTCCACTGGTTGAGTTTCACGATTCCTCGATTTAACTGAGGTTAGGAATTGCCTGAATTAAGGGCCCTTCGGTACAGAAACATAATGAGTGTTTGTACAAACTCAGCACAGACAGTTGGGAGATGTGTCTCTGTCAGGCGGCTGCCAAAGTCCTTAAGTGAAGAGAACTTCAGCCATCTCAACCCAGGCGACCCCCGTGGAACTGCAGCATCAAGCTGAAATGTGTTCCCAAATTCAGCACAGCTGGCACTGTGTTGGCCGTTCCTCTCAGAGCCTTGACAAGAACAGATGTTCTGGGAGATGAGGCCACTCACCATCTAGTATATCAGCAATAATTGTTCCCCTATCTGCCCAGACCTCAATCAGCAGATGGCCTCCATGGATAATGCCTGCCGCTCATCTTCACCCAGTCCCACCAACATGACTCTTTGACAAAGGGTCATCTGGACTCTAAACGTCAGCTCTTTTTCTCCTTATAGATACTGCCAGACATGCTGAGGTTTTCCAGTGTTTTCTCTTTTGGTTCAACATAACATAAGCCTATTTCAACCAAACCTGATATCCAACTCTCACAGCTGAGCCAGCAAAGGATTTAGAGTCAACATTGACACGTGACTAGTCAACTAGCAGAACAACATCCTTGTCATTTAATTCTGAGAAAGGCTTCAGCAGAATTACAAATCAAACACAAAACAATTCCCAAGATTACCCAAGCAATAGGTAAATGGTTTTGTACAAACTAATGCCCCGTGGCAGCGATGGAGTAACACCATTTCTGGTAGCTGCAGTAATTCTGTATATTAATAAATATACTACTGCTGCAATTAAGCAGGATTCAAAATGCAGTTTTCAGATTTTTAATATCACATAAACTCCTGTAAAAACAGACCTCTTCTGCCAACAGGAAGGGACATAATACCCATGAGTGACTGTTGCTTCTCACTGTATAAATACAATGAACTGTCTTTGGTAAAACACTCATGCTGCTTGCAAAGGTAACAATAAAAATTAAAATAAAAAGTCATCCGCAGTGGTGCTGTGATGATACTGTGCCTTTACGAAATATATTTTAGTCATGGTTCAGTACTGAATGAGTTTACTAGTCTCTTCCATTTTATCAGAGCCATTGTGCCTGGATCCAGAAGCACTGTACTGTTACTGCAGCAACATAATTGATCTTAATTGATGCAGTGTTTTTTTATCCGAACTAATGCCAGGTTCTGTTATTTTGTGTTTTACCCTGGGATATTTCAGAGTAGGGCTTGGTTAGATTGATTGACAGGCAAGGTCATGTAACTGGCTACAACTAGGCTTATACAGAGAACTCAAGCAGTGCGCTTTAGGGATTTTTAGAGAGAAGTCACTTTCTCTGCATCTCTTGCTCCATCAGAAGTGCAAACTAGAATCTATCAAGAAATAAGCTTTTCTCTCCCAGATTCTATTGTCTAGGGATTGGAGCTTTCTCTGGAAGTTGCTGCATGAGAATCAGAAGACAGGTATTTGTCTGGATCACTCTCCAGAAGTGTCAAAAGGCTGAAAGTCCAGTACCTATGTAAGCAGCCTGGGTTTCTTTTCTAAAGAAGGGATTCATGTCTGTGGGGGAATACTGGAAAATTGGAACAATAGAGATAGCTAGCTGTAAAGATATATAATTTGTCATGTTTAAATATTTTAATTGGTAAAAGTTATGCTAATTGGTTTTGTTACATTCTCACTGTGTTCTTAAATAAACTTTGTTTGATAAAAGCTCCCGAATGGGTCACTTGAATCATACCTGGAGGAAAACGCCTTACGCTCACCAATGCCAAATATAAAAGTTAGGGTCTAGGCTAATTTTATAAAATACCTTGGAATTTCTGATCTGGTCCTTAACTGCGGACAACTGACATCACAGCCTAGACTGGTGACCAGCAGCTCCACTGTATGCCTGCTAACTAAACTGCAGCACCTCAAACAGACAAATCTACGTGCGTTGTACCTTGAAAAGAAACACAGATGTCAAACAATTGACATTTTAAGAACTATCAATTGCTAATGTAATGTTGTTTGACTGGTTTAAATTACCCAAATAGATGAACCAATAGCTCACTTGTGTCTGCAGTGGTGAGTGACCAGATGTGATTCCTCGAGTGAATTCCTGCAAAGGGATCAACTTTGTATTTCTACTGCTACGAAATGTGTACACTCCCACCAACCGCCACCCCGCACATACACACACTTATCCCTAGATTAATAAACATTCAGTGACCGATCAGATTCACCCGCTCAGTCCCCGAGGTTCCAGAACTGTTCGCATGTTCATTACGTCACAGATATAGATTGAGTGGTGGTATAGTTAAAGCTTTTTTTAACAAAGTTTATTTATTAGTCATAAGGATACATTAACACTGCAATGAAATTACTGCAATAATCCCCTAGTCGCCACAGTCTGGCGCTTGTTCGGGTACACTGAGGGAGAATTTAGCATGGCCGATGCACCCTAACCAGCACGTCTTTGGACTGTGGGAGGAAACCGGAGCACCCGGAGGAAACCCACGCAGACACGGGGAGAGAGTGCAAACTCCACACAGTGACCCAAGTCGGGAGTCGGCTCCTGGCGCTGTGAGGCAGCAGTTCTAACCACTGTGCTCTACCCCCCTTTAACGTGGAGATGAGGAGGAACTACTTTGCGCAGAGGATGGTGAATTTTTGGAACTTGCTGCCCCAGAGTGCAGTGGAGTCTGAATCATTGAATGGTTTCAAGAAGGCGATAGATATATTTCTAATTTTTAAAAATGGGCTAAGGGGATATGGGGAACATGTAGGGAGGTGGATTTGAGACCAGGGAGAGATCAGCCATGACCTGACTGAATGGGGGAGCAGGCTCCAAGGGTTGTATTTGCCGACAGTTAAAGCCTGGGTGGCACAGTGGTTAGCACTGCTGCCTCACAGCGTGAGGGACCCGGGTTCAATTCTGGCCTTGGGTCACTGTCTGTGTGGAGTTTGCACATTCTCCCCGTGTCTGCGTGGGTTTCCTCCCACAGTCCAAATATGTGCGGGTTCAGCTGATTGGCCTTGCTAAATTGCCCCAGAGTGTTAGGGGGAATAGGCAGGGTAAATGCATGGGGTTACGAGGATAGGACCTGGGTGGGGGCTGGTGCAGGCTCGATGGGCTGAATGGCCACCTTCTGCACTGCTGGGATTCTGTGATTTATTAGTGTCACAAGCAGGCTTACATTAACACTGCAATGAAGTTACTGTGAAACTCTGAATTTCTGTACTTTATTTATTATTAGCATTCAAGCCACTAAGAGTGAGGTACACGTAATTCTCAGCGATAATTAACAGCTATTCGTCAGTCATAAAGCCACACTCTGGCGCCTGTTCGGGTACACTGAGGGAGAATTTAGCACGGCCAACGCACCTAACCAGCACGAGAAGGGTTTTGCTCACACGGCATTTCATTACCAGGCATGCGCTGCTGTCGCACGTGCGCTTTGGAACATCGGCGCACGGTCCCCAGTGTCTCGCTCCAACTGCACGTCTTTGTGACCTCTCTATCACACAGTCAAACAAACTGAGCTAAAATAAAACTCTACCTGAGTAAGCTGCATGAATCAAGAACAGACGGTATGGAGTAAACATGGCGGGAGTTGGGGGGGGGGTGTGGGGGAACGGTGGGGGAGGAGGGCTGTTCATTTGCAACTAAAGGCACTAAAGTGTCTGAGGCTAATATACTTCATGTATATTAGGCATCAGGCATCGATCATACCCACCTCAGGCAACACATGTAATTATTTGCATAGTGTCTTAATTAAAAGTTGAGCTTTCCACTTTGCATTTGGAGTTTCGTGCTGAATACAATCCGCTGCATGAATTAAAGATATCGCTTTCTGCAGGATCTGCTGTCCTGTGTGACATTATAGGGTAGAAGGCAGGTTGTGCGGGTGATGCTTCTGTTTCCTTGGGTTCAGAATATTAATCACCAAATCTTTACAATGCAAAAAGGAGGCCATTCAGCCCATCGAGTTTGTACAGGCTTTCTGAACAAGCTTTCTACCCACTCTCACTCTCCTGCCTTAACCTCACATAGTCTTTCTCTTCAGATAGCAATCCAATTCCCTTTTGAGTACCTCAAACGAACCTGCCTCTACTGCCCTCTCAGGCACTTTGCTCCAAATTCCAACCACCCTCTGGATGGGAAACGATTTTCCGGAGATGGTTCCTGGCTTGTGGCTCCAAAGGCAGTGTTAGCCTTCACATTCTGCCCCCAATCCAGCACACATGGAGTCACTCTGTTTGTGCGTGAGCAGCAACAGTGGCTGTGGGTAGATAATGTGGTTGTTAGGGGCATGGCTGCCACTCCAAAACCTCTCCTTGTCCAGTTCTTATACATCTTTCAATAGGGTGGCACAATGGTTAACACTGCCGCCTCACAGGGATCCGGGTTCACTGCTGCCTCACAGCGCAGCTTCCGGGGGAAGCGATGGTCTAGTGGTATAATCGCTTGACTATTAATCCAGAAACTCACGTTCCGGGGACCCGGGTTCGAATCCTGGCACGGCAGATGGTGGAATTTGAATTCAATTAAAAAAAATCTGGAATTAAGAATCTACGGATGACCATGAAACCATTGTCGGAAAAACCCATCTGGTTCACTAATGTCCTTTAGGGAAGGAAATCTGCCGTCCTTACCTGGTCTGGCCTGGTCTACATGTGACTCCAAAGCCACAGCAATGTGGTTGACTCTCAACTGCCCTCAGGCAACTAGGGATGGGCAATAAATGCTGGACAGCCAGCGACACCCGTGTCCCATAAATGAATGAAAATTTCAGCCTTCCTTATGGAATACTCTGTACAGTGACGCCAATCGTCCCCTTTACCGCAGCTTGAACTGAAATTAAGGTCCCCCCACCATCCCGATGAACCTCATCAGCAATGATGTGAAAGGTTAACTGGAGAAACAAAAGTTTTCTTTAACAATATTAGTGTTGTTAAGAGAAATTGCAGCAAGAATGAAGGATAGATAGTCAGCCCAGTGGAATACTATGGTAATGGTCTGGATCCCCAGACCATTACCCTGGGTCTCTGAATTACCAGTCCAGTGACTATACCACTACCCCACCGCCTCTCCGAAGCAACAGCATGACTTGGCTGAGTTGTCCAGTGGCAAAAAGGCATCATAGGACGGGGGCTGAACCTGAACTCTGTTTTCCAGCACCACACGACAGAATACAAAACGACATTGTAGAAAAAAAAAACTTCACTCGGAGCCGATTCCACTCAAAATTCTTCCTTCAGGGTCAGATAATGGTTAAAGTTTTAGCTGGATTCGGAGCGTTGGGATTCAGACAGGGAAATCTATCACCCACATCCCTCCATTAATCAGCCTGTCCAACCCAATCTCAACATCTCCACTTCTACAGGTCAACCAAAAGTAAACAAATGATTGTTGCTTCTCTTCCCCGCCTCTCCACTAAATTCTAATTTAGTTTCCTCTCATGGTTGGTGATAGGTATAGCAACCGCTCTCCTTCCCCAGGCCCTCCGATAATAAAAATACAGTTTTTGATCGGACAACCATAAGTACCTCAGAGAACGAGCAACATTTTGATTCTCCTTGTGATTATGCTTTCATCCGTCAAGCTCAGTCCAAGATCGAATAAAAGGACTGCTCTCTTTGTGAATGGAGTTCATTCTGTGAGGCCCAGAATCCCAGGCGTTGGCCTCTGTACTCAATGGACTGCCATCACACCACGATGGCACAGTTATCGCCAGACTGCTCTCTCGTATCGTCTGGCCTGCTGTCATTTTAACCACGTGCTCGTTCGCCAAAGCAGACTGATTACGTTTCGAGTTACCCTGCTTTCTATCTGGCAAACATGGGTGGCACGGTGGCACTGCTGCCTCACAATGCCAAGAACCCAGGTTCGATTCCAGGCTTGGGTCACTGTCTGTGTGGAGTCTGCACATTCTCCCCATATCTGTGTGGGTTCCCTCTGGGTGCTCTGGCTTCCTCCCACACTCTAAACATCGTAGAAGAATCACAGAATCCCTACAGTGCAGAAGGAGGCTATTCGGCCCATCGTGCCTGCATCGGCCACCCAGCGCTTATCCCCGTAACTCTTCACGTTTATCCAACGAATCCCCCTGATACTAGGGTTAACTTAGCATGGCTGATCAACCTAACCCGCACATCTTTGGACTGTGGGAGGAAACTGAAGCACCCAGAGGAAACACGTGCAGACACGGGGCGAATGTGCAGACTTCACACAGACAATGACTCAAGCTGGGAATCGAACCCGGGTCCCTGGTGCTGTGAGGCAGATGTGCAGGTTAGGTTGCTTGGCCGTACTAATTTGCCCCTTAGCATCAAGGGGCTGGGAGGGATTGTGGTTAGAGCAGATGCGATGGGCCAAATAACCTCCTTCTGCACTATTGGGATTCTATGACACTGACTGGCTGCAGTCCTGTAGGCAGCAACTCCGATGAGATGTGATCTTCCCTTGGGTGTAGTGTGTTCCCATAAGCAGCGTCCATGGTGATATCCATCCCATTGAAACATTAGCTTTCCCGTGCTGCTCTCAAGTGGCTGCTATTCAATGTGTCAGCTCAAACCCAATTTTAAAGCCAGCCCTAATTGTACCAGATTAGTTCCTTCAACGTGACTTGTCCACTTGGTGGTGGGTGGGTGGGGGCATAAAACATCATGAATGACGGCGGCACAGTGATTAGAACTGCTGCCTCACAGCGCCAGGGACCCGGGTTTGATTGCAGCCTTGGGCGTGTGTGTGTGTGTGTGTGTGTGGAATGTACACCTTCTCCCCATGTCTGCGTGGGTTTCCTCCAGGCGCTCCGGTTTTCTCCGAAGATGTGCGGGTTAGGGTATGTCTGGGGTGCGTGGGGTCCTTGATTACGCTGGCTGCTTTCCCCAAGGACGCGGGGCGTGTAGATGGAGTCCACGTAGGGAAGGCAGTATGCTAGCAATGTGACTGGCTGAATCAGCTGTTTAGTTAACTACAACACGAACAAATTGCCAGCAATGTGATGTACGGGAGCATCTGTTCTCTTGACTGATGGTAGTCTATAGCCTTCCTCTTTTTAGAATGACTTTATATGAGATGACTACAGCTGTTGGCAGCAGGTGCCCTGTTCTCTTGACGTATGAGTGAGCCGTGAATTTGAAAAATAGCCCGACGGATACCCCTTGGCAACCATCAGTTTTGACAGGACAGACAGGCACTGCAGGGTGGAAATTGCTTCATAGATCACGGTTCTCTCTCTAGACAGCCATGACTGTGGAACTGTAACCATAATCTGATACTGAGCTACGTTACACCGTATGATGGGATGATGATGAATATGCATGAGGACCCAACGACACAAGGCAAAATAATCCATTTATACCACGTCATTCCTTCTTGCAGCTTTTATACTATATCACAATGAATCTATCGGCCAGTTTTTCTTCCTCTATCTCGATATATACTTTCCTGCACTTTGGGTTGATTTATTAAACAGCCTTGTTATCACCACTGCGCTGCAGAAATCAAACTGTCCAACGCAGGAATCAATAGCCCCCACCTGTCCCCCCCGGGGGTCATCCAAGAGAAAGCAGTTTCTGATCCTCAAGATCATTCGCCAAGTTTGTCAGTAATAATTAGTGGGCCCTCATCACACAATGGGTGACAAATCGTGTCAGAACTCTCGTCAGGCAAAAGGTGGTGACTGTCTGGAACAAGCTGCCTTGGGCGGCATGGTAGCACAGTGGTTGGCACTGCTGCTTCACAGCTCCAGGGTCCTGGGTTCGATTCCTGGCTCGGGTCACTGTCGGTGCGGAGTTCGCACATTCTCCTCGTGTCCGCGTGGGTTTCCTCCGGGTACTCCGGTTTCCTCCCATAATCCAAAGATGTGTGGGTTAGGTTGATTGGCCATGCTAAGAAATTGCCCCTTAGAGTCCAGGGATGTGTAGGTTAGAGGGATTAGTGGGTATAGTATGTAGGGATATGGGGGTAGGGACTGGGTGGGATTGTGTTCAGTGCAGACTCGATGGGCTGAATGGCCTCTTTCTGCACTGTAGGGTTTCTATGATTTCTATGAAAACCTCAGCAGGCCTGACAGCATCTGTGGAGAGAGAATACAGCCAATGTTTCAAAACGTTGGCTCTATTCTCTCTCCACAGATGCTGTCAGATCTGCTGACATTTTCCAGCAATTTCTGTTTTTGATCCTGGTGACAATCACAGACCGTATTAAAAGATGATCAGTTGGATAAGACACTGGATTATATTGGGCAGCACGGTGGCACAGTGGTTAGCACTGCTGCCTCACAGCACCAGGGACCCGGGTTCAATTCCAGCCTCGGGTCACTGTCTGTGTGGAGTTGGCACATTCTCCTCGTCTGGATTTCCTTTGGGTGCTCCGATTTCCTCCCACAGTCCAAAGATGTGCAGGTTAGGTGGATTGGCCACACTAAAAAAAAGGCCCTTATTGTCCCAAGAGGTGTGCATTAAGTAGACTAGTCGCGGGAAATGCATGGGGTTATGGGGAAAGGAGAGAGGGGAGGGTCTGGGTGGGAATCTCTTTCGGAGGGTCAGTACAGACTCGATGGGCCGCATAGCCTCTTTCTCCACTGTAGGGATTTCTATGGTTTCAGTCTTGGCCCCAGCATGAACCTTCTCAAGCACAGAGAGAAGAGAAAATTGCAGCAAGAAATTAAATGCGCTGAAAGGAAGTGATTATTCCATGAGTGGTGAACAGTGGCTTGGTGATATAGTTGCTAGACTAGTAATCCAGAGACCCAGGCTGATGCTCTGTGGACCCGGGTTCAAATCCCTCCACGGCAGATGGTAGAATTTAAATTCAATAAAAATCTGGAATTAAAGCCTAAAAAACGACCGTGAAACCATTGTCGATTGTCATAAAAACCCATCTGGTTCACTAATTCCCTTTAGGGAAGGAAATCTGCTGTCCTTACCTGGTCTGGCCTACATGTGACTCCAGAGCCACAGCAATGTGGTTGACTCTCAACTGCCCTCTGAACAAGGACAGTTTGTAGTTTGTAAAGTTATGAAGGCTCACTTTATTAGTATCATAAGCAGGCTTACATTAACACTGCATTGAAGTTACTGTGAAAATCCCCTAGTCGCCACACTCCAGAGCCTGTTCGGGTACACTGAAGGAGGATTTAGCATGGCCATTTCACCCTAACCAGCAGGTCATTCTGACTGTGGGAGGAAACCGGAGCACCCGGAGGAAGTCCAGGTAGACACGGGGAAAGTAGGGATGGGCAATAAATGCTGGTCAGCCAGCGACACCCCGTCTCATGAATAAATAAAGAGGTTAGAGGGGTTAGTGGGATAAATATATGGGGTTATAGGGATAGGGCCGAGGTGGTACTATTGTTGGTGCAGACTTGATGGGCCGAATGGCCTCCTTCTGCACTGTAGAATTTCTATGATTCTATGAATTGAATAGACCATCATTCATCCCAGCTGTGTTTTGGCAGGGACTCAAATGATACGTTTACGCTACAGACTGATTTCGAAAAGCTGGATTCAGGACGGGAAAAGTTTGAAATATAAAAAAAGCAAGAAGCCCAGAGCTGGTTAGCACACGCCTGTAGTGCAGCAGCACTCAGAGACGACGGGAGAGTGACAAGCTCCAGGCAAAAACTGGGACACTTATCAGAGCCGACACTAATTGCTTTTTATTGAAAGTTGATAATCCGGAGAGCTCTGAGATACGGTTGTGTGTGTGTGTGGGTGAGTCACATTTGAATCTTTATCATGCTGACTGAGTGAGCACTTAATAATTATTCATTTAGCGTGCCGAGAATTAACCCAAAGACAAGTGAGTGGAAGGGTTCCTCGGAATGAAAGCAGCATGTTTTAAAGTGCAATGAGAAAGGGTCACCTGGACTCGAAACGTCAGCTCTTTGCCAGATGCTGCCAGACCTGCTGAGATTTTCCAGCGTTTTTCACTTTGGTTTCAGATTCC
Source organism: Carcharhinus amblyrhynchos (assembly GCF_965287045.1). Classification (NCBI taxonomy): domain Eukaryota; kingdom Metazoa; phylum Chordata; class Chondrichthyes; order Carcharhiniformes; family Carcharhinidae; genus Carcharhinus; species Carcharhinus amblyrhynchos. The sequence goes on along the minus strand of NC_137337.1, from coordinate 73,776,617 downwards.
AGCACCCGCAGCTGTTATCCGCTGTTTTAAAGCATGGTGTGCATGATGTCGGGCGGCACGGTAGCACAGTGGTTAGTACTGCTGCCTCACAGCGCCAGTGACCTGGGTTCGATTCCCGGCTTGGGTCACTGTCTGTGTGGAGTCCGCACATTCTCCCTGTATCTGTGTGGGTTTTCTCCGGGTGCTCCAGTTTCCTTCCAGAGTCCAAAGATGCGTGGGGTAGGTGGATTGTTCGTGCTAACTTGCCCCCTTTGTGTCAGGCAGACTAGTTAGGATTAAGGCATGGGTGATGGGGTTAGGGCCTGGCTGGGATTGTTGTCGGGACAGACTTGGTGGGCTGAATGGCCTCCTTCTGTGCTACAGTCACATGGAGGCCAGACTTAGCTGAGGTAACAGTTTCCATTCCCTGAGAAGCATTTTTAAAGTTTATTTTTTAGTGTCACAAGTAGACTTACATTAACACTACAACGAAGTTACTGTGAAAATCCCCTATTTGCCACACTCCGGTGCCTGCTCGGGTACAGAGGGAGAATTTCGCACGGCCAATGCACCTAACCAGCACGCCTTTCCAGACCGTGGGAGGAAACCAGAGCACCTGGAGGAAACCCACGCAGACACGGGTAGAATGTGCAGACTCCACACAGACAGTAACACATGAGGCAGGTTAGGTCGATTGGCCATACTAAATTGCTCCATACAATCAGGGGAATTAGGGGGGTAAACGTGTGGGATTACGGGGTTGGGGCCTGGGTGGGATTGTTGCCAGTGCATGCTTACACAGCGTCTCTGGTCAGACTGTTACGTGACGTTATTCCTCATCAGCCTCTGGAGAGAGATTTGTTCATCTGCCTCCTGCCAGTCATCGGCTGTTGATTGAGGGTTCGGTTGAGTTGTTGAGTCAAAGGAACCGAAATGACCACAGGTCTTGCGGCTTTTCAGGTTGCTTTTTTCAATTAAAATAGAGACTGGAGAAAAATAAATACTGAGGGCTGAACAACAACTGGCAACGGATAGAGAAGTTAATGCTTCTCCCTTCACGGTTCATGCTCAGAGTGTGACAATGATCGAGACACAGCTTCTGCAAAAATATAACTCCTCGATGATAAACAGTCGCTGAGGCCAATACACTTGGAGTGTGAAAGCCATTAACTAAGCTCCTGGATGGCGAAGCGCTCGGTGAACTGGGCAGGTCAGTACTGGATAGCCTGAAGCATAAGCATCACTCAGAGTGATCGGCCAACGTAGCTGAGAGGTTGCAACTCTCGGCTTATTACTTGGGGGGTAGAACAGGACCATTCGGAGTGTGTGAGTACTGAGCGCCAGTTCCACTCCAGCGCCACTACATAAATCATCATCGGCACAACAGAAACTGCAAATCCTTTAATGGAAAACACAGCTAAAAAAAGCCAAATCTGAAGTCACCATACTGTAGCGAATTGGAATCATAGAATCCCTACTGTGCAGGAGAGGCAAATCGCACAGTGAAGTCTGCACCGACCCTACAATGGAGCATTCTATCTAGGCCCGAGCCCTGTAACCACGCACATCTATTGTAGCCAATCCATCTAAAAAGGGCAATTTAGCATGGCCAATCCACCAAACCTACACATCTTGGGGCACTAAAGGGCAATTTAGTATGGCCAATCCACCGAACCTACACATCTTGGGACACTAAGGGGCAATTTAGCATGGCCAATCCTCCAAACCTACACATCTTGGGACGCCAAGGGGCAATTTAGCATGGTCATTTCCCCTAATCTACACACCTTGGGGCAAGAAGGGGCAATTTAACAGGGCCAATCCCCCTAACGTACACATCTTGGGGCACTAAGGGGTAATTTAGCATGGCCGGTCCACCTAATGTACACACCTTTGGAGTGTGGGATGAAACTGGAGGAAACCCATGCAGACACGGGGAGAATGTGCAAACTCCACACAGACAGTGACCCGAGCCGGGAATCGAACCCGGGTCCCTGGCGCTGTGAGGCAGCAGTGCTAACCACTGTGCTACCCACCGTGCTATTCCTGTGCATTAGTGGCCTTCATCATTCAATGTTACCTTTCCCTGTCTTCCAACATCATCTTTTAAAAGAGTTCTACAAGGCCCAAATTCATTTCCCTGGAAAATTGCCCCTTTGCTGAACCATAACTCCATAGTGTTTATTCTTTGATTAGACTCAATGCAATTTATTACTTCCTGTATTTTTTATGTGTGGATCCTGCCATGCATTTAATCTTAAATTAATGATGTTTAATCATTTAAAAATGCCACACACAATAAAAAGCGAACGGCACTAAGCGGAATAAATTTATTAGCCCGCTATTGTTACTCAGAAACCTCAAAGGTCTTCATAACACCTTGAACCGTGTTTCTTTTGCCCTGCACCTCATCATAATCATAAATCGTTTCATGATTTGTTAGTTCACAAATGTTTCATTAAATATCTGTATCATTTGCTTTGAACTTGCTTCCAAAAATCATGTATACCTTTATGATGACATACTTTAGGTAAAAAATAATAATGATTCTCAATCCAGCCGGAGCCATGAATTTAGCTTTTTAAAACTAACTTTTTAAAACACCAGAGGGCAGAATCATAGAATCCCTACAGTTCAGAAGGAGGCCATTTGGCCCATCGAGTTTGCACTGACCACAATCCCACTCAGGCCCTGTTCCCATTATCCCATGCACTTACCTTTGCAAGTCCCCCTGATACTAGGGGGTAATTTAGCACGGCCAATCCACCTAACCTGCACATCTTCGTGGGACTGTGGGAGGAAACTGAGGCACCTAGAGGAAGCCCATGCAGACATGGGGAGAACGTCCACAGTCACCCAAGCCGGGAATCGAACCCAGGTCCCTGGTACTCTGAGGCAGCAGTGCTAACCACTGTGCCACTCAGTCCCTCCTGCCGGTGGGATATTCCACTCCTATCGAAGCCAAGGCAGTTTTGAATGCCTCGCCACAGGGTGGCATGGTGGTTAGCATTGCTGCCTCAGAGCGCCAGGGACCCGGGTTCCATTCCCAGCTTGGGTCACTGTCTGTGTGGAGTTTTCCGGGTTTCCCCGTGTCAGCGTGGGTTTCCTCCTGGTGCTCTGGTTTCCTCCCACAGTCTGGAAATGTGCAGGATCGGTGCATTGGCCACGTTGAGTTGCCCCTTGGTGTCCCCTGGTGTGTAGGTTAGGAGGAATTAGCTAGATAAATGTATGGGGTTATGATGTGCAGACTTAATGGGCTGAATGGCCTCCTTCTGTAGGGATTCTATGACTTTATGACCCTTTCCTCACCACATCAGGGCTACAAACGTCAGCCAGAGACTAAAGCAACTTGAGATCACAATCCTAGGTGACGAGCCCAATGTGCGTTACTGTATATTTCACATTCCACACCACTGGAATAGGGACAGCAGGGCTGCAAAACTCAGCAGACAATAACTCCTGTGGAATGCAAAGAATCCACTATCCCGTTAGCAAGGCATTAAGGCAATCACTGGAGGTATTCAACTGTTGGTGATGGACCAGTAAGCTTAAACATTTGGACTAAGGGATCCCAGCTAAGAAGGCTTTCAGGAAATTATCTTTGGATCCTTCCAGCAGTTGGCAGTTCACATGAGCAACACGTCTTTCGGACTGTGGGAGGAAACTAGAGCGCCTGGAAGAAACCCACGCAGACACGGGGAGAATGTGTAAACTCCACACAGACAGTGACCCGAGACCGGGATTGAACCTGGGTCCCTGGTGCTGTGAGGCAGCGGCGCTAACCACTGCTCTTGTGCCACCATGCTGCCCTCAGTGTACCCGAACAGGCGCTGAAGTGTGGCGATTAGGGGATTTTTCACAGTAACTTCATTGCAGCGTTAATGTAAGCCGACTTGTGACGCAAAGAAATAAACTTGAAGAAGAAGAAAGCTATTTAACCCTTTCTCACCTCATCAAAACAACATGCTTGCATGTAGATAACCTACACATTACAATGCAGTTTACAACTCCACCCATGATGCCTTGCACTGATGTTTTCAGTATTTGGTCAGGTTCAATACATCTCTACTCTTCATATCATTTCTCCTTCCCACCCACCGGACGATAGCCCTTGAACAATTTCCACCATTGTTTCTCACTCCCACCCGTTTCCTTGAGTTTGCCAATTCGTTATCAGTTTGTTTTTATTCATGTGTGACATGTGGACATCACTGGCTGGGCCAACATTGATTGCCCATCCTTGAGGGCATTTGAGAGGCAACCACATAGAAATTAGTAGCAGGGGTAGGCCGTTCGGCCCTTCAAACTGTTCCGTCATTCATTTATAATCACGGCTGATCATCAAATTCAATATCCTGATCCTCCCCCTCATTCCCCCATATCCCTTGATTCCTTTAGCCCAAGAGCTATATCTAATTTCTTCTTGAAATCAGACAATGTTTTGGCCTCAACTACTTTGTGGTAGTGAAGGGGCGTTTTGGTGGCACAGTGATTAGCACTGCTGCCTCACAGCGCCAGGGACTTGGGTTCGATTCCCGGCTTGGGTCACTGTCTGCGTGGAGTTTGCATGTTCTCCCCGTGTCTGCCTGGGTTTCCTCCGAGTGCTCCAGTTTCCTTCCACAGTCCAAAGATGTATGGGTTAGGTTGATTGGCTATGCTAAGTTGTCCCTTAGTGTCCCAGGATGTATAGGTTCGAGGGATTAATGGGGTAAATAAGGGGGGGGGGGGGCCACAGGATAGATCCTGGATGGGATTGTTATTGGTGCAGACTCAATGGGCCAAATAGCCTCCTTCTACACTATGGGGATTCTATAATGGCTGATCATCAAATTCAATATCTCGATTCCCGCACTCCCTCTCTCCAAATCCCTTTACCCCCAAGAGCTACATCTAATTTACTCGGTGAATCTAGAGTCACTTGTTGACCAGACGAGGTAAAGGGGGCAGATTTTGTTCCTTAAAGGACATTAGTGAACCAGATGGGTTTTTTTTATTTGAACTTCATCAGAATTTTTCTCAATTCCACATTTCTATTGAACTCAAATTTCCCCATCTGCTGTGGTGGGATTCGAACCCTGGTTCCCAGAACATTACCCTGGGTCTCTGGATACTGCGGCTCCACCACCTCCCCAAATCACCTTTCTCTTCATGGCATCTGCTTCCAATTTAGTCACAAATCTCGTGTGTGGTACTTAAACCAATTGCTTTCTAAAGTGGTGGGGGAAAGCCTTACCCACCTTCCACTCCACTTCCATCCAACAATCCAGTTGCTGCCACATAGGATTCCAATCGGTTTAATGGATACAGGAAGTCTTTCGAAATCTAACGCAGCTTAGAATTATTCCTTTTGCACTCTTCGAATCCCTTGGCATTACTACAAGAAGCGCCAGCGATTCTGAAGTTAACAGACCTCAGATATCTAAGCTCGCACACACTGCTAAATAATTTATTTTCCAAAAGGCTCAAATAACATTCCCAATTGTTAAAGATTTATTTCCGCACTCTTGCGCACAGCGAGCCACAAAATGGTTCGACCCAATCTCCTTCAATACTCTTGGACAAGTTCCTTTTGGAATATCCAAGCGCTTCCCACATTTCATTGCTGTTCAAGTGACTGGAAATGGGAAGACGCCGCGGTGAGATTCTCCGGCGTGGCTCTCCTGTCGGTTGTTTCCGACCAGCAGGAGGTGGCGTGTTGCTTGCTAATGGCGGGATTCTCTGGTCCCAACACTGTCAATGGGAATTCCCACTGGCGTCTCCCCACTCTGGCGGGAAATCCATGGCCGGGGGTGTGCTGCCAGCGGGACCAGAGAGCCCCTTGGCATGAATGGCAGGAGAATTTTGGCCCGAATGTTTCCTGTTAAGACTGAGACATTAAGACTAAGGAAATTTGGCATATCTGCTACGACTCTCACCAATTTTTTTTTTACATAGAAAGCATCCTTTCTGGTTGGATAAAACCATAAGACACAGGACCAGAATTAGGCCACTCGGCCCATCGACTCTGTTCCGCCATTCAATCGTGGCTGATATTTTTCTCATCCCCATTCTCCTGCCTTTTCTCCATAACCCCTGATCCTCTTATTAATAAAGAACCTATCTATCTCTGTCTTAAAGACACTCAATGACCCAGCCTCCACAGCCTTCTGCGTCAAAGAGTTCCACAGATTCGCCACCCTCTGGCTGAAGAAATTCCTCCTCATCTCTGTTTTAAAGGATTGTCCCTTCAGCCTGAGGTTGTGCCCTCTGATTCTAGTTTTTCCGACTAGTGGGAACATCCTGTTACTCAATCCAGGCCTCACAATATCCTGTAAGTTTCAATAAGATCCCCCCCCTCATCCATCTGAACTCCAACGAGTACAGACCCAAAGTCTTCAACCGTTCCTCATACGATAAGCTTTTCATTCCAGGAAGTGGAATTCCAGGTATTCATTTCAGGTATCACAGCTTGGTAAGGCTCCTGCTCTGCCCAAGATCACAAGCAACTACAAAGGATCACGAATGAAGCCCAGTTCTTCATGCAAACCAGTCTTCCATCCACTGACTCCTGTTGCCTCAGAAAAGCAGCCAGCATAACCACGGACCCCACGCACCCCGAACATTCTCTTTTCAACCTTCCTCGGTCGGGAAAAAGATACAATGGTCTGAGTTTACATACTAACCGACTCAAGAACAGCTTCTTCCCTGCTGTTGTCAGACTTTTGATTGGATCTACCTTGCATTAAGGTGATCTTTCTCTACACCCTAGCTATGACTGTATCAGTACATTCTGCACTCTCTCATTTCCTTCTCTATGAATGGCATGCTTTGTCTGTATAGTGCGCAAGGAACAATACTTTTCACTATATAGTAATACATGTGACAATAATAAATCAAATCAAATACCATTGTAAAATATCTTCTTTGGCAGCAGGGAAGAAGCTGTTCTTGAGTTAGTTGTTATGTGACCTCAGACTTTTGTATCTTTGCACTACCCTCTGGTTAAAGAAATTCCTCCTCATCGCGGTTCTAAAGGCTGTGTCCTTGAATCCCAGTCTCTCCAAATAATGGAAACATCTTCCCCATGTCCACTCTATCCAGGCCCTTCAGTATTCCCTCAGAGGCGGATGCTGTGGGTTTGAGTCCCACTCTGTGACTTGATGGCAACAGAAGATACTTTCACAGCATGGCCAAACAGATAGATTACCAACCTGAAAATCCTTCCAATAAGGCCAGCCAGCCAGAGTAGGAGAGTCTCCCTGTCAACCATTTACAGAGGCCAATGACAAGACACTGTTGTGATCCATGGCTGTGATCTTGCCCATCACAACCATGGATCAACACAGAGTTCTGCGGTCACCGATGCCTTTTCTGAGTATGTTACCCAAAGAGAGAGAGAGTGTAGGAAAAAGAACAAAGAAAATTACAGCACAAGAACAGGCCCTTCAAGTCTGCACCAAGCATGCTGCCCATATGAACTAAAATCCCCTACCCTTCTGGGAACCATTCCCACCCTATTCATGCATTTGTCCACATGCACCTTAAAAGCCACTGTCGTATCTGCTTCCACTATGTCCCCCGGCAGCGAGTTCCAGGCACCCACCACTCCCTGTGTAAAAAACATAGCCTGTACATCTCTTTTAAACCTTGTCTCTTGCACCTTAAACCTGTGCCCCCTAGTAATTGAGTCTTCCACCCTGGGAAAAAGCTTCTGACTATCCACTCTGTCCATGCCCCTCATAATTTTGTAGACTTCTATCAGATTGCCCCTCGTTCCAGTGAGAACAAACCAAGTTTCTCCAACCTCTCCTCGTGGCTAATGTGCTCTATACCAGGCAACATCCTGGTAAACCTTTCCTGTACCAAAGTCTCCACATCCTTCTGGTAGTGTGGCGATCAGAATTGAACACTATATTCCAAGTGCGGCCTAACTAAGGTTCTATAAAGCAGCAACACGACTCGCCAATTTTTAAACTCAATGCCCCGGCCGATGGAAGCGAGCATGCCGTATGCCTTCTTCACTACCTTCTCCAACTGTGTTGCCACTTTCAGCGACCTGTACATCAGATCCTTTGTCTATCAATACTCTTAAGGGTTCTGCTATTTACTGTATATTTCCTGTCTGTATTAAACCTTCCAAAATGCATTACCTCACATTTGAAGGGAAAGGCATAAACCCATGGACCAATTGGGCTTGGTGAACCATTTCTGTCCCCTACAAGAGATGTAAACAGGCCAAAAAACAACAGAGAAAACAGCCATATCAGATTCACTTCTCTCTCTCTCTAGGCTCCCATGTTCTCACTGCGATGACACATTCAAATGGTCCAAGAGGGGAGGGCTCTATCATTAAAGCATAACCACAATTCAATCAAACTTTACTGGCTATAACATGCATTGGGATGTCCCGAGGTCATAAAAGATGCCATAAAAATGCAAATTCCTTCCTTCCCAAGTCAGCCTAAAATTTGGCAACGAGTTAATTTTTGGGAGCATGAAGGGGACTAACTCTTCCAGCTTCCAACAGTGCAGGAAGTGCCAAGAAAAATTATTGACAATCATGTGGGTAATTTACAACTGAAAACCTCTGTTAAAATTACCAACAATGTCCCCATCAAAGAGCAGCCATGTTCATGGCCAAATTCCCCCAACTGGTAACTAATGGTCCATCAGTTAGTTGTCCTACGTTGGATGGTAACACACTGACCTTGTCCTGTAGCTGAGGAATATCAGTGTATGATTGGGGCCAAGAATTTACAACGGGCTTTCCATTTAAACATCTATCTCTGGAGGCAGTTCACAGGAGGTCCACCAGATTGATTCTGGGGATGAAAGGGTTGACGTACGAGGGAGAGATTGGACAATTTGGGCTCATACTTGCTGGAGTTCAGAAGGACGAGCAGGGATCTGATTGAGGTATCTAAAACTCCAAAAAGGGATTGATAAACACAGACCAAATGTTTCCTCTTGTGGGTCAATTTAGAACAACAGGTCACAGTGATTAGCACTGCCATCTCACAGTGCCAGGGACTCAGGTTCGATTCCGGCCTCAGGTGTGGAGTCTGCACATTTGAAGTTTTAAAGTTCATTTATTAGTCACAAGTAGGCTTACATTCACACTGCAATGAAGTTACTGCCCCTGGTCACCACATTCCGGTGCCTGTTCGGGTACACGGAAAGAGAATTTAGCACGGCCAATGCGCCTAAAATGCACATATTTGGACTGTGGGAGGAAACTGGAGCACCTGGAGGAAACCCATGCAGACACAGGGAGAACGTGCAAACTCCACACAAACAGTGACCCAAGCTGGGAATCGAACCAGGTCTCTGACACTGTAAGGCAGCAGTGCCAACCACCGTGCCTTGTGTCTGCATGAGTGTCCTCCAAGTGCTCCGGTTTCCTCCCACAGTCCAAAGATGTGTGGGTTAGGTTGATTGGCCATGATAAATTGACCCTGGTGTCAGGGGTGTAGCAGGGTCACCCGGGGATGGAGCTTGGGTGGGATTGTGGTAGGTGCAGACTTGATGGGCCATGTATAGGCTGAGAGATGGTAGATTTGAAAGCGAGATGAAGAGTTTGCAGAACCCGCTGCCCCATAGCGTGATGGAGTCTGAATTATTGAATGGTTTCAAGAAGGAGATAGATACAATTCTAATTTTAAGAAACGGATTAAAGGGATATGGGGAACAGGTGGGGAGATGGGTTTGAGACCAGGGAGAGATCAGCCATGATCTGATTGAATGGCGGAGCAGGCTCGAAGGGCTGAATTTGCCCACTTCTGCTCCTAATTCCAATGTTTCAGAATCTCGGTCCCATCATTAATATCAATTTCTTGAATTTCCAGAAAGCTCCAAGCTTTGGTTCCAATGTTGTTGAACTGTTACCTCTGAGTAACTGACTGGGTGCCCGTGTTTGTGAGTTAAAGTGACTATAAGAAAATGAAAATTAAAATTAAAGGCCCCATTCTCCTGCTGGAATGGTGGAGGGAAATTGTGGGCACCATCCTCTTCTGCATCTTTGCAACTACTTACATTCTTACTTATAAAGTAGTTTAATATACGCACATAGAAGACTTTAATTGTCCGATTTATAAAAACGCTCACAAGGTTCATGATTCAAAATGCTCTGTGGATCTCTGCTTTCTATACTGACCAAATCTTTATATTGTCAGTGCTTCAATGAATACAGATCCAACTCAATGGCTATAAAGATGCATACAGGCCAGGAAGGGACAAATGAATTAATATTATGAGGCAGTTTTTTTTTATTGGGTCAACAGAGTTTGTACATCACTGGTGTATTGGTATTCAGTTGCGTTTAATGACCATCTCAATCGTTGCAGGATCTGGCAAGCAGGACAGTGACTGGGAGCCAAAAGACCATTCTCAAAGCTTTAAAAAGTGATTTGATGGATAAATCTATCTGGTTGCAGTTTGGTTCTGCACAGAGATTACAGTTCCCCAAGTACTCAAAGTGAAAATGCTCCCCAGCCCGTTTGGTTCATTTTCTTATTGAAACGTCTCAGAAAGAAGCTTGACACTACAGCCATTCCCATTCCCAATGGAGTCTCTATGGGGTAACTTCAAAAATCTAGGTAAGCTAAAACTTCAGCGTGGTCACTACAGCAGTGACGGGCAACAGTAATCCTCACAGCTGTAGCTGGGGGTACCTCCCTCAAAGAAGTGGGGCATTCTTTCCAAGGTGTGGCTCCCTCATATCCAACTCAAACACTTTGCCGTGCCGAGTACTGGGACTTGGCAGACAGTTTTGGTGTCTGGATTTAACGAGTCATTTTAATTCTCCACACTCCAAACGTTAACTGTGTTCAGGGCGGTCCCCGTCCAGCTCACCCCACACCGAGTCACACCCCTTAAAAGGGGGCTACGCCCCAACATACATGACAGAAAGTTACTCATGTAGATCACTCTGATGGCTGCTGCCCAAAATGGAGAGTGAACACTTATCTCCAGAACTTTGTGGTCTGTCTTCAAACTCCGCACCCAATCTCGCAATGGCAGCGGGAATGGAAATGAGTGGGATGAACAGTTGCATGAACATGATAAAAATAGAGGGAATGGGAGAAGTGGCCAGAATCATAGAATCCATACAGTGCAGGAGGAGACCATTCGGTCCATCAAGCCTGCACTGACCACAATCCCACCTTGGCCCTATCCCCATAACCCCATGCATTTACCCTAGCTAATCCCCCTGACACTAGGGGGTAATTTAGCACGGCCAATCCACCTAACCTGCACACCTTTGGACTGTGGGACAAAACCGGAGCAGCCTTAGGAAACCCGTGCAGATACGGGGAGAACGTACAGACTCCACAGACAGTGACCAAACCTGGGTCCCCAGCGTGTGAGGCAGCAGTGCTAACCACCGTGGCACATCCAACTAGCTTAGTCACTGTCCTGTACACGATCACTTCATTTCACAGGGATCCATGACCCTCAGAAGGGCTGAATTTGCCTACTTCTGCTCCTAATTCCAGTGTTTAAGAGGGACATCAATGCTTTGAATTGAAATTGTACCAATTTACGGCAGGAATTTCTACTTCAGTTTAACAGACACATGTCACATTCACAGTAGCCAGTGACCCAGGGTTACTGTATCGGGGATCTCCGTCCTCTACACTTGGCTCAATTCAGTCGTGCATTAATCACCCTGTCCACCCTTAATCTCCACATGAAGCGCCTGGAGATATCTTTAAATTGCCGCCGTAACAAAGGCCGTCATTGCAAACCTATCCTGCAACTCGAACACGATGCCTGGAAGTCAGCGCTCTCCGTCTCTGCGCTCGGCAGAATTTAAATATTGGTTCTGCCTCTTCCGAACCGCTCCGGTGACCTTCTGCGCCCGCTTTTAGGTTACAGGCAAAAAAAAAAGACACAGCAATTAATTCTGCGGCGGCCTGCGGAACGGGGTCGGGACGCAGAGGACGAGGCAGCTGCCTCCAGAGTCCTGGCAAGAGGAGTAATTTGATTAGATAAACGGCTGCTTCGAGAAGTGGAGAGGAGATTGATGGCAGCAAAGGCTGAACTGGCAGCAGCGAGGAGGGGGTGAGGGCTGGAAGATGAGAAATAAAAAGGTTAATGAGGGTCGAAATACTGTTTTTCTTTTCTCAGTTTGGAGGTGGGGGGGGGGGGTTCATCGAATGCGCAGTGTTTTTCTGGCACTGATTCCTCTCAAACAATTCCACCAGGAACACCCAATGTTTGATGTCAGTAGAGTTCGCGATGACAAAGGTGTGTAAAGAGACAATCACAGTCCCGGAATTAATAAAATTACATCCCAACTCGAACTCTCTGACATTCTTTACTCGCGTGCCTATTACCCTGGTAATGAAGTGTGAGAGTGACAGCCTGTTGGCCAATGCAAACTCCTCTGATTAAACCTCCCACACGCACAGGCTTTTTAAAGTTATCCTGGGACACCAGGGGCCTTCACATTCCCTCCACGTCGAGAGAGAGAATATGCCGGAAGTTCGAGGAAAATCCCATTCAAATTCCTGCCGTAAATCGGTACAATTTCAATTCAAAGCGTTGATTTCCCTCTTAAACACTGGAATTAGGAGCAGAAGTAGGCAAATCCAGCCCTTCGAGCCTGCTCTGCTATTCCATCTGATCATGGCTGATCTCTCCCTGGTCTCAAATCCACCTCCCCCACCTATTCCCCATATCCCTTTGATCCGTTTTTTTTATTACTGCACCCGCACTGCGCAGATGTGGAGGTTAGAATCATAGAATCTGAAGTGTGGACGGAGGCCATTCAGCCCATCGAGTCTGCATCAGTCACAATCCCACGCAGGGCTCTATTCCCACAATTCCACATATTTACCCTGCTAATCCCCCTGACACTAAGGAGCAATTTATCATGGCCCATCAACTTAACCCGCACATCTCTGGACTGTGGGAGGAAACCGGAGCATCCGGAGGAAACACACACAGAGACGGGTAGAACATGCCAGCTCCACACAGACAGTGACCCGAGGCCGGAATTGAACCTGGGTCCCTGCTTTAACCATCCAAATGCCTTCTGTTATTAAGGTCCCCCTGGTCTAATCCATCACCCAAAGATGAACCTCACATTTTACCCTCATTATTAATAAAAGTATAACTCACAGGACTGTCTGCTTAAAAGAAAAATTGTTAACTTCTTGTCATCTTTCCTCTCGCCTCCTGTTCCTCACCTTGCCTGTTCTCCTGCTCACTTGTGTTGGGTAAGACTGGATCCATTCTCAGTCACTGACTGTCCCTGACCACTTTCTGCTCTGATGCATTGTCCTAGCGTCAGCTGGGAGACATGCAAACACTGTCCTGCGATGCATCAACGTACAAATCTAACCTTCTGTTCTCGCTTCTTCTTTCACTGTTAGACAAAATCAAGCACAAAATGAGTGTCTGGTATTTTACAGTTCAGAAGAACAGAAGTGAATGCAAACTATTCGAGTTTAAGTCTATTTATTAGCGTCACACATTAACACTGCAATGAAGTTACTGTGAAAATCCCCCAGTCGCCACATTCTGGCGCCTGTTCGGGTACACAGAGAGAGTTTAGCACCTCTTTTGGGCTGTGGGAGGAAACTGGAGCACCCATAGGAAACCCACGAGGACACAGGGAGAACAAGTAGACTCCGCAAATGATGTGGCGATGCCAGTGTTGGACTGGGGTAGACACAGTAAGTAGTCTCAGAACACCAGGTTAAAGTCCAACAGGTTTATTTGTTGGAGCTATCTGATGAAGGGGCAGTGCTCTGAAGGCTTGTAGTATCAAACAAAGCTGCTGACTTTAACATGATGTGAGACTCTACACAGAGAGTCACCCGAGGTTGGAATTGAACCTGGATCTCTGGCGCTGTAAGGCAGCAGTGCTAACCATTGTGCCACAGTGCCGCCCATCGTGCTTCAGACTTCCTGAGAGGCAAGACTTGGCTTGCAACTAAATCCCAGTAAATTAATTTAAGAAGTGCATGATTTATAAAAAAAAAAGATGGGATAACATTTCCATTCGATTCCTATTGGGACAGTTCCGAATACCTGATGTTAAATCAAAAACGTAGCAAATTAATTCTACATTTTGAAAATAATTTTAAAGGCGCCTCACATCATAGTCATTAAACATGTGTAACTTCAGGGTCTTTCAAGTCAAACCAAGCAGACAAACTCAGATTAAATTAGGACAAAGTAAAAGGGGCAGCTCCCCAAAAGGAAGGGGAACAGCCCGAACAAAAACAAAAATACAAAGGAAACTTAAGACACATCAAATCACACACTGTAAATAATGAATATAATTCACGGTAGACTTCAGAATCATCCCTCGTATCTCATCAGTAATATTATCACCTCTGATTGAATCTATTATCTTACGTTTAAAATTGTTGTACAATTTAGGAATGCAAAGTTACAACTTGTTTGGAAGTTTTAGAATGTTTAAAAATATTGTCGGCGATACCACATCACGGCACTTTAACTGAGTCTCAAGATTTTTAAAAAAAATGCATGTGATATGGGCATCGCTGGGTAGGCTAGCAATTGTTGTCCATTCCTAGTTGCCTTTGAAAAGGTGGTAGTGAGCTGCCTTCTTGAACTATTGCAGTCTGTGTAGTGTACGATAGTGACTATTACAGGGCGTCTTGACAAATACATGAATAGGATGGGAGTAGAGGGATATGGTCCCTGGAAGGGTAGGGGGCTTTAGTTCAGATGAGTAGCATGGTTGGTGCAGGAGGGGCAGAAGGGCCTGTTCCTGTGCTATAAGTTCCTCTCTTCTCTTTGTTCTTTGATTTGGCTACAGTGTCAGCAACTTAAACCTAGTCATGACTTAAGTCAAAGAGTTATGCATTATAGAGTTCACTTACAGAATAAGAAATTATGCATTCCATGCTCGCAGAGTGCTCCTGGAACCTGCAATGCATCTTAAATGTACTGTCTGTAGAACAGCCGACCCAGCCCTGGAAACTTCCAAAGATCTCTCATGGGATTAGATTTTTAACAGAAATGTTACGCCCAGTCACAGACAAAGAGACAGCTCAACTATAAAGCAAGAGCAAACTTGCATTTATTCAGTGCTTTTCATACTCTCAGGGTACTGCTTCACACTGAACTATCACAGAATCAAATCACACAACTGTTAGGGCGCAGAAGGAGGCCATTTGGCCCATCGAGTGTGTACCTGCTCTCTTCCCAATTTTGTTTTATTCATTCATGGGGCATGGGCATTGCTGGCTTGGCCAGCTGCCCGGGCCTAGTTGCCCTTGAGAAGGTGAGCTGCTTTCTTGGGACGCTGCAGTCCACGTGCTGTGGGTTGGCCCACAATGGCATTCCCAGCCCCCTGCCTTTCCCCCATACCCCCGCACAATGTTTCCGTTTAAGTCGCTGCATTTAAGGTCCCGTAACGGAAGCAGTTGATTTCCTACTGTCAGGTCCCACATACACGTGGTCGGGTAACCTGTTTATTGATGGTGGGGCGGGGGGGGGCTTAGTTTTGTGGGGTGGTGGGGGGAGAGAATGTTGGCCAGCTCATCGGGAGAACTTTGGCAGCATCTGCAAGGAGACAAAACGTCAGCTCTTTTCTCTCCTTACAGATGCTGCCAGACTTGCTGAGATTTTCCTCTTTTGGCACTGGGAGAATTCACCGCTCTTAAAACAAAGCCATGGGATCCTTCACATTGAGCAGGCAGAGGGGCAATCGCAGAGGAACGTTATCAGAGTCTTACTACCTCTATTTCAGCCCAGTCCTCCCAGCCCACTGGCCTCCACTTCACACTGACATTTCAATCAGTCGGAACTCGAGCAATGCTTCACTGCAACTCCATACAAATCAAGAAGCGAGGTTTCACTACTTAACTCTATTCCCATTTAGCAACTTAACAGATTCAGCGAAGGAACGCCTCCATGGTTTCTGGAGAAACTCCTTCCCTAGTCTTTAATTATCTTCCCGTAAACATTGCTGACTCGAGTCATTCTTAACATCTGCGGCTGGCCTGTTCCTCAGCCAACAGCTCAACAAACATAACTTCAACAATATCTGCATTACTCATCAGCTAAGTAACTTCAGTGCCAGCAGTCTAAAGATGTATCAGACACAATTATCATTGCGGGATTCATATCAATAACAACTCCTGTGTTGGAATCCTTTGGAACGGTCCATGTTGTCCACCTTGTCCATCCTGGTCTATCGAGAGCAGCCATAGAGGCGCGTGAGGTGTACAAACAAATCAAAACAGCTCAGATCAGTACTTTCATATCCTGATTGACTGGTGTTCCATTTTAAAGTATACAAGACAAGTTCAGATCACTATTCTTATTTTCACATTTTACTGTTTTTTTTAATCCCCTCCCCCCCCCCTTCTGGGTGAGCACATTAAGAGTGAGCAGAAGTAGGCCATTTAGTTACTCAGGTAGTTACTGAAGATAGTGTGACTGTTGGGTGATATATTGCAGGCATGTATGTCACACTGATGACTTTCTCAGCAACAAAAGCAAACTAAATGCAAGAAGCTGCCAAGGAACATCTTTTCCAAATCTGATGATATTATGCCTTTAAGAAATGTGTGTATATCATGTTTCTTGCAAGGGACATATTGCAGATGCAAATCTGTTTTGCAGGATTTGTCTAGCAAAGCCTTTAAATTGGTAGTTGGGAGCACAGGATAAGTATTCATTTTAGACCTGGAATGTTTGTTTTAAGCAGAGCTAATGCATTTGTGTTTACTTGGGCCTCCCCTGGGGGTTTCAGTGTAGAGTTTTGATTAGGTTGATTGACAGGGACAGAGTCCTTTGCTTAATGGGAGTTGCAAGGAAGAAATACTGTTTCAGTTTCATTTTTAAAATAGAAACAGTTGCTGTTTGGACTGCCAGAAGAATCTGATTCCTCTCTCTCTCTAGAAGTGTTCTGAAAGCTCTAGGGCTATTAACCTGAGATGGGTAAGGTCACTGGTTTGCCATGTTCATGGACAAAGGTGTAGAATGATAGAAAACAGATCCCAAAACATTTATAAAAAAGCTTGTCCAGTCACAAAGAGGAATGCAAATTATTCAGCCAGGAGTGATCCATTATGCAGTGATCCTGCTCAAAGTTGATCCTGTTCCCACCATCATCCATGCCCATATTCACGGAATATGGAAACTCACGGGCAGTGATCCACCTCACGGAATACTCTGCTCTGTGCACTGAGACCAATCACTGCAGCTCGAACTGAAATTAATGTCCCTCCCACCATCCCGATGAACCTCATCAGGAACGATGTGAAAGGTTAACTGGAGAAACTAAAGTCTTCTTTAATAATATCAGCATCGATAAGAAAAACCACAGCAGGAGGGAAGGATTGTCCAGTGGAACACTGTACAGCACACTGATTGACAAGGGCACCCGATTTCATATACACACAGCTCAGCAAAAGGCAGTGTAACAGGAGTGTCAGTCCATTTAGTTCAATAGTGCACTTGTTGGAGTATTGCAACCTTAAACATAAATAAAAATAAGATGATAAACAGCGGCACAATGATTAGCACTGCTGCCTCATAGCACCAGGTACCCGGGTTCAATTCTGGCCTCAGGTCACTGCCCGTGTGGAGATTGCACATCCTCCCTGTGTCTGCGTGGGTTTCCTCCGGGTGCTCCAGTTTCCTCCCACAGCCCAAAGATGTGGGGGTTAGATTGACTGGCCGGGCTAAATTGTCCTTTAGCGTTGGGGGGGATTGGCAGGGTAAATACATGGGGTGACAGGGATAGGGCCTGAGTGGGATTGTTATCGGTGGGCCGAGTGGCCTCCTCCTGCACTGTAGAGAGTCTATGAGTCAGAGGACGTGCAGTTTAACTGCTCACGTGCTCACACTGCAACAGCCCATCAATGTGAAAGATTAACCCAACAAACTAAAGGCTTCTTTGTTAAAATTAAAAACAGCTTTTAGTTTTCTAAGTCGTGTAAAGGGTTAATGCCAGATATCTATCAAATGGTAAGTTTAAGCACTTAAACGATTCACCTCTGTCGCTCACCCGAAACTGCTGCAACATTCACACTGAAATAACAGTGAGGCTTTTGCTGCATGGACATAGTGCATAAGCTTGCCAGCCCTTTGGAGTGTGGAGCTTCCCTAGGCTTCTCTCCATGGTGCTGAATATTAAACTGGGCGATGCTTTGTACTGCAATGGAGTAAACACTGCAACAACGCTGAAATTATTGACTAGGCGAAGCTTTAAAAAATAACTTGAATAATTCCACAAGTCTGAAGGCCAGCATGTGAAGTACTCATTATAAAGGCAAACAGGATTCCTCCACCAGAATGTTTATTTATTAGTAAGAAGTCTCACAACACTAGGCTAAAGAAGCTTTGACAAAGAGTCATCTGGACTCAAAACATCAGCTCTTTTCTCTTCTTACAGATGCTGCCAGACCTGCCGAGATTTTCCAGCATTTTCTCTTTTGGTTTCAGATTCCAGCATCCGCAGTAATTTGCTTTTATTTTTTTAAAGTCCAACAGTCAGCCAACTCACTCCCTGATGATGAAGGAGCAGTGCTCTGAAAGCTCGTAATTCCAAATAAACCTGTTGGATTTTAAGCTGGTGTGAGACTTCTTACTGTGCCCACCCTAGTCCAATTCTGGCATCTCTACATCATTATTTATCAGTGTCACAAGTAGGCTTACATTAACACTGCAGTGAAATTACTGTGAAAATCCCCTAGTCACCACACTCTGGCGCCTGTTTGGGTACACTGAGGGAGAATTTAGCACGGCCAAAGCACCTAACAAAGCACATCTTTCGGACTGATTTGATTTGATTTGATTTATTATTGTTATATGTATTGGTACACAGTGAAAAGTATAGTTTCTTGCTTGTTATACAGACAAAACATACCATTCATTGAGAAGGAAAGGAGAGAATGCAGAATATAGTGTTATAGTCATCGCTAGTGGAGGAAACTGGAGCATCTGGAGGAAACCCAGGCAGACATGGGGACAACATGCAGAGCAGTGACCCAAGCCGGGAATCAAACCCGGGTCCCTGGTGTTGTGAGGCAGCAGCGCTAACCACTGTGCCACCAAGCTACCCTTTAGATAAGGGTGGTTTGGATATGGTGAATCTAGAGATGAATGTTGAGGCTTCCCTGGGAATCGAGGTACAGGGAACAAATGGAATTCCACAAAGCTATTAGTCTGAATTTCATAGTTACTTTTCACACAATGGAAATCTTGTCACATTCATCCCAAATGAATATTGTAACCTTTTGCACAACATTTTGAGGAAAGCCTTGATTTGTTGACATTGCACCAGGTTTGCAGAAAAGGCGGCTCCTGCCATGCATTCACTCTCATTGTAGGTCAAACAATCATTACCTGCAAGTACGTTATTCTCCGCTGAACCAGGTCTGTCAGATCCTTTGCCTCTTTCTCTCTCCACTTATCAGCCCCGTCTGTTTGGCTGAGGTAGTATACATCAGTCATGATCGACCTAAACAATTGCAAAGAAACACAAATAAGAGCCAAAAGATTCAAATGTCAAGTTGCCATATCACAACTGGGGAGGCGGTGGCTTTGTGGTATTATCACTAGACTGTTAATCCAGAAACTCAACTAATGTTCAGGGCACCCAAAGGTAGGGGAGTCTAAAACTAGAGGGCGTAGGTTTAAGGTGAGAGGGGAGAGATACAAAAGTGCCCAGGGGGACAATTTTTTCACACAGAGGGTGGTGAGTGTCTGGAACAAGGTGCCAGTGGTAGTAGAGGCGGGTATCATTTTATCTTTTTAAAAAGCATTTAGACAATTACATGGGTATGATGAGTATAGAGGGATATGGACCAAATGTGAGTAATTAGGATTAGCTTACGGGTTTTAAAAAAATAAGAGCGGCATGGACAAGTTGGGCCTGTTTCCTTACTGTAAACCTCTCTGACTCCCGGGTTCGAATCCTGCCCTGGCAGATGGCAGAATTTGAATTCAATAAAAAAAAATCTGGAATTAAGAATCTACTGATGACCCACTGTCGATTGTTGTAAAAATCCATCTGGTTCAATAACCTCCTTTAGGGAAGGAAATCTGTCGTCCTTATCTGGTCTGGTCTACATGCGACTCCAGAGCCGCACCACAGAATCCCTACGGTGCAGAAGGAGGCCATTCGGCCCATTGAGTCTGCACTAACCACAATCCCACCCAGACCCTTTCCTCATTACCCCATGCATTTACCCGAGCTAGTCCCCCTGACACTAACGGGCAGTTTTGCATGGTCAATTCACTTAACTCGCACATCTCTGGACTGAGAGAGGAAACTGGAGCACCTGGAGGAAACCCATACAGACACGAGGAGAATGTGCAAAGTGCACACAGATAGTAACCTGAGGCCGGAATTGAACTGGGTCCCTGGCACTAAGGCAGTAGTGATGAACACTATGTCACCGCGCTGCCTGATGTAGTGACTCTCAACTGCCCTCCAGTGGCAACTAGGGATGGGCAATAAATGCTGGCCAGCCAGCAACACCCATGTTCCACGAATGAATAAAAAGAAAATCGCCAATAACAGGGACTGATTTAACATAAAATATTGGAAAAATCCCAACCCCCCCAAATCTCTTCATGGAACAAGTTTTAATTTAATGGATACAAAAGGGAATGAAACTCAAAAGCAGATTGTTCTGGAAGATTCATACAACTTACTCGGGAAATCCAAATTGTGGTGACAAAGTTAGAAACGTAGAAATGAGAAGCAGAATTAGGCCACTCGGCCCATCGAGTCTTCTCCGCCATTCAATCACAGCTGATATTTTTCTCATCCCCATTCTCCTGCCTTTTCCCCATAACCCCTGACCCCCTTATTAATCAAGAACCTATCTATCTCTGTCTTAAAGACGCTCAATAGCCTCCACAGCCTTCTGTGGCAAAGAGTTCCACAGATTCACCACTCTCTGGCTGAAGAAATTCCTCCTCATCTCTGTTTTAAAGGAGCGTCCCTTCAGCCCGAGGTTGTGCCCCCTGGTTCTAGTTTTTCCTACCAGTGGAAACATCTCTCCACTCTATCAAAAAGCAAAGAACACAGAACACAGCACAGAAACAGGCCCTTCGGACCTCCAAACCTGCACAGATCATATGATCCTAACTGGACCATTTGTTTGTATCCTTCTATTTCCAGTCTGTTCATGTGGCTATCTAGATAAGTCTTACATAATCCTAGCGTGTCTGCCTCAACCACCTTGCTTGGTAGTGCATTCCAGACCCCCACCACCCTCTGTGTAAAATACGTCCCCCACATATCTGTATTGAACCTTGCCCCCCAGCCTTACCTTGAACTTGTGACCCCTTGCGTTTGTCATTTCTGACCTGGGAAAAAGCTTCCAACTGTTCACCCTATCTACGCCCTTCAGAATTTTATAAACTTCTATTAGGTCGCCCCTAAACCTCTGTCTTTCCAGGGAGAACAACCCTAGTTTACCCAATCTCTCCTCATAGCAAATACCCTCCATACCAGGCAACATCCTGGTAAACCTTTTCGGCACTCTCTCCAAAGCCTCCACGTCCTTCTGGTAGTGTGGTGGCCAGAACTGGCCGCAGTATTCCAAATGTGGCCTAACCAATGTTCTATATAACTGTAACATTATATGCCAACTTTTATACTCTATGCCCCATCCAATAAAAGCAAGCAGGCCATATGCCTTCTTGACAGACCCTGTTGACAGTGACAGGGCCAGAAGGTCCCGCTGCCAGCCAATGGCGGGCTGCCTGCGCTGCCGCAGCAGCACACGGAAAACCCCTCCCATAATCTTCCATGTTTAGAAATAAATATTGGGGGCGGCACAGTGGAATGGTGGCACAGTGATTAGCACTGCTGCCTCACAGCGCCAGGGACCTGAGTTCAATTCCCAGCTTGGGTTACTGTCTGTATGGGGTTTGTATGTTCTCCCCGTGTCTGCGTGGGTTTCCTCCCACAGCTTGACAGACGTGCTGGTTGGGTGCACTGACCCGAACAGGGGCTGGAGTGTGGCGTCTAGGGAATTTTCACAGTAACTTCATTGCAGTGTTAATGTAAGCCTACTTATGACACTTACAAATTAATTTTATTGCAGTGTTACCTGTTAACTGTTCATGATAGAGAGTGTCTGATTCTGCTGTAATTCATCTAAAATAATAATTTCCTACTCCCTTACACATACTTACTTAAGATTAGGAGGGTATATCCCTTTGGATGGTTCCAAAATTGTGCAGAGAGAAACATGACCTCTGCACTGTAACAACTGGTCATGCTAAATTCTCCCGCAGTGTACCTGAACAGGCGCTGGAGCATGGTGACTAGGGGATTCTCATAGTAACTTCATTGCAGTGTTACTGTAAGCCTTTTGTGACATTAATAAATAAACTTTAAAAAAAGTTTTAACTTTTAAAAAATAACGCTATCCCACATTTCACAATTCTGCTGAGGACATAGAGATTTACAACATGGAAACAGGCCCTTCAGCCCAACTTGTCCATGCTGCCTTTTTTTTTAAACCTCTGAACTAATCCTAATTGCCTGTGTTCGGCCCATATCCCTCTATACCCATGTAACTGTCTAGATGCTTTTTAAAAGATAAAATTGTACCCGCCTCTACTACTGCCTCTGGCAGCTTGTTCCAGACACTCATCAACATCTGTGTGTGAAAAAATTGCCCCTCTGGACACTTTTGCATCTCTCCCCTCTCACCCTCTAGTGAGAGGGTAAAGCCACTCCCCTCACCCTCTAGTTTTAGACTCCCGTACCTTTGGGGAAAGATATTGACCAACTCCCCTGTCTATGCCCCTCATTATTTTATAGACCTCTATAAAAGATCCTGGAAGGCCATGGGAAAAGGCAAGAACAGGTGTACTGCGTGTGCAGCAGACCCGGGGTGGCTACAAGATTCACTTGGAAGAGCACTGAACTTCTCAGAAACAGCCAAAACTGCAACATCTCTTTCAAAAGGAACATACAGTCTGGTTGATGATGGAAGCTCTCTGTTGCTGCCTGATGTCTTTGTTTTTACATTTGACTTAGGATTGAAAGCCAACTGTTGTGATGATTCAGGTCTGCGTGCTGCACTTCGTCATTATACAAAGGAATGTGCGGCGCAAAGTTGTTATTAAGCTGCGGATTGTGGGACCATCTCAGCCCGATCTAAAATTGTCCCCAGTGTTGCGCAACGTGGTGCTGGCCTGGAATCCGCTGCCTGGGAGGGTGGTGGAGACACCATGCCTCACATCCTTTAAAAAGTAACTGGGTGAGCACTTGGTGCCAAGGTTACGGGCCAGGTGCTGGGCGAGTGGGATTAGGTGGGCAGGTCAAGGCAGTTCATGCGTCAGTGCAGGCTCGATGGGCTGAAGTGCCTCCTTCTGCACTGTAGCATTCAGCAGTGACGTGCTGCCCTGTGAGCTGTAAGAGACTTCGAACGGCCCTTGACTTTTAACGGTTGTGCAAAGAATAAAAAAAATTAAAATAAGGCGATGTCAACAGTGCTGTGTTGTCGAGGAGCAGGTGGACCTTACCTCTGTTGGTGGCCTAGGTTCTCCAGCAACGAGTCCGCATGCCTCTGTGCCTCCTCGCCCTCCAGGTGCTTGACTTTCTTGATTTCGCTCTGTACAAAGAACCAAAGCTCCTTCACGCCATTCTCAATCTTACGTCGCAGCTCCTCATGCTCCTTCCCGGGACCTGCTGCAACGCGAGAGAGAAGCTCCAAGTCAGTCACTTCCCTTCACCGATGGTGCTCGCTGTCCCGAGAAAACGGCCAAAGACTAACAAATCTCATCCGGCCCCCTGGCGAGCTTGTTCACATGGTTATGTTTGCAGGAGAGGGAGCATGCAGTGTCCACTGATATGTTGAAGGCCTTTCCCGACAGGTGGGCTCCACAAGGACTGGGTTGCACCGTCAGGTGAGTGAAGAATTGGGTTCACAAACAGGGCATATATAAACACAGACTCAATTACAAGATATTGGGTGGAATGTGAGTCTGAACAGGTAATCAAGTCTTTACAGGTACAGACAATGTGAGTGGAGAGAGGGTTAAGCACAGGTTAAAGAGACGTGAACTGTCTCCAGCCAGGATGGTTAGTGAGATTTTGCAAGCCCAGGCAAGTCGTGGGGATTACACATAGTGTGACATGAAGCCAAGATCCCGATTGGGGCTGTCCTCATGTGTGTGGAACTTGGCTATCGATTTTGCTTCACAATTCTGAAGATTATGAAGACAATATATTAAGATAGAAGCAGGGAAGTTGTTTCCACTGGCGGGTGAAACGAGAATTTGGGGGCATAGCCTCAAAATAAGGGGGAGCAGATTTAGGACTGAGTTGAGGAGGAACTTCTTCACCCAAAGGGTTGTGAATCTGTGGAATTCTCTGCCCAGTGAAGCAGTTGAGGCTACCTCATTGAATGTTTTTAAGGTAAGGATAGATACATTTTTGAACAGTAAGGGAATTATGGTGAGCAGGCAGGTAAGTTGAGCTGAGTCCACGAAACGATCAGCCATGATCTTATTGAATGGCGGAGGAGGCTCAAGGGGCCAGATGGCCGACTCCTGCTCCTAGTTCTTATGTTCTGCGTTGCCATGTGTCCAGCTGGAGACAATTCATACTTCTTTAACCTGTATTTAACCCTCTCTCCACTCATTTTCCGCACCTATAAAGACCTGATCACCTGTTCAGACTCCCATTCCAACCATTATCTTGTAATTGAGTTTGTGTCTGTATATGTCCTGTTTGTGAAACAAATCCTGCACTCGCCTGATGAAGGGGCGGCGCTCTGAAAGCTCGTGCTACCAAATAAACCTGTTGGACTTTAACCTGGTGGTGTGAGACTTCTTACTGTGCTTACCCCAGTCCAACGCCGGCATGTCCACATTATGGGGATAGAGTGGAGGAGAGGGCCAGGGAGGGATGCTCTTTTGGAGAGGCAGTACAGACTTGATGGGCCGGATGGCCTCTTTCTGCACTGTTGGGATTCAACAGGTGATGAAGAGAATAACAAATATTTCTTGACAGTTAACCCATTTTATGACGCTTTGCAGACAAATTAAACAAACTTACCACGGCTTGGCTGTTTCTTGTAGATTTCTAGCTGCTCTTTGGCCTTTATTAGTTGCTCCTCTAACGCGCGCATCCTTCCTGCAGCAGCGGGTCCCTGGTCAATGGGTCCTTCAGGAATCCTGGATGGAGATAGATTAGTTCAATCAAACCAGCAGTGTCTGTACATTAGAGCATTGGAACGCACTCCAGCACGCGAGCTAAATTATTATGACTGGAATCTTAGCAAATTATTTCCCTAAGCTGCCACAAAGATGTAGGAGCAGACTGAGGCCATTCAGCCCCTCGAGTCTGCTTCACCATTCGATCATGGCTGCTATGTTTCTCAACCCTTTTCTCCCGCCTTTCCCCTTTGATCCCCTTACCAATCAAGAACCTTGAATTTAAGACTGAGTGTCTGAAACACGCTCAGTGACCTGGCCTCCACAGCCTCTCGTGGCAATGAATTCCACAGTTTCACCACTCTGAAGAACTTCCTCCCCATCAAAAGGGTCGTCCCTTTACTCTGAGGCTGTGTCCTTGGATCCTCGTCTCTCCTTCTAATGGAAACATCTACCCCACATCTGCTCTATCCAGGTCTTTCAGTATTCTGTAAGTTTTAAATTCTTAAACTATGCCTTGGAACAGCCAACGAGTACATACAGAGTCATAGAATCCTACAGTGCAGAAGGAGGTCATTTGGCCCATCGAGTCCATACCGACCACAATCCCACCCAGGTCCTATCCTCATAACCCCATGCATTTACCCTGGCTAGTCCCCCTGGCACTGTGGAGCAATTTAGCACGGCCAATCAACCTAACCTGCACATCCTGCGGGAGGAAACCAGATTACTTGAGGAAACCCACGCAGACATGGGGAGAACATGCAAGCTCCACACAGACAGCAACCCAAGGTTGGAACCGAACCCGGGTCCCTAGTGCTGTGAAGCAGCAGTGCTAACCACTGTGCCAACCACTGTGCCATCATGCTACCCTCCAATGCAAACTGGGTTTGGGTTGTCTCAATTTTTTGTGGGCCAGAGGCTAGGGCGCAAAACTATGTCCAAATTCACCAGAAAAGCGCAGTCTGACCCAGAGAAACCAGAGGAGAGCAGGTGTGGGAAATGGGGAAAATGGTGCAGGGGATCCTCTCTCGAGAATAAAACCATTTAGTGCAGAGCAGAATGTGCAGATTTCTGCATTTGACTGTGTTACATCTAATCTGGTGGCACAGTGGTTAGCACTCCTGCCTCACAGCGCCAGGGACCTGGGTTCAATTCCCGGCTTGGGTCACCGTCTGTGTGAAGTTTGCACATTCTCCCCGTGTCTGCATGGGTTTCCTTCGGGTGCTCTGGTTTCCTCCCAGGTGTGCAGGTTAGGGGCACTGGCCAATGGTAAATGGGTGGGTTTACTCCGTGCAGGGACAAAGTAAAGTAAAAGGTAAAGTTTATTGATTAGTCACAAGTAAGGCTTACATTAACACTGCAATGAAGTTACTGTGAAATTCCCTTAATCGCCACACTCCGGCACCTGTTTGGGTCAATGCATCTAACCAGCATGTCTTTTAGACTATGGGAGGAAACTGGAGCACCTAGAGGAAACCCATGCAGACACGGGGAGAACATGCAAACTCCATACTGAGAGTGACCCAAGCTGGGAATTGAACCTGGGTACCTGGCGCTGCAAAGCAGCAGTGCTAATCACTGTGCCACCGTGTTGCCCATAAGTCAGCGATCTGCCCATTCAACTGAACATGCATATCAATAGGGTCCCTCAACAGTACCTCTCCAGTACCGGTCTGTAACACACTGGGAAACACGAAGAAGTTATAGATTAAGACTGAACGTAAATGCTTTGAGTTCCTGGATTGTTACCCTGGATCTCTGAAATACAAGTCCAGTAACAATACCATTACACCACCGCCTCCCCACTACATACTAACGTTTGCCCAATTCTGCAGAAAGGTCACAGACCTGAAATGACGGCCTGAGTTTTACTGCCTTGCTCATCCCAGAACGGGGGTGGACAAGGCTCGTAGAACGGTCTTCTTCATTGGCCTCGGGCAGGATCTTATGAGCCTCGGGCGGTAAAAATTCCGGCAGTTAACTCTGCTTCTCTCTCTGTCTCTTGTAAACGCCGCCCGACCTGTTAATTGCTTTTGCTACTTTTATTTGAGATTTCCAGGAGCTATGGTAATTTGCCTTGAAATGAGCTATTAACTTGATAGATTTGGACTGGAAATCCTATTTCAGAGGTGAAAGGGCACTGACAAATACTCAGCACCACCCAGCCCTGTGCTTGCCCTGTGTAAGAAGTCTGACAACACCAGGTTTAAGTCCAACCGATATTGTCAGGCTTGTTTACCCCAGTCCAACGCCGGCATCTCCACATCTTGCCTACAGTGCAGTGTTCTTATCTTTCCTGTTAACTGTGTAGCTGGTGGGTTTCACACAACCACATGCGAAGATGGTACTTAAAAAAATAAATGGCTTAGTCAGGAAATACAACTCCCTCACGCTTGATTGTGAAAGGAAAAGTGGCCCAAAGTGAGAGGCACATAACCTTTGTAGGAGCAAAGGTGCCGACCTTTGAAATACTCTTCATCATCCCGTGTTTCGAGTTACTCAAAGTGCAAACACAGAGGATATTGACTGCAAAACAGGAAGCAAACAGTCTAATCAAACCCAAAACACCTTCATTCCGCCGACACCTACAACTTTCCTGTCATGTTACAACGGTGACGTCACGTCCGCAGTGTTGAGGGGCTCATCGATCTCTGTTCTGCTGCAGCTTTCACCAGTGCCGTCAAACCACAAGCATACATTCACAAACACAGAATAAGAAATAGTCACGGAGAAACATCCGCCGGTGAAAGGGATAAGGGTGCATCATGATGGGAACATCACGATTTGATTTTTTTAAGAAAAATGTTGATTTGAGTTATTATTGTCACATGTATTAATGTACAGTGAAAAATATTCTTTCTTGCACACTACACAGGCAAAGCATACCGTTCGTAGAGAAGGAAAGGAGAGTGTGCAGAATGTAGCGTGAAAGTCAGAGCTAGAGTATAGAGAAAGAGCAACCCAATGCAAGGTAGGTCCATTCAAAAGTCTGACAGCAGCAGGGAAGAAGCTGTTCTTGAGTTGGTTGGGATGTGACCTCAGACTTTTATATCTTTTTCCTGAAGGAAGAAGGTGGAAGAGAGGATATCCGGGGTCCTTAATTATGCTGCTGCTTTGTCGAGGCAATGGGAAGAGTCAATGGATGGGAAGCTGGTTTGTGTGATGGATTGGGCTACATTCACGACCACAGTCTCCAAGTCTCACCACTGTCTTGACTCAGGCATAGTGCAGTTTCTCCATCAGAATCTTTGGTAACCCTCCCTGGCAGCACAGTGGGGGGGGGAAGTGGGTATGTCCAAAACATGTAGTGGATCCAGGCTCCCCCTGAACTTCTCAAGGGCAGTTAGGGACAGACAATAAATACCAGCTTTACAAGAGACACCGGTATCCCTGGAATTAATTTTTTAAAATTGTGCAGTGCAGCACTGTAGAAACAAAGCAAATCTAAAATCGGGTTGAGGAGAAACTATTTCTCCCAAAGGGTTGTGAATCTGTAGAATTCACCACCCCAGAGTGCGGTGGATGCTGGAACAGTGAGTAAATTTAAAGAGGAGTTAGATTTTTAATTGGTAATGGGTCAAAGGGTTTTGGGGAGAAGGCAGGAAAATGGGGATGAGGAGCATATCAGCCATGATAGAATGGCGGAGTGGCCTTGATGGGCCGAATGGCCTAATTCTGCTCCGATATCTTATGAACTTTTGCTTCTGCACTTTTACCATCAATTCCTCTGCAAGAAGCTGATCTGTCAATTCTGCAGATTGTAATCCTCTTCAATCGCTGATCCCATCAGGACAACTTATACCAACGTGTGGCACGTCCTCCAAAGAAGCAGCCTCGATCAACAAGCTAATAATTTCCGTTTTATTAACCAAAGTGAACCAGGTCGTACATTGCTAGTAATTTTTGGAATCTGTAAGCCTGCCAGGCTAATTAAACCACCGAAGTATCTTATTAGAGGGAAGTGTTCAAACAAAGTTCTGAACTGTCAGCAAACACTTGTGTTGTTATGTTTAACCCATCCGTTAGGCTGACTTTTATTTGTTTCTTTTATTGGCAGTATTGTAACTAACAAAAGAGGCAGTATTCTTTTATACGCTACAATAGTCACTGTCACCTCCACGAGATTCAGCCCAATAGTTTTATTTTGTGACTTAGTGGCATTCCTATGACTTTTCCCTGCGCATCTGCACTGATTGTGGCATGGTGGCACAGTGGTTGGCAGCGCCAGGGACCCGGATTCAATTCCCAGCTGGGGCCACTGTCTGTGCGGAGTCTGCATGTTCTTCCAGTGTCTGCATGGGTTTCCTCCAGATGCTCCAGTTTCCTCCCATGGTCTGAAAGACGTGCTGGTTAGGTGGATCGGCCATGCTAAATTCTCCCTCAGTGTACCCAAACAGGCACCGGAGTGTGGCGACTGGGGGATTTTCACAGTAACTTCATTGCAGTGTTAATGTAATGCTTATTTGTGACGCTAGTAAATAAACTTCGAATTTTTAAACATTGCAAACTTATTAAAGATAGTGCTGAGGGTCAAACCAGCAGCAAGAGAAAGCTAAAACCAAGATTTTAAAATTCATTAGCGGGATGTTGGCGTGGCTGATTGGGTACTAACATTTATTGCCCCTCCTTAATTGCCCTCAGCCAGACCATATCAGAGGGTGTTTCAGATTCAGCCACATTGCTGTGGCTCTGGAGTCACATGTAGGCCAGACAAGGTAAGGATGGCAGATTTCCTTCCCTCAAGGACATTAGTGAACCAGATGGGTTTTTTACAACAATCGACAATGGTTTCATGGTCATCTGTAGATTCTTAATTCCACATTTTTTTCTGTTGCGTTCAACTTCTGCCATCTGCTACGGCGAGATTCGAACCTAGGTCCCCAAAACATTAGCTGAGTTTCTGGATTAATAGTCTGGCGATAATACCACTAGACCATTACCTCCATTCCAATTTAGTTTGACAGACAGGTTCTGATGGTGGCACAGATATTGTGTATCCGTTATTGTTAGTGGCAACTACGTTTTATGCTTTTGAGTTTCGATCGTACCAAAGTGAGTTTATGATGTGGAGGTGCGGCATTGAGCTGGGGTGGGCAAGAGGTTCACAATAACAAGTTAAAGTCCAACAGGTTTATTTGGAATTACGAGCTTTTGGAGCACTGCCCCTTCATCAGGTGAGAGAACCCAACTCTCTACTCACCTGAGGAAGGAGCAGTGCTCCGAAAGCTCGTGATTCTAAATAAACCTGTTGGGCTTTAACCTGGCGTTGTGAGACTTCATAAAGTGTGAGTTTACAGCAATCTTTGGACCACCTTTTTTAAAAATTCATTTTTACAGGATGTGTGCATTGCTGGCTGGGCTAGTATTTATAGGCTGATCCCAAACTACCCTCCATTTGAGAGTCAACCACATTGCTGTGGCTCTGGAGTCACATGTAGGCCAGACCAGGTAAGGACGGCAGATTTCCTTCCCTAAAGGGCATTAGTGAACCAGTTGGATTTTCACAACAACTCTAAGTGGTCATCTGCATTTTAAATTCCAGATGTTTACTGAGTTCACACTTCACCATCAGCTAGGGTGGGATTCGAACTTGGATCCCTGGAGCATTATCTCGGGTCTTTGGATTTCTAGTCTAGTGCAAATATTACTTTGCCATCAGTCTGTCAGGAGGAGGTACAATTGGAACTAAAACAGTAACAGGGCTTTCAATCTTAATATCAAGTTTGCTCTCATAAACAGGCCAAGGACAATGACTGATACACAACATCTGTGCTGCCATCAGTCAAACTAAATCTACATTGGCTAATTCCCTCCATAAAAGAGCTTGTTCCATCTGTTCTCATTAAAGATCTTTATATAAAAAAATGTGTTTGCAAATACTCTGGAAGGAACGTGGTAAGCGCTCGTCCATCTATTATTGAAATAAGCCATGGAAGTATCACTATTAAAATGAGAAATGAGAGTTCTGTCGTTAGTTATATGCATAAATTAAAGACTGGACTTCTTCGTTAACTTGGATTGGATTCGCTTAATGTGGAAACCAAGTATTGTGGTCTGAGTAGTCACTAAAGTTAGTCCACTTCAAATTCGAAGTGTGCTCTGATCCATTTAACAATCATTAATCTCATACCGGGCCACTCTTGCTTGTAACTTTGATCAGGTTTCCTCATCAAATTTCAGCTGATGAAGGAGAAACATTGTTTCCAAAGGCCATTGCTCCTCTGACTTGGGAGTGTTGATATTAAGCAGCATGAGGCAGCACACCACTCCCTTCACTTCCTTATTGCTTCACAAGATCGCCACAATTTAAATCCAGTCCCGGGAAGTAAATCTTACCACCAGATCAAACTGGGGAGCTCGAGGCCCCTTGGAAATTGAGCAGGCAAAGTGGTTGGCACTGCCAGCTCTCAACGCCAGGGAGCTGGGTTCGATTCCCGGTTTGGGTCGCTGTCTGTGTGGGTTTCCTCCGGGTGCTCCGGTTTCCTCCCACAGTCTGAAAGACGTGTTGGTTCGATACATTGGCCATGCTCAGTTCCCCCTCCGTGTACCTGAACAAGCGCCGGGGTGTGGCGGCGCCAGGGGGATAGAGAGAGAGAGAGAGAGAGAGAGAGAGAGAGAGACACACAGACACACACACACACACACACACACACACACAGACGTGGTGACAATGACTTTTTTTATTCATGGGACACAGACTTCTTGCCCCATCCCTAGTTGCCCTTGAGAAGGTGGTGGTGAGCTGTCTTCCTGAAACACGACAGTCCCATTCGGGAGGGAATTACAGGATTTTGACCCTGTCACTGATCCAGTAATCTAGAGACCCAGGGTCAAATCCCATCACAGCATCTGGTGGAATTTCAAATTCAATTAGAGAACAGAAATCTGGAATTAAAAAGCTTGTCTACTGATGACCACAAAACCATTGTTGATTGCCGGAAAAACCCATCTGGTTCACTGATGTCCTTTAGGGAAGGAAATCTGCCACCCTTACCCGGTCTGGCCTACACGTGACTCCAGAGCCACAGAAATGTAGGTGATTCTTAACTGCCCTCCGAAATGGCCTAGCAAACCGTTCAGTTGTTCCTGGAAGGTCTAAAAGGAATGCTACCGGACAGAGAAGCCAGCATCATGGGTGTTCCTACAAAAACATGGACTGCAGCGGTTCAAGAAGGTCTCTCTCATCACCTCTTTCTCAAGGGCAATTAGTAATGGGCAATAAATGATGGTTAAGTCAGTGATGCCCATACTCCATAAACAAAAAAAACGCACACATCTCACATACACTTACGTGCAAATGTATACCCATATGAACACACGTACATGCACATATGAACATACACACATGAACATACACACATACGCTCACATGCATGTGCACACACACATACATACCAAGCAATGATTAATGATCAGAAGCAGGAATCAAACCAGATGTTGATCTCTCAAGCTAAGTGTATGACACTAATTACCATACCAGTCTTGATCAATTCATCAAGAAATTTAAATTTAAATTCTATTTTGCACATCAGATATCCAAGTTTCAACGATCATTTCAAACATTTAACAAATTCAGGAGCATCCCAATGCAGCTTTTAAACAATGTAGATACAAGCTCTCATCCCAGTGGATGACAAATCCATTCTTTTCTTATATTATTTTTGACACAAATATCTATCAAATACTCACTCCCAGGGATTCATTATTAAAAGACACAGTTAGATGATAAACGCTGATGATAGAGTATGAAACCAGAGCTGTGTGTTCATTCTTCCATGTGTTTAGCAGACTCAATGTTTCTCTTCCAACAGAAGTCTAGCTCGTGATGGTAATAGCTGGGGATCGAAGGAAATCCAGCTTCATCAGCTGTCATTATCCAATCATATCAGAGATCAAACTGGGCTTGACCTGACACCACACATCTGCTCATTGGATAGATCACTGAACCACTGGTGAACCAACATCACAAGGGGATGAGTGAGTGAGGAGCTGCTGTACCTCGCCTCGGGGCCTAGTGTTACTATCATAGAACCCTACAGTGCAAAAGGAGACCATTCAGCCCATCCAGTCTGCACCGACCACAATCCCAACCAGGCCCCAGTCCCGGAATCCCACATATTTATCCTCTTAATCTCCTTGACACGAGGGTCAATTTAGCATGGCCAATCCACCTAACCTGCACATCTCTGGGGTGGGGGAAACCCACAGGGAGAGTGTGCAAACTACACACAGCCGCCCAAGGCTGGAATTGAACCCAGGTCCCTGGCGCTGTGAGGCAGTAGTGCTAACCACTGTGCTACCGTGTCACTCACTATCACTAGATTATTAATCCAGAAACTCAGCTAATGTTCTAGGGAGAGGCAAGATCACTGAGGGATCAGAGAACAAAAAGGCCAATTTTAAGATTAAGGTGTTGCTTAACTGTGAGCCTACGTAAGACCACAAGGACAGGAAGAGAAGTAGGCCATTCGGCCCATCGAGTCTGCTCAATGAGATCATGGCTGATTTGATGAGATATTCCTCAACTCCACTTTCCCACCTTATCCCTGTGCTCCAAGTCCAAAGATGTGCGGGTTAGGTGGATTGGCCACGCTAAATTGCCCCTTGGTGTTCATAGATGCATAGGTCACGCTAAATTGCCCCTTATTATCTAAAGATGTGAGATTTAGGTGGACTGGTCATGCTAAATTTCCTCAGTGTCGGGGGACTAGCTAGGGTAAATGCATGGGGTTATGGGAATAGGGCCTGGGTGGGATTGTGGTCGGTGCAGACTTGATGGGCCGAATGGTCTTCTGCACTGTAGGATTCCATGATTCTTGATTCCCTGACTGGTTAAAAATCTATCACAGCCTTGAACATACTTAATACTGATGAGTGAATGATGCTTACTGCAGGTTAAGACACCAGGGACAGAGTTCTGGATAATCTCAAGTCTGTGAAGGGTAGAATGTGGGAAGGAATCCAGGAGAGGGTCGAACAGACTGAAATTGTACTCCCTTTTCCCAGGGCTGATCTCAGATTTCCAGCAATTTTTTTCTTTCCCGAACCTTCAAATACTGATTGCTTGCAGAGATAATATTTACATCTTTGGCACTTCAGAGTCACATTATGCCACTCTCACAGGGCTGGGACTTCTACTTAGGCAAAGGGAAGGAAATTGGAGTTGCTGGCTCATTTTCACAAACACACTTCAGTGGCCAAATGGCAGCTACAGAAGAAATAAAATCACAATTACAAGCAAAAGGCTCCTCAAGGATCAAAACAGCCATCTATCTTCCGAAGAAAGCCAAGAAGCCCTTTGAGAAGGGAACACTGCCCCTTTCTGCTGGGGAAAAGTGTGCTCAGCTTATGTTCCCTCAACTCAATTACGAAGAACAGGATCAAACGCAACAAAATACTCCCGGGGGATGTACATGAGGAGATGCAGACAGTAAAAACAGAGGCAGGAACCTGTGAACCTATTAACCCAAGTAAGTTTAGACTGATTCAATCTGACACTCCGTGGACCTTTGGAGAGCAAAAAGGTCAAAGGGAATCTCCAAACTCTATGGCACCTCATCCTGCGGTCACTCGGTGCTCCTCACAGCGCCGGGGACCCGGGTTCGATTCCCGACACCTCCGTGCTGAATCTGCACTTTCTCCCCGTGTCTGCACGAGTTTCCTCCAGTTTCCTCCCACAGTCCAAAAGATGTACATCGGCTAAATTCTCCCGCAATGTACCCGAACAGGTGCCAGAATGTGGCGAGTAGGGGATTTTCACAGTAACTTCATTGCAGTGTCAAAGCAAGCCGACTTGTGACAATAATAAATAAACTTAACAACTTTAAACTTAAATCATATTAGGATGCACGGGTGACGGGCAATGTTAATTAAGTACTCAATGTCCAATGACGTGCTTGTTAGGTGCGTTGGCCATGCTAAATTCTCTCTGTCTATCCAAACAGATGCCAGAGTGTGGAAACTCGGGGAGTTTCACAGTAATTTCACTGCAGTGTTAACGTAAGCCTACTTGTGACAACAATAAATAAACCTACAGTGCAGGCCCCACTTGAGTGCCACTTTAAATCAGACTAACTATACAGTGAAGACCAAATCAGCAAGCACTTCAGAAAACAATTACTTGGCCCATTTGAATGTACTTTATGTTTTGTATCATTTGAGTTGTATCTTTAACATTCAGGATGTATCTCTGGGTTCGGAATGAGAATATCTGGACAAGTTTCCAATGGTCCCAGAGGAGATTACAAAGAGTTTCCAGTAACCACATTGACTTTCTCTGCAACTGTGGGAAGGCCGTGTCATAGTTGTACTATCAGTGGACTAGTAAACACAGCAAGAAGTCTCACAACACCAAGTTAAAGTCCAACAGGTTTATTTGGTAGCAAAAGTGGCGTTTACTACCAAATAAACCTGTTGGACTTTAACCTGGTGTTGAGAGACTTCTTACTGTGTTTACCCCAGTCCAACACCGGCATCTCCATATCACGGCTGGACTAGTAATCCAGAGACCCAGGGTCAGGGGACCTGGCAGATGGTAAAATTGGAATTGAAAAATAATCTGGAATTAAGAATCTATTGATGACCATGAAGCCAATGTTGATCGCTGGAAGAATGCATCTGGTTCACAAATATCCTTTGGGGAAGGAAATCTGCCGTTCTTATCCAATCTGGCCCACATGTGACTCCATTCCCATAACAATGTGATTAGAATAAAATCCTTACAGTGCAGGGGGCGGCCATTTGGCCCATCGAGCATATACTGACCACAATCCCACCCATGTATTTACTGTAGCTAGTCCCCCTGACAACAAGGGGAAATTACCATGGCTAATCCCCCCGAACCTACACATCCCGGGACACTAAGGGGGAATTTAGCAAGGCCAATCCACCTAACCCGCACACCTTTGGAGTGTGGGAGGAAACCAGAGAATCCAGAGTAAACCCACATAGACATGGGGAGAATGTGCAAACTCCACACAGTCACCCATGCCTGTAACTGAACTCCAGGTCCCTGGCACTGTGAGGCAGCAGTACTAACCACTGTGCCACCCTTTACTTTTAAATGCCCAAAGACAATTAGCGGTGGACGATAAATACTGGCTAAGCCAACAACGTCCACCTCCATGAACAAAGAAAAGCTTCGAGGGATTAGGGTGGGGGGTGAGGTGGGTGCAGGAGGTACTAATTAGATATTTCTACTCAAACCATGCACTTATAGAGAACATTGAAATATCCAGATGTTGTTGTGAGTTTCTGTCTTATGTAACATTGGTTAAATTGGCATCCAATGGATAGAAGCAGCTGGCTGATGGCCTAGTGGTTTAATCACTAGACTACTGATCCAGAAACTCAGCTAATGTTCTGGGAACCCGGGTTCGAATCCCGCCACAGCAGATGGTGGAGTTTGAATTCAATAAAAAATATCTGGAATTAAGAATCTACTGATGACCATGAAACCATCGTCAATTGTCAGAAAAACCTGGGGCGGCACAGTGATCAGCACCGCTGCTTCACAGCACCAGAGACCCGGGTTCGATTCCGGCCTCGGGTCACTGTCTGTGTGGAGTTTGCACATTCTCCCCATGTCTGCGTGGGTTTCCTCCGGATGCTCCGGTTTCCCCTCTCAGTCCAAAGATGTGCAGGTTAGGTGGATTGGCCGTGCTAAGTTGCTTCTTAATCTCAGGGGGATTGGCAGGGTAAATATATGGTGTTATGCGGATAGGGGCTGGGTAGGATTGTGGTTAGCACTGACCTGATGGGCCGAATGGCCTCTCTCTGCACTGTATTCTATGATAACATATGGGCAGTGCTTACGCTAATTTTAATTTGGCTTTATTTTTTATTTCGAAGAGCATCTGTTTTTTTATTCATTCGAGATGATTACTCACCGGCTGTCTCTTTTCTCTTGCCCTTCTGCTGCTGGAGTTCAATTCCCGCGGTTAATTCACACCGACTCCCCTCTCCCCACCCCCGCTACAGAGCAACCTATTGATTTCTGTTCTTTTCAGGCATTTCTGGGACTTCTCCCAATCACCAATCTCCTGTCACTCATCTGGATTGAACTATTATATTCAAAGCTGGACATCACTCCAATCACACTCTTCCAATTCCACTAATGACTGGATTTCAGCCAGCCAGTTAAAAAAAAAAACCATCAATCAGTCATCATCCAAACCCTAAACTCTCTCCAATAACTGTGCAAAATCACACCGCCTTATTCAGGGCTATTCTTAACCTCAGTAATTTTAGACTAGTTTATCCAGATACTCTGTAATTCAGAGTGTGATTGGGACAGCCATGCACCCATTCTGCCTGAATGTCACATCTGAATTCTCACTTTTTCCCCCCCCACGGATACTTTTAAATGTAATTTAGTCAACTTCATACAATCCTTAGTGCCATTCGGCCCATCGTGTCTATATCGACTCTCCGATAGCACATCTTACCCAGGCCCATCTCTCCATCTACCCACCCCCTATCCCTGCCATGGCTAATCCCTTCTAACCTATACATCTTTGGACAATTTAGCACCATACGTTATCATAGAGTACAGTGCAGAAGGAGGCCATTCGGCCCATCGCGTCTATGCCAAACACAATCCCACCCAGGCCCTATCCCTGTAACACCACATATATACCCTGCTGATCCCCCTGATACTGTGGGACAATTTAGCATTGCCAATCAACCTAATCCGCACATCTTTGGAGTGTGGGGGGAAACCAAAGCAGCAGAAGGAAACCCACGCAGACACGGGGAGAACATGCAAACTCCACACAGATAGAACCGAACCCGGGTCCCTGACGCTGTGAGGCAGCAGTGCTAACCACTGTGCTGCCCACAAGCTTGTAGTGAAATCTATTCGATTTATCGAATTAATGCAGTTCCTGATGCCATTTGTAGCTTGCTCGGAACTTTGACACTGACAGTATGTTACATTCTCTCCCCACCCCCGTCGCACTCTCACCAACACCCCCCACCATTGAAACGTCACGTGCAGAGCTCTCGTCTTCAGAGAGCCAAATTGGCACAACTCAACATTTGGCGTAAGGCGGAATTCTCCAGTCTGATTTACCCTCCCCCCACTGCCAAGAAGAACGGAGGGTCCCGGCGGTGAGGTGAGGCCGGAGAATCCCAGGCGCGGGGCGAGGCTGGAGAATCCCAGCTGGGGGGGGGGGGGATCTCCATCTTCAACACCCCACCTCCCCGCTTCATTTTGGTCCATTCGAAAAGCAGACCCATCCACGCAACACTTTCAATTCCATCAAAGAGACTCAACACAGTCCACTTTCCTGTATCGATGTTCTTAGGGGTCCAATGGGGATGTTGGACTTGCCTTTGTTTCACATTGCCGGTCTTTGTAAACTTTATTTTTTTTTCTTTTCAGCCTCAACCCAGTGTCATGGCTCGCCCCAGGAGCTTTTATAAAAACAAGTCTAGATCCTTGATCCGGCTTCCCTCAACCACACACTGAATTACGAGTCACAGCTGTTGTGAACGCCTGCTGCATTGATGTCCTTGTATCCATCTCCAGGGGGAAGGAGCTCAGTGTTTTAGATATTGGGCTGCATCAGCCTTGCTGGTATTTGGAGAATTACACTGAATGATAATACATTACATGTTTCACATTTGCCAGATTGGCAGCACATCTGTCAGGACCTGGGAGAAATAAACAGCTATTGGCTGGGTGAATGAGTTCGGGAATGGCAAAGTGCTAGCTTAAATTTACTGTGGTTGTACTTTTGAGACTTCATTCATGGGATGTGGGCGTCCCTGGCAAGGATTTGATTTATTATTGTCATGTGTATTAGTTTACAATGAAAAGTGTTGTTTCTTATGCGCTATATAGAAAAAGCACAGAGAAGGAAAGGTGAGAGTGCAGAATGTAATGTTACAGTCGTTGTTAGGGTGTAGAGAAAGATCAATTTAACGTGAGGTAGATCCATTCAAAAGTCTGATGGCAGCAGGGAAGAAGCTGTTCTTGAGTCAGTTGGTACATGATCTCCAACTTTTGTTTCTTTTTCCCGATGGAAGAAGGTGGAAGAGAGAATGTCCAGGGTGTGTGGGGGCCTTGATTATACTGGCTGTTTTTCCGAGGCAGCAGGAAGTGTAGACAGGATCAATGGATTGGAGGCTGGTTTGCATGATTGGCTGGAATGGCCAGCATTTATTCACAGAAGCATTGAATCCCTACAGTGCAGAAGGAGGCCATTCGGCCCACCGAGCCTGCACTGACAACAATCCCTCCCAGGCCCTATCCCCGTAACCCTACATATTTACCCTGCTAATCCCGCTGACACTAAGAGGCAACTTAGCATGGCCATGTTTGAAGGAGATCGGAGTACCCAGAGGAAAGCCACGGAGAACGTGCAGACTCCACACAGACAGTCACCCAAGGCTTGAATCGATCCAGGGCTCGCTGTCAACGGGACTGGAGAATTCTGACCAGTTCCTGCATTTTAACAAGGTGCGTTAGAGTGGCACAGCAGTTCACACTTCTGCCTCAAGCCATGCTAAATTGCCCCTTGGTGTCCACGGTAAGTGTGTGGGGTTAGGGAGATAGGGTGGGGGAAGAGGGCTTGGGTAAGATGATCTGTCAAGAGAGTCGGCGCATAGTTCTGACAAAGAGTCATCTGGACTCGAAACATCAGTCTTGTCTCTCTTTACCGATGCTGCCAGACTTGCTGAGATTTTCCAGCATTTTCTCTTTCAGTGCAGA
Source organism: Carcharhinus amblyrhynchos (assembly GCF_965287045.1). Taxonomy (NCBI): domain Eukaryota; kingdom Metazoa; phylum Chordata; class Chondrichthyes; order Carcharhiniformes; family Carcharhinidae; genus Carcharhinus; species Carcharhinus amblyrhynchos. The sequence continues at coordinate 73,736,815 of NC_137337.1, read as the reverse complement.
CTCGATGGGCTGAATGGCCTCTTTCTGCACCGTAGGGAATCCTATGATCTGACATTTCAATAGCAGTTTTTTTTAATGTTGATGATTCTTGCTGGTAAAAGGAAACTGACAGTCTCATATTGTCCCTGCATCCAAAACCAAGCAGGAAGTGAAGCCCAGGTGGGGCAGAGTTCTGCTCTGCACATTGCCAAAATCACTGGAAGTCTCATTCACTGCTGCCCGGAGATTGGATGCAGAGCCAATAACAATACCCGGGGTGAAGTTTCACCCTCGATTCTCACTTTAGAAATTGACCCAACGAGGTGATTGCACATCGCAAGAACAAAAAAATCGATTCAGAATCACAACAGACATTTGCACTCAGTTCTGCACACGGCCGCAAAGCACACCGGATATGCCATTAGAATAAAAACAAAATACTACGGATGCTGGAAATCAAAACAGGAAACGTTCAGCAGTCCGAATTTTACTGTCCCACCCACATAGCAAACGGAGCGGGCGAGGGGCGGACAATGGGAAGGTTTCATTGGCCAATGCACTTAGCCAACACACCTTGCCTCATTGTGGGAGGAAACTGGAGCATCCGGAGGAAACCCACACAGACACGGGGAGAATGTGCAAACTCTGCACAGTCACCCAAGCCGGGAATTGAACCTGGGTTCCTTTCGCTGTGAAGCAGCAATGCTAACCACTGTACCACTCTGAACTCCGTATATAATATGTGGTGCCACATTAATGGTTAGTTTTTTTGACTAATGTTCTGTTTTCAGGTCTTGCCATCATGTTGCTCTCCAGCCCTTCCCACGCCAAGTTTAATCATAATTAAATCTGATTTTAATATAAAATCTGCCCTTTGAAACCTGATCACAGTTTACCAAGAACATTGACAACTTGTCCAACACGAACGCAAAGACATACATGAGAGCAACTCCAGCAATGTAGATGGGTGGCACAGTGGTTAGCACAACTGCCTCACAGCGCCAGGGACCCGGGTTCGATTCCCGGCTTGGGTCACTGTCTCTGCGGAGTTTGCACATTCTCCCTGTGTCTGCATGGGATTCCCCTGGGTGCTCCTGTTACCTCCCATAGTGCAAAGATGTGCAGGTTAGGCCATGCTAAACTGCCCCTTCGTGAGAGGGGGATTAGCAGGGGCTATGGGGATAGGTGGGATTGTGATCGGTGCAGACTCAATGGGCTGAATGGCCTCCTTCTGCATTGTAAGGATTCTAACAAAATGCCCTTAATGTTCGCATTACAAAGCTGTCATCTTGAAGGGAGCAAAGTTTATTATTTCTCTTTATTCCAACTCAACAGACTACAGGGTTGACGCTGGTTCCAATTCTGACCTTTAAAGTCCACCAGGGAAGAAAATGGTTGTGTTATAACTGGGCTTAAATGAAGACAACAAGTGAGCACGGAATCCTGACCTTCAGAATTCAATAAGAAAACTCATACATTAACCTTTCAGGGACTAAACAGAAGCATTTATAAAACCACGCACAATAAGGCTCAGATATTAAGATTAATTCCACCCAATTCGCGAGGCCCTGGAAAAACTATAAATTAAACGTTGATGTGATTTCTATATGATACAGTGCTGTCAGGGAGAGTTAGCTACGTGCCACAGTTTCATCTTGGGCTTGTTATGTGCCCGCGCTCATTTCCGAAGGGGCAAGGTGCCCTTTGTGCACCAGCGGCTGCACCCCCAAGCCTGTGCTCCCTTCCTACCCTTCTGTTCCCCAAACGCCACAGGCGGGATTTTCCATCCACCCTCGCTTCATAACTGGAAAATCCCACCCAAGTCCAACCCCCTCCCCTCCTCCCCACACACTCGGCTACGATTCCCGTGGTGGGCAGGACATGATAATCCCTCCCTCATCCCCCCCAGTCTCTCCCACCCACCCGCCAAACCCTCCCTGAATGAATACTCTGCAATTTTACCACGACTCCTACATGCTCTGGACCGCCTTCTCCAGATTGGCTGCAATGGCAGTAGCGTCCAATGAGCTCTTGGCGTTGCTGGCCAATCCAGTTGGTTGGAAGATCCCGAAGACTTGACTTCCTCTCCCACCCCAACTGAGACCTCCCAGTCCCGCTCTGAGATCATAAGACCATGAGGTGTAGTCGCAAAATTAGGCCATTTGGCCCATCGAGTTTGCTCTGCCGAAACTAATATGATTCTTATCCTCATTCTCCTGCCTTGATCCCCTTATTGAGACAATCCATCTGCTGTAACGTACTATGGCTGCAGGGCAGGTTTCCATTGAATGAATGAACTTCCTTGCCACAAATCCTTGATCTCCTGCAAATATATTGTCCCATTTTGGATGCAGCAAATAAGATGTCTGGGACAGATTCCATCTGAGCATCACAGGTGGCAGAATGTCCACCCTTCCACCATCAATTAGCCAAAGCCAGCATTCTATATTCCCACTGATCTCCTGGAAGCTGTGTCCATGTGGACACCAGTAACCAGGCTTCATCATTCCAGCTCACCCGTAGGGATTGCTGACTCAGGAATAAACAGGAAAGTTTTCATTCCCCATACGTTTCTTGTTATCAAAAATAAACGTATTATTAACAGAACAAATGAATTCACAGACTGGTGAAGTTTTATAATTTTCTCAAGCCTCTCTCCTTTCCAAGATGTTCTGGCTCACCTGGTCAAACCAGCTCCAGAATATTAAAGAGCGATCCCATCTGCGTTATCTAACCTGAGCTGTGCATTACAACCTGTCCTCAGTATCTCCCCCACCATCCCTCCACATCTCTCCCACCCACTCGCCCATGATGACCAAACCCTCCCTGAATAAGTACTCAGTAAGAACACACAATCAAAAAAAAAAACAGCTCACTGTTTCCACTCACCATTGCCTGCCAGTGATCTCAGGTGGATGTATGTACGCATCTGCGAATGTTACAGAAAGGATCTCGATTTCATTTTACTGCCTCGTCTATCCCAGCATCCTTTGTTGGCCTCGGGTGGATCTTACAAACCACGGGCCGGCGAGGTGGTAAAACTCTGGCAATAGGGTGGGATTTTACTCAGGCCGGACTGGAAATTCCTGCCTGATTCTTGAATCACGCCTGGGGTGAAACATCCTACGTTTAAGCCGTGCCAAATTCAAAAGGAAAACTTAAGTTCACCTTGGAGTTTCCGGCCTGGGTCTTAACACTGTCTATTGGTCTGTCAACAGCACAGGGGCTGGGGGCTGGGGGGGGTGGTGTTAAAAAAGCCTCGATGAGATCTCAGGAGTGGCCTAGCATTGTACAGCATTGGCGCTCAAGCAAAGGTTAGTCCTTCCAGCAGAACAGAAAGGGAGACAAAGTAAAAAGGACCCCTTGTCAAGCAATCTGGCAAAGAACCCGGAATCTGAAAGCATGGTTCACCACAATGTACATCACAAAAATAAGACTGCCATGCTTGTGCAAAGAATAATGGCGCCAAAGTGAGAACAGCCACTCTCTCGAGGTAACCAGGCAGCATTGCAAGTTTACAAAGGCAGTCAGTTCTAATAACTGATTCACTATTCACAGAATAAAGTTGACACAGAGTCATAGAAACATAGAAGATAGGAGCAGGAGGCCCTTCGAGCTTGCTGCGCCATTCATCACGATCATAGCTGATTGTCCAACTCAACAGCCTAATCCTGCCTTCTCCCCATAACCTTTGATCCCAATTGCCCCAAGTGCCAGATCCATGCGCTTCTTTGAATACTTTCAATGCATTCAAAGTCAAACAAAACAGAAACAGGCCCTTTGGCCCAACCAGTCCATGCTGACCATGGTGCCCTCCCAATTGTCCGTGATTGGCCCATATCCCTCTAATCCTTTCCCATCCGTGTACTTATCCAAACGCTTTTGAAATGTTGCTACTGTATCTGCCTCAACCACTTTCTCTGATGTAAACTTCTTCAGCTCATCTATCCAGCCATCAGCACTTTGGTGATTTAATTAGCACTAAATGGTGCTTTTAAACATTTATTTAGTTAACACAGAGAAGGATAACGGTGCAGAGGAACCACTTCATACTAAGTCACTGTGGAATACGGACAAGCGTACACGGTGCTCTGAACCTCAACCTCTCCAACTGCAACAGAACATCAAATGAAGATTTATTATCAATTCCTTGGGTTTGTCATTGGTTTAATTAACTCAAACTAACAGCAGTTTCGTGCTATAAATCAGGCAACAAGGTTCTTTATGGAGACTGCCAAAATTCTGTCAGGGACAGTACTCTCAGCAAGTGCTGGAAATGGTGGTTTTCGATTCAATTGAAAATGCAGGAACCAGAAGATCATTCTTGCACTGCTGCCCCATCATATTTGTGTCAGAGTCCTTTCATCGACTTATTTCAGCATTCTAGTACACACAGAGCTCATCTTAAAGAAGGCACCTTCAGGATGATGTAGAGCAAGTTTATTTATTCGTGTCACAAGTAGGCTTACGTTAACTCTGCATCGAAGTTGCTGTGAAAATCCCCCAGTTGCCACAACTCTGGAGCCTGTTCGGGTACACTGAGGGAGAATTTAGCACGGTCAATCCACCCAACCTGCGTGTCTTTGGACACAAAGGGGCAATTTTGCATGGCCAATCCACCTAAACTATACATCTTTGGATACTAAAGGACAATTTAGCATGGCCAATCCACCCAATCTGCACATCCACGGACACTAAGGAGCAGTTTTGCATGGCCAATCCACCTAAACTATACATCTTTGGATACTAAAGGACAATTTAGCATGGCCAATCCACCTAATCTACACATGTTTGGACACTAAGGGGCAATTTAGCACGGCCAATTCACTTAACCTACATATCTTTGGACTCTGAAGGACAACTTAGCAATGACCAATCCAGCTAACCTGTACATCTTAGCAGTGTGGGAGGAAACCAGAGCACGCAGAGGAAGCTCACGCAGGGGGAAAATGTGCAAATATGCAAACTCCATGCGGTCACTGTGGGGTGGGGTGGGGTGGGGGTGGGGGGAGTAGAGGGGACATCTCATATTACTAACAACCACTTGCTAGCTGAACACATCAGAGGGATAGACCTTTCAGCCGGTTTGAGTCGAAGTACCTTCACTGCGGGAGCTTTGCGGCATGTTCATTGCTAATTCGCTGCAAAGAGCAGGACTTAGTTCATCAATCACTCTGCAGAAGATCACAGTGCAGTCAAACCTCGAGACATCATCCATATGTATGCCACGGCGCAGCGCAAGGTTCTGCACTGCATCCATAAATCTGCCCGTTAGATTTCAGAATCTTCACAAGGATACTTTTAAGGACCGTCTACTTTCTGGTCAACACTCAAGAAATTATTTATTATTTTACAGAGTAACCAGAAGGTTAAAATAAATAGATTCCAAATAAAATATATTTCAGTGTTTTATATTCAAGAGCATATTTTCTAAATTGGAAAAACTGCACTTAAAATGTTAAATCTTTAGATTCTGATGAAATGCTGTTCTCTTTCAATATTTTCTCTCTTACTTTTAAGATTTTTTTTCTTCCTGCTTTATCCACGTCTCTGTAAAAAGGTTACATTAATTGGCACTTAATCGGAACTGGAAGTTGCTCCATGACATCCGTGAAGTAACTCGATTGTTCTCCCTTCACTGTGACAGACACTGAATATCCAATATTATCCTCAAATGAAGACGAGCAACATAAAATTCTGTCTGCGATGGTGGCAGGCGACAGAATAGGGTGGCACAGTGGAACAGTGGTTAGCACTGCTGCCTCACGGTGCAAGAGACCTGGGTTCAGTTCCGGCCTTGGGGTGACTTTCTACGTGGAGTTTGTATGTTCTCCCCATGTCTGCATGGGTTTCCTCCGGGTACTCCAGTTTCCTCCTGCGCTTCTAAGGTGTGCACATTAGGTGGACTGGCTATGCTAAATTGCCCCTTGGTGTCCCTAGATGTACAGGTTAGGTGGATTGGTCCAGCTAAATTGCCCCTAGTGTCCCAAGATGTGCTGGTTTAGTGGACTGGCCATGCTAAATTGCCCCTTGGTGTCCCGAGATGTACAGGTTAGGTGGATTGGTCCTGCTAAATTGCCCCTTAGTGTCCCAAGATGTGGGGATTAGGTTGATTGGCCATGCTAAATTGCCTCTTAGTGTCCCAAGATGTGCTGGTTAGGTGGATTGGCCGTGCTAAATTGCCCCTTAGCGTTCCAAGATGTGTAGATTAGATGGATTGGCCATGCTGAATTGCCCCTTGGTGTCAGGGGGATTAGCAGGGTACATATGTGGGGTTACAGGGATAGGGGCTGGATGTGATTGTTGGCAGTGCAGGCTTGATGGGCCGAATGTCCTTCTGTGCTGTAGGGATTCTATGAATAGTAACTCACTGGTATCGCAAAACGTAGACAATACCAAATTGAGGTTTGAATGGACCTGGTGAATACTTCCCTTTGTTAGGAAGAGAGGGGAAATTTCTTTTGCTGAAGGATATAATAGAAACTATGCTAACTGTGAAAACTATCCCATCTTGACTGACGTATGTGTAAAATAATTAACACCGCCATCCTGCAGGTACAGAGGAGATGTTAGGGGTAAGTTTTTCAGTCAGAGGGTGGTGAGTGAGTGGAATCGGCTGCCGTCAGTGGTGGTAGAGGCGAACTCGCTGGAGTCTTTTAAGAGATTTCTAGATGAGTAAATGGGATTTAATGGGATTGGGAGTTACAGGTAGTCCTATGGCTTGGTAGATATGGATGTGATCGGCGCAACTCGTGGGCCGAAGGGCCTGTTTGTGCTGTAATGTTCTACGTAACATGGATGACTGAACCCAGCTTCAGCTGCAGCCAAAATTTGGACATACAGTGTTTACGATTACATAAACTCTGCCTTTTATTGCCTGCTTTATTCAGTATTGCAGAAGTTGCCTGCATGCAGTCTTGTGTGTTAGAAACATACAGAGTTTGGCACGGGGGGGGGGGGAAAAAAATTAGTCATTTTTGTTTAATTATTTTCATCTAAAAAAACCGACAAAAGCGAACTTCAACTCTGAGAGAACTATCTTCGATTTAATAAGCGCCAAAAGGCAATCAAATGTGACAACGCTGCTCCCTCAGACAGTACCACAAGAAGCAGACAATGCTTTAATTATCACTTTGCTCGCTCTGGGTGCTAGTGACTGCCACATATCCGACATTACAGCAACAGACCACATTTTAAAAATAGTCCATTTAACTGTAAAGCTGACCACGAGCTTTTCTTTCGTTTAATAACTTAAATTCATGCCCCCCGCCCCCGAGCTTTGTGTTGTTCCAAATTAAATTCGGGGCTCACCCCATCTAACCTCACTTAACTCAATAAAACTCCCCCATAAACAAATCCTTGCCCGAGTTCAAAGCTTCCACTCCTCTGCACCGCTCGTTCTGACCGCTCGCCCTATTTTAGTGCCACTTGCAGAATTGATAATCCCACAATCGGTTTCTGAACCCAGTTCATTTGCGTAGAGCAGATAAGAAACAAAGTCCCATCTCTGTCTCGTCTCGCTCTGCTTCAAAATTACAGCACTCTCTCAGAGGCGAGCTGAGCCGAACACAAAACGTGGGTTAACCAACTGAATCGCAGAAACTCAGATACGGCAGCAGACAACTTGGTCCACTGTGCAAGTGTTAATACTCATTCACCCAACAGTGTGAGCCCAAGGTTCCTCTCCCACTCGACATCGCTAACAGATGGCTAGATCGTGACCTGACTTCTATTTGTGGGGCCTTGCCAATATCCTAGAATCCTACAGAGCAGAAGGAGGCCATTCGGCCCATCGGGTCTGCACTGACCTTACTCCCACCCAGCCCCTATCCCCATTACCCCACGCACTTACCCCAGGTAGTCCCCCTGACAATAAGGGACAATTTTCGCATAGCCAATTCACCTAACCCACACATCTTTGGAGTGTGGGAGGAAACTGGAGCACCCGAAGGAAACCCGCGCAGACATGGGGAGAATGTGCAGCCTCCACGCAGTGACCCAAAGCTGGGAATTGAACCTGGGTCCCTGGTGCTGTGAGGCTGCAGTGTTAGTCACTTGTGCTACCATGACACCCTTCGATCCTGTATATCATTTAAGAGTGATTACGTTTTGAACATACCTCATTGATTCTTTAGTGCATCCTGATCAAGGGCAGAATTTTCCCATCCCTGCCCCCGGCACAGGAATCGCAGCGGGTGCGGCACCCATCACGCAAAGGTCTGTTGACCTAGGGTGGGATTTTCCAATCTTAGGGTGAGTGCAGCTAAAAATTCCATTCTAACTACGGAATCTTCCTGTCCTGCTCACCAGCAGAATCGTAACGGGCGGAATACGGACAACGCAAAGGTCCCACTGACCTCGGATGGGATTTTCTGACCTTGGGGCAAACGTGACTGGAAAATCTTGTCTCGAGTATCAGATCAAGCCCAAGATGGGGCTTATCTTATTAGGTTGGATTTTGTTCTTTTTTTACATTTATTTATTAGTGTCACAAGTCGGCTTACATTCACACTGCAATGAAGTTACTGTGAAAATCCCCGAGTCGCCACACTCCGGCACTTGTTTGGGTGCACTGAGGGTCAATTTAGCATCGTCAAAGCATTTAACCCGCACACCTTTGGAGTGTGGGAGGAAACCGGAGCACCCGGAGGAAACCCACACAGACACGGGGAGGTTCCACACAGTGACCTAAACCGGGGATCGACCCCAAGTCCCTGGCGCCGTGAGACAGGAGTGCTAACCACTGTGCCACCAATAATGTTCGTCTCTCTTGTGGGGACCACGAATTGGATTCAATTGGATTTTGAATTTGGTTTTTGGAGCAAGCAAGCAATGGATTTGGGTTTGTCCAGTCCATTCTGAGCATTGGCTTTGTAACTTTAAGGGTGAAATAAAAAGATTTAGATACAAGTTCTTTTCTTTCCTTCATTCTCCTGTTCTTTGCTCACGGAGTTGAATCTTTTTTCTAAACTTGTTCTTATGTTTGCGATTAACCTGGGGTTTAGTAGTCCCTGAAGGTTCATACAGAAGGTATGAAAGTCCTGGTAATCATCTCCTTTCTGCTGAAGGGCCAGTTTATGTACACTGGCTATTTGAAATTCCAGGATTTATCACTCAAATGTTTCTGAATACATCTCTGGTGGCAAAAAAGGGTTTTTGTTTGTGTTGAGTTGGGATCCACCTATCATGACCTCTACACGTGGGATTTTATTAGCTGTGCTGTAGAGATACACTGGAATCTGCGAAACACATGTTGGTTAGCACTTTATCTAAACAGGTTATAGAGGAAGCACATTGCTTCCGGGCACAAGTCCAGCCTTTCTCTCTCACTCTCTCCAAAGAGGAAATCTAACACATCAAACCATACAATCCCTACACTGCGGAAGGAGGCCATTCAGCCCAGCGAGTCTGCACCAACTCTAGAAAATAATTTGCATATTCTCCCAGTGTCTGCGTGGGTTTCCTCCAGGTGCTCTGGTTTCCTCCCACAGTTCGAAGATGTACAGGTTAGGTGGATTGGCCACGGTAAACTGATAAATAAACTTAAACTTGATTTTATTTATTAGTTTCACAAGTAGTCTTACGTCAACATTGCAAATAAGTTACTGTGAAAATCCCCTAGTCGCCACATTCCGTGGCCTGTTTGGGTCAATGCAACTAACCTCCTGTGGGAGGAAACCGGAGCACCCGGGGGAAACCCACACAGATATGGGGAGAAAGTGCAAACTCCACACAGACAGTGACCCAAGATGGGAATCAAATCCGAGTCCCTGGTGATGTGAGGTGGTGTTAACCACTGTGCCACCCACAGACCAGGTAAGAACGATAGATTTCCTTCCATAAAGGGCATTAGTGAACCAGATGGGTATTTACGACAATGGTTTCACTGTCATAAGTAGACTTTTAATTCCAATTTTTTTATTGAACTCAATGTCACCATTTGCCATGGCGCGATTCGAGCCTGGGTCCCCAGAGCATCAAGTCGGGTCTCTGGATTGCTATTTCAGTGATAATACCATTACGCCACTGCCTCCCCTTGACGTATGAATCAGATTTGAGAGGTAATCGACCAGTCAACCCATTGTAATGAAGAGGAAGCCAAGATGAAGATATTAACCGTCAACGCATCCTTGTTGCTGGCCTAAATTGCAGTCCATGCATCAAATAGAACCACACGCTCTGACTTTCAAGCTCAGCTGTTTGAAACCAACCTTGTAGATTTAAAATAGATGGCAAGAATGCAGCATACGGTTGACATTGTCAGGCTGCAGTAAGCAATGAACACTAATCTACTTTCAAGAAATATGGCACAGGAAGATTACAAGGTGACTTCAGATGCCTGAAGGTTAAATGGTTCAGACTTAAAGTTATTAAATCATGACCAAAGAAGGCTGTACAAACAGGCATCAAAATAATATTTCTACGCAGCCCGGGAGAAATGTCAGCACATATTGAAGAAAAATGATTTGTTGGATATTTAAGTAATAATTACACACTGGGACCATCCATTTCAATGGGTTTAAGAAGTGCCAGAGAGGCAATGCCAACTCATTCCTTCAATGCATTCGATTGAACTATGGGATCCCTACAGTGCAGAAAGAAGTCATTCCGCCCATCAAATCTGCACCGACTACAATCCCACCCAGGCCCTATTCCCGTAACCCCACATATTTACCCTGCTAATCCCCCGATACTAAGGAGCAATTTAGCACGGCCAGTCAACCTAATCCGCACATCTCTGGAGTGCAGGAGGAAACCGGAGCGCCGGGGAGACACGGGGAGAATGTGCAAACTCCACACAGGCAGTAACCCGAGGCTGGAATTGAACCCGGGTCCCCGGCACTGAGAGGCAGTGGTGCTAACCGCTGTGCTACCCCGAACCAAAGCAACGTGCGATATAGTTTTCACGTTGCTTTCCAGGCGCATAATAACCTGGTAATAATCACATGGGCTACTTTACGGCATTCGAATTAAAGTTGCTCTCAAATCCAGGAGTGGTGATGAATCCGAGCAGGAATTATCTCTGCAAAGATCAGTGCATGAACTGTCTCTTGAACACATGCCGGAATTCTGCCATCCTGCCCGCCCACCACGAGAATCGGAGCAGGCGAGGGGCGGACATTGGGAAGGTCGGTTGACCTCGGGTGGGATTCTCCAGTCTTGGCTAAAATCCCGTCCTGGGACGCTATCTGCTGCGGCACAGTGGTTAGCACTCAAAGTACCAGAGACATGAGTTCGATCCCTGGCTTGGGTCACTGTCAGTGATGTGTTCCACTCTTAAATCAGCCTGGTGGATGTCCGTTCACCCTCTGCTGAAGGGAGGAAGTACAGAGTGACCTCTCCTCCTTCAATACCGCTCCTCGCTCACCATCCGGACAAGGGCAGCAGACATATGGGGCCAAATTTTCCCATCCTGCCCGCTATGGGGATTGCAGCACTGTGGGTGTATCTACATGATGTGGAGATGCCGGCGTTGGACTGGGGTAAACACAGTAAGAAGTCTCACAACACCAGGTTAAAGTCCAACAGGTTTATTTGGTAGCAAAAGCCACTAGCTTTTGGAGCGCTGCTCCTTCTTCCGCTTGACAATCACCAGGCAAGACTGTTCTCTTCCTGTTGGGGAACACTTCAGCGGTCACAGGTAGTCGGCCTCTGATCTTCGGGTAAGCGTTCTCCAAGGCGGCCTTCACGACATACGATAGCGCAGAGTCACTGAGCAGAGACTGATATCCAAGTTCTGCACACACGAGGGTGGCCTCAACCGGGATCTTGGGTTCATGTCACACTATCCATAACCCCCAAGACTTGCCTGGACTTGCAACATCTCTCTAACTGTCCTGTTTGGAGACGATACACTACCGTTAACCTGTGCTTAATGCTCTCTCCTGTTTGTACCTTTGAGACTTGATTACCTGTAAAGACTTAGATTCCAACCATTATTTTGTAAATTGAGTTTGTATCTTAATATGCCCTGTTTGTGAATAGAACTCCCACTCACCCGATAAAGGGGCAGCAAGTGCTCCAGAAGCTAGTGGCTTTTGCTACCAAATAAAGCTGTTGGACTTTAACCTGGTGTTGTGAGACCTCTTACTGGGTGTACCTACATCACAGGGACTGCAGCAGCTCAAGAAGTCACCAAGTTCTCAAGGGCAGTTAATGATACGCAACAAATGCTGGCCTAGGCGCATCCCATCAATGAATTTTATAACACAACTCTGCGTTAAAATATTCTGCTTTCTCCCAAAACATCTTTTCATGATTGGCTTTCACGCAGTGAGATGTCAGCTGACCTGACTTGATTTACTCTGATGCAATTAAGCCATATTCAGAATCTGAGTTGTCTAAATATTGACTGTAGATTAACAATTGTAACTCACAAGACAAGGGATCAATCTTGGAATACAGCAAACAAACCATTTTTGATACAAATCAATAACCAGAGCAATGCACGATTAGGCGGCAGACACACCTAGCAAGCCTGAATTGAAGCAGTGTTATATTAGCTGCACCAGAGTGGATCTCTATTCTGTTCTCTGGTAACTGCGTCCACAATTCAGCTCTTTCACTCACTATCTATATCCAGCACGGCGGCACAGTGGTTAGCACTGCTGCCTCACAGTGCCAGGGACCCGGGTTCAATGCCCGGCTTGGGTCACTGTCAGTGTGGAGCCTGCACATTCTCCCCATGTCTGCATGGGTTTCCTCCGGGTGCTCCAGTTTCCTCCCACAGTCCTAAAGACGTGCTGGTTAGACCACTGGCCATGCCAAATTCTCTGTGTACCTGAACAGGCGCTAGAATGTGGCATCTAGGGGATTTTCACAGTAACTTCATTGCACTGTTAACGTAAGTCTCCTTGTGACAATAATAAATAAACTTAAAACAACTTGCACGGCTATCACCGCATGTAAGAACATAAGAACTAGGAGCAGGAGTAGGCCATCTGGCCCCTCGAGCCTGCTCCGCCATTCAGCAAGATCATGGCTGATCTTATCGTGGACTCAGTTCCACTTACCCGCCCGCTCACCACAACACGTAATTCCTTTACTGTTCAAAAATGTATCTATCCTTGCCTTAAAAACATTCAATGAGGGAGCCTCCACTGTTTCACTGGGTAGGGAATTCCACAGATTCGCAACCCTTTGTGTGAAGAAGTTCCTCCTGAACTCAATCCTAAATCTGCTTCCCCTTATTTTAAGGCTATGCCCCCTCGTTCTAGTTTCACCCGCCAGTGGAAACAACATCCCTGCTTCTATCTTATCTGTTCCCTTCATAATCTGAAATGTTTCTGTAAGATTCCCCCCACATTCTTCGGAATTCCAATGAGAGTAGTCCCAGTCTACTCAGTCCCTCCTCATAAGCCAACACTTTCAACTCCGGAATTAACCTCGTGTAATATTGCAGAGATTGCACATTCTCCCCATGTCTGCCAGGTTTCCTCTGGGTGCTCCGGTTTCCTCTCACAGTCTAAAAACGTGCAGGTTAGGTGGATTGGCCATGTCCATTAGTGTCAGGGGGATTAGCAGGGTAAACATATGGGGTTAGAGGGACAGGGCCTGGGTGGGATGGGCCGAATGGCCTCTTTCTGCACTGATTATTCCCTAAACGTCATGTTTGGGAAGCCAGATTTGAGAGGGTTAACACTGAACAAGCTGCGTGGTCTTTTTAAAAATCTGCCCAATATAAAGCATTGGATATAACAATTCTTAATTAAATTCAGCACAACAGTGTCCCACAAGTGTGAACATTTGTGACAGCAACTATTGCCCCAGATTACAAATTAAACTGAGAATTCACAGCCCAATAGTTTTTGATTGCGACAGTGTGGGGCTAATTAATTGTCAATTGTGAGACAGAGAAAGCAATTGTTTTTAATGCTGTTCTATAAAATTCAATTTCAATCCCTTAAAAAAAAATTTCAGCTGACTGACTGAATTTCCATGGTGCTGTTTGTTAAGATTTGCAAATTGATTTCCAGGGGAAAAAAAAAACAAGCCAGCTTTAATATTACAACCCCAAACCGGAGCTTGCGTGAGACAATAAGTGAAACAAGGAACAACACAGCACGGGAAACAAGTCCTTCGGCCCAATGAGCCCACACCGCCTTCTTAACAATGTGTCTTTCCTCTTCCATCCTTGACCCATGTCCATGCTTTTGGTACCCCCATTGGAAACCAGATTAAGGGGAGAATAATTTAGGGACAATTTGTTACACCAATCAGCCTAAGAGCACATCTTTGGGGGGTGGGAGGAAACTGGAGCACCCGGAGGAAACCCACACAACCACAGGGAGAACGCGCAAACTCCCACAGACACCGGCCCAAATCCATGTGTCTGCACAGCAAACAGTGCTAGTCACTGAGCTGTTGTGGTGCCCACCTGCTGGTCCAGTTTTAAGCGTACACAAACGACGCGAAGTGCGAGGCTACTCTCGAACTTCCAAGAGCAGCCCACGCACGACCCACCGTGTGCATGCCCCTCGTTAGACAACAAGGTGGGCCGGCGCACCTGCGGAGTAAACTATGGAATAAATCAGAGGCCTTTGAAACGTAGATCCAACGACACAAATTCAACTTTCCGTAAACAACCAAACGAAAAAGGTGTTTGAACGGATAAAGATTCCTGATAAGAAGTCGACAAGATGATGAGGGGCATGGACAGAATGGATAGTCAGAAGCTTGGTGTTCCTAGGGTGAAAGATCCAATTACTAGGGGGCATTGGTTTAAGGTGTGAGGGGCAAGGTTGGAAGGAGATGTACAGACCATTTGGCCCTGCCATTCATTACGACCATGGCTGGTCGTCCAACTCAATAGCCTAATCCATAATAATAATCCATAATAGCGTACAATATAATATAATAGCACAGGAGGTGGTGGGTGCCTGGAACTTGCTGCCGGGTGGAGGTAGTGGAAGCAGATACGTTAGTGCCTTTAAAGGGCATCTGGACAAATACAGGGATAGGACGGGAATAGAGGGATATGGTCCCCGGAAAGGTTCTTCAGCTCGGTATGGTCGGTGCAGGTTTGGAGGGCCGAAAGGCCTGTTCCTGTGCTGTAATTCTCTTCGTTCTTTTGAAATTGGAAGAGCAAAAAGAACGCCATCGGGCAAGGAAATGTTAACATTTCAGCCACTTGGTTGTAGCTGAGACGTTACAGAGATCTGTCCCTGAGGGTACAATCGAGAGCAGCAGGAAGTGGCTGGATGATGGATGTCACAGAATGGTTGTAGATGAGCTATAGTGGACTAGTCAGGAGGGAGACAGACAGATGAGTGTGACACACCATGACAGCTGATCTCCTGGTACAAGCTGAGTTCGTGCAGCAGGCGATGGCCTAGTGGTATTATCCAGACTATTAATGCAGGAATCCAGATAATCTTCTGGGGACCTGGGTTCGAATCCTGCCACAGGCAGATGGTGCAATTTGAACTCAATTAAAAAAAATCCGGAATTAAGAATCTACTGATGACTGCTGTCAAAAAATCCGCCTGGTTCATTAATGCCCTTCAAAGAAGGAAATTGGCCTACATGTTACTCCAGAGGCACAGCAACGTGGTTGACTCTTAACCGCCCTCCAAAGGCAACTAGGAATGGGCAATAAATGCTGGCCAGTCAGCGACGCCCATGTCCCATCAATGAATTTAAAAGAGTTCTACAGAGCAATTAACAGTAATTTCAGGTCTAGCTATTCTAGACTGGTGTGAATTAAATATATTGAGCTGGTTTTAAGTAACATTTCCATTCATAGGATCCCTACTGTGCAGGAGGACATTTGACCACAATCTCACTCAGGCCATATCCCCATAATCCCACTTATTTACCCTGCTAGACCCCCTGACGCTTAGGGGTAACTTACAATCAAACTAACCTGCACATTTTTAGACTGTGGGAGGAAACCCATGCAGACATGGGGAGAATGTGCAAAACTCCACACAGTAAACTGAGGCTGGGATTCAGCTCAGATCCCTGGTGCTGTGAGGCAGCAGTGCTAACCACTGTGCCACCACCCCATTCTCTGTACAGGGTCTCTCTCTTCTATTAAATTATATTGGCCCCTGGCCTTTAGTTCCCACTGAATGCTCAACACTGATCACCTTAACCACTTCTGGAGCATCAAAGTGGCAGAAGACTTAATCCTTTGTGTTTTGAAATTAGCTGGAAGATGTCAGGCTTCTGCACTGTGTTATCATGTTGAAGATATAAAGGGCTTTAAACAAATCAGCATGTGAACCTGGATTTCTGGGAAATTGGCTTGCTATCTGTCAAAACAACAGCTAGGAAATAGGAGTGAGCATGCGGTGAAGGTGAGAGAGGCACAGTTAGGATTCTGTTTCTATTACTTTCCAACAGGAGACAATGAAAAACAAGCCAATTACCGAGGTTAGCACTGCTGCCTCACAGTGCCAGGGACCCGGGTTCGATTCTTGGCTTGGGTCACTGTCTGTGCAGAGTCTGCATGTTCTCCCCGTGACTGTGTGGGTTTTCTCTGGGTGCTCCGGTTTCCTCCCACAGTCCGAAACATGAGTTGGTGAGGTGCATCGGCCATGCTAAATTCTCCCAGAGGGTGGCGACTAGGGAATTTTCACAGTAACTTCATTGCAATCCAGAGATGTGCGGGTTAGGTGAATTGGCCAGGCTAAATTGTCCCTTAGTGTCAGGTGGACTAGCTAGGTCAAATGCATGAACTTATGGGGATAGGGCCTGGGTGGGATTATGATCGGTGCAGATGTGATGGGCCAAATGGCCTCCTTCTGCACTGTAGGATTCTATGATGTAAGCCAACTTGTGACACTCATAAACAAACTAAAATTGCGAGGCTCACCCTAATTGTGACACAGGTATGGAAACATGGAAGATAGGAACAGGAGGAGGCCATTCGGCCCTTCGAGCTTACTCCGCCGCCATTCATTACGATCATGGCTGATTGTCCAACTCAATAGCCTAATCCTGCTTTCTCCCCATGACCACTGATCCCATTCGCCCTGGCTGCCTGACTCACCTGACGAAGGGACAGCGCTCCGAAAGCTAGTAGCTTCTGCTACCAAATAAACCTGTTGGACTTTAACCTGGTGTTGTGAGACTTCTTACTGTGTTTCTTGCCTCAGCCAGCACTCATTTGATTTGATTTATTATTGTCACTGTATTAGTATACAATGAAAAGTATTGTTTCTTGCATGCTCTACAGACAAAGAATACCATTCATAGAGAAGGAAACAAGAGAGTGCAGAATGTAGCATTACAGTCATAGCTACAGTATAGAGAAAGATCAACTTAATGAGAGTTAAGTCCATTCAAAAGTCTGATGGCAGCAGGGAAGAAGCTGTTGTTGAATCGATTGGTTGTATCCTCAGACTTTTGTATCTTTTTCCTGATGGAAGAAGATGGAAGAGAGAATGTCTGGGGTGTGTGGGATCCTGAATTATGCTGGCTGCTTTACTGAGGCAGCAGGAAGTGTAGACAGAGTCAATGGATGGGAGGCTGGTTTGTGTGATGGATTGGGCTACATTCACAATTTTTAGTAGTTCCTTGCGGTCTTGGGCAGAGCAGGAGCCCATGCCAAGCTGTGATACAACCAGAAAGAATGCTTTCTACGGTGCATCTGTAAAAGTTGGTGAGTGTCGTAGCTGACATGCCAAATTTCCTTAGTCTTCTGAAAAAAATAGAGGCATTGGTGGCTTTCTTAACCATAGTACCAGCATAGGGGGGGGGGTACCAGGACAGGTTGTTGGCGATCTGGACACCTGAGAAGCTCTCAACCATTTCTACTTTGTCCCCATTGATGTAGAGAGGGGATTGTTCTCCATTACTGAGTGGTCTTACATTACCAATCATATGCTAAACTCTCTAAGAATACATCCAACAAGAGTTGGCAACCCTTATTATTCTTGTGATTTAAACACACGCGTGAAGTGCATGTGAACCTGCTCATGTGCACAAACATAGAAACGCACACGTGTGTGCGCAGATCATCCCAAGGATTACCACAAAAAGGGCAAACTGGTTTGAAAACTTAACTGAAATGCGTAACTTAAAACCCGTGATTATAATTTCATCCAAGCCTTCTCACTAAAATCACATTAAATCTGACCTGAGCTAAAAATAATTGCAATCCTGTCGCCAATCGAATCATTATTTGTAAAATTAAGGAACTGTGGATTTCACTGCAAATTAATTAAAGGAGTCATACACGCAAGTATCAGAGGTACAACAATCGCCAGCTTTTTTCCTCAAATAGAAACAGTAAACATAAAAAGCACAGATTTAACTCAAATAATATGAATATAACAGTTAAGGAGATCATTAGGGTGCAACTAATGTTAGATACGTTTTTGAACAGTGAAGGAATTAAGGGTTATGGTGAGTGGGCGGGTAAGTGGAGCTGAGTCCATGAAAAGATCAGCCATGATCTTAGTGAATGGCGGAGCGGGCTCGAGGAGCCAGATGGCCTACTCCTGCTCCTAGATCTTATGTTCTTAACGGTGGCACCGTGGTTAGCACCGCTGCCTCACACTGCCAGGGACCCGGGTTCCATTGCAGCCTCGGGTCACTGTTTCTGTTGAGTTTGCACATTCTCCTCGTGTCTGTGTGGGTTTCCTCCGGTTTCCTCTCTCAGTCCAAAGATGTGCAGGTTAGGATGATTGGCCATGCTAAATTGGCCCAAATGTCAAGGGGGATAAGCAGGGTAAATAAGGGGGTTACGGGAATAGGGCCTAAGTGGGATTGTTATTGGTGCAGACTCGATGGGCTGAATTCCCTCCTCCTGCACTGTAGAGATTCTATGATTGAATCCCTACAGTACAGAATTTGATGTATTATTATCACATGATACAGTGAAAAGTATTGTTTCTTGTGTGCTATACAAAAAAGCATACCGCTCATAGAATATGTAGGGGAGTAAGAAAGGATAGGGTGCAGAATATACATTGCAGTTACAGGTAGGGTGTTGTGAAAGCTCAGTTCAATACAATAAGGAGGTAATTTCGCCCATTAATCCCACCCAGGCCCTAGCCCCATAACATCACATATTTGGCCTGCTAATCCCCCTGACACTAAGGGGCAATTTAGCATGGCCAATCCACCTAATCCGCGCATTTTTGGACTGTGGGAGGAAACCGAAGCACGTGGAGGAAACCCATGCAGGCACAGGGAGAATGTACAAACCTGATAAAGTCACCCAAGGCCAGCATTGAACCTGGGTCCCCAGCGCTGTGAGGCTGCAGTGCTAACCACTGTGCCACCCTTAGAGTCTATAAATCGGACACAAAGTGAAGAACCCCCCGCAGGTCCTTCTGGCAATTGGCAGTATGGTCTGAAGATGAATTTTACAGTAAGAACTCTTTCGATGGCCTGCAGCACATTGAAATAGGTCAACGCAGGACAGAGTCATTCATTAGTGACAACAATGCCAGTGAGGGTAACTAATTAGCATGGTTGCAACCCCTTTTCCTGGAGCCAATCGTTGTGTCAAGACATTGTCAGTGAACCACTTGGAGGTCACTCCGTCTGCATTTAATGAGCCTTTTTAAAGTCCTTTCCGTAGATCTTCAAATAGTTTTGTATCTAAAGTGAGGGCTCCTCTTAGTGGGAAGTGACTTAATCCCAGTTATCTGGTATTTCAATACTTGAAGCAATAAATTTTACTTTGCGTTATCTGTGATCCTCAATTTAAACTATTGGATTTCCTCCAAAACCAAAAAGCTTTGAATTGTCAGACGTAAATGGTGATATCTTAGCTTCTATATCATCATGGACTGAATCCAAAGACAGACACAGTTTTGTGCAATGGGTGTGTATTATAGCTTCCCATGTTACTGTATTATCAAATATATAGAAAAACATAGGATCAGGAGTCATACAATCCCGACAGTGCAGAAGGAGGCCATTCAGCCCATCAAGCCTGCGTCGATCTCAATCCCACCCAGTCCCTTTAACCCCACTTGGTTACCCTGCTAATCCCCCTGACACTATGGGCAATTTAGCATGGCCAATCCACCTAACCTGCACATCTTTGGACTGTGGGAGGAAACCGGAGCACCCGGAGGAAACCCACGCAGACACGAGGTGAATGGACAAACGCCGCACACAGTGCCCAAGCCGGGAGTCAAACCCGGGTCCCTGGCGCTGAGAGGCAGCGGTGCTAACCACTGTGCCACCCCAGCCGACCACTGATCCCTCCAGCCTGATCCACCATTCAATACGATCAACCTGATCTGATACCTAACTCCATCTACCTGCCCAAGTCCGGTATCCCTCAGTAGACTTGGTTATAAATTTATCAATCTTTAATTCATCCCTCAATCAAAATTCCAGGCTATTACAACTGGAGTTTGCGGTTTATTAGTTTTTAAAGTTATTTTATTAGTGCCATGACACAGTATGGATGGCATGGTAGCAGGATGGTTAGCACTGCTGCCTCACAGCGCCAGGGACGTGGGTTTGATTCTGGCTTGGGTCACTGTCTGTGTGGAGTCTGCACATTCTCCCCATGTCTGCGTGGGTTTCCTCTGGGTGCTCCTGTTTCCTCCCACAGTCTGAAAGACGCGCTGGTTCGGTGCATTGAGCTGAACAGGTGCCAGAGTGTGGAGACTAGGGGAATTTCACAGTAACTTCATTGCATCGTTAATGTAAGCCTTACTTGAGGCTAATAAATAAACTTTAACTTCCAGAATCTTTGCTTCGAAAACTGAATTTGCCTGACATCCTCTGCGCGGCTGTATTTCCAATCTGAACAGCTTCTTTTTTTTTGGCTTACACTACCCACTGCAATGAAGTTACTGTGAAAATCCCCTAGTTGCCACACTCCGGCGCCTGTTCGGGTACACTGAGGGAGAATTTAGCCTGGCCAATGCCGCCGGCCAGAACACCTTTCGGACTGTGGGAAGAAACCGGAGCAGCCAGGGGAAACCCACGCAGACATGGGGAGAATGTGCAGACTCCGCACAAACAGTGACCCAAGCCAGGAATCGAACCCGGGTCCCTGACACAGTGAGGCAGCAGCGCTAACCACTGCACCTCCGTGCTGAGCACTTATTTGCCCAACTATTTAAATACTTTCAAGTTCCTCGTTGGTTACTCGGTGCTCCCGGGTTGAGGGCACATCCTTTCCCCGAGTCAGTTGCAGGGACAATCTCGAATCGGATTCGGAGCATTCCGACTGTAAACGCATTACCGGGACGCTAATCCTCTTGCTGAAACAAGAGGGATGTCATTAGGCAGACCTAATTACTCAGTGTTTGCAGAAAAAGAGGTCACCCAAGTATCTTCGATCTCAAAGTAATGAGAAGCCTGACTTAATGAAGGGCAGGCAGACAATCATTTTCAATAATTAAGTGCTGGGCTAAGAGCAGGAAGTAATGAGATGGAAATAGCAACAGCCCTTTGGTGGCTCAGTCCCCTCCTCTCAGACAAGATCAGCTGCCAATCGCTCTGCAATCCCACCCAAGTTTGCTTGCTTCTCAAAGAGAGAAGAGACAGTTTTCTGCTTCCGATCTAAAACAGGTGGGAATTTGACACGATGGCTGGAATTTCGTGCAAAGGTCTGTTGACCTTGGGCGGGATTTTCCAGTACTGGTGTGAACGCAGCTGGAAAATCCCACCCATTTGCCAGAATTCTGCCCCTTCTGCCCACCACGGGAATTGGAGCGGGCAAAGGGAGAATCACAGAATAGGGTGGGATTTTGCAGCTTTGGGATGAGCGAAGCCGTAAAATCCCGCCCATTGAGTGGGATTTTCCAGCCACGCTCAACTAGAGACCAGAAAATCCCACCAGAGGTCCATGGACTTTCCCATTGCCCGTCTGTGGCAGGCGGGGCAGTAAAATTTCGGTGAGTGGGTGGGATTTTCCAGCTGTTCTTGCCCCGATACTGGAAAATCCCATCCAAGGTCAACGGATCTTTGCATGGTTCACGTCCCTGCCGCGCTGATCCCCCTGGGAGGCAGGATGGGAAAATTGGGTGGGATTTTCCTCTCCCTCTGCGATGATTTTCACTGCAGTGAGGTATCACTCGCTGGAGCTGGGTTCTTATGGTCCGGTCATTATCAATAGGGTTTCTCACTGAATGCATCCTTCACCGCAAGCAAGCCAGTGATAGGTGTGTGCCGCAGGTGAGACTATAAGATCCCAGCGGTGTAAACGGCAGCAAGATTTCGGCGAACGTGAGCCTCAGGTTTTGTGGGGTCAGGCAACATTTGTAATTCCCCATCGGGCTCCGAATGCTGCTACGTTTCACCGGCAGTGAGGAAAACTGAAATTCTCCATATGGGCTGGAGAGCAGGTGGGATCTCGGGGGTGGGGAGACAGGAGGGGTCAATGAGAGAGTCAATCCTAAAGAACCTAAAGTAGTTCCACAAGGAATTACAAAGGATTGTGAATGTAGCCCAGTCCATCACACAAACCAGCCTCCCATCCTTTGACTCTGCCTACACTTCCCACTGCCTCAGCAAAGCAAAGCACCCCACACATTCCCTCTTCCACCTTCTTCCATCAGGAAAAAGATACAAAAGTCTGAGGTCACGTACCAACCGACTCAAGAACAGCTTCTTCCCTGCTGCCGTCAGACTTTTGAATGGACCTACCTCGCATTGATTTTTCTCTCCACCCTAACTATGACTGTAACACTACATTCTGCACTCTCTCCTTTCCTTCTCTATGTACGGTATGCTTTGTCTGTATAGCGCGCAAGAAACAAGATTTTTCACTATATGTTAATACAGGTGACAATAATAAATCAAATCAAATCAACCGTCAACAGCAGAGTGTGCCTTGACGTTACACAAGGGTTTGTGGTTACTTTCTAAGCAGCTACCGGAGCCCCCACTCAGGAACGGTGGTCAGGACACCACGGGTGTGGAGGAATGGGAAGTATACAGATTGGTGTCGGACCCTGGGTTGCAAGCTCACCTTACATTGAGGGCTGGCAGCTTTGACGCCCTATTACCAGCCCATTTGAAAACTGTATGAAGCAGGCCCTGGGTGGCTGTGGGATCCTTTGTACAGTTTGCTTCAGTTAAAAGACTTCACTTTAAGATATTTCTGCCTATGTAACTAACGATGCTAAGCTTCAAAGCTAACTTGGCCACATTTTACAACTCAGCTGGGAATTCTGGGATGAGCTTAGAAATTGACTGCATTCCAAGCAAAACAAAGCTTAGCTAAAGTTTATTTATTAGTGTCATAAGTAGCATTACATTAACACTGCAATGAAGTTACTGTGAAAATCCCCTAGTCGCCACACACTGGTGCCTGTTTGGGTACACTGAGGGAGAACTTAGCATGCCTTTGCATCTAACCAGCACATCTTTCGGACTGTGGGTATCACCTAAGAGCATAAGAAATAGGAGGAGTAGGCTACCTAGCCCCTCGAGCCTGTCCCGTCATTCAATAAGATCATGGCTGATCTGAAGTGGATCAGTTCCACTTTCCTGGTTTCTCCCCATAACCCTTAATTCCCTTGTCTATCAGAAATCTATCTACCTGTGACTTAAATATATTTAGCGAGGTAGCCTCCACCACTTCAACGGGCAGAGAATTCCAGAGACTCACCACCCTTTGAGTGAAGAAGTTCCTCCTCAACTCCATTCTAAACTGCTCCCCCCTCCCTCCTTATTTTGAGGCTGTGCCCTCTAGTTCTGCTTTCCTTCCTAACTGGGAAGAATCTCTCTACCTCTACCCTATCCATCCCCTTCATTACCTCTCTCTCTCTCTCAAGTAATCCTTTTTTGCTTTCTATAACGTGTTAATTTTAAATGATGCTCAATAAAGAAAGTTCACCTTCGGACCAGTGCTGCCTACACCTATTTTAAGAAACGAACCGACCTTACAGGGTCACAATCTCGTTTATCCCAGATTTCCAGCTACCAGCTGTCCATAAAGCATTGGACTAACTGCTGCAAATTGTTCCATTGTATTTTAAAGATTTGGAGAGTACAATGAGGTTGATAGGATAGGAATGACTGAAGCTACAAAGTGCTCAATGGGCCAAAATTAGGCCGGACAGCGTATAAATTGCTGGGAGCCAGAGGACAAGTAGTCTTTCTCATCATTTGCAGGATATGAATGTCAATGGCTCTTTGATTGTCTCTGCCTTTGAGACGGTGATGGTGTGGATTGGAGGGGAGCTTGCAAGAGATGGGTGTTCCCAGCCATCTTCTTCCCTTGTCTTTCTGTAAGATAGAGGTCACGGGTTTGGAAGGTTCAATTGGTGTATTATGACCCTTTAATAACTTGGCCTTCCTTGTCCATTCTACAATGGGGCATAAAATAACAAGACCTGAAACTCAGGGCAGGTATCACCTCTAAAAAAAAATCAACTACAAAATTCATGTACAAACACTCGCTCTGACATAGAATTGCACATTAGAGTTACTTAGGTGCTCTCAAAATTTCAACACTGTATTGCTAGTTCCAGGATAAGGTACAATTTCGATAGAATGGGATGCACACACTGGAAACACAGTGGTTAGCACTGCTGCCTTACAGTGCCAGGGATCCAGGTTTGATGCCCAGCTTGGGTCACTGTCTGTGTGGAGTCTGCACGTTCTCCACATGTCTGTGTGGGTTTCCTCCAGGTGCTCTGGTTTCCTCCCACCATCCAAAAAAATGTGCGGGTTAGGTGAATTGGCCATGCTAAATTGACCCCTAGTGTCAGGGGGACTAGCTCGGGTATATGCATGGGGTTATGAGGATAGGGCCCGAGTGGGATTGTTTTTGCTGCAGACTCAATGGGCCAAATGGCCTCCCTATGCACTGTTGAGATTCAACAAGAATGGGAGGGCGCGCGCACTGGAAGGACAGGGGGGCACTCGCACGCACTGTAAGAATGGGGGGCGCACTTTGGAAGGGTGGCCTCAGGAACTCAAGATGTCCAGACATTGGGTGCGCTGGGTAAAGTGGGGAAGAATCAAAGTTCTCTTCTAGAACCAAGACTGGGATAATACTTTTCACTTTCTTTCTTTTTCCCGCAGCTTACTCTCTGACTCTGGTATACATCACGCCACACAATACATCACTATAAATAAACAACACTTATCCAAAGAGCAAGGATTTAGAGCACAGGTACCAAACTCAAAGGGAGCAATGAGGTAAAGAAAAGATTTAACAAGAGCCAGAATTCTCCAGTTGTTCACGCTCCAAAGCTGCTGCCAGCGAGGATGGAGAATTTGGCGCTCAGTCCAAATCTCCGTTCACTGCAGCGAGACTGGAGAATCCTGCCGGTGGGATTGGCCGGAGAATTCCGGCCAGTGTCTTTCACATTCCCCGGGTGGTTTATCCAATGCGTTTTGAGTGCTGTTGCCATTCTCGTGTTGTAGGTTTGACATTTATTCCTCAATGAACACCCACAACCAAGTCAGTATCAAACACACGGATTGCTCATCAACCCATTACACACAGGCAATAAACTGGGTTCCGCGTATGGCCAGATGCTTCATTTTTTCCATTTCAACATAAGGTGCCAACGCACGCCTTGTTCACCTTAGTCTCACTGATAGACTGAAATATTGCCACTGGGATGTCTTAAAAGCAGGTCCAGCATTCATGGCGACACAAGGTGGCACAGTGATTAGTGCTGCTGCCTCAGGGACCCGCCTTCAATATCGACCTCAGGTGTCTGTCTGTGTGCGTGTGGAGTTTGTATGTTCTCTGCATGGGTTCCCGCTGGGTGCTCCAGTTTCATCCAAAGACAGGCGGCACAGTAGCACAGTCATTAGCACTGCTGCTTCACAGCTCCAGGGGCCTGGGTTCGATTCCCAGCTCGGGTCACTGTCTGTGTGGAGTTTGCACATTCTCCTCGTGTCTACGTGGGTTTCCTCTGCGTACTTCGGTTTCCTTCCACAGTCCAAAGGTGTGCGGGTTGGGTTGATTGGCCATGCCAAAAATTACCCCTTATTGTCATGAGATGCGTAGGTTAGAGGGATTAGCGGGTAAATATGTAGGGATATGGGGGTAGGGCCTGGGTGGGATTGTGATTGGTGCAGACTCGGTGGGCCCAATGGCCTCTTTCTGCACTGTAGGGTTTCTATGGTTCTCTGTGCAGGTTACATTGATTGGCTGTGCTAAATTGCCCTTAGTGTCAGGGAGACTAGCTAGGGTAAGTGCTTGGGGTTATGGGGATAGGGCCTGGGTGGGATTGTGGTCGGCACAGCCTCGATGGGCTGAATGGTCTCCTGTAGAGATTCTCTGATTCATTTTAGAGGAAGAGGGGCTGGACTCTGCAGCTTGATTCACTGAGGTTGAGCAGTAAGTTGGTATCAGGGGAACAACATTATGGGCTGTTGGGCGGGAATACTTTCTTTGCACTTGGCTTGGCAGCACGGTGGCACAGTGGTTAACACTGCTGCCTCACAACGCCAAAGACCCAGGTACGATTCCCGGCTCGGGTCACTGTCTGTATGGAGTCTGCATGTTCTCCCCATGTCAGCGTGGGTTTCCTCCAGGTACCG
The DNA here is from genome assembly GCF_965287045.1 of Carcharhinus amblyrhynchos. NCBI lineage: Eukaryota > Metazoa > Chordata > Chondrichthyes > Carcharhiniformes > Carcharhinidae > Carcharhinus > Carcharhinus amblyrhynchos. The sequence continues at coordinate 73,710,400 of NC_137337.1, read as the reverse complement.
CAGTTTCCTCCCACAGCCTGAAAAATGTATTTATTTATTTATTTACATTTATTTGAGGCATTTCATTTCAACTGTGTTCTGCTCCAAGTTCCCCCACCCCTCACACCTTCGCAGAGCCTCCTGCTTAAGAAGTGTTGTACATCGTCTCAAAAGAAGCAAGTGGTTTAATCATAATGTGATGGGTCTAAGTGTGACTGACACCAAAATGCAAACGCAGCACTTCAACTCAGCACATTCATTAAATTGCAGCAGTTCCAAAATGGCAACTAATCAACAAACAACTTGATTTTATTCTCAATTACATTGTAATTAGCTTCACCTGACTAGCACCATGCCGTGCCTCAACAGAGGAGAGTTATTCTTCTGGGCGAAAGCGACCAGGCTGAACGGGCACCGAATTTTTATTTCGACACGTCCTGACATGGCCAAGGGATCGATGTTTGCCATGAATATAAATTAAATTGTCCGTCATCCTTCTGTTAAACGCTACATTCGGGTTTCTTTCACAGACGGCTTTGCAGTTCGGAGTTCTGCAAATATCCAGATATTCCCAATATGATGATTATTCCTACTTATTTATCTAGGAGTTATTGATCAAGAATAAACTCTGGTTCCATGGAGGACTCAAGTGCAATCTGACTTGATCAGAGGACTGAGAGACCCAGGAGCAGAAGGAGACCATTAAGCCCATCGGGTCTGCCCCGCCATTCAACGAGATCATGACTGATCTGATACAATAATCATCGACTCCACTTTCCCGCCTTATCCCCATAACCCTCGATTCCCTGACTGATTAAAAATCTGCCTCTCTCGGCCTTGAACATATTTAATGAACCAGCCTCTATGTCCCTCTGCGGTAAAGAATTCCACAGATTCACTGCCCTCCGTGACAAGAAGTTCCTCCTCATTTCTATCTTCCTCCCCTTGCTGTCCGTTACTCTGATTAGACTCTCGGATCCTAGACTCTCCTAGAAGGGGACACCTCTCAGCATCGACCCTGTCACACCCCTTGAGATTCCGATATGTCTACGTGGGAGAGTATGAGCAGTTCCTGTATCCGACTGCAATAATGGGCTTTGTGGAATTCACTACCACAGAAAGCAACTGGGACCAAAACGTTGTCTGATTTCAACAAGAAATTAGAGATAGCTCTTGGGGCTAAAGGGATTGAGTAATATGGGGGTATGGGGAGGGGGTAATCAGAATATTGAATTCAATGATCAGCCATGATCGAAACGAGTGGTGGAGCAGGCTCGGAGGGCCGAATGGCCTTACTCCTGCTTCTATTCGAGTACAAACTTTCATCCCATTGATCTCGGTAAGGTGAGGACCTGATCCACAGGTTAAAAGTCAGCATCCAACTCATCCTGACCGGAGTTGACTAACTCCTGCCTGACTCTTCCGGTCAACTCCGCTTCGGAAAAAGGAGCCAAAAATCCCCCGAGGCAATTGAACCACATGTGACTGTCCAACAAAGAACTCCCTTGAGGAACTGGCTGGTTGCAATGAGTGCCCTCGGCCTACGATGTATTTTGTCAACCGCAGGGTGCACCAGCGTGCCCAGCTGACCCCTGGTGCTTCTGAAGGGCAGGGACAAATTCAATTAGTGTGGGGTGTGCAGTCACCAACCTAAAGTTAGCAGAAAATTGAATGAGGCCTTTACGAGGCTCAGAGAAATAACTGACACCAATGCAATGGGTCAAAGATCAAAAGTGCCCTTTGAACATGAGGAGCAGCGGTTGCCAACCAACCAAGACGCCAATTCAGAACTAATCATATGTGGGCTCTATTCATCCAACTGCTTAATTTCATTTTGAGTGACAGCAAACTTTAGTCAGGCTTGATTTCACACATATTGTTTGATGCAAATTACATGGAAGTGTTTTTACAAAGAGAAAGCCACCAAAAAAAGGCTTCTGTTTTGAAAGAATGCTTCAATTAAAAATCAGTAGGAAGTCGCACATCACCAGGTTAAAATCCAACAGGTTTATTTGGAACCACGAGCTTTCGGAGCGCTGTCCCTTCATTGGGTGAGTGACGAGTCTCACCCGAACAGCACTCCGAAAACTCGTGATACCAAACAAACCTGTTGGACTTTAACCTGGTGTTGTGAAATTACTTACAGCGCCCACCCCAGTCCAACCCGGATATCTCCGCATCAATTAAAAATGATGAAAGGGATCAAACTGACAATGTAAAGACCACTGAAGTACAATTCTGCTTGATATAGTTTGGGGGTGGAGGGTGGGGAGGGACCCAAACTGCAATTCTCTAAGAAAATAAGTAGGCAGGGTTTTCTGGTTGGTCAGGACCCACCGAAAGTGACCCCCCCCAAAGATGTACCGCAGTGGCGGGTGTGAAAAATGGCGAGCTGTCCCCACATCAGAGGGAGATGGGAGGGGAATCCTGCCAGTAAAATCAATAAGCAGCCGGCATCATTAAGGACCCCATGCACCCCGGACATTCTCTCTTCCGCCTTCTTCCATCGGGAAAAAAGGATACAAAAGTCTGATGTCATGTACCAAGCGACTCAAGGACAGCTTCTTCCCTGCTGCCATCAGACTGTTTCCAGTGACCTACCTCGCACTAAGCTGATCTTTCTCTATACCCCAGCCATGACGGTAACACTACATTCTGCACACGCTCTCCTTTCCTTCTCTATGAACGGTATGCTTGTAATAATACAAGAAACAATACTTTTCACTGTATAATAATACCTGTGGCAATAATAAATGAAATCAGATCAAATCAAGGTGGGGGGGAACTAGCAGGGTAAATACACGAGGTTGCAGGGAAAGGGCCTGGGTGGGATTGTTGTTGGTACGTGCTTGATGGGCTGAAAGGCCTCCTTCCGCCCTGTAGGGTTTCTATGATTCTAACTTCCATCATGAACAGTTGCGGTCAATGTGGCGTTAGTCAGGAGGCAGATGGGTTTTAACACAGCTCTGTTCAGAATGGTGCGGGGCATTCCGTACTTCTGCAGCTGCACTCATCCCAAAAAGTGAAGAGTATTCCAGCAAACCACTGACTTGTGCCTTACACTCTTTCCAGTTCAATGTGCCCACCGCTCCCACTGTGGGGGTGTCCTGGGATCAGAGTCTGAGGATACAGGGTAGACAGAGATGAAGAGAAATGTCTTCACGCAGAGAGTGGTCAGCCTGTGGAATTCACGACCACAGGAAGTACTGAGGGTAAAATACTGAATGTTTTCAAGAAGCAGTTAGATGTTCTCATGAGGCGAAAGGGATCAGGTTATTGAGTGATCAACCATGATCATAATGAATGGCACAGCAGGCTCGACGGGCTGAATGGTCTCCTCCTCCTCTTGTCTTCTATGTTTCAATGTTAATCCCTCTTGATTTACACCAATTCTTATCTGCATTTGTTTCCTCCGTTAGCTCTAATAATAGTTCTGGTAACCGACAGGTTAATAATACTGTCTGCATGGGCAGCACAATGGCACAGTGGTTAGCGTTGCTGCCTCATAGTACCAGGGACCCGGGTTTGATTCCCAGATTGGGCCACTGTCTGTGTGGAGTTTGCACATTCTGTGTCTGCGTGGAGTTTGCACATTCTCCCCATGTCTGTGTGGGTTTCCTTCGGGTGCTCCGGTTTCCTCCCACAGTCCAACGTTAGGTTGATTGACCATGCTAAGTTACCCCTTAGTGTCAGGGGAACTAGCTATGTGAGGATATGGGGAGAGGGGTTAGTTGAGATTGTGGTCGGTGCAGACTCGATGGGCCGAATGGCCTCCTTCTGCACTGTAGGGATTCTGTGACTATAATATAGCAACATGAAAGAGGAGTAACAGGCTAAACAACGGTACTCAAGAAATGTTACAAGCTCACTTTCAGAAGGAACTAAGATAGCCTTCATTGAAATAAAACCAATGATAAACTGTGCGAGCTTTGCAACATTTTTTTACTATGAGGTACTATGATAGCTTAGTGGTATTAGGCTATTAATCCAGAAACTCAGCTAATATTCTGAGGACCCGGGTTCGAATCCCACCACAGCAGATGGTAGAATTTGAATTCAACAAAAAACATCTGGAATTAAGAATCTACCAATGACAATGAAATGATTGTCATAAAAACCCATCTGGTTCACTAGTGTCTTTTAGGGAAGGAAATCTGCTGTCCTTACCCAGTCTGACCTACATGTGACTCCAGAGCCACTGCAATGTGGTTGACACTCAACTGCCCTCCAAGGGCAACTAAGGATGGGCAATAAATGTTGGCCAGCCAGCGATGCCCATGTCCCACGCATGAATAAAATAGTTAGATCTGATAGCTTTCAGCACTGCGTACATACAACTATTTCTGATCAATTTGACGACAAGGAACGGTGATTTCCGAGCTGCCACTGGGTTACTTAGAAACACAATGCAGCATTATGTGAACTCTCCAGCCACACACGTGCCAAAATTGGAAATTCCTGCCTGAGGTCAGTGGACCATCAAATATTTTGTCGCGCTTGCTACAACTCCCGCAGGATGGGAAACCTCCATGTTGCCAGATTGAAGTCCAACAGAGAAGTGAGTTCAAAACCTGCTAACGCCCCTGGTGCCATGTGACTAATCACATGGAGATGTTTCACTGTACAGTACGCAACAAGCCAACACGGTTGGAGAGACGCGGACTGCCCACATTCTCTTGTAAGACCATAAGACATAGGAGCAGAATAAGGCCACTCGGCCCAGCGAGTCTGCTCTGCCATTCAATCATGGCTGATATTTTTCTCATCCCCATTCTCCTGCCTTTCCCCCATAACCCCCTTATGTATTACAGAAGGACGTCAAGCTCAGTTATTCAAAGACATCAGTCAATAGAATTTAGGAATTTTCACTGGACTTCACATTTCTCAAGTTGACACCATACCGACCACACACAATTCAATTGAATCGAAGCAGTTTTATTAACTGCAAATCACCCGTCAACACCCAGAGAGCCCTCAGAACGGATGCAAAAGCGTTTGGTGCGTAGGTTACAATATTGATTTGGTGAAATAATAGTCCTGCTGGATTGGTGTGCAAGCAATATCAATTATCTCATACCAATTTGCATTTGCTTCATACAGACGCTGTTTTGCAAACTCCACACCAATACCCGTCCGTTTGCTCCTGGTTACCAGAGAAAATTAATCGCTTCTGGTTCAAGTCAATGTTAATTTATAGACCTTGACCTGTTTCCCAAAGAATTAGCAGTGTATGGAAGGGCAGATGTGAAAAGCCATGTTGTGCATTATCACGTGATCCACATCTACATTACAAGTCAAGAATTCACAGTGAGTGTCACTACGCTATGGTCAAGCCTTTCCAGAATCACAGAATACTACAGTGCAGAACAGGCCCTTCGGCCCATTGAGTCTGAACCAATGCACAAAAGGCCCTGATCTGCCCACCTAATCCCACCTGCCAGCACTTGGCCCATTTCCTTGAATGTTATGGCGTGCCAAGTATTCATCCAGGGACTCTTTAAAGGATGCGAGGCATCCCACCCTCCCAGGCAGTGCATTCCAGACCCTCACCACCCTCTGGGTAAAAAAGTTTCCCCTCAAATCCCCCCCCAAACCTCCCACTGCTCACTTGTAACTCGTGCCCCCTCACGACTGATCCTTCATTAAGGGGAAGGGCTGCTCCCTATCCACGCCCCTCAATCTCGAACACCTCAATCAGGTCACCCCCTCAGTCTACTCCGCTCTTGAGAAAACCTATCCAATCTCTCTTCGTAACATAAGCGTTCCACCCCAGGGCAGCATCCTGGTAAACCTCCCCCGCACCCCCTCACATGCAACCTGCTCTCACGCCGTAAGCGTTCCACTTTGGTGAGCCAGTGTCGGGAAGGCAGTGGAGACTGGAAATCTTACAACCTTTAAGAAGCATTTGGACGAGCACTTTGAAATATCGTAACACTCAAGGATATGGGACAAGGGTTAGAAAATGGGAGTAGTGCGACTTTAGTAGTAGTTAGTGTTGGTAGAGATTCGATGGGGCGAAGGGGCTTTTTTGCACTGCATGACTCTGTTGATTCTCTGCTGAACCACATACTTGTCAAGTGCTCAGTCTCACTGCCCATCATTCTAGGTTCTAGTAACTTCCCCGTAACTAATGCACAACTAACAAGTCTACAATTATTTGGTTTCTTCCTTAACAGGGTACATCTAAAAGGACAAGGGTGATGGATACTTGGGAACACAAACCATCTGGAGGTCCCTCTCCACGTCACTCACCATCCTGACCCTTCACTGTCGCTGGGTCAAAATCCTGGAACTCTCTCTCTAACAGCATGGTGGATGTACCTGCACCTCAGGGACTGAGGGTCCAGGAAGGTAGTTCACCAGCCCCTTCCCAAGAGTAATAACGGATGGGCAATAAATGGTGGTCTTGCCAGTGGCACCCATATCTCAAAAAACAAATTAAAAAAACATTGTAATCACTCTTGGGTGGCTCAGTGGTCAGCACTGCTGCCTCACAGCGCCAGGGGCCTGGGTTCGATTCCCAGCTTGGGTCACTGTCTGTGTGGAGTTTGCATGTTCTTCCTATGTCTGTGTGGGTTTCTTCTGGGTGCTCCGGTTTCCTCCTACAGTCCAAAAAATATGTGGGTTAGGTGGATTGGCCATGCTAAATTGCCCCTTAGTGTCAGGGTGACTAGCTTGGGTAAATATGAGGGGTTATGGGGATAAGGTGTGGGTAGGATTGCGCTCGGTGCAGACTTGATGGGCTGAATGGCCTCCTTCTATACTGTAAGGGTTCTATGATTTCCTTCAAAATAGCTCAGTCAGTCCACAAAATCTGATAGTTTGAATAACCGCAACTTGCTGAGGTTTATCCTAAAATTATATTTCTTCGATGTATTCCAGGTTCCATTTTCATAGAATCCTTAGTGCAGAAGGAGGCCATTCAGCCCATCGAGTCTGTTCTGACCACAATCCCACCCAGGCCCTATCCCCATAACCCTATGTATTTACCCGGCTAATCTCCTGACACTAGGGTCAATTTAGCATGGCCAATCCACCTAACCCACACAGACATGGGGAGAATGTGCCAACTCCACACAGACAGTGACCCAAGGCCAGGAATCGAACCCGGGCCCCTGGCGCTGTGAGGTAGCAGTGCTAACCACTGTGCCACCCTTTTAAAGAGATAGATGGTATGTCCCGATGTTAAATGGGTATTTCAACAATGTCCCTCACCTCATCGACATGGCGAAGGGATTTGGGAAATGATAGCTGACAAAATGGCGCCTGCCATTGTTGGAGGCAATGCCACCAACTGGTGCACTCTGACCCCTCCCCAGCCTCTGTGCCTACCTCAGCGACTCTGCCATCCTCCGCAGATCTTCATTCTGCTGTTTCAAGCGCTCGAGTTTCGCGAGGATCTTGGACAGTTCTCTGCTGGAGCGATCCGGCTGCTCGCTGTCCCTGACTAAATGGCCGCCGATGTAGAACAGCAAGGTCCCCCAGGCAAGAAGGATCAACATAATCCAACGCCAGGATCCGGTCCATGGCCGCATCTTGAGCTGGTCAAGCCCCACAGTAGCTGCTCACAGGTCAGAAACGCGACGGCATGGCTTCCCAGCTCCTCGCGGAGATGAACGAGACTCGGGCCTGTCTCGCCCTCAGTGCATCGTGCCGGGGCGGGGTGGGCGGGGGTGGGGTCCCACACGGAATCTTCCGCAGCCTCCTTCCTCTCTCCCCCAAAAGCGAACCGGCTCCTCCGTTTGACAACCAGAAAATTCACTTCTTATTAAAAGCCTCTCATCGCGACACTCTGCGGAAAGAGAAGAAAAAGAGCACATAATTGGATTAATTATATGACTTACAAATAACGGGCCATGTGTGAGAGCAATTACACTGAAAGCCGAGATAGTGTGGTACGGGGGAGTGCCAGATCACACTGCCTGCCCTCGGAGCTCCAAAAGGGCACGTCACTTCAGTTCGTCTGGCTAATCCACACAATATATTAAAAAAAAAATCATTACAGATAAACAGAGAAAAATCACACTCGCTCGCACTCGATTTTGGAAGGCATTACGTTGGCAGAGCCATCCAAGGCTGCTGCACCGAGATAGAACTCATGGCATCTTAACTCGCAGTGCCGAGAATTATTCAAAGGCCAACTCACAAATGGGGGACGTGAGTTAACCTACAACCGAGTCGGAAAATATATTCAGTGTGCTTCACAAGGGTACATTATACCACGAATGCATTGTTCACTGCTGGAAAAACGCATCTGGTTCACTAATGTCCTTTAGGGAAGGAAATCTGTCATCCTTATCTGGTCTGGCCTACATGTGACTCCAGAGCCACAGCGATGTGGTTGACTCTCAACTGCCCATGACATGGCCTAGCAAGACATTCAGTTCAAGGCAACTAGGGATGGGCAATAAATGATGGCCCAGCTAGTAATGCCAATGTCTCATTAATGAATTTAATAAAACGATTCACAAGGCCAAGAGTCTCCGATAAAAGCAAATTACTGCGGATGCTGGAATCGGAAACCAAAAGAGAAATGCTGGAAAATCTCAGCAGGTCTGGCAATATCTGTAAGGAGAGGAAAGAGCTGACGTTTCAAGTCCAGATGACCTTTTGTTAAAGCTAAGAGGCAAAGAAAGTGAGGGATATTTGTACTGCAGGGGGAGGGAATGAAAGATAAGTCATAGCCAAAGAAACCAGGGGAAAGGCTGCTAATGGCAGCTCATGGAGAGAATAAAGGGTGTGAACGGCCAAACGGCAGAGAAACTGTAAGCTGCGACAGATGAAGATGTTGGGGGAGGGGGTGGAATGGGACAGATATAGAATGTAGGAAAGGGGAAGCGGGGGGAGGAGAAAAGGTAGGGGAAGGGAGTGAAATAGGGCTAAGAGTTGGGGGGGGGGAAGAAAAATGAAGAAAGACAATAAACAGTCGAGAATGGTAAAGAATTAAATAAAATAGAATAAAAACAAAGGAGTGGAGGTGGGGTACAGCAATTCATCTGAAGTTGTTGAACTCGATGTTGAGACTGGAAGTGCTGGATACTGTTTCTCCAGTTTGCTCCACTGGAACATTGCAGCAGGCTAAGGACAGACATATGGGCAATCTCTGATATTGGACTGCAGTTATCCAGTACACTGTCCAGAGTGGCTAAGGCTTCAGCATTATCGTTTCAATCCCCTGAAGCAGATTGCCTTCGGACCTTTGCAAATGAGCATTAATTGTGACAAGGGGGGGTTGCCACACTGAAGAGTCCCACACCCATTCTGCTTCGCTCTTTGATTTGCAAAGTGACTCGCTTTTACCTCGAGCGCCCACGGACACAGGGCTTAAGTTTCAAAATATTCCAGAAGAAGGGCAAATTGATTTGGTGTGTGTTTTGGGGGGGGTGGTGGAGAGACCCAAAGAAAAGCACCACATTTAACGAAAGAAACAAAAAATCTACATTACAAGAAGAATTTCAACTTGGCCTCTCAAGGTCAAACCTAATAGAATTTAGACTCGGACGTAACACAATTTTGAAATATAATGAGGAATTTCCAAATGCCAGGAGAACATTTAAAAAAATATGTTTGGGCAGTGCTGTGGAATTATGAATATATCTGTTGGTTTCTAGTAATTTTTTTAAGTCTTACCCTCACATTGCAACATTACAGAATTCCCTTTGACAGTAAGGGACAAACATCAATTGTAAAAGTCTTAGCTACGCACTATGCATTAATCATAGGAACCCCTACAGTGCAGGAGGAGACCATTTGACCCATCCAGTCTGCACCGACACTGACCCAGACCCTACCCCTGCAACTACATGTATTTTACCCCACTAATAGTAGATCTTGGGACACTAGGGGGCAATTTAGCATGGCCAATCCACCCAACCTGCACATCTTTGGGAGGAACCCCACGCAGACATGGGGGGAGAACGTGTAACCTCCACACAGACAGTCACCCAAGGCTGGAATTGAACTCGGGTCCCTGGCACTGTGAGGCAGCAGTGCTTAACCACTGTGCCACCGTGACGCTCCCAGATTGACAGCCTGACTTTAGTCAAGTGTGAGGTGGTGACTTTGAGGATTTTGGTAGCAGTGCTAACCACCATAACTTTCTGCGCTGACAAAAAAACGCGTTAGTTAAGCTCGGTGGGCCAGAATCCAACGCAATAACAACAATACAAAATGCAATGATGAGGCAAAAACACGCCAGCTTTGGCACGGTGTGTACATTATTACACATGTAACTGCTTGCTGTCAAAAGCAATGCTGGAAAGAAAGGAATAATGGAATCAGAGTATCCCAATCGACAAGGGCAGATGTTAATACCTCCTGAACTTGCACACTTAAACATTGGTTCATCAAGAAAACACTTCAAAGGTCGAGAATAAATGATATAGGGTATACAACTGAATTGCATTTGGACCGATAAATATATGCAAAGCCTTTCAACAAATGAAAGGCCTTCAGAACTATATATAAAAAAGGCATGGATTTATGCAGTGAACTTGGTTACAAATTACTAGCTGCTTGACTCCTCCAGATTCTGGAACAGAAATGGCATTATCTGATTTGTGAGGTGCGATCGGACGATAAGACTTGCTGCGTTTCAGAGATTTGATTTGCTACACTCTTTAGTAATGTTTAAATCATCGCACCATCCTTCATCTCCAGGCTCACGGCTTGTGCCAAAGAAGCAGTAAGTGGCGAATTTGTGGCTCTCAAACTTCTCTGAGGTAGATTCCCAGCCAGTGAGGGTAGGTCTGTGCCAAGCGCTAGTGACGCCCGGGCACCTCCTGCAAACGGCAGTCCCCAGGTGGAACATCTTTCCTGTTCGTGGCTCAGTCACTTCTGGGAAAACACCCAACTCTTCAGCATCTCCGAGCTACTCACAAAGCTCTCCAGGTTTTGGATCCTTTCCGCCAGAACGCACAGTACCTCCCAGAGCTCCTGTGCCTGCTTCTGCCAAACAGAGGATCCAAACAGCTTCCTCAGAAGAATTCCCAGCATATCGCTTCCTGTCTCATTCCCTCTCCTTACTGACCTACGATGGAGCTCTGTCAACAATGTCCCTGTCTTAAAATTCCCATCCTTAATGACAAATCCCTCCATTCCCCCTTCCTCTCTGTAATCTACAGATGAACAACTCTCTGTTCTACTCCAGTGCCGGCCTCTTAACCACCCTCAATTTTAATTGCTCCATTATTGACACCAGTCCTCTTATACTTTGGAACTCCCTCCGCAAACCTCTTTTCCCTCCTTTAACAGCTGCTTCTTGCTTGCAAATGTTCGGTCCTCAGCGCTGATGGCTCAGCGTCACACTTGTTTGATAATGCTCCTGTGAGAGTGCGCCGTCAGAGGCGCTATACAAATGCAAGGTGCTTCTGGATAGTCACACAAGACCAAACATAGTGTTGAGCTAAGGGAGAGGCCAGTCTCACTTTCATTATATTGGGATGTAAATCAGATTGATGTGCACGGACATCTGGATAGATATTGGACACCTAGGACATCTAGATACAACCGAGAGCCATTTACCTTAAACATGCCCAATGTAAAACAAACCACGCACCCAAAAATGACAGAATCGACTTTCTACTCAAACCCATGCAAAGTTTCTCCAGAAACCATGGGAACCAACTACCAATTAGGAGTAGGCAACTTGACCTCTCTGGCCTGTTCCGCCATTCAAGAAGATCATGCCTGACCTAACCTCATCTCCACATTCCCACATACCCCAATAACCTTTCACCCCACCTCCTCATTTATCAAGAATCACTCCCATTCTTGTGCTCTCCATGGACGCAGAGAGAATCAACAATTCCCTGCAGTGCAGAGGAAGGCCACTGAGTCTGCATCAACTCGCTGATAGAGTCCAACCCAGGTACTTCCCTCTGTACTATCTCCATAATCCCACACACTTAACATGGCCCATCCCCCTAATCTGCACATCTTTGGACACTAAGGGACAATTTGGCATGGCCAATCCACCAAACCTGCACATCTTTGGACTGTGGGAGGAAACTGGAGCACCTGAAAGAAACCCACGCAGACATGGGGAGAATGTGCAAACTCCACACAGACAGTGACCCAAGGCCAAAATTGAACCAGGGTTCTTGGTGTTGTGAGGCAGCAATGCTAATCACCATGCCACCGTATCTTCAATTAAATGGAGCAAAATTTTCTTTTCACTGTACTTTGCAAGAATAACCTTCCGTGACAAGTTAGTGATGTAAACTAGAATCACATTCGAACTCACATCTGCTGCATATGCCAAGACCTCAGTTTACTCTCTTCCAATGAAGGATAAGGCAAGAATGGCCAATCTCCTAGCTTCTTGACCCTAGATGCTGAAGCCCTATTGGTAAGTCAACCGAGTTTAGATTTTCACTACGAAGAGGGTGGAACAGCAAAATGTAACGTATCGCTATGGCAATGACCCACCAACTTAAATGTCGAAACTCCGCACCGCACTCCCCCAAATCTCCTGTTTCCAAAGTAGAGGCTTTGTGATTCCAAACCTAACTCTGTATTTCCTACTCCGGCCATTCCCACATGTACTTAAGAGTTCCATCCCTCTGCATAGATAGCATCTGGGTTCAAATACTGAAGAATCAGAACAGTTCCCAATATTGCGAACCCCCCACAAAATAACCCATGATGCATTTCTATTAGTCTAAGGATAGAGCACCCTGGGAAGTACATTAGGAATGAATTTATTGCCTTGCCTCTCCCAACTTAACTGCAAGGGGTAAAGGGGATCTTGACAGGTTTATGTGGACAGGTAAGAAATGCCTCAGTGCGTTCATCTCCCGAACAGCCTCGCCAATCTACCAGATACAACCAGAAAGAATGCATCCTATGGTGCACACGTAAAAGTTGGTGAGTGTTGTATGCCGAATTTGAACCCGGAGCCTCTGACCAAGAGTTAAGGGTGTTGTCCACTGTGCCACAAGACTCCCTGGTCAACAGACAAAGACAGGAAATGGGAATTCTGCTAATATCCTCTCTCTCGGGGTATGGATGCCACTGCCTTAAGCTGACATACAGCAATTTCCCTACTCTGTACATCTCAAACATTCCTGGCCTGAATCAACCGAGTTTATTAAAAGAGGGACAACATGTTAAAGGAGCTGAAACACTTTCTCTCCTTCGGGTTTGGTTCATAACACACTTCACAAGAGTTGCAGGATACTGGGCAGCACCGACAGAATTGGAAGGTACTGACGGTCACTAAATTCTCCAGGCGCATTTACAAAAATAAAGTTGGTTTCATTTAATTTACCACCACTGCACTTACAAGTTCAGGCTGGTAAGTTCACAATGTAGAGTTCGTACTTGCTTGTCTGAGAGTTATGGAGGTAGTGATGGTTGGGGGTGGTGGGGCGTGAAATGACTGCAGGGGAGATTGGAGTGGACTTACTTCAAAGAAACGTCCTCACAAAATGTTGGGTCCAAGTTGTACGAACATTAAAAATCACTTCGTTATGGCTTCCACTTGAAGTTTTTGAGTTTATTAGTGACACAAGTAGGCTTACATTAACATCGCAATCAAGTTCAAATCCCCTAGTTGCCACACTCTGCGCCTGTTTGGGTACCACAATTTAGCATGGCCAATGCACCTAACCAGCACGTCTTACGGACCGTGGGAGGAAACTGGAGCACCTGGAGGAAACCCACGCAGACACAGGGAGAACGTGCAGACTCCGCACAGCCAGTGACCCGAGCTGGGAATCGAACCCGGGTCCCTGGCGCTGTGAGACAGCAGTGCTAGCCACTGTGCCGCCGTGCTGCCCACTTTTGTAGTAGCTTGCCACCTGAGCAAGAATTTCATTTTCAGTTTTCATACAGAAGTCATGAGGATAAGTCAATAATCTGCAGGCACGGATTGTGATTCTCAGCATCGCTGTCCATTAAAAGCTTTATTTCCAATAATCTCTGGGATCACTGGGCCTATAGTGGCAAGTTCGGTTCAAGAACTCAGGCGAATCATTTTATTGATGTCTGAATCAATTGCCATTTCTTTTTTTATGACCCAGTTTGCAAGCAATCTGGCTTTGGTTTGGAATAAGAGGCAAGAATGTGTTCACTCTTTCACCTGTGATCTTGGGTTGTTCTAGCCAAATCAACGTGTAACAAAAAGCATCCAAAAGGAAGCAAGAGTATTCATTTTATTCTGAAGTTCTGAAAATGCCCACCTACTTAACGAGATTCAATGTTACACATCTTATGAGTAACAAAATTCAAGATCAAGTATGTAAGCTAGTGCTTAAGTATTTAAGCAAGTATTTAAGCTACTTTTAAAGAACTGTGAGAGGTATTTCATTACAAGGTGATCCAATATCAAATTTAAGGGCAGCATGGTGGTTAGCACTGCTGCCTCACAGCGCCAGGGACCCGGGTTCGATTCCGGCCTCGGGTCACTGTCTGTGTGAAGGCTGTACATTCTCCCCATTTCTGTGTGGGTTTCCTCCGCGTGCTCCGGTTTCCTCCCACAGTCCGAAAGACGTGTTGGTTAGGTGCACTGGCCATGCTAAATTCTCCCTCAGTGTACCCGAACACCGGCACCGGAACGTGGCAATTTTCACAGTAACTTCATCGCAATGTTAATGTAAGCCTACTTGACCCTCTGTGTCAAGGGAACTAATAGGGTAAATAACATGGGATTATGGGGATAGGGTCTGGATGGGATTGTTCTCAGTGCAGGAGTGATGGGCCAAATGGCCTCCTTCTGCTAATCCACCTGACACTACAATTTAGCATGGCCAATCCACCTAACCCGCACATCTTCAGAGTGTGGGAGGAAACCAGAGCACCCAGACGAAACCCATGCAGACATGGGGAGAATGTGCAAAATCCACACAGTGACCCGAGGCCAGAATTGAACCCAGGTCCGTGGTGCTGTGAGGCAACAGTGCTAACCACTGTGCCACCGTGCCGTACAACCCCCCACCCCCACCAAAATGGTCACACCAATCACTAGTGCACATGGGGTAAATGTTACACCTCTGTCGATGATGGAAGGGAAGGCGATGGCCTAATGGTATTATCACTAGGCTATCAATGCAGAAACTCCGCGACTGTTCTGGGGACCAGGGTTCAAATCCCACCATGGTGGAATTTGAATTCAATAGAAAAAAATCAGGAATTAAGAATTTACTGATGACCATTGTTGATTGTTGGAGAAACCTATCTGGTTCACTATGTGAGCAGCACGGTGGCAAAGTGGTTAGCATTGCTGCCTCACAGCGCCAGGGACCCGGGTTTGATTCCCGGCTTGGATCACTGTTTGGGTGGAGTTTGCACGTTCTCCCTGTGTCTGTGTGGGTTTCCTCCAGATACTCCAGTTTCTTCCCACAGTCTAGAAGATGTGCGGGTTAGGGTGCATTGACCCAAACAGGCACAGAGGAATAGTAACTTCATTGCAATGTTAATGTAAGCCTTACTTGCGACGAATAAACAAACTACTTTTTTACTTTTTACTTGCTGGCCACACCCCCTTATTGCTGAAAATTTATATTTTTATTAATTCTTGGGTCATGGGTGTCGCTGGCTGGACAGCATTTATTGTCCATCCCTAGTTGCCCTTGGAGGGTAGTTGAGAGTCAACCACGTTGCTGTGTCTCTGGAGTCACATGTAGGCCAGACCAGGTAAAGGCGGCAGATTTCCTTCCCTAAAGGACATTAGTGAACTAGATGGGTTTTTACAACAAGCATTGGCGGCATGGTAGCAGCCGTTAGCATTGCTGCTTCACAGCTCCAGGGACCCGGGTTCAATTCCTGGCTTGGGTCACTGTCTGTGTGGAGTTTGCACATTCTCCCCACCTCTGCGTGGGTTTCCTCCAGGTGCTCCAGTTTCCTCCCACAGTCCAAAAATGTGTGGGATAGGTTGATTGGCCAGGCTAACTTGCTCCTTAGTTTCCTGAGACGTGTAGGTTAGAGGGGTTATTGGGTAAAATATGTAGGGATATGGGGGTAGGCCTTGAGTGGGATTATGGTCGGTGCAGACTCAATGGGCCAAATGGCCTCTTTCTGTAGTGTAGAGTTTCTATGCTTCTATTGATAGTTTGATGGTCAGCATTACTGAAACTAAGTTTATGTTCCAGATTTTATAAACTGAATTTATCGACAATGGTTTTGTGGCCATCAGTAGATGCTTAATTCTAGATTTTATTTTGATTGAATTCAAATCCCACCATCTGCCGTGGAGGGATTCGAACCCGAGCGCCCAGAACATTAGCCGAGTTTCTGGATTAGTGGTCCGGTGATCATACCACGAGGCCATCGTCTCCCCAAACAGGAAGCGCTAAATTTGTTGAGAACAAAATGTTTCAAAACTTTAAGAATTTCCTGAAATGCTCTTGAAACCAGTCGTAAATATAAAAAGAACAAAATGACTCAACCGCACATTATGATCAACAGGGAAACCGTTTGCCCGACTTCTGAACTTACCAGCTAAAAGAAGACACTTGAATCACACCAACCGATTTATTTTTATTTATTAGTTTCACAAGTAGGCTTACATTAACACTGCAATGAAGTTACTGTGAAAATCCCCTAGTCACCACACTCCAGCACCTGTTCGGGTACACTGCGGGAGAATTTAGCACGGCCAATGCACCCTGACCAGCACGTCTTTCGGACTGTGGGAGGAAACCTGAGCACCCGGAGGAAACCCACGCAGACGCGGGGAGAATGTGCAGACTCCACACAGACAGTGACTCAAAGCTGGGAATCGACACCAGTTCCCTAGCGCTGTGAGGCAGCAGTGCTAACCACTGTGGTACCATGCTGCCCTGATGGAGCAGAGGGAGAGCCTCGAACAATAAACAGACACTCAATCCATACGCTGCACGCAGAATCGAAAGCTCGAGAGCCATCACTGTGGACACCTCTGCATCGAGGCAGCTTTCTCTAGAAAGACCAAACCAAACACATTGCTTTCCAATTCAAAAATGATGTCTTTATGTCTTTGAATCCCAATGAGAGATAGTCCTTTGTGAAAAAGGCTGTTAAATAGGCAATAAAAGGAAGAGTTGTCGGTCTGTAATCAGATAAGTGCGCGTTTCATTTGGCATTTATGTTGGAATAAGTTAGCCTTCGGATGATAAAGCCAATTGCTCATATTCTTGCATCGGATCACTGAGCTTTTAAGATATGAAGCAATTCTTTCTGCTGCCGGGTGCAGAATCTGCTCCATCTAGGAATAACTTTGAACAGGCAAATTTCTAGGTTGTCACAACCGTTCCTTATTGCTTTTGATGCAGGTACGGCAGGACAGAAATCACACCCAAATATGGAAACCTTTCACAAGACGATGTGGCGCTGATTCTGAAGCACGTTGTGGTCTCACTTACTGCGTTAATGAAAAAAAAATACACACTTCCTCCAGCTTTTATTGCATTCTTATCATCAATGATAGCCACTTGCATCGCTCTGGTAATAAGTAGCCGCTCTCATTTCAGGAATTCTCTGTCAAAGATTAAGAAAAGCGATGCAAGAGAAGTGAAATTGCTGCAAAGTCCTCGCTGGGAAAGTGGGCCTTGTTGCATTCAGTTCAAAATAATTACTATAAAGTTTAAAAAAAACCCCACAGAACTGTCAACTTCCAGGCAGTGTGTAGCTCCAACAGCACGCTAGAAGCTTGACACCATGCAGGACAAAGCAGCCCGTTTGATTGCCACTCCTTCAATAAACATTCAACCCCTCCACAACTGACAAACATCTTGTGTACCATCCATGAGATGCACTGCAGGAACTCAACAAGGTTCCTTAGGCAGCACCTTCCGAATCCACGACCACTACTGTCTAGAAGGACAACGGGGGGACAGCAGATACCTGGAAACACCGACAGGTTCCCTTCCAAGCCACTCATCACCCAGACTCGGAAATATGTCACCATCCCTCGAAAGTTGCTGAGTCAAAATCTTGGAGCTCCCTCCCTCACAGCAGTGGGTATACCTACACATTCCAAATGGACTGCAACAGTTTAAGAGGGCAGCTCATCACCAGTCTCTTCACTTTGACAGAGGCACCATAGAAAGCATTCTTTCTGGATTTTATCACAGCTTGGGATGGCTCCTGCTCTGCCCAAGACAGCAAGAAACTACAAAAGGTAGTGAACGAAGCGCAGTCCATTACTCAAACCAGCCTCCCATCCACTGAAACTGTCTACAATGCCCACTGCCTCGGAAAAGCAGTCGGCATAATCAAGGACTCCACGCACCCTGGATATTCTCCCTTTCACCTTCTTCCTTCGGGAAAATGATACAAAAATACCAACCAACTCAAGAACAGCTTCTTCCCTTCTGCTGTCAAACTTTTGAATGGATCAACCTTGCATTAAGTTGATCTTTCTCTACACCCTAGCTATGTCTGTAACACTACATTCTGCACGCTCTCCTTTCCTTCGCTATGAACTGTATGTTTTGTCTCTATAGCGTGCAAGAAACAATACTTTTCACTGTACACTGATGCATTTGACAATAATAAATCAAGAGCAATCTGGGTTGGGTAACAAATGTTGGCCAAGCCAGTGACACCCACATCCCAAAAATGAACAAAAACAAAAAGATCCTTTTGACAATTTTGCCCCAAATATCTTATTTCATTCATAGAATCCTGCAACGCAGAAGGAGGAGGCCATACAGCCCATTGAGTCTGCACCAACCACAATCCCACCCAAGCCCCATCTCTGTAACCCCATACATTTACCCTAACTTGTTCCCCCGACACTAAGGGGCAATTTAACATGGCCAATCCACCGAACCCACGCATCTTTGGACTGTAGGGAGAAACTGGAGCACCGGGAGGAAACCCACTCAGACATGGGGAGAATATGCAAAATCCGCACAGACAGTTACCCAAGCCGTCAATCGAACCCGGGTCCCTGGCGCTGTGAGCAGTGCTAACCACTGTGCCACCCCTATCTGGGGGATCTACTTTAAGTCATGTATTTACACAAAATTGTAATGCCACGTGTTGTAAGGGTCCACTGCTTGCGATGGATGTGAAGCAGTGCCAACCACTGTGCTACCGTGCTGCCCGTAAAGTTGGCCGATGGTCACCTGCATTCCATTTGAGTCAAAGGCGGATTCAGAGAAATTGGGTTTCGTTCAAAACTGATCTGTTTGGATGCCAAATCGAAACACTAACTCTGTTTCTCTTGCCACAGATGCTGCCAGGCCTGCTGGGTTTTTCGAGCACTTTCTATTTTTATGAGGGATGAACGCTCTCACTCGTCTCCTGGAACATCAGCGATACGGCCTCTGGAGACCCTTGCTCCGACACCTATTGCTATCCAGCTCATTCAAATACCGAACCCAAGATTCCAGTCACATGTGTTTGCCTATAAATAGCATGAAGTCATCTTCAATGGGGAGAGGTAAGAAACTGAACCAGACTGATCCATAAATAACTTTCGGTGAGTGTATCATACTGTTTTCACTTAAAACACTGAATTTTTAAGTGAACTTTCGGAACATGTCATCTATCACAGAGTCTCAACAGCTCTGTCAAACTTTTGCACGTTGCATTTAAAAGGAAATCTACTATCTGCAAGAACAATTATTATTCCTTTCTTAAAAACCATGAGATGAGTAGGCAGTAAAGGCGGCAAATAAAAAGATTTTGTTTTATTAGTGTCACAAGTTGGCTTACGTTAACACTGCAGTGAAGTTACTGTGAAAATCCCCCAGTCGCCACACTCGGGCGCCCGTTCGGGTACACTGAGGGAGAATTTAGCAAGGCCAATGCACCTAACCAGTGTGTCCTTCGGACTGTGGGAGAAAACCGGAGCACCCGGGGGAAATCCACGCAGACACAGGTAGAACGTGGAGACTCCACACTGACAGTGACTCAAGCCAGGAATTGAACTCGGGTCCCTGGCGCTGTGAGGCAGCAATGACTGTGTCACCGTGCTGGCCTGGTATTTTGGTTGACATAGCGTGAGGATTTGAGTACAGAAATAGGGATGTTTTACTGCAATTGTACGTTGGTGTTGGTGAGGCCACAGCTGGAATAATGTGTGCAGTTTTGGTGTCCTTACCTAATGAAGGATGGCCTTGCTGTAGAGGGAGTAGAGCAAAGGTTTACCAGGCTGATTCCTGAAATGGCAGGTCTGTGAAGATCATCAGTGAGGATTACATTGACTGGAATTTAGAAGATTAAGAGAGGATTTCATAAAAACTTATGAAATTCTGACAGGGTAAATTCAGAAAGAATGTCCCCAATGGTGGGGGAGCCCAGAATTAGGGTCCTAGTCGGAGGATAAGGGGGTAAACCCTTTAGGACTGAGGTGAGGAGAAATTTCTTCATCCAGAGGTTGGTGAATGTGTGGAATCCTCTACAACAGAAAATAGTTGAGGTCAATATATTGTGTGATTTCAAGAAGGAATCAGCTATTGCTCTTGGGGCTAAAAGGGTCAAGGGACATTGGCGGGGGGAAGGAGGGATTAGGATATCGAATTTGATGATCAACCATGACCCAAATGAATGGTGGAGCAGGCCGGAAGGGCCAAACGGCCTACTCCTGCTTCTAGTTTCTAACTTTTTCTCTCAGAGAGCCATAAATCTTTGGGATGCTCTTCCCTGGCGAGCAGTGGAGGCAGCGTCGATGTAGACTTTTAAGGCAGAGGTAGCAAGATTCTTGGCTAACAGTCAGAAGTTATCGGGGGTGGGCGGAAGGAATGTGGAGCTCAGGCTATAATGAGAGCAGCCACGGTCTAATCGAACAGCACAGCAAGCTCGAGGGGCCGAATGGTAGAGTGGGCGCGAGGGGACAAATGGCCCACAACTGATTCATAAATTCATCTGTCTGTAACCTAGTTTTTAAACACTCCATCCAATAAAACCAACCCCACGAGCTACGAAAGGAAAGTTATTTTTAGACCAAGAGAAATATTCTGTCCTTTGGAAAACCGCCACTGGCTGTTTATCTGAGATTTAGTTAAGTATGTGGGACCATTAATATACCTAAAAGGAACTGAGGTCAAGGGTTATACGTCGAACCATAAAAGAAGCACTGCATTAAATCAGGCATGCGTGTCCCCGCACCACATGTGATGAGAATATGATTTATCACATTTACCTAAACTCATAACCATGGAAACGCTTTCCGTACTGACAATGTCATAACAGATTGCTGTACCGAGGCAATCGTAACGAGGGAATGTTTATACAAGGGCACATTTCAGTTAATTTCTTTCATTATAATCGCCGTATAATACCTCATGGTAATGAGGTGGAATCAAAGAGAATTTGGTGATTGTTAAAACATCTTTCCGAAGCACTGATTAAAAAAACACAACATTCAAAGTTTGCATAAATGCAAATAAATCCAGGGGATTTCAGCGAGAATAAATTTTAAATCATCCTTTGAAATCCTTCCTATTGGAGATGGGAAAAAGTTCATGAACTGGACAGGAAGAGAGAGACAGACTCTATGATTGTGCAATAACACCTCCCCACCCCCCCCAAACCCCCCGTGATCTGCATGGGGGAAATTACTAATTGACCTCCCGGTTGGAGTTGTTGAATATGAGCTCCCTGAGGATTGGCAATTAGTCAGCCAGGTGGAGCGAATACACCGAGCACTGCATAAAGCAAGACCGTGAGAGGGTCCATTAAGCTTACAGTCCCGGATGGGACCTCTTGCATTCATCACAAGCTTGCGGTTGTTGTTTACTTACCCCGTGCGCAATAAAAGCACTGCTCCTTCACAGCCGATTCCTGGGAGTTGTTATAGAGTGAAACCCCCTTGAAGTTAAAATCTGTCCCCAGCATTATGTTATCCATGATGTGGAGATGCCGGCATTGGACTGGGGTAAACACAATAAGAAGACCCATGAGTCCAGGTTAAAGTCCAACAGGTTTACTTGGTACCACAAGCCACAAAGCTTTTGGAGTGCTGCTCCCTACCTGGTGAAGGAGCAGCACTCTGAAAGCTAGTGGCTTGTGCTACCAAATAAACCTGCTGGACTTTAACCTGGTGTTGTGAGACTTCTTATCATGTTATCCCCGCATAAGGTGATTTTCTTTTCGTTCCGGTCAATACAATAAAGAAAATACGGACTCAAAACTTTTGACAGAAAATGAGGAAGGAGATAGAATGCCTATAGTGCAGAAAGAGGCCATTTGGGCCATCGAGTCTGTACCGACCACAATTCCACCCAGGCCCGATCCCACAACCCTGTACGTTTTCACAAAGGTTCATCTGGACTCGAAATGTCAGCTCTTTTCTCCCCTTACGGGCGCTGCCAGACCTGCTGAGATTTTCCAGTGTTTTCTCTTTTGGGACCCAAAGCATTTATCCTAACTGGTGCCCTTGACACTAAGGGGGCAATTTAGCATGGTTCATCCCCGCACATCTTTGGACTGTGGGAAGGAAACCGGAGTACCCGGAGGGAACCCACACAGACACGAGGAGAATGTGCAAACTCCACACAGACAGTGACCCAAGCTGGGAGTAGAACCCAGGTCTCTGGCATTGAGAGGCAGCAGTGCCAACCACTGCTCCACTGTGCCACCCAGGGGTGATAGCAGAGGGGCAAATCCATTACTGGCAAGATCGATGCTCCTAATCTACATAAGACCAGCTGATGGAATTGAATGATTTGCGCAACGAACCCACTTTTGATAAGTGGCATCATGTCAACAATTCAGAACATCATGCAAGCATTTTTTGGAAGGGTACATCTGCAATAACATGAAAAAGCAACCAGTGATTTTGTACAAGTACATTAAAGAGTCACACACACACAAGTGGGGCGATCATTGCTCCGTGGACAAGCTGACTTACAGCACTTTATTTTTAGCGTCTACAGGTCCTTGGGATTCTGAGCTCCATGCGTACGGCAGAGCGTCACAGCAGAGTGTTCTGCCTCTGCGCACCATATCTTCGATAAAGCCACAGGATGGGATTTTCCAGCTGCGCCCCGCCTGAATATGGAAAATCCCACCTGAAGTCTGCCTGCTCCGATTGCTGTGGCAGGCAGAACGGGAATATTGACCCCACACTATCAACCTGGCACAGGGCTCAGAGCTCAGACCCTATCCATTCCAGCATGGAGATAATGTTTGATCCTGTCAACACGTTTGTAGATCCACTGTCTAATATCAATTTAGGGTCATAGAGTTTTACAGCAGGCCCTTCAGCCCAACTTGTCCATACTGCCCAGTTTTTTAAAAACCTAAGCTAGTCCCAATTGCCCGTGTTTGGCCCATATCCCTCTATACCCACCTTACTCATGAAACTTATTAAAAGACAAAATTGTACCTGTTTCTACTACTGCCTCTGGCAGCTTATGCCAGACACTCACTACCCTCTGTGTGAAAAAAAATTGCCCCTCTGGACACGTCTGTCTCCCCTCTCACCATACACCTGCCCTATAGTTTCAGGCTCCCCCACATTTGGGATTATTTATTTATTTGCATCTTCCATTGCAGCATTAAGTTGAAGGTTTTGAGGGTTAAAAGTTTATTCATTAGTGTCACAAATAGGTTTACATTAACACTGCAATGAAGTTACTGTGAAAATCCGCCCCCCCGTCGCCACACTGCGGTGTCTGCTCAGGTACAGAGGGAGAAATCAGTATGGCTAATGCACTTCACCAGCACGTCTTTCGGACTGTGGGAGGAAACTGGAGCACCCGGAGGAAACCCACGCAGAAATGGGGGGAACATGCAGACTCCATACAGACAGTGACCCAAGCAGGGATGAAATCCGGGTCCCTGGCGCTGCGAGGCAGCAGTGTGCTGCTGGTCCGGGATGTGTTTTTTCCGTTGGTTTTGATTGTGGCTGAGATGATGAGGTGATGTAATGAAGGTAAGGAATGTGGGATTATTGGGCAGTGGAGAATTGAGTTGAGGTTACTGGCATCGCCCTTGAATTAGATCATGTTTCTCATGATAGCAAGGCTGTGTATCGCTCAGTAAGCCAGCACAAATATTGAGATCTTCAATATATTGAATCAAATATTGACCGTTCTGTCATGCTTACATACTACTATTAACACCTACTCTTGATCCCAATGCTTCGTCCCTTCAATATTATCATTACTACTGACTTTTGCTTTTTGTTCCGTGATATCTTTGTCATTTAATCTCTCTCACCCTTTAACCTATTGCTGACCTTCCCTTTTGCTCCCTTTTTCAACAGCTTAGAACCCACCCCATTTCTACCTCTCTTCAATAATGAAGAAGTCATATTGGACTCAACGAAACATAGGAGAAAGGAGTAGGAGGAGGCCATTTGGCCCTTCGAGCCTGCTCTGCCATTCATCACCATCATGGCTGATCATCTAACTCAATAGCCTAATCCTGCTTTCTCCCCATAACCTTTGACCCCATTTGCCCCAAGTGCTATATCCAGCAGCCTCTTGAATACATTCAATGTGTTGGCATCAATTACTTCCTGTGGTAATGAACTCCACAGGCTCCACCACTCTTTGGGTGAAGAAACGTCACCTCATCTCCATCCTAAATGGTCTACCCCGAATCCTCAGATCTGACCCCCACCATCGGCACCATCCTCCCTACATCTACCCTGTCTAGTCCTGTTAGAATTCTATGAATCTCCATGGGATCCCTTCTCATTTCTCTGAACTCCAACGAAAAAAATCCTAACCTAGTCAATCTCACCCCATACATCAATCCCGCTATACCCGGAATCAGCCTTGTAAACCTTTGCCGCACTCTTTCAAGAGCAAGAACATCCTTCCTCAGAAACGGAGACCAAAACTGCACACAATATTCTAGGTGCAGCCTCACCAAGGCCCTGTATAAAACTCATAAGGTTATCTCTGTTTCTCTCTCCACAGCAGTTGCCAATGTTTTCGTTTCTGATCTCCAGCATTTGCAGTATGTTGCATTTATTTTGGAATAATGACGGCTGCCAGCTTATCAGGCTTTGATCTGGATGTTGTGTTACTGAGGGTCACAGACCAGCTGTATGTTGGCGGAATGGAATGAGTGCCAGTGTTGGCACATGGCACACACAACTCAATGTCCGTGCTGTCAACTGCATGCTAAACTGCGGGGAGGTTTGTAAATCTTGGTGCTCGCTCTTCCTGCTTCTTTCTGGCAAAAGAGAATGCACCATATTTTCAGAAAAGACACAGCACGAACTTGGCACTGCTCACAGCTTTCTGCACAGAGTATTTTGAATTGTAAGCCTTAAATGATCTCCTGATGCAATCATGCACTGCAAAGTTCATAATGTTGCTCTTACCTCCAGCGCCAGCCTAGAATGAGCCAACCGCATAAGAGTTTTATCGCTAGGTTCATTGTAACTGGAAACATGATCCTTTCCCCGCCCCGAAGTTAGGCGTCATCTTCTTCCAGTCAGGGTTCAGATTTCCCTTACACGTGCCAGACGGCCATGGCCTCCTGCTGGGATCCTTCTCCCCATTCTTCTCCTCCCTCTTCTAGCAACCTGTCCCAGTCAACAAGGCCTCTATTTACGTGGTTCGCACTGCTGCCTCACAGCTCCAGGGACAGGGGTTTGATTCCTGGGTTGGGTCAGCATCTGTGTGGAGTTTGCATGTTCTTCCAGTGTCTGCGTGGGTTACCTCCAGGTGCTTTGACTCCTCTGCAAACCCCCCCCCACCCCCCACCACACACACACACACACACACACACACACAGTCCAAAGAGGTGCACTGGCCATGCTAAATTGCCCCTTAGCGTCCCAGGATATGTACATTAGAGGGATTAGCAGGGTAAATATGTCGGGTTACGTGTATAGACCCTGGGTGTGATTGTTGTTGGTGCAGACCCGATGGGCCGAGTGGCCTCCTTCTGTACTGTCAGGATTCTCTGATTACTTTTCTATGGTCTCTATGATTACAAAGAACAAAGAACAAAGAACAACCCAGCACGGGAAACAGGCCCTTCGGCCCAACAAGCCCGCGCCGCCGCATCACCCTACACCTATTCTACCCTGCGTATCCACAAATAGAACCCCTGACTTAGCCAGATTCAGGGGAGAATAGTGTCAATCTGATTCTCCTAGTCATGCTCGATTCCAGGAGGGACGATAACTGGTGCACTCGAGTCTATAGAACTGACTAATGGAGAAGCCAGGAAAATCTACCCTGTCCCTACTGACTTTTGAAACAAACATGGAAAAGCACAAAAAAAAATGTTGGATTATAGAAAATGCCAGAAGAAATCAAACAGTAACTCCTGAATGCAGAAGATGATCTTGTAACCTTCATCTCGAGTAATCACTCGCTAACGAGTGTGATTATCCAGCTAAGAAACTGTGTTAGTGGTCATGTGGGTTCTTGAGTGGCTAATCCGCCTGATCCTGGAGCTGTATCTTGGCCCACACACTTGGTGGATGTTTTTGGGAAGTTGGTTCGATTCTTGGACTCTACGTCACTGGGATTCCCTTCTCAGGCTCCTTTCTGGGCCTCCTCTTGCCGTTGGCTGTCTTCACAGAATTGAGGCTCTTCAATCAGGACGTTCCTCCAGGTAGACCTCTTCTGACCAAGGGTCCATTGACGCCAAAGTTACATTTCTTGAGGCAAACCTTTGCGGGGTCTTTGTAGCTTCCCGTTAATGTATTCAACTGCCGAGTTTAAAAGACGGCCCTGGATGAAACTTTGTGCTCCAAAACAACAGCATTGGTTTCGAGTCAGTGTTCAATACTGACTGTGACACCAATCTGATTTTGCAGACCAGTGGTTAGCACTGCTGCTTCACAGCTCCAGGGACCCGGGTTCGATTCCCGGCTTGGGTTCGCTTTCTGGACGGAGTCTGCACATTCTCCCTGTATCTGTGTGGGGTTCCGCCGGTTACTCCAGTTTACCCCAACAGGCAAAAGATGGGCTGCTTAGGTGAATTGGCCGTCTTAAATTCTCCCCCAGTGTACCCCAACAGGTGCCGGAGCGAGGCAACTAGGGGATTTTCACAGTAACTTCATTGCAGTGTTAATGTAAGGCTACTTATGACACTAAGGGCAATGGATACATGGGAACACCATCACCTGCAAGTTCCTTCCAAACCATTCATCCTGACTTGGAAACATATCGCCATTCCTTCGCAGTCGCTGGGTCAAAATCCTGGAATTCCCTCCCTAATGGCATTGTGGGTCAACCCACAGCACGTGGACTGCAGCGATTCAAGATGGCAGCTCACCACCACCTTCTCAAGGGCAACTAGGAATGGGCAATAAATGCCGGCCAGCCAGCGACACCCATGTCCCACTAATGAATAAAAAAACCTAAATAAGTAACTAAATAAATGTACACCCGGTAAGCCTCATAACGACACGGCACTTGCCACCAGAAGAAGTTTGCGCGCAGGCCACAATTTCCATTCTCAGCCTTCAGGGAGTGACCGATCCAAGGAGTTTTGCAAGGATCTTATGAACAATTTTTGAGCAGAGGGGGAACGAGAGCTTTGTGTCAGTTTTGTCATCCTAAAAACAAGCCAAAATAATGGATTCATGTGTTCTTATTTCGAGTATCTTTACATTGACCTTTTGCTAAGCAATAAATCATGAATATAATGCCCTTCAGGCTATTCTTTGTGTTCAGTCAAATATCAGCAAGCTTTCAATGATGGGCAATGATAATGTAGCCATCTCCCTCTGGCTAAACATACGAGTGTTGAAAGATTCATTTTGTCGAGAATTTTGCCCCGTGCTCTTCCTATCCCCTGTCCCAATAAACGACGCATCAAATTATTTCAAATTAGTAAGTAGAACCAAGCGGCACAGTGGTTAGCACTGCTGCCTCACGGCGCCAGGGATCCAGGTTCAATTCAAGCCTTTGGGTTACTGTCCGAGTTTGCACACGCTCCCCGTGTCTCCTCCGGGTGCTCCGGTTTCCTCCCACACTCCAAAGATGTGCGGGTTAGGTTGATTGCCCATGTTAAATTGACCCTAGTGCCAGGGGGATTAGCAGGGTAAATGAGGGCTCGGGGAGTAGGGCCTGGGTGGGATTGTGGTCCATGCAGACTTGATGGGCCGAATGGACTCTTTCTGTACAAATTCTATGGTCTACAATCAATTCTATGATCTATGAAAGACAGACGAAGCATAGAGGTTGTTCAAAGGATCTAGTGGATTACCAATTGCAATAAGCTGGTCAGATTTCATCTCAGTGCAGCAAAGTAATTCCAACTTTCAAAGGGTTAATTTTCCTTGTTGCCAAAACGCAGCTTCAGTTCTTGAAGAAGGTGGAAAAGTACATCATCTGCCATTTAAAGGGGACCATTTTCAGTTTGCCACTCTATCGGCTATTGGAAGATGGGCACCAATTTTCAAAACCGCCCACCACTTCTCAACATTCTTATGGGGAGGCCGTGGCCTAGTGGTATTATCATTAGACCATTAGTCCAGAAACTTAGCTAATGTTTTGGGGACCCGGGTTCGAATCCCGCCATGGCAGACGGTGGAATTTGAATTCAATAAAAACTATCTGGAATTAAGGATCTACTGATGACCACAAAACCATTGTCGGAAAAACCCTTCTGGTTCGCTAATGTCCTTGAGGGAAGGAAATCTGCCAACCTTACCTGGCCTGACCTACATGTGACTCCAGAGTCACAGCAATGTGGTTGACTCTCAACTGTCCTCCAAGGGCAACAAGGGATGGCCACCAAATGTTGGCCCAGCCAGCAATACCCATGCCCCACGAATGAACAAAAAGAAGGGAAAAGAAGAATCATCTGGTTTTTGCTCGCTTCCAATGCTGGTTTGTGACATGGTAGCACAGTGGTTAGCACTGCTGCTTCACAGGGCCAGCGACCTGGGTTCGATTCCCGGCTTGTGTTCACCATCTCTGTGGTGTCTGCATGTTCTTCCCGTGTCCGCGTGGGTTTCCTCTGGTTTCCTCCCATGGTCCAAAAGACGTGCTGGTTAGGTGGATTGGCCGTGCTAAATTCTCCCTCAGTGTACCCGAACAGGCGCCCGAGTGTGGCGAATAGGGGGTTTTCACTTCATTGCAGTGTTAATGTAAGCCTACTTGTGACACTAAAAAATAAATTAAACCGAATAAAAATAAATTTAAAAAAAACTGAGTGACAAACGCTCCCAAAGCCTCTTCCCAAATTCACACCACACTCCACATTAGAGCCTGACAGACAGCACCATCTTTGTTGGGTGCAGTGACTGTCAGCACCAATGGGGTGGCCTTGCCTTCAAACTATTACTAATAGACAAAAGAATTACAGCAAAATATTTACCTGCCATGCAGCTTCTTCTCACCTGTGCACATGAGACATAGCCTGCAATGCTTCTAAATAATTAAAAACACATTTTCACAAACAAAGCCTTGCTGTGGGCTGGCTGAGCAGTCTAGTTAAGGGAGCATCATGCTTTATTAACCGGTTGACAGCAAGTCTCCCTTTACCTGTCACCACTTACACCTCAACCAGACAGTGCGTATTATTCAAGGCTGCAATTATCCTCCACTTCCAAAACTTATGGGATTCAAAATCCTGGACGTCACCACCTCACACTTGGCTAAATAAGGCCATCAGTTTGGGGGCGGCACGGTGGTGCAGTGGTTGGCACTGCTGCCTCGCAGTGCCAGGGATCCGGGTTCAATTTCAGCCTCGGCTCACTGTCTGTGTGGAGTCTGCACATCCTCCCCGTGTCTGCGTGGGTTTCCTCCGGGCGCTCCGATTTCCTCCAAGACGTGCAGGTTAGGTTGACTGGCCATGGTAAATTGCCCCTTAGTGTCAGTGAGACTAGCTAAAGTAAATAGGTGGGGTATCGGGGCTGGTGGGATTGAGGGTCAGTACAGACTCGTTGGGCTGAATGGCCTCCTTCTGCTCTGTAGGGATTCTATGTTTCTCACTGCCCAGGAAAAGCAGCCAGCATAATCAAGGACCCCCCACGTAACCCAGACATTCTCTCTTCCACCAGAAAAAAGATACAAAAATCCGAGATTACACACCAACCAACTCAGGAATAACTTCTTCCCTGCAGCCATCAGACTTTTCAATGGACCTACCTTATATTAAGTTAACCTTTCTCTACAGTCTAGCTATGACTGTAACACTATATTCAGCACCCTCTCCTTTCCTTCTCCCCTATCTACTCTATGAACGGTATGTTTTGAACGGACCTACCTCACACTAAGTTGACCTTTCTCTGTACTCTATGACTGTAACACTACATTCTTCACTCTCCCCTTTCTTTCTTTATGAACGGTATGCTTTGTCAGTATAGCACGCACAAAACTATACTTCTCACTGCGCCCCAATGCACGTAACAATAATAAATCAGTTAAAAAAAAGTGCACAAGAAACAATACTTTTCATTGTATATTAATACTTGTGACAACAGTAGATCAAATCAAAAAATGAGGACTTCATTCATATACAAAAACAAATAGAATGGGCCATCAACCCCACGATTAATTATATTTGTAAAAAAACAGCCCATTTTCGCCAAATAGCACCGAGAAGCCACAGAGGCATCCGATTAAAAATATTCACTCTTAATGAGCCTGAAGTGTGTTGAATGTATCCAATTGAAGTCTGTCTTTAACACATTATAAGCTAATGCTGCCGGAAGAATCAAAAGTCTGAATAATTCAGCACCTTAAAAGCATTATGATAGTCCCCCAATTTATTATCTAATATTACAGTACATTTATCTTTGCACACACATCGTGTCAAAGATGTCAAAGCAATAAATTTCCTTTTTCTTTTGCTATCCGCGCCAGGCTGATGCACACAGTATGCACGAGGCAAGGGAATACACTCCCCCTCAGAGAAGAGGGGTGTGTTTAGGAATGGAAAATGTGAATATTATTGAAAAGAGACACATGCTGTTCAAGCTTTTCATCTTGCATTCACTCGGTAGAATAATGTTGAAAGAATACCAAATCTCCAAGGGAACAAACAATTTGTGCAACATGAGAAGAGGATACTGACTGGTTGGCAGGTGGATTCTGATTGGCAGAGGCCTTGCCACAGAAAAAGCACCAGGGAACAGTTAATCGCCAAGCTTTGGTTTCAAGTCAAAGTTGGCTAGTGGACCCTGACAGGTCAATTCATTGCCACGGGGAACAAATCAAGGAATGGCTGTCCCCATAATCAGCACTCCTATCCCCAAATGACTATTAGTGAGGAAAAATAATACAATTATAGCATTGACAATGTAAATCTGTCAAAATGGAAATAAGGCATGTAAGCCATGATGGTATTTTCATGCATGAGAGAGAAACATTTTTCGACACATCTAAAACATGTCAAACTTTGCAACCAGGAAAGGTCGGAAATAATAATTAGGGTCGTGAACGTAGCACAATCCATCACACAAACTATCCTCTCATTCATCGACTCTGTCTACACTTCCCGCTGCCTCAGCAAAGTAGGATCCCATGCGTCCCGGATATCCTCTATTCCGCCTTCTTGCATCGGGGAAAAGATACAAAAGTCTGAGGACATGTACCAACCCACTGAAGAACAGCTTCTTCTCTGCTGCCGTCAGACTTTTGAATGGACTTACTTTATATATCAAGTTGATCTTTCTCCACAGTCTATGGACTGTGGAGTCTATGGCTATGACTGTAACACTACCCTCTGCGCCCTCTCCTTTCCGTCTCTATGAATGGTATGCTTTGTCTGTATGGTGTGCAAGAAACAATACTTTTCACCGTATCCCAATACATGCAACAATAATAAAATCAAATCAAATCTAAGATCTTGTTAGGCTGGTGCTCTGCTCCAGAGAAAGAAACATTGCAAGATTGTACATCACGATTTGGGAAGTGACTCATTTGCTATATACTGCCGAGGGTGTACAAGACAGGAGTGCCCCAGTGATGGGGGTGAGAAGGTAGGAGAGGGTGTTTACTCAGTGCTGTCACACACCTTCCAGCAGTGAGGTTCTGAACAGATCCAAGTGAGAACCTCCCACTCCTGACAAAGCAGCAGAATGAACCCGATTTAAATAAACTTAAAGCGCCTATTGGTTTCCTATTGAATGGCGAAGCAGGCTCCAGGAGCCAAACAGCCTATTCCTGTTTCTATTCCTTATGTTTTATAAAGGTGCGTTGAAACATGTTACTGTATCAGATGCATGAAAATACTGTCATGGCTCACATGTCTTATTTCCATTTTGACAGAGTTACACTGTCAATGCTATAATTGTATTATTTTTCCACGTTGATAGTTGTTTGGGAATCTGAGTGCCGAGTATTGGGGCATCCCTTCCCTGATTCATTCCCCATGGCAATGCCTTGAACAGTCAGGGTCCATCTGTCAACTTGGAATTGAAACAAAAGCTTGGCGGTTGACTGTTCCCTGGTGCATTCTCCAACATTACCCAATCCATCACACAAACCAGCCTGCCATCCATTGACTCTGTCTACATTTCCCGCTGCCTCAGCAAAGCAGCCAGCATAATTAAGGACCCTATGCATCCCGGACATTCTCTCTTTCACCTTCTTCCATCGGGAAAAAGGTACAAAAGTCTGAGGTCGTTTACCAACTGACTCAAGAACAACTTCTTCCCTGCTGTTGCTAGGCTTTTGAATGGACTTATCTCGCATTAAATTGATTTTTCTCTACACCCTAGCTATGACTGCAACACTACATTCTGCACTCTCTCCTTTCCTTCTCTATGAACAGTATGCTTTGTCTGTGTTGCGCGCAAGAAACAATACTTTTCACTGTATGTTAGTACATGTGACAAGAATAAATCAAATCAAATCAAATCAAATCAGACTCCATCTGCCGACTTTCATTTGAAACAAAAGCTTGGTGGTTAACTATTCCCTGGTGCATTCTCCATGGCAAGTGGATGGTTTTCAGAAAGGAGTCAATTATCTGCGACAAAAAACTCAATGAATTGGTTCAGAGCAAGCACAGGGCAGGAAATGGATTTTGATTTGATTTATTATTGTCACATGTATTAACATTCAGTTTTTAGCACACAGTGCATACTTTTTAACATACAGCGCGTTTCTTGCACGCAATACAAGCAAAGCATACCACTCACAGAGAAGGAAACAAGAGGGTGCAGAATGTGGTGTTAAAGTCATTAGCTAGGATGTAGAGAAAGATCAACTTAATGCAAGGTAAGTCCGTTCAAAAGTCTGACAGCAGCAGCGAAGAAGCTGTTCTTGAGTCGGTTAGTGTGTGAGCTCAGACTTTCGTATCTTTTTCCCGATGGAAGAAGGTGGAAGAGACAATGTCCGGGGTGCGTGGGGTCCTTGATTATGAATTCCCCTGACTTGAAATCCTGACCCAACTGGTTATGGAGCTTTAAAATGCAACACCTCAATCTATTGAGCAAGTTCGATATTTTAACAAGATGTGAGATTCAAATGAACAGACATTCTTTATTTAAGTGTCTGTCCTCTCCGATTATTTTTATGGTTTATTACAATAGAAAAAGATACATGCTCTTCTCATGAATGTCAAGTGCGAGGGTGAGGGAGAGGGATAATTATCCTGAGGAATGGAAGACATTCCTTCAAGACACTCAGTGACAGAATTATGCAGTGTAGGTTTGGTTAAATTGCCCCTTAGTGTCCAAAGCTGTGCAGGTTAGGTAGATTAGCCATGTTAAATTACCCCTATTGTTCCAAAGATGTGCCAATTAGATGGATTGGCCATGCTAAATTGCTCCTCAGTATCCAAAGACATGCAGGTTAGATAGATTGGCTATGCTAAATTGCCCCTTAGTATCCCAAAGATGTGCAGGTTACATGGGTTGGCTGGGCTGAATTGTTCCTTAGGATCCAAAGATGTGCATGTTAGCTGGATTGGCCATGCTAAATTGCCCCTTAGTGTCACAACATGTGCAAATTGCCAATTAGTGACCAACGACGTACAAGTTCGGGGGATTGGCCATAGTGAACGCACAGAGTAATGGAGTGGGGAAGATGCTCTTTCGGAGAGTTAGTGCAGACGCGATGGGCCGAATGGTGTTCTTCTGCACCATGGGGATTCTATGATCATCTGGAAGACGTGATGCTGAGAGTGGGACAGCTTGCCCAACCCTGGCACGAACCCCCAGATGTTCATGAGCAGGGGGTTGCTGGGTCAACAAGGCTGAGTCTGCCAGCGGGGGCTCCAGCTAGGAACAGAGAGGAACCTGGGAGAAGGAAAGGGCAGCAGCAAAGCAGTAACTGAGTGTTGGCGTCTGCGATTGATGTACAGAGCCTTTCCCTCATCTCCTACTCCTGCGATCCAAAGTCCTTCATATATGTCATTTTAATCAAAGCCTCCACTGATCTCGTCATTAACCTTGCATCCACTGAAGAATATGTCGCAGTTAACATTGATTGCACTTTTATTTATTGGGCTATTTAGGCAATTAATTCCATTGTCCTTCACAACATGGTTTCCTGATGTATTAAGGCCAAGGGCATCACACATTATTAATGGAGGACTATAAACAGAGAAAGCATATAAAACTGTCATTTCGCAACCAATGATCCTTACAAAGTTGTTTTAGCATATTATCCTGATACCTAATTGTTTTATTGAGATTAGTTTCAGGCAGGAAAGGTGCCTTCATCTGCTTAACTGATGCCTTTTTAATCTTGCGGATGTCTTTTGCATTACCCCCGACATGCGTGTCCACACGTTTACCCGCGTTAGGTTCCATCAGCCACTCTTACGGCCATTTCATTTCACAGGGGTCACTCACCACTTGCCTGGCGGTTACCTGAGCACTTCCAAGGAATCATAGAGTGCCAAGAACACAGAAAGGGACTATTTGGCTCATCGAGCCTGCACCGACAACAATCCCACCCTACTCCTGTAACCCCACATATTTACCCTGCTAATTCCCCCAAAACTAAGGGCAATTTAGCATGGCCAAAGAACCTATTGCACATAATTTAGGACTGTGGGAGGAAACCAGAGGAAACCCACACAGACACGGGGAGAATGTGCAGTCTCCACACAGTGAGCCGAGCTGGGAATCGAACCCAGGCTCCCTAGCGCTGTGAGGCAACAGTGCTAACCACTGTGCCACCGTGCAGCCCACCTTCTTGATCATGTTTACTAATTGTGATTGTCCTTGATAAGACAATTGTCTAAAATGCTCGACCGCATTAAAGGCTTGATTGTTTTACTTCTTTGTGGGATATGGGTATCACTGGCTGGCCAGCATTTATTGCCCATCCCTAACTGCCCTTGGAGGGTAGATGGAAGTCAACCACATTGTTGTGGCTCTAGAGTTACATGTGGGCCAGACTAGGTAAGGATTTCATAGAATCACAGAAGGTTCATAGAATCCCTACAGTACAGCAGGAGGCTATTCGGCCCATTGAGTCCGCACTGACCACAACCCCACCCAGGCCCTATCCCTGTAACCCCATTTATTTACCCTTCTAATCCCACTGACACAAAAGGGTAATTTAGCATGGCCGATCCACCTAACCCGCACATTGTTAGACTGTTGGAAGAAACCCATGCAGACACGAGGAGAGAGTGCAAACTCCACACAGAAAGTCACCTGAGGCCGGGTTTGAACCCGGGTCCCTGGCGCCGTGAGGGAGCAGTGCTAACCACTGTGCCACCCCAATGCAGTTACTGTGGAAAATCCCCTAGTCGCCACACTCTGGCACCTGTCCAGGTACACTGAGGGGGAATTTAGCACGGCCAATGCACCCTAACCAGCCAATGGACTGTGGGAGGAAACCGGGGCACCTGGAGGAAACTTATGCAGACATGGGGAGAATGTGCAGCTCTGCACAGACCCAAGGCCGAAATTGAACCTGGATCCCCGGCACTGCGAGGTAGCAGTGCTAACTGCTGTGCCACCCGTTCTGTGTGCAATACACAAACAATTCCAGTCTTGCTCAGAGAAATTAATTAAAATGGAACCTGCAAAAGTCTCCTGCCATTTTTTTGCTTCACTCTATTGGCACTTTACTGTTTTGGGTTCAATTCATTTCATGTTAAGTTTCAGTAATAGCCTGCGTTCTGACTCAACAGTTAATCCCCTGGTTCCTTTTTTGACGCAATTAAGGACGAAATTTACAGGAAAGATCAGGCATTTTAAAATCAAGTTAATTGGATTTAATTAATGCCATCAGTAATAGACAAACAGGCGCGAGGATCTGAAATAATGTGGACCACTGCATTACCCGCACCATGTTTTCTGTTCTCACTCAAGATAAATGAATAGGTTCAAATTGAGGTTTCTCTGACCTAGGCCCAGAACTTGTCCCTGGCTCAAAAAAAAGGATAATGTTTTGAGGAAACACAGAAGACAGGAGCAGGAGGAGGCCATCCAGCCCTTTGAGCCTGCTCCACCATTCATCACCATCATGGCTGATCGTCCAACTCAATAGCCTCATCCTGCTTTCTCACCATAACCTTTGATCCCGTTCGCCCCAAGTGCTATATCCAGCCGCCTCTTGAATACATTCAATGTTTTGGCTTCAACTACTTCCTGTGGTGATGAATTCCACAGACTCACCACTCTTTGGGTGAAGAAATGTCAGAGGCGTCAGAGGGAGATAAGAAGTACAGCAAGATACGTAGCAAACACAGAAAACACTGGGAATACACAGCAGTTAGGCTGCCTCTGCAGGGGAGAAAGTGGTTATAATGTCTGATAGGAGCCTTTTTCCTTTCGCTAACTGACCACATTTCCCCATGGGGATCAGCTGAGACTAATGACAAAACACTTCTTGCCCTACCTGTTGCGGGGGGCCACTCCTTAACTTGTCATGCCTTCACCTGAGATTGCACATCGTGATTAGCTAAAGAACCCTTTCTTTGTGGGGGTGGAGGGTGAATCCCCTGTGAAATTGACAGCCGTTACAGCTAGTGGATACAAAAGCCTGCGGCCACGCACCAACCGACTCAAGAACAGCTTCTTCCCTGCTGCCAGCAGACTTTTGAATGGACCTGCCTTATATTATGCTAATCTTTCTCTACACCCTAGCTATGACTATAACACTACATTCCGCACCCTCTCCTTTCCTTCTCTATGAATGGTATGCTTTGTCTGTATAGCGTGCAAGAAACAATACTTTTCACTGTACACTAATACATGTATCAATAATAAATCAAATCATATATTGAGTTGATCTTTCTCTACACCCTAGCTATGACTGCAACACTACATTTTGCACCTTTTCCTTCTCTATGAACGGCATGCTTTGTATCGTGCAAGAAATGATACTTTTCACCGTATACTAATACATGTGACAATGATAAACCAAATCATATATTCAGTTGATATTTCTCTACACCTTAGCTACGACTGTAACACTGCATTCTGCACCCTCTCCTTTTCTTCTCTATGAACGGTATGCTTTGTCTGTATAGCACGCAAGAAACAATACTTTTCACTGTATACATGTGACAATAAATCAAGTCAAATCAAAAAGTCTGGGTCAGGTAGGGATGTGTTTCCCACCTTGTTTAGACCAAAGATCAGGTTTGGGGAAGTACTCTCGCCTTTTCTCAATCTCTCTACTAGATGTGTTCCTGTGCCTGTAATGTAGATTATTAGGTGCTATCAAGGCATTAAAGGCCGTGCGCAGCTCCCTAGTCACCAGAGAAAGAATGATACCCGTAACTAGGATAATGTTGCCATTTGTGGGAATGCTTTTCTCACCTACACTAAGACTGCAATTCAAGAAGAATGAAGCAGGTCAACGCAGCAATTCTTGTCTTTAATACATCACAAAGTGACTCACAGACAATGAACTACTTTTACACAGAAACATAGAAACTAGAAGCAGGAGTAGGCCATTTGGCCCTTCGAGTCTGCTCATGACTGATCACCAAATTCAATGTCCTCTTCCCTCCCCATAATCCCTTTAGCCCCAAGAGCTATATCTAATTTCCTCTTGAAATCACACAACGTTTTAGGTTCAACTACTTTCTGTGGTAATGAATTTCACACATTCACCACCCTCTGGGTGAAGAAATTTCTCCTCATCTCAGTCCTAAAAGATTTAAGCATTAGTACTGTTGCCTCATAGCTCCAGAGACCCGGGTTCGATTCCTGGCTTGGGTCACTGTATGGATTCTGCACGTTCTCCTCGTGTCTGTGTGGGTTTCCTCCCACAGTCTGAAAGACATGGTGGTTAGGTGTTTTGGTCATGCTAAATTCTCCCTCAGTCTACGCAAACAGGTGCAGGAGTGTGGCGACTAGGGGATTTTCACTGTAATATCATTGCTGTGTTGATGTAAGCCTACCTGTGTACTTTAATAAAAAAGGCACAATTGCCAATTTATTGAACTAGAATCATACGCAATGGAAAATGATTTAGGAGGGACATTAGGAGTGAAGAGGAAGTGGCTTGCAAAATAGATTTCAAATGATTGGGATCTAGTGGCAGGCACACAGGAAAAGAAGCTCAACTTTGATGCCTTGCAAAAACCACCAAAACAGACGTTAACACATCAAATGTCACTCAGCACTGAACCCTTAACTTCAGGCAGCATGTGTACAGGGGCAAGGATTTTGCTTGCTATGAGCATCCCCAGTGAAATGGAACTTCACCCCACCAAACTTCTGGGCATTGAGTGCCAGAAGTCAAAACAATGGGGAGGAAAACACAAAGACTTCACTCCAAAGATGTGCGAGTTAGTTGGATTGACTCTCACCATCTTTTACAGATGCACCATAGAAAGCATTCTTTCTGGTTATATCACAGCTCGGTATGGGTTCCTGCTCTGCCCAAGGCCGCAAGAAGCGACGAAAGTTCATCCATGTAGCCTAATCCGTCACCCAAACCATTCTCCCATCCATTGACTCCGTCTATACATCCTGCTGCCTCAACAAAGCAGCCAGCATAATTAGGAACCCCATGCGCCCCGGACATTCTCTCTTCCAACATCTTCCATCAGGAAAAAGATACAAAAGTCTACGGTCACCTACCAACCGACTCAAGGACAGCTTCTTCCCTGCTGCTGGCAAACTTTTGAATGGACCTACCTCGCATTAAGTTAATCTTTCTCTCTACCCTAGCTATGACCGTAACACTACATTCTGCACCCTCTCCTTTCCTTCTCTATGAACGGTATGCTCTATCTGTATAGTGCGCAAGGAACAATACTTTTCACTGTATACTAATGCACGTGACAATAATAAATCACCACATTCTGCACTCTCATTTCCATTTCTATGAATGGTATGCTTTGTACAGTGCACAAGAAATAATACTTTTTACTGCGTACTAATACATGTGATGATAATACATCACCACATTCTGCACTCTCTCTTTTCCTTTTCTATGAACGGTATGCTGTGTCTGTATAACGCACCAGAAACAGTACTTTTCAAACTTACATCTACTAATACACGTGACAATAATAAATCAAATCAAAATTGCCCCTTAGTGTTGGGGGGGTATTAGCAGGGTAAATACCTGGGGTGAGGGAGATAGGGTGGGATTGTTGTCAGTGCAGGCTCGATGGGCCGAATGGCCCTCTTTTTGCACTGTCGAGATTCTGTGATTCTATAAACTTGGCACTCTGGGACAAGTGCAATTGCAATCATAAATTGGAATGAATTCTGTGCTTGAATCAGCCGCACATTTGCATGCGATTGTATTTTCTTGACTGCTGGCCAACTGTCGAGATGAAAAATAGGCTGCGTCAATAAAACTTCAGAGTTTTTCTTCCCCCCTCGCCCTTTTGTGAAACTGTCCTGAGTCGATGCGCAGTTAGATTTTGGGAGCGGGAGTTGTGTGCTATGCCAGAAGCTAATTGGTGTGTATCCTCCTCACATGCATGAGAACGACAAGAGAAACCTAATGAAAAACAGCACGCCTTAACTGATTATATTTGTGAACAATGCGCAGTGAGGCAAAGAAAATTAAACAACTCCAGCAATGTAACCGAAATTAAAAATCAACGAGCAAATGCCAATCAAACATTTATTCTTTGCTTAATGGGGGTCATTATAAAGAGAATTGCAACTTTGGTAGTACTTTCCAAAAGCCCAAATGAGTGGCAATTAAGTTTAAAAGCTTTTACGTTTCTGCACATCTCGAAGATTCAGCAAGTATCGGGCTGTTAAATCAATGAGGAAATGAAAAGAACAGAATGCAGGGGCGTAAACAAACTCCAATCTTTGAAGTACTGGGCTGTGGCTTTATAAATAGAGCCAAGAAGCATAAGAGATGACGCTCAAATTCAGTCCCCACTTTGACATCAACTGGGCTATTGTGCAGAATCCTGGCACCAGATCTCAGGGAAATTTAAAGCCTCAGAAAGAGGACGGAGGTATCTACAGGGATGAGGGATTGCCGTTACGAGGAGAGATTGGAAAAGTTAGGGGTGGTTCTCAGGGGCACAGAGAAGTCTAATCAAGGTTTTGATAGCTGGCAGTGAACTGGCGAGCGAGCGACTGAAAGGTCGTAAGATTTAAAAATCACAGATAAAGTCAGTGGCACAGCGCTGCCTCACAGCACTAGGGACCTGGGTTCGAATCCCGGCTTGGGTGACTGGCTGTCTGCATGTTCTCCGAGTGGGTTTCCTCCGGGTGCCTCCCAGAGTCTGGAAGATGTGCTGGTTGGGTGCATTGGCCATGCCAAGACCTCCCTCAGTGTACCCGAACAGGCACCGGGGTATGGCGACGAGAGGATTTCGCCCATAAAACACAAGGGGTGGGATTATCCCACCGCACGTGCCCCAACTCTGAAAAATCCTGTCCGAGGTCAGCAGACCTTTGTGTGGTCCGCCCGCGATGATTCCCACGGTGAGCGGAACGGGAAAACTCCCAAGATTTTCGGAGCTTTATGTTCGGTTTTGCAGATGCAAATTGTTTCGTAAATGCTAACTATCTGTCCTCTGCATCAGACCATTAAAAACTTCCTGCGCTCGTTAGCCTACAGTAAATGCAAAAAAGGCTGCCAGTTGAGAGAATATCACAGCAATATTTTATTTTCTCTCAGCGCTCGATCCGGGATCTCATGCTCCCATCTCATCTCGTGTTATTTATATACGCCAGAGTGCCACAAAAGGGAGATTCAACTAAAGCGCCCAATGATTGAAATATTCGGATAAGTAATTTGGGAATTATATCATCCTACGCAGGGGACTGCTCTGCCCATTCATCCTACACTGGCTCTTTGAAGGAACTGTCCAAGTTAGTCCCACACTTCACTGATCCCACAGCCCTGAAATTAAGTTCTCTTCAACTTCCTGTCCTGCTACCTTTTTCAAATGTCTGATGTGAAAAATCAGATTTGAATCTGATTCCTGCATGCTGCCAGGCAAGGCCTCACCAATCCACCACCTGCAAAGATTTCTCATTTCCCCTCTAATTGTCCTGCCTTTTCTTTCGAGGACTGTATGTCTAAGTCTTCTAGGTACTAACGTGCCGGTCTCCCCTTACCCTTGAGGTGGTTAGCACTGCTGCCTCACAGTGCCAGGGACCCAGGTTCAATTCCAGCCTTGGGTCACTGTCTGAGTGGAGTCTGCACCTTCTCCCCGTGTCTGCGTGGGTTTCCTCTTGGTGCTCCGGTTTCCTCCCGCAGTCCAAAGATGTGTGGGTTAGGTGGATTGGCCACGCTAACTTGCCCCTCAGCAGAGTAAATATATATGTGGGTTACAGGGACAGGGCCCGGGTGGGGTGCTTATCAGTGCAGGCTTGATGGGCCAAATGGCCTCCTTCTGCACTGTAGGGATTCTATGATTCCATGAAAATAGCACGTTTTGATTATGTGCCCTCTCCACACTGCATTTTTGCAAAGGGCATCACTTAAGACTTATGAATTTGCATAAATCGCCATCCTCTGCCCATTTCACCAAGTTGCCATTTTGTCCTGAAGCATGGTTCGCCCTGCTGTTTTGGGGTGGCAGATTTGGTGAGCATTTGCCAATCTAAAGGTCCTGGCCGGGAATCGAACCCAGGTCCCTGCTGCTGCGAGGCAGCAGTGCTAACCACCATGCCACTGTGTAAGAGGAATGGAATACAGAGTGAGGGAAGTTTTACTGTAGCCGTACAGGGCCTTGATGTGGACACATCTGGAGTACCATGTGCAGTTTTGGTCTCCTTATTTAAAATATATATATATTTGTTTTTGGAGCAATTCAGAGAAGGTTCACTGGACTCAATTCTGGGTTGAGGGCTCTGTCTTGCGAAGAAAGATTGAATAGATCTGGCCTATACCCACTGGAGTTAGAAAAGTGAGACATTCTTCTTGAAACATAGCAGATGCTGAGGGGACTTTGATAAGATGGGTGGCCAGAGGATGTCTCTGTTTGTGGGCAAGACTAAAACTAGGAGATATTAGAGGTCTATCTTTGAAGATGGAGATGAGGAAAAGATTCATCTCCCAAAGGTTGTTGGTGTGTGGAACTCTCTTCCTCAGAGAGCCATGCGGGCTGAGTTACTGAATTTATTCAAGGCAGAGTGATTTGATTTATTGTTACATATATTAGGATACAGTGAAAAGTATTGTTTCTTGCGTGCTATACAGACAAAACATACTGTACACAGAGAAGGAAAAGAGAGTGCAGAATGTAGTGTTACAGTCATAGCTAGGCTGTAGAGAAAGATCAACTTAATGTGAGGTAGGTCCATTCAAAAGTCTAATGGTAGCAGGGAAGAAGCTGTTCTTGAGTCGGTTGGTACGTGACCTCAGACTTTTATAATTTTTTTCCCGACGGAAGAAGGTGGAAGAGAGAATGTCTAGGATGCATGGGGTCCTTAATTATGTTGGCTGCTTTTCCAAGGCAGCCAGAAGTGTAGACAGAGTCAACGGATGGGAGGTTGGTTTGAATGATGGATTGGGCTGTATTCACGACCTTTTGAAGAGAACATATGGAAGAAGTAAAAAGAGAAGGTGCAGAATGTAACGTGAAAGTCACAGTTAGGGTGAAGAGAAAGATCAGCTTAATGTAAGATAGGTCCTGACAGCAGCAGGGAAGAAGCTGTTCTTGAGATGGTTGGTACGTGACCTCAGGCTTTTGTATCTTTTTCCCGATTGAAGGCGGCAGAAGGGAGAAAGTCCGGGGTTCGTGGTGTCCTTGGTTATTCCTGAGGCAGCGGGAAGTGTAGATGGAGTCAGTGGATGGGAGGCTGATTTGCATGATGGACTGGGCTACATTCACAACTCTTGGTAATATGTTGAAACAGACTTCTGTTTGGCAAGGGCGTCAAGGGTCCTGGGGGAGACAGACAGGAAAGTGGAACCAAGACCACAGTTCAAACATGAACTTACTGAATGGGGGAGCAGGCTTGAAGGGCTGAATGGCCTACTGCTGCTCCTATGATCCTATTCCCTTCCCTGCTTTCAAACTGGTGGCGTTGGGGGAGTAACGTCCGCAATCTTCCTGTTCCCTGACATCTTTTCCCCAGCCAAGGAGGATTAGGTCAGAGCTTTCGCCTCTACTTTCTCAGGAGGCTAAGGAAATTCGGCATATCCGCTATGACTCACCAACTT
This sequence comes from Carcharhinus amblyrhynchos, assembly GCF_965287045.1. Lineage (NCBI taxonomy): Eukaryota > Metazoa > Chordata > Chondrichthyes > Carcharhiniformes > Carcharhinidae > Carcharhinus > Carcharhinus amblyrhynchos. The sequence goes on along the minus strand of NC_137337.1, from coordinate 73,667,093 downwards.
TAACAGATGCACCAGAGAAAGCATCCTTTCTGGTTGTATCACAGCTTGGTACAGCTCCTGCTCTGACCAAGACCACAAGAAACTACAAAGGGTTGTGAACGTAGCCCAATCCATCACTCAAACCAGCCTCCCATCCGTTGACTCCGTCTACACTTCCCGCTGCCTCAGAAAAGCAGTTTGTATAATCAAAGCCCCAACACACCCCAGACATTCTCTCTTCCACCTTCTTGTGTCGGGAAAAAGATACCAAAGTCTGAGGTCACGTACCAACCGACTCAAGAACAGCTTCTTCCCTGCTGCCATCAGATTTTTGAATGAACTTACCTCGCATTAAGTTGATCTTTCTCTACACCCTAGCTATGACTGTAACACTACATTCTGCACTCTCTCCTTTCCTTCTCTATGAACGATATGCTTTGTCAGTATAGCGTGCAAGAAACAATACTTTTCACAAATCAAAAAACATCTGTATGATCCTAATATCTGCATCATCCAGGAGACAGCAACCATTGGGCTGGCATTGCATCCATCATTTTCAGCACTCAGTCTCCATCATCTATGAACACATTGCTGCCACTGTGCATCGACGGCACAGTGGTTAGCACTGCTGTCTCACAGTGCCAGGGACCCGGGTTTGATTCCCAGCTTGGGTCACTATCTGTATGGAGTTTGCACCTTCTCCCCGTGTCTGTGTGGGTTTCCTCCAGGTGCTCCAGTTTCCTCCCACAGTCTGAAAGACGTGCTGGTTAGCTGCACCGGCCATGCTAAATTCTCCCTCCGTGTACCGACAGGGGAGTTTTCACAGTAACTTCATTGCAGTGTTAATGTAAGCCTACTTGTGACAATAATCTTTAGACTTTAAACTACAGGATGCACTCCAGGAACTCATCCAGGATCCCATCCAGGATCCTTCAACAGCACCTTCCAAACTCATAACCACCATTCTCAAAGGACAAGAGTGGCAGATGCCTGGGAATGCCGCCACCCGGACGTTCCCCTCTAAATGACACACCATCCTGACATGGAACGCCGCCAATGTCCCTTCACTGTTGTTGGGACAAGATAATGGAATTTCCTCCCTAACAGCGCTATGTACCTGCACCACGTGGACTGCGGCGGTTCGCTACCACCTTCTCAAAAGCAGTTAGGGATGGGCAATAAATTCTGGGCCTAGCCAATGACAGCCATTCCTCATAAAAGTACAAAAAAACTAATTGGTATGAAGTGCTGTCACACTGTATTGCCCACACTGTCTACACTCTGGGAAATAAGATCTACATGTAATCTAACTAATTGTCCTTTGAATGGATCACTGTAACTCAAGTGCCTGATACAATCTCCCCGCATCCCTATTAAATTCAGAACTCATTACACTCTCTCTGACTTGGACATAAGCACTGCTCAAACCTTGGTGTGACACGGTGGCATAGTCATTAGCATTGCTGCCTCACAGCACCAGGAAACCGGCTTCCATTCCTGGTTTGCATCACTGTCGGTGTGGAGTCTGCATGTTCTCCCCGTGTCTGCCTGGGTTTCCTCCGGGTGCTCCGGTTTCCTCTCGTGTGGGGGTTAGGTCGACTGGCCGTGCTAAATTGTCTCTCAGTGTCAGGGGAACTAGCTGAGGTAAATGCATGGGGATGGGGCCTGAGTGGGATAACATTCAGGTTCAGTTGGCAGTTAGGAAGGCAAATGCAATGTTAGCATTCATGTCAAGGGGGCTAGAATACAAGAGCTAGGATATATTTCTGAGGCTGTATAAGGCACTGGTCAGACCCTATTTGGAGTACTGTGAATAGTTTTGGGCCTCTATCTAAGGAAGGATGTGCTGCTGAAAGGGTCCAGAGGAGGTCCAGAATGATCCCTGGAATGAAGAGCTTGTCGTATGGGGAACGGTTGAGGACTCTGGGTCTGTACTCGTTGGAGTTCAGAAGGATGAGGGGGGATCTTATTGAAACTTACAGGATACTGTGAGGCCTGGATAGAGTGGACATGGAGAGGATGTTTCCACTAGTAGGAAAAACTAGAACCAGAGGGCACAAACTCAGGCTAAAGGGACGATCCTTTAGAACAGAGATGAGCAGGAATTTCTTCAGCCAGAGAGTGGTGAATCCGTGGAACTCGTTGCCGGAGAAGGCAGTGGAGGCCACGTCATTCGAGTGTCTTTAAGACAGAGATGGATAGGTTCTTGTTTAATAAGGGGCTCAGGGGTTATGGGGATGAGAAAAGTATCAGCCATGATTGAATGGCAGTGCAGACTCAACGGGCCGAGTGGCCTAATTCTGCTCCTATGTCTTATGGAATTGCGGTCAGTGCAGACTCAATGGGCCGAATGGCCTTCCTTCTGCACTGTGGAGGTTTTATGAGTCAAAAAGTTCAGACAGGAAAGGGGGATGGCAAATATAAAAACTCCACCTAAGTAATGGCAAGTGTGATTCAATCTCAACTCTGGGTAAACTCCTGATAACAGCCACATCTATCTCGGTGTAAGTGGGAGTCTGTGCATGATCCACCTCCGTCCCCAGCACCTGAACTCCACTCAAAGAAATAAATCCATCGCCACTGGGTTTTCAGCGCAATGCTGAAATCAGCAGGAAGCGTTTAAAGAAAGTTGACAGCAAAACCTGCAATGAACGAACCCAGCAAATTTTTACCGACCACCACTGCGGAAACAACTTTTAAGAAAGGACTGAATGTACTAACATGCTGTTAAAGCTGCCTTTCACACAGACACACACACACATGCACACGTAGGGAGGGAATAAAGAAACAGGTACTGTATAGGGGCTTTTGGCAAAATTATACCTTGCTCAGAACATTACTCTGAAACCAGCAGCGATGCTAGAACCCAGCAGACAGTTGGTACAAAACCCTCCGATTCAACAATTAGCAGAATGGAGTACTTTCTTCCTCTCGATGTGTCTGAGCCCTAATCGATGAAATTTCCCTCTGTTTAAATTTGATGGGAGGTATTGTAACATTGGTGACAGCCTAAAGTAAGCACGTAGGCCATCAGTGTAGATAAGCCATCGGCTAGAACTGCAGCACCCAATTTAGAAGCAATGGACTCTTCGAAAATCATCATTCGGGACTGTTCCTTATTCTGCGGTAAATTAAAACTCGATACCTCGGAAGTAGATCTCTGCTGAGGATCATTTAAAAAGGGTTTACCTTCTTGTTCCAGCTACTTCCCCTCCACTCCGGAGTTCTGCTCGCTCAAGCTGTCGAAAGGAAGTGTGTTGCAGTGAGCACTTCGATTACATCCTGTGTTACTAGATTCTCCACACAGGTTTCCACCTCCACAGTTACAACACGTGTGTCTATTCTCAGACATGCTGCAGCTCTCAGAATCGGCAGCTCGCCCGAGAATACCGCACCGTTTATTTACCGCTTTTATCATTTCACTTCTGGCAAACAAGTAACATTGATTGCCAAATTTGTTTTCCCGAGAAGGAGGGAATCATTTCTTTTTTGTTCGAAATCCTGAATTAATTATTGTAGCTCATTTGGATTTCTGGGACAGAACATTCCAAATGTCACTGATAAAACAACAGTGCAACACGGACTGAGAAGTTGAACAGAATGCAATACATTGTGACCTTTTAAATGAATGGATACGTGAAGCAGATACCCCAATTGCTGGCACACAGGTTATTTCATTTACCTCAAATCCATGTAAAGCACTCTCTTAGCCACTGTTCGGAATAAAATTGAGTCGAGTTTTCGACTTGAATGAAATAATCCCCAGTAGCGCATGAGGAGAGACTAAGCCTGTTAGACCACAGAATAGATCAGAATCCCTACGGTGTAGAACAGGCCACTCAGCCCATCGAGCCTGCACAGACTCTCTGACAGAGTATCTTACCCGGCCTCTCTCCCCCACCCTACCCTACTAATCCTCCTAGCCGACAAACCTTGGGGTGCCAACGGGTATGGCCAATCCACCTAAACTGCACGTGTTTGGAGTGTGGGAGGAAACCCCACGCAGACATGGGGAGAACGTGCAAATTCCACACAGTGGCCCAAGCCGGGAATCGAACCCGGGTCCCCGGCGCTGCGAAGTAGCAGTGCTAATCACTACGCTGCCCACTTTAGTTTACCGGAGTTTAGAAGAGCGAGAGAGGATCTCATAGAAACTTATAAAATTCTAACAGGATTAGACAAGGTGGATTCAGAAAGAATGTTCCCAATGGTGGGGGGAGTCCAGGACTAGGGGTCATAGCTTGAGGATAAGGGGGTAAACCTTTTAGAACTGAGGTGAGGAGAAATTTCTTCATCCAGAGACTCGTGTGGAATTCACTACCACAGAAAAGTAGTTAAGACCAAAACAGTGTGTGATTTCAAGAAGAAAAGAGATAGAACTCTTGAGGCTAAAGGGACTAAGGGATTTGGGGGAAAGGGGATATTGAATTCGACGATCAGCCACGATCAAAATGAATGACTGAGCAAGCTGGAAGGAGCAAATGGCCCACACCAACACAATAGTTAGCACTGCTGCCTCACAGGCATTGATTCCTGGCTTGGGTCACTGTCTGAGTGGAGTTTGCACATTCTTCCTGTGTCCATGTGGGTTTCCTCCAGGTTTCCTCCCGCATTCTGAAAGACGAGCTGGTTAGGGTGCATTGGCCTGAATAGGCGCCGTTCTGTAGCGGTAAGGGGAATTTCACTTCCTTGTGGTGTTAATGTAAGTCTTACTTGTGACTAATAAAGCAACTTTAACTTTTTAAACTTTAGTTTCTATGTTTTTTTTATTCACCAGGGTAAGATGTGGCATGAATCTGTGCACAAGCAACTGTGTGCCCATCTTGGACGCACATACATATCAAGGAGGTATGTCTTGTGTTTACCCTAGAAGGTTGGCATTGAGGTAGACCCTCAGTTACTTTTTAATGAAAAATTGGATAATGCTAAACACTGCAGGCAAAATTTGGTTCGTGATTACAGCTGCTATTTTGCGGTTATGTTGGACTGGCAGACAAGGTGGGGCAAGCAGACTAGCTATGCTTTATGATCGTAGCATTCTACAGCGCAGAAAGAGGCCATTCGGCCCATCGAGTCTGCACCAACCACAATCCCACCCAGGCCCAATCCCAATGCATTTACCCTAGCTAATCCCCCTGACACTAAAGGTCAATTAGCCTGGCCAGTCAACCTAACCTGCACATCTTTGGACTGTGGGAGAAAACCGGAGCGCCCGGAGGAATCCCACGCAGACACGGGGAGAATGCAGAAACTCCACACAGTGACCCAAGCCGGGAATCGAACCCAGGTTCCTGGCACAATGAGGTAGCAGTGCTAACCACTGTGCCACCATGCCGCCCCAACCTGTCAACTGTCTGTATCTTCCAAGGATCAGTCATCACTGGAGGATTGCCAATGCTCTCTTCCACATCCTGTCAGAGCTCCGTATTCCTGGCCAGGTCTTCCCATCCCAGATTCTTCAAAAAAGCAACGTCTAATCCAATGGGGCTGCTTCCTCATAGCACTAGATTGACAGGGAAAGATAAGTCACGCTTCCTCTTTACAGCACTAGCTGGCATACTCTGTCAAAGTTAAAAAGCTTTGGGACATTAAAATAGTGAGAGAGGTGGGAGCGCAGTTTTGTGAATCCGATGGAACGCAGTCTCAGGAGGACGGGTCGAATAAACGGGAAAGAAGCAGTCCAAAGATGTGTGGGTTTGGTGCACTGGCCACGTTAAATTGCCCCTTAGTGTCCCACAATGCGTTTGTTAGAGGGATTAGCGGGGTAAATAAGTGGGGTTACAGGGATAGGGCCTGGGTGAGATTGTTGTTGGTGCTGACCCGACGGGCTGAATGGCCTCCTTCTGCACTGTAGGGATTCTACGATTGAGGCAGTCCATGGCAGAACGGTTTTAGACGGAATTCAGAGGCTAGATCTTTGAAAGTGAAGACCTGAAATCCGTTTCGAGGAAGACACAGCTTTAGCAAGATATTGTGACTCGTAGGGGTCACTGACATCTGGGTGTGCTGCGGAGAAATCCACGGGATCTGTTTTGGTTGCATCGACTATTTAATGTGTAGTGTATTTGTCCACAGTTTGCCTGGTAGTGCATATTTAACTCTGGTTAGAGTATGAGATAGATACTGGGTTTTACTTTTCTGACTTTGCACAGTAAGATTTATTTTGTTTCTTTATTAGAGTTCTTTGGATTTATTCTCCCAGTGGCTAACTGGGATTTCACACATTGTCTCCTTTAAAGCAGAGGCAACTGGCAGATCTTAACAGGGGAAGCACTTTATGAGTTGCATTGCAATGTGCCATCGCACAGTTGGTTCTCTCTCATTCTAACATGGTAATACCCTATGCAAATATGAGATGAAAGATTTCCCTATGATCGTCAATAACAGCACTTTCACAAATAATGATGTCTGTCTATGACAGGAAATATCCGGGCTTGTGGTCGCTTCGATCCAACAGCTGCTAAGAACCTCCACCTGTGCGATGTTTGACTGTTATTAACAAGGCTTGGGTTCCAAACTCAACCTCTCCTGTAACCTGGTGCTTTCCGAAGCATTCTAAGGTATCACAATTAAGGGCCAGAATCCATTCGAAAACTTTCATAGAATCCCTGCAGTGCAAAAGGAGGTCTCGCGGCCCATCGAGTCTGTACTGACAACAATCCCACCCAGGCCCCATCCCCATAACCTCACATACTTACCCCGCTAATCCCTCTGACCTAGGACACCAAGATGCAATTTAGCACGGCCAATCAACCTAGCCCGCTCATCTTTGGAGGAAACTGGAGCACCCGAAGGAAATCCACGCAGACACGGGGAGAATGTGCAAACTCCATACATACGGTGACCCAAACCAGGAATCGAACCCAGGTCCTGGAGCTCTGAGGCATCAGTGCTAACCACTGTGCCGCCCTTCAAATGCCTTAATGCTTGACTTCTTCATTTTAAACGCACCAGACTTTTTTGGGTGGCAAGGTGGCACAGTGGTTAGCACAGCTGCCTCGCAGTGTCAGGGACCTGGGTTCGATTCTGGCCTTAGGCTGCTGAAGCATATCATTCCAGTCCACAAATAATTGAACAACGATTCACATAAGGACGACAGATTTCCTTCTCTAAAAGGACTGTACTGGCTTACGTTGCATTAACACTGCAATGAAGTTACTGCTAAAATCCCTTAGTCGTCACACTCCGGCACCTGTTTGGGTACACTGAGGGGGAATTAAATAAGAATATAAGAACTAGGAGCAGGAAGAGGCCATCTTGAGTTTAGAAGGATGGGGGGGGGGGATCTTATTGAAACTTACAGGATACTGCGAGGCCTGGATAGAGTGGACGTGGAGAGGATGTTTCCACTAATTGGAAAAACTAGAACCAGAGGACACAACCTCAGGCTAAAGGGGCAATCCTTTAGAACAGAGATGAGGAGGAATTTCTTCAGCCAGAGAGTCGGGAATCTGTGGAACTCTTTGCCGCAGAAGGCTGTGGAGGCCAGGTCATTGAGTGTCTTTAAGACAGATAGATAGGTTCTTGATCAATAAGGGGATGAGGGGTTATGGGGAAAAGGCAAGAGAATGGGGATGAGAAAAATATCAGCCATGATTGAATGGCAGAGCAGACTCGATGGGCCGAGTGGCCTAATTCTGCTGTTATGTCTTATCTGGTCCCTCAAACCTGCTCCAATATGCATTAAATCATGGCCAACCTTTTCGTGGATTCAGCTCCACTTACCCACCCGCTCACCACAACTCTTGATTCTTTTACTGTTCAAAAATTGACCTATTCTTGCTTTAAAAACATTCAGTGAGGGAATTTGGCCAATGCATCTAACCAGCACGTCTTTCGGACTGTGGGAGGAAGTGGGAGCATCTGGAAGAAACCCACGCAGACATGGGGAGAATGTGCAGACTCTGCACAGACAGTGACCCGAGCCGGGAATTAAACACAGATCCCTGAGGCAGCAGTGCTAACTGCTGTGCCGCCGTGTGGGTTAATGCGTACGACATTCGCTCACTCCCCTCTGTCGCGGCTCAAACTCACTTAAGCCAAGGTCCCAGGAATGTGCTGTTCCACTTGAATGAATCGCCATAGGAGAACAGTCAGCTTCCTGGTGTTTCTCCTCATCTCCAGCCAGCCCATCTTTGCCGCTGCCTCCTCACGGTCGACTGGCTCGTCTGCTCGCTGGACGGCGTCAGACAAATATCTCATTCCAGTTCTGCTTTCATTACTTAAGCTTCGCCTCAGATGGTCGTTGACCCAAACCATCCTTGGCGTACCAGTCCAGGAAAGTAAAGCTGAGGCCTGGATTAGCATTCTGCTTCAGGGCAGCTGAATTCTACCTTCAATACGAGTCAAACAAATCTTTGATTTCTATACAGTAGTTCTCAATTCTGTGGATTAGATGCAGCCCACACTGGGTAACTTTATCTAGTTCTGAGGAGCAAAGGGCCCAGGTTCTATCAAACGTTCAGGGCTGTTTCATGAAATTGAACTGACTTTTTTGATTGGAAATGAAAGACCAAAAAGGAACCAACTTAAAAATAAAGGAACTATGCCTCCCACAGCTCTGTGCAGGTGATGGGCCAATATATTGTTGTAAACTGTGCAAAACTTACACATACTGACATGATGTGGAGTTGCCGGCGGGGTGGGCACAGTAAGTCTCACAACACCAGATTAAAGTCCAATTTGGTAGCACGAGTTACCAAATAACCCTGTTGGACTTGAACCTGGTACTTGCACACTGATACAGAGGGTAAAGGTTATGGCTAGGTGTTGCTGCCGGGGCTGGGTTTTGACTCTACATTGCTGGGACTCTAGAGTCACATGTAGGCCAGACCAGGTAAGGACGGCAGGTTTCCTTCCCTAAAGGACATGAGTGGACCAGATGGGTTTTTCTGACAATGGTTTCCTATGGGTGCTCCAGTTTGCTCCCACAGTCCGAAGGATTAGTGCTGGTTAGGTGCGTTGGCCATGGAAAATTCACCCTCAGTGTTCCCGAACAAGTGCTGAGTGTGACGACTTCGGGGTTTTCACAGTAACTTCACTGCAGTGCTAATGTAAGCCCACTTGTAACACTAATAAATAAACTTTAAACTCCCTGACACTAAGGAGCATTTAGCATGGCCAATGCATTAACACACACATACTTAGAGTGCGGAAGGAAACTGGAGCACCTGGAGGAAACCCACGCAGACAAGGGGCAAACACGCAAACTCCACACAGGCAGTGACCCAAGCCGGGAATCGAACCCAGGTCCTGGCACTGTGAGGCAGCAGCGCTAACCGCTGTGCCACTAAAAACTCAACTGGTCTACGGACATTCAGCAAAAACCCCAGCACCTCTACAAAGGCTGACCTACAGCTCCAATCCTGTGTAATAAAGTTGACTCTTAATGCCCCCTGAACACCTGGAAATAGGGGGTAAAAGCCATGTTGCCACTCACAATAATAGCCCTGGAACTAATCTTTTGAAATAGTAACCTGGAACGGGTGGAGTTTTAAGAATAATTGAGAGAGAATGAATGATGTGCAAATCTCTGCCTAAGGTGCTGATCCACCTGCAGAATAGAAGCACTTGTACACCTAACAACACAATCCCAGGTAGTTAATTAGATTGTCAAGCCAGCACTGGAGAAACGTTTCTGTGAAATCACTTGTATATTTTGTTTCCAAGGCTCAAAGTATCCCAATAGTGTGTCCACGAAATAGCCAAACAGATTGCTTAACCCGTAATTCCTTCCATTATGCCTGACGGTAGATTGAGAGAACGGGAGTCATTCCGGGTCAGCAATGGCACGGAAGGCAATGGCAAAACCCTGGCAGGACTTTGGCAAGCCATAACCTTAGACTAATCCAGGGGAAGTCCATGATTGTCGATCATGGGACACGATATCTGAAGCAAGAGGAGGGACCATTTGAATGGCTGGACAGTGATTCGTCTCACTGTGTGCACACAATCACTGAATACTACAGTGCAGAAGAGGCCCTTCAGCCCATTGAGTCTGCAACAATGCATGAAAGGCCCTGACCTGCCCACCTAATCCTAGCACTTGGCCCATTTGAAAAGGATGTGAGGCATCCCACCTCCACAACCCTCCCAGGTAGTGCATTCCAGACCCTCACCACCCACTGGGTAAAAAAGTTTTCTCTTAGGTCCCCCCTAAATGGCTATGATCTCCTATTGGCTAAGTGACTTTTTTTCCCCCCCCCACTTGATTCTCCTGAAGCACCACAAGGTGGCCTTTAGGCTAGCGTCGGGATCAAGCCCAAGATGGGGACACCATCTTGGATTTTATCCGTGGCTCTCGTGGGGACCCTGAATCGGATTCATGTGGATTTTGAATTTGGGTTTTGGAGCAAGCAGGGAATGGATTTGGGGTTTTCCCGGTCTACTCTGAGCAATGGCTTTGTGACTTTAAGAATGGAATAAAAAGTAAAATAGATGTTGTGGCCATGGGATTGGGGGGAGGAGGAAATGCTCTTTACCCTCCACTAACAATCGCTACATCCCAAAGCTGGTATGACTGCACTCAATCCTGTGCATGAATTTTACAATTGCAACTGCATCTTCTCCGTGGCATTTCTAAACTCAGCTGATGAAAGAAGGTTTAGCCCGCAGTGGTGTGCATAATAAGGTAGCCAGACCATTAGATTTAATTAGTTTCAAACAACTGTCAGTCAAAACCCCAATTATCCTAATGAAGGAGGTCATTCAAATACCTAATAAAAATATTTATTCAGCGTAAAATACACAGTATGGAGTCCTTAACTAGCGATTCATTAGGAGATAGAAGCAGCGAGGAAGATCATTTCCCAACACCAGAATTCTCCTCAAAGCCCATTCTTGCAGGGGAAATAAGAATTAATTCATAGTTGAAAAATTTGCACAGTTCCACTGGGCTACACCCCTGGCTCACTGCGGATACTTTAAAGTTTATTTATTATTCACAAGTAGGCTTGCATTAACGCTGCAATGAAGTTACTGTGAAAATCCCCTAGTCACCACACTCCGGAGCCGGTTTGGGTACACTGAGGGAGAATTTAGCACGGCTGACACACCTACCCTACACATTTTTGGATACCAAGGGGCAATTAGGCATGGCCTATCCACCTAACCTAGGCATCTTTGGACACTAAGGGGCAATTTAGCATGGCCAATCCACCTAACCTGCACATCTTTGTGTGACTTTAGGGGATATTCACAGTAACTTCATTGCAGTGTTAATGTAAGCCTTATTTGTGACTAATAAATAAACTTCACTTTGAACACTAAGAGGCAATTTAGCATAGCCAATTCACCTAATCTGTGCATCTTTGGACACTAAAGGGCAATTTAGCATGGTCAACCTACACATCTTTGGACTGAGAAGAATCCGGAGCCCCTGGAGGAAACCCACATAGACACGAGGAGAATGTACAAACTCCACACAGACAGTGACTTGAGGCCAGAATTAAACCCAGGACCCTGGCGCTGTGAAACAGCAGTGCTAACCACTGTGCCACATTTCAAATGTATACAATAACACAAATATATAACATTTACGTAAGAGACAAGGTTTAAATATCGGTATATACTTAAAAAAAACCCACCATGACATCCTACCAGCGAACTTCAACCATTTCAAAAAGGTACCCAGCCAGTCAGTGCCTATTTAATACGAGCGGAAGCGAGAATCGAGGCTGGTTAGGAAGTGTGCGGGGCTGGTGAGGTAAACAGTTTAAATTCAGGCAGGGCTGGCACTTCATCATAATTTATCCTGACCTCTATCATTTACAGCACTACATCAAACTGGGGCACTGAATTCACAGAGCTTTTCGTTTCAGTCACAGTATAAAAAGACGCTGCTTTGCCCCGTCGGAGCAATTTATTACACCAGTACCACTGATTGACATCTTGATGTATTTAACCAGCTTCCTTTTATAAATAATACCCCAGTGCGAATCAAGGAGCGACACATTAGTACACACCCCGAAACCAAGTGCAATCGAAGATCTTAACCCAAGCCAGATTATTTCCTGGAAACTCCTAAATCTAGAGTAGACTACTTACAAATGGTTACTCCACACTTATATTTCTGACTTCTGCATTTGCTCACATTTCTTTTTAAGACACCCTTTAGTTTGCTGAACGTCTTACCACGTACTAGCACTGCCAAGTACAGTCCACCAGTCCTGAAATGCAAGGGACAGTTGTTCCCTGGACAACTGCAGCAACTGTTCTGCACTCGAGCATGCCGCAAACAGAAACGTGACGGCTGCCTGGAAAGGCCACAGACCTGAAAGCTTCCTCTCCACATGCGCAGCTGACCCGCTGAGTACTGCCGGCGTTCTCCCGCTTGCATCGCCGCGCCTTGCGGCCCCTCTCGGAGGGAATAACGAGGGGCCAGCGCGAAAGGCCGTGCTGAGTGGGGAGGGAACGAGACTGGACAGCGAGCACAGATCCAGGTAATCGGATCAGGTTGTTAACTGGTTCACGAACAGTTACCATCGAATCAACCACACGCCCATCAGGTGTTTGGGAATAAGGGCCACTTGACAAAAAGCATATATATGGAAGACATTTCACCATATTATCAGATCACAAACCATTGTTGGGTTTATTCCAAGAGGATAAACCAGTATGTCTGGGGTGCGTGGGATCCTTGATTATGCTGGCTGCTTTTGCGAAGCAGCGAGAAGTGTAAACAGAGTCAATGGATGGGAGGCTGGTTTGCCTAATGGATTGGGCTACATTCACAATGCTTTGCAGTTTCTTGTGATCTTTGGAAGAGCAGGAGGCATACCATTCCCTTTGCCACACGTGAATCATTTCATCAGGAAATCCTGTCTCCCTTCCAAAGATACCTTTCTATCTTTCATAGACCACGGAAGGAGAGGACATGAACAAGTAAGCACATCTTTCCCATTACGAGGCAGATCCTGCTGAGGTATTGAATGACTTGACAACTCTCACTGTGTGTTCCTTAACTTTGCCAATGACGTGGTTTTTGTTGTGACCTGGTGGCACGCTGCTGCCTCACAGCGCCAGGGACCCAGGTTCAATTCTGGCCTCGGGTCACTGTGTTGTGCAGTTTGTACATTCCTCCCTGTGTTTCCTCCAGGTGCTCCAGTTTCCTCCCACACACAGTTCACCAGATGAGCTGGTTAGGTAGACTGGCCACAGTAAATTGCCTCTTAATGTCCCAGGATGTGTGGGATTAGTGGGGTAAATACATGGGGTTACAGGGATAGGGCCTGGGTAGGATGCTCTGTTGCAGGCTCGATGGACCAAATGGCCTCCTCCTGCACTGTAGTGGGTCTATGATTCTAATATTAATGTTTTTAAATGATTGTGGAGTTCTACTTCATGTACAGAACAGGAGGATGCTGATGATCCACTAAAACAGCTTCAGTTCTGACTCATGTTTCAAGCATCTAAAATTATCCTCCATTGTAAAAATAGAATTTAACAAAATAAACAAACAGAATAAGACGTCATGATGTATTAAAAATGAAGGCTCCAGGTTTATTTTGGTGAATGTTACAGAAGAGTGTGGCTATTAAACGTGACTACAAAGTGTTATGTATCATCTCTTCTGCGGCTCATTCGAAAATAGGGCCTGGGACCTAAACCATACGAGATGAAATATTGAACTGTGCCCACTAATTAAGATGCGGAGCTGCTGGCGTTGGACTGGGATGGGCACAGTAAGAAGTCTCACAACACCAGATTAAAGTCCAACAGGTTTATTTGGAATCACGAGCTTTTGGAGCGCCGCTCCTTCCTCGGGTGGGTGACTCACCTGATGAAGGAGCAGCGCTCCGAAAGCTCGCAATTCCAAATAAACCTGTTGGATTTTAACCCCGTGTTGTGAGACTTCTTACAGTCCCCGCTCACTAAGATTGCCAATTTTGTGAAGTTCATCACTAAAGATGAAGCTTGTTGCTTTCAAAAAGAGGGTCGATTTTTAAAAACAAAACAAAATCGCCAATAACTGTGCGGCAAATAGGAAGTAATCGGGTAATTCAAGGGGGCATCTCCAAACGGATGTGCGTACTCAGTCTGACAACACAGATCGTTACACAGCCTGGGTTAAGCTGCCTGGAGCTAATGGCAAAAGATACAATATGCTGGTAGGTCTGGACACATGTACTGGAGTCACATACAGTTACAAACAACAGGGATAGAGTCATCTGCTACTTATCATCAGCGCAACATGGCCCTACATTCTGTTGGGAGCACACATACTTGTACACACATAATACTTGAAATCCGCCCTCTCCTATCACCTCGCCAGCCAACTGGGTACATCAGCTGATGATAGTTAGCAGGTGGGAGACGATCCCTGCCAACCACACCCCCTCCAGACAAACACTGGCACAAAAAGGACCCGAAAAGTGTTTGGTTTGATTCATTATTGTCGCATTTTCTATAACTCGTTCCGAAATATTCCGTGTGTATTGAATGTATCTGATCTTATTCACTGGGTCATGGTGAGTGAACAAGCCTAATTTCAAACCAAAAGAGAAAACGCTGGAAAATCTCAGCAGGTCTGGCAGCACTTGGAAGGGGAGAAAAGAGCTGACGTTTCGAATCCAGGTGACCCTTTGTCAAAGCTTTCCAGATGACCCCTTGAAGGGTCATCCAGACCCGAAACGTCAGCTCTTTTCTCCCCTTCCAGGTGCTGCCAGACCTGCTGAGATTTTCCAGCATTTTCTCTTCTGGTTTCAGATTCCAGCATCCGCAGTAATTTGCTTTTAAGCCCAATTTCAATCTTGCAGCCCACTGATTTTATTTGATTTATTATTGTCACATGTACTGGGATTTCATGAAAAGTATTGTATCTTGCGCACTATACCGACAAAGCATACCGTTCATTGAGTACAGAGAGGAGAGGGAAAGGAGAGAGTTCAGAATGTAGTGTTACAGCCACAGCTAGGTTGCAGATAAAGATCAACTCAATATAAGGTAGGCCCATTCAAAAGTCTGATGTAAAAGACCTAAAACTGTGGGAGGAAACCAGAGGAAACCTACACAGACACGGGGAGAACATGCAAACTCCTCACAGACAATGACCCAAGCCAAAAATCAAACCCAGGACCCTGGTGCTGTGAGGTAGCAGGGCTAAGATGTGCAAGTTAGGTGGATTGACCATGCTAAATTGCCCCTTAGTGTCAGGTGGACTAGCTAGGGGAAATACATGGGCTTGTACTCGTTAGAGTCTAGAAGAATGAGGGGAGATCTCATTGAGACGTATAAGATGATGAATGGGATGGATAGGATAGAGGTGGAGAGACTCTTCCCGCTCAAAAAAGACAGTAGGACTAGGGGGCACAGCCTCAAGATAAAGGGGAGGCGGTTTAGAACGGAGTTGAGGAGGAACTTCTTCACTCAAAGGGTGGTGAATCTCTGGAATTCTCTGCCCGTTGAAGTGGTGGAGGCTGCCTCGCTAAATATTTTTAAGACGTGGGTTGATGGGTTTTTGATAAGAGAGGGGATTAAGGGTTATGGGGAGAGGGCGGGAATGTGGAACTGAGCCACGACAGATCAGCCATGATCTTATTGAATGGCGGGGCAGGCTCGAAGGGCTAGATGGCCTACTCCTGCTCCTATTTCTTATGTTCTTATGTTATGGGGAATATAGGGCTTGGGTAAAAGTTTGTAAAGTTTATCTATTAGAGTCACTAGTGGGTTTACATTAACACTGCAATGAAGTTACTGTGGAAGTCCGCCAGTCGCCACACTCCGATGTCTATTCAGGTACACTGAGGGAGAATTTAGCACGTCCAATACACCTAACCAGCACATCTTTCGAACTGTGGGAGGAAACTGGAGCACTTGGAAGAAACCCACGCAGACATGGGGAGAGTGTGCAAACTCCACACAGACAGTGACCCAAGCTGGGAATCAAACCTGGGTCCCTGGTGCTGTGGGACAGCAGTGCTGGGATTGTGGTCAGTGCAGACTCGATGGGCCAAATGGCCTTCTTCCGCACTGTAGGATTCTATGAATCGAGAGGATTGGCATCAGAACCAGTTTGATTTCAGTGGGGAGTAGAAGAGTTTGGATTTTTTTTCCCCACCGGGTGGTGGGGGGTTGACTTTTCCATGAGAACCACTATTATTCGGATCTAAACGGTCCTGAAGTATCATTGGAAACAAAACCTTCCGCTGGAACAGTAGGAATTTGATGCAAATGCTCCCTTTGGCCAGTTGTTCAGTGCGACTCACACCCTTATGTCCTTTTTGTGTTGAATGTGGGATGATACCTCGATTAACTGGCTGCCTTAACTCGGTGGTGTCACTCTGAGTCAGAACTTGTGGGGTCCAATCCACTTGTATAGATAACCCATACTGAGGGTGTCATGGCATTATATTACAAAAACAAAGTGCTGGAAAAACTCAGCAGGTCTGACAGCACCCATGGAGAGAGAATAGAGCCAACGTTTCCAGTCAGGATGACCCTCTGCCAGAGCTAAAGACAGTAGAAAATAGGACAAGATTTGGCGCAGGTTGCCAGAGGACAACCTGAGGAATGAGGCCACTGACCCTGGGAGGCAGGGTTTGGAAGACCAGATGGAGGGTGAGATTTCAGAAGTAAAAATGAGAATACGAAGTAATAAAAATGGACACGTAAGAGGAAAAGAAGGAATGAAATAAAAGAAATGAAAATGAGGTGAAAGCGGAGGGGACAGCTCATGCTCTGAAGTTGTTGAACTCAATGCTCAGTCTGGAAGGCGGGAAAGTGCTCAATAACACCCAAGGTCATCGTTCATCTCCTTTCGCTCGCTCCGGCCAACACGCCTCCCACACAAAGGGTGAAACGTGAAGAGTTTGGGCTTCCTAATTTGTGCAACGCTCTCTCTCCACAGGCAACCTGCAAAAAGGCATCAATCAGTGCCGACTGGGCAGATCTCGAGTCGTGGCATTTTCAAACTACCCTCAAGACGCTGACGGGGACAGCCTGAGGTGGACAATCTGTTCATCAGTTTACGGATCAAAAGAGCTGAAGGAAATCAGATTTCTGTCATTGACTGTTTGAAAGCTGTGCGGGTTAGGGTGCGTTGGCCGTGCTAAATTCTCCCTCGGTGTACCCGAACAGGCACCAGAGTGAGGCGACTGGGGGAATTTTCACAGTAACTTCATTGCACTGTTAATGCAAACCTACTCGAGACACTAATAAATAACCTTAAACTGTTCAATCAGGGCCAGGCTCCATTTGATCCAGGCAACAGAGTCAACCTGTGCCCAAAATAAAACAGTTTATGGTCTTTCTTCCGACGTGGTTCCAAATGGTGGTTCTAATCGCCTGACTCACGGAGCCGGCAATGAAACGGACAAGGATCTGCCGGCGAACATTAAACCAATGGGTGACGTAATGAGAAGAGGAGGTTAGGATGCACTGGCTCAGCAAGTCCACCACTTTGGGAAGAGTTTTACTTCACTGAATGTGAGCAGTAGAAATGTCACATGCCCTCCTTGGCCTGCTCCAACATTCAATATGACCATGGCTTAATGTCAGAGGGATTTGTAGGCTAGACAAACGGGGTCACGGGGATAGGGCCTGGGTGGGATTGTGGTTGGTGCAGACTCAATGGGCCAAAAGGGACTAATCTTGGGCTTTGACTCTTCAGCGGCACAGTGGTTAGCACTGCTGCCTCACAGTGTCAGGGACCTGGGTTCAATTCTAGCCTCGGGTGACTGTGTGGAGTTTGCACGTTCTCTCCGTGTCTGCATGGGTTTCCTCCAGGTGCTCCGGTTTCCTCCCACACTGCAAAGATTGAATAGCCGTGCTAAATCATCACTCAGTGTACCTAAACGGGTGCTGGAGTGTGGCGACTAGGTGATTTTCACAGTAACTTCATTGCAGTGTTAATATAAGTCTACTTGTAACAATAATAAATTTTAAAAGAATCACAGAATCCCTATAATACAGAAGGAGGCTATGAGTGTCCCAAGGTGTGTAGGTTTGAAGGATTAGCCATGGGAAGCGTGTGGGGTTATGGGGAGAGGGGCTGGATAAGATACTCTGGCAAAGAGTCAGTGCACATCTGATGGGCTGAATGGCCACCTTCCGCACTGCAGGCATTCTACGATTCTAGTCTCTGACTCTCCAGAAGAGCATCTCAACTTATTCACATAAAGCAAAAAGAAAGAGGAATCAAGTACGTTCCGGGAGGAATAAAGAAAACACAGAATTCTGGATGAAAGAGAAAGCTCCCCCCCCATAGTAGTGGCTTTTGCGTACCATAATTCGGACAGAGGGCTGTCCAGCTCATGCAGCTGGGAGTGACACCAAGCTCCCAAAAGACAATGGCAGCAGGGCAGGAGTGCCCATATTCACATGACCTTGCTGGAGGTCAACCTTCAAGAAGCCAATGGGATTCCACCCTTTGTAGACTTTACCATGAAGACCATAAGACATAGGAGCAGAATTAGGCCACTTGGCCCATCAAGTCTACTCTGCCATTCAATCATGGCTGATATTTTTCTCATCCCCATTCTCCTGCCTTTTCCCCATAACCCCTGTTCCCTTATTAATCAAGAACTTATCTATCTCTGTCTTAAAGGCACTCAATGACCTAGCCTCCACAGCCTTCTGAAGCAAACAGATCCACGCTCTCCACTCTCTGGCTAGAGAAATTCCTCCTCATCTCTGTTTTAAAGGATCGTCCCTTCAGCCTGAGGTTGTGCCCTCTGGTTCTAGTTTTTCCTACTAGCGGAAACATCCTTTCCACATCCACTCTATTCTAGCCTCGCAGTACCCTGTAAGTTTCAATAAGATCCCCCCCCCCCAAATCCTTCTAAACTCCAACAAGTACAGACCCAGAGTTCTCAACCGTTTCTCATATGACAAGCTCTTAACTCCAGGGATCATTCTTGTGAAGCTTCTCTGGACTCTTCGCAAGGCCAACACATCCTTCCTTAGATATGGAACCCAAAACTGCTCATAGTACTCCAAATGGGTCTGACCAGAGCCTTATACAGCCTCAGAAGTACATCCCTGCTCTTGTATTCTAGCCCTCTTGACATGAATGCTAACATTGCATTGGCCTTCATAACTGCCGACTGAACCTGCACATTAACCTTAAGAGAATCTTGAACAAGGACTCCCAAATCCCTTTGTGTTTCCGCTGTCTCGGGCAGCTCTAGGGCTGTGGGATCACTTGCTACTGACACCAGCATCATGGAAACGTACAGCATTGGGGATGAACTACAGACAGTCAGGTCCAGCAGTTAACAGAATGGCATTGAACACACATTAAAAAAAAACAGTTGGAGAAATACCCACATAGAAACGGGGGCACACTCGCACATCTGTGAACTGTTAATGAGCAGGTTCTGCCATGACAACTCCTCTATTATGGAGTTTAGAAAGTCAGCCATGGCTGAATCGCCCCCAAAATAACACCGACGCTGAACTTCTTCAAGGTGACATTCTCGGTGCTTCAACAGGGAAGGTGGAGGCACGATGGGCCGAGTGGTCTCTTTCTGCACTGTAGGGGTTCTAAATATGCGGTTGAACTGGGAGCAAAATTACCTTACTACAGCGGTCACTGCTGTGACATCGGAAACCGTACCTGCAGTAAATGCCAATGGAGACTATTAGCCTTGGTCACTGCCTGTGTCTGCACATTCTCCCTGTGTCTGCGTGGGTTTCCTCCCACAGTCCAAAAGACGTGCTGGTTAGGTGCATTGGCCATGCTAAATTCTCCCCCAGTGTACCCAAACAGCCGCCGCAGAGGGGATTTTCACTGTCACTTCATTGCAGCGTTAATGTCAGCCTACTTGTGACGCTAATAAATAAACTTGAAGGTTCTCCCGGGAATAGCCATGAACTCAGCAGCACTTTGATCAGGTTTCATTCCTGCGAACGACTCGAGGCTTCAGACGTCTCCTTGTATTCGCAGCCTCTCTGCTTTTTGTGAATAATTCCCCACAAGCTATGAACTTCTTTATCTTGCTTGGGAATAATCTCTCATAATCCTTGGTTATCTTAATCAATGCACTATTTGTGTAGTTAATCCTCTTTCAGTCTATCCTTTAATAAGGCTATTTGCCAGGGTTTCTTTATATTGTCACTGCAGCTCCCTTCTCTCATTTCCACCAAAATCTTCATCTTCTACATGACATTCTGGGATGTAATTAATTTACAACATGCAATACAACACTGATCAGGATCTAATTAAATCTAAAGCAATGCAACTGTTTACCCTGATCTCAATGTTGCAAATCCGACATGGACTTGTCCAAAGCACCTCAGTTTGAAACAAGGATCTAAATGGTTTTGCAAAGGCTCGAATTATCAAAGTGCTTTAAAGCAAAGGTTTGCGCACCAGTCAGTGGCGAAACGGGCAGCATCGCAAGCTGCACTTCATTTTTTCTTAAATTACAACCTGCCCTGAGCGAAGTTAACTACTGGAGATTAAGGTGTGGCACGGTGGCACAGTGGTTAGCACAGCTGCCTCACAGCACCAGGAACCCGAGTTCGATTCCCGGCTTGGGTCACTGTCTGCGTGCAGTTTGCATGCTCCCCCCCCCCCCGTGTCCACGTGGGTTTCCTCCCACAGTCCAAAGACGTGCGGGTTAGGTGCATTGGCCGAGCTAAATGGGCTCTTAGTGACAGGGGACCAGCTAGGGTAAATGAATGGGGTTATGGGGATAGTGCCTGGGTGGGATTGTGGTTGTGCAGACTTTATGGGCCAAATGGCCTCCTTCTGCTCTGTAAGGATTCTATGAGATTCTTGCAAAACAACAAAAATTACATCTATTTTTAAACCTTTTGTGTGCAACTGGGCAGATTCTCACCAGCTCAGAGGCATTGCTGTCACGGAATCCTCCACTAACAACATCCTGGGGGTTACCACTGACCAGAAACTGAACTGGACCCAGCTATTTAAATATTGTGGCCACAATAGCAGGTCAGAGGCTAGGAAATCTATGGTGAGTAACTCACCTCCTGACTCCCCCAAAAAGTTAAAGTTTATTTATTAGTCACGCAAGGCTTACATTAACATTGCAATGAAGTTACTGTGAAATTCCCCTAATCGCCACAGTCTGCCGCCTGTTCGGGTCAATGCACCTAACCAGCACGTCTTTCAGAATGTTGGAGGGGACTGGAGTAGCCGGAGGAAACCCACTCAGACATGGGGAGAATGTGCAAACTCCACACAGACAGCAACCCAAGCCAGGAATCGAACCCAGGTCCCCGGTGCCGAGAAGCAGCAGTGCTAACCACTGCGCTACCATGCCAGCCTGTCCACCATCTATGAGGCACAAGTCAGGAGTGTGATGGAATACTCCCCTCTTGCCTGGATGGGTGCAGCTCCAACAACACTCAAGAAGCTCGACACCACCCAGGACAGAACAACCCACTTGATTGGCACCCCATCCACAAACATCCTCTCCCTCCACCACTGATGCTCAGTAGCAGCAGTGTGTACTATCTACAAGATGCACTGCAGCAACTCACCAAGGCTCATTATACAGCACCTTCCACAAACCCATGACCATTGCTACCTGGAAGAACAGAGGCAGTAGATACATGGGAATACCACCTGTAACGCCCCCTTCAAGTTTCCCACCACCCTGACTCGGAAAAATACCAGCCGTTCCTTTACTGTTGCTGAGTCAAAATCCCGGAACACTCTCCCTTAACCACATTGTGCGAGTACCTGCACCAGATGGACTGTAAAGGTTCAAGGCGATGGTTCGGCACTTCTTCTCAAGGGCAATTAGGGATGGTCAATAAATGCCCACATCCCATAAATGAATTATAAAATACACTTATGGGGGAAAAGTATAGTCATAGCATAGTAAAAATCTCCTCTGATTTTCTTTGCTCTTAGCTCTGATGAAGGGTTATCTAGACTCAACACGAGGGTTCGATTCTCTCCCCACAGATGCTGTCAGACCTGCTGAGATGTTCCAGTATTTTCTGTTTTTCCATTGAAAAATACTTCTCAGCTAAAACACGCACCCACCATGTTTGAGTATTTTAAAGGCAGAGTTAGATAGCTATCGGATTAACGAGGGGGTGAAAGGTTATTGAGGAGGAGGCAGGAATGTTGGGTTGTGGTTCCAATCAGATCTTATCGGATGGTACAGCAGGCTCGAGGGGCCAAGTGGCCTACTCCTCCTCCTAATTCGTACGTTGTACGACAAATGCCATTTGAGTTGTGTTAAATTAATCTTCAGGTTTTAATAATCAGCCTAAGTTTATCTTCTAACGTGAGATAATAAAAATGTAAATTCAAGAGACTCTGATCGAAATGTTGAAGAACATTGATCTAAACATTGAGGAAGGATGTTCTTGCTCTCAAGGGAGTGCAGCGAAGGTTTCCCAGGCTGATTCCAAGAATGGCGGGATTGATGTACGACAAGAGGTGGACTGACTTAGGATTGTTTTGGCTGGAGTTCAGACGAATGAGGGTGGGATCTCATGGAGATTTATAAAATTCTAACAGGACTAGACAGGGTAGATGCCAGGAGGATGATGCCAGGGGAGTCCAGAACCAGGCGTCACAGTCTGAGGATTTAGGGTGGACCATTTAGGAAAGAGATGAGGAGACATTTTTTCATCCAAAGAATGGCGAGCCTGTGGAATCCATTACCACAGGAAGCAGTTGATGCCAAAACATGGAATGCATTCAAGAGGCAGCTGGATATAGAACTTGGGGCAAATGGGGTCAAAGGTTACGGGGAGAAAGCAGGATTAGACCATTCGGTTGGATGATCAGCCATGATCGTAATGAATGGCGGGGCAGGCTCGAAGGGCCAAATGTCCTCCTCCTGCTCCTGTCTTCTACGTTTCTATGTAAAAAAAAAACAGCAATAATGATTTCTTGGCCAAAAAGCTCTGAAACAGCAACATGAACCCTCCTTCCTCTTTCCGACACCGTGGGCGGGATTTTCCAGCTGTGCTTGTCCCAAGGCCGGGAAATCCTGTCCGAGGTCAACGGGCCTTTGCCTGGTCTGTTTCCCGCCAGGTGGGACAGGGAAACTCCGGCCTACTGGGTCTCCTGCATTCCAGTTTATCTCAAATACAGATTTCCATCAGTTCAGCCGACAGCGGATTGCGAACCGTCTCTGCAGAACGTAAGGAATCACCTCAGAATGACCAAAAGCAGCTTTAGTATCTTTAGCTCACAAAAGGCAAGGAGCAAAAGCTACTGCGGTTGACAGGCAATTTGTGCAACTGCATTGCTGTCTCCCTGGCAACAAAACGCGAGCCATTTTGCACTGTTACGAGTCAACCATTAAACTATTACGACGGTAAAGCAATCTACCTTCAAATGTAGTCTCCTCTAAGCTGACCTACAGAGGCAGCAATTTGGAACAGTTATGTATTACATAACACTCTTTTTCTGTGCGTGTGCGCACCACTGCTTCAGTGAGGGGAAATGAGGAGAGAGCGACAGGGGCCTGGGTTCGATTCCGGTCACTGTCTGCGTGGAGTTTGCGTATCCTCCCCATGGGTTTTCTCCGGGTGCTCCGATTTCCTCCCACAGCCCAAAGATGTGCGGATTAGGCGGACTGACCACGCAAAGTTGCCCCTTAGTGTGCCAAGATGTGTAGGATAGAGGGATTAGTGGGGTAAGTATGTGGGGTTACAGGGATAGGGCCTGAGTGGGATTGTTGTTGGTGCAGACTTGAAGGGCCAAATGGCCTCCTTCTGCACTATAGGGATGCTATGATTCAATGGAATTCAACAATTTTTTCTTTGAATTGACTTGTAATTGCCCCGCACAATTTATTCCAAGCTGAGTTGGACAAATTTTTGACCGACAACAGGGGAATCGGACCAGGAAAGTGCAGTTGAGACCACAGCCAGAGAAGCCATGAGCTTATCGAATGGCAGAGCAGGTTCGAGGGGCCAAATGGCCTCCTCCTACTTTTATTTCTTACGGTACACCTATCTCAGCCCCTCATAATTTTATACACCTCAAATAAATCTCCCCTCTGAATCCTCGGCTCCTAAGGAAACAACCCCAGCCAACAGGGAAAATATATTAGCTGACACCCACTCCCATAGTACGTTCCCCGGTGAAGGGGCAAGCAAGCGGATCACGCAAAATGCCACCGAATCCAAACCTTCCTCCTGCTAGCTAATGGCAAGTCTCATAAAGGCAATGCCTCTCCTTTCTCAGGAGACTAAGGAAATTTGGCATGTCCGCTACGACTCTCTCCAACTTTTACAGATGCACCATAGCAAGCATTCTTTCTGGATGTATCCCAGCTTGGTATGGGCTCCTGCTCTGCCCCAGACTGCACGGAACTACAAAAGGTCGTGAAAGTAGCCCAATCCATCACCCAAACCAGCCTCCCATCCGTTGGCTCTCCCGCTGCCTTGGAAAAGCAGCCAATGTAATCAAGGACCCCATGCACCCTGGACATTCTCTCTTCCACCTTCTTCCATCAGGAAAAGGATACAAAAGTCTAACAACACATACCAACCGACTCAGGAATATCTTCCTCCCTGCTGCCGTCAGACTTTTGAATGGACCTACCTCGCATTAAATTGATCTTTCACTACACCCTAGCTATGACTGTAACACTACATTCTGGACTCTCTCATTTCCTTTTCCCTTATGTATTCGATGGACGGTATGCTTTGTCTTTATAGCACAAGAGAAATAATACTTTTCACTGTATACTGAACAGGTGACCATAATATCCTCCATCGCCACAAAAAAAACAGTGCCACAAAATCCTGGCCACAGGGTGAGATTCTCCAGTCTCCCAGCCGTGTGTTTGCCGCTGGCGGGATTCTCCAGTCCCACCGCCGTCAACGGGGCTGCCACTGACATCACCTCATGATGGCGGGAAACCTACGGGCTGCCGGCAGGACTGGAGAATCCAGCTGGAGTGAGAATTCCAGAATTTTGCCCTTGGTGCATGATGTCAAAGCTGTGGGTGTCCTTTCTATTTTTTTTTTACACAGCAAACATCAGCAACGATAACTTCTAGGTCGCAGAAGAATGGGAACACGGCGCAGGACTGTTTATGCTTCAGTTCCAATGTACATTAACAGTCCCCAGAGGGGTAATCTTGACTCCACCAGTCTGACATTTACCTTTATCGTTTATATCGGAGTGACAAATCCAGCGGCACCTCGCATTCTATTTCCACAATTCAGATCGCCGGCATCCGCCTACTGGGAACTGTGCGCCGATTGAGTGAAGCGGGTAATTAGAAATCCCATCAGCGAGGAAAGAGACGCTTATCTTGACATTTTGGACTGCAATCAAACTTGACTCCAGGAGGTGGCAACGCGCCCACCCCCCGCTCCGAAATGGAAAAGCGTCCAAGGGCTCGTCACATTTTCGAAAGAACCAAATCGTTGACCGCGTCACCGAAGGTACCGGCGCGTGCAAAATCCCTCGGCCAACTCTGGCAGAACGCGTTCGGTCGAAGGGAAGCATAACGAGAGGCTTGCATTTCTGCGGACCCTTCCAGCGCTCCTGTCTGGCTGACACGCCGCACAACATCTCCAGCTCGGAGTCCGCCATTCTCTTCTTCTAAAATGGCCACCGTTTAAATACGCTTCTGCCCATCACTGTCAAACCCAGTTCATAGAAATCATAGAATCCCTACAGTGCAGAAAGAGGCCATTTGGCCCATCTATGCCCGTCACGGGTGCTGTTCCCTTCCAGGGAACTGCGATTCTATATACCCTTGGAGGCTTCATCACATCATTTCCCACTCGCCACCATTTTTCGGCCAACATGTCCAATCTCGTGAGGCGCTGCCTTCCAAAGCCAAATCATAGAATCCTACAGTGCAGAAGGAGGCCACTCAGCCTGTCGAGTCTACACCGACAACAATTCCACAGGCCTTATCCCTGTAACTCCAGGTATTTACCCTGCTAATCACCCTGACACCAAGGAGCAATTTAACATGGCCAGTCAACCTGCACATCTTTGTACTGTGGGAGGAAACTGGAGCACAGGGAGGAAACCCACACAGACACGGGGAGAATGTGCAGACTCCACACAGACAGTGACCTGAGCCGGAATCGAACCCAGGTCCTTGGTTTAATTTATTATTGTCACGTGTACTGGGATACAGTAAGAAGTTTGTTTCTTGCACTATACACACAAAGCATACCGTTCATAGAATACACAGGAGAGAAGGAAAGGAGAGGGTGCAGAATACAGCTTTAGATTGGCTAGGAGGGAGTTGAAGAGTGAGTTGAGAAGGGCTAAAAGAGGACATGAGAAGACTTTGGCTGATAGGATTAAGGAGAATCCTAAGGCGTTCTATAAGTATGTCAAGAACAGAAGGTTGGTCAGGGCAAGATTAGGGCCAGTTACAGACAGCAGGGGGAAGTTGTGTGTGGAACCGGAGGAGATTGGAGAAGTATTGAACCAATATTTCTCTTCGGTGTTCACGCAGGGGGACATGAATATAGCTGAGGAGGACATTGGGTTGCAGGGGTGTAAAATAGACAGTATTACGGTTGATAAAGAGGATGTGCTGGAAATTCTTGAGGGGCTGAAAATAGATAAGTCCCCTGGTCCGGATGGGATCTACCCTAGGATTCTCTGGGAGGCTAGAGAGGTGATTGCAGAGCCTCTGGCTCAGATCTTCAGGTCGTCATTGGTCTCTGGTGTAGTCCCGGAGGATTGGAGGATAGCGAATGTTGTCCCATTGTTTAAGAAGGGGAACAGAGACTTTGCCGGGAATTATAGACCGGTGAGTCTTACTTCTGTTGTGGGCAAGGTCTTAGAAAAAATTATTAGGGATAGGATTTATAGTTATTTGGAGTGTAATGAATTGATTAGAAATAGTCAGCATGGTTTTGTAGCAGGTAGGTCGTGCCTTACTAACCTTATTGAGTTTTTTGAGAAGGTGACCAAAGAGGTGGATGGGGGTAAGGCAGTTGACGTGGTATACATGGATTTTAGTAAGGCGTTCGATAAGGTTCACCATGGTAGGCTTCTGCAGAAAATGCAGATGTATGGGATTGTGGGTAATCTAGGAAGTTGGATCAGGAATTGGCTATCAGATAGGAGACAGAGGGTGGTGGTGGATGGTAAATATTCATCATGGAGTGCAGTTACGAGTGGTGTGCCTCAGGGATCTGTTTTGGGGCCACTGTTGTTTGTAATTTTTATTAATGATCTGGATGAGGGTATAGTTGGGTGGATTAGTAAATTTGCTGATGACACCAAAGTTGGAGGTGTGGTAGATTGTGAGGAAGGGTGTCATAGTCTGCAGGGAGACTTAGATAGGTTGCAGAGCTGGGCCGAGAGGTGGCGGATGGAATTTAATGCGGAGAAGTGTGAGGTAATTCACTTTGGTAGGAGCAACAGATGTGTCGAGTATAGGGCTAACGGGAGGACTTTGAATAGTGTGGATGAACAGAGGGATCTAGGTGTGTGTGTACATAGATCCCTGAAAGTTGGGAATCAAGTAGATAAGGTTGTCAAGAAGGCGTACGGTGTCTTGGCGTTTATTGGTAGGGGGATTGAATTTAGGAGTCGCAGTGTAATGTTGCAACTGTACACTACTCTAGTGCGGCCGCACTTGGAGTACTGTGTGCAGTTCTGGTCCCCGCATTACAAGAAGGATGTGGAGGCGTTGGAGAGGGTGCAGAGGAGGTTTACTAGGATGTTGCCTGGTATGGTGGGGAGGTCCTATGAGGAGAGACTGAGGGATCTAGGGTTGTTTTCGTTGGGAAGAAGGCGGCTAAGAGGGGATCTTATTGAAACATATAAGATGATTAGAGGTTTAGATAGGGTGGATAGTGATAGCCTTTTTCCTCGGATGGAGAAAGCTAGCACGAGGGGGCATGACTTTAAATTAAGGGGGGGTAGCTACAGGACGGATGTCAGGGGTAGGTTCTTTACCCAGCGGGTGGTGAGGGATTGGAATGCCCTGCCTGCTGCAGTTGTAGATGCGTCTAGTTTGGGGGCGTTTAAGAGATCTCTGGATAGGTTTATGGACGAAAAGGGATTGGTATAGGCTAGTGGGTCATTGTTTTTGTAACTGGTCGGCGCAACATCGTGGGCCGAAGGGCCTGTTCTGCGCTGTAATGTTCTATGTTCTATGTTCTATGTTCTACAGTGTTGCAGTTACAGATAGGGTGTAGAGAAAGATCAACTTAATGTATGGTAGCACTGTTCAAAAGTCTGATGGCAGCAGGGAAGAAGCTGTTCTTGAGTCGGTTGCTACATGACCTCAGACTTTTGTACCTTTTTCCCAGTGGAAGGAGGTGGAAGAGAGAACATCCGGAGACAATCTGGTGAATCTCTACTCAAGTTATTTCAGGATCACTATTTATATATTGCGTACAGCACTCCCGGTGTGGCTATGTGGCAAAACATTTGCCCTTTATATTTTAAACTTTTACTTATAAAGGCTCACATTCTTTGTTGATTAATCTTTACCTCAACCTCTACATTTTACTGATGTGAATACACAGTCCCCCAGATCCCTCTGGACGCACAGCTTTCCCTCATTTAGTATCGTACAGAAGGAGGAGGCATCTTGCGAGAGTCTCTGATACTGACACAAACAGGCTTTGTTGCCAGTAAGATAGAAAGATCTCAACTGTTTTCTGTTTTACACCAACAGTGCTGGCAGCTGCCGTTCCCACAGGCCAGGGATCTCCATGAAGCATTCAACGAGCGGTAGAACAAAAAGCAGACAAAATAGCAGTCACGCCTCATGGGTGCAGGTCAAAGAGGCCAAGATTCGCAAACCTGACACACCTGCAAAAATAAGAGGCGCTCCTCCATTATGTGTGCGAATTAAGAACATAAGAAATAGGAGCAGGAGTAGGCCATCTAGCCCTTCGAGCCTGCCCCGCCATTCAATAAGATCATGGCTGATCTGTCGCTGCTCAGTTCCACTTTCCCGCCCTCTCCCCATAACCCTTAATCCCCTCTCTTATCAAAAACCCATCAACCCGCGTCTTAAAAATATTTAGCGAGGCAGCCTCCACCACTTCAACGGGCAGAGAATTCCAGAGATTCACCACCCTTTGAGTGAAGAAGTTCCTCCTCAACTCCGTTCTAAACCGCCCCCCTTTTATCTTGAGGCTGTGCCCCCTAGTCCTACTGTCTCTTTTGAGCGGGAAGAGTCTTGACTAATGCACATCTCTAATGTGGCATGGTGGCACAGTGGTTAGCACTGCTGCCTCACACCGCCAGGGACCCGGCTTCAATTCTGGCCTCGGGTGACTATCTGTGTGGAGTTTGTACGTTCTCCCCATTTCTGCATGGGTTTCCTCCGGGTGCTCCAGTTTCCAGGTTAGGTGGACTGGCCATGTTGAGTCGCCCCTTAGTTTTAGGTGGACTAGCTAGGGACTAAATGCGTGGGGTTATGGGGGTAGATCCTGGGTGGGATTGTGGTCAGTGTAGCCTCGATGGGCTGAATGGCCTCTTTCTGCACTGTGGGATTCTCTGATCCTATGATCACAATTCGCCAGAGTAAGATATGATGTGGAGATGCCGGTGTTGGACTGGGGTGGACAAGATGAGAGGTTATACGACACTTCCAATCAACTTCAAATCAACCTGTTGGACTATAACCTAGTGTCATGTGATCTCTCACCTAGAATAAGATAAGCAACATACGACAGGTCAGGGTCTCCAGCCTCCCCACAGCGTGTTTGTAGGTGGCATCAGGCTGTTCCCTACTGGCGGAATCCTCTGGTCCCCGTCACTGTTAATGGAAATTCCCATTGAAGCCACCCCAGAGAATCCTGCCAGCATGAATGGCCGGAGAACTCCAGCCGACATCTGTCCTTCCCACCTCTTATCCCGTCTACACCACGCAAACATCAGATGAAATAAGCCAGTTGGCGAAATGTCCTCCCTCGATCGTGGGCCGAGATATCCACTGTGCAATCTTCAAATATTTATTCTCCATCATGGACAAGGATTAAGAACATAAGAAATAGGAGCAGGAGTAGGCCATCTAGCCCCTCGAGCCTGCCCCGCCATTCAATAAGATCATGGCTGATCTGAAGTGGATCAGTTCCACTTTCTCCCCATAACCCTTATTTCCCTTGTCTATCAGAAACCTATCTACATAAATATATTTAGCGAGGCAGCCTCCACCACTTCAACGGGCAGAGAATTCCAGAGATTCACCACCCTTTGAGTGAAAAAGTTCCTCCTCAACTCTGATCTAAACTGCCCCCCCCCACCCCCCTCATTATCTTGAGGCTGTGTCCTCTAGTCATGCTATCCTTTCTAAGCAGGAAGAATCTCTCTACCTCTACCCTATCCATCCCCTTCATTATCTTATACATCTCTATAAGATCCCCCCCTCATCCTTCTAAACTCCAAAGAGTACAGACCCAGTCTATTTAGTCTCTCTTCATAGGCCAAACCCCTCATCTCCGGTATCAGCCTCGTGAACCTCCTCTGCACTCCCTCCAAGGCCAATATATTGTTTTTATAGTCCATCTGTTTGTTTTGTTATTAGATGTATTGTTTTTTGGAGTATCTCATTGGCGGGTCTGGGGGAAATTTGACGGTAATCTTTATTCATTCAGGTGGAAAGGAGGATGGATTACAACTCCGTGATGATCGAATTGGGATGGGAATTCTACCTGGGGATGTGGTGGGTGGGGAAGCAGTTTAGCTTGGAAACAAACCCCAGAGACACACTTGGTGTTAGAAACTTAGGGCGTGATCTTACCTAGCGCTCACGTCGCACTCTCGCTATAGCGGAAAATTTGGTGGCCAGCCGATTTGCTCACAAGCGGAAGATGACAGCCCTCACTCTGCGGCTGATTTCAAGGGAGGCCAACAACACAATTAGACGTCAAAGAAGAGAATGCAGCACAGTCCGGAGACCGAGCCTGCAACATGAATACAGCTCACCTACTTAAACTTGCGATGCATTCCATCACTGATTTAATACTGAGCAAACATTGTATGGTATTAACTGAAGATTGAGTACATATTGACAAACGGATGTACAGTCTCATTGACACTCAAAGGCACTAGGAGCTACAACCTTGTAACTTTAATAGGAAAAGTCAGATAAGACAACGTGGCATCAAGTCACATCTCCCTGTTGGGAAGAACTGAGCCGCAACTGGCACAGTCAACCACTCAAAATTGTTTGAAGTATCATATTTTCTTGAAGACTTTTGGGCAGTTTTATACAGTGGTTTTAATTATTTGCGATACTAAGGCGTCTATAATATTAAGGGGGGATCTTAGCAGTTCGTCCTTCCATGATTTGCACATGCCCGACTGCTGCAAGCAGCTGGCTTTCCGGTGAGCCTAGCCCCACCTCTCCCCCTACTGGCGGGAAACAGATTGTGCACCATTTTTTGGCATAAGATTTCATTGTGGCCTCGCTGAAAAAAACAGATCCAAAACTCACCCTTTTTCACGTTAGTTTGGCATTTAGAAACTTTTTTGGTAAGATAACACCTAAGAGTTTAAAAAAAATTGCTCCAGAATGTACATCCTCTTGAAGTTGTATCTATACTTGCCACAGATGCTGGCCCTGAGGTATCACATAATCACAGGGGCTCCCAATACATTTACAGTCCTGTTGGTTATCACAAATCCTGCTGAAACATATAGTTATGTGGTCTGGCCTACATGTGAGTCCAGAGCCACAGCAATGTGGTTGACTCTCAACTGCCCTCCAAGGGCAACGAGAGTTGGCCAATAAATGCTGGCCAGCCAGTGACTCCCATGTCACACGAATGAATAAACAATAACTAAGGGTCAATTTAACACGGCCAATCCCCCTGAACTGTACATCTTTCAGACTGTGGGAGGAAACCGGAGCACCCGGAGGAAACCCACGCAGACATGGTGAGAACATGCAGACGCCACACAGACAGTGACCCAAGCCGGGGATCGAAATGACATAGTCACCAGAGGCCGGAATCGAACCTGGGTCCCTGGTGCTGTGACACAGCAGTGCTAACCACCGCGCTGCCCAGACAGGCGACATGACACAAGCTAGAAAAGTAACAGGGGGACGAGTTAGGGTAAAAGGCATGGAGTTAAGGGGGTAGGGCCTGGGTGGGACTGCCGTTGGCGCAAACTCGATGGGCTGAAAGGCCTTCTTCTACACTGTAGGGAATTATTCTATTCAGAAATGTAACAGCACAAAAGGAGGCGACCTCCTCGTGTCAAAACTAGTTAATAAACACAGACAGCTCCCTGTGAGGAGACGGGAACACTTTGGAATATTATGTTTGATGGAGAGAGAGTAGAAATCACAATAGAGCACAACCCCGGGCTAAAAGGACGATCCTTTAAGACAGAGACGAGAAGGAATTTCTTCAGCCAGAGGGTGGTGAATCTGTGGAACTCTTTGCCAGGAGGTCATCGAGTGTCTTTAAGACAGAGATAGATAGGTTCTTGATTACTAAAGGGATCAGGGGTTATGGGGAAAAGGCAGGAGAATGAGGATGAGAAAAATATCAGCCAGGCAGAGCAGGCCGAATGGCCTACTTCTGCTCCTATATTTTGTGGGCGACCCACCCATCGCACCACAAATTGAGGCCCTTAAATGGGCAACTTATGGGAGTCATTCCTCCGCCACTTGAAGCCCCGCACCATCAGCAGGTGGGGGGTCTCACATGCAGGAGGCCTAGAAAACAAACCCTGTTGCCTCTGCTTGTGGGCTTCCGAGTGGAGTCCCTTCGTTCAAAGGCAAGAAAATGGGGATGAGAGAAAAACCAGCCATGATTGAATGGCGGAGCAGGCTCGATGGGCCAAGAGGCCTAATTCTGCTCCTACGTCTTACAGTTTTACATCCTGGGTAATCACGTCGATTTCTGAGACTGTTAAAACTTTCTTTCAGCATTTATTTAAAAATGGCTCAGTGAGGTTGGAAAACGCAGTAATTAGTGTTGCAAAGTCTGACAGCTCCAAAGATAACTTTTTCCACGTGTCACAAGTTCACTGGGGTTTTTTTTTTAAATATCAAACTATTGTGCTCCTGGATAGAAGTGACTTTCAAATAGAAGTGACATTATATCAAAGGCTGATGGCAGTGCCCAGTGCGGAACTGTTCCAATTTAAATCTCGCTCCTGAGAATATCAGAAAGGCTCAAGATCAACTTAGCTCACACCCGTTGGCATGCACTGCACTGGGTAACAGCACCTGAAGCAGTTTTGTCTGACATACAACGGAGTAACGAGGAAAATCGCTGGCAATGATCGTTAAGTCTTAAATGAAAAAGGCTAACATTTAAAGAATGCCAGTGTCCCAAAGTGCTTCACAGCCGAGGAAGTATTTTTTTTTAAAGTTTAACGTTTTAAAGTTTATTTATTAGTGTCACAAGTAGGCTTACGTTAACACTGCAATGAAGTTACTGCGAAAGTCCCCTAGTTGCCACACTCTGGCGGCTGTTCGGGTACACTGAGGGAGAATTTAGCACCTAACCAGACTGTGGGAGGGATACAGAGCACCCGGAGGAAACCCACGCAGACACAGGGAGAATGTGCAGACTCTGCACAGACCCAAACTGGGAATCGATTTGGGGCATCGAGCACTGCGAGGCAGCAGTGTTGACCACTGCGCTACTGAAATGTATTCACTGTTGTAATGTGGGTAATGTAGCAGCTTATCTAAATCAGTTAGGATTATATTCACTGGAGTTTACAAGACTGAGAGGGGATCTCATAAAAACTTATAAAATTCTAACAGGGTTAGACAGGGTAGGTCCAGAAAGAATGTTCCCAATGGTGGGAGAGTCCAGAACTAGGGGTCATAGTTTGAAGATAAAGGGATAAATCTTTGAGAAAAATAAACAAACACCAGGCTTCTTTAACAGCATCTTCTAAACATGCGACCTCTACAACCTGGAAAGATAAGGCACGCAGATACATGGAAACACCACCCCCATTTGGAAATTTCCCTCCAATCCACGACTTGGAAATACATCACCGTTCCATCACTGTCACTAGGTCAAAACCCTGGAATTCCCTCCCTAACAGCACTGTGGATGTATTTACATCACATGGACAGCAGCCATTCAAGAAGGCAGCTCACCACCACCTTCTCAAAGGCGGTTAAGATGGGCCAGCCACATTTATTTTACAGGATATGGGCGTTGATTGCCCACCTGGAATTGCCCGAGAAGGTGGTATTGAGCTGCCTTCTTGAACTGCTGCAGTCCATGGCTTGTAGGTACACTCACAGTGCTGTCAGAGAGAGAGTCCCAGAACGTTGATGTGTAATTATAACGCTATAGTTAAGAAAGCCCACTCACGCCTCTACTTGCTCAGAAGACTAAGGAAATTTGGCATGTCCACAACAACTTTCACAGATGCACCCCAGAAAGCATTCTTTCTGGCTATGTCATTGCTTGGTATGGCTTCTGCTCTGGTCAAGACTACAAGGAACTACAAAAGGTCATGAACCAAGCCCAGTCCATCACACAAATCAGCCTCCCATCCATTGACTCTGTCTATACTTCCTGCTGCCTCGGGAAAAGCAGCCAGCATAACTAAGGACACCACGCATCCTGGACATTCTCTCTTCCACCTTCTTCCGTCAGGAAAAAGATGCAAAAGTCTGAGGTCACGTTCCATCCAACTCAAGAACAGCTTCTTCCCTGCTGCCATCAGACTTTTGAATGGAGCTACCTTGCATTAAGTTGATCTTTCTCTACACCCTATGACTGTAACACTACATTCTGCACCCTCTCTTTTCCCTCACCCCTTTGTACTCAATGAACAGTGTGCTTTTTCAGTATAGCGTGCAAGAAATAATGCTTTTCACTGTATCCCAATACATGTGACAATAATAAATCAATAAAAAAAAGACAAGATCAGGTCCATATCGAAATACTCAGTGAACTGTAATTTTCTGTTCTTGAATAGAATCGGCCAGATTAGCTCAGGGAGAATGCAAACAGAATTTTATTTGAGAGATGTACAATTCAATAAACAGGTATCTAAAGAGGGCTTTACTTTGTTTGAAATGCAATAAATCCAGTTATATGCTGAGATGGTACAACACTCCGCTAAAATGTTTTGTGCAAACTAGTTTCTATTTAAATGTCTCCCGTTTCTGTACAGCTGGCTATGTTCCAGGAACAACACCCACAGTAAAATGGTTACCAGAAAATTTGAAATTACAGTCCTCGCTGTTCAGAGTACCACAGAATCCCTGCAGTGCAGAAAAAAAAGCCATCCACAGCCCATCGAGTCTCCAAAAGAACATCCCATTGAGACCCCCATAACCCTGCATATTTACCATGGCCAATCTGTCTACCCTACACATCTTTGGACACGAAGGGGCAACTTAGCATGGCCAATCCCCCTAACCTACACATCTTTGGACACTGAGGGACTGTAACTTGTATGTGGTTACTTACAATTTAGCAATTTGTATGTGATTACAAGACAATTTAACATGACCAATCCAATTTAGAATGGTCAATCCGTTTAACCTACACACCTTTGGACACTATGGGCAATTTAGCCTGGCCGTTCCACTTAACCTGTACATCTTGGTGTGACTTTAGGGGAATTTCATAGTAACTTCATTGCAGTGTTAATGTAAGCCTTACTTGGAACTAATAAATAAATAAACTTTACTTTGAACACTAAGGGGCAATTTAGCATGGCCGATCCACCTAACCTCACATCTTTGGACTGTGGGAGGAAATCCATGCAGACATGGGGAGTATGTACAAACCCTACACAGTCACCTGAGGTTGGAATTGAACCCAGTCCCTGGCGCTGTGAGGCAGCAGTGCTAACTACTGTGCTGCTCAGAGTAATCACTTACAAGTTACTGCCCAATGAACTGGGGCAATATTCAGATCAAAAAATCCACTCCTTCTGATTTGGGAACATTTTCCAAATTGTCACTTGATGTTTTTGCTTTCAATCTCTGACAGCATTACCTGGGCCACTCAGAAGTGGCACATACAGGCACAAGTAAAACATCCACCATGGCTGAGAAATAAATGATGTGGAGATGTTGGTGTTGTGAGACGTCTTACTGAGAAATAAGTCACATTCAACAAAGAACAAAGAAAATTACAGCGCAGGAACAGGGCCCTTCAACCCTCCAAGCCTGCAACCAAACATGCTGCCCACCCGAACTAAAACTCCCTACCCTTCCGGGGACCATATCCCTCTATTCCCATCCTATTCATGTATTTGTCAAGACACCCCTTAAAAGTCACTACCATATCTGCTTCCATTAACTCCCCTGGCAACGAGTTCCAGTCACCAACCACCCTCTGTGTAAAAAACATGCCTCATACATCTTTAAACCTTGCCCCTCGCACCTTAAACCAGTTCCCCCTAGTAATTGACTCTTCCATCCAGGGACAAAAAGCTTCTGACTATCCACTCTGTCCATGCCTTTCATAATCTTGTAGACTTGTATCAGATCGCCCCTCAAACTCTGTCATTCTAGTGAGAACAAATCAAGTTTCTCCAACATCTCCTCATAGCCAATGCCTTCCATACTAGGCGAAGGCCCGGTAAATCTTTTCTGTAGCCTCTCCAAAGCCTCCACATCCTTCTGGTAGTGTGGCAACCAGAATTGAACACTATATTCCAAGTGCGGCCTAACTAAGGCTGCAACATGACTTGCCAATTTTTAAACTCAATGCCCCGGCCAGTGAAGGCAAGCATGCCGTATGCTTTCTCGACTACCTTCTCCACCTGCATTGCCGCTTTCCGAACTTGGGACAGGGTGAATGTTATTAATCCCAATGTGCTGTCTTGGATACATTCTGGAGCTGGAGAGCTTACCTCAAGTCAGGCAGCGGGCAAAAGCAAGTTGGAGATTCCAATCAAGGCTGGGTTGTCTTCTCCCTGAGGGAAGGAAAAGAGATATTGAGAGCCTATCCCATTTGAGGAGAAATATCCATCTTCCACACTTCCATGGGAAAACAGCATCACTGCTCCTTAAAAGGTTACCTTTACGGGGAATCAAAGAACCCAAGTTGGACGGAGGACTTCCAGAGAATATAAAGCACTGTTTGCCTTTCGCCACCTCAATAACCAGGTTAAGCAGGGTTGGCCGTTCTGTGGAAGCCACTTCTTAATACTGTTTGGTGTATTCCACAGCAATGGAAAGACGACAAACACAAAGAATTATTTGTCAATCAATTTGCTTATTTTGTTTTGCGTGGCTGTTGAATGGTGTAAATTAGGAACCCAATTTAGACAAGGGAGGATTAATCTAGACACAAATCTGTTTTCTCGACGGTTGTTTTATTCAACTAAAGTTAACGTCTATTTATTAGTGTCACAAGTAGGCTTACATCAACACTGCAATGAAGTTACTGTGAAAATCCCCTGGTCGTCACACTCTGTTCGGATACACTGAGGGAGAATTTAACATGGCTAGTGCATTAAAGGTGTACATTTTTAGACTGTGGGAGGAAACCGAGCACCCGGAGCAAACCCGCTGGGAGAACGTGCAAACTCCACAAAGACAGTCACCCAAGCCGGGAATCGAACCTGGGTCCCTGGAGCTGTGAGACAGCAGTGCTAACCACTGTGCCACCATGCCACCCGTTACTTATCTCTTCCTCCTTTCTACCATCACCTCAGTGTCCCAACAGTCTCCCTTTTATACACTTTTGAGTACTAACACAACTCTCCACATACACCAATAAAAAATTAACAAATTGACTTTGATTTTGATATTATTTAAGTTTAAAGTTTAGTTTAAAGTTTATTTATTATTCTTCTCATATGTCTTGGGATGCAGTGAAAAGTATTGTTTCTTGTGCGCTACACAAACAAAGCACACTGTTTATCGAGTACACAGGGGAGAAGGAAAGGAGAGTGTGCAGAATATGGTGTTGCAGTCACAGTTAGGTTGAGGAGGAAGATCCACTTAATGCAAGGTAGGTCCATTCGAAAGTCTGACAGCAGCAGGGAAGATGACGTTTTTGAGTTGGTTGGTACGTGACCTCAGATTTTATATCTTTTCCCTGACGGAAGAAGGTGGAAGAGAGAACGTCTGGGGTGGGTGAGATCCTTAATTATCCTGGTTACTTTACCAAGGCAGCAGGAAGTGTAGACAGCGTCAATGGATGGGAGGTTGGTTTGTGCGATGGACTGGGCTTCATTCACGACTCTTTGTAATTAAAAAAAATTTGTATTCATTCATGGGACATGGGAATCACTGGCTGGGCCAACATTTATTGCCCATCCCTAGTTGCCCCTGGAGGGCAGTTGAGAGTCAACCACATTGTGGTGGCTCTGGAATCACATGCAGGCCAGACCAGGTAAGGACGGCAGATTTCCTTCCCTAAAAAACATTAGTGAACCAGATGGTTTTTTTCCGACAATTGACAATGGTTTCGTGGTCATCAGTAGATTCTTAATTCCAGATTTTGTTTTATTGAATTCAAATTCCACCCACTGCCTTGGTGGGATTTGAACCCGGGTCCCCAGAACGTTAGCTGAGTTCCTGGATTAGTAGTCGAGCAACAAAAGCACTAGGCCATCACCTCCCCACACAGGCTGGACATTCTCTCTTCCAACTTCTTCCTTCGGGAAAAAGGTAAAAAAGTCTGAAGTCACTTACCAACCGACTCAAGAACAGCTTCTTCCCTGCTGCTGTCAGACTTTTGAATGGACTTACCTCGCACTCAGTTGATCTTTCTCTACACCCTAGCTATGACTGTAACACTACATTCTGCACTCTCTCGTTTCCTTCTTTATGAACGGTTTGCTTTGTCTGTATAGTGCGCAAGAAACAAAACTTTCCATTGTGTGTTAATACACGTGACAACAACAAATCAAATCAAATCAAAATCCCCTCTTGCAATCTTGGTCAGAGCAGGAACTAGACCAAGCTGTGATACATCCAGCTAGGGTGCTTTCTGTGGTTCGTCTGTCAATATTGATGAGAGTCGTAGCGGACATGCAGGATTTCCTCTGCCTTCTGAGAAGGGGCCCTAAAGGGGCGATCCCTCTTTGTTTGTACTCAAGATACTTAATCAGCCAATACCCTCCAGCTCTGAATCTTCAACCTCAACAATACAATTATACAACATTAACATGTCTCTTCTTCCATATCACCAGTCTGCCTACCCGTGGCCAGAGAAGATGGTGTGTTTGTGCCACCGTTTCTACTGGCATTAACGCACTGGTATCTCAAAGGGGGCCCCGCAAAAACTCACCCTTTGTGGTACATCCTAGCGACTTTAATGCAAACTGCCTTGCCTCACCATGAATGTCACCAGCGACAAGGCTGCTCTTAGTGGCAGTGCGATAATAAGTTTTTTATCACATCATTATTTTCCACTGCAGAGAATTCCAAGGTTACATTGCAGTAAATGTGCTATTTCACAGTTTAGAATAACATCTCTTCTCCCTCCATGACCTTACCAGCTGGGAATTTTACCATCTGTGGATGAAGTTGCCTATCTTTTGATTAATTAGCTGTTGACCAATTTCTGATCTTTCAAGAATATTTCCTTGCTTCCTCCACAGTTATTTTCTCTCCATTCCCGCGGTGGTAGATTGCTCCAAGGCAAGGTTGGACCCCCAACATTGAATATACATGATTTAAACTATTTGCTTGTAAGAGAGACCCGTAGCAAACTGTAGTAATTCTATGATTTTGTGTGTTCGCGGCTGACCATCGATCTCAATGCCACATCCTCCCCATAGTCACATTAAAATCCAAAAAAAGATCTATCTCTTCCTCGAGTCCATTTGGTGACTTGTCCTCTTTAGCTTTCTGTGGTAGAGAATTCTACAGGTTCATCACCCTCTGGGTGACAATATTGTTCCTCACCTCAGTCCTAAATGGCCCACCCTGTACCCTGACACTGCATCGCCCTGGTATTGGATTCCCCTGATGTGGAGATGCTGGCGTTGGACTGGGGTAAACACAGTAGGAAGCCTCACAACACCAGGGTAAAGTTTATTTGGCAGCACGAGCTTTCGGAGCGCTGCTCCTTCATCAGGTGAGTGGGAGTTCTATTCACAAACAGGGCATATAAAGACACAAACTCAATTTACAAAATAATGGTTAGAATGTGAGTCTTTACAGGTAATCAAGTCTTAAAGATACAGACTATGTGAGTGGAGAGAGGGGTAAGCACAGGTTAAAGAGATGTGAATTGTCTCCTGACAGAACAGTTAGTGAGGTTTTGCAAGCCCAGGCAAGTCATGGGGGTTACAGATAGTGTGACATGAACTCAAGATCACGGTTGAGGCCGTCCTCATGCTCGCGGAACTTGGTTATCAGTTTCTGCTCAGCGATTCTGGGTTCCCCAACCGGGGAAGACAGCTCCCCTGCATGGAGTCTGTCCAGTCCTGTCAAAATTTTATAATGCTTCAATCCGATTTTCCCTCACCCTTCTAACCATTTTGATCTGTTGCTTAAGTAGATTCTCAACTCTGCTCAGACCTGCCAAGTCCTGAGCGATGATCCCTCATTCAGGTTTTAAATTGTCATTCATTCTATTTTGTGGCTTTCGAGTTTTGATTTATTATTGTCACATGTATTAATATACAGTGTATTGTTTCTTGCGTGCTCTGGAGGCAAAGAATACCGTTCATAGATAAGGAAAGGAGAGGGTGCAGAGCGTAGTGTTACAGTCATCGCTAGTGTGTAGAGAAAGATCAACTTAATGTGAGGTTGGTCAATTCAAAAGTCTGACAGCAACAGGGAAGAAACTGTTTTTGAGTCCGTTGGTACATGACTGTAGACTTTTGTATCTTTTTCCCAATAGAAGAAGCTGGAAGAAGGAATGTCCGGGGCGCGTGAGGTCCTTAATTATGCTGGCTGCTTTTCCCGAGGCAACGGGAAGTGTAGACAGAGGCAATGGATGGGAGGCTTGTTTGCGTGATGGGCTGGGCAATGTTCACAACCCTTTGTAGTTCCTTGCGGTCTTGGGCAGAGCAGGAGCCCATACCAAGCTGTGATACAACCAGAAAGGATGCTTTCTATGGTGCACCTGTGAAAGTTGGTGAGAGTCATAGCTGACATGCCAAATTTCCTTAGTCTTCTGAGAAAGTAGAGGTGTTGGAATTATATAATGTGTCATCTCGTGAAGCAGTTTACCAAAACCAACCCAACAGTGGGGTGGCCGTACAGCCTTGGATACACCTGCCATCTCCTTTAAACCTGAGGGCTGGATTTAGTTGGTGTGACAGCAACTTGGGCCATTGCATTAGCACTAGGATGTGTTAGATAGTTCCGACATACAATAAGGACTTGAAGAATTTTACACTTCATTCAAACTTCAGTGTAGTTGAGACTTCTCTTTCTAACCATTTTGATCTGTTGCCTAAATAGATTCTCCACTCTGCTCAGACCTGCCAAGTCCTGAGCGATGATCCCTCATTCAGGTTTTAAATTGTCACTCATTCTATTTTGTGGCTTCCTGAGAATTAAAAGCTCCATTTTATGACACAATTCTGCAATCTATCACTCCCTACGGATAAGGCATCGTGAACA
Organism: Carcharhinus amblyrhynchos; assembly: GCF_965287045.1. NCBI lineage: Eukaryota > Metazoa > Chordata > Chondrichthyes > Carcharhiniformes > Carcharhinidae > Carcharhinus > Carcharhinus amblyrhynchos. The sequence continues at coordinate 73,625,742 of NC_137337.1, read as the reverse complement.
ATGTGGAATGTAGATCGGGGAGAGTCTCATCACTGGTTGGAGAGCTGGTGGGAGTCCCGTGTTGCCTCTTTTTCCCCCTGTTGTACCAAGTGCCAATCAGGCACATAACTGGGCAGCCACAGTGACTGGGCACTGTGCGCTCAACTGATGCTCAGTGTAGGACCCGGGCCACAGGTCAGTGATGGCAGGAGGGAGATCACAAGGTGGGGGTTTGCGAGAGTACAGGGACAGTAGGACTAACTTGTTCATGGGATGTGGGCATCGTTGGCTGGAACCCAAAGAGAAAATGCTGGAAAACCTCAGCAGGTCTGGCAGCCTCTGTAAGGAGAGAAGAGAGCTGACGTTTCGAGTCAGGTGACGCTTTGTCAAAGCTCATCTCAGCTGTGTGGAGTCTGCACATTCTCTCCGTGTGCCTCTGGGTGCTCCAGTTTCCCCGCATCATCCAAAGATGTGCAGATTAGCCTCAGAAAATGTGTGGATTACACGGATAGGGCAGGGGAGAGGGCCTGGGTGGGAGGCTCTGTCGGAGAGTCAGTGCAGGTTTGATGGGCCGAATGGCTTCTCCTGAATTGTAGGGACTCTATGATTCTGGGAAAATCTTCCCAACAGTTGCATAATTTGTACACATGAAATAGTAGAGAATTATTGCAGCAATTTGATGCAGATTTATTTAACTGCACTTTTTATGCAGGTATATCATGACAACGCATAGGTTGATTGCTGTTAAGTTCCCCCAGCTCCCTGCTTTTATAACACCCATAAACTGATATCAAGGCATAAAGGAAAACTAGTAGATGGAACAGTGAAAACATCTGTTCTTTAATATAGACACAGATTCTGAATTCTTTCTCAATATCCCTTGACCACCCACATGTCTACAAAGATTTATCAAACTACTGAGTCACATCTCCGTCTGTGGGATAATCAGAGAGTAGAATCATCGAATCTCTCCAATGCAGAAAGAGGCCATTCAGCCCAACGAGCCAGCACCGACAACATTGCTACCCAGGCCCTATCCCTGCAGCCCCACATATTTACCCTGCTAATGACACTACGAGGCAATTTGGCATGACCAATCAACCTCACCTGCACATCTCTGGGGGTGGGGGGGCCCACGGTGGCACAGTGATTAGCATCGCTGCCTCACAGCGCCAGGGACGTGGGTTCAATTCCCGGCTCGGATCACTGTCTCTTATGTGAAGTTTGCACATTCTCCCCGTGTCTGCGTGGGCTTCCTCCAGGTGCTCCAGTTTCCTCCCACACTCCAAAGACGTGCGGGTTAGGTGGATTGGCTGTGCCAATTGCCCCTTAGTGGCGGGGGGGTTAGTAGGGTAAATAAGTAGGGTTATGGGGATAGGGTCTGGGAGAGATTGTGGTCAGCGCAGACTTGATGGGCCAAATGGTCTCCTCCTACACTATAGGGATTTTAATGATTCTATTCAATGATCTTTGGACTGTGGGAGAAAATTGGAGCACCCGGAGGAAACCCATGCAGACACGGGGAGAACATGCAGACTCCACACAGACAGTGACCCAAGCTGGGAATCGAACTCGGATCCCTGGCGCTGAGAGGCAGCAGTGCTAACCACTGTGCCACCCCTCCTGGTATGGCTATGGCTGGCCACAGATACTCCTGATTAAACATCTACCATGCGTTTAAGGACATTCTTGTCCCATGAAGATATGACACGAATGCAAGTAGCTAAACACTTTTCCTGTCTTTAAACACTCAGACTGAAGGGGATACCAGCTCTTTGTCGCTACTTTTGTCAGTGTGAAAGATGCAAGTCCAGAAATCTTTTGAAATTGACAGCAGGCAGGATCAAATCCCACACGTTATTAGATGTGTGCCTTCTATCTACGCAGCGCTAGATGTAATTAACTGCAGCGGTGTGTCTGCCGCTAACACCCGTTCACTGCACTGAAAAAACCCGTTCTCAGTTATTTAAAAAAGATTCAACTCTTCCCTGGTGAGAGTTTTTATTTAAATAGCCACGTCAGGACGCAGAGCTTCTGGTAAAGCTTACCAACTGGCAGCAACCAATAGTGGCCCCGCGCAGCACTGAGCTTTGAACTGTGGCATTTCCAAAGGCAGTTTCCCCGTTCGAACCCGTCTCCCATCCCCTCATAAGATTATGGAGGCACTGCTCTCTAAATACCAGCCCCCCGCTCCTCCTCCTGCCAGCCTTCCTGGAACACCCCCACCGCTCCGGTTCAGACACGACTTCTCTTGTCTCCTCACTTCCATTCATTGTGCATCAAACATGGAATCCCTACAGAAAGAGGCCATTCGGCCCATCGAGTCTGTGCCGACCACAATCCCACCTAGGCCATATCCTCATGCACTTACCCCAGCTAGTCCCCCTGACATTAAGGGGCCATTTAGCCTGGCCAATTCACCTAACCCGCACATCTTTAGAGGAAACCTACACCGACACGGGGAAACATGCAAAATCCACACAGACACTGACCCGAGGCCGGAATCAAACCCGGGTCCCTAGCATTATGAGGCAGCGGTGCTAACCACTGCCACCCCCCCCCCCCCCCCCCCCACTGGTGCACACTGACAAATGTGTAACATTCACTCTATGACAGAAGGGAAGGCAATGGCCTAATGGTATTATCGCTAGACTATTAATCCAGGATTTCAGCTAAAGTTCTGGGGGCCCAGGTTCGAATCCCACCACGGCAGATGATGGAATTAGAATTCAATAAAAAATATCTGGAATTAAGAATCTACTGATGACCATGAAACCATCGTCGATTGTTGAAGAACCCCATCTGATTCAGTAGGTGAGTGGCACGGTGGCACAGCGTTTAACACCGCTGCCTCACAGCACCAGGGACATGGGTTTGATTCCTGGCTTGGGTCACTGTTTGTCTGTGTGGAGACATGGACTCTGGGGAAGTAAATGATTGTATTTGGCCAAAGGATGTCTCTGTCGCCTCTCCCACCCCCCACCCCCCAAACTTAAATTGCTGCTTCATAGCGCCAGGGACCCAAGTTCGACTCCTAGCTCGGGTCACTGTCTTTGTGGAGACTGCACATTCTCCCCGTGTCTGCATGGGTTTCCTCTGGGTGTTCTGGCTTCCCACAGTCTGAAAGACATGCTGGTTAGATGCATTGGCCATGCTAAATTCTCTCTGTGTACCCAAACAGGCGCCAGAGTGTGGCGCCTAGGGGATTTTCACAGTTACTTCATTGTAAGTCTACTTGCGACACTAATAAATGAACTTAAAACTGTCCTTTGGGGAAGGAAATCTGCCACCCTTACCTGGTCTGGCCTATACGTGACTCCAGAGCCACAGCAACGTGGTTGACTCTCAACTGCCCTCGGATATCAAGGGAATAAATGCTAGTCTTCCAGCGAGACCCACGTCCCACGAATGAATGAGAAAAAGGTAACTGTTGGGGTTAGTGTTGGAAGCAAGGAGTCCATCATATCACAGTTGTGTGTGGGAGACACTGAGTGAAAACTGAAAGGTTTCCACCTTTAGCCAGCCAACTTTCAGAGGTAATGGAGCCAAAACTGGCAAACAGAAAATGGATTCTGCAGCTTTACAGGCAAAGAAATCTGTCTGGATATGGCTCCTGGACCACGTAACTGTCAGTATTTTAAAATCTCAACCCAATCTTTCCAATACCTCCTGCCAACCAGTCCGCAAGTGACACCGGGGGTGGGGAGGGTCTCATGGGGAAGAGAATGCAGCTCATAAATATACAGGCTGTGGAAAAAAAAGTTGAAGGAAGATACAAAGCGTAATGGAGAATTTAGAGATTGAAAATACACTCTTCTTGTCTGCATAGCGCAAGAAACTATATTTTTCACTGTATGTTAATACATGCGGCAATAATAAATCACATCAAATCACTGGTCAACAAAAGAATGAAGCTGGCTTTGTTTTGTACTGTCAATTGCCAACACAAGCTGTACAAAGTGCTGGTGAGGCCACTCCCATACAGTTTTGGTCTCCTTACTTGAGAAAGGATATACTGGCACTGGAGGGGGTGCAGAGGAGATTCACTAGGCTGATTCCGGAGTTGAGAGGGTTGGCTTATGAGGAGAGACTGAGTAGACTGGGGTTATACTCACTGGAATTCAGAAGAGTGAGGGGAAATCGTACAGAAACATATAAGATTATGAAGGGAATAGATAAGATAGAAGCAGGGAGGTTGTTTTCACTGGCAGATGAAATTAGAACTAGGGGGCATGGTCTCAAAATAAGGGGGAGCAGATTTAGGACTGAGTTGAGGAGGAACTTCTTCACACAAAGGGTTGTGGAATTCCCTACCCAGTGAAGCAGTTAAGGCAAGGTTCAATAAATTTTTGAACAGTAAAGGAATTAAGGGTTATGGTGAGCGGGCAGGCAAGTGGAGCTGAGTCCATGAAAAGATCAGCCATGATCTTATTGAATGGCGGAGCAGACTCGAAGAGCCAGATGGTCTACTCCTAGTTCTCATGGGCTAACATGTCGGCCATTTTGAAAATCACACTGAATGTTGTGCCACGTTCAAGGTGTGGGTAAGTTATTCTGCTCCTTGATTGAGGAAGGGGAAGCTTGTAGAAGTCTGCTTGAAATGTCTGAACACCGGACATGGGATTTAGCAGCACAGATTGGCACACAGCCAGTTAAATTGCCAGCGCTACATAATTAGTCACATTATTTACCATCACCGTAGAATAGCCTTTGGCAGGAATCAGCCTCAATCAATTGAGCTTAGTTTGCAACCTGTCCCCTAAGCTTTGGCGCATACAACGCTTAAAAAATATATTACCACCGCCCTTGACTGACCTCTTGCTGAAAAGAATCCTGAGAATACGTCTGAGGTGGTTTGATTCAAAGCCAGGATATCCTCGGAATTGCTGTGATCTTGGGGAAGGCTTCTTACTGAGGTTTGCTTGTCCCAGTTGTTATTAACCTTTGCACCCAGCCCATCTGTACAATCCTGCAATATCAGTCTCTGTGGCATCAATCTCAGCAAGGAAACTGAACACTTGCAGTCCGGCAAAAAGGTATACCAAATGTATACTGCTCCATCCACCCAATCGCCTACCTCAACACTGATTACAGAATCCCAACAGTGCAGGCAGAGACCATTCGGCCCATCGAGCCTGCACCCAGCCCCATCCACATGGCCTCTGTTAATCCCTTGACACTAAGAGGCAATTTAGCACAGCTAATTCACCGAACTCATGCACCTTTGGACTGTGGGAGGAGACTGGAGCACCCGGAGGAAACCCACGCAGACATGGGGAGAATGTGCAAACTCCGTATGGACAGTGACAAGGCTGGAATCGAACCTGGGTCCCTGAGGCTGGGAGTAGGTCGTGTGCGACTGTCAACTGTTCGCCCACATGACACTGTTCGCCATTACCTGGTCAACGCAAGACATGGGGAGGCAGCCACATAGTGACATCACCCCTGGATTGGTAATCCAGAGGCCCAGGGTAACACGCTGGGGACCCGGGGTAATTAGAATTCAATAATGAAAAAAATCTGGAATTAAAAGTCTAATGATGATCAGAAAACTGTTGCCTGGTGTCATAAAAACCCACTAACATCCTTTATGGAAGGAAATCTGCCATCCTTACCTGGTCTGGCCTGTGACTCTAGGCCCACAGCAATGTGGTTGACTTTTCAAGCACCCCCTGATGTGATCAAACTAACCACTCAGTTCAAGCGCAATCGAGGATGGACAACAAATACTGACCCAGCCAGAGACACCCACATCCCGGTTTAGAATAAAGGAGAAGCAGAATACACAACATGATGGCAGCAGAGCGGTACTGTGGTTAGCCTCGCAGCACCAGGGACCTGGGTTTGATTCCTAGATTGGGTCAGCATTCACCTAGATAGTCTCCCTAGCACTAAGGGGCAATTTAGCACAGCCAATCTGCCTAACCCGCACATCTTTGGACTGTGGGAGGAAACTGGGGCACCCCCGGAGGAAACCCATGCAGACACGGGGAGAATGTGCAATCTCCGCACAGTCAGTGACCCGAGGCTGAAATTGAACCTGGGTCCCTGGCACTGTGAGGCTCGGAGTAGGTTGCGTGGGACTGTCAACTGTTCTTCCACGTGACACTGTTCGCAGTTACCTGGTTTCTACAAGACATGGGGAGACAGTGGCATAGCGATATCATCCCTGGATTCCTTAGGTGGGATTGTGGTTGGCGCAGACTTGATGGGCCAAATGGCCTCCCTCTGCACTGTAGGATTCTATTCCTGCTGTGAATGGGGCATTAGGAGAATACCAGAGTCTTAGCCCTGGGTAAAAATGATCGGAATAAAGATCTGCGACTTGCATCTTTCTTTGAAAAGTGGCAGGAGTTTGGACAATTCCATTCTTGTAACCGTTACTAATTAAACCGGATCTGCAAATTACACAGGTCAGCCTCAAGAATCCGAATCAGTGGAGATGTTCGCAGTGCTGTGGTGTAATTGGACCTCTCTTAGCGGAAATATAATTTCTTCTCTCATTCTCCATCTCAGCAAACACTAAACATGCCCTTTGGTGCTCTGTCATCGCAGGAAAAGGGCAGAACTATCTGGAAAGCACACGCTATCACTAATTTAAATGCCAAGCTTCGTCTCTGCTCCTTTTGCATGGGTATTTGTTGATCCTTTCGCAGCAACTCTTGCATTGTGTCTTGGGGGAAAAAAAAAGAGATTTTCTGCAGAGAAAGTGAATGCGTAGGGATTGCAGCAAATCTTTTGATTTGATTTACTCTTGTCACATGTATTAACACACAGTGAAAAGTATTATTTCTTGCGCGCCATACAGACAAAGCATACCGTTCATAGAGAAGGAAAGGAGAGGGTGCAGAATGTAGTGTTACAGTCATAACTAGGGTGCAGAGAAAGATCTACTTAATGCGAGGTAGGTCCATCCTGACAGCAGCGGGGAAGAAGCTGTTCCTGAGTCAGTTGGTACGTGACTTCATAGAAATCATAGAAACCCTACAGTGCAGAAAGAGGCCATTTGGCCCATCGAGTCGGCACCGACCACAATTCCACCTAGGCCCTACCCCCCACATACCTACGTATTTACCCACTAATCCCTCTAACTTGCGCATCTCAGGACACTAAGGGGCAATTTTAGCATGGCCAATCCACCTAACCCACACATCTGACCTCAGACTTCTGTATCTATTTCCCGATGGAAGAAGGTGGAAGAGAGAACGTACAGGGTCCTTAATTACGCTGGCTGCTTTTCCGAAGCAGCGGGAAGTGTAGACAGAGTCAATGGATGGGAGGCTGGTTTGCGTGATGGATTGGGCTACATTCACAATCTTTTGTAGTTCTTTGCAGTCTTGGGCAGAGCAGGAGCCCATACCAAGCTCGGACACAACCAGGAAAAATGCTTTCTACGGTGCATCTGTAAAAGTTGGTGAGAGTCGTAGGTGACATGCCAAATTTCCTTCGTCTTCTGAGAAAGTAGAGGCGTTGGTGGGGTTTTCTTAACTATAGTATCGGCATGGGGGTGGGGACCAGGCCAGGTGATCCGGACACAAAAACTTGAAGCTCTCCACCCTTTCTACTTCGTTCCAGTTGATGTAGACAGAGGCATCACCTCCATTACACTTCCTGAAGTCGATGATCATCACTTCTGTTTTGTTGACACTGAGGAAGAGATTATTGTTGCCGTACCAGTTCACCAGAATCAGCAACAAAAGTACAAGAAGTACAGAAATAGCGTGTCACATCTTTACACCGTGGCCGGGTTTCTTCCGCCGCGCTCACCAGAAAACCCCGCCTGAATTCAACAGACCTTTGCATGCTACGATTCCCATGGCAGGCGGGACAGGAAAATTCACGCTGTAGAGTAAATTCATGCAGGGGGATTTTCCGGCCGCTTTCGCCACAAGATCTGGAAAATCCCACCCAAGGTCAATGTACCTACAAGTGGCCTCCACAGTGAGAGGATTCGAGTATTGGGATAGGGATGTTTTGCTGCAATTGTACAGGGTGTTGGTGAGACCACACCTGGAATATTGTGGTTTTGGTGTCCTTGTCTGAGAAAGGATGTCCTTGCTGTAGAGGGAGTGCACCAAAGGTTTATCAGGCTGATTCCTGGGATGGCAGGTCTGTCATTTGAGGAGAGACTAAGTCAATTAGGATTATTGTTAATTTGTCAGTCACAAGTAGGCTTACATTAACACTGCAAATGTAATCACTGTGAAAATCCCCTAGTCACCACACTCTGGCGCCTGTTCGGGTACACTGAGGGAGAATTTAGCACGGCCAATGCACCTAACCAGCACGCCTTTTGGACTGTGGAAGAAAACCGGAGCACCCAGAGGAAACCCACGCAGACACGGGGAGAATGTGCAAACTCCGGACAGATTCTGGGAATTGAACCTGGGTCCCTGGCACTGTGAGGGAGCAGTGCTAACCACTGTGCCACCGTGGCGCCCACTGGACTTTAGAAGAGAGTGTTGTGAAGTTGAGTTTGTAAAGATATAAAGGCTGCTTGTAAAAATTTAAATAATTGTAAAAACCACTAGAGGGGAAAAAAAAGTGTGGTCCCTTTAAAAGCTGTTTTTGAGTTCTGTGCTAAATTGCAGAGTAAAGTTGGGCCTTAACTTGTTGATTATAACATTTATTTCAAAAGGACCAAGCATCAGGGTTGCCTTGGTAACAGGCTTTTGCATTCTGCCAGCCTATCAGTTTGAAAAGGACAACCAACTATTAAGAGCCTATCGGATCTGAATTTGATCGCGTTAAGAGCATCAGACCAATTCTGGTGTGAGGAAATTGGAGACCATCGCAGCTATAAAGGCCAAAGCAACAGCCTTTCTTGCAGAGAACATCTCCAGAGGCCAGGGCAGTCAGTCGAGAAGCCAGCATCCATCTCTGGAGCAGCTCTCCATCACTGCCAGTTTAAATAGCACTTAAGAGAATTATTCAGCTACCTAATAGAAGGATATTGAGTCAGAAAGACCTTACAGACAGCGGATAACTACAGAAGAACTCCAAAAGCTCCCGAATTCCACCAAGCCTGATTGTATACTTTCTTTGAGAGTGACTAAAATTCTGTTATTACTGTTTTGGTGATGAATATATTGTTTGAAAAACATTTCAGTCGACCTGTAACTTAAATAATATTTTACCATGGCTAATCAGTTTTTCTGAGTCTACCCTGCCTAATCTTGTTAGAATGCGTGTATCATTGAACCCTACATAAAGGTGCCCTTCGAGTCTGCACCGAACACAATCCCACTCAGGCCATACCCCCATATCCGTACATATTATACCCACTAATCCCTCCAACCTACGCATCTTTGGCCAATCAACCTAGCCCGCACGTCTTTGGACTGTGGGAAGAAACTGGAGTACCTGGAGGAAACCCACGCAGATACGTGGAGAATGTGCAAGCTCCCCACAGACAGTGACCCCAGCCGGGAATCGAACCCAGGACCCTGGAGCTGTGAAGCAGCAGTGCTAACCACTGTGCCACCGTGCCGCCCAAGTAACAAGAATGAGAGGGGATTGCATAGAAACATTCTAACAGGACTAGGCAGGGTAGGTTCCGAAAGAATACTTGGCCATGGTGAAAAAAAGCCCCTTAGTGTCAGGGGGATTAGCGAGGTAAATACTTGGGGTTATAGGGATAGGGCCAGTGTGGGATTGTTGTTGGTGCAGGCTCAATGGGCTGAATGGCCTCTTACTGCATTGTAGGATTCTACGACTAATGAGGAATACTTTATTCAGAACATGCAATCCAAACATTCATCGGTGCTTCAATAGAGGAGACATTTAAGCTCATTGCGATGTCAACTCCTTTGGAGAATCCCAGTGGGTAATTAAGGTATTAATGAGAACCCAAGACCTCCACAATTATTTGGGTTCCTCCTGAGGCCCAGAAGCATCAGTCACAACTGGTAAAGCAAAAGCCGAGAGCAAGGCTCTGAGGTTCGATGTTCGAATCTCACCGAGATAGATGGTTAAATTTCAATTCTGAAATAAACCGCCTCAATTATTAGAGGTTTACAGCATGGAAACTGGCCCTTCGGCCCAATGTGTCGATACTGTCCTTTTTTTAACCAATAAGCTTGTTATTTATAGGCAGCAAACCACAATGGTCTTTCTGAAAAGAAAAATCGAGTTTATTTATTAGCGTCACAAATAGGTTTACATTAACGCTGCAATGAAGTCACTGTGAAAATCCCCTAGTCGCCACACTCGGGTACACCAAGGGAGAATTTAGCACCTAACCAGCATATCTTTCGGACTGTGGGAGGAAACCGGGGAACTCGGAGGAAACCCACACAGACATGGGGAGAACATGCAGAGTCTGCACAGACAGTGACCCAAGCTGGGAATCGAACGTGGGTCCCCGGCAGTGTGAAGCAGCAGGGCTAACCACCGTGAAATCTACTTGACAACGTTGAGGTCAGTTTTAGCCGTTTGACATCTGTACCTTGACAGATCCACAAAGCCTCAAACAACTCATCATAATTCTCGATACAGGTCAGGGCATCGAACAGGGGGAGACGCGATTGTACTCTTTTAACTGAGGCCCCCGTGTTGAACAAGAGACCGGAGAAACCAATAATGCAACTTCCATGGGGCCATTAGTGAATTAATTTGCTCATTCTTTTGGGTAACTGATCTGTCTACATCATTATGTGGATCAGCACGAAATGCCTCACAGCACCATCCACCCTAAGAGGTGCATTCTGCATGTAGATATGAGCTAATTATAAAATGCAGATTCTCCCTGTGGCACTTTTAATGGAATCGGATGGAAATTTCCATTGACGCTGCAAGTAAAACAGAGATTTACAGCCTGGAAGAAAGACTGTGACAGGCCCCGTAAGCTCCGAGGGCGGACAGCACTTTGCTTCCCCTATAGTCCACAAGCCAGATCGCAAATTACAACGTTGCATTTTTAAACAGGCTTTTCAAACAAAATGCAGTTGTTCGGGAATGAGGAATTGGAACCAATGGATCATTAAGAACAAGCTCTCTTTAAAGTTTAAACAAACTTTAGATTTTTTCAGAAAGATCGTTGTGGTTTGCTATCAATGAATAACGAGCTTAACGTTTAAAAAAAAAAGGCAGCATGGACAAGTTGGGCCAAAGGGCCTGTTTCCATATTGTAAACCTCCGTGACTCGAATAATTGAGGTGGTTTATTTCAGGATTGAAATGTAACCTTCGATCTCTGGAGCCTCAGAGCCTTGCTTTTGCTTTACCAGCTGTGATGATACTTCTAAGCCACAGAAGAAAGTCGAATAATTGTGCAGGTCTTGGGTTCTCATTAATACCATAATTACCCACTAGGATCCTCCAAAGCTGAATATTTGATCATCGCTGACCAAAGGAGAGAATGAGATGGTTAGTATTTCGCCTCACAGCGCCAGGGACTCGGGTTCGATTCCCGGCTCGGGTCACTGGCTACGTGGAGTTTCTCATTCTTCCTATGCCTGCATGGGTTTCCTCTGGGTGCTCTGGTTTCCTCCCACAGTCCAAAGATGTGCAGGTTAGGTGGATTGGTCATGCCTAATTGTCCCTTAGTGTCCCAAGATGTGTAGGTTAAGGGGATTAGCGGGGTAAGCAAGTGGCGGTACAGGGATCAGGGCTAGGTAAGATGCTCTATTGATGAGTCAGGGCTGATCCGATGGACTGAATGGCCTTCTTCGGGACTGTAGGACAGAGAACCCAGCACATTACCCTGGTTGTAGTACTCTCTTCAGTATTATTGCTCAACACTTCAAACGTTACATCGACAAATTTGCATCAGAGCTTGGAGTGGGAACAGGGATTGTGAGAGAGCCCACTAGAGTGTGAGAGAGAGAGTGAGCAAGAGCATGCAAGAGAGTGAAAGAGAGTATGCAATAACTGAAAGAAAATACATACAAAGTGGAAAAGATTAGTGGGAAAGTAGAGGATTAGGAAATCTTTAAAAGGTCAACAGAGAGCCACAAAAAAATGCTATAAAGAAAAGATGGATTATGAGAGCGTATTAGCTCAGAGCAGCAGATGGCAAAAGTTTCTACAAATACATAAAACGAAAATGATTGGCCAAGGTAAACATTGGTCCTTTCGAGGATGAGAAAGGGGATTTAATAACAGGAATGAAGAAATAGCTGGAACGTCCTGGAAGCAAATGACTGCAGGATAAAAGATGAACATAATTTATTTATATGTTTGAACTATAGTTATAAAAGTGGAACATTAATTTCCGAGTTCGAAGAGATGGCTCTATTTTAATTGTTACGATCCCTTCAAATTGTTCAAACATCAACGCTCTGCTCTGCCACTCTGCTGGGTGACTTTGAAGAATTAATAACAGAATCCTTCCATTTCTGTTTGAAACTAATATTAGATACCTGTCAGCGATGCAAAGGACAACTAAAATACGCTGCTCACTGCTGAAACAGAACATTTATGGCACATAATGAAAACTGCTGAACTTGTAAAGTTAAAAGCTAACTTTATTATTCCTATCTGATCAAAGAAACAGACAAACATTGAAGATAGGAGCAGGAGGAGGCCATTCAGCCCTTCGAGCTTGCTCCATCGTTCATCACCATCATGGCTGATTGTCCAACTCAACAGCTTAGTCCCGCTTTTTCCTCATAACCTTTGAGCCCATTGGCCCCAAATGCTATATCGATGGTTAAATTTCAATTCTGAAACAAACCACCCCAATTATTAGAGTCACAGGAGCTTTACAGCATGGAAACAGGCCCTTCAGCCCAACTTGTCCTCTTGAATACTCCTTCTCCTAATCACAGAATCTCTACAGCGCAGAAGGAGGCCATTCGGCCCACTGAGCCCACACCAACAATAATCCCAGCCTATCCCCACATATTTACTCTCCTAATCTCCCCCAAAACTAAGGTATATTTAGCATGGCTAATCCACCTAACCCGCATATCTTTGGAATGAGGAAACCGGAGCACCCAGGGGAAGCCCACGCAGACATGGGAAGAACATGCAGACTCCACACAGACAGTGAGCCAAGCTGGGAATTGAACCCGGGTCCCTGGCACCGTGAGGCAACAGTGCTAACCAGTGTGCCGCCTGTAAATTCTTTCCCCTCATCCAGGGAAGGGTATTCCTGGATTTGGGCCCACTTGCGTCAGCAACTTATCTAAGCACGAGTCCCGACAGTAAGCTCCGCAGATATTGAGATCCAGGGAGGGGTGAAGAACAAGTTACAGCCAAGAGTTCATCCTATCCTCAAACGATGCCTAGAAAACCACACCTCCCAGACAATGCCACGACAGTGGTCAAGAGCAGGATTCCTTGGCAAATATTTTCCCTTGCAGACGACTGTTACCATCAGCTACTCAGCCTCCGACATTAAGTCTGAGACTGATGTGGAGATGCCGGCGTCGGACTGGGGTAAACACAGTGAGAAGTCTCACAACACCAGGTTAAAGTCCAACAGGTTTATTTGGCAGTAAAGCTTTGGTGGTAAAGTCTGAGACGACAGGGGGAGTTAGCTCCAAAGAGGTCACGTGGAGAAGCGAGCCACAGGAATGATAGGGTTTACTGAGGAACTGTACTCCGTAGGGCCGGCTTCCCGAGCAGGTCAACCCCATGCCCAGGGTCACCTGACCTGTTCTCTTAAAGGGCTACTTCCCTCACACATAACAGACATCATCGCACTGAGCGTAAGAGCTTTTGGTCTCTAATAATCCAACACTCTTGCTGAATTCTACCGCACGCAGGTGAGGGCAGACAATGGGAATGTCCATTCATCTCAAATTTCTGGTCTCACTCGAGCGAGGCCCTAAAATCTCGCCCAATGAGTTTATTTATTTAAGTAAATGTGGTCTTTGAAGAATCTGTAAAAACCCTCTGGATTCCACTTCTTCCCCCCCCACTCCATTCACCAATTAAATCAAAGTCACCCAATTGCCAAGTTCCAAAGTCACTGATGCCGCCCTTCAATGGTTCACTGCCTGAAGGCAGGGCCTACCCACAGCACCAGAACCTCCCCCCAGGAGTTAGGGCCGGGGTCCTTAACGCACCCCAGCCGAAACGAGGATCGAACCGCGTGCTGCAGGCACCAATCTGACCCGCACTGACCGTCCAAGCCAACTGAGCCAAACAGCAATGCCCCCGCCCTCCATCCCCCCCACCAGGAGTTCAAGTTGCCGTAACAACACACTCCTACAGGCATATTTTGCACACACATTCACTCCCTCTACCACCGATACTCAGTAGCAGCAGAGTATACCATCTATAAGATGCATTGCAGCAATTCATCAAAGATCCTTAGATAGCGCTTTCCAACCTCTCAACCACTTCCATCTAGAAGGACAAGGGCAGCAGATACATGGAAACACCACCATCTGCAAGTTCTCCTTCAGGCCACTCACCATCCTGATGTGGAAATATATCGGCCGTTCCTTTGCAGTCGCTGGGTCATAATCCTGGAATTCTCTCCTTAATTGTATTGTGGGTCAACCCACGGCACATGGACTGCAGTGATTCAGGAAGGCAGCTCACCACCACCTCCTCGAGGACAATTAGGGATGGGCAATAAATGCTGGCCAGCCAGTGACCCTCATGTTCCACGTGAATAATATAAAAACAATATTGTAGTCTGGAGCTATAGATCATGATGGGAGAGGCTAGATTATTCTTTCTATTACAATGGCTGATCAGTGCAGGGTCGGTTCATTCCATTGAACAGATGGGGACAGCACTCCTACGATGTTGGAAATGAATTTCCTTTATTGAAAAGAACTTAAAATTAAATCATTACAAAAACGGAAAGAAACAGAAAAGTCTGAGACTGGCTGTGAATTCAGTTCCTGTACTGATCACACACACAGATCAAAACCAAAGCTGAACTGAACTGAAACTACAATAAATATCATTTGCTTTCTTGTTATCGAAATTGTTTGGCACATGCTGCCTCCAACTTGGAGAAACTGGCCTTGCAGATGTTGTTTATGAAAAGCCCATTTTGCTTGCATTGTACCTTTCAAAAATGCAGTCAATTTCTGGCTAACCCAGCATACCTTCTGAGTTTTAAAATGTAGCCAACTGTTGGTTAATTTTTCCAACTTGGCAGGATTAGTTAGATAGGCAGAAATGCCTTAAAATGAAGTCTCTGCATAAATGAGGCAAACAGAACTGAACATTAATGGAACCTCTTAGCAGCAATGTCTCCCGCACCTACTGCCTGCCGCTGCGGTGTGTTGGAAGGGTTTACAGGCTGTTACCTATTTGACCACGTTATGAACGCACCTTCCTTGGCCATCACCGATACCATAGCTCCAATTTACTTAATGAGTGCATCTGCGGGAAGCATGGTGGTACATGGTTAGCACTGCTGCCTCCCAGCATCAGGGACCCCAGGTTCGATTCCCATCTTGGGCGAGTGTCTGTGTGGAGTTTGCACGTTCTCCCCATGTCTGCGTGGGTTTCCTTTGGTTTCCTCTCACGCTCCAAAGACGTACTCAATGCTAAGTGTCAGGGGGGGCGAGCTTGGGTAAATGCATGGGGTTAGGGCCTGGGTGGGATTGTGGTCGGTGCAGACTCAATGGGCCAAATGGCCTCCTTTGCACTGTAGGATTCTATGATCTGGCGAACATGATCCCCCCCCCAACAATCGCTTTCATTTTCATAACAATACAGCTTCAAATGACAATAAATCATGGAGTTATATTATAAATATTACTGCTCTTTATCAGTCCAGGCATATCTCCTTTCACCACTGAACCATTTGAGTGATTAGATCCACAGGCTTTCAAACACCCAGTCTGTATCCAAACACTTTGGACTGCTCAGCATTGCAATTGATAGATTTAAATGCTTTGTTAATATTAAATTGCAGCACACAACTTTCAAAGTCATTACAGAAAATGCAGCTCCTCAAATGGTGTTTAAGAACTATGGGTTTATGTCAAAGTAGGTATTTGCTAGGCAGAGCTCTCGCTGATGGTTCAGGTAGCTAATCCGCTCCGTAGCGATTGATTGGGCCCACGTGAATCTGAAGATTCTTGGGTTCAATCCTTGTTTAGGGTCAACATTCGCTCATCTAAACAGGGGCCACTAAGGTAATGTCGCAATCGATCCTTCTCCCTCACAGTTAGAGGGTTCCTGCACCCGATCACCTGTTTATTCATTAGTGTCACAAGTAGGCTTACATTAACGCTGCAATGAAGTTACTGTGAAAATCCATGCTCCAGCGCCTGTTCGGGTACACGGAGGGAGAATTTAGCATGGCCAGCACGTCTTTCGGACTGTGGGAGGAAACCCACGCAGACATGAGGAGAATGTGCAGGCTCCACACAGACGGTGACCCAAGCCGGGAATCGAACCCGGGTCCCTGGCGCTGTGAGGCAGCAATACTAACCCGTGCCACCATGGCGAGAAAGGGTGAGGGGGGGAAAAAAATGCCTTAATCAAGATAAAATGTTGTTCTTACAGAAGAAACACAAGAAGCGTTGACACGTACCTGTCACCTTTCACACTCAGTAACCACAATACAGATCAAAGTGGGCCTGTTCGGGTACACCGAGGGAGAATTTAGCATGGTCAATGCACCTGATCAGCACATCTTTCAGACTGTGGGAGGAAACCGGAGCACCCAGGGGAAACCCACGTAGACACAGAGGGAACGTACAGTCTCCACACAGACTGGGCCCCGATGTGCAGGTGAATGTAAAAGCTCCCATCAGACTATTTAAAGAATGTGCAGGGGAATTATGTAGAATTATACCCCCCAGCAAACATTGCTAAACCAGACTGTCGGTGTTCTTATTGCTTCTGCGATCTTGCTCAACACTCAATGCAATTCATCGAATCATAGCAACCCTCCAGTGCAGAAAGAGGCCATTTGGCCCATCTCGCCTGCACTAACGACAATCCCACCCTATCTCAACTTTTCCATTGATAAGTTAGGAAATGGCTGTCAATAGTGTGGGATATTTAGAGGTTGAGAAAGGGACTATATAGAATCATAGTATAGAATCCCTAAAGTGCAGAAGGAGGCCATTCAGCCCATTGAGGCTGTGCCTACAACAATCCCACCCAGGCCCTATCCCAGGTAACCCCACGTATTTACCTTAGCTAAATAAAACAAATTAACGTGGGTGCTGGAATCTGAAACTAAAAGAGAAAACGCTGGAAAATCTCAGCAGGTCTGGCAATGTCTATAAGGAGGGAAAAGAGCTGACATTTCGAGTCCAGGTCTCCCTTTGTCAAAGGGGCAATTTAGCATGGCCAATCCACCTAACCTGAACATCTTTGGACACTAAGGTGCAATTTAGCATGGCCAATCCACCTAACCTGAACATGTTTGGACTGTGGGAGGGAACCGGAGCACCCGGAGGAAACCCATGCAGACACGGAGAGAATGTGCAGACTCCGCACAGACAGTGACCCGAGCCGTGAATCGAACCCGGGTCCCTGGCGCTGTGTGGCAGCAGTGCTAACCACAGTGCCACCGAGCCGCGAGTTCATTCTTTCTTTCTGGCGAATGTATGTTTCCGAAGGGCTAAATTGAAAGCGACAGTGATAAACGATGTATCCTCTTTTAATAGTGAAGTGGGATTTGGAACACGTACAAGAACCTCCAGGAACAGTAGACAGGACCTTGGCTTGTTGCCTCATGTGAAAAATACAGTCACATTGCAACATGCAGGACGTGTGCGAGCCCGATATTTGTAAAGGATGTCAGAAGTGAGACCAGTAAATAGATAAGAAACCGGATAATTCCTCGCCAGAAAAAGGGGAATTGAGAGAAAAAAAATGTCCATTATTGCAACAAAATGTCGGGTTAGGTAGCTGCGTCCTTCCAGCCCTTTAATAAAAGCAAATTACTGCGGATGCTGGAACCTGAAACTAAAAGGGAAGATGGCGTTTGATAAGGTCCCCCATGCAAGACTTCTTGAGAAGGTGAGAGGGCATGGGATCCAAGGGCCTTTGGCCTTGTGGATCCAGAACTGGCTTGCCTGCAGAAGGCAGAGAGTGGTTGTGGATGGGGCTTTTTCTGAATGGAGGTCAGTCACCAGCAGAGTGCCTCAAGGATCTGTTCTGGGACCCTTGTTGTTTGTCATTTTCATAAATGACCTGGATGAGGAAGTGGAGGGATGGGTAAGTAAGTTCGCTGATGACACTAAGGTCGGTGGTGTTGTGGATGGTCTGGAAGGATGGCAAAAGTTGCAGCAGGACATAGATAGGATGCAGGACTGGGCGGAGAAGTGGCAGATGGACTTCAACGCGGATAAATGCGTAGTCGTCCATTTTGGCAGAACCAACGGGATGAACGAGTACACTATCAAGGGCAGAAGTCTGAGTAGTGTTGAAGAGCAGAAGGATCTAGGGGTCCGGGTCCACAGGACTCTTAAATCGGCCTCGCAGGTGGAGGAGGTGGTCAAGAAGGCGTATGGTGTACTGGCCTTCATTAATTGAGGGATTGAGTTTAGGAGTCGGGAGGTAATGCTGCAACTTTATAAGACCCTTGTCAGGCCTCATTTAGAGTATTGTGCGCAGTTCTGGTCGCCTCACTATAGGAAAGATGTAGAAGCTATTGAGAGGGTACAGAGGAGATTTACAAGGATGTTGCCTGGACTGGGAGGCATGCCTTATGAAGTTAGGTTGAGGAAGCTAGGACTCTTTTCCCTGGAGAGACGAAGGTTGAGAGGCGACCTGATAGAAGTTTACAAAATGTTGAGAGGAATAGATAGGGTGGACTCTCAGAGGCTATTTCCCCGGGTTGAAATGGTTGCTACGAGAGGACACAGATTTAAGGTGCGGGGAGGGAGGTTCAGAAGTGATGTTAGGGGTAAGTTTTTCACTCAGAGGGTGGTGAGTGAATGGAATCGGCTGCCGTCAGTGGTGGTGGAGGCGAACTCGCTGGGGTCTTTTAAAAGACTTCTGGATGAGTATATGGGGTTTAATGAGATTGAGGGTTATAGATAGGTCTGTAGGTTGGTAGGTGTTGATGTGATCGGCGCAACTCGTGGGCCGAAGGGCCTGTTTGTGCTGTAGTGTTCTACGTTCTATGCTGGAAAATCTCAGCAGGTCTGGCAGCATCTGGAAGGAGGAAAAAGAGTTGACTTTGAGTCTTGATGACCCTTTGTTAAAGCTGGAGGTTGAGTAAGGGAGTATATAGAATCACATCACAGAACCGCACCCCCCCCAAACAAAGTGCAGAAGGAGGCCATTCAGCCCATCGATGCAGTGCTAACAACAATCCCACCCAGGCTTGATCCCTTGACAAATGGTTATCTAGACTTTTTTTTACCCCTCCCCTGCTGCCAGGCCTGCTGATGTTTTCCAGCATTTTCTCTATACGTTGCTCGAATATTTGGGGTGGTAATGACAGCACGATCCTATCATGTGAGCCCTGAGGGCAAAAGTAACGTACAATTTTCCCCCCAGCACTGTTTAAAGAGCAGATTCAGCCTCTATCCGAAACCCCATCCCTTCAGGAAACGGGGTTTTGTCCCGAACGACGGGATCCCTCCTTCCTGTCTTGAGAGATCTGATGGGAATAAAGTTGGGTGCTTTATAACAAATTGGCACAGAAAAGTTCACAGGTCAAGATTGCCAAGAACTGAACACACACGGAACTGCCATCGTCACCCATTCAGATCCGAGTAACGAGCGGGTAAAGGAAAAGGAAAAATGCGACAGTCTTTGTGATTCAGACATTTTTAAAACACACGAGGGAACAACATCTTGGCAGGGTTTATATATTCCTGTCACAAGTCGGCTTACATTGACACTGCAATGAAGTTACTGTGAAAACCCCCTAGTCGCCACTCTCCGGTGCCTCTTCGAGTACACTGAGGGAGACTTTAGCATGGCCAATGC
This sequence comes from Carcharhinus amblyrhynchos, assembly GCF_965287045.1. Lineage (NCBI taxonomy): Eukaryota > Metazoa > Chordata > Chondrichthyes > Carcharhiniformes > Carcharhinidae > Carcharhinus > Carcharhinus amblyrhynchos. The sequence continues at coordinate 73,605,943 of NC_137337.1, read as the reverse complement.
ACCTAACCAGCACGTCTTTCGGACTGTGGGAGGAAACCGGAGCACACGGAGGAAACCCACGCAGACATGGGGAGAACGTGCAGGTTCCACTCAGACAGTCTCCCAAGCTGGGAATCGAACCCAGGTGCCTGGCACTGAGGGGCTGCAGTGCTAACCACTGCGCCACCATCAAACCATGATCCCCTGGCAGGGGGCTGATTCCGGCCTTCTGGCTAAGGTCAAGTGTCAGATCAAGCCCAAGATGGGGTGCAATGCCTTACCTTATCATGCTTGGATCTTGTTTGTCTCTCTTGTGGAGACCATGAATTGGAATTGGTTTATGGAGCAAGCAAAGACATTGATTAAGGGTTTGGCTGATCTGCTCCGAAACTTTAAGAACAGAGTTTAAAAAAAAAATTTAAAAAGTGCGTCAAGACCGACTTAGAAATGTGGACAAATGTCTATTCAAATACACTGGGAATGGAAGCCAAGGCAATAAAAATGGAAAACTCTCTACATATTTGATGAAGGTTCATAGCTGAGCGATTTAACAATATCACCCTGCATTGGATTTAGGACATGCATCACCTCAGAACATCTGAGATCCAAAATGCTTGTTCGAAATAGAAAAACACTCCATTCCTATCACTGACATTCCAGCTATAGTTAGGCCCAAAACCTGATCGAAGTAAAATCGAACCTGATCAAGGATGTGTTCAATTTTCAGTGATATGAAAGGTAGAGATATGCTTTGCGATCTCAGTGGTCAGACATGGATTCATGCATACTTTTCTCCACACACTAGTGGGACTTTCAAAGAAATGTCATTGCAGTGTTAATGTGAGCCTACTTGTGGCTAATAAATAAACTTTACTAAGGCCAGTACTTGTCCATAGGGTCAGAAAGATAGCCAAGGCTTTTCTTACGTGCTTTTGGTTCGAGGCCTTGGCTCAGACCTCCTCTCTCTTAGATCAATAGAATAGTGCAGAATGAGGCCATTCGACCCATCAAGCCTGCACTGACACCAAGGCCCCATCCACGTAACCCCATGTATTTAGCTGCTAATCCTCCTGACACCAAGGGAAAATTTAGCTCGGTCAATCAACCTAACCAGCACATCTTTGGAACGTGGGAGGAAACCGGAGCACTGGAGGAAACCCACATAGACACGGGGAGAATGTGCAAACTCCACACAAACACCCGTGGCCGGAATTGAACTCGGATCCCTGGCACTGTGAGGCAGCCACCATGGTGAGAAAGGGAGAGGGAAGTAAAACCCTTTAAATCAAGTTAAAATGCTGTTCTTACAGAAGAAACACAAGAAGCGGTGACACATGCCTGTCACCTTTCACACTCACTAACCACACTACAGATCAAAGTGGGAATGAGATTTTATAAAATTGCAGGTTGAAAGAAAGATGACAATTACTGAGAGGGTTGTGCTCCATGATGACAGGTTTTGCATCGTTAAATGAGGGTAGATCCAAGATTGCTCAAGCATGCATAGATAAATAACTTTTTCCTGAAGTGAACAGGCCACAAAAAATAATGGGTCGGCACGGTGGCGCAGTGGTTAGCACAGCTGCCTCGCAGTGCCAGGGACCCGGGTTCAATTCCCGGCTTGGGTCACTGTCTGTGCGGTGTCTGCATGTCCTCCCCGTGTCTGCGTGGGTTTCCTCCAGGCGCTCCAATTTCTTCCTACACTCTAAAGACGAGCAGGTTAGGTGGGATTGGCCGCGCTAAATCGACCCTTAGCGTCAGGGGAATTAGCAGGCTAAATATGCAGTGTTGCGGGGGATGTGGTCTGGGTGGAATTGTTGTCAGTGCAGGCTCGATGGGCTGAATGGTCTCCTTCTGCACTGTAGGATTCCTCCCTTCCAGTTGGGGTGCCACAGTGGTTAGCACTGCTGCCTCACAACGCCAGGGATCCGGGTTCGATTCCCAGCTTGGGTCACTGTCTGCATGGGTTTCTTCTGGGTGCTCCAGTTTCCTCCCAAGTATTGGCAGCTATTTATCTATGCATGCTTGAGCAATCTCGGATCTACCCTCACTTAATGATGCAAGACCTGTCATCATGGAGCACAACCCTCTCAGTAATTGTTATCTTTCTTCCAACCTGCAATTTTATAAAATCTCATTCCCACTTTGATCTGTATTGTGGTTACTGAGTGTGAAAGGTGACTTGTACATGTCATCACTTCTGGTCTTCTGTAAATTCTCCCTCAGTGTACCCGAACAAGTGCCAGAGTGTGGCAACTAGAGGATTTTCACACCAACTTTATTGCAGTGTTAATGTAAGCCTACAATGCTTCAGCGTGATCAACTGACAGCTTGCTTCGATGTAGCATTCCAAACATTTTCCAGCATTGCAATCCATGCCTGCTATAACTCTCACCAACCTTTACAGATGCACCATAGAAAGCATTCTATCTGGTTGTATCACAGCTTGGTATGGGCTCCTGCTCTGCCCAAGACCGCAAGAAACTACAAAGGGTCATGAATGAAGCCCAGTCCACCACACAAACCAGCCTCCCATCCACTGACTCTGTCTACACTTCCTGCTGCCTCGGTAAAGCAGCCAGCATAATTAAGGACCCCACACACCCCGGACATTCTCCCTTCCACCTTCTTCCTTTGGGAAAAAGATACAAAAGTCTGAGGTCACGTACCAACCGACTCAAGAACAGTTTCTTCCCTGTTGCTGTCAGGCTTTTGAATGGACCTATCTTACATTAAATTGATCTTTCTCTGTACCCTCGCTATGACTGTAACACTACATTCTGCACCCTCTCATTTCCTTCTCTGTGAACGGTGTGCTTTGTCCGTACAATGCACACAAAACAATACTTTTCACTGTATACTGATACAACAATAAATCAAATGCATCTAAACTAACAGAGATAGCATGAGGACTCCGAGATGGTAAGGGCAATTTTTGAGCCTTCTTGGTTGTAGTTCAGTAGAGGAGACACGAGTTCTGCTTCTTCAGAAGCAAACTGTATTTTTTTTGACTCAACTCCATGTATAATTCTCCCCCAACACCCAGTGCCATCGACAAACATCCAGTTCAGAACTTAAGTGGATGGTGACTGTTCACCCAATACTAATGGTGGGTGGGGAGGCGGGGGAGGGGTGGGGTGGGGTGGGGTGGCAGGGGAGGGGTGGCAGGGGAGGGGAGCCAATTCACAGAACCAGAACAATCCCAACTTAGAAGCAGGAAGAGAGTGTTCTACGTCGCCTCCTGTGCCACAGCACTGCCCGCAGGAGATTATTCAGCCCTTGCAATATTCGGAAAGCACAGACACTCTACAAATTTTAAACATGATCAGGAAGTGAGTTTGATAAAAATAGGCGTGCGTCCACTTACTCTGGTGTTTTGTCAGATGCAAGTGAAATCACCGCAATCCAGTAATGCTGACACACCAGGGACTTCCCACACTAACAGAGAGAATATCCACTTCGGGACTCCCCCAATCCTGGTGTTAAAATCGAGTTCTGACTTGACTCACAGTGGGGCGGCACGGTGGCACAGTGGTTAGCACTGCTACCTCACAGCGCCAGGGACCCGGGTTCAAATCCCAGCTTCCCAATCCATAAAGGACTGGTGCCATTGACTCTGCATTTAAACCATCTCTGTACTGGTTATGGATTGGGGTCAGTCTGTCAGCATTCACACCTCGACTGAATGAACTTTGTACCGCACTTGATGAAGGTTCACATATCCTTCCAAGAGCAGGAACTGAACAGAAGATAAGCTTCACCGTCTGTGCGGAGTCTGCACATTCTCCCCGTATCTGCATGGGTTTCCTCCGGGTGCTCCAGTTCTCCTCCACATCCTGAAAGACGTGCGGGTCAGGGGCACTGACGTGAACAGGCGCCAGATTGTGGTGACTAGGGGACTTCCACAGTGACTTCACTGCAGTGTTAACGTACTTGCGACTAATAAACAAACTTTAAACTTTGACTTTAAAATCGAGTTCCGACTTGGCTTTATTCCCCGCATTGGGGAGGGTGGCGTGGTGGTTAGCACTGCTGCCTCACAGCGCCAGGGACCCGGGTTCAATTCCAGCCTCGGGTCACTGTCTGTGTGGAGTCTGCACGTTCTCCCCGTGTCTGCGTGGGTTTCCTCCGGATGCTCCGGTTTCCTCCCACAATCCAAAGATGTGTAGGTGAGGTGGATTGGCCATGCTAAATTTCCCCTTAGTGTTCATAGATATGTAGGTGAGATAGATTAGCTATGATAAAATATGTGTGGTTATAGGAATAGTGTGGGGGGGGTGGGCCTGGGTAAGACTCTCTGTCAGACAGTTGGTGTAGATAAGATGGGCCAACTGGCCTCTTCTGAACTGTAGGGATAGTATGATTCAATGAAAGGCCATTGGCTTAGGCTAGGTTGATTGGCCATGTAAATTGCCTGAGTGTCAGGGGGATTTGCAAGATAACATGTAGTTACGGGGATAGGGTCTAAATGGGATTGTTGGTGGAGGCTCGATGGGCCAAATAACCATCTCTGAACTGTAGGGAGTTCTCTGATTCTACTGCAGGCCATTGGTTTAGGTTAGGTGGATTGGCCGTGCTAAATTGCCTCTTAGCGCATTAGCAGGCTAAATAACTGGGGTTATAGGGATAATCCTGGGTGGGATTGTTGTCAGTACAGGCTTGATGGGCTGAATGGCCTCTTTCTGCACTATAGGGATTCTATGGAGGAGATGAATATCAGTTCAGCGCACACTGGGAGTCCCACAGTGTTCTGATCTTTGGGATTTTAACTGTACGGCTGGCCTGCTGCATGCAGCATCCTAACATCCCGATCCAGAAAGGACTTGCGCCGTTGACTCTGCATTCAATCCCGTATCAGCTCCCATCTCTGTACTGGTTATGGATTGGGGTCAGCGTGTCAGCATTCACACCTCAACTGAATGAGTTTTGTACCGCACATGATGAAGGTTTGCATATCCTTCCAAGAGCAGGAACTGAACAGAAGATATGCTTCACCGAATGGCATTTTTTTAAAATTCTTTCATGGAACACGAACATCAATGGCTGGCTAGTATTTATTGCCCATCCCCAGTTGCCCTTGGAGGGCAGTTGAGTCAACCACATTGCTGTGGCTCAGGAGTCACATGTAGGCCAGACCAGGTAAGGACTGCAGATTTCCTTCCCTAAAGGACATGAGTGAACCAGATGGGTTTTTCCCACAAGAGTTTCATGGTCATCAGTAGATTCTTAATTCCAGATTTTGTTTTTTTTATTGAATACAAATTCCACCATCTGCCGTGTCGGGATTCGAATTCAGGTCCCTAGAACATTAGCTGAGTTTCTGGATTGATAGTCTAGTGATAACACCACTAGGCCATCGCCTGCCCCAGTCAGCTTGTGAAACTTTGTTATTGGCACAAATCCTCATGGGACAATGAAGAATATTCAGTCAGCTTTTTGATACCACGCTGCCTTGGATGGTTACACATTTATACACTTTGCAGCAACGTTGTGGATCAGGGCCCAGCCTGAATGTTTCTCCCTCCACCTCAATATCCACTGAAGCCAACCAAGATCATCCCAACTCAGCAAATCAGGGGGCTCACAGAAACAGAGATAGGAGGAGGAGGCCATTCAGCCCTTCAAGCCTGCTCCCCCATTCATGGTGGATTGTCCGACTCAATAGCCTAATCTTGCTTTCTCTCCATAACCTTTGATCCCATTCGCCCCAACATCCAGCCGTCTCTTAAATACATTCAATGCTTTGGCATTAACTACTTCCTGTGGTAACAAATTCCAGACTCTTTGGGTGCCGAAATGTCTCCTTATCTCGGTCCTACAAGGTCTACCCTGAATCCATAAGCTCAAAGCTGTTTGATTTTGTTTTGATTTCATCTGGTTCATTATTGTCACATGTATTAACATACAGTGAAAATTATTGTTTCTTGCGTGCTGTACAGACAAAACATACCGTTGAGAGAGAAGGGCAAAGAGTAGAATTTAGTGTTACAGTCCATACAGTCACAGCTGGAGTGTAGAGAAAGATCAACTTAATGCAAGGTAGTTCTCTTCAAAAGTCAAATGGCAAGAAACCATTCTTCAGTCGGTTGACGCGTGATCTCAGGCTTTTGTATCTTTGTCCCGACAGAAGAAAGTAGAAGAGAGAATGTCCGGGGTGCGTGGGGTCTTTAATTATGCTGGCTGCTTTTTTGAGGCAGCGGGAAGTGTAGTCAGAGTCAGTGGATGGGAGGCTGGTTTGCGTGATGGATTGGGCTACACTCATGACCTTGTGTAGTTTCTTGCAGTCGTGGGCAATGCAGGAGCCCATACCAAGCTGTGATGCAACCAAAAAGAATGTTTTCTATGATGCATCTGTAAAAGTTGGTGAGAGTCGCAGCTGACATGCTAAATTTCCTTAGTCTTCTGAGAAAGTTGAGGCGTTGGTGGGCTTTCTTACCTGTGGTGTTGGCACGGAGAGACCCAAACCTGCCCTGGTACATCAGCCTTAGTTCTGATGCTCTTGGCATTCCAACCACCCAAAGGATCTCCTAAAATCTTGCAACTGTGTCTCTGTCTCTATATGCCGTGTTTGTGAACCCACCTCTCCACTCACCTAATGAAGGTGCACCGCTCCGAAAGCTCGTGATTCCAAATAAACCTGTTGGTCTTTAACCTGGTGTTGAGAGACTTCCTACTGTGCCCATCCCAGTCCAACGCCAGCATCTCCACATCATCGCCTAAAATGGGCGCGATATCAAGTAAGTTGACCGCTCGTTCGACTGAATCAGTTAACAGCTCCTTCAACCGTCCTCCAGCATGCAACACTGCTCTCAAAAGAACAACTGAAGCAGAGGAAAACATTGGAGAAAGGAAGCACTGTTCTACCCCCCTGGGTGGGCCTCAGGCCTGTAGAGCATGACACACAAGAACGAGAGGGGTAAAAGCTCGTTCCTACGTGTTGCACTCACCTCTTAGTCACTGCAATCCACATTCCACCACAGCGCAGCTCAACAGATTAGTTTAAAAGGCTGTCTTCTGCCATAGCCTGGGGACATCAGCTGCCTCTCCGCCTGTCCCTCATGTTCGGAGCTGTCGGGAGTTTGGGAGCAGCAGTCCCGTGGTGCACTCAGAATGACAATGCAATCCTTTATCAGTACGCGTCCCCGATAGGAGCAGCAATGTCTGACTCTAACAGTGCCGTCATTCACTGGTAACAAACCAGCTCCCATCAAACTTCCAACAGCACATCAGAAGCAAGTATCTGACAGCACAATAAACCTTTCTTGCTTGAGCTGCTTGGCTCAAACATACATCACGCCCCGTACTCTACTCTAACCGAATTGCCCCCTTGCTTCTCAGCTACCAGAATAAAAGGGAGAGGTGTGAATTATTGAAAAGCGCAAAGCTCCGGTGAAAAATAGCTGACTGCAAATGAAGTTTGAACCCCAGGGAACACAGGAAGCAAGTAACAAAAGCAAATCTCTTTCCCCAGCGGCACTCAGGAGAGATTCGGCAAACTGAGGAAGCCTTTGATTTGATTTGATTTATGATTGTCACATTTATTTGTATACAGTGAAAAGAATTGTTTCTTGAGCGCTATACAGACAGAGCATACCGTTCATAGAGGAGGAAAGGAGAGTGCGCAGAATGTGGTGTTACAGTCTTAATTAGCGTGTAGAGAAAGATCAACTTAGTGAGAGGTAGATCCATTCAAAAATCTGACGGCAGCAGTTCTGGAGTCGGTTGGGATGTGTCCTCAGTGCATTACTCCACATCTTTGGAGTGAACTCAGGGGCTGCGGCTTTTGCAGGAGCACGGTGTAAGCTTAGGAGGGAGGCTCGAGCAACCACTTCCTGCTCAGAAGCCCTGTAGGCACTGTAGAGCTCAGGGTGTGCTGCATGGTTAGAGATAAGTGGCCACAACGTTCCTGCCCCTGATGTGCACAGCAGGACTTCATTCAGGAAACGAAGCCACAAGACCAAGGCCAAAACACCCATTTGCCTGCAATAGGTAGAGCTTTTCTAACTCCTGGTCTAGTGCGAGATCTTGCGGATTGGTTCGGCAACAATAATCTCTCCCTCAATGTCAACAAAACAAAGGAGATTGTCATCGATTTCAGGAAGGGTAAAAGAGAACTTGCCCCTGTCTACATCAATGAGGATGAAGTAGAAAGGGTCGAGAGCTTCAAGTTTTTAGATGTCCAGATCACCAACAATCTTTCCTTGTTTCCCCCATGCCAAGACTATAGTTAAGAAAGCCCCACCAACGCCTCTACTTTCTCAGAAGACTAAGGAAATTTGGCATGTCAGTTATGACTCCCACCAACTTTTACAGATGCACCATAGAAAGCGTTCTTTCTGGTCGTATCACAGCTTGGTCTGGGCTCCTGCTCTGTCCGAGGCTGAAGGAACTACAAAAGATCATGAATGTAGCCCAATCCATCACGCAAACCAGCCTCCCATCCATTGACTCTGTCTACACTTCCCACTTCCTCAGTAAAGCAGCCAGCAAAATTAAGGCCCCCACACACCCCAGGTACTCTCTCTTCCACCTTCTTCCATCAGGAAAAAGATACAAAAGTCTGAGGGTATGTACCAACCGACTCAAGAACAGCTTCTTCCCTGCTGCCATCAGACTTTTGAATGGACTTACCTTGCATTAAGTTGATCTTTCTCTATACCCTAGCTGTGACTGTAACATTGCATTCTGCACCCTCTCATTTCCTTCTCTATGAATGGTATGTTTTGTTCGTATAGCACGCAAGAAACAATACTATTCACTGTATGTTAATACATGTGACAATAATAAATCAAATCAAACTGCACAGCCCAGGGATAGACCTGGGGGGATGAGTGCATGGACATGAAGAGTTATACTGGCCTCGGCAAGAGTTTCAGCACCAATTTTCCAAATGAAGCCCCTTCTACAAAGGAGATCACCTGGCTATTGGGTGGGATAGAGTAGGAGTGTATATATTATGGCACAGAATGGTTTGAGATATTTGAAGATGAAAAGGTGCAAGACTCTGGTTAGGCCACATTTGGAGTATTGTGTACAATTCTGGTTGCCACACTACCAGAAGGATGTTGATTCATCGGAAAGGGTGCAGAAGAGACTTACCAGGATTTTGCCTGGTTTGGAGGATCTGAACTACGAAGAAAGGTTGGAAAAATTTGAATCGTTTTTGTTGGAGGGTCGGAGGATGCGGGAGGATCTGATAGAGGTTTACAAGATTCTGACAGGCTTGAATGGAGCGGATAATCAGAGTTTTTCTCCCAGGGTCGAAGGGTCAATTACTCGAGGACATAGGTTGAGAGGGAGACGGAGAAAGTTTAGAAGAGATATAAGGGACAATTTTTTAGGAGAGATATGAGGCTAGTGAATGCCTGAAACGCGCTGCCAGAGGAGGTTGTGGAAGCAGATTCTATAACTACATTCAAGAGGTATTTAGATAGATACAGGAATAGAGGGATATGGACCATGTGGTGGCAAGAGAATATTAGGGAGACATCAGTGTCAGCACGGACTTGGTGGGCCGAAGGGCCTGTTCCCGAGCAGCGCTGTTCTTTAATTCACAATCGTGTGGGGAACAGGCTGGATGGGCCAGTGCCATCTCCACCCGTTGGTTAGTGTCTGTAAGCTCGAGACGGGTCGTTTTGGGTACATACGGAAACGGTGCCTTCCAAGGTAGTGGTCAACACGCCTCTCAGTGCCATGACTGTCCACGGCAACACGAACAGATCGAGAAAACAGCCCCACTGTCGTTACCTGGTGAACAGTCCCAAACCCATCTCGGGGATTCAGTTTTGAACGGATGATACGGTGAAATTGTAATCGCCAGCGCCACATCTGGTTACCGCACCAGACCAAGAAACAGCTGGCCCACATTGCAACAGCTGGGTCTGCACACCCAGTCATTAACAATTCACTCTCCAAGGGCTTCATTTAACTTCAGACTGGGAATACTGTCGATTTATAAGAATAGTTGTGCTAAGTGACAGGAGACAGAATCCCTACAGCGCAGAAGGCGGCCATTCAGCCCATTGATTCTGCACCAACTCTCCGGCAGAGCATCTTACTCAGGTCCTAACCTGTAACTCCACATTTTTACCCTGCTAATCCCCTAACCTACACATTTTTGGACACTAAAGGGGCAATGTAGCACGATCAACCCACATAGCCCACAATTCTTTTGACATTAAGGGACAATTTAACATGACCAATCCACCCAACCTACACATTTTTGGACCCTAAGGGGCAATTTACCACAGCCAATCCATCTAACCTGCACATCTTCTGACACTAAGGGACAATTCAGCATGACCAATCCACTTACCCACACATCTTTGGACCCGAAGGGGCAATTTAGCATGTCCATCCACCTAACCTACACATCTTTGGACTGTGGGAGGAAACCAGAGCACGCAGAGGAAACCCACGCAGACATGGGGAGAACGTGCAGACTCCACACAGACAGTGACCCAAGCCAGGAATCGAACCTGGGTCTCTGGTTCTGTAAGGCAGCAGTGCTAGCCACTTTAAGGGGACGATCGTTTAAGGGCCATGTGATCGGGAAGGACCCAATGGCGAAGCTGTACGGGAGGGCATGCATCCTGGGATGGAGAGGAACCTCAGTTGGAGCCAGGGAGGAGGAGAGAGTAGGCATGTATTGCAGCTCAGGTCCTATCCCATAACTCCACATTTTTACCCAGCTAATCCCCTAACATTTTTGGACACTAAAAGGGGCAATGTAGCACGACCAATCCACCTAACCCACAATTCTTTTGACATTAAGGGACAATTTAACATGATCAATCCACCTAACCTACACAATTTTGGACCCTAAGGGGCAATTTACCATGGCCAATTTACCTAATCTGCACACCTTGTTTATCTTGTTTCTATATATACTATTGTTAATCAATCAATTATTACTTGAAGCCACAGCTAGTTAACTTCAACTCCAATAGAGCAATCCTTTATTGAGTACAGGTATAATATTAATTCAGATTTACTGTTGCGTGTTCCTCAGGCATCACCGCAACTGAAACAAAACTGCTACTTGCAAGGTATTGGGAATACAGCATTAGACAGGCACGAGTGCTTATAAGTGTTTCACTGAACAACATTGCGCATGTCATTGCTGTTACAAATTCCGCTGACCAGAATAAAACTCTGGAATGAAGCCGCAGAATTTTAAATGCTATATTCCAACGCCCTGAGGGGAGATGGGGGAGCGGGGGGAACATGGGTGGGAATAATGAAAGAAAAAGTAGAAAGGGAGAAACCATCCTCCAAGCTGAGAACTTTGCAACAAGAATTTACAATTACCCCAGGAAAATAATTGATTTGATTTGATATTGTCACATGTATTAGTACAGTAACAAGTCTCACAACACCAGGTTAAAGTCCAACAGGTTTATTTGGGAGCAAAAGCCACAAGCTTTCGGAGCGCTGCCCCTTCATCAGGTGATGAAGACCCGATGAAGGAGCAGCGCTCTGAAAGCTCGTGCTACCAAATAAACCTGTTGGACTTTAACCTGGTGTTGAGAGACTTCTTATTGTGCCCACTCCAGTCCAATGCCAGCATCTCCACAACATGTATTAGTATACAGTGAAAAGTATTGTTTCTTGCACATGATACAGAGAAAGCATGCCGTTCATAAAGAAGGAAAAGGAGAGAGCGCAGAATGTAGTATTACAGTCATAGCTAGGGTGTAAAGAAAGATCAACTTAATGCGAGGTAGGTCCATTCAAAAGTCGGACAGCAACAGGGAAGAAGCTGTTCTTGAGTCGTTTGGTATGTGACCTCAGACTTCTGTATCTTTTTCCTGACAGAAGAAGTTGGAACAGAGAATGTCTGGGGTGCGAGGGGTCCTTAATTATGCTACGCTGAGGCAGCGAGAAGTGTAGACAGAGTCGATGGATGGGAGGTTCGTTTGTGTGATGTGATAACCCCCAGAATTTGCGTGGGGAAGTGACTGACCTCCCACTGGAGGGATCGAATAGGAGCTCCCTAGGGATTGGTAATTACCAGGTGGAGCTCGTATATCGAGCCCTTTATAAAGCAGGCCCCTGAGTGGGTCCATCATTGCATTATCGTGGTTGAGACTTGTGTGTGGTCACCACAAGCTTGTGGGTTTGCTTTACTTTATTTTGTGCAATAAAGCACAATACGTTTACAGCCGACTCCACTTATAATAACTATATAACAAGACACTATCTGCTTGTTGTGTGCCATACTCCAGTACTGTCAGTCTCCATTAGAGTTAGAGGATAATCAAGAACCCATGCGACAGCACGAATGTGGAGTCTCATTTTGTCAGGTTTTAATTGTTGGTGGAGGTCTTAACAGTACAAAATTTAAAATTAAAGGATTTATTTTTAATTTCCTCTCTGTCTTTCTCTCGATTAATCCAAGCTTTCTTTTAAAGTTTATTTATTAGTGTCACAGGTAGGTTTACATTAACACTGCAATGAAGTTACTGTGAAATTCCCCTAGTTGTCACACTCCAGCGCCTGTTCGGGTACACTGAGGGAGAATTTAGCACGGCCAATGCCCCTAACCAGCACGGCTTTCAGACGAAGGAGGGAAACCGGAGCATTCAGAGGAAACCCTCGCAGACACGGGGAGAATGTGCAGAGTTCACACAGACGGTCACCCGAGCTGGGAATCGAACCCAGGTTCCTGGCACTGTGAGGCAGCAGTGCTAACCACTGTGCCACCCTAATTCTCACCTATTTCTTGTTCCATGCCAGGTTGTGACATTGAATTCACCCCGCTCTAATTTACACTTACTTCTCAGTCAGTGCGCTGTTTATTTTGCAAAGCTTCAATCTGATCACAGAGATGTAGAGACGCTTGCCTCATTCACTCAGGTCTCAGATGCTGCAACTTTGTGGTTTTACTGAGCAAAGACATAATGTAACACTGAGAACATACAAGGACAAGTTGACCCAGTGGCAAACGTCATTAGATTCACTCCTGCAGCACGTTACGCTCCCTCTTTTAAGCATAAAGACAAATAAATGAGGCTTTGGGCGGCAGGGAGGCGATACTGCTGCCTCACTGAGCCAGGGAGCCGGGTTCAATTCCAGGCCTCGAGTGACTGTCTTTGCGGAGACTGCACGTTCTCCCCGTGTCTGCGTGGGTTTCCTCTGAGTGCTCTGGTTCCCTCCCACAGTCCAAAGATGTGTGGGTTGGGTGGATTGGCCGTGCTAAATTGCCCCTTAGTGTCCACAGACATGTAGGTTAGGTGGATTAGCCATGGTGAATTAACTCTTAGTGTCCAAAGATGTGAACATTAGGGGATTTTGTTGGGTAAATATGTGGGGTTATAGGGATGGGGTGGACCTGGGTAAGATGCTCTTTCGGACAGTTGGTACAGGCCCGATGGGCCAAATGGCCTCTTTCAGCACTGTTGGGATTCTGTGAGGATTTGCATTCTCACAGCTAAGGGCACCTGACGTGGATTTACTTCTGATGGTTTCTTAACTCAATGATTAATCTTTGCAGATGCTACTCTGATAGGATCGAAAATTTTACCACCTGCATGAACTGCTCAGTTATTATGATAGGTTTATTTTTAAATTTATTTGTTACTGTCACTAGTGGGCTTGCATTAACACTGCAATGAATTTACTGTGAAAATCCCAGTGGCACAGTGGTTAGCACTGTCGTCTCACAGCACTAGGGATCTGGGTTCAATTCCGGCCTCGGGTGACTGTCTGCGTGGGGTTTGCACATTCTCCCCGTGTCTGCGTGGGTTTCCTCCGGGTGCTCCGGTTCCCTCCGTACTCCAAAGATGTGTGGGATAGCTAGACTGGCCATGCTAAATTGCCCCTTAATGTCAGGGGGATTAGCAGTGTAAATAGATGGGGTTACAGGGATAGGGAATGGGTGGGATTGTCAGTGCAGGCTCAGTGGGCTAAATGGCCTCCTCCTGCACTGTAGAGATTCTATGACTCTAAAACTACGACGCGCAAAAGAAGTTTCAGCAGGGAAATAGTTACACTAAACCAATTCCCACATAGGGATACGGTGAGGAAGAGGTTTTACGACATCATTTGTTGGATGAATGGATTCTGAAAGTCAATGACTCCTCTTCTCTCCCAACTGGCACAGCACTTCATTCCACAGGTACTCAGTGAACGTGCGAGGAATCACCTGCGGTGCGCTGAACTCGGTCAAAAAGAAACAGGGACAAAGTGAGGTCCTTCTCGCTGCTGAACCAGGGCCCCAAGGAGGCGAACTCACTCATTCTCACCAATGGCTACACAAAGTCACGCCGCCCACATTCCACTTTTAAATACAACCTTCCCTAGAAACCACATCTAAAATTAATCGAGTGTCGAATCAAGTCCCATTTCCCACCAGTGAGAGAAGTGGGTCAATAAGAGAGGCAAGGCCAGCCAGCAATGACAATATTATACAAGCAGCGGGAATCATTTCAAAGGAGCAATAAGTAAGGAAAATACTTAATCCCATCCCCACCCAGACACTTCCCAACACAACAGAAGCCTCTAGGCTCTAGAACAAACTACGTCAATGCTTTAATCTGAATCAGGATGGGGAGATGCCAGTGTCGGACTGGGGTGGACACAGTAAGATGACTCACAACACCAGGTTTAAATCCAACTGGTTTATTTGGAATCACGAGCTTTCGGAACGCTGCTCCTTCATCAGATGAGAGGTAGGTTTCCCAAACACGGCATATAGAGACTGGAGTTTCTGTCTGTCCATAAACAGAGCTTTGTATATATAGGTCTATATAATGCCGTGTTTGTGAGACCTCCTCTCCAACCACCTGATGAAGGAGCAGTGCTCCGAAAGCTCGTGATTCCAAATAAACCTATTCGACTTTAACCTGGTGTTGAGAGATATTTTGTTTTAATCTCAATCAACACTCGAGAAAACTCTCAGGCTGACTAGAATCAGACCCTGCATAAAAGACGGATGCTTTAGTGATGCACTTGTATGTCTCCTCACACAGCAAGACAGAGGGGGCAAAACAGTGGTGAACATTTCTTACAGGAGAATACGAACAACACACTTAGAAACAAATCTGGTAACTTGAATACCCCAGCGGGGAGTTAGAAACTATAAACTAATGTATGTTCGAAGTTGGATTGGGGTTCTGCAAAGCAAACTCTCCGTTTCACAGTAAAACTTGAAACTCTTGTACGCAAGCTCTCGGGCTTTTATCATGTTGATATGGAGAAATCTCCGCACTATATTTCACAGGGATTGCAGGATACAATACAGCAAAGCTGTCAAAAATAGAACCATAGAAATTTTTTACAACAGGAGGCCATTCAGCCCCACTATGTCCATGCCAGCCTGAGGATACCCAGACGCCCTTTCTAAACCCATCTTCCTGCACCGAGCCCTTAATCCTGGAGCTTACAGCAACTAAGGACGCAGATCCAGGTACTTTTTAAAAAAGAGTTAAGCATCTCCGCCTCCATCACCAATTCAGGCAGAAAATTCCAGACATCCACCATCCTCTGCATAAAAAAATGTTCTTCCTCATGCCCCCTCTACACCAGTATTCTGAATTTACGTCCCCTGGTTTGAGAATTCTCCACCAAAGGAAACAATTTTATTCTGTCCACTCTCTCTCTTCCCCTCAATTCTGTGCACCTCAATCAAGTTACCCCTCAGCCTTCTAAAGACAACAACCCAAACCTATCCAATTTCTCCTCATAGCTACACTTTTCTAGCCCTGGCAACATTCTTGTGAAGTGGAGACGCCGGTGTTGGACTGGGGTAAACACGGTAAGAAGTCTGACCACACCAGGTTTAAGTCCAACCGATTTATTTGATAGTAAACTCACAAGCTTTCGAGGTTCGCCCCTTCGTCAGGTGAAGAAGGGGGCAAACCCCGAAAGCTTGTGAGTTTACTATCAAATAAATCGGTTGGACTTAAACCTGGTGTTGTCAGACTTCTTACAACATTCTTGTGAACCTCCTTTGCACTCTCTCCGAAGTAATTATGTCCTTCCTGGAATACGGTGACCGGAGCTGCACATAATACTCCAGTTGTGGTCACACCAGTGTTTTATACAATTCCAACATTATATCCTTATTTTTATATTCTATACCTCTGACAATGAAGGAGAGCATTCGATATGCCTTCTTTATAACCTCGAGCTACTGCCTTTAGGGACAGTGAATCTGTTTTCTCGGAAGGGGATGGAGGGAACACTACAAAATGTATTAATAAATAGCAGGCTTCAAACGACCTTTGAACACAGAGGTGCAAATGATCTCACCTGTCAGGCAGCTTCTTGCCCCCTCCACCCCCCCCAAAGAAAGAGATGAGCCTTCCCCCCCTTCTCTCATGGGGTGTCCCGAGGTACAGTCCCACAGGCAAGAGGAGTCCTGGAACACTCTGGGGATCCCATTCAGTAGGGGGCGTGTTGCTCAACTTTCTAAACCACGATAGACGTCACAAACCAACTCAAACCCTTGCCCATTGACGCAGGAGTCACCCGAATGGGGGTCAGAAGGAAGATCTTGGCCTGATTTCCACTCTTGTGGCCCAAGTTGTTGGCGCCATTTGTCAGAACACACTGTCACCCAGCAGACGCCAACCAGACGCAGGAGAGTGCCTGGCGTGTTTGCATTCATAGGTCGGAATTTTACTGGCACGCCCTTCCCAATTCCGGAGGCGGGCGAGGCTCAGAGAATGGTATTCTCCATTAAACTCGGGCGGGGACCATACGAACACAGGGTGGATGCGCTGGTAAAATTCTATCCATTGAGTCATAGAGGTTTACAGGATGGAAACAGGCCCTTCGGCCCAACTTACCCATGCTGCCCTTTTTTCCCGTTAAGCTAATCCCAATTGCCCACATTTGGACCATATCCCTCTATATCCATCTTACCCGTGCAACTATCTAAATGCTTTTTAAAAGACAAAATTGTACCCATCTCCACTACCACATCTGGCAGCTTGTTCCAGACACTCACCACCCTTTGTGTGAAAAAACTGTCCCCCTGGACACTTTTGTTTCTCTCCCCTCTCACCTTAAACTGTGCCCTCTAGTTTTAGACTCCCCTACCTTTTGGAAAAGATGTTGACTATCTACCTTATCCACGTCTCTCTCTATTTTGTAAATCTTTATAAACCACTCCTAAGCTCCAGGGAAAAAAGTCCCAGTCTATCCAGCCTCTCCTTACAACTCCAACCATCAAGTCCCAGTAACATCCTAGTCAATCTTTTCTGCATTCTTTCTAGTTTAATAGTATTCTTTCTACAACAGGATGACTGGAACTGTACACAGTATTCCAAGGGATGCCTTACCAATGCCTTGTACAACTTCAACAAGACGTCCCAACTCCTGTATTCAATGTTTTGACCGATGAAACCAAGCATGCCGAATGCCTTCTTCACCACTCTGTCCACCTGTGACTCCACTTCCAAGGAGCTATGAACCTGTATCCCTCGATCTCTTTGTTCTATAACTCTCTCCAACGCCCTACCATTGACTGAGTAAGTCCTGCCCTCGTTCAATTAACCAAAATGCATCGCCTCACGTTTATATAAATTAAACTCCGTCTGCCATTTGTCAGCCCACCTGACTCTGTACTTCCGTCCTCCACCCCACAGTAAGCCGATGGGCAAGGAAAATACAGAACCTCTTCTAAAAATTTGTTAGTGTCACAAGTCGACTTACATTAACACCTCAATGAAGTTACTGTGGAAATCCCCTAGATGCCACACTCCGGCGCCTGTTCGGGTACACTGAGGAAGAATTAAGCATGGCCAATGCTCCCTAACCAGCACGTCTCCCAGACTGCGGGTGGAGCCTGGATCCCTGGCACCGTGAGGCAGCAGTGCTAACCACCGTGAAATCTACTGGACAGTATTGAGAACGGTTCAGCCCTTTTTTTTCCATCTGTACGTTGATAGATCCGTGACGCCCCTCGTACAGCCAATTATATAAGTCTTGGCGCAGGTCAGGCCGTCAAACCGGGGACGGCGATGTGATTACCTTTTCGGACTGTGGGAGGAAACCGGAGCACCCACAGGGAACCCATGGGGCGAACGTGCAGACTCCAGAGTGACCCAAGCCGGGAATCGAACTGGGGGTCCTCCTTAAGTTAGGTCAAGTTAATCCGTAAAGTAAACGTTTTGAACTCAGATCCCAGCACAAGTACTTCAAGTTCAGGCAGGCAGTGTGAGTAATGCACAGCAATTCAATGCACTCCCCGTACAACAGAAGTCACAGTTGCGTTGTTTCGTCTGCTTTTCTCAGACAGATGTTTGCGACCGGTTACACTGCGCAATGTCTGGCAGCCGTACTCGATTCACCTTTCAAAGCAAAACACTCTTATCTGTGTTTAATATCATTATGTACTCTGTCTTAATTTGACACCACTGACAAACTCAATTAGCCAAGCACTTTAATGATGCCTGCTCTCTTCCTACAGTCCCCATCTCCCGGGCCCTCCCGCTGCTCCGAGGGTAACACGTTGTCAACACCGGATAGATCCTGATTTACAGCAACCACAAGGCACAGCCGAGGCAAATCTCACCGACGGCCAAACTAATTACGCTGAAATATGCTCACAGAAATCTGCGCAGGCTGTTTAATAACACAGATGACATATTGTTCCGCTTGAAGGAACCCATTATTAATGTGGCACAGGAATGAAATTGACATCTTTAAGTTCTGAAAACTAAGTGTCTCACCAAAACGTCAATTTTGCACAAAATGGAACAACGAGATGCATATGCAGGACTAATTTGCCACCAGTTCCCATCCCTTTTTTTAAGAAAAAGTTTATTAGTGTTACAAATAGGCTTACACACTACGAAGTCTCACAACACCAGGTTAAAGTCCAACACATTTATTCGGAATCACGAGCTTTCAGAGCACTGCTCCTTCATCAGGTGATTAATAAATAAAGTCCAACAGGTTTATTCGTCACAAGTAAGGCTTACATTAACACTGCAATTAAGTTACTGTGAAATTCCCCTAATCGCCACACTTTGGTGCCTGTTCGGGTCAATGCAACTAACCAACTTCTTACTGTACCCTCCATCGTCCTACGCCAGCGTTTCCACAGCATACATTAACACTGCAATGAAATTACTGTGAAAATC
This sequence comes from Carcharhinus amblyrhynchos, assembly GCF_965287045.1. NCBI lineage: Eukaryota > Metazoa > Chordata > Chondrichthyes > Carcharhiniformes > Carcharhinidae > Carcharhinus > Carcharhinus amblyrhynchos. Next base: position 73,586,870 of record NC_137337.1, on the reverse strand, counting down.
CCCTAGTCGCCACACTCCGGTGCCTGTTCAGGTACACCGAGGGAGAATTTGGCACGACCCCAGCGCACATAACCAGCACGTCCTTTGGACTGTGGGAGGAAACCGGAGCATCCGGAGGAAACCCCACGCAGACGTGGGGAGAACATGCAGACTCCACACAGACAGGGACCCAAGCTGGGAATTGAACCCGGGTCCCTGGCGCTGCGAGGCAGCAACGCTAACTACTCTGCCACTGTTTTATGACATTATTATAAAATTCACTGAGCTTGTTTCTTTACGGTTGAGTGCATGGTACCAGTGACTCCACTTAGTGCAGTGACTGTAAAACACTTCAGATGGTCTGAATTTGTGGAAACGATGTATAGACGCCCACTATCTGCAAGACACAGGTCAGGAGTGTGATGGAATACTCTCCACTTGCCTGGACAAGCGCAGCTCCAACAATGGCACGGGTGGCACAGTGGTTAGCACTGCTGCCCCACAGCTCCAGTGACCCAGGTTCAATTCTAAGTTAGTCCCAATTGGGAAAATACCCACTCTACTATTACCTCTGTCAACCTGTTCCAGAGAATCACCACCCTGTGCGTGAAAAAATTGCTCATCTGAACCTTTTATATCTCTCCACTCTCACCTTAAACCTATGCCCCTCTAAGTTTCAGATTCCCCTAAAGCCAATGGGTGGGATTGTCTGACGACGTCCAGGCCCGCCTCCTGCTGCAACTGAGAATTTTCCAGCCAAAACTCCATTCAGGAGCAGCGGCGAGAGTGGAGATTTCCAGTGGACGTTTCAAAAGGCCTAACCTCAACCGAGACACAGCGTGGCTTCCAGACAGAGGAAACGCAAAGTTTCAGACCGGGATTTCATAATCTTGCCGGGGCAAGACCCGGGAAACGCCACCCGAGGCCAAAGGAGAATTCCGTTTTGGGAGGCGCGCGTGCTCGGATTCCGGGATGGGCGTGGCAGTAAAATTCCGGCCTTTGTTTCAATAATTCCACCTTGAAGCGAGGAATAATTCACCGCGAGGAAACAGCAGAAGAGCATCACTTCTCGCACAGTGGCACGGTGAACAATTTTCATCTCAGTCGGCTCAATTGAAGGCAGTTTTTCATTTTAAGAGCTGTGGTTCCAGGTTCAATTTGCTCCTGCTGTGCTAACAGACACTGTTGTTTCCTACACAAAAGACACAGGGAGGCAGCTCCCACCTGCCTGGGGAAACATAAAGGATTGCAAGTACGGACTCTTCACTTAAAAGATCAATACCACCTCAGTGGAGGAGCTTCAAAGACTGAGTTACCCAAAAACAGCAAGCTCTCGGCAATGTTGTATGAGAAGATTTTCTTCCAACGGCCGCTGGTCACTGCTCTAACATTTCACCCAACAGTCTTCCTGGCTCTCTCAGTGACACTCATACAGATGAGCTTGGGTGGCCCAGTGGGTTAGCACTGCTACCTCACAGCGCCAGGGTCCCGGGTTCGATTCCCGGCTCGGTCGCTGTCTGTGGGGAGTCTGCACGTTCTCTCAGTGTCTGCGTGGGTTTCCTCCGGGCGCTCCGGTTTCCTCCCACACTCCACAGATGTGCTGGTTAGGCGGATTGGCCATGCTAAACTGACCCTAGCATCAGAGGGATTAGCAAGGTAAATATGTGGGGTTACGGGAATGGGTGTGATCGGTGCAGGCTCAATGGCCTCCTCCTACACTGTAGGGATTCTATGATCTTTGCCAACAACCCGGCCACCCTTCAATTCCTTTTTATCTCCTTCATCTGAAGGGCTACCCCTTCCCTGCTGATGGAGTGAAGGGGAAGGTGGTGGACGGAGGGTGGTGAGCAGCGGGGCTGGGATAAAGAAATACCTAGAAGGGTGACACATTGGTTAGCACTGTTGCCTCGCAGCACCAGCGACCCGGGTTCGATTCTGGCCTCGGGTCACTGACTATGCTGAGCTTGGATGCGAGGCCTTGCATTTATTGCCCATCCCTAATTGCCCTCCATTTTAGAGGGCATTTGAGAGTCAACCACACTGCTGTGGGTCTGGGCATTAATAAGCCAGTTGGGTTTTTACTTCCATAGCTAATGGTTTCTTGGTCATCAGTAGACATTTAATTCCAGATATATATGGAATTCAAACTTCAACATCTGCCGTGGTGGGATTTGAATCCGGTTCCTCACAGTGTTACCTCTGGGTCTCTGGATAATTAGTTCGGTGACAGTATCACTACACCACTGCTTCCCCTTAATCTACATGGTGCTGCGTTCCATTGCGACCACACTTTATAATGGTCAGTGAATGGAAGTATTAGAATTGAACCTGAAGTGGTATCATTATAGGAAAACATTCTTTCTGGTTGTATTACAGCTCGGTCTGGGCTCCTGCTCTGTCCAAGGCTGCAAGGAGCTATAAAAGGACGTGAATGTAGCCCAAGCCGTCACGCAAACCAGCCTCCCATCCATTGACTCTGTCTACACTCCCCGCTGACTCGGAAAAGCAGCCGGCATAATTAAGGACCCCACACACCCCGGACATTCTCTCCTTCACCTTCTTCCGTCGGGAAAAAGATACAAAAGTCTGAAGTCAGGTACCAACTGACTCAAGAACAGCTTCTTCCCTGCTGCCAACAGACTTTTGAATGGGCCTGCCTTGCATTAAGCTGATCTTTTCTCTACACCCTAGCTATGACTGTAACACTACATTCTGCACTCTCTCCTTTCCTTCTCCATGAACGGTATGTTTTGTTTGTATAACGCACAAGAAACATTTTCCCCTGGTTTCTGTGACTATGGCTCATCTTTCATTCCCTCCCTCTGCAGTATAAATATCTCCCACTTTCTCTGCCTTTTAGCTTTGACAAAGGGTCACCTGGACTCGAAACGTCAGCTCTTTTCTCTCCTTACAGATGCTGCCAGACCTGCTGAGATTTTCCAGCGTTTTCTCTTTTGGATGCAAGAAACAATACTTTTCACCGTGTAATAATACATGTGACAGTAACAAAATAAAATCAAAATCTATAGTTAAAGGACTGGGCACAGTTCAGACCTGTGTGTTGACTGGTAGAGTTGATGGCGTGCGGCATTGCTGTGAGTCACAATAGCCCAGAAGCACAACCTTGTGGAATTGATGCTGTTTCTTGGCTAAAGAGAGACACAGGGCTTTTGGAAGTCACAGAGGAATTTACAATCTGCTTGCCCACCATGCAGGGTGAAGGACAGCAGATGTCACAGAGCTGCAATAGGGGGTAAAAAAACATGGCTAAAAATATCCGAGAGGAGCAAACTTCTCATTCATCAGGATAGATATAGCTTGCTGCCAACTTACACTGCATGTGGCCTGGGAGCTCTGTCTGCTTTGGTGGGAAGAGCCAAAAAGCACTCTGGAACCAACTGGCACTGCGAAATGTGCTCCATGATTAATGAGCAAAGCAGGCCCAAGGTCAAACTCATCAAATATAACATCTCCTAAATGGCTGCTGTTTAAAAAGGAGGAAGGGATTGAATATGGACTTTTGCCTCTGATTGTCCACTGGTCTTTACTGTGTCAGCGTCGTTGTGCTTCATGTGAGAAAGTCAGTCAGCTCTCAGTACTAATGTAGCATGATTACTGGTGGCGTACTGGGACTGTCACTGGTCTCATAATCCAGAGGCCCTGGGGACATGGGTTCGAATCCCACTGTGGCAGCTGGTGGAAGTGAAATTAATAAGTCTGGAATTATAAAGCTAGTCTCAGTAATGGTTCATTAATGCCTTTTGAGAGAAGGCAAGCTGCCATCCTTACCCAGTCTGGTCCGGCTGACATGTGACTCCAGGCCCACAGCAATGTGGTCAACCTTTAACTGCCTTCCAACATGGCGGAGCAAGCCACTCAGTTCAAGGGCAACCCAAGGATGAACAACAAATGTTGACCTCACCCAGCAATGCCCACATCCCATGAAAGAAAAGACAATGACTGACGTGCCACCTTCTTCAGGGGCAGTGCTCCCTGTCCGTGGGAAGTAGCAGGGTGTGTGAGGCAGGTTTCTGTTTCCATGCTGCCGGTTGGGAACTGTGCTGATTGCTTATAGACCCCTGGTTGCCTCGCTCAGCAGCTGTTTAGATACAAATGCAGAGGAGCAGCGACACCGAGTCTCATTTAATCTTCACTCTACATTAACACACACACTCGCCGTCCTAGCAGGAAACCCACTAACGCCTCTACTTTCTCAGAAGACTAAGGCACCACACTCCGGCGCCCGTTCGGGTACACAGAGGGAGAATTTAACATGGCCACTGCAGCTAACCTGCACACCTTCTGGGCTGTGGGAGGAAACCGGGGCACCAGGAGGTAACCCACACAGACACGGGGAGAATGTACAGACTCTGCACAGACGGTGACCCAAGCCAGGAGTTGAACCCAGGCCCCTGGCGCTGTGAGGCAGCAGTGCTGATCACTGTGCCACCCGGTCCGTAAATGATGAGTCGACAGACGGTACACACCATGAGATCCATTCTGGTGGCCATACTGGAGAGAAAATCAATTAAAATTCTAGATTTTTGCATTTGGCGATCAAATATTTATTGCCAATTACAGGGTGCAAACTTTAACTGATGGTCAAGCAGTCAACTGATTATTCTGCGTTGGTGTTGCCTGTTGCGTTACAAAACAATTCCTGTTCTGCCCAAGACCACAAGAAACTACAAAGGGTCATGAATGAAGTCCAGTCCATCCCGCAAACCAGCCTCCCATCCACTGACTCTGTCTATACTTCCCACTGCCTCCAAAGAGCAGCCAACATAATTAAGGACCCCACGCACCCCAGACATTCTCTCTTCCACCTTCTTCCGTTGGGAAAAAGATACAAAAGTCTGAGGTCACATCCCAACTGGCTCAAGAACAGCTTCTTCCCTGCTGTTGTCAGACTTTTGAATGGACCTACCTCGCATTAAGTTGATCTTTCTCTACACCCTAGCAATGACTGTAACACTATATTCTGCACTCTCTCCTTTCCTTCTCTCTGAATGGTATGCTTGTCTGTATAGCGTGCAAGAAACGATACTTTTCACTGTGTACAAATACACGTGACAATAATAAATCAAATCATATGTCAAACTGAAGTAGAACATGGGGTTAACTGCAGAAATTATTTGACGTTAGCAGGGTAGTAGACATTCGAGCTGAATGGGGACATCATTAGCCAAGACACAGAAGCCTGATATGACATTGCAAGCTGTCCTGTGGGTGCTGGTTTACACATTCAGCAATACAGACAAGATAAACACACACTCCAAACAGATTGCAAAGCATCACATTTACCTCTGAAAGGTTTTGTTAGTATGTGGTGGTTCTACAACTGCTGAAACAAATGACAGGCTTCTAATTGCTCAATTATTTTGAAAACTTTCAATAACTGCCGAATGGAGAAGGAAGAATCATTACAGAAGAATAACCCGAGGATCGGAACATGGGAATTAGGAGCAGAGTTTGGCTCTTTGAGCCTGCTCTGCCATTCAATCAGATGATCTCTCCCTGGTCTCAAATCCACCCCCCCCCCCAACCTGTTTCCCATATCCCCTTATCCCATTTTTTAAATCAGAAATATATCTATCTCCTTCTTGAAATCAATGATTCAGGCTCCACCACGCTCTGGGGCAGTGAGTTCCACAGATTCGCCCCCCTCTGTGAGTAGTTCCTCCTCATTTCAGTTTTAAGTTGACCACCTATACCTGTGACCTCTTGAACAGCTGTACCTGCGAAGCAAATGTACGCACAACCGAAGCTTGTGACCGTAAATAATAGATAAACTTTAAACTCCAGCAAATCCCACAAAATCTGAATACCTCATCACCTGGACATCAGATAAACCAACTTAACTCTGCGTCAACTCAAGGAGCAACATGATTTCTCCACCCAAAGAGATCTAGGGGTACAGGTTCACAGCTCCTTGAAAGGGAGTCATAGATAAACAGACTGATGAAGAAGGCACACTTGATTTCATTAATCAGAACATTGAATACAGGAGTTGGGACGTCTTGTTGAAGTTGTACAAGACATTGGTAAGGCCACACTTGGAATACTGTGTACAGTTCTGGTCACCCTATTGTAGAAAGGATATTATTAAAAGTGGAAAGAGCGCAGAGAAGGTTTACTGGGATGCTACCGGGACTTGATGGTTTGAGTTATAAGGAGAGGCTGAATAGACTGGGACATTTTCCTCTGGAGCGTAGGAGGCTTAGGAGTAATCTTTTAAAATAATGACGGACATAGGTAAGATAGATAGTCAACATCTTTTCCCAAAGGTAGGAGAGTCTAAAAGTAGAGGGCATAGGTTTAAGGTGAGAGGGGAGAGATACAAAAGAGTCCAGAGGGGCAATTTTTTCACACACAGGGTGGTGAGTGTCTGGAACAAGCTGCCAGATGTAGTAATAGAGGCGGGTACAATTTTGTCTTTTAGAAAGCATTTAGATAGTTACATGGGTAAGATGGGTATAGAGGGAAATGGGCCAAACGCAGGCAATTGGGACTAGCTTAGCCGAAGGGTCAGTTTCCATGCTATAAATGACTCGAAGCATTTTTTTTACTTTCCAGTACGACCACAGAGTTCAAAAAGGCAATCCCATGCTAAATCTTCAACACAAATAGCAAACTTTTATCAAATAACCTTAACACATCAGCTTCATCCAATGTGATTGAGTCAAGGGAAGCACTAACCCGCTTATTTTAAATGATTTAACACTTTCTCAAATTCCGGTGAGGAACTTCAGAGAAATGTGTGCAGACCAACACTGTGATAACAGCTATTATTGTCGTGTTGATTGGCAGCTTTGCGCTCATTGATTGCACATTTGGTTACAGTTCAGAACAGAAAGGCTATAGTTGAGATTGTACAAACCGATTGCTGATAGAACATTGAAAGTTGCAATGAGTTTCAGGATGCAGACAAAAAAAAAAATCACACTCGCTCAATGTAGTGTGACTGGTTCAATTTCATACGATCATAGAATCCTGATAGTGCAGAGGAGGCCATTCAGCTCACTGACTGCACCAACTCTCTGAAAGAGCATCTTATCCTGTCCTCCAGCCTATCCCCGTAACTCCACCACGGCCAATCCATCTAACCTGCACAGCCTTTGACATTAAGCGGCAATTTAGCATGGTCAATCTGTCTAATCTGTATATCTTTGGGCACTAAGAGGCAATTTAGCATGGCCAATTCATCTAACCTGCACATCTTTGGACACTAAGAGACAATTTAGCATGGCCAATCTATCTAATCTGCATATCTTTGGGCACTAAGAGGCAATTTAGCATGGCCAATCCATCTAATCGGCACATTTCTAAGCACTAAGGGGCAATTTGGCACGGCCAATCCATCTAACCTGCACATCTTTGGACACTAAGGGACAATTTAGCATGGCCAATCCATCTAACCTGCACATCTTTGGACACTAAGGGACAATTTAGCATGGCCAATCCATCTAACCTGCACATCTTTGGACACTAAGGGGCAATTTAGCATGGCCAATCCACCTAACCTGCACATTTCTAGGCACTAAGAGGCAATTTAGCATGGCCAATCTATCTAATCTACACATCTTTGGACACTAATGGCAATTTAGCATGGCTAATCCAACTAACCTGCATATTTTTGGACACTAAGGGGCAATTCTGCATGGCCAATCCACCGAACCTACACATCTTTGGACTGTGGGAGAAAACCGGAGCACCCAGAGAAAACCCATACAGACATGGGGAGAATGTGCAAACTCCACATAGACAGTGACCCGAGGCTGGAATCAAACCCTGGTCCCTGGCGCTGAGAGACAGCAGTGCTAACCACCGTGCTGCCCCTTGTAGGGGGCAGCTCATTTTTTTGTTTAAATTTGGATGATTGGATATTTAAAACCCTAAAGGAAACACTTCACTGTCAAATAGAAAACACCAATTTTGTCTCAATCTTGTTTAGTTTGGAAAGTGACCACACTTGAAGGCACTGAACAAGGGTTTTTGATTTTAATTCCAAAAATATTTGTGCAAACCAATTAGTCCCAACAGCGAATAAACTAACAAAAATGATCTTCAACCTCACTCACATAAACAAGTTGACTGTTTCAGTGCAAAATTAAAACAGGAAGCTGGCTCTTCTGCGGTCTAATGTCTAATTCCACCAAAAGGGGTCTCATGACCCAACTTTGACCCAAATTTCCATGATATTCCAAAAGTGGAAATGGGCCAAGAACTAACTGCTGCAATCCCATTCCCATGGCGACACAAGCCAAGTGCTGGATTACCCTCAGATCACAGCATCTCAGGGGGCCAAGTATTAGATAGCTGGAACGCAATGAAATTGGGTAAAAAGGAAACTGATGGGGGTTAAGCTGCATTGGGGGCTGGCGAGATGCAGACTAGCCTAGTAGCAGGGCGGAGCAGATACTCTGTTAAGCAAAGTGGAGACTGGAAGTCTAGGGACCCAAATCATAGCCATATCCAGTTGCAAAGCCGTGCTCTGTTACATAGTATCCTTACAGGGCAGAAGGAGGCCATCTGGCCCAACGAGCCTGCACCAACAACATTCCCATCCAGGCCCTATGCCCATAACCCCACATATTTACCCTGCTGATTTCTCCAACACTAAGGGGCAATCTAGCATGGCCAATCCACCTAACCCGCACAAATTCAACAACTTCAGATTATTTCCTCTACCCCACCTTGTCTCCCTTTGTTTTCATTCTATTTTATTTAATTTTTTTTTACTGTTCGCTACCTTTTATTTCTTTGAGGTCTTTGTTTATTTTTCTCCCCCTTCCCCCTACATCATCCTTCTTCCCTTACTTTCTCTTCCCCCTCCACTTCCCCTTTTCTACATTCTACCTCTGTCCCATTTTTGCCACCCCCCAACAACATCTCCATCTGTCACAGCTTCTCTGCCATCTGTTCTCCCTTTATTCTCTCTGTGGACAGCTATCAGCAGTCTTTCCCCTGGTTTCCAAGGTTATGACTCATCTTTCATTCCCTCTCCCTGAAATATAAACGTCTCCCACTTTCTATGCCATTTGGCTTTGACAAAGGGTCATCTGGATTCGAAACGTCAGCTTTCTCTCCTTATAGATGCTGCCAGACCTGCTGAGATTCTCCAGCATTCTCTCTTTTGGCTGCACATCTTTGGACTGTGGGAGGAAACCCACGCAGACACGGGGAGAACGTGCAGACTCCACACGGACAGCGAGCCGAGCTGGGAGTGGAACCCGGGTCCCTGATGCTGTGAGGCAGCAGTGCTAACCACTGTGCCATACAGCTGCCGTCAAACTGTGATGCAGAAAAGCAAGGAGAAAAGCAAGGTTATGCCCCCAGAGATTCTGCTCTAAACTAGAAGAAAGTTTCCCCAAAGGAAAGCTACAGGTCCTGTGTGATAATTATTTGCTGGATTTGGCGCAGAGTGTTAAAACCTATCGGATGTTGTTTGGGGAAAATGTATTCTCAGAGTTTAGCAAAGTAGATAAATTTGGATTTAAGAGTACTTCAAGTGTACAGACTGGGTGACTATGATTGCAGTTAATTGTAAATGCAGTTCTGTACTGTTGCATGTTTTAAACTTCGATAAGCATTTTTTTGTCATTTGAATATTTACTGACTCCTCTCCTCCCCAGATTTCATCCGTTTTCTCACAGTTTTTCCAAATTGCAAAAAAAAGAATAGTTAAGAATCAGCATTCCAAGTTTCCCTTCTGGGATCTGGGATGATCTCACTTTGAACATCAGCAGCAATGCAAACAGGGTTCAAAAACACTACGCGTGACTCGATCATTGCTGATCTCTGGTGTCTCCAGTTTCAATTCCAATTCCTCAGGGAAGGAGCTGCTAAGGGGAAGGCCCACATTAGGGATGGAACCAGCTCTCTGCATCCTTATATGGTTTGCTTTAGTTACAAGACTTCATTTTAAGGTATTTAGGCCGATGTAACTAATTGGGTTAAGTTTTGCAGCTAACCAGACTCAAAACTCATGCTGGGAATTTTGGGTTGAGCTTAGATTAGACTACATTTGAAGAAGTGTTCTAAGCAGAAATGGTTTCTTGTTAGAAACAAGCTTTCATGGTTACAGCTGCCAATTGTTTATGTTAGTTGAGGGCTATGTGTGCCCAGCTTTCTCATACTACGGATAATCAAAAAGTTATAATGAGCTATTTGATTTGATTTATTGTCGTCACATGTATTCGCATACAGTGAAAAGTATTGTTTCTTGCGCTCTATACAAAGCATACCGTTCATAGAAAAGGAAACTAGACAGCGCAGAATGTAATGTTACGCTCATAGCTAGAGTGTAGAGAAAGATCAACTTAATGCAAGGCAAGTCCAAACAAAAGTCTGACAGCAGCAGGGAAGAAGCTGTTCTTGAGTCGGTTGATGCATGACCCCAGACTTTTGTATCTTTTTCCTGATCGAAGATGGTGGAAGAGAGAACGTCCAGGGATGGTGGGGTCCTTAATTATGCTGGCTGCTTCTCCGAGGCAGCAGGAAGTGTAGACAGAGTCAATGGATGGGAGGCTGGTTTGCATGACAGATTGGGCTATGTTCATGACCTTTTGTAGTTTATTGCGGTCTTGGGCAGAGCAGGAGCTCATACCAAGCTAAGATACAACCAGAAAGCTTTCTATGATGCATCCGTAAAAGTTGGTGAGAGTCATAACTGACACGCCAAATTTCCTTAGTATTTTGAGAAAGTAGAGGTGTTGGTGGTCTTTCTTAACTATAGTGTCGGCATGGTTGTATACTGTTATTTGTATTCAGTTGTGCTAAATCCTGTACAAGTTCACATCTGTATTGGAACCAGCTTTCTGGGGCCCCTCTCTCTCACTTCTCTCTCTTTTCTTACTCCAATAAATCACTCTCTTTCATTTCTGTCTGTTAATCAATAAAAGAGGTTCTACTTCGGACCAGCTTTGCCTACGTCTATTCTAAGAAGAAAACAGATCCTAAAACGGTCAACTAAATTGTGGCACACGTAGGCCTGGATAAGCTGACAACACGTTGGGAATCCTCCAATAACCTCAGACCCGAGTCAATGCAGGGGAGGGAGGAAAGGAAGCAGAAACTCCAGTCCCCCCAAAGTCAGAAGTCCACAACTGCTTCAGAGGAGGGAGACACCAACTGGGAGAAGGAACGAGCACTTATCTTACCCAAATTTGTTTTATGTCAGCTGGTAAATGACTTATTAATTTTTGCAATTCTCCCAAAGTGCAGCTTAAAGCACATGCTTCCCACTGGGAGCTCCTGGAAGTATATGTCTGAACAATCTAAAGTGATGAAGAAAAGGCTTTGACGCAGTGAACAATAATAACCCTGTGCGCACGACAGAAATAATTAATTGGCGTACTGCCTTAAACCGGTGGCTACGAGATAGCAATTATATACGATGATCACCAACAAACAGGTGAAAGCTTCCCCCCATCACAAGTAACAAACAACCTGAAACGAGATGAGTTGCTTTTGATCGTGGGTCTCGGAACAGGCAATAGAGTTCGAACGACTGCAGCGCAAACACAAGCCTGTACGTTGCTAATGAGATGAACACAGTGAGGGAGGAACAAATTAATTGAGGCAGCATCGAGATACAGAGCCACGCCAAACCAATGGTGAAGAACAAAGAGCCTGCCATGATTCTCTAAGGGTTCAGCTTTCCTCCATTCACAAAGGAATACTTCTTTTTTTATTAGTGTCACAGGTAGGCTTACATTAATGCTGCAATGAAGCTCACTTTCCAGAACAAGTGATTCATGTTGCGTACATCTTATTTGCCGTTAGGAGAAACACAAGTTTCAATCAATGCCGAGGAATTGGGTCTGTTTCGCGGCTGCTTTCACAGTTTATTTATCAGTCACACAAGTAAGGCTTACATTAACGCTGCAATGAAGTTACCGTGAAAATCCCCTCGTCGCCACTCGTTTGGGTACACTGAGGGAGAAGTTAGCACGGCCAGAGCACGTGTCTTCCGGACTGTGGGAGGAAACCGGAGCGCCTGGAGGAAACCCACGCAGACATGGGGAGAACGTGCAAGCTCCGGACAGACTGTCACCCAAGCCGGGAATCGAACCCGGGTCCCTGGCGCTGTGAGGCAGCAGTGCTAACCACCGTGCCGCAATACTCATGATTTGCCTTGATGCTATCCCAACTTATCTGTTCTTTCCCCATTGCGTTCACTGTACGAGCAATATGTCTTGTGTTCATAGAGTAGAAGCATTCATAGAACGAGGCCATTCGGCCCATCGAATCTGCACTGCTCTCCAACACAGTATCCCATTCTATCCCCACAACCCCACGCATTCACTCTGTTAATCCCCCTAACCTGTACATCTAGGGACACTAAGGGGCAATTTACCATGGCCAATCCACCTAACCCACACATCTTTGGACAATAGGAAGAAACTGGAGCACCTGGAGGAAACCCATACAGACAAGGGGAGAACGTTCAAATGCCAGACAGACAGGCCGGGATCAACTCAGGTCCCTGGCGCTGTGAGATCCACCGTGCTGTTTTAGGTGTTACTTCTTCCTGTATGGAAGATTCCATCTGTCAATTTACTGTGGCCAATCCACCTAGCCTGCATGTCTTTGGAGTGTGGGAGGAAACCCACGCAGACACGGCGAGAATGTGCAAACTCCGCGTGGACGGTCACCCGAGGCCAGAATCAAATCTGAATCCATGGCGCTGTGAGGCAGTGTGCTGCCCAGATTCCACCAAACATTCATACCAAATGGTGCCATTGCGTTCACTCACAGGCACTTTGAGAGGCCGTGGAGGCTGGTGTTTGATCGAATAGGGATTTCAGGCACTCACGCTCAGAGCGAATTCAATTCAGATTCTCCTTCACTTTGACAACAGAAAAAAAAAAGCTTTCAACCTCTTTGTTGGTGAGCATCATTCTTAATTGCTACCTACCAGCTATGTGATGTTATTAGCGCACCACGTTCGTGGTACATCAATTAATTAATTCTGTCTGCTGCACAGAGTTGTTACTCGGTGCATCGAAAGCCTTTACTCCCCACCCACCCCCCCCCGCCGCCTTTTCCAGACAATCAAACAAACATCCCTCGGAACGCCTGGATAATTAAGAATACACAAGTCCATTTGAACCGTGTGGATGTCAAAGTGATTTATCGCGAACGGTACTGGAAATGTTAATTATCTGTAGCACTCCGTTTGAAAAAGGTTGTGATTTTATATGGCCCTAAAATGGATGATTATTCGCACCTCTGTTTGTGCAAATAAATCCAAATTAGAAACAAAACAGGATCGAATGGAATGCAAATGACACAGGAAGCTGGAAATATCATACTCCATCTCCCAACAAATCTCTTGCTAACTTTATACATACTTTTCATCTCTCCCCCTTAATTTAGGCCCCGAATTGACATGAAGAAGGTGTTGCATTCAAATCTATCACAGCTTCTTGCACAGAACAATTGCTATTAATTAATTAAACGGAGCATCGCAACGTGTTTTTCAGTGAGATGTATACTTCAATTGAAAATTAATATCCAGAATGCAACTCCAAAGGGTGAAATTCAACTGCAAAAATAAGAACATAAGAACATAAGAAATAGGAGCAGGAGTAGGCCATCTAGCCCTTCGAGCCTGCCCCGCCATTCAATAAAATCATGGCTGATCTGTTGTGGCTCAGTTCCACTTTCCCGCCCTCTCCCCATAACCCTTAATCCCCTCTCTTATCAAGAACCCATCAACCCGCGTCTTAAAAATATTTAGCGAGGCAGCCTCCACCACTTCAACTTCAAATAAGTACCACAAATACTTGTACCTGCAAATGCCTTATGCTCCCACCAACCAGAAGCCCCATAAGACACAGGAGCAGAATTAGGCCACTCGGCCCATCGAGTCTGCTCCGCCATTCAATCATAGCTGATATTTTTCTCATCCTCCATTCTTCTGGCTTTAAGGTTAATGTGCAGGTTCAATCAGCAGTTAGGAAGGCAAATGCAATATTAGCATTCATACCCAGAGGGCTAGAATACAAGAGCAGGGATGTACTTCTGAGGCTGTATAAGGCTCTGGTCAGACCCCACTTGGAATACTGAGAGCAGTTTTGGGCCCCATACCTAAGGAAGGATGTGCCAGCCTCTGAAAGGGTCCAGAAGAGGCTCAGAAGAATGATCCCTGGAATGAAGAGCTTGTCGTATGAGGAACGGTTGAGGACTCTGGGTCTGTACTCGTCGGAGCTTAAGAAGGATGAGAGGGGAACTTATTGAAACTTACAGGATCCCTCGAGGTCTGGATCGAGTGGACGTGGCGAGGATGTTTCCGTTAGTGGGAAAAACTAGAACCAGAGGGCACAACCTCAGGCTAAAGAGACAATCCTTTAAAACAGAGATGAGGAGGAATTTCTTCAACCAGAAGCTTTTTCCCAGGGTGGGAGAGTCAATTATTAGGGGGTCGCAGATTTAAGGGGCAAGGTTTAAAGGAGATGTACAAGGCAGAGTTTTTACAGAGGGTGCCTGGAACTCGTTGTTGACAGAGGTAGTGGAAGCACATACGATAATAACTTTTAAGGGGCATCTTGACAAATACATGAATAAGATGGGAATAGAGGGATATGGTCCCTGGAAGGATAGGGGGTTTTAGTTCAGTCAGGCAGCATGGTCGGTGCAGGCTTGGAGGGCCGAAGGGCCTGTTCCTGTGCTGTAATTTTCTTTCTTCTTTGTTCAGAGATTGTGTGAATCTGTGGAACTCTTTGCCGCAGAAGATTGCGGAGGCACTCAGTGTCTTTAAGACAGAGATAGATAGGTTCTTGATTGATAAGGGAACAGGGGTTAAGGGGAAAAGGCAGGAGAATGAGGATGAGAAAAAGATCAGATGTGATTGGACGGCAAAACAGTTTTGATGGGCCGAGTGGCCTAATTCTGCTCCTATGTCTTATGGCACAAGGTTATCCTCCTCCCATCACTGAGCCAGCGATAAAATGGCACCATTTTGCACTCACGCCATCTAACCTAAAACTAAAACGCACAAAACTTTCAATTCAACAAAATAACCAAGATGAAGATTGGGAGTAAGATGACTCCCAGGTACGGAGACCCATGGGAGACACTTCCATCACCTCAGTCACACAAGTGGCGCTAAACAAAGCCAATATTCCACAACTAATTTTGTTCCTGTATAGATTTTGCTTTCCTCCCCACAGGAAGCCTTTTCCGAGGAAACACACATGGGAACATCCCGAATCAGTGCGTAATGACACCAGGCTTGTGTGTAGACAGAAGCATTAATGCGATGGGCTGGCACCAAGTTGAAAGTGAATGATGGTGTAGACTGCGCCTGCTCTGGGAGCAGAGAAGACTTATTTTCCACCCATTAGAATTTAGAATCCAATTAAAACAGGAAATCAGTTTAGAATTCCAGTTAAAGAGATCCTTCACAGCCAACCTGGCAACTACAGCGAGCAGAATAGAACTGCGTCACTAGGACAAGGGAGATTGCATATTTGGCTGGTGGAGTTTGGGTTTTCTTAAATGGAACAGTAGCGGAACTAAGGTTATGCTCAATGCTGAGGGGAATCATAGACTCCCTACAGTGCCAATGAGGCCATTCAGCCCATTGATTCTGTACTGACTTTCTGACAGTGTATCTTACCCAGGCCCTCTCTCCCTTCATCCTTTTCCTGCAACCTCACACACTTCCCGTGATTAATCCATCTAACCTACACATCTTTGGGCACCAAAGGACAATTTTACCTGGCCAATCTACCTAACCTGCATATCTTTGGCCTCTGTCTATATACACCGTGTTTGTGAGACCTACCTCTCCACTCACCTGATGAAGGAGCAGTGCTCCGAAAGCTCTTGATTCCAAATAAACCCATTGGACTTTAACCTGGTGTTGAGAGACTTATTACTGTAGATCTGAACTGAGAGAGGAAACCCACGCAGACATGGGGAGAATGTGCAAACTCCACACAGACAGTCACCCAAGGACGGAATTGAACCTGGGACCCTAGCGCTGTGAGGCAGCCGTGCTAACCACTGTGCTGTTTCATAGCACCAGGATCCTGGGTTCAATTCTGGCCTTGGGTGACTGTCTGTGTGGAATCTGCATGTTCTCCCTGTGTCTGCGTGGGTTTCCTTTGGCTCTTCTCACAGTCTGAAAGACGCGCTGGCTCGATGCATTGACGCAAACACACACCGGACTGTGGCAATTTGGGGAATTTCACAGCACCTTCATTGCAGTGTTAATGTAAGCCTTACTTGCGACTAATAAATAAACTTTTTTTAAACTTTAACAGTGCTAACCATTGTGCTACATGCCACCCCAAGGGGGCCAAGCAAGGGGGACACCAAGAGCAAAGAAACAGCGAGGGGTCTTATTTGAGGATTATCCAAGAACCACTTGGAAAAGTGTCTGTACGGTTAAGTAGTTGTATGATGATGTTTGGATACGGCCGTGACCAATAAGACCATACGGTATAGGAGCAGAATTAGGCCAGTCGGCCCATCGAGTCTGCTCTGCTATTCAATAATGGCTGATATTTTTCTCATTCCCATTTTCCCCATAACTCCTGGTCCCCTTATTCATCAGGAACCTATCGAGCTCTGTCTTAAAGACTTGGCCATAGGACTTTCCTCTGAGCTAGCACTGCAGCAGATGGAATGGAAATTCGGGTAGTGATCCTTACACCAGGTCACAGTCTATCTGTCCCAACGGGTTGCTGTCAGCTCTTGTGGACACAGCCACCAAGTTACAGGCAGGTAACTTCGCTGAGGCGTTAATGACAAGCTGACACATTTCCTGTCAAGTATAACCATGATGTTGAGTGCTGTTAATGCCTGTCACCAACAGGTATCCAAGGTTACTAGGTGACAGGGAATCCATACTGAAGTGTTTTTGGCCACAGCAGGCCAAGGGCTCATGAAGGGACATGGGCCTCACTGGTCCCACCTCTCATTACACGGCGAAGAAGCCTTATTGAATACAGCGGTGGCTGTTAGAATCCTCAAGGGAGATAACCCATTTCTCACCCAATCATATGTCATGCTGCAGTCACGTGGAGTTAGACAGTTGGACAAAAAGTCCTTCCCATCATTTGACTTATTATTGTCACACGTATTGGGATACAGTGACAAGTATTGTTTCTTGCACGCTATACAGACAAAGCATAAGAACGGCACGGCGGCACAGTGGTTAGCACTGCTGCCTCACAGCGCCAGGGACCCAGATTCAATTCCTGCCTTGGTTTACTGTCTGCGTGGAGTCTGCACATTCTCCTCGTGTCTGCATGGGTTTCCTTCGGGTGCTCCAGTTTCCTCCCATAGTCCAAAGACGTGCAGGTGAGGTGGATTGGCCATGGTAAATTGTCCTTTAGCGTCAGGGGATTAGCAGGGTATATATGTATGGGGTTACAGGGATAGGACCTGAATGGAATCACTATTGGTGCGGGCTCGATGGGCCGAATGGCCTCCTTCTGCACTGTAGGGATTCAATAGATTCATAGAGTACATTGGGGAGAAGGAAAGTGAAGGATGCAGAATGTAGTGTTACAGTTTCAACTGGAGTGTGGAGAAAGATCAGCTTAATATTTCATTTGATTTATATTGTCACATGTATTGGGATACAGTGAAAAGTATTGTTTCTTCGGTACTGTACAGACAAGGTTCATAGAGTACATAGGCCAGAAGGAAAGGAGAGAGTGCAGAATATAGTGTTGCAGTTGTGTTGTTGTTGTTGCATGGGAAGTGGGTGTGGGGATTACTGTGGAAATCCCACCTTCAGTCTGATTCCTCACAAGAAGAATGCAGCGCATTACCACTGTTTTGACAGGTCAAAATGAATCATTTACGTAGAGTCGTTAATGTTCCCAGGTCATTCCGACCTGCTTCACAGCCTATGAAGCACTTCTGTAAAGTCTACTCAGTTACAAAGGTGGCGGGCAATTTTACTGACAGCCAAATTCCACAATCAGCTATTAAATACACGGTCATATCTCTAAAGAATGAAGGTTGGTCAGTGGTAACGTAATGTTAATTGTATTTTCACAGTAACTTCGTTGCAGTGCTAATGTAAGCCTACTTGTGACTAATAAATAAACTTTTACAGTTAAGGATGAACAAGTAGGGGATATTGATTGATTCAATATCTTGAGTACATATAAAGAATGATTGCTGAGACATCTGTTGTTAGTAGATGGGACGCAGCAATCCTTCATTCTGTGAATAAATCCACTATAAAGAAAATGATCAGTGTCTAATTTCATATTCCACCTTTTGGTTTGGATACGTAAACAGCCAGTGCACCAGGACAATGCTTGGACAACTCAGTTAGTGCCACATTACCTGTTGGGGTAGGGCTACCACTCACAGTGGTTAGCACTGCTGCCTCATAGCGCCAGGGAGCCGGGTTCGATTCCCATCTTGGATCACTGTCTGTGCGGAGTTTGCACATTATCCCCATGTCTGCTTGGGTTTCCTCCAGTTTCCTCCCACAGTCCAAAGGTGAGGTGGATTGGCCATGCTAAATTGCCCCTTAGTGTCAGGGGGACTAGCTGGGGTGAATTCATGGAGTTATGGGGATAGGTCCTGGGTGAGGACAGACTTGATGGGCCAAATGGCCTTCTTCTGCACTGTAGTTTTCTATGATAATATTGCCAGCAGAAATCAGCCAATCCATTGCTGAAGATTGGGAAATTTTAAGCCAACATTCCATGATGCACAAATCAAGTTTCTGTGATAATGGTTTAAAAATAATGTTGCCTTAAAAAAAAGCGTCAACCACAAAACTGACCACAGCCTCACAGAGAAGTGAGGAGGATGACAAACTTCGGTCTGTTTGACAAGAGTCTTCACGCTGCTCATTTCAGGCACAAAGGTATTTGTGGGCTCGTTTTAGAAATTTATACTTGTTATAAAAGATTTAATTGACTTGGGATGTGAATAGGGTTCAACACTTAAGTATTTAATGACGCAGAACAGTTTTAATAAGTCGTTTTCAGCGCTTTAAAATCATGTTAATCACAGATGGAGGAGCGGATACTTATTAAAAGTGCTTTTTTTTGTGTGGTGAACGCATTTTCAGCCGTATTACTAAAACTGCGCTAGCTTACGGCTCTTAAATACTTCAGTGAGTGTTACTTAATGTGAAGGGAAGTACTTGCGTTCAATTACGGTGTCTAATTGTGCTGGCTCACGAATGGAATTAAGTGTGCGGCTTTGCAAACGAGCTGAAACTGATTTCACTTTGTAAAGACAAATCAATTTCGCGCACACTTTATACTTTTCATCAAAGCAGAAATACTATCCAACACTGTTCACTTCGATAGGACTGGGGTGGGCCGGGGGTGAAAATTTCAAGGTGATAGGGATCTCTTCGTTCATTGCCACTACCCGAAAATGTTGCATTACTTGCGCTCAACAGCAACCGTTCAGCCATCGTTTGGCATCATTTGCAGTCAGGTGAAATCATTTGACATCCCAAGTAGCAATCAGCTGACATCATTTGGCACCAAATGAAATCACACAGCACGCTCAAGCTTGATTTGAGATCATTTTGCATCATTTAAACACTCCCAACGCTTTCAACTGAGATCAAAAACAATCAGAAGCCAACACTTCAATTTCTAGCAAACATTTCTCACCAACTTTTACAGATGCGCCATACAAAGCATTCTTTCTGGTTGTATCACAGCTTGGTTATGGTTCCTGCTCTGTCCAAGACTGCAAGAAACTACAAAGGGTCATGAATGTAGCCCAATCCATCACGCAAACCAGCCTCCCAACCACTGACTCTGACTATAATTCCCACTGCCTCAGAAAAGCAACCAGCATAATTAAGGACCCTACGCACCCCGGACATTGTCTTCCACCTTCTTCCATCAGGAAAAAGATGCAAAAGCCTGGGCTCACGTACCAACCAACTGAAGAACAGCTTCTTTCCTGCTGCCATCAGATTTCTGAATGCACTAAGAATGTAACACTACATTCTGCACTCTCGTTTCCTTCTCTATGAGCTGTATGCTTTGTCTGTATAGTGCACAAGAAACAATATTTTTCACTGTCTTCTAATACATGTGACCACAAATCAAATCAAATCAATAAAATTTGACCAATTTGCAGGTGTCAACTGACATCAATAACACCGCATCACAGATGTTTTTTGAATCCCGCTGAACACAACATAACATCTGGAAATTGTCATAAGTGACGTTG
Source organism: Carcharhinus amblyrhynchos (assembly GCF_965287045.1). NCBI lineage: Eukaryota > Metazoa > Chordata > Chondrichthyes > Carcharhiniformes > Carcharhinidae > Carcharhinus > Carcharhinus amblyrhynchos. The sequence goes on along the minus strand of NC_137337.1, from coordinate 73,566,701 downwards.
CAGTGACACTATGGCCCTCACTGGTGGAGAATGACACTGCACTCACCATAGCTGGGAAAGGAAAATGCAGGCCATTAACAAAGATATCATCACAAAACTATTGTATTTTCTGCAGCCATATCTGGACACACAATCAACGAATAACATTGTTTTAAATGTGGCAATAAAAGTGAGGATCCCATCGAGGTTCATACTTCAAGGCCCCGCCACAGAGGCTATGGCCAGAATGTTAACCATCAGAGCATAAGGAAACTGTAGTCTCCTTGTCCACTTTACCATGAATCGCCTGCAACAATATGAAAGATGTTATGAAGTTGAAGTTGTAAAGAATGTAAAATACAAGGAGAACAACATGCATGGTCCTTTTAACAGCTGGTTTGGAGTTTGGTACTTGGGTGCAGAGTATATCAAGACTCCAAGTTGCAACATTTGTTTCAAAGGCCAAGCATCAGGATTGCCTTGATAACAGGCTTTTGCATTTTAATAGCCTATCAGTTTAAAAAAATTCAATCAGCTACTAAGAGCCGATCAGATTTGAATTTGTTGTTGTTGATAATCTCAGACCAATCTGAGGCTGTTGACAACGGTGCCAGATCATACCGCAAATATAAAGGCCAGAGCAACAGCTATCTCAGAGGAACATCTCCAGCGCAAGAGCCAGGGCGAAACAAACTGAAGCAGCTAAAGGCAGTTAGTTCAACTGGAACAGTTAGTTCTTAACTCTGTCAGCTTCAGAGAATCCCTACAATGCAGAAGGAAGCCATTCAGCCCATTGAGTCTACATGGACCACAACCCCACCCAGGCCCTCTCTTCACAACCCTGTGCCTTTACTCTAGCTGACACTATGGGGCAATTTATCATGGCCAATCCACCTAACCCGCACATTTTTCAGACTGAGAGAGCAAACCCACGCAGACATCAGGAGAACGTGCAAACTCCACACAGACAGTGACCGAAGCCAGGAATCGAACCCTGGTCCCTGGCACTGTGAGGCAGCAGTGCTAACCACTGTACCACTGTCTGCCCTTCAGATACGTTTGAATAGAACTCACCACTTAACTAGCGGACAGTAGCTAATAAAATAGTCCTTACAGACTGTGGACAGCTACAGAAGAACTCCATATCTTCTCCAAGCCATCAGACCTGTTTTTATGTGGTTTTTTTGAGAGTGACTAAGATTCTGTTATAACTATTTTGGTACTGAATGGTCCTTGTCTTTATTTGAACAGCATTTCAGTTGCACCGTCCTTCAATTAAAAATGTTACTGGTTTAGTTAAATTTGGTTGAATAAAATAATTTGTTAATTATTCACTTAAAGTGAGTGTCAGGTCTTTATATTAATGAACATCAAAACATTCATATAGAACAGTTAACAACGTCCCAAACACTTGGACCAGATTATGAAGTGAGGTAAAGGGGATTAACCTGTGTTGTAACCGTACTTAAATGGAGGACAATGCAACCTGCCCTGAGTATAGGTACAATAGATGACAAATATGTAATTATTTCAATTCCCAACGCACTCCTTCATTGTCTCTTCAACAAGAACTTGTACCATATGACCACATCTCACAAGCACACACATGGTTGCATGCATTGCTAGCCAGTCATGACAGGGAGATGTTAGAGTCATGTGCGGCCTAAAGGGTGCCTTCCTGGGCTGGACTGTCTTCCTGGTGCTGCCTCCTCTGTGTGCATAACTGCCACTAGGAGGCAGAGCACAGGGAAGGATATGGAAGATTGAATGTCGGTTTAAGACATGGAAAGAATATGGGATCACCACTGGGGAGGAGAATTCCGGATCCAAAGATGTGCAGGTTAGGTGGATTGGCCATGCTAAAATTGCCCTGAAGTGTCAGGAAGACTAGCTAGGGTAAATGCATGGAGTTATGGGGATAGGGCCTTGTGATTTGCTGCAGACTTGATGGGCCCAATGGCCTCCTTCTGCACTACAGGGATTGTATGATTCTATCACAAGACCTGGGGCAGAGAGTTATGCTGGGGGGGAGGGGGAGGGGGGAGGGGGAGGGGGGAGGGGGTTGGCAGTGGTGGCAGCATGTGGGAAACCTGGGCCTGGGGCAGGGCGACACCGTGGGGCTGCAGTTCCAGAGCCTGGGGAGGAAGGTGGGGAGGGTCGAGGAGGAGGAGGAGGAGGAGGAGATGAGTGGGCAAATGGAGTCTGAAGGGGTGAGATTGGAAAGTACGATTGAGGGCTGAGATGGAGGGAAGGCGGGAGTGAGTTAGTGAGGGCTGAGGGAGAGGGAAGGTGAGAGTGAGTTAGTGAGGGCTGAGGGAGAGGGAAGGTGAGAGTGAGTTAGTGAGGGCTGAGGGAGAGGGAAGGTAAAGGTGAGTTAGTGAGGGCTGAGGGAGAGGGAAGGTAAAGGTGAGTTAGTGAGGGCTGAGGGAGAGGGAAGGCGAGAGTGAGTTAGTGAGGGCTGAGGTGAAGGGACAGCGAGAGTGAGTTAGTGAGGGCTGAGGGAGAGGGAAGGTAAAAGTGAGTTAGTGAGGGCTGAGGGAGAGGGAAGGCGAGAGTGAGTTAGTGAGGGCTGAGGTGAAGGGACAGCGAGAGTGAGTTAGTGAGGGCTGAGGGAGAGGGAAGGTAAAAGTGAGTTAGTGAGGGCTGAGGGAGAGGGAAGGCGAGAGTGAGTTAGTGAGGGCTGAGGGGAAAGGGCGATGAATGTGTGTGGGGGAGAGATACTGATCTTTTGAAGCCAGTGACCATTTGTGACGGTGTCACCACTTTGATATCTTGGTGGCTTTGATTGTATTGGATGTCAGAAGATTGCAACGGAGATTGATGAAAAACTCACTCCTACTTCCAGCTTTTGATGTCAAACAATGGAACGTAATTCCTCATTATTTCTGAGTGCACTTCTGAGCACCGGAACACAGAGTCAAAATCTCCTGGTCGGGATTGGGAAACGGGGGAAAAGAAAATCAGTGTTTCAGAACATGGGGTTTGAAAGTATTAAAATAAAAACAGGAAAAGTTGGGAACACTTAGCGGATTACACAGCAACAGGAGGTCATACAGTAGGTCACTAACTCAACACATTGGGCAGGATTCCTCAGCTCCTCCCTCTGCGGTGGGTTTTCCAGCAGAAGACGCAGCTCGCTGTTGGCCACTGACAGAATCTTCCAGTCCCACCGATGTCTACGTCTTCGAACGACTCGCCAACCCTGGGGAACCCGCCGCAGTGCATTGCCTTTGGTGGGGCGGGAACTTCCCACCGGCAGGGCAGGACAGAGACTGCCACCAATTGACCCTAACTACATGCTTTGAACAGAAGACAGTTGAGGTGTGGGTGCTTAGAGATCTCAACACAATGAAGATGATAAAAGGACAGAGGCGATGAGTGAACAGGACATGGTGTGGTACAGAAATAACCAGAGTTTGAATGGAGAGGCCATGGCCTAGTGGTATTATCACTGGACCATTAATCCAGAAACTCAGCTAATGTTCTGGGGACCCGGGTTCGAATCCCACCATGGCAGGCGGTGAAATTTGAATTCAATAAAAAAAAATCTGGAATTAACAATCTACTGATGACCATGAAACCATTGCCAATTGTTGGAAAAATCCATCTCGCTCACTAATACCCTTTAGGGAAGGAAATCTGCCATCCTTACCCGGTCTGGCCTACATGTGACTCCAGAGCCACAGCAATGTGGTTGACTCTTAGCTGCCCGCAGGAACTAGGGATGGGCAATAAATGCTGGCCAGCCAGTGATGCCAATCTCCCACAAATGAATATAAAAAAAAGCTGAAGGATAGGGAGATTGGAAAACTGGCTTTGAAAGCATTGGAGCACTAAACGCTGGAGGTGACGGATGTACAGATAGAGTGGGCTGGGAAAGGAGCAATGTCAGGTGATGTTTCGGGGGTGGAGGTTTAGTGGCAGACAAGATGTGGGGTCAGAAATTCAGGTGCAGACTGAATGCGAGGCAGAAGTTGCAGACAGTTGGGTTCAGCTAGGGACAGTGACTGAACTTAACCACATTTAAAAAGGGTACCATTATAAACAGACAAGGACAAACACTACCTGGGGCTGGTTACAGTCTAAAGCAAGCTAAAATAGTGGCTTTGTAATCAGTTTTTTTTAAATAAACAGAAGCGTGCCTACACACAGTTTGCATCATATAGAATCTACAGTACAGAAGGAGGCCATTCGACCCATCGAGCCTGCACTGACCACAATCCCACCCATCCCTGTAACCCCAACCATTTACCCTCTTAGTCTGTCAGACACTAAGGGGCAACTTAGCATGGCCAATTCACCTAACCCACACATCTTTGGACTGTGGGAGCACCTGGAGGAAACCCACACAGACACGGGGAGAATGTGCAAACTCCACATAGATTGAGCCCTGATGCTGTGAGGCAGCAATGCTAACCACTGTGCCACCTTAAAGCGTCGCCCGAACAGGGACTTGAACACTGGAGCCTCAGGTTAAAAGTCTACCGACTGAGCTGTTCGGGCTCGCTGAAGTTGACTATATTTACTAAGACTTTTTAAAAAATGCCAAACTGGACAATTGCTCAGCAACTTTCTCCCCTTGCCTCCTGAAAACTTTGTACTCCAATCACATGATCCAGGATGTTGCTATTTATAGCTGTGACTGGGCACAGGCTGGACATTATGAATTATCATTCCTACAAAGAGTCTAAACCCTTTTGGATCTGAATTCTGGAACAGAGGCCCCTGTGAGAATCTATATAACTCTGAAGAAATCTGTTAGGGACCAGGACAGAAACTCCAAGGTATATTACAAAGTTAAACTAGACCCCCCAACTATTTTTGATTTTGGCATTAGTGGGAGCATAAGGTGTTTTGCTACAGGTGTGATTCTATTCACCCATTAGGGAGCATTTATTAAAATAAACTTGATTTAACAACACAGTTAAATTATAACAAAAAGAATTAGCATTATTTGTACCAATTAAAATACTTAAACATGACAAAATATAATGCTTATTATTGATCTATAGTTCCAATTTAAGCAACACCCCCATAGACATACATCCTTCTTCAGATAAGTTAGCACTAAAACAGATGTGTTGACGTAGGTGTTACATTTCCAGCCTTTTAACCTCTCTGGATAGAGATCCAGAAAGAAACCTACATTCCAACTCCAATACAATAGCCTCCAGAAAAGGATACATTCCCAAACAGCAGAACCTCAGAGAAAGAGAACTTTTTCTGGCAAAACCCTGTCTTCAAACTTCAGAGAGAAAATGTATTATTTCTCTCTGCAGCTCCGAAGCAGCAACTAAGCTTGTTTCTTCACGGTGAATTTGACAGTTTGATTTGATTATTATTGCCACATGTATTAGGGTACAGGGAAAAGTATTGTTTGTTGCGCACCATACAGGCAAAGCAGGCGGAGGAGGGGGGCTGGCAGGCGGAGGGGGGGGTGCAGGTGGAGGGGAGATTTAAGGCGGAGAGTTACTCCGTCTACATGTACAGTGATGAGGGAGGGTCACCCCAACACTGGCATCTTCTCCAAGGCCAGGGCATCATGACCTTGTTTGTCAACGACATCTTTGAGTTGTTTGGTGTATTTTTTTGTTTTTAGCGCATTGCACAGTTCTATTTGGAGCTGGTGTACTTGGGCACTGCCTTTGCCCCCTCCGACATGGCGCGCTTGGCCAGGTCCCCTGGGGCGGCAGCAGACACACACGGACTGGATCTCCCGGGAGCTTCCTGCCTGGCCCATTACAACCAGCACAGTATAATCAGCTCCCGGGAGATGCCAGCTGCTGCCCCAGGGGAACTGGCCAAGCGCGCCATGTCAGAGGGGGCAAAGGCAGTGCCCAAGTACACCAGCTCCAAGTAGAACTGTGCAATGCGCCAAAAACAAAAATACACCTAACAACTTGAGATTGTCAGTGTGGACTACAGCGGCCTTGGAAAGTGACCGTGTTTCTTAGCACATTTCACATCCTCAACCATGAGGTGCCAGCGTTGGACTGGAGTGGGCACGGTAAGGAGTTTCGCAAGACCGGGTTAAAGTCCAACAGGTTTATTTGGAAGCGCGAGCTTTCGGAGCGCTACCCCTTCATCAGCTGAGCGGAGAGTTGGGTTCGCAAGCACAGCACGTAGAGACAGAGATGGTATGAGTCACGGAAGTGTTTAATGTTCCTTAGCTTCAAGCAGGCACGTGACTGTGCTAATGTTACAACAGTCACCGCCAAAAACAAGTTCTTAGGCGTGAGGTAAATCACCGCAAAACCCATACTGAAAGTATTCAGTTTGCAAATTGTGCATTCCAATTGGATTTGTACCAGCGTCAGGAATGTGATTGAGCAAACTTATATTGTCTTTCCAATTAGTTGATGACTATAGATGCAACTACTTATTGCCATTCATCACTGACAAAGTGACAAAGCGCAGCTGCATCATGTTCAAATGTTACTCGAACAGGTAGTTAGCACCCCTGTACACCGACGGAGGCCTCATTAGGGTCCCGCCTGACACCGCAAAAATTAAACACTCCCAAATTAATTTGGCAATTGTTGTTTTCATTGTTGTTTTAATTGAAGTGCTTCATGTAGCAAATCCCTCGAGGAATCGCCGAGGTAATGGCCAATTACTGCGGATGCTGGAAAATCTCAGCAGCTCTGACAGCATCCGTGCAGAGACAAGGATTATCCAATCTTGAAACGTTGGCTCGATTCTCTTTCCACAGACGCTGTCGGACCTGCTGAGATTTCCCTGCATTTTCTGCTCATGCCTCCAGGAATCTCGTCCTTTTCTTTGCGATTTCTGTCAGATATCAACTGCGATGACTTCAAAGGCTCCATTAGGTTTGGGGAAGTCCAAAGGTGTGGAGGTTAGGTGGATTGGCCAGGGTAAATTGCCCTTATGTCCAAAGACACTCAACGTAAGAAGACGAACATCTCGCCAAGGCCATCCCCACACCCCCACTTCTTGCCTTCAAACAACCGCGCAACCTCAAACAGACCACTGTCTGCAGCAAACTACCCAGCCTCCAGGAGAACAGTGACCACGGCACCACACAACCCTGCCACAGCAACCTCTGCAATATGTGACACTGATACCGCCGTCACACACGAGAACACCATCCACCAGGTACACGGTACATACTCTTGCGACTCAGCCAACGTTGTCTATCTGATACATTGCAGGAAAGGATGTCCTGACACATGGTACATCTACGAGACCATGCAGACGCTACGACAGCAGATGAATGGATTTCCCTGCATTTTTGCCTCCAGGAATCTCTCTTTTCTTTGCGATTAGATATCAACTCCGATGACTTCAAAGGCAGCATTAGGTTTGGAAAGTCCAAAGGTGTGGAGCTTAAGTGGATTGGCCGTGGTAAATTCATCTTAGTGTTCAAAGACACTAAACGTGTGGAGTTGAATCTCGGGAAGAAGGTCAAACTGCACAGTGCTTTCTTTACACTCACGTGGGAAAGGAATGGGAAAAGTTGTGATTTGGTGAGTGTGCGCAGAGATCAGGTGCTTATGGTTGCCATCTGTGCTGAAAGGCGACCAGTTAGATTTCGAGTCAATCCAATTTGAGTCAATGTAAACTTCCCCAGACCGGGAGGTGTCTTTTAATCACCTTAAAACTCCCAACAATCGCAAAGCAACAGGAACACCAGAGATTGAGAGGTGACAGCATCTGATCCAGCAGGCAAGAATAAGAGGGGTTTTTTTTATATACAGCGGTCCTGGAAAGAAAACACTTACGGAAACAACATAAAAGATTACAAAAGTCGGGACACTGCACTCCCAGGTTGCATTTTTCACCCAACTCTAATTGCCCGACAAGTCTGATGTTGTCGGAGATTATTACGAATCTCTTTTGGAAAAACAGTCGCCTCAGATTGATATTGAATAGAATAGGATCCCTACAGTGCAAACAGAGACCATTTTGGCTCATTGAGTCTGCACTGACCACAATCCCACCCAGCTCCTATTCCCGTAATCCCACCTATGCTACTCCTGACACCAAGAGAAAATTTAGCATGGCCTATCGACCTAACCCACATCTTTGGACTGTGGGAGGAAACCAGAGCACCTGGAGGAAACCCACGCAGTCACGGGGAGAACGTGCACACAGACAGTGACCCAAGCCGGGAATTGAACCCAGGTCCCTGGCACTGTGAGGCAACAGTGCTAACCACTGTATCGTGATCTTAATCTTAAAACTAGGCAGAGACCATACTCAATACTCCTTACAGAATAGGGGAAAATTACACCCACTATTTCCACAACGGAAGTCTGTTATAATTGTGTAACCAACAGATTGGAGGGAGCTAACATGGGGCTAAAACCTGGACAAAGGTATTTTGCTAATATCGCGAGTGTCCAGAGAACAGACAGAGCAACAGAGTCGACCTAAAAACATCATTTAAGTGAGGCGAGGGTTTAGCTTGCTGCAAACATCAGAAAGATTACTTCATTCCTCCCTCTACAAGAATTGCAAAGATAATCTGGTTACAATTCTAATCAGTCTTCTTAAAGCTTTAATTCCCTTCCAACTTCATCTTCGAATTACAGATCTTATCCTTCCGACAGGTGAGCACCGCACCTGGATCTCGTATCCATTCACAAAGAATCCAAGATTAATTTCTGCTGTTGTTGTGTTTTGGTGAACACTTTTGGGTGACTGGCAATGTTTTATCGCGAGATCTAGGGCAGCACAGTGGTTAGCACTGCTGCCTCACAGTGCCAGGGACCCGGTTCGATTCCCGGCTTGGGTCACCGTCTGTGTAGAGTTTGCACATTCTCCCCGTGTCTGCATGGGTTTCCTCCGGGTGCTCCGGTTTCCTTCCACAGTCCGAAAAACGTACTGGTTAGGTGGTGTAATTCCCTCTCTAACGGCATTGTGGGTCAACCCACAGAACATGGACTGCAGCGATTCAAGATGGCAGCTCACCGCCACCTTCTGAAGGGCAATAAGGGATGGGCAATAAATGCTGGCCAGCCAGCGACACCCACGTCCCAGAAATGAGTAAAGAAAAAGGTGTATTGGCCATGGTAAATTCTCCCTCTGTGTACCCAAACAGGCGCCGGAGTGTGGTGAGTAGGGGATTTTCACCGTAACTTCATTGCAGTGTTAATGTCAGCTTGCTTGTGACACTAACAAATAAAACTTAGCTCTGCTGGTTCTGGGTTATTGAAGGTATCCTCCCACATTCTGAAAGACGAGCTGGTTAGGTGCATTGGCTGTGCTAAATTCTCTGCGTACCTGAACAAGTGCCGCAGTGTGGCGACTAGGGGATTTTCACAGTAACTTAATTTAGAGAAGAAGCTGTTCTCGAGTCGGTCAAATTGGAACTCAACTGGCAATCCATAACGCGCTGTAGAACTCAGTGGTCAGTGCAACAATCTGATTGCTGCAGCGAGGGAACAATTAAACAGACTCGTGGATCAACTGTCATTTTGACTCGAACAAAGAACAGTGAAATGGTCCCCGACTGACTGTATCAAATCCAAATGCTGCAAAGATTTGCTCTCATCAGTTCTTTATTGGATTACTTCCATCAAACTATTAGATCCCAATCACACTGAAAGGGAGGTCACTGAGGGTTTTAAACACCGAGTTTCCCTTCAATGGGAGGTGGCTGCTATTTGACTACTTGTCTTTAACGTCCGCGCGTTTGACAAAGAACGGTCTTTTGCCTCATAAAATGAGCTAAAAATTGCTTGCCGCGTCTGGACAATCGGTGGGTTAATTGGAAATTGGCCCCTCTATAGCATTGTTGGACTGCGGAGGGCTGTGGTAGCGATCGGAGAGTAGATGTTTCAGGGTCTGAAGGGAGAGAGTTTGTAATCCATTCCGCTCACTGTCACAGCTGATTGCCATCAATTTGATGCACTAACAGCAATGCGCCGAGACCAACTTGCAGAGTGGAAAAGGATCCACATTCATTTCATCGATAAAACTTGTCTCAGCACGTGGGTTCCAACAATTTGGAATCTGAGGTGACATTGGGAGCATCCTTTCGTTAATAGTCTTGGAAGAAAAACGGTAAGAAAGGTTACAGTGACTAAAATCTATTTGTGAATAAGGCAAACATGGACTCAAACACAAACAGAAAATGCTGGAAAATCTCCGCAGGTCTGACAGCATCTGTGGGGAGAGAATAGAGCCAACATTTCAAGTCTGGATGGCCCTTAATCAGATTCTCTCCCCACATTTGGGGTGATGGGGTGGAGGATGCGGGGGCATCAGAAGGCAGGGGAGCTAGCTCTCTGCGGCATCTCAGCTGCCAGATGCTAGGTCCCTTGCTCAGGCACTGAGCACCGCTGAATGAGTCAACCCCCTGGCAACCCATAGGCAAACACGCCAGGGTTTGTTGGCCACGCACACCACATGGCTGCTATGTTGACACCAGCAGTGGAGTGAGGCCCGTAACTGGTGCTCCACCCAGTTCAATGTGCCCTCCCGCCAGCAAACCTGCCATGGGTGACAGCTAATCCAGTCCATGCCCTGTGCTGGGGCATGCCAATGGCACAACTGTCCCTCAGAAAGATCACAAGAAAAGCCGCTTCACTGGACTTCCACGCAATGGGAGTTGAAACACATTATTCCTAACATCAGATGGGGGCGGCATAGTGGCACTGCTGCCTCATAGCGCCAGGGACCCAGGTTCGATCCCTGACTTGGGTGCCTGTCTGTGTGGAGTTTGCACCTTTCCCTTGTGTCTGCGTGGGTTTCCTCCGGGTGCTCCAGTTTCCTCCCACAGTCTAAAGATATGCGGGTTAGGTTGATTGGCCATGTTAAATTGACCCTTAGTATCCCAAGAGGTGTAGGTTAGGCGGATTGGCCATGCTAAATTGCCCCTTTGTGTTCCAGTATGTGTAAGGTAAGGAATTAGTGGGATAAATACATTGGATTACAGGGATAAGGCATGGGGAAAACAATTCTTTCAGGGTGTCAGTGCAGACTTGATGGGCCAAATGGTCTCCTTCTGCTCTGTAGTGATTCTATAGGGCCCAGACTGTACTCGATCTGAGAGCTCAGAGAGTCCTTATCCTGATTCAAGCACAAGGATTATTACAAATCTGCAAAATCCTTTGCAAGTGATTTGGCAAATACTTTCCGATAAAAGAAAATGCAAGAGATTTTATTTAGCTTTTACGCTAAAATGCGCCGCCACTAACCAACAGAGTTGTGGGAAGAAAGTCAAGTCATGAATAAAAGAGCTCAAGTCATTTTCAGGTGTCTGATTTCCAATAAAACCTCTTCTAAGCTGATGATAATCAGACTGGGGTGAATGAAGCCCAGTCTCTTATTCCACAGAGAGTAAAACAAGAATATACAAATGGATGCGCACACATCAGAATGGGTTTCAGATTCCAATTCTCAGCAAATTCTTTAGTTTCACTGATTAATAAAATATCAACAGAAAGCTCACATTCCAGGTTAATAGAATCCCGACAATGCAGAAAGAGGCCATTCAGCCCATTGAGAATGCACCGACTACAATCCCACCCAGGTCCTACCCCCATTACCCCATGCCTTTATCCTAACTAGGCCCCCTGGGACTAAGGGGCAATTTAGCATGGCCAATTCACCTGGTCCGCACATCTTTGGGCTGTGGGAGGAAACCAGAGCACCCAGAGGAAACCCGCGCAGACATGGGGAGAACGTGCAGAGTCAGAGCAAAAAGTGACCCAAGCCCCGAAGTAAGAAGTTCTTACCCAAGCAATGTTAACCACTGTGCCGCCCATTAATGCTGGAACACAAATGATGGTCTTTGCCTATGCATCATCTAAACCTTAAAGCTCCCACAGTTAAGGCACTTACTAAAATAGTCAAAATAAATTCTCATACGTTCAAGAAATTGCAGTGTTGACCATTGCTCAGCTGGGAGCAATCTCAGGCCTGGAGTCTGAAGGTCGTGGTTTCAAATCCCTCGGAGACTTGAACTCTGGTGCACTACTGAGGGGGTGCTGCACTGTTGGGGTGACATTAAACAGAGGTCCATTCTACCCTCTCAGATAGGCATGTAACATCCCCTGGCACTGCTTCAAGGTGTGGAAATGCCAGCGTTGGACTGGGGTAAACACAATAAGAGATCTCACAACACCAGGTTAAAGTCCAAGTTTATTTGGAGCAAACACCACTAGCTTTCGGAACTGGCTGTTCCTTCATCAGGTGGGTGGGAGTTCTGATCACAAACAGGGCTATATGTACACACATATATAAGACTTGATTAGCTGCAAAGACTCGCATTCCAATCATTATTCATGTAAATTGAGTTTGTGTCTTTATGTGTCCTGTTTGTGATCAGAACTCCCACCCACCTGATGAAGGAACAGTCAGCTCCAAAAGCTAGTGGTGTTTGCTATAATTAAACCTGCTGGACTCTAACCTGGTGTTGAGAGACTTCTTACTGCTTCAAGGAGCAGGGAAACTCCCCAGCACAACACAACTCCAGCTGTATAGAACTTTAGCTGGGCTGCATTTGGAATATTGCGTGCAGTTCTGGTCCCACACTACCAGAAGGACGTGGATGCTTTGGAGAGGATGCAAAGAAGGTTTACCAGGATGTTGCCCAGTCTCAAGGGTTTTAGGTATGAGGGCAGGTTGGATAAACTTGGATTGTGTTCATTGGAAATACGGAGGCTGGGGAGACACCTGATGGAGGTCTACAAAATCATCAGGGGGTGCACAGTCAGAGGCTTTTTCCCAGGGTAGAAGGGTCAACTACAAGAGGGTGCAGGTTCAAGGTGAGAGGTGCTTAAGTCTAGGGAAGACGTGTGGAGGAAGTTTGTCACACCAAAGGTGTGGGTGCCTGGAATGCACTGCCAATGGAGGTGGTGGAAGCAGGCACATTAGCAACCCGCTTCTTAATAAGATGCATTTATATATTTATTTGTGTCACAACTAGGCTTACATCAACACTGCAATGAAGTTACTGTGAAAATCCCCGAGTTGCCACACTCCGGCGCCTGTTCGGGTACACTGAGGGAGTATTTAGCATGGCCAATGTAGCTAACCAGCACGTCATTTGGACCGTGGGAGGAAACCGGAGCACCCGGAGGAAACCCATGCAGACATGGAGAGAATGTGCAGCAGGTCCCTGGCACTGTGAGTCAGCAGAGAATTTAGCACGGCCAATGTAGCTAACCACCGTGTCCCCCTCCCCACATCATCTTGGATCTTCCACTCCAACCTGTCCGTGGATATTTCCAAATTACTGGCCGTTCCAGGACTATCACACTGAATTCAACATCTAACATGGTGCCCAGATAGATATACACCCAGCACTTCTTGTTAAATCAGTAAACTAATTAGATTGGCTGAGAGCTTCATTCACATATCTGCTACTCAGTGGTGAGGAAGGTTCTAATCCCGAGTCCGACTTGCTAACAAACTTACGTCCTCCAATTGCACGCTCAACACAAATTACCTAACCCACTTAGATCAGATTTATCCATCCCTCTTACTGGACAGGATTAAGGCCGTTATACTTCACAAGACGCAGTGTAGCAACTCACCTGCAATAGCACCTCCTACACCCTCGACTTCTACCCAGGAGGGTTAAGGACAGGAGGTGCACGGGAACACAGCAAGTTCCCCTTCAAACTCTCACACCGTCCTGACTTGGAACATTCGCTTCACTGTCGAACTCGCTCCCCGACAGCACGGTGGGTGTACCTACGCCCGACAGGCCCACAGCGGTTCGAGACAGGGGCTGACCAGCACTTTCCCAAGGCCCATTAGTGAATGGGGAGGAAATGCTGGGTCTTGCCAGTGACAACTACCATGACATGAGCGAATAATTAAACATTCACAAGGATGAAATCTATGACGTTAACATAGTTGATGCTTTGAGTGGTGCGAAGGTGCACGGGGGCAGTGGTTCCTTATACGGTAACGGTTCCATTCTTTCCTGGGATTGCGGTATCGGCAAGGTCAACAATTGTTGCCCATCCCCACGTCCTTCAACTTAGTGCCTTGCTCAGCCATCTCGGAGGCAAGTTAAGCCACATCAGGGGTTATGAGGAAAAGGCAGAAGAATGGGGATGAGAAAAGAATCAGCCACGATTGAATGATGGATCAGACTTGATGGGCCGAGTGGCCTAATTCTGCTCCTATGTCTTCTGGTCTTATCCCTCAGTTGTTGCGTGTAGCCCAGACCAGATGGGCAGCAGATGTTCTGCCCATTTTCTAGTCTTTTTACGTGGCCAGAATCTGGGACTGTCAAGAGATGCTTCAGACTCTGTCAGGAACGATTATTTATTGAGAAGAGAAGTTTCGGTACAGGAGGAGCCTGCAGGCCTCAGCTGCCCTGGAGCAGCAGCTCCTGTCCTGACTACATAGCAACGATTCTACCTGAGAGGGGGCTCCACCCTCTGGTTTCATCGCTCACTCTCAGAGTGGGATTTTCCAGTCCCGCTGCAATTCCCGTGGCAGGCAGGACATGGACCATGCAAAGGTCCACTGACCTCGGGCAGGGCTTTCCAGCCGCGCTTGCTCCAGGCTGGAAAACCCCACCCTCAGTTTCCATTGGTCCCTCAAGTCAGGTGACTCTGTATTCTCTTAAAGAAACAGACACGTCATTCACAACATTTCTGGATGTTAGCGAACCAGATAGGTTTTTAAATCGATGATAGTTTCACGGTTGCCATTATCGAAATCAACTTTATATTCCAGGTTTATTAATTGAATTTAAATTCCACCAGTTGCCATTGGTGGGATTTGAACCCATGTCCCCAGAGCATTAGCCTGGGGCTTCTGGATTACTGGAGCTGTGACATTACCACTACGCCACCATCTCCCCCAGGCAATGAGCTCAGGTTAAGTGCTTCCCTTCAGGGCCAAAGCTTAGATAACTGAACAGGCTTCACAGAACACATTGTCTCCCATAGAATCCCTGCTGCGCACAAGGAGGCCATTCGGCCCATCAAGTCTGCTCCAACTACAATCCAACCCTGATCCCTATCCCCTTAACCCCACACATTTACCTGCTAATCCCTCTGATACTAGTGTCAATTTAGCACGTCCAATCCACCTAACCCGCACATCTTTGGACTGTGGGGGGAAACTGGAGCACCTGGAGAAAACCCACGCAGACATGGAGAGAGCGTGCAGTCTGAGCACAGAAGTGACCCGAGGCTGGAATTGAACCTGGGACTGTGTAGCTGTGAGGCAGCAGTGCTTACCACTGTGCCAACTTAAAAAGAGGTCTCCTGAACCTCTCTCCCATTTATCCTGCAGGGGAGACTCTTCCAGTAAATGCCAAAAAAAAGCACAAAAACAAAACTCCTGAATGGTTCCTGGCAACATGGCATGGTGGCACAGTGGTTAGCATTGCTGCCTCACAGCGCCAAGGACCCAGGTTCGATTCCAACCTCGGGACACTGTCTGTGTGGATTCAGCACATTCTCCCTGTGTCTGCCTGGGTTTCCTCCAGGTGCTCTGGTTTCCTCCTATACTCCAAAAGATGTGTGGGTTAGGTTGATTGGCCATGCCAAATTTCCCCTTCGTGTCAGGGGGACCAGCTGGGGTAAATGCATGGGGTTATGGGTATCGGACCTGGGTGGGATAGCAGTCAGTGCAGACTTGATGGGCTGAATGGCCTCATTGTGCACTGTGGGATTCTATCATAACATGTTCAAACTAAATTCCACAATGTTACTTCAGGTAACGCCTGGAAATAATTTTATTCCACGTATTGGACAAGTGCGCAACCAGTTTGCACTGATACCAGAAGTATTGAAGCAATTACCTCAACACAATAACCTCTCGCAGTGAGATATCGGTGTTTCCTCAGGGATTAGCTTTGTTATGCCTGGCTTCTTCAGCTGTTATTGATCCGAATGCTGCAGGGTAGTCCAGCACTCGCAGGGAATTTAAGACTGATTTCCCCGACACTGCTGTGAGCGAGGCCAGAGGGAGAATCAGATGGCACCGAAACATCGTCATTCGTAAAAAGCAAATCGTTTGGGGTGGCGGACGCAGCAAAATTGTCGACGACAGCGTGCATCGGTGGGCGGCACAGTGGTTAGCACTGCTACCTCACAGTGCCAGGGACCCAGGTTCGATTCCCAGCCTGGATGACTATCTGTGGAGTCTGCACATTCTCCCCGTGTCTGCATGGGTTTCCTCCGGGTGCTCCGGTTTCCACCCACAGTCCAAAGGCGTGCAGGTTAAGTTGATTAGCCGCGCTAAATTGCCCCTTGGTGTCAGGGGAATTAGGAGGGTAAATATACATGGGGTAACGGGACTAGGACCTGGGTGGGATTGTGTTGATGCAGGCTTGATGGGCTGAATGGCCTCCTTCTGCACTGCAGATTCTATCAGCAGCAGAATGGTGAACTGAGAATTTGATAAGAGTGGGAATTTGGTGCAGAAGGGGAGGGAGGGGCTGTTTTTACCTGGTGTGGCTTGTATAAGCTCGAGGCAGCAATTATTTACAACCCGGAAGGCATAACTAGTATTTTATATGTTAATAAACTAAATAAGTTTAAATAGTCCTTAAACCAAGCCCCAGGGAATGGATCACATTAAGCTTTAAATAATTAAACGCACAGAATAAAGCTAGTTAAAGATGACATTGAGACTTTTATACCTGCGGAGGCGCTAACAGCCATCATCTAAGGTGTACTATTGACTTTGGCCAGAGAAACAGAAATGGATTTTTAACCTGGTTCATGAACAGGCAACACCGAGTCGCTAAAATATCAATCTCACATTGTTGTATCATCAATTTTGAAGGAATCTGCCAACTCCTGCTTCCAGCTAGCAAAACTCACTTTAATGTGAAGGATCTCTCCTTGGGCTCTGACATTCCCGACTCCAGCATTCACACAAATCAATATTCCTTTCCCTTTTTAATTCGAAGTTTTATTTTCTCCTTACGTTTATGCACGAAGTTGTGCTGAACAGTCAAATAAACATTACTTCCAGGAGGATAGAATCCCTGCAGTGCAGAAGGAGGCCATTCGGCCCATCAAGCCTGCACCGACGAAAATCCCACCCTATCCCCATAACGGCGGCACGGTGCTTAGGCACTGCTGCCTCACAGCACCAGAGACCCGGATTCGACATCCAGGCTTAGATCACTGTCTGTGTGGAGTTTGCACATTCTCCTCATGTCTGCGTGGGTTTCCTCCAGGTGCTCCGGTTTCTCCCGCAGTTCAAAGATGCGCTGGTTAGGCTGCATTGGCCGTGCTAAATTCTCCCTCAGTGTACCCGAACAGGCGCCAGAGTGTGGTGACTAGAAGATTTTCACAGTAACTGCATTGCAGTGTTAATGTAAGCCTACTTATGACTAATAAATAAATACACAATAATAATTATCCCCCTGAAACTACGGTCAATTTAGCAAGGCCAATCAACCGAATCCCACACATTTTTGGGCTGTGGGAGGAAACCGGAGCACTCGGAGAAAACCCATGCAGACATAGGGAGAACATGTGGCCCAAGTCAGGAATCGAACCCGGGTCCCTGGTGCTGTGAGGCAGCAGTGCTAACCACTGTGCCGCCTTGGCACCCCCAAATCAAAGCGGAGAATGTAGGCAACAATCCCACTACCTCTGATTCAACTCGATAGTCGCTGCAAATCACTTTAAACTTGATCTCAGCAACAGAGGTTTTGGGGGAAACAAGACACAGTTTATTTCAAATGTTCAAATGCCTCAGCCTGCTGACAGAGGGTGAGAAAAATAAAGCCAGTCCGTAAGCCTGAGTTTCAGCTACTGTGATCCATCAGGGAGGGAGTAAGTTACATGGACATGACTCAAGAGGCAGTCACATGAGTCAGGCTAGTTCCTATTCTGTGGGTGGCACGGTGGTTAGCATTGCTGCCTCACAGCACCAGGGACCCAGGTTCGATTCCCGGCTTGGGTCGCTGTCTGTGTGGAGTTTGCACATTCTCCCTGTGTCTGCGTGGGTTTCTCCGGGTGTTCCTGTTTCCTCCACGTTAAGTTGTCCCTTAATGCCCCAAGATGTGTGTGGGGGAGGGAGGAGGGGAGGGAGGTGGGGAGGGAGGTGGGGAGGGAGGAGGGGAGGGAGGAGGGGAGGGAGGGAGGAGGGGAGGGAGGGAGGAGGGGAGGGCATGGGTAAGATACTCTGTCAAAGAGTCAGTGCTGACTCAATGGGTCGAATAGCCTCATCTTCACTGTAGGGTTTCCATGATTCTAAATGCTGCAGAAGGGAGGACAAGTTATTAATGAGCTAACGACACACTCACTTCATCTCGGCAATCCTGTCACCTGTGAGAAATACGTGGCATAAACTGAGCTGGTTTAGAAGTGAAAAATCAGCCACACGCTGGCACGGGGCTGGGACACGATGCTGCAATCTGACAGGCCAGCACACTGGCTTGCAATTACCCTCTGACTCATCCACTTTCTGTGGCAGCCTCTAATACCAGCCTGTATCTCGACAGCCTTAGCAGCAGCATTTAATGCACGGCTACCCTACTCTCCCCACACTCTTATCTTCTCTCAGGCCCCCAGCCTGTCAGCTGGAGGCTTCTCTAATTCCCATTTCTGACAGAGTGCTCTTATTGACAATCAGAAAGAAAGCTTTCAACGTCCACGGATCAGCATCCTGCTGGGATGTAAAAACCCCGCTGATCTTTGCTGTCCGCACTGAGTCAGGTCAGACTGGCATATCGGAGATCTGGGACGCGCTGCACAAGGTCCAATTGCGGCAAAACAACTTAGACCCGGCTGTCACCACCTTCGCCTTTCAACCCTACTCAACACCAGGCAAGGTGACAAAAGCCCGGTCAGCTTCCTATTGAAGTGAGTCACGCAACCTGATCTCCTATTAAGTAGTGTGAATATGCCGTGATTTGATGGGCGGCACAGTGGTTAGCACTGCTGCCTCACAGCGCCAGGGATCTGGGTTCGATTCCCAGCTTGGGTCACTGCCTGTGTGGACTCTACACATTCTCCCCATGTTAGTGAGGGTTAGAACAAAGAACACTATAGCACAGGAAACAGGCCCTTTGGACCTCTAAAGTCCACAGTCCGAAAGACATGCTGGTTAGGGTGCATTGGCCGTGCTAAATTCTCCCTCAGTGTACCTGAACAGGCACCAGAGCGTGGAAACTCGGGGATTTTCACAGTAACTTCACTGCAGTGTTAATGTAAGCCTACTTGTGATGAATAAATAAATTTTACTTTACTTTTACTTTCTAAGTCCATTATAGAGTCCCATGCTGGAATATTACCACCTCGCCCACTCAAGAGAAGAATGCTGTTCTGTGTGCCGGTAAAATTCCAGCAACCGAATCATAGCGATTTATAGTACAGAAATAGTCCCTTCTGCCCAACTTGTCCATGTCACCCTTTTTTTTTAAATCTTTAAGCTAATCCCAATTGCCCCCTTTGGTCCATATCCCTCTATACCCATCTTACCCATGTAACTAACTGTCTAAATGCTTTTTAAAAGACAAAATTGTACCCACCTCTATTACTACCTCTGGCAGCTCGTTCCAGACAGTCACCACTCTCTGTGAGAAAAAATTGCCCCTCTGGACCCTTTTGTATCTCTCCCCTCTCACCTTAAACCTATGCTTCTAGTTTTAGACTCCCCTACCTTTGGGAAAAGATATTGTTATCTAGCTGATCTGTGCCCCTCATTATTTTATAGACCTCTGTAAGGTCACCACTAAGCCTCTGACGCTTCAGGGAAAAATGTCCCAGTCTATTTAGCGTCCCCTTACAACTCAAAACACATTTTTAAAACAAAAATAGCTCACAGCGAAAGTTGACTCAATTGTGTTAAAAAAATCATGCAGTGTGCTGATGTTAATAGCAATCTGTGCATGATGTCTGTCAACGACAAGAGGGGATTCCAGTGAAACATCTAAAATGCTGAGGGGGTCTAACAGAGCACATACTGAGAGCCATTTTCCCCTTGTTGTTGAGTGTAGAGTTCAAGGATTGGGTATTTAAGGTCTCAGAATCGGAGTGGGTAATACTTCACTGTCAAACTTTTGGATTGTGGACAAAACACGTCCTTTTTTTGCCACATTGCATTATTCACTCAGATGCTTACTGGATTTGTTTAAACTTTATTTAAGTTTATTTATTAGCGTCACAAGTAAGGCTTACATTAACGCTGCAATTTAGTTACGACGAAAATCCCCTAGTTGCCCCACTCAGGCGCCTTTTTGGGTACACTGAGGGAGAATTTAGTACGGCCAATGCATCTCATCAGCCTGTGGGAGGAAACCAGAGAACCCAGAGGAAACCCACGCAGACACGGGGAGAATGTGCAAACTCTACATAGACAGTGACCCACACCAGGAATCGAACCCGGGACCACAGCGCTGTGAGGAACCAGGGCTAACCAGGAAACTGGAGGGGCGCAGAGGTTTACAGCATGGATCAACGAAGAGGGAATCTATTAACTTAGCAGAACACAATCCGAGCACTTGTACGTGGCAGCGCCAGCCCAGTTCAGATGGTATAGCATGGGCAAAATCAGCCTGAATATTAATCCAAGGCCCAAGCTAACACAGAAGAGCCAGCATTCTCAGAGCAAAGGTGTCAGAGTCAATCCAAACCTTCAAATTAAGACCACAACATGAAGCATGTGTATGTGCCTTCAGTCCAAAGAAAGAGACGAAGTCTGTTGGGATTATATACAGGAGCAGGTCAGGGGTTAGGAATCCTATGGTGAGTAACTCATCTCCTGGTCCCCCAAGGCCTGTCCACCATCTACAAAGACACAAGTCAGGAGTGTGATGGAGTACCTCCCACCTGCTTGGATGATTGCATCTCCAACAACAACACAAGAAACTCAACACCTTCCAGGACAAAAGTGGCCCGCTTGATTGGCACCACATCTGTTCCCTCCACCACCAACGCTCAGTAGCAGCAGTGCGTACTATCTACAAGATGCATTGCAGCAATTCACCCAAGATCCTTGAACAGCACCTTCCAAATACATAACCACATTCATCTAGAAGGACAAGGGCAGCAGATACATGGGAACCTGCGAGTTCCCCTCCAAGTCACTCACCATCCTGACTTGGAAATATATCACCATTCCTTCAGAGTCACCGGGTCAAAATCCTGGAATTCCCTCCCTAATGGCATTGTGGGTCAACCCATAGAACAGGGACTGCAGCGATTCAAGAAGGCAGCTCACCGCCACCTTCTCAAGGGCAACTAGGGATGGGCAATAAATGCTGGCCAGCCAGCGACACCCATGTCCCACTAATGAATAAAAACTCATTGGAGTTCTGAAGAGTGAGAGAGGATCTCATAGAAACTTCTAAAATTCTAACAGGTTAGACAGGGTAGATTCAGAAAGAATGTTTCCAATGGTGGTTGAGGAGAAGGGAAAAACCTTTTAGGACAGAGGTGAGGAGAAATTTCCTCACCCAGAGGGTGGTGAATGTGTGGAATTCACTACCACAGAATGTAGCTGAGGCTAAAACAGCGCGTGGATTTCAACAAGAAATTAGATAGAGCTCTTGGGGCTAAAGGGATCAAGGGATATGGGGGAAAGGCGGGGGGATCAGGATATTGAATTTGATAATTGGCCACAATCAAAACGAATGATGGGGCAGGCTCGAAGGGCCAAATGGCCTGCTCCTGCTTCAAGTTCCTATGTTTCTATGAAAGCAGTACAGAAGGGTAACATCGTAAAATAAATCAAAAGCTTAGAAAGCAAAGGCAAATACAACATTTTTGAAACATTTGACATCACTTAACAGCATCGAGAGCCCAAACCAAGGGGCTGGCCAGATCCAGCCAATTGCCACTGCTCTCTCGAGTTGTCCAAGAGGAGGTGCCAGGAAGCAACGGAGGGTGGCGAACATGGTCAACGCAACTGTGCTCCATTCACTCAACAAATTACACTCGGTCGGTGGTGGTTCTGGGGGAAGCTAATTAATATCAGGGTTCAATCGGCATTTGAGGCTGTTAGCAGTTGGTAAATTACGGCACCCCAGTGAAGCTGCAAAGGTTTAAAGTTGACAGAAAGTGCTTTGCCCCCGCCACCACCCCCCTCTCCCGGAGGAAAAAAAGACACTTTACCTTTTTGTCTTGGGGTTTTTGCTTATCTTCAGATACCAAGAGCATAAGGCACCTCCTTGGCAGACAGGCGTTCTGTGACTGCAAACAAAAAAAAACGACAGCCATTAATACTGGCGACGAGACACAACCGTGTTCAGCAAGAATGGCAACTACAGGAAGGAGTGAGAAAGAACATCTCAATGCACTCGCTTTCTTAAGACTCAGGAGTCATAGAGATTTACAGCATGGAAACAGACCCTTCAGCCTAATGCGTCCACACTGCCCTTTTTTTAAACCATCATGCTAGTCCCAAATGCCCGCATTTGGCCCATATCCATCTATACCCATCTTATCCATGTAACTACCGAAATGCTTCCTAAAAGACAAAATTGTACCCACCTTCACTACTGCCTCTGGTAGCTTGTTCCAGACACTCACCACCCTCTGAGTGAAAACATTGCCCCTTTGGACCCTTTTATATCTCTCCCCTCTCACCTTAAACCTATACCCTTTAGTTTTAGACTCCCCTACCTTTGGGAAAAGATATTGACTGTCTAGCTGATCTGTGCACCTCATTATTTTATAGACCGCTATAAGGTCACCCCTCAGCCTCCTAAGCTCCAGGGAAAAAAATCCCAGCCTAGCCAACCTCTCCTTATAACTCAAACCATCAAATCCCAGTAGCATCCTAGTAAATCTTTTCTGCACTCCTTCTAGTTTAATAATATCCTTTCTACAATAGAATGATCAGAACTATACACAGCATAGCAAGGAAGAGAGAAATCAAACTCTGCAAAATAGTTTGTTTGAAGATGTTCAGGAGAAATGTTTGTGTTCCCATCCCTCTGCAGTTCCTTCAACCTCAATCCTCATCTCTTCATCAGTTCCAATGGGAATTCCCAACAACTGTGCGTGGACATCCGGAGCCAGTTTTGGCCAAGAGATTAAAGCTCTGAAAAATGACTTGGATTCACTTTGGAAAACTTCCAAGCAATTAACAAAGGGGTCTTAATAAAGTGTTGGAACATGAGCTAAATGTGTTGATTAGTCCTTACCATTGTATTAGCTCCAGTTTGTTTATATCCAGAAGCACTGTATTGTTACTGCAGCAACATAACTGATCACCTGATGAAGGAGGAGTGCTCGGAGGGCTCATGATTCCAAATAAACATGTTGGACTTTAACCTGGCGTTGTAGACTTCTTACTGAATTTAATTGATGCACTGTTCAATTTTTAATTTGAACTAATAATGCAGGCTTTTATTCTTTGCATTTTTCCCTGGGATTTTGTGGAATGAGGCTTATTTGGGATAATTGACAGGTAAGGTTAAATGACCGGGTACAGCCAGGCTCACACAGACCTCAAGCTCAGTTTGCTTTTGGGGTTTTGAGAGAGAGGTCGCTTTCTCTGCATCTCTTGCTCTGTCTCAAATGGAGACTGAAATCTGCCAAGAAGAAAGCCTTTTCTCCCTCAACTATTTGGGGGTGGAAATCTTTCTGGGAAGTTGCTGTGTGGAAATTGAAAATCTAGTACCAATGTAAGCATCTTTGATTTCTGTGCTAAATGGTTCTAAAGAAAGGATTTATGTCTGTGGGGGGATACTGCTAAACTGGAACAAAAGAGATAGCTAGCTGTTAAGAATTATACTTTGTCATGTTTAAGTATTTTAATTGGTGAAAGTTATGCTAATTATTTTTGTTATATTCTAACTGTGTTCTTAAATAAACTTTGTTTGATAAAAGCTCCCTGGTGGGTCAGTGGAAACATAACTGGAGCAAAACAGCTTATTCTCGTCCTGATGCCAAAATCAAAAGTTATGATGGAGGCTAACTTCACAAAATACCTCGGAGTTTCTAATTGGGTCCCTGGGTGACGCAAGATGAACTCAATATGCAGATTTCTAAGTCTCAAATTATTGATCATTTTTCAAAAGTGAACAGAAATTGCACTTTAAGCCAAAGGCACAACAAATCCGTTGAAAAAGTCAAACAGGAGTTCACACTGATGAAATCCATTGTTTGGATCCAATTTTGATTTGAATAATAAGATAGTTTCTTGCCTCTAAGACCACGGTCTGACTTGCTTGGTTTGACACTGTGATGTATGAGCTTAATTGTAGATTCGTCATAAAACGATGCATTCAGAATTCCATTGACTTAATTCGAAGCTTGGACTTGTACTGGATTTTCTCGCACAACTGATGCATCTAAATGGTGTTTGAACATTGTCCACCACAATCAATCATCATCACTGGTGACAGGAACCACAGAATTTGATACAGTAAAGTTATAAAACCTTCCACCGCATCAAATGACAGAACAGCATTAGTGACTAAACACTGTTTCCTTCATAGAATTCTATTGTTCAGAAGGAAGCCATTTGGCCCATCAAACCTGCAATCCTACGGAAGCCCTATCCCTGCTTAGTTACCCTGCAAATCCCTCCAACCTATCACATCCCCGGATCTTAAGGATTAATTTAGCACGTCCAATCAACTTAAACTACACATCTTTGGACTGTGGGAAGAAACTGCAACATTCAGAGGAAACCCACGCAGACACAGGGAGAACATGCAAACTCCACACAGACAGTGACCTAAGTCAGGAATCGAACCCTGATCCCTGTGAGGCAGCAGTGCTAACCACTGTGCTGCCCGGTTTACGCAACTTATACTTTTAAACTGCAGAAAGAAACAGATTCTCATTCCTCATCATTCTCCAATCCATTGATTCTGTCTACACTTCCCTCTGCCTCAGAAAAGCAGCCGGCATAATTAAGGACCCCACGTATCCTGGACATTCTCTCTTCCACCTTCTTCCGTCGGGAAAAAGATACAGAAGTCTGAGGTCATATACCAACCAACTCAAGAACAGCTTCTTCCCTGCTGCCATTAGACTCTTGAATGGACTTACCTTGCATTAAGTTGATCTTTCTCTACAGCCTAGCTATGACTGTAACACTACATTCTGCACTCTCTTCTTTCCCTCTCTATGGCTGGCATGCTTTGTCTGCATACACGCAAGAAGCAATACTTTTCACCGTATACTAATACATATGACAATAATAAATCAAATCTATTCTAATCCCCAGAATTATAAATTTCATAGTAAATTGTTTTCAGTTGCCACCCAACATGTTGCTTCCTTTCTACTTCCCCAATTGGGTAACTTTTAATTACAGAATGGTCTCCCATTGTAAGGGTAGATCTATCTCCTTAGCTCAAGCTAGGCAAATCTTCCAGCCTCTTTTAACTTCTCATAAACAGAGTCTTCAAATTGATAGTAAGCTTCCGTCTGCATTTTGGATGGTGAATGAGAGACAACATTTTCTCTGCAGAAGGTGCAAGCTTAGGTAATTGTATCTTTTTCTTGCTCTCAGTTGGCTACAGACTTCACAAGTAAAACTGCAACTCTCTTCTAGGATATTTCTTGGTTTTTAGGGAAGCCTGTAGCCCGATCTCAAAATGGCTTCCTCTATCCTTTTCTCCATGGCAACGGGAAGCACATTAGTTTTTGTATCGAAGTAGAGATGCTGTCTTTGATTACAAATGCCTTTCATATTAGAAGTAAAAGGATACCTTACGGCACACTTTGTTTGCAATTGATATGATATTATTTCTCTGGGACTTTGGGAGACTTCTGGTCTATTCACAGTAGACTTAGAATCTATTGTTTTTATCTTCAAGTGGAAGAAACGTGCACCTCTCTCTCAATAGGAAAAATATGCGTCTATTGCAATGTAACAATTAACCACCCAAGCTTAGTGGCGAGTATGCATTCACGGGGCAACCCCGTTGACAACAGCAGGACTGGAAGATCTCGCTGCCGGTCAATAGCAAAGTAAAGCAAAATTTATTTGTTAGTGTCATGGGTAGGCTTACATTAACACTGCAATGAAGTTACTATGAAAATCCCCTGGTCGCCACGCTCCAGCGCCTGTTCGGGTACACTGAGGGAGAATTTAGCAAGGCCAATGCGCCTAACCAGCACGTCTCTTGGACTGTGGGAGGAAACCCACGCAGACACGGAGGGAACATGCAAACTCCACACAGACAGTGACCCAAGCCGGGATTGAACCCAGGTCC
The DNA here is from genome assembly GCF_965287045.1 of Carcharhinus amblyrhynchos. Classification (NCBI taxonomy): domain Eukaryota; kingdom Metazoa; phylum Chordata; class Chondrichthyes; order Carcharhiniformes; family Carcharhinidae; genus Carcharhinus; species Carcharhinus amblyrhynchos. The sequence continues at coordinate 73,540,639 of NC_137337.1, read as the reverse complement.
CTGGCGCTGTGAGGCAGCAGTGCTGACCACGTGCTGCTCCAATAGCAGGCCGCCTCCACTGCAGGAAAGCATGTGGGGGTTGCAGAGAGTCCCAAATCATAGCTCTTTTATAAACCAAAAAATATAGTTGTAATCTTATAAAGCTCAGGACTGTAACAGGAGGTGTCGGGGCTGGGTGGAATCAGACAAGAGCCTTGGTTTGCACAAATAGAAACACATATTGCAACAGCAAGGAAGTTTTGGTGAATATTTTAAAATTGTACTCATGTGTTTACCCCAGTCCAATGCTGGCATCTCTACATCGTGACTAAATGTTAGCCACCAGACCTTGGGAAGGACATCAGTTGTGGAGGGTTACTTGGGGTGAAGAAGCTCAGTTACCTGGCCAGACTGGAGAAGCTGGGCTTCCTTCCTTTGAAGGAGACAAGCTGAAGGAACGGTCTTCAAACTTATCGGAGCGTTGATAACGGAAATGAAAAGGAGTGACTTCTTCACAATTACTTCAGCAGCTTGTTTATTCTGCCCAGTCAAGTGTGGCAGTGATGCCCAGAAATCCCACCCCAGAACTAAATCACTCCAAAGCAAACAATTAAAATGTGCACGCAAGTACAATTTCCATCTGTCCGAGATTGTGAATGCATCCTCCCTCCAAAGGGACACCCCCCCCCCACTGTAACCAAATAGATCATAGAACTCTCCAGTGCAGAAAGAGGCCCTTCGGCCCATCGAGTCTGCACCGAACACAATCTCGCCCAGACTCTACCCCCATACCCCTACACACTTACCCGCTAATCCCTCTAACCTATGCATCCCAGGACACTAAGGGGCAATTTTAGCATGGCCAATCAACCTAACTTGCACATCTTTGGACTGTGGGAGGTAACAGAGCACCAGGAGGAAACCTACGCGGACACGAGGAGACAGTGACCTGAGCCGGGAATCGAACCCAAGTCCCTGGAGCTGTGAAGCAGCGGTGCTAACCACTGTGCTACCGTGCCGCCCATCTCAATGACGTTGGCCATACACTAGCAAAGTTCGAGGCTTCTGAATATCTACAACTGCATTGTGGTACTACAGCACGTTTACCAGCAACACAGTTTCTCTAACAACTATTGCGTATGAGCCACCAATGCAGCCTCCCTACATTCTACTGCATATCAACCAGCTTCTCTACCAACTCCTGCAAACCAACCAGCAATGCAGTTTCCCTGCATGTCACTGCACGTTACCCAGCAGTGCAGTTTCCCTGCATGTTACTGCACGTTACCCAGCAGTGCAGTTTCCCTGCATGTTACTGCACGTTACCCAGCAGTGCAGTTTCCCTGCATGTTACTGCACGTTACCCAGCAGTGCAGTTTCCCTGCATGTTACTGCACGTTACCCAGCAGTGCAGTTTCCCTGCATGTTACTGCACGTTACCCAGCAGTGCAGCTTCCCTGCATGTTACTGCACGTTACCCAGCAGTGCAGTTTCCCTGCATGTTACTGCACGTTACCCAGCAGTGCAGTTTCCCTGCATGTTACTGCACGTTACCCAGCAGTGCAGTTTCCCTGCATGTTACTGCACGTTACCTAGCAGTGCAGTTTCCCTGCATGTTACTGCACGTTACCCAGCAGTGCAGTTTCCCTGCATGTTACTGCACGTTACCCAGCAGTGCAGTTTCCCTGCATGTTACTGCACGTTACCCAGCAGTGCAGTTTCCCTGCATGTTACTGCACGTTACCCAGCAGTGCAGTTTCCCTGCATGTTACTGCACGTTACCCAGCAGTGCAGTTTCCCTGCATGTTACTGCACGTTACCCAGCAGTGCAGTTTCCCTGCATGTTACTGCACATTACCCAGCAATGCAGCTTCCCTCTGTACGACTGCTTTCTTCCTATTTTGTCTGGTTCTGGTTTGCCTGTACATTTAAAAGGATTAACTTGCAATCTTATCCGAGGGCAGATTCAGTCACCGATGATTACCGCAGCTCTTCAGGGAAGCAAATTGAATCACTTGTCATCGATAGCGCTGCCGACTATTGTGGACTAGCCCGACACAGGAATTATATTTCCAATCCCGACACAGGGGACCGATTTGGTTCCAATCTCCTATCACCAGGCATGTCATCCTGGAATCTATCGCATCCCGAGAGATCTCGTTTTGCATTCTGAAAGGCTCGAACTTTGTGTGCATTTTGAGATTTTAACCAATTGTAATCTCAATCGTACAACACGTATACAGAGGAAAAGCAGCTTTTAATCTCTTAATTCACATCTCTCCCTCTTCCAGGAGTGCACAAAAAAACAGCATGCTGCATTTATATAAGAGGGAATATCACTGGCAAAGTGATAATGTAAAGTTAAAGATTTTTTTAAAATTTCATTTATTAGTGTCACAAGTAGGCTTAAATTAACACTGCAATGAAGTTACTGCGAAAATCCCCTAGTCGCCACGCTCCAGCACCTGAGGGGGAATTTCACATGGCCAACCCACCCAACCAGCACGTCTTTTGGACTGTGGGAGGAAACTGGAGCACCCAGACGAAACCCACGCAGACACGGGGAGAATGTGCAAACTCCACACAGACAGTGACCCAAGCCAGGAATTGAACCCGGGTCCCTGGCGCTGTGAGGCAGCAGTGCTAACCACTGTACCACCGTGACGTCCTTATGTCACTGGGCGACTAATGCAGAGGCCCAGGCAAATGCTCTGGGGGGGACATGGGTTCAAATCCCACCACGGCAGCTGGTGGGATAGGAATTCAAATCTGGAATTGAAAAGCTAGTTTCAGCGACGGATTCAACATTCTGGATTGTCGGAAAAACCGATCTGGTTCACTAATGTGCTTTGGGGGAGGAAATCTGCCATCCTTATCCGGTCTGGCCTACATGTGACTCCCGATCCATTCTGTTGGCCCTTATCAGCAAGATACTCAGATTAAGGGCAGTTAGAGATAGGCAACAAATGCTGGCCAGCATTACCCACATCTCATGAAAGAATAAAAAAAACCTTTGCTGTTGTAAAGGAACATTTAAAGCAAAATTTTCCAACTAGTCACAGAGAGGTGAGAACTGGCGACCAAAGGCTTAAGTCAAACATGAGTATCTCAAAGATGAGAGAAAAACAGGGAGATTTAGGGGGTGAATTCCAAAGCTTAAGGCCCAAGGCAGCTGGAAACCAGGCTCCCAACGATGGAACTAAAGAAGTCAGGGCTGTGAACACTGCAGGAGTTAGGAGTGTAGATATCTTTGAAATGTGGAAGGGCTGCAGGAGGTTAGAACAGCAGAGAGGCCACAAAGGGATTCGAACACCAACATGAGAATCTTAAACTCAAGGCATTGCTGGGTCAACGTAGGTCAGCTAGAACAGGGGACGTATCGCTGGTCAGGACTTGGGGTATACCTGGATACGGACAGCTGAGTTTTGGGTGAGTTGAGTTTCACGAAGGTGGTAGACAACACAGAATCATAGAATACATCCAGCCCATCAAGTCTTCACTGGCCACAATGCCACCCAGGCCCTATTCCCGCAATCCCGCAAATTCACCCTACTAATCCCCCTGATTGTTAGGGGTAATTTAGCATGCCCAAGCAACCTAACCCACACATCTTTGGACTGTGGGAGGAAACCGGAGCACCCGGAGGAAACCCACGCAGACACGGAGAGAATGTGCAAACTCCACACAGACAGCGACCCAAGCTGGGAATCGAACCCAGGTCCCTGGCGCTATGAGGCAGCAGTGCTAACCATTGTACCACCCCATGTCTGCATCGGTTTCCTCCGAGTGCTCCAGTTTCCTCCCACAGTCTGAAAGACGCACTGGTTAGGTGCACTGGGCATGCTAAATTCTCCCTCGGTGTACCCAAACAGGCGCCGGGGTGTGGTGACTAGGGGATTTTCACAGTGACTTAATTGCAGTGTTAATGTAAGCCTACTTGTGACACTGATAAATAAAATTTTAAAAAAACTTTAACTTTATATGATCACTAGGGGAAAATGTACAAACTCCACATAGACAGTGACTCAAGGCTGGAATCGAACCTGAGTCCCTGGCACTGAGAGAGAGCAGTGCTAACCACTGTGACATAAGACCCAATTAAAATGGTATTTGCAAAATTTAGACGATTGATGCTGGCCTAATTTTTGGCTAAATATACCTCAAAAAGTATGGTTAATAAACCTCAAAAAATATAGTCAATCCTGTTCTCAGAAATGGCCAATCCTACAGTTTTATTTAAAGAAACACCACATCCCTACCTGTGAAAAATAGTCACACTAAAACTTTTCTGGTCAGAAAAGTAAAAGAATTTAAAATCAAAGTGGCAGAGGCTTCGCGGAGACTCCTGACAGGAAACACTTCTCAAAATCTGACCGCCTGACGTACCTGACCCAGAATTAATGAGACCTCCTTCTTCCTAGGATGTGAAGAGGTGACTGCACCCATCTAAAATATAGAGCAGAGACTCCCTCGAGTGTTCCCACTGCTGGCAGATTATAGATCCGCGCAGCAATTAAAATGTTTTTTTTTAACGCTACGAATTGGAAATGTTTGGGACTCACGCAACTCAAGTCAGCCTAGCTGTTGTGTTGAGTTTGACTTAGGGCAACGGAGATAGAAATCAGAACCCGAGAATCAACAGAAAGATATTGAAAGCTTCATTTAACCAAAGGTGAAGTCACACAGATTAGAAGGCTGGCAATTTAAAGGGAGAACATTTTAAAGTAATTTTATTAATTCGAGCTGCTTTGTTGGAAGGACTGCAATTGTCCATTTTTCTTCATTGGAATATAAGGTAGAATTTTCTGAGTTTTCTTCTTGTTTGAAAATGGGAGAGTTCCAGATCCATTTTTGGGTTTTCACGCCCAATCATGTGGACTCCGTCTCTGAAAAGATGGGCTCGCCAGTTTCTAGCCAGTTGTGGACAGGGCGTAACCCGCCATTCAGCCTACAGAGGGAGCTGTTGCGCATGTGCAGATCTCTGATGCTGCACATGCACATTAACAGTGGCAGGGGCCTGACAGACAGAGAGCTGTCAGGCCCCTGCTGCTGCAGGCAGCCTCAAACACCAACCAATCGCACGGGCCAACAGTTCAATATGCAGCTCCCACCGAGCCCTCACCACCCAGATCGCAGGCAGAGTATCAGCGGGCTCCCCCCCCCCCACCCATTTGCACGCCCCCACAGTCCTAACCCCCCATTTCCGAGCTCTCGCATGATTTTACCGCCTCTCTTCACCAGTCGAGCCATTAAAATTCCGCCCATACTCTCTACAAAATATGTCGCCAGTATCCCTAACAGATTGTGGTTAAAGAGAGTGGGGGGAGATTTTCCCGTCACGCTCGCTACGGGAATTGGAATGGGGGGGGGGGGGGGGGCGAGGGGCAGATCAAGCAAAGGTCTGTCGACCTTGGGTGGGGTTTTCTGGTTCTGGGACGAGCACGGCTGGAAGATCTCACCCAGCGACTGAGCCACGCGGAAGTTTGATTCCAGGTTCAAATACATTCAGAGTTAAACCATTCCAGCTGATGTCATGTTTGGAGCACCACCATTGACCATCGGGCCTCTTGGGTTTGAGAGGAGAGAAATGGCCAACGCTCCTGCTCAAAAGGTTGTCACCATATGATTGGCGCTGGAAATGTGAGACTGGGATGACAACAATCTTAGGTTCTGCCACTTCATGGCCAGTCTGCCAATTGTGATCGACTAGGTGAACACTTGAGGCAAGCCAAGAACTAAAAGAACCTGCACACTCAAACATATCCTAAATAGCATTCAATATATTCACCGGTAGAAAGACCAGTCAAAAATCCTGGATCAAAATCCTGGAATTCCCTCCCTAACGGCATTGTGGGTCAGCCCACAGCGTGTGGACTGCAGCGATTCAAGATGGCAGCTCACCACCACCGTCTCAAGGGCAACTAGGGATGGGCAATAAATGTTGGCCAGCCAGCAACGCCTGTGTCCCACAAATTAAAAAGAAAAATCTTTCAAGTTAATTTATTTCTGCTCTGATGACACACTCTTAACGGCTTTCTTTCATTGTGTCGAATGCCAACAGGATCGGAGACGCACCAAGCTTTGTAGGGGACAAAATTCTCCACTGCTAGACTCTCAAATAATAAATACACTGCTGTCCCCTCATTAACCCACAAATGTCAAGTTTACAGTGGAGGACCACATAGTAACATTGCTGCTTGTGTGACGCTTGATGGTATCCCCGTTTAGGATGTGTTGTTCCACTGCAGTCCTACTTGATGTCCTACTTTTAAAAGGCAGGCTGTGCTTGCTAAATGAGCTGGAGATTGAATACGACGGGAAGTAGAGGAGGGATCCAGGAATCAGACCCTTGCAGTGATCCCAGACTAATTGTACATTATTAACTTCACGCACACACCGACCTTTCTCCAAAGGCAAACCTAATTTCCTATTCCGTCATCTGCTGTGGGCTAATGCCCACACGTGGCAAACCTTTCCTAGTCTCCATCGTCACAAAGTACGGGGCAGCATTGCTAAGCTATAATCAGATCACACAACGCCCAGTGTGATTTGCTCCAAATGCATCCATTTATTCATCAGCGATTGGATTTAGGAGCTCTGAACATTACTCCAACTGACATATCCTAAACCATTTCTGCAGGCATGCCTTTTTCTCCCCTATCTCCTACTTAAAACATAAGAACATAAGAAATAGGAGCAGGAGTAGGCCATCTAGCCCTTTGAGCCTGCCTCGCCATTCAATAAGATCATAGCTGATCTGAAGTGGTTCAGTTCCACTTTCCCGCTTTCTCCCCATAACCCTTAATTCCCCTGTCTACCAAAAGCCTATCTACCCATGACTTAAATATATTTAGCGAGGTAGCCTCCACCACTTCAACGGGCAGAGAATTCCAGAGATTCACCACCCTTTGAGTGAAGAAGTTCCTCCTCAAGACTGATCTAAACTGCACCCCCCGCCTTATCTTGAGGCTGTGCCCTCTAGTCCTGCTGTCCTTTCTAAGCGGGAAGAATCTCTCTACCTCTACCCTATCCATCCCCTTCATTATCTTATATGTCTCTATAAGATCCCCCTCATCCTTCTAAACTCCAACAAGTACAGACCCAGACTATTCAGTCTCTCTTCATAGGCCAACCCCCTCATCTCCGGTATCAGCCTAGTGAACCTCCTCTGCACTCCCTCCAAGGCCAATATATCCTTCCGCAAGTGCGGCGACCAAAACTGCACACAGTAGTTAAACACAGGTTAAAGGGGCATCAGAATGTGGTGACTAGGGGATTTTCACACTACCTTCATCGCAGTGTTAATGTAAGCCTACTTGGGATACTAATAATTAAACTTTAAACATTGAGAGGTGTATTCGTATATTCTAACACCAATGGAAAAGATGTGATTACCCATTATTGAGAGACCAATTGCTGAAACTGTAGCCAGCAACAGGGGCTAAGATTGAGGGTGACATTATACTCACATTGAATTCTTTTTTCCATCTTCCTCCACCCTCATCCCATTGTAAGTGCGCACCTCCACTCTCCATCCCTATCTGCCACAACCTAACCCTCATATCTTCTCCACCCCACCCCCCCCTCCCCAAGATATACAAGAGGAGCAACATGGCGAGGCAGCAGTGGGGCATCAACAATAAAGATGAAGACTCAGCACTGTCATGGTAATGTCCTAATTATGTTGAGCGTTGTGGGATTTATATAGGAAGAAAAGCAGTCGTTTGCACACGGAGATTCAAAACAACAACACACCAGGTTTTATTGAGGAGCTGCTCTCTCTGCACTGCAGAATACAAAACTGCAAGTAAAGCAGCAGCCTAAGCACACATCCAGTTAAGTTAAAGTTAGTCAATTTAATCGTGTCACGTGTAGACTTACATTAACACTGCAACAAAGTTACTGCGAAAATCCCCGAGTTGCCACATTCCGGCGCCTGTTTGAGTACACCGAGGGAGAATTTAGCATGACCTAACCAGCGCGTCTTTTGGACTGTGGGAGGAAACTGGGGCACCCAGAGGAAACCCACGCAGACACGGGGAGAATGTGTAGATTTTGAACGGATAGTGACCAAAGCCAGGAATTGAATATGGATCCCTGGTACTGTGAGGCAGCGGTGCTGACCACTGTGCCACCATGCTCCCCAGGGGTGGGGGACGGTAAGTTCCTCTACCTAATACATCCTGATTTGTGTGAGGTTAAGAGAGGGTATTGATTGGAGCATTGCGCTCCAAAATGGCACTACTGGCAACACATTGGCATTGTTCTGTGTACGGTTCTATCATCTGAACTCCAACACTCAGAACTTTAAACAGGACTTCTGCATTAATTGATTGAGTTGCCCCAAGAGCAACATCAGGGAACATAAAGGTGGCCCCATTGAAACTGTCCCAATATCTGAGCAAAGCAACGTCAAATTTATCCTCCCAAACTGCTTCATCAATATTCTTTCACCTGGACATCAATAGACTTCAGCCTCTTTACTCATTTGCCTGCATATTACCAGCGCTTCTCATTGTCCCTCCCTAACAGGTAAATAGGTCACTTTCTCTATAAAATGCAAAAGCGACTGTTGCTATGGGAACGCTGGCACATCTGATCAGGACACAGTGCTAACTGCGCACGTACATTCACACCCTGACTGATCACCTTGGACTAAAAGACAAAATAATCACAATCAAATTACATACGAACGCCACAAGAAACCGGGTATGGTGATGTGATGATGTGATCCACCCACAGTCACTGGCTGTGCACAGCCTGCACGTTCTCCCCGTGTCTGTGTGGGTTCTCTCCAGGCGCTCCGGTTTCCTCCCACAGTCCGAAAGACGCGCGGGTTAGGTTGATGGGCCGTGCTAAAATTGCTCCGTAGTGTCAGGGAGACTAGCAGGATGGGGGTTGGGAGCGCTGCTGATGCAGGCTCGATAGGTCGAATGGCCTCCTTCTGCACTGTATGAATTCTGTTCTATATTATTGGGTTATAATCCGGAGAATAAGAGTTCAGAACCCACCAAGGCAGTTGGAAAATTTGATATCTGTTCTAAAGAATCTAGAAACAGATGGCCGTGGTATGATGGGGGAAGAGGGCCTGGGGAAGACACTCTGGCAGAGAGTCGGTGCAGACTTGATGGGCCAAATGGCCTCCTTCTGCACTGTAGGGGTTCAATGAACCCCAATGGAGATCACAAGGGGAAAGTGCAAAGCCTGCGGTTCCTTGAGTCTAAATGACAATGTCCTGGAAGTTTTCTGCCATCTTTCCCCCTTCGCACTCCAGCAACACTCACAACACAAGGACAGACCTTCGGAAAGACGGGATCTAAAGCACGAGCAACTGCAGGAAGGGGAGTCAATTATTCTTCAGTCAATATGAAGAGAATTGGGAAAGATCCCATTTTACAGTTAAAATCAAACGGTCCGGCAGAGCTACTAGCAGCTGTGACATGGTCTCCTGTGATCTATTCAGAGGTAAATTTGATCTTATGATAAACCAAGACCAGGAATGAGAAACAAGAGCAAATTATGAGCTATCAGGTGAGGTTAGGGGAAATAAAATCTGCAAGCATAACCAGAAACCTGCCTCGTAGCAAGGTACACATGGATAGCAATCACAAGTAAATGCAAAGATAAGCAGGCAGGATAGATGATAAAAAGCAGAGAAAGTGGCAAGGGAGTCATTTAGTTAAAGACAGCGGGTTAAAGACTAGATTTGTCACTTAAGAGTAAACATTTTTTGTGGGAAGAACAGAAACATATATACAATGAATTCTTCACATTAGGGTTAGGTAGCTTTGACAAAGGGTCATCTGGACTCAAAACATCAGCTCTTTTCTCTCCTTACAGATGTTGCCCAGACCTGCTGAGATTTTCCAGCGTTTTCTCTTTTGGTTTCAGATTCCAGCAACCGCAGTAATTTGCTTTTATTGGGGTGGATTGGCCATGCTCAATTGCCCATTAGTGCTAAATGGATTGGCCATGGTAAATGTGCAAAGTTACAGGGATAAGATGGTGGAAAGAGGGTATGGGTAAAGCAGAGAGTCAATACAGGCCCAGGCCTATTCCCCCATCCTATCCCTGTAACCCAGTACATTTACACCATCCACTGATGATAGGCTGGTAAGATTGGAACACGGGATCTCACTGGCGTGAATTGCGCTCTCCGGATTTTGAGAATTCGCCACCATTCTTGCAGACAGAGTACAGGCTCAAAATTGACCCCTACATTTCTTTAGCATCCACTGAATCAGCAAATATATTTCTTAGTTGATAAGTGATAAGTAAAGTGGACACAAGAACTTGCACACAATTGTTCCTGCTGCACAATATTGTTAGTCTGTGTCAAGTCAACTTGTTCATTGTAATGCAGCAGCTGTTGTTGAGTCGGACACTGCGCTTGTGTTGTGACACAATTAAATACAGCCTGTTAATTGTCCTGGTATATATTGGAACGATAACGGTATAAAGGTGGGCGAGAAAGAAAGGATCACGAACTGCATTCAGGAGAATTGTCTTGGCTACGGTCACCTTTCCCCACTCATTCCTCAAAACCAGACCCAACCCACCAAGGAAGGAGGCATCACTGTTCTGCACTGCAACCATTCTGTGATTCATCTGCCCTTGAGAAAGCAAGGCAGATTTAATTATGGATAAATATGACATAGTATAGATAGGTATATGGTGACGTTGAAAGTCTCCAACCAATTTAGATATAGATGATGTTACAATTGGAATTGACCCGAGGAAGGAATACACCACCTCAATTTTGTGTATGCTGTCAGAATTCTAGCAATATGAGAGCACTGCGCTTAGAGATTTTAATAGACACCCCACAGTGCAGAAGGAAGCCATTCGGCCCATCTTGTCTGCACTGACTCTCCAATAGAGATCTTACCCAGGCTCCCACTTCTGTAGCCCCACATAGTTACCCTGCTAATTCCTCTAACCCGCATATCTTGTGACACAAAGGGGCAATTTTGCATGGCCAATCTAACCTGCACACCTTGGGACACTCGGGGGCAACTGAACATGGCCAATCCACCTAACCCCATGTCTGGGTGGGTTTCCTCCGGGTGCTCCCGTTTCCTCCCTCACTGCAAAGATGTGCGGGTTATGTGGATTGGCTGTACTAAATTGCCCATTAGTGTCAGGGAGACGAGCTGGGGTAAATGCACGGAGTTACGGCCATAGGGCCTGGGTGGGATTGTGGTCAGTACAGACTCAAATGGGCCAAATGGCCTCCTTCTGCGGGGTGGGATTGTAGGATTCTATGATAATTGGAGTGTGAGGAAACCCTCTCAGACATGGGGAGAACATGCAAATCCCACAGTTGCCAGAATCGAAGCCGGGTCCCCGGCGCAGTGAGGCAGCAGTGCTAACCATCGTGCCATTCTCATTTCCTATTGTTAATTTTGTTTTTAAATGCAGCAATTGTTGCTCACCAGTGAAAACCATTTGGAATTAACAAAGAGACACCAATTAACTTACACAGCGTACAATTCAGCATTTTATGCAGTAACATGCGTCCCGTAATGCAACAGCAAGTTTACAAACAAGTGGGTCAAGAGGCTAAGCACTTCTTAGCAATAACTCATGACTCCATTAGCAAGTTGCTGAGGCGAATGCAAAAAGAGGCTGATTACTCAACGTTACAGAGTTTGGATCATAATCCGCTTACACACAGTGCAGCTTCTGTCAGGTTCGATGGGTTACATTATTAGAGGATTAACAAATATCTGATATTTTTGGTTCGCAAGTTCACGCGCAGCACGCGATGAAATCAGCCAAGATTGAATGACATGCCTCCCGAATTCGCAGGACACCAGACCAGGGTAATGGGGCGCAAAGGGATGATTTAGCACGGCCAATCCACCTAACCTGCACGGACTCTTCCCACAGATGGTGCAAAGGCAAAGAGGCAAAGGCAAGAGAGAACAGCTGTGGGAGACAAACCGCCACAGGAGAGACATAACCTGCACGGATAAACAGGAAAACAGAAATAAAACTGGCGCTAACACGAGCAGAAACAAATCGGAGTTCACTGTGTTAATCAGGGCGGCACAGTGGTTAGCCCTGCTGCCTCACAGTGCCAGGGACCCACGTTTGATTCCGGCCTCAGGTCACTGTCTGTGCGGAGTTTGCACATCCTCCCTGTGTCTGGGTGGGTTTTCTCCGGGTGCTCCGGTTTCCTCCCACAATCCAAAGATGTGCGGGTCAGATGGATTGGCCATGGTAAATTCCCCCTTACTGTCAGAGAGATTAGCAGAGTAAATACATGGGGTTGCGGAGATAGAGCCTGGGTTGTTGTCACTGCCGGCGCAATAGGCCAAATGCCCTCCTCCTGCACTGTAGGGATTCTATGGGTAGGGGGGGCCGGTCTGAAATGCACTGCCAAGTGAGGTGGTTGAGGTAGACAGATTAGCGACATTTAAAGCTTATTTGGATAGACACATGAACAGGCGGGGTATAGAGGGATCCAAGCGTTTGGTCTAGATAGGACAATGCGATCGTCACAGGCTTGAAGGGCCTGTTCCTGTGCTGTACTGTTCTTTTTATGATTCTATGTTAAAATCATCTGAGTGTGACTATGTGGAAGGTGGCTGTTTAACCCATTGTGTCTCTGTCAGCAATGAGCAATGCACCTCCAGTTACATACCCCTAATCCCTGACAATAAGGGGCGATTTGTCATGACCAATCAACCTAACGCGCACATCTTTGAAGTGTGGAGCACCTGGACGAAACCCACGCAGACACGGGGAGAATGTGCAAACTCCACACAGTCACCCAAGGCCAGAGTCGAACCCGTGTCCCTGGTGCTGTGAAGCAGCCGTGCTAACCACTGTGCCACCCCTAACAATGCACCCTCTCCCTGTAACCCCGCGCACGATTCCTTTTCGAGCGATGATTCCCTCTTGATATGTCTTCTTCCTGAACCTGCCTTTGCCACACCCTCAGGCAGAGCATGAATAACTAAACAGATAAATAACAAGCCCCAGCTGAGTTTGTTCCCAATGGCGCTAACCAGTGGATCGAGGGCGAACCCACTTTCCATCAAGGCCCCGTTGATCACCATTCTGAGTACAGAACAACCTACCATCAAACTCAAAGTACACAAGTAGTGTTGAGTCAATTGCAAGGACAGATGGAACAGTCACACCATGTAATGAATACTCTAGTACATTGTGACACAACGGTGCTACCACACTCAGCCCCTGCAGAGGAAGAGGCTTGTTCAGTACTTGTTGATGATGAGCTAAATACAGCCCACAGGTGTTGGCTTTTGCTGGTGGCTTCACAGACCCTGTCACTGATTAAGCTATTTCAAGCTTGAGTCGCATCAGGAGACCAAATAATACGGGCATGTAGTGGGAGGATTCGTACAATCATAGAATCCTTACAGTGCAGAAAGAGGCCATTCGGTCCATCGAGTCTGCACCGACAACAATCCCACTCAGGCCCTATCCCTATAACCTCACGTATCTACCCTGCTAATCCCCCGATGCTAAAGGGTAATATAGTATGGCCAATCCAACTTGCCCCAAAATTGGAATGAGGCCAATTTTGATGGCATCAGGCAGGAACTTTCAACAGTTAATAAAGGGAATGTTTGGGGAAGCAAAGGGACGTCTACTAAGTGGGAGGCTTTCAAAAGTGTATTAACCAGGGTTCAGGGTAACCACATTCCTCCTGGAGTGAAGGGTAAGGCTGGTAGAAGTAGGGAACCCTGGATGATTCGGGATATTAAGGCCTTGGTCAAGAAGAAGGAGACACACGACAGGCATAGGCAGCAGGGATCAAATGGATCCCGTGAAGAGTATAGATGGTGTAGGAGTGGAGTTGAGAGAGAAATCAGGAGGTCAAAAATGGGACACGAGATTTGATTTGATTTAATTTAATATTGTCACATCTATTTGCATGCAATGAAAAGTATTGTTTCTTGAGCGCTATCCAGACAAAACATACCATTCATAGAGAAGGAAAGGAGAGAGTGCATAAGATAGTGTTACAGACACAGCTAGGGTGCAGGGAAAGATCAATTTAATACAAAGTAGGCCCATTCAAACGTCCGACGGCAGCAGGGAAGAAGCTGTTCCTGAGTCAGCTGGTACACGACATCAGACTTTTGCATCTTTTTCCCAACGGAAGAAGGTGGAAGAGAGAATGTCCATGGTGCATGGGATCCTTAATTATGCCGGCTGCTTTGTCAGGGCAATGGGAAGTGTAGACAGAGTCAATGGATAGAAGGCTATTTTGCGTGATGGATTGGGCTAATTCATGAGATTATTTAGGCAGATAAAGCAAAAGAGAATCTAAAGGCTTCTACAAATATATACAGGACAAAAGTGTAACGAGGGAGAGAGTAGAACTTCTTAAGGGTCAACAAGGTCATCCATGTGTGGATCTACAAGAGATGGGAGAGATCCTAAATGAATATTTCTCATCAGTATTCACTGTTGAGAAAAGCATGGGAGCTTGGGGGAATAAATTGTAATGACTTGAGGAGTGTATACATTACAGAGAAGGAGGTGCTAGAAGTCTTAAAGTACATCAAGGTAGATAAATCCCTGGGACCCTGCTGAAATACATCCCAGATTGTTGTGGGAGGCTGGGAAGGAAATTACGGGTCCCCTAGAACAGATATTTGAATCATCTTTAGTCACAGTGGGGTGCCTGAAGATTAGAGGGTGGCAAATGTTGTGCCTTTGTTTAAGAAGGGCTACAGAGAAAAGCCTGGGAACGACAGGCTGGTGAGCCTCACATCTGTATGAGTATGTTGTTGGAAGGCATTTTGGGAAATAGGCATTGAGATGCAAGGACTGATTAGGGACAGTCAGCATGGCTTTATGAGTGGAAAATCATGTCTCACAAATTTGATTGAGTTTTTTGAAGGGGTGACCAAGAAGGTAAATGAGGGCAGTGCAGCTGATGTTGCCTACATGGACTTTAGCAAGACCTTTGACAAGGTACTGCATGGTAGGTCGTTGCGCAAAGTTAAGTTGCATGGGATCCATGGTGAGGTAGCGAAATGGATACAAAATTGGCTTGATGACAGAAGACAGCAGGTGGTTGTTTTTCAAACTGGAAGCCTGTGACCAGTGATGTGCCTCAGGGATCAGTGCTGGGTCCCCTGTTATTTGAATTAATGATTTGGATGGGAATTAAGTAGGCATGGTTAGGGTTAGGGTTACTAACCATAATGCAAACTTGGTTAATAAGTTTGCAGATGACACCAAGCAGTGGACAGTGAAGAAGGTTATTTAGGATTACGACGGGATCTTGATCAATTGGGCTGACAAATGGCAGATAGAGTTTAATTTGGATAAATGCGAGGTGATGCATTTTGGTAGATTGAGCCAGGGCAGTACTTACTCAGTTAACAGTAGGGCATTAGGGAGACTTACAGAACAAGAGAGATCTAGGGGTACAGCTCCTTGAAAGTGGAGTCACAGGTGGACAGAGTGGTGAAGAAAGCATTCGGCATGTGTAGTTTCATTCGTCAGAATACTGAATACAGGAGTTGGGACATCTTGTTGAAGTTGTATAAGACATTGGTAAGGCTACACTTGGAATACTGTGTACAGTTCTGGTCACCCTACTTTAGAAAGGATATTATTAAACTAGAAAGTGTGCAGAAAACATTTATGAAGATGCTACCGGGAGTTGATGGTTTGAGTTATAAGGAGAGGCTGGGTTGACTGGGAGATCTTTTTCTGGGCCATAGGAGGCTTAGGGGTGATCTTATAGAGTTCTTTAAAACAATGAGGGGCATAGATCAGCTAGATAGTCAATTTCTTTTCCCAAAGGTAGGGGTGTCTCAAACAAGACGGCACAGGTTAAAAGGAGAGAGGGGAGAGATATAAAAGTGTCCAGAAAGGCAACTTTTTCACACAGAGGGTGGTGAATGTCTGGAACGAGCTGCCAGAGGTAGTAGTAGAGGCGGGTACAATTTTGTATTAAAAGTGTTTAGACAATTACATGGGTTAGAGGTGTATAGAGAAATGTGGGCCAAACGCCAGCAATTGGAACTAGCTTAGAGGTTAAAAAAAAGGGTCAGTGTGAACAAGTTGGGCCAAAGGGCCTGTTTCCATGCTGCAAGCCTCAATGACTTTGATGACTCTATGACCCGACCTGCCAATCACTGGACACCAAGAGGCAATTTAGTTTGGCTAATCCACCTAACCTGCACATCATTAGACACTAAAGGGCAATTTAGCATAGCTAATCTATGTCAAATGCACACCATTGGACACAAAGGGGCAATTTAGCATTGCTAATCTACTTAACCTGCATGGTGGCATGGTGGTTAGCACTGCTGCTTCACAGCTCCAGGGACCTGGGTTCGATTCCCGGCTTGGATCACTATCTGCGTGGAGTTTGCACATTCCCCTCGTGTCTGCATGGGTTTCCTCCAGGTGCTCCAGTTTCCTCCCACAGTCCAAAGATGTGCTGGTTAGGTTGATTGGCCATGCTAAAATTGCCTGTGTCCTGAGATGCGTAGGTTAGAGGGGTTAGTGGGTAAGTATGTAGGGATATGAGTGGAGAGGCTGGGTGGGAGTGTGGTCAGTGCAGACACGACGGGCCAAATGGCCTCTTTCTGCACTGTAGGGGTTCTATGATCTTTGAACACTAAGGGCGCAATTCAGCATGGCCAAGCCACCTAGCCTGTACATCTTTGGGCTGTGGGAGGAAACCCACGCAGAGAGTGTGCAAACTCCGCACAGACAGTGACCCAAACTGGAAATTGAACCCAGGTCACTGGCGTTGTGAGGCAGCCACGTTAACCACTGCGCAACCGTGCCTACACATCTCAAGCTGTCCCACTTCACAGCATTTAACAGCCTACTGAATCCCAGAGTTGTTGCTAAGATGCGAATATTGTACAGTTTCAGCGTGATGCGACAGAGATCACAGACACGATACCCGAACTCAGCATACGTTTAAATTTAGTGATTACCGCTCAGAAATGATTAAGCATTTAACGTGACGATCTCAATGTCACTCCCGGTTTTCTTTCAGCCTCCCTTTCAACTGCTTCAATATGTTTACTTGAGACCGACTGCTTTATACATCGTACTTCATCACATTGAATTTAACTGCCTTGGTTCAGCCCTCTCCAATGATTTTATCTCCCCTCTTCTGTCATTATCACCTCTCATGTCAAGCAGGTCCGCTAGAACGAGTACATTTTACCAAACTGCACTTTGGTTTCTCAATCCAGGTCAGTTGCCTGGATGAGGAATAGTTGGGACCATCACATGAACCTGGGATGCACTTTTCCCCCCAAAACAGGGCTCTTGAGAACCTTTTGCAAGCTACTCACTTCAAGATCTTATAGAAACATAGAAGATAGGAGCAAGAGAAGGCCATTCAGCCCTTCAAGCCTACTCTGCCATTCATCATAATCATGGCTGATCATCCAACTCAATAGCCTAATCCTGCTTTCTCCCCATAACCTTTGATCCCATTTGCCCCAAGTGCTATGTCCAGCCACCTCTTGAATGCATTCAATGTCGTGGCAACAACTACTTCCTGTGGTAATGAATTCCACAGGCTCACCACTCTTTGGGTGAAGAAATGTCTCCTCACCTCCATCCTAAATGATCCATCCTGAACCCTCAGACTGTGACGCCTGGTTCCGGACTCCCCCACCATCGGGAACATCCTCCCTGCATCTACCCCTGTCTAGTCCTGTTAGAAATTTATAAGTTTCTACGAAATCCCCTCCTCATTCACCTGAACTCCAGCGAAAACAACCCTAAACCTTGTCAGTCAATCTCTCCTCATATATCAGTCCCGCCATATCCTGAATCAGCCTGGTAAACCTTCGCTGCACTCCCTCGAGAGCAAGAACATCCTTCCTCAGAAAGAGAGACCAAAACTACACACAATACTCTAGCAGTGGCCTCACCAAGGCCCTGTATAATTGCAACAACACATCACTGCTCCTATACTCAAAACTCTCTCGCAATGAAGGTGCCTTCTTTACCACCTGCACGCTCACCTTCAGTGACTGGTGGACAAGGACACCCAGGACCCACCCAGTGCCTGAAGCATCTCTAAACACCTTCCACACTGAACCTTATCAGCAGCATTCTCATTGTCGGACAGCACTATAATTTCAGATTTCTCAGTCAGCATGGGAAAAGAAAGCAAGGAGTGGGTCGACATTCCTCAAGCTCACTGATTGCATTTCCCAAGTTATTTTCACACCGGGAATCTTTCACAGAGTTTCCAGATTAAGTTAGTTATTTTTCTAGTTGTTAAGATTTGAAATTTATTTTATTTATTCATTTGTGGGGCACGGGCATCGCTAGCTGGCCAGCATCTATCGCCCATCCCTTGTTGCTCTTTGAGAGCAGTTGAGAGTCAACCACATTGCTGAGGGTCAGGAGTCACATGTAGGCCAGACCAGGTAAGGACAGCAGATTTCCTTCCCTGAAGAACATTAATGAATTAGATTTTTTTATGACAATCAATGATTGTTTCATGGTCATCTGTAGACTTATGATTCCAGATATGTATTGAATTCAAATTTCACCACCTGCTGTGGATTTCGTACCCTGGACCTCAGAGATTTACCCTGTATCTCTGGATTACTAGTCCAGTGACAATAGCCCTTCGCCACTGCCTCCCCTTCAACTTTGTTAAAGGAAAGACATATAATTTATTGCAGAATGCAAAACAAAGTCACTACTGTGGTATACACACACTACTCCCTGTCTGAGACCACAATTCAGTCCTGCCTTCGAACAACCTTATAATGTGACCGGTGACAACTCTGTATTGGATGTAATGTGACCAATGGGAGCAAGATGTAAGGGTCAGCTGACCCAGTAAAACATGGAACCAATTACAGGGTGATGTAATAGTCAGCTGACCAGCTGATTCAGTATAAATAAGGAACTACGTGGAATTGTATGGAGCTTGGAGGCACCAAGTTATGGAGTAATTATGTTTCTTTATTAAACCCTTTCTTTGATTCGTAAGATGGACTAAGTTTTGTAGTATTTTCGTTAACTGCGTTTTGAAGAGTTCCTTCTGAACAAACACAGATAATGAAATTTTATTGAAGCTTATAAAATACAAGTGTGTATTTGGCGAGGAAGCAGAAATTGTTTAAAATCCTTTGGACAAAGTTTGTTACTTTTTTGCAAGATGTAAAACGGATGCCAAAAACAATTTACATTTTAATTGTTTGAAATATATCTATTTCATACATACAAAGACTCTATTTTGATTCATAGCTGCAAGCTCATTTGGTAAATGCCAATTTCCTAAGAAAAATTGCAAAAAAATTGTACAAAATACTGGAAGAAACTGCATCATTGCTCCCTATATAAATGTAAGCAGATCAGCTGCCCCAATACCAACTGGTGTCATTTCATGGTCTATGTAACGCAGATAAATCCCAGCTTCTTTTATCGACCTACTGCTAATTGAGGAAACCTTTTTTTTTTGAGATAAATTGTCACAATAAATATATAAGCTGCTAATTTTCACATGTAATACCTTGCTTTGTGAGCATTCTTACTGTTATTTTCAGTTTGCTATTAAAAGAAAAGAAAGCCACAGTCCTGTGCCTGCTCGGGTACACAGAGAATTTAGCAAGGCCAACGCACATCTTTTGGTCCAGCACGCGGACTTGGGGAGAAGGTGCAAACTCTGATGACCCAAGTCGGGAATCGAACCCATGCACCTGGCGCTGTGAGGCAGTAGTGCTGCTAACCACCTAACGGCCACTGCCCGTTACCAGGGGAACTCATGCTCAATTGAGATCAATCAATGATTTGCCATGGATCTGGTGGGTGTCAACAATGCAAGATCTCCAAATACGCACACATCTTTAAATTGTTATTACTAAATTAGAAAAAATATATTTATCAATCTCTGCATTTCATGTTTCTCTTTCTCTCACACACAAGAAATAAGTGACTAGGTTTCAATTTGATAGGGAGTACTCTCTCTTTAACTGGATGCCAAGTCATCCAAAGATACAACAGATGCTTTCATCTTCCCATCCAGCTTTAAGTGAACTGTCATCCCAGGCAATAAGATTCAGGCCATTAAACAGTCACCACTCCATCAAGTCACAGACCCAGAAGGCTACTTAGAGAGCTGTCCGTTCCCTCAGCAAGCAGAAGGTTATTACAGAGGTGTCTGCCCTACAAAGGCAGTCAATAGCTTTTTCCAGAGAACTGGGCTGTTACAAGGAGACATCAATAATATAAATGTCACCCAGACACTTAGAGGGAATGCTGTTCTTTTATAGTTACTGCAGCAAGCTCCAGGAAACGCTTATTCAACCTAAAAAAAAATGTCAAAACGCACTTTTAAATCACTGGGAATATTGAAGGGCATTTCTAATGCCGACAGCAGGCAGTCGGAATCCGCTGAAAAAGTTCCAAACAACCAACTGAAGGGGTTTCGTCTGCAATAAAATAAAAGCAAAATACTGTGGATGCTGGATATTCCACCACTGCTACAATTGATTTACAGGTGGCACGGTGGTTAGCACTGCTGCCTCACAGCACCAGGGACCCGGGTTCGATTCCCGGCTTGGGTTCACTGTCTGTACAGAGTCAGCACATCCTCCCCATATCTGCATGGGTTTCCTCCAGGTGCTCCGGTTTCCTCCCACAGTCCCAAAGATGTGCTGGTTAGGATGCATCGGCCATGCTAAATTCTCCCTCAGTGTACCTGAACAGGTGCTGGAGTGGGGTGATGCAGGGATGTTCACAGTAGCTTCATTGCAGTGTTAACGTAAGCCTACTTGTGACACTAATAAAGAAACTTTAAAACTTTAGACTGGAAGTTCAGGCTGCGATATTGTACCTGCAAGGTTGAGACTATCGTAATTCCATTTCCCTGCTGTGGTGTTAGGTTTTGGTCCATCTCACTTCCAACGGTGATAATGTCATTCTATAATTAATCATTTCAAAAGTAACTGCGCTCTCACGCAGTTGACATGGCATTCATGTGCATTCCCCGAGATTTTTCCCTTCAATTGACAAATTGCTGCTAATTCTGTAGCAAGGAAGGCTTTCTGTGCACTTCTCCAGAAGTTACTCATTAATGCAAAGACGTACTTTTCTCCTAAAGGGCCACTTACAAGAATTTACACTCATCTACAATTCCCAGCTGGTTTATCTCGCTGTCACTATGTCATCATGACTCTAGCGAGAAAGGGACTCAGGATAGAGAAATTAGCTGCTGACATTATCCTGGAATATAACCAATAGTTAGTGTCAACTTTTTGATTTGATTTATTATGATCACATGTATTGGGATGCAGTGAAAAATATTGGTTTTTGTGCGCTATACAAAGCATACCGTTCATAGAGCACATAGGGGAGGAGGAGAAGACAGGGTGCAGAACAGTGGGTGGGATTTTCCAGCCACGCTCCCCCACCCCCCCCCAAAGATCGGACATTCCCACTTGAGCTCAATGGATCTTTGCTTGATCCTGTCCCGCTCGTTATGATTCCTGTGGCAGGCAGGGTGGGAAAATTCCGTCCATATTCTTGCAGTTACAGGTAGGGTGTAGAGAAAGATAAGTTTAATACATGGTAGGTCCATTCAAAGGTCTGATGGCAGCAGGGAAGAAGCTGTTTTTGAGCTGGTTAGTACGTGACCTCAGACATTTTCCCGGCAGAAGAGAGAATATTCAGGGTGTGTGGGGTCTTGGATTATGCTGGCTGCTTTTCCAAGGCAGTGGGAAGTGCGGACAGAGTCAATGGATGGGAGGCTGGTTTGCGTGATAGATTGGGCTACATTCATGACCTTTTGTAATTCCTTGCCGTCTTGGGCACAGCAGGAGCCCATACCAAGCTGTGATACAACCAGAAAGAATGCTTTCTATGATGCATCTGTAAAAATCAGTGATGGCCATAGTGGACACGCCAGTTTTTCTTAGCCTTCCTCCGTCCAAAGATATGTGGGTTAAGCGGATTGGCCATGCTCAATTGCGCCTTAGTGTCAGGGGGACTAGCTAGGGTAAATACATGGGGTTATGGGCATAGGGTCTGGGTAGGATTGTGGTCGGTGCAGATTTGATGGGCCAAACAGCCTCCTCCTGCACTGTGGGATTCTATCACTCTAAAATAGAGGCATTAGTTGGCTTTCTTAACTAGAGCATCAGTATAGTTTTGGCAAAACTCCCAAGGCAGCAGGAAGCAGAGATGGAGTCAATGCCAGGGTGAGTGGGGTGGGTATAACAGGCTCAAGAAGTTAAATGGTCTCCTTCTGCTCCTACATTCCTATTAGAGGTTCGAGTTCCTTCAATAGTTTGGATACCATTACAGCAATAGAGCTTGCTGTTAAATTATAGAGCAGCAGTGTGAAGCCAGATCTGATCTTAATCAGCATTCATTTCATTGTAGGTTTTCATCTCACTCGGTTTTAATGAGGCTCTGACACCAAATGAACGCAGTTGCACCAAAGGACGGAGATATAGCCACCAGAACAATCCAAAAAAAAAGTCATCCAGGAATGTTTCTCACATGCGTAACTGCAGAAATTCAATAGCGAAGAGAAGTTAAATTTATTTATTTGTGTCACACTGCAATGAAGTTACTGTGAAAATCCCCTAGTCGCCACACTCGGGCGCCTGTTCGGGTACACTGATGGAGAATTTAGCATGGCCAATGCACCTAACCAGCATGTCTTTCAGACTGTGGGAAGAAACCGGAGCGCCCAGAGGAAACCCACGCAGACATGGGGAGAATGTGCAGACTCTGCACAGACAGTGACCCAAGCCAGGAATCGAACCTGGGTCCCTGGCGCTGAGGCAGTAGTGCTAACCACTGTGGCGCCCTAAGGGCCAACCATTGATTTTGTGCGAAAAGGAGAAATAAAAGGAATTGGTTAAGGTAACTTTCATTTATGCTCAGACTACACTGCGATAAAACTAAGTTAGCCAGCCACATAATTGCCTTCAAAAACCTGAACGGCTGAGGACAGTCACAACTTAACAGATGCTTGTGATTACCGGACTACATAGGGCAAAGATTAAAAATCTCACAAATTCCGTTTTGCAAAGGGCATGACATTTTCAATTGAGTTTCTTATTTGGTCTTATCTGTGCAGGAATTGAACAGGATAAGCACAATTCGATCAAATCCTGGAATCAATGATAAATCAACCTGAATAAAGCTTTCCTCCTTCCTTTATTCTTGCAGGCTTCACTGTTTCACATCATCTTGACTGGTTAAAGACATCACACGACACTGCTCTAAACTATCTTGCCACTTTTTAAGGGCACATCTCAATCCCACATGCATTCACCCACTCACAGCAATAATCACTTCCCTCGCCTCGCTGTTCTCCTGCCCGAATCCGTCTCTAAGTCGCTTGGTGGCACAGAATTAGAGTATTGCAGAAAACAAAAGAAAAGAAACATGCTGTCAAAGTTTTCCATCCTGCACTCAACAGGACAACTCACAAGAAACTACCAACAGGAGGAACGGCAGTTTACGTTGCATAAGGGAGTGCTGATTGGCTGGCAAGTTGGACTCTGATTGGTGGAGGCTTTGCCAAACTTCCTGGCAAATCAAAAACTGAATTAACCAAACTGAGGGACAAATTAAAGTGGGCGGCCTCTTAAAGCGGGGAGTGGACTGCCCAAAATTTTTTTAAAAAGCGTAAAGGAAACTTAAAACATCGAAACAAAATGTGATTGTAGGGGTCAATAATACACTCCTGTCCCTGTGGGGCCCAATGAGCACAGAAGTCCTCAGTGGTGGCCGTGGACAGGTTCACAAGATGCACCCCACCCCCTCCCCAACCAAGCGATGGCGGATGCAGCATGGAACAGTTAACTGCACAGCCGAGTGCAAATTCAAACCAACCAGACTGGTCAAGGCATTGCCGTGGGGTTGAATCGGGGAATGGCTGCTAACCAACCTACTGTTTAGCTGGGCATATTCCTTTGGGGGTATGTGACTCACCCCTCACCACTCTCCCAGCTCTGAGTTTGTCTGCTGATATCAATCCACTCAATTCTTGTTATCTCTGAAGGGAACTGGCAGTGGTTCACCAGAGCCACACAAGCAAGATAAAACACCCTCCAGTCTCACAACCATCCTCATGAAAAACACCTTACATTCGTGATTTCCGGATTATGATAAACTGAGTTCTCACCAACAAGCTATGAAGTTCAAAATACAAAGGATAGCTAAATGAAAATAGTGTGCAATATGTTCCGCATTGGTCCTCATCCATTTCTAGCATTCTAAGAGTTAGATTTGCACGGTGTCAGTTATTAAATGTTATACTCTATATCACTATTTCTCCAACTCTGGAATCTCCTCCAGGCCTGTGACCCTCCAAAGGTCTCTGCGCCTCTCCAATTCTGCTCTTCTGCACATCGATTTCAGCAAACCTGTAGCTGACTACATTCCAAACTGTAGAATCTCTCCCTGAACCTCCTGCTGTTGTAGCACAAGTGGTTTTAGCTGCCTCACAGCTTCAGGGACCCCCGGTTCAATTCCTGGCTTGGGTCACTCACTGTCTGTGTGGAGTCCGCACATTCTCCCCATGTCTGCATGGGTTTCCTCCAGGTGCTCCGGTTTCCTCCCACAGTCCAACTGACGTGCTGGTTAGGTGTACTGGCCATGCTAAATTCTCCCTCAGTGTACCCGAACAGGCACTGGAGTGCGGCAACTAGGGGATTCTCACAGTAACTTCATTGCAGTGTTAATGTAAGTCTACTTGTGACACTAATAAAGAAACTTGCACCTCCCTCTTTCTTTCTTTTCCTTTAAGATGCTTCTGCTCCAAGCACGCGTTCCCCTGTTTCAATATCATCTTCTGCAGCTCAATGTGAAATGCCTTGGGATGCATCCTACATTTAAGGTGTTATATAAACATAAGTAGTTGTTGGCATTGGCCTTGGGTAACCACATCACAGAATCATCCCAAAAATGCAGGAGGCGGCCACTGGGCCCATCGAGCCTGCACTGACTCCGACCAGGACCTCTCCCCACCCTATTCCCTGTAATCCCACACGTTTATCACGGACAATCCATCTAACCTACACATTTTCGGACAATAAGGGGCGATTTATCCTGGCTAATCCCTCTAACCAAACATCTTTGGACTCAAAGGGACAATTTAACACGGTCAAGCCACCAAACCAGCACTTTTTTCAGACTGTGGGAATCTGGAGTACTCAGAAGCAACCCATGCAGACACGGGGAGAATGTGCAGACTCCACACAGACAGTGACAGAAGGATGGAATTGAGTCTGTGTCCCCGGCTAACCGCTGTGTCTCCTCACTCTCATACAGGGGGCAGACCTGCACTCCAAGGACACGCTGGGATAGCAGAATACTGGTTCCTTTTCCCTTTTTGTTATTTTTAATTCCAACAAGCACTCACACACTGAGATACCAATCAAGTATTAATGTTGCATTAGGAGACATTAGTCAGTAACTTCATTAGCTGCACGTAGTAACAATTTAGTGTACTGCTCATCGACGGAACAGGAGCTGTTCTCAGAATCTTGCCACACAGGTATTGTAATTTAGCCAGAGATTTAAAAGCATTCAAAGCAATGAATGCAAAATTGTGAGGGGCACGGAGAGAATAGATAGTCAGGATCTTGTTCCCAGAATAGAAATTATTCGATGCATCATTGTCAAATGAGAGAACATTCATAGAGAACACAGGGGAGAAGGGCAGGGTGCAGAATATAGTGTACACAGTGAGGGTGTAGAGAAATGTAAATTACTAGGGGACACAGGTTTAAGCACAGTGGCACAGTGGTTAGCACTGCTGCCTCATAGCACCAGGGACCCAAGTTCAATTCCAACCGTGGGTGACACGTCTGTGTAGAGTTTGCACGTTCTCCCCGTGACTGCGTGGGTTTCCTCTGGGTGCTCCAGTTTCTTTCCATAGCCCAAAGAAATGCGGGTTAGATGGATTGGCCAGGCTAAATTACCCCTTAATGTCAGGGGGAGTCAACAGAGTAAATATGTGGGGTTACAGGGATAGGACCTGGGTGGGATTGTTGTTGGTGCAGGCTCAATGGGCTACATGGCCTCCTCTTGCACTGTAGGGATTCTATAAGGTGAAAGAGGGAAAGTTTAAAGGAGATGTGAGTGGCAAGTTTTTTTTTTACACAGAGGGGATAAGTGCCTGGAATGTGTTGTGAGAGGAGGTAGCAGAAGCAGACACAATAGCAATGTTTAAGAGGCATCTGGACGGATACACAAAGGCCAGGGAACAGAAGGATATGGACCGCATAGAGGCAAAAGGTCTTTAGAAAGGTGTTATGTGTCGGCGCAGGTTTGGTGGGCCAAAGGGCCTGTTACTGTGCTGTAATGATCTTTGTTCTTTCTTGAATAAGTCACGATGTGGACTGTTCCCTTCCTGTTGGCGAACACTTCAGTGGTCACGGGCATTCAGCCTCTGACCTTCGGGTAAGCGTTCTCCAAGGCAGCCTTCACGACACACGACAGCGCAGAGTCGCTGAGCAGAGACTGATAGCCAAGTTCCACACACGAGGACGGCCTCAACAGGGCTCTTGCGTTCATGTTGCACTATCTGTAACCCCTGTGACTTGCCTGGGTTTGCTAAACCTCACTTGTCTGGAGACAATACACATCTCTTTAACCTGGGCTTAATGCTCTCTCCACTCACATTGTTGGCCATTTTAAGACTTGAACAGCAGGTCAGGTGTAAAGATTCGCATTCTAATCAGTAATCTGTAAACTGTCTGTGCTGTTATATGCTCTGTCTGAGGCCAGAACACTCCATTCGCCTGACAAAGGGGCGAACCCCAAAAGCTAGTGAGCTTACTATCAAATAAATCGGTTGGACTAAAACCTGGTGTTGTCAGACTTCTTACTTTCTTGAATAAACATACAACTCATGTTATTGTGTCATGGTAGCTATTTACATCAAGATTACATTGAAGGCAATTTGATTCACAGTATGTGTCAACAGAATGGAAACAATCAATATTTTGTCCATGTAATTTTGAGTAAATTAAATCTTGAAATACAAAATGTATAAAAGATCAGTTGGTGGATGAGTAATACAGGACAAACAATACATTCCATTTAGCTGCTTTAATCCCTGCTGCACAACATCACATTAATAGGATCAATTAATAAATTTAACAGGAGGAAAGAGCATTAAAAAGTCTCAAAAATCTTTCCCACCTCACCAGGAGGATGTTGAGCTTGATTAATGGAATGACACCAGGAACCTTGAGAGACATCTGAATTCTTGTGAAATTTAAATAGTAAGGGCACAGGAAGAAGATTGTCCCTGCCAATGACTGAACTTTGACTGCTCGAGAGAGCTCCGTCTCGATGTACAATTCCAGTGCAGAGTTGCCACTGGGATATTCTAGGCAAAAAAATGGGTGAAGCTTTTCTGCGTTGGGCATCAACATTTGGCTTCACCTACATGGGTGGCACAGTGGGTTAGCACTGCCACCTCGCAGCCCCTAACCAGGGACTTAGCTTCGATTCCTGGCCTCGGGTCACTGTCTGTGCTGAGACTGCACGTTCTCCCCGTGTCTGCGTGGGTTTCCTCCGGGTGCTCCAGTTTCCTCCCACAGTCTGAAAGATGTGTTGGTTAGGTGCTAAATTCTCCCTCAGTGTACCCGAACAGGCGCCGGGGGGCAGGAACTAGGGGATTTTCAAAGTAACTTTGTTGCAGTGTTCATGTAAACTTACTTGTGATACTAATAAATATAAACTTATCCTGTTACTGCATTCTCACATTCCATTTTCCCAGCCTGAGGAAGCAGCCTCTCAGTGTCTGTCCTGTCCAGGGACTAGCACTGTTGCCTCACAGCTCCAAGGGCCTGGGTCGCTGTGAGTGCGGAGTTTGTACATTCTCCCCATGTCTGCGTGGGTTTCCTCTGAGTGCTCCGGTTTCCTCCCACACTCCAAAGACGTGCAGGTTAAGTGGATTGGCTATGATAAATTGCCCCTTAGAGTCCCAAGGTGTTTAGTTCAAAGGGATTACCACGTGTGGGGTTGTGGGGATAGGGCCTGGGTGGGAATGTCGTCAGTGCAGACTTGATGGGCCAAATGGCCTCCTTCTGCACTATAGGGATTGTATGATTCCGTCCATGGGGAGGTGATGGCATTATCGCTAGACTATTAATCCAGAAACTCAGCTCAATGTTCTGTGGACCTGGGTTCGAATCCCGCCACGGCAGAGAGTGGAATTTGAATTCAATAAAAATATCTGGAATTAAGAATCTACTGATGACCATGAAACCATTGTCAATTGTTGGAAAAACTCATCTGGTTCACTAGTGTCCTTCAGGGAAGGAAATCTGCTGTCCTTACCCGGTCTGGCCTACATGTGACTCCAGAGCCACAGCAATGTGGTTGACTCTCAACTGCCCTTTCAACAAGGGCAACTAGGGATGGGCAATAAATGCTGGTGAGCTGGCGACGCACATGTCCCATGAATGAATTTTTAAAAAGCCCCTTCAGAACCTCATATGTTTCAATGAGATCATCTTTTATTCTTCTAAACTCCACAAGGTCCAATTTACTCAGTCCCTTAGCATTGGGCAATCCCGGGATCTTTGCTGTATTGTCCCAATGCAAATATATTCTTTCTTAGCTGTGCAGAGCGAGTTGCAGGAAGTACTAAACCCAATAGCAACTGTAGCAAGGCATCACTTTCTTGTATTCCTATTCCTTTGCGACAAAAACTAAATGCCATTTGCCATTCTAATTGCTGTTGGATCTGCATGCTAATTGTGCGTCACTTATAGAAGTACTTCTGAACATCAATGTCAAGAGCTTTCATGCCTTTTAAAGGATATTCTGCTTTTCAATTCTTGCCACCATAGAGAATAGAGTCATAGAGGTTTTCAGCATGGAAACAGGCCCTTCGGCCCAATTTGTCCATGTCACCCTTTTTTTTAAACTCTCTAAGCTAATCCCAATTGCCCCCATTTGGTCCATATCCTTCTATATCCATCTCACCCATATAACCGTCTAAAGATTTTTAAATGACAAAACTGTACCCGCCTCTACTACTACCTCTGGCAGCTTGTTCCAGACACTCAGCACCCTCTGTGTGAAAAAATTGTCCCTCTGGACATTTTTGTATCTCTCCCCTCTTACCTTAAACCTATACCTTCTAGTTTTAGACTCCCCTACCTTTGGGAAAAGATATTGACTGTCTAACTGATCTGTGCCCCTCATGTTTTATAGATCTCTATAAGATCACCCCTCAGCCTCCTATGCTCCAGAGAAAAAAAAACTCAGTCAATCCAGCCTTGCATTACTCAAACCATCAAGTCCCAGTAGCATCCTAGTCAATCTTTTCTGCACTCTTTCTAGTTTAATAATATCTTTTCTATAATAGGGTGACCCGAACTGTACACAGTATACCAAGTGTGGCCTTACCATGTCTTGTACAACTTCAACAAGACGTCCCAACTCCTGTATTCAATGTTCTGCCCAATGAAACCAAGCATGCTAAATGCCTCCTTCAACACTGTCCACCTGTGACTCCACTTCCAAGAAGCTATGAACCTGTACCCCTAGATCTCTCTGTTCTGTAACTCTGCCCAATAACCTTACACTATCCCTCACTGTACTCAACCTGTCACCTTGGAATCACAGAATCCCTACAGTGCAGGAGGAGGCCTTTCTGCCCATCGAGATTGCACCAACTCTCTGACAGAGATCTTACCCAGCTCCTATCCTCGTAAACCCACATATTTACCCTGCTAATGCCTCCAACCTACTCATTTTTGGGACACTAAGGGGCAATTGAGCATGGCCAATTGACCTAACCCTGCATATCCTTAGACTGTGGGAGGAAACTGGAGCACCCGAAGGAAACCCACGCGAACATGGGGAGAACGTGCAGACTCCGCACAGACAATGACCCGAGGCCGGAGTCGAACCCTGGCATGGTGATGTAGCAGTGCTAAACACTGTGCCACCGTGCTGCCCACGTACATTAGATTTCAATAGCTAAGCCAACTGGGCAATCTAGAAGTCTAAATAAAATGGGTAGAAAAACAAGGAGTATCGCAGAAGAGTAAATACAGGGGACCTGAAATCCATTTCCTTCTGACACGTTTACCCCCAAAAATCCAAGGCAGCACGCAGTGGTTAGCACTGCTGCCTCACAGCACAGGGACCCAAGTTCAATTCCCAGCTCGGGTCGCAGACTGTGCGAAGTCTGCACGTTCTCCCTGTGTCTACGTGGGTTTCCTTCGGGTGCTCTGGTTTCCTCCCACAACCTGAACGACATGCTGGTTAGGTGCTAAATTCTCCCTCAGTGTACCCAAACAGGTGCCGGAGTGTGTCGACTAGGGGATTTTCACAGTAACTTCATTGCAGTGTTAATGTAAGCCTACTTGTGACAATAACAAATAAACATTACGAGAGAACGTGCAAACTCTGCACAGGTGTTCACCCAGGGCTGGAACTGAACCTGGATCCCGGGCGCTGTGAGGCAGTCGTGCTAACCACTGTGCCGGTCCTTGTTGCCTCCTTACTTGTCTATATCTCTTTGCAGCCTTGTATCCACAGTTTACACTTCCACCAGGATTTATATCACAAGAAGACAAGGATTAGGAGCAGGAGCTGACAACATGACCCATGAAGCCCACTCCGCCACTCAATAACATCACGGCTGGCCTACCTGGGTAGAAATAGAAGTGTCAAGTTGGAAATGTTCACCCAGCGCTCCAATAACCTCGGCTCCCAGTCCACCAACAACTTCATTTTAACATTCTCACCCTTGCCTCCTCAGTCCCTCTGTGGCCTTGCCTTCCCCCCCCCCAATACCAACTCCCCCCACCCCGGCAACTCCGCCTCTCCTCCACCTTTACGACAACCTGTGACCCAAGCCCAAACCTGGGCCCCTGGCGCTGTGGGGCAGCAGTGCCAACCACTGTGCCACCCTGCTGTCCCCATTTTTCACTTTAAAAATCAAACGAGAAAGATGCTGATTTAATGCGTCATTAAGGAAACAATCGAACTTTGGATCTGCTCTCAAAAGGAATCGAGTGAGACTCGCCAGTTCATCTTCACGTCAGGCCTCTCGCAAAGCTGTGGAGCTAACACTTCCATCTGTTCAGCGCCCATTGGTGAACAGCAGTGTTCTTAGAATCCCTACAGTGCAGAAGGGTGCCATTCGGCCCATCGAGTCAGCACCGACCACAATCCCACCCAGGCCCTATCCCCATAACCCCATGCAGTTACCCTAGCTAATCCCCCTGACACTAAGGGGCAATTTATCACGGCCAATCCACCTAACCCACACATCTCTGGAGAGTGGGGGGAAACTGGAGCACCCAGAGGAAACCCATGCAGACACGGGGAGAATGCGCAAACTCCACACAGACAGTGACCCGAGGCCGGAATTGAACCTGGGTCCGTGGTGCTGTGAGACATGATATTGGACTGGGGTAAGCACAGTAAGAGGTCTCACAACACCAGGTTAAAGTCCAACAGGTTTATTTGGCAGCACTTGGTTTCGGAGTCTCAAGCTCTTTCATGAGGTGAGTGAGGACTTGCGTTCACAAACAGGGCATATAAAGACACTGCGAGACAGCTAACTGCAAGTGACCTTGCCTGTTAAAGGATTTCAGGGAGATTCTCGTCACTTCACAATCAGATGAAATGCAATGATCTTCGTAAAGGAGTCAAGAGAAAGAAAACTGGGGCCTACTCATCAGAGGCCGCAACAGCTTACCCTACTTTGAGGCTTGATTGAGGTAAACTGATGATCCCAGGATCTCAATTCCATAGAAACCACAGAACCCCTGCAGTGTAGAGAGATCATTCGGCCCATCAAATCCGCACCAACTCTCTGATCAAGCATCCCATTCAGGCCCCTTCTCCCCCCAAAACCTAGCACATTTACCATGGTTACTCCACCTCACTAACATATCTGTGGACACTAAGGGGCAATTTAGCATGGCCTAACCTACATCATCGTGGGAACTTAAGGGGCAATTTAGTGTGACTAATCCACCTAACCTGCACATCTTTTGGCCACTAAGGGGCAATTTAGCATGGCCAATCTTCCTAACTTACCACATCTTTGGAATGTGGGAGGAAACTGGAGCACCCAGACAAAACCCACGCAGACATGGGGAGAACATGCAAACCCCGCACAGATAGTGACCCGAGCTGGAATCGAACCCGGGTCCCTGGCGTTGTGAGATAGCAGTGCTAACCGCTGTGCCGCTCTTATTGGTCACGTAGCTCAGAAACAGGGCTCTTTTGTGTTGAGATTGTGAAGGACAAAAAACACTTCAAGGCATCACCAAAATCGCCAGACATGCTCCATTAAATTCTCGCTTTCAAAAGGTGACACTTAAAAAAAAACCCATCCAGACAGATTTGAGAGAAAATGACTTTGAAGCCTATTGTTTTCTGAGCATTTGCACAGTGCCACTGTCTGAAACACTTAGCTTCAGTTGCATTTTTAGCACCTTTCATTGTCTCCCTTCCCCGCCCACAGCTATAATTCCTTCTAAAGTGCTTTCACGATCCGAGCGGTGCTGGTAAAGTAACAAATTTATTGTTTTCAGAGTGTGTGAAATATCTGCAGTCCCTCCACCAATTTTTAGTTTAATTTTTACCTCATTCTTAAAGTTACCAAGCAACTTGTGGGAGGAAACCAAAGATGTGCAGGCTAGGTCGATTGGCCATTCTAAATTGCCCTTAGCATCGCGGGATGCACAGCTTAGAGAGATTAGTGGGTAAATATGTAGGGATGTGGGCTTAGGGCCTGGGTGGGATGGTGGTTGGTGCAGACTCAATGGGCCGAATGGCCTCTTTCTGCACTGTAGGATTCTATGATTGGATTAATCCATGTCTTTGCCGCTCCCCAAACCAAATTCAAATCAACTCCAATACATGGTGCCCAAAAGAGAGAGACAAACAAGACCCAAGCTGGCAGGATGAGGCATTGCACCCACACCCAGCCTTGATCTGAGCCAAAACCATATTTTTCAATTCTCATCCTTACTTTCTTCCATAGTCTGACCATTCCCCATCTGTAATCCCCTCCACTCCCACAACTTGGTACATTAAGAGTGGCTGCCATCCATGGCAAGACAGGATTTGACCAAATGTGGCATTGAATGAGCCCAATTACCCTTAGGACAATGGAGGTCAATGAGAGGAAGGGGTAGTGGATGTGTTGATAGCCTTCATGGAGTCATGACCAGCACAAGCGAAAATGGCTGTAGTTATCAGGAGCCAATCATCACAACATGTCCCAGGATATTTGGGTGGCATGGTGGCACAGTGGTTAGCACTGCTGCTTCACAGCTCCAGGGATCTGGGTTCGATTCCCAGCTTGGGTCACTGTCAGCGTGGAGTTTGCACATTCTCCCCATGTCTGCGTGGGTGTCCTCCGGGTGCTCTGGTTTCCTCCACAATCCAAAGATGTGCAGGTTAGGTTGATTGGCCGTGCTAAATTGCCCCTTAGTGTCCCAGATGCAGAGATCAGAGGGATTAGCGGGCAAATATGTAGGGATATGAGGATAGGGCTGGGTGGGATTGTCGGCACAGGCTCAAAGGACTGAATGGCCTCTTTCTGCAGCGTAGGGTTTCTATGATCGCTGCAGTTAGTGTCCTTGACACACCTATCTTCAACTGCTTCATTATAATGATCTCCTCTCTGTCAGAAGATGATGCTTGAAGTGTTTCTTCCATTCGCACCATCTCAGATCATGAAGCAGTTATTCTGGAGCTAGACCTGGACAATGTTCGGCTTTGAGCGGACAAGCAGGAATTAACACAAGCATCAGGCAATGACTATCTCCAACAGCAGAAAATAAAACCATCGCACCTCGACATTCAATGGCATTACCATCACTGAGTTTCTCAAAATCAACAACATCGAGGTCGCATTAACTGGAATTTTTGTTTATTCATTCATGGGACATGGGTGTCGCTGGCCAGCACTTATTGTCCATCCCTCTTGGCCCAAGGGCTGTTCAGAGTCAACCACATCGCTGTGGCTCTGGAGTCACATGTAGGCCAGACCAGATAAGATGGCAAATTTCCTTCCCCAAAAAACATCAATGGGTTTTTCCAACAATTGGCAATGGTTTCCTGATCATCAGGAGATTCTCAATTCCAGATATTTTTTATTGAATTCAAATTCCACCATCTGCTGTGGCGGGATTCGAACCTGGGTCCCACATTCAGTCCATCAAATCTGCTCCAACCACAATCTCAGCCAGGTCCTATCCCCATAATCTCATACATTTACTCTAGCTAGTCCTCCTGACACTAAGGGGCAATTTATCTTGGCCAATCCACCTAACCTGCACACCTTTGGACTGTGGGAGGAAACCGGAGCACCCGGAAGAAACCCACGCAGGTACAGGGAGAATGTGCAAACACCACCTAGACAGTGACCCGAGCCAGGAATCGAACCAGGGTCCCTGGCACTGTGAGGCAGCAGCACTAACCACTGTGCCACAATACCATCCACCATGTACTTTATGAGAAAATGAGAGATATGAGACACACAGAAGAATTTCTGTGGTCGGCACAGTGGAAAAATGGCACAGCTGCCTCACAGTGCTATGGACCTGGGGTGACTGTGTGGAGTTTGCACGTCCTCTCCATATCTGCGTGGGTTTCCTCCGCGTGTTCCAGTTTCTTCCCACAGTCCAAAGGTGTGCGGGTTAGGTAGATCGGTCATACTAAATTGACCCTTGGCGTCAGGGGGACTAGCTAGAGTAAATGCACGGGGTTATGGGGATAAGGCCTGGGTGGGATTATGGTTGGTGCAGGCTTGATG
The DNA here is from genome assembly GCF_965287045.1 of Carcharhinus amblyrhynchos. NCBI lineage: Eukaryota > Metazoa > Chordata > Chondrichthyes > Carcharhiniformes > Carcharhinidae > Carcharhinus > Carcharhinus amblyrhynchos. The sequence goes on along the minus strand of NC_137337.1, from coordinate 73,505,895 downwards.
GGCCAAATAGCCTCCTTCTGCACTATAGAGATTCTATGACTTCTGAGACACTGAAGGAATAATTGGTACGCGCTGGAATGATCTGCTTTGGTGAACATAGAGGTAATGGGATCTGTATTGAGGCATAGAAAGTGGGGTGGGCCTACTAAAATGCACTTTTGGAGCTGACATGGTGGGCCAAATGTCTCTGCGTTGTGTAGGGATTCTGAGGGCAGGGTTCATTCTATTTTATTTAATTTTTTTACTGTTCTCCACCTTTTATTTCTTTATTGTCTTTCTTCATTTCTCTTCCTCCCCACTCTTTCCCGTTACTTTAATTCCCCCTTCCCTTATCTTTCCTCCCCCTTTGTTTCCCCTTTTCGAAATTTGACCTTTGCCCCGTCCATTCCCCGCTTGCCCCAACACCTTCATTTCAGCTTGTCTGCCGTTTGCCCATTCACAAACTTTATTCTCTCCATGGGCTGCCATTAGCAGCCTTTCCCCTGGTTTCTGTGGCTATGACTCATCTTCCATTCCCATCCCCGACAGTATAAATATCTCCCACTTTCTCTGCCTTTTAGCTTCGATAAAGGGTCACCTGGACTCAAAACCTCCTCGCTCTCCTTACAGGTGCTGCCAGACCTGCTGAGATTTTCCAGCATTTTCTCTTTTGGTTTCAGATTCCAGCATCCGCAGTAATTTGCTTTTATCTATATTTAGGCAGCTGTGGAAGGGATAAAAATGGTGCTGGAAGCAATTGAAGAGCAGGTAAATGAAGGACTTAACCTGGAGATATCCTGCTGAAAGTATGAAGCAGTCAGTCAAAGAGGCAGTCGCCCATTTATCAGGAGTTGCACTGCACTGTTATAAGCAAGCTGGTTCAATAGTGAACATCCTGCATTGAATGTTTCTGAGCGTGCCAATTTATCAAGGGTGCCCCTTGTGCCTCTCCGAATAAATGACTCTCACCCGTGCAGTTCTATTCTGACGAACAGCAGCATCTGGCACTGCTCTTCAAACCTCAAGCCAGCTGCTTTCCAGATGCTCTCCCAGTGGTGCCCTCTTCACTTGAGTGATTGTTCACAGGAATTTCGGTGACATGGTTTTTAATAAAAAAGGAAAACTAAAGACGACAAGAGAGACAGGAGGAAAGAAACTGGCATATCGTGCACGCAAGCTTATGGGAGTGTGCGTGCAATCACAGTCTTGGTGCATCAGGGAACCAACAGCACAGAGAAGTTTCATTCTGGTCCAAATGACCCATAGCTCTTTACTCAGAGGGTAGTAAGGGTGTGGAATGCCCTGCCTGCAGCAGTTATGGACTCGCCAACTTTAAGGGCGTTCAAATGGTCAGTGGATAGGCATATGGATAACATTGGAATAGTTTAGATTAGAGGGTCATTAGATTGGTCCCACTGGTCGGCGCAACATTGTGGGCCGAAGGGCCTGTACTGCGCTGTAATGTTCTATAGCGGGATTTATGTTCCACACGAGCCTCCGTACAACACCTTACCCTATCAGCAGATTTCTCCATTCCTTTCTCCAACATCATTGCTTGCTTCCACACTGATCACCTCGACTATTCCAAGTTGTAGCAAGTTCCATATTCTAATCGCTGGCATTATCAAGTACGCCGTGAATGCTATCTCAGTTTAAAAGCTAAACTGGACATTCGCGACACAAGGACAGGATTGAGAGTTACTTTGGTTTGAAATTTCTAACCCACGTTTTCAAAGCCCTCCTTGGTGCCACCCCTCCCCCTCACTGTAACCCCCCCCTTTCAGCCCCGACATGGCTCCGAATTTTAAATGCCCCGACCTCAGAACCCCTACGCAATGTAGAAAGAGGCCGTTCAGCCCCCCATGCCAGCTCCAAAAGTGAATCTTGCCAGGCCCACCCCATTGCCCAATCCCCAGCCACGGTTAATCCATCTAATCTACACATGCTCGGACACTAAGAGGTAATTTAGCATGGCCAATCCACCTAATTTACACATCATTGGACACTAAGGGGCAATTTAGCATGGCCAATCCACCTAACCTGCACACCTTTGGACACTAGGTGGCAATTTAGCATGGCCAATCCACCTAATTTACACATCTTTGGACACTAAGGGGCAATTTAGCATGGCCAATCCACCTAATTTACACATCTTTGGACACTAAGGGGCAATTTAGCATGGCCAATCCACCTAATTTACACATCTTTGGACACTAAGGGGCAATTTAGCATGGCCAATCCACCTAATTTACACATCTTTGGACACTAAGGGGCAATTTAGCATGGCCACTCCACCTAACCTGCACATCTTTGGACACTAGGTGGCAATTTAGCATGGCCAATCCACCTAATTTACACATCTTTGGACACTAAGGGGAAAATTAGCATGGCCAATCCACCTAACCTACACACCTCTGGATGCTAAGGGGCAATTTAGCATGGCCAATCCACCTAATTTACAGGTCTTTGGACACTAAGGGGCAACTTAGCATGGCCAATCCACCTAATTTACAGATCTTTGGACACTAAGGGGCAACTTAGCATGGCCAATCCACCTAACCTACACATCTTTGCACACTAAGGGCAATTTAGCACGACCAATCTACCTAATTTACACATCTTTGGACACTAAGGAGCAATTTAGCATGGCAATCCACCTACCCCGCACATCTTTGGACACTAAAGGTAATATAGCATGGCCAATCCACCTACCCTGCACATCTTTGGAGAACTTAGGAATTCTGTCTGGAAGGTCTCTTCACTTCACCCTCTTCTTCGAGGGCACTCTTTTAAGCCCACCTCCATGACCCAACTTCTGATAGCCTGAGATATTAAGACAGACAATCTCTCTGTTTGATGCCACTATTGTGAAGCAGATAAGAGTTGTTTTATAATGCAGATCAGCACAGGGTTAATCATTTACAGCATCTGCAGTCTTTGACCCTGAAGAGCTGTTGTAATCTTCTATTAAAGCTGTTTAACCTCAAATATCATGAGGTTAAGCGTTTATTTAGAAAAGACACAAAAAAAACCAGGTCATCTCACTAACATCTGCCAAGGGTGATCAACATTGAGGTCTTAATATACGAACACAATATTATTTTCCAAAGTGAAACTTTATACCCGAGTCAAGCTGAACTGTTTAAGTTTACTTGTTACTGTCACAAGTAGGTTTATATTAACATTGTGTTAGAAGAATTTGAAATACCTTGGGATTAAAAGACTAACAAAGACTTTTCAAACAGAGTGGTTTAATTTCAGATAAGAATCATAGACTGCCTTATATATTTTACATAGATACTGTCTGCATAGAAACACATATAACCACCATTAAACATGTATTATTGAAAAGCCATACAGTTTGGCTAATGGCACAGGCTTCTGAGGCATCATGGGAAATAGGCCAGTAAAGTGAACCACATTTCTTATTACAATACACCCGTAGAAGCATAGCTGTTATCAGCGTAGATAACAGACAGTTCAGTGAAGGAGACATTGAGCAAGGACAAGCAAGTGGTACCAAACAGTTTAATGAGTAAGGGGGAATTTGAGAAAAACTTTTTGTTTTAAAACAGAGGGTGAAGGTCTGGAATGCGCTGCCTGGGAGGGTGGTGGAGACGGGATGCCTCACATCCTGTAAAAAGTACCTGGATGAGTACTTGGCACGTCATAACATTCGAGGGTATGAACCAAGTGCTGGCAAGTGGGAGTAGGTGGGCAAATCAGGGCCTTTCACGTGTTAGTGCAGACTCGGTGGGCTGAAGGGCCTCTTTCGCACTCTAGGAATCTGTGATACTGAGTCTTCAAGCAGATAAGAAAACCTGGAACCGGCAAAGGTGGCCATGGGAAAGTCAGGCAGAAGTCACTAGAACTTATTATTCCCATGCAGTCAAGGAATATCTGTAATTGGCCAAGGTATCTGACATTGACTAATGATGACTGACCTGTCCAAAGAATGATTGGCTCGTGATGAGTCAGAGGATGGGTAAAATGCCTTTTGGAAAATGTATAATTGTATAGCCACTGATGTAACTTCACAGACTTGCTGGACTCCCCAGCTCCTTCTCTCCCACCGTGCGTTGGTCAATAAAGAACGTCTTTCACCTGGATACTATGGTCCCCAGTCATCGTATTAGCTAAAGCTGTGCTCAATACTTAACCTTCCAAAATAAACTCTCACATATTGCAATGAAGTTAGTGTGAAAATCCCCGAGTCGCCACACTCCAGTGCCTGTTCAGGTACACAGAGAGAATTTAGCATGACCAACGCATCTAACCAGCTTGTCTTTTGGACTGTAGGAGAAAACCCATGCAGACATGGGGAGAATGTGCAGACTCTGCACAGATGGTGACCTAAGCCGGAAATCAGAACCCAGGTCCCTGGCGCTGCGAGGCAGCAGTGCTAACCACTGTGTCACCATGGTGTTCGTAAAGTATTTCAAGCCAGTCTGAGCCAATATTTAATGTCATCATCTCAGCCTTTCAACTTACATTTGTAAGTACATCAGAATATCTAAAGCATCGTCAAGACATTTGCCTTTGTGCCCTTGTGTCCACGTTTTCTCTTTGCCTTGCTCCTCAGTTATAACACAAAGCGGGGGGAAAAGGGGCAGCTTTCCACCAGAATTTTGACAGAATTCCCAGAAGACAGCATTTAAATGAGCAAGAGACCTCTATCGGAATTATTGCAGAGTTCAACTCTCCACGTGAAGGCAAAATACTGCAGATCCTGGAATCTGACACAAGAGAAAATACTGGAAAACCTCAGCAAGTCTGGAAGCATCTGTGGAGAGAAAATAGGGAGACTCGAAACGTTGGCTCTACTCTCTCTGCACAGATGCTGTCAGACCTGCTGAGATTTTCCAGCATTTTCAGTTTCGATTTCACCTTCTGACGTTCCTGGCAGTGAACAATGAAGGGAAACTTTCTTCCCTTCATCGAACAATGGGAGAAGATGGAATAACGTAATTAAAAGCAGGATTGGATGGAGGGGAACACGAGCAAAAGCTGTGTAGATTTAGCCACAATAAAGCAACCTTAAGTGGCAAACAGCCTGAGTGACACAGCAAAATCATGAATAAATAATTCCCAACAGTCCAACTTCCCAAATAGACTTTACAATAGTAATTTATTGAAGAAATATAAATCAGCACTGCGCAACAAAAGGCAATTTGTCCATCGCGCTTTACCATCTCCCAAAAACCACGCTCAATCGTGGAGTCCACCTGACTGGAACTAAGCAACACACTTACTCCCCACAGACACACCGCACATGTAGAGAGAAAGTGGCTCCAGAACGGTATGTTAACCAGGGTGTAGAGCACTGGATGGACAAGCTGTAACTGTGGTGGAGTTAGGTAAGTTCGCAATTAACGATGGAGCATTCAACTGTAATCAGCTACCAGAGTTTCCAATCAACCAAGTTTATCCATCAGTCACAACTAGGCTTACATTAATACTGCGATGAAGTTACGGTGAAAACCCCTAGTCGCCACACTCCGGCGCCTGTTCGGGTACGCTGATGGAGTATTTAGCACGCCCAATTCACCTAATCAGCACCTTAGGTGCACTGGTCACAGGTAATGCTCTGGGGACCCAAGTTTGAATCCCACCATGTCGGATGGTGAATCAAAAAAAAAACTGGAATTAAAAGTCCAATGATGACCATAAAACCATTGTCAGTTGTCGTAAAAAAAACCAATCTGTCTCACTGATGCAATTTAGGGGAGGAAATCTGCCATCCTTACCCGATCTGGCCTACATGTGACTCCAGGGACACAGCAATGTGATTGATTCTTAACCCTCCAAGGGCAACTCGGGATGGGCAATAAATGCTGGCCAGCCAGAGATAACCACATGTCATGAATGAATACAAGAAAAGTCAAACTAATGGGAAGATCCACAGCCACAATTGATAGGTTGCTTTTCATAGAATCACAGAAAAGCCTACAGCACAGGAGGAGGCCATTCAGCCCATTCAAGTCTGCACTGACAACAATCCCATATAGGCCCTATTCCCGTAACCCTACATATTTAATCCCTCTAGCCTATGCATCCCAGGACACTGAGGGAAAATCTGGTACGGCCAATGCATCTAACCTGCACATCTTTGGAGGAAACTGGAGCACCCGGAGGAAACTGAGGGAGAATGTGCAAACTCCACACGGACAGGGACCCAAGCCAGGAATCAAACCCAGGCTGTGAGACAGCAGCACTAACCACGGTGCCAGCGTGCTGCCCCCAAATGTTTGTGAAATATGATGGGCCAAAGAAGATAAAATTCACTGACAGAAAACAGCTGTCACTGATAGTAAAAGATACCGAACGGCAGCTCCAGCTCTGCCTGACAAACTAAACCAATTTAGCAATAACGGTAATTATATTTGCTGCAGTCAACATTAAAAGTTATTTTCTCGTCTAATCACCGAAATCAGCTAGCTTTATATGATTGTCTTGTTATAACACTGCAGAGAATATTCACACACTTAGTTTTAATTGTCCATTGTTATCTCCAGTTTATGGCAAAGTACAACCTGAATAGAAATACAAAATGAAACTCTAATTAAAACGCAACATTATTGTTGTGAGCTAGCAGGTGGGAAAGGTACTCCCACTTGCAGCGTTCCGGGAGGCAAGGTAAACTTTTATTAGCACTAGATGTGGCTTTGCAACTCAAGTTCACGATAGACGGGAAACCAGGAGTCACGCAAACACAACAGAAATGCCAAAACCAAGAAAGATCCTGCATTTATAAAGCACTGTCTACAGTCCCCCAAAGTACTCAACAGCCAATGAAGTACACTAGAAAAGTGTGGCCACTTGTAACGTCAGCAACACAATGAAATCCAGAGAGATTGCAAAGCTAATTCCTTTCTGTTATTTAACTCAATGTTACAATCAAACACACACCGCGAGCAGGTCAAGTGGCACTTACAAAAAGGCGGGAAGCGCATCGACAGAATCAAGTGGATATGACTAAAGAACAAAGTACAAAGAAAAGTACAGCACAGGAACAGGCCCTCCAGCCCACCAAGCCCGTGTCAATCATGTCCTAACGCAACTGGAAAAAAAACCTTCTGCGGACCATACACAGCTCTGTTGATCTCAGGCAGGAATTTCCAGTTTCCAAAATCAGGATTGAGTAGATGGCTCCTTCAATAAATACCCTGCCCATTTAATTAACGGGATGGTTATTCAGCAGTTCTGAGGTCAGTACTGATCCTCAACTTCAGCTTTTTTCCCCCAAAATACCGCTTGACAATTTATTTACAGGATTTAAGTGGCAGAGGACCAATGAGGACAATGTTGTCTCTTTTCCACAACCCACGAAGCACCAACTTTACTTGCATTTTGTTTAAAACGTGGAACCCTATTCTCGTGCCTCCAGAATTTCTCCGCACGGCGTCAAAAGGTCACACAATAATTACAGGTGAAGAAGCTCGTTCAGCCCATCTTAACTTATTCACTCATTCCAGCACTTTGTCCCCACTATTTTATCTCAAAATTTTATCCACATTTATCGGTCTTCGTCAGAAAAATTTCTGTGCGTTCACCATCTGATGGCACAGTGGTCGGCACTGCTGCCTCACAGTGCTCTGGACCTGGGTTCAACTCCTGGCTTAGGTCACTATCTGTGCTGAGTCTGCATGTTCTCTCCGTGTCTGCATGGGTTTCCTCTGGGTGCCCCAGTTTCCTCCTACAGTCCAAAGACGTGCAGGTTAGGTGAACTGGCCATGCTAAATTACCCCTCAGTGTACCTGAACAGGTGCCTGACTGTGGCTTTGAGGGGATTTTCACAGTAACTTCATTACAGTGTTAACATAAGCCTACTTGTGACACAAATAAATGCATTTCACAAAAATAAATTTTAAACCTTGACCAGGTATTGAATGTGCAGATTACAATTTCTTATCCACGAGCATCAGGAACTCAAATCTGTAAAAAATATCACTTAAAGCTGGCCATTTGGAAAATACTTGAATTATATAAAATTAATGGTCAACTCCACAGAAACATCTGCTGCTGTGGAAATTCAGTTGTAATTCCAGCTACGGCCAAATATTTAATTCACTTTGTTCCGTAAAATGCTCACTTCAAATAAAGCACCATGGGGTTGCTGGAATTTGAGAAACTATAGTTAGAAGCAGTTAAAAACTGCAGATGCTGGTGTGGAAAATTAAGCTACAACAATTGTGGAAATTAAGTTATGACAAACAACTCTGTCAAGTAATGGAAAATGCTTATTAGCAAACATGGCCTTCAGGGAGGCCAACGCTCGTGTGCTCAGGATAAGCAACTAATCTAAACCTTGTGTTAGTTCCATAAACACTGTGTTCCCAGCCTTAGCAAAAGGACAAAAATAAGATCCTTTTTAATAACAAAATTCCAAGGAGCAAGATATGGTGAACTATAACTGTTACATTTCCTGTATGAATTAACAAAACACCCAATACTTTGCACTATATTGTCTTCTCACTTGTGCACAAGTAATTAAAGATTGGAAGTCTGAGTACTCTTAGTGCCTATTGTTGTTTGTACCAAGGTTTTCTACACAGGTTAATCCTGCTTCTGTAACACCTCAATGGCCATGTTCAAATGCCTGCATCCCTTACTGAACTGCTTCAAAAGGATCATTTAAGTTTGCAATCGTTAAGATATTTCCGAGTTGCGAAATCATCACAGCAAGCATCACCGTAGAAGGATTAAGCTGTTCTTAACACATCTTTCCCACATTTTCTGATGAAACTCACTGGGGTAAATTGTACAATATTGGATCAGCATGGTAACAAGTGAAGCCTCACACTCTCAAATCCCTGTACATTGTACTCCAGCACAGCACTGAAGAATCGCTACAGTGTTGGAGGTGCTGTTGGCAATATTTATCATGCAACACCCAAGGCTCATTTAATTCATCACTGCTCATGGAGTCTTGCTGTGCACGAATTGGCTGTTTATACAACTGCAGTTCCAACAAACACTTAATTTCTTCCTGGTTGTATCACAGCTTGGTATGGGCTCCTACTCTGCCCAAGACCGCAAGGAACTACAAAAGGTCATGAATGTAACCCAATCCATCACGCAAACCAGCCTCTCATCCATTGACTCTCTACACTTCCCGCTGCCTCAGCGAAGCAGCCAGCATAATTAATGCACCCCGGACATTCTCTCTTCCAACTTCTTCCACTGGGGAAAAGATACCAAAGTCTGAGCTCACGTACCAAGCAGCTCAAGAACAAGTTCCTCCCTGGCCATTTGAGAAACACTTGAATTATATAAAACTAAGGGTCAACTCCACAGAAACATCTGCTGCTGTGGAAATTAAAATGTAATTCCAGCTACGGCCAAATATTTAATTCACTTTGTTCTGCAAGATGCTCACTTCAAATAAAACACCATGGGGTTGCTGGAACTTGAGAAACTATAGTTAGAAGCAGTTAAAAAAATGCAGATGCTGGTGAATGGCCAAATTAAATTCCCCCTTTTGAATGGACCTACCTCGCATTAAGTTGCTCTTTCTCTACACCCTAGCTACGACTGTAACGCTACATTCTGTGCTCTCTCGTTTCCTTCTCTATGAACGGTATGCTTTGTCTGTAGAGCGCGGACAATACTTTTCACTGTGCGTGTGACAATAATAAATCAAAATTTAAAAACATCAAATCAAAAGGTACTCCAACGATGGTGAAGTATTCTGGGAAACCCCGGGATCACAGAAGATGAAAGAAAATTGCGATTCCTTTTTATCCTGAAGGGATATTTGGAACACAACGGAGTCTTGTAGCCTGGGAGATTCAACAAAGGAATTAAGTCCAGCTTGCTGGGGAGTTGGAGAGACAGATGATGGAGCAATGTCTCCTGAAATCACTAAAGTGGTTCAAATTAAGACAAATGACAGCCTTAATTAGGGCCAGAGCAAAAACTAAGACAATAGGCTGATTAATGAACAGGCAGGACTAATGTGATAAGCGGAAGCCTGAACAGCCTTCATATCAGGAAGGCTGTCCACATATTATGAATTAGGTACTAGAAACTGAAAGAGACAAGACCATCTAATTGGAGCCCTGTCCTTCAGCGAACTCATTAACATCTCCCAATGAAGTTTCTGAACTGCCTGTCCTGGAATGATTCCTTCTAGAAGGATCCGAATGATAGAACTGCTCACCTTGGATGACAGGAACTTCCGAGTGATGGAGCTGTTTCCAATCGTACTTACCTAGCACCTCCGCACCAACCTCAAAATCAGAAAGACAATGTTGTTTTAAGAAGGAATTTTCAGGGAATCATAGAATCCTACAGTGCAGAAGGAGGCCATTTGGCCCATCGAATCTGCGCCGACCGCAAGCCCACCCCAGGCCGTATCTTCAAAACCCCATGCATTTACCCCAGCTAGCCCATGACACGAAGGGGCAATTTGGCATGGCCAATCCACCTAATCCGCACATCTTTCAGACTGTGGCAGGAAACCTAAGCACACGTGGGGAGAACGTGCAGACTCCACACAGTCAGCCAAGCCAGGAATCAAACTCGGGTCCTGTGAGGCAGCAGTGCTAACCACTGTGCTGCCCTGTAACATGTAGGCCAGACCAGGTAAGGTCAGCAGATTTCCTTCCCTAAAGGACATTCATGGACCAGATGGGATTTCCAACCATCAGTGAGTGGGGTGGCACAATGGTTAGCCCTGCTGCCTCTCAGCACCAGGGAGGTGGGTTCAATTCCCAGTTTGGGTCACTACCTGTGTGGAGTCTGCATGTTCTCCTCGTGTCTGCACGGGTTTCCGCTGGATGCTCCTGTTTCCTCCCACAGTCTGAGAGACGTGCTGATTAGGTGTATTGGTCATGCTAAATTTTCCCTCAGTGTACCCGAACAGATGCCGGAGTGTGGCGACTAGGGGATTTTCACAGTAATTTCACTGCAGTGTTAATATACTTGTGAGACTAATAAATAAACTTAAAAGATTCTTAATTCCAGATATTTTTAACTAATTCAAATTCCACCACCTGCCACAGCAGGATTTGAACCCGGGTCCCCAGAATGTTAGCTGAGTTTTTGGATTGATAATCTAGCGATAATGCCATTGGGCCATCGTCTCTCCAAATATTCATATGGATCGGAATAAGTAAAACTTTCCAGCCCAAGATTGGGAAAGGTGGAAATGGTTATTTCCCACCCAAACTCGTGCTCGTTCCTGCCAGTCTAAAGGTTAAGCCTGGGTGCAATAAGGCCCTGAAGCATCCAAAGCTTCTTTGAAAAGCCACGGATAGATGGTAACTGTGTAATGGGGCAGGGAGGACAAGGGGATGAGGAGGCAGAGTGGCAGGTGGGTAGTGAGGGCAGAGGGGGAGCAGGGTCAGTTTGGGTCAAGGGACGAGTGAGAATGGGGATGGAAGAGCCAGCGTTGGGTTGGGTGGGTTTGGGGGAGGGCGAGGGGGTTTTATGAACCCGGTGTTGGAGATATTTTCAGAGGGTCATCGGGAGCAGGGGAATTTCCCATCGGAGGTTCAAAACTCCCAGTCAATTTCCTTGGAGACCTTGCGCTGTGACCTCTGAGGGGGTTCCTTGGCACACCTTCCAGGCCATGTCTGTTCCCTGATTGTCCCAAATCTTCAGCCTCTGGACTAAGGGTTCATAGAATCCCTACAGTGCAGAAGGAGGCCATTTGGCCCATCGAGCCTGCACTCAACAACAATCCCACCCAAGGCCTATCACTGTCATCCCATATATTTACACTGCTAGTCCCTCTGACACTAAGGGGCAATTTAGCAAGGCCAATGAAAGCAAAAGACTACAAATCCAAAATGAAAATGAAAACTGCGGATGTGGCAACTTCTTCGGCGTGAGAAACAGAGTTAACGGCAGGAATATCCGGCTGAGTTTGCCCCAAAGCTGGAAAATCCCACCCAGGGTCAACGGACCTGTACACGGTGCATGTCCTGTGATTCTGTGTGGCAAGTGAGATGGGAAAACTCAGCCCCATGTTCCAAGTTCAAAATGACTCCATCACAACTGAAGAGAATGAGCTCAATCCTTTCTCCCCAAATTAAATCATAATGAGACAACGCCTGTCACAAGTGGAAGACAATGTTCTGCAAACTAAATTAACTAGTTGTAAATCATAGAATCCTACAGTGCAGAAGGAGGCCACTTGGCCCATGTGCATTGACCACAACCCCACGCAGGCCCTATCCCCATAACCCCCAGTATTTATTCTCTTATTTCTCCCAACACCAAGGACGGGATTTTACAGCCTCACTCGGCCCGAGGCCAGAAAATCCCACCCAAACTCAACAGACCTTCCCACCGTCTGCCCCTCCCCCACTCCGATTTCCATGGCAGGCAGGGTGGTAGAATTGCGGCATCTGGGTCAATTTAGTCCGGCCAATCCACCCAACCAGCACGTCTTTTGGACTGTGGGAGGAAACTGGAACAGCCGGAGGAAAACCACGCAGACACAGGGAGAATGTGCAAACTCCACACAGACAGTGACCTGAGCCTGGAATGGAACCCAGGTCTCTGGCGCTGACAGGTAGTAGTGCTAACCACTGAGCCACCCATTCATCAACATCTCTGTATTAGTATCTGTTGGAAATAAAGACTTCAATACATTTCACAAGGCAGGAGAAAAATAGTTAAGAATCTGCAATATTGTGGAATTCAGCCAGTATATTCTGTAACACAACAGACGCAGGAGTGTGTCAAGGAGGTGGAGGTACAAAGATATTTTGGGCCCAGGCTCGATTCCCGGTTTGGGTCACCGTCTGTGTGGAATCTGCACTTTCTCCCTGTGTCTGCGTGGATTTTCTCCGGGTGCTCCGGTTTCCTCCCACAGTGCAAAGATGTGCGGTTTAGGTGGATTGGCCACGCTAAATTGTCCCTTAGTGTCTGGGGGACTAGCCAGTGTAAATACATGGAGTTACAAGGATAGAGCCTGGATGGGATTGTGCTTGGTGAAACGCGATGGGCCGAATGGCCTCATTCTGCACTGTACGGATTCTATGATTTGAATACGAAGTCTATAAGGGAACACAGATAACGCACGCTACAGAGGGAATGTAAAGCTGGCTGTAGTTTAAAATTCTCATCCCAGAGCTTGTCAAGATCAGCGTAACATAAAAAGTAATTATCCTTTCGATGGATTAGCTGCAGGTTAAGATGTCAAACAAACAAAAATCAATGTAAAAAGGTAAAACGGATGATTGAGTTGGGGCGGGGGGGGATTGGGAGGGAGTTAAGGAGTGGGGGTACAAGGGACCTGGGGTACAGGGGAAACTCGGTCTCTCTCCTGCGTCTTGCTCGAATTAACAAGAAAGGGAAGGCCATATTAGATTAAATGCTGTAACTCAGTAATAAAGCAGATTTAGTTCACAAGCTAACAGTGCATGAAGATTTAGCTCATAGCAATCTTAATGTGATCAAATTCAACACTGGGCTTGAAAGGAGGAAATGCAAGTTCACCACCGAGATTGTCAATTTTGATAAGGTCAAGTAGCTTTAATGGTGTTGCAATCATATCATATTTAAAAGGAGAAATCGGAATTGTGCAATTAACCAACTGAACTGCAGCAGGAGATTTTACATTTTTGAACTAAAACAAACTTTATTGTACTTCAAAAAGAATTGAATAAAGTCATTTATTATGTATTCAATGAACTCTGTTCTACTTTTAACTACCCCCCCCAACACACACACACAAAGAATTATTCTATACATTACAATAATCTTGGAAGGGTCATTCGCTGTGTTAAAGATCAATCCAATGGTATGCCACAGGCCTTGGGAATTCACTTTAATTTCCCCAGTGTTCGGCAAGGTAAGTTTTTATAGTGCCTCTTCCATTAGCTTTTGGCAATACAACACTTTGCCTTGTTGGTTTAAGCTAACTTCACAATTGTGGATGCCCCAGCCCCTTACCTAGGTTTCTGACAGAGTGCCAACTTGATACTTAACTGCTCTCCAAAATGGTCTAACAAGCTACTCAGTTCAAGGGCAATTAGGGATAGGCAACAAATGCTGGCCTTGTCAGTGACACCCATGTCCCACAAGAGAACTAAAGAAATACTGGTCTGAATTTCACATTGTGTTAACACCAAATGAACCAACCTGACCACAAAGCATGTGTCTTACACGTACCATTCACTGGAACAGGTTTGATATTGGAAATGCACTAGAATTAGAAATTGACAGAAAGAACATAATCTTTCTGATACTGTAATCTGGGTGATTGAATGCAACTCTGATATAGTGATTAAATAAAATCCAGATAATGTTGCGCTCCTGCGCTGCAGGTTTGTCGATAGTGATGTTAATGTTAATGTTGAATGTTGAAGCCGCTGCCAACATCAGTGGAGATGAAGTAGAAAGGGTCGTGAACTTCAAGTTTTTAGGTGTCCAAATTACCAACAACCCTGTCCAGGATCCCCCCCCCCGTGCTGACACTGTAGTTAAAGTTCACCAATGCTCTACTTTCTCAGAAGACTAAGGAAATTTGACATGTCAGCTATGACTCTCATCAACTTTTACAGATACATCTTAGAAAGCATTCCTTCTGGCTGTATCACAACTCGGTGTGGCTCCTGCTCTGTCCAAGACCACAAAGATCTACAAAAGGTCGTGAATGTAGCCCAATCCATCACATAAACCAGCCTCCCATCCATTGATTCTGTCTACACTTCCAGCTGCCTTGGGAAAAGCAGCCAGCATAATCAAGGACCCCATGCACCCCAGACATTCTCTCTTCCACCTTCTTCCTTCGGAAAAAAGATACAAAATTCTGAGCTCACGCACCAACCGACTCAAGAACAGCATCCTCCCTGCTGCTGTCGGACTTTTGACTGGATCTACCTTGCGTTACGCTGAGGGTGAATTTAGCACGGTCAATGTGTCTAGCCAGCACGTCTTTCGGACTATGGCAGGAAACTGGAGCACCCGGAGGAAACCCACGCAGACATGGGGAGAACATGCAGACTCCACACAAATAGTGACCCCAGCCGGAATTGAACCCAGGTCCCTTGCATTGTGAGGCAGCAGCGCTAACCACTGTGCCACCACGCTGCCGCATGGCAGTGTGGTATAATCAGGTATCTGTTTATCTCTCAATACACTACGTATGTGTGTACAAGTCCATGAGTGCATACTTCCTGCATTCGCTGTCTTACACTGGAGGATTTTGATACTTCGTTGACTGTATCCAGCCCGAACTGCAAAACCCCAGTGAGCCAGGCTAGGTTTTACAAAATATATTGCTTCAACTCCCATTCGACACTGTAAATAAATCCATTCCCAGCACATTGCACTGAAGACTGTGTGAAACCTCCAGAGATCAGCGCCTGAATATCTCAAATAGAGGCAAGAGGCTTTCTC
The DNA here is from genome assembly GCF_965287045.1 of Carcharhinus amblyrhynchos. Classification (NCBI taxonomy): domain Eukaryota; kingdom Metazoa; phylum Chordata; class Chondrichthyes; order Carcharhiniformes; family Carcharhinidae; genus Carcharhinus; species Carcharhinus amblyrhynchos. The sequence goes on along the minus strand of NC_137337.1, from coordinate 73,490,559 downwards.
AAGCTGAAATGATTAATTAGCCAAACTGCTCGCTACGGTACAATAACGCTTTGTTTCATTTAACGGAAAGTTATCGAGCGCAGAGAGAACGGAGAACAGGGATAAAGTTTATCAGTTTTAGATTTTATGCATTTCATGCATAATGAGCTCTCCCAATGATGCATGGCTTCATTAACCTTAACTGCACAGGAACAGCCCATCAAGTCTGTGCTCGTCTTTCCCTCCACTTGGAACACCCCACTCTCCAAAACCCAAAATCCACCACTGTTCCTCTTTTTCAAAATAAACTCAAAACCCTCTGCACTTTAATTCCTTCTGTGATTATCCCAGATGACTCTAGATCTCATTGAGACGTATAAGATGATGAATGGGATGGATAGGATAGAGGTGGAAAGACTCTTCCTGCTCAGAAAGGACAGTAGGACTAGGGGGCACTGCCTCAAGATAAAAGGGGGACGGTTTAGAACGGAGTTGAGGAGGAACTTCTTCACTCAAAGGGTGGTGAATCTCTGGAATTCTCTGCCCGTTGAAGTGGTGGAGGCTGCCTCGCTAAATATTTTTAAGACGCGGGTTGATGGGTTTTTGATAGGAGAGGGGATTAAGGGTTATGGGGAGAGGGCGGGAAAGTGGAACTGAGCAGCGACAGATCAGCCATGATCTTATTGAATGGTGGGGCAGGCTCGAAGGGCTGGATGGCCTACTCCTGCTTCTATTTCTTATGTTCTTACGTTCTTAAATCCTCGGGGTTCTGGATGGTAAGGGATAGGGGTGCAAGTTGGGGGGGGCGAAGGGGATGATGTATGAGGAGAGATTGAACAGTTTGTGCCTGTACTCGCTGCAGTTTAGAAGGATTGAGAGGAGACCTGATCGAGGTATCCAAAATATTAAAAGGGATTGATAAAGTTAATATAGACTAAATATTTCCTCTTGTAGGGCAATCAGAGAAAGAGATTACAGGTATAGGTTTAGGTTTAAAGCTGATACGAGGAGGAACTACTTCTGACAGAGGGTGGTAAATTTGTGGAACTCGCTGCCCCCATAGCACAGTGGAGTCTGAATCATTGGATGGTTTCAAGAAGGAGATAGACATATAAAAGAAAGGGATAAGGGGGTATGGGGAACAGGTGGGGAGGTGGATTGGAGACCAGGGAGAAATCAGCTATGATCTGATTGAATGGCGGAGCAGGCTCGAAGGTCTGAATTAGCCAACTTCTGCTCCTAATTCCGATGTTCCAGAAGTCTTGACCCTTTGGAGCCCCTGACACGTGGGGAAGTTGCCTGGGATGGTCATCTCCGGTCCAGAGTTCAGGATACAGACAAGGGCCACATTCCTCGGGTCTACCTCCACACCTACTCTAGGAATGCTACCTGGTCTAACTCAGTGGCCAGCCAACTTAATTCATCGGAGCGCCACAACTGACTCCCCACCCAATCATACGACTACCACCACCCCCTCCACCTCCCTGACTAGTCCCCAACCACCCACCTCGACCAAATTACCCATCTCTCCACCCCCCCATCCCCACTTCCTCCATTCCCCACCTCACTAACTCATTCACTTATCGTTGGACCTTTAAAAACCTAGCTGGACACGGTACTGACTGTCATGAAAAGGGTTCGTATCCTCTCTTCTTGCACAATCTTTTGCACCCCCCCCCCCCGCAAGTCTTCCCCTAGAAGGAGAGCCAGATTTTATCCGTCGAAGTTTCAGTCATGGGGTCAAACGGGCCACCTACGATGGCGATTTACAAAGCACGCTGGGATAACTGGCCAAGTACAGAGACAGACAGGCTGAAGGACAGAGATAAAATAGGCTGCAGTTCGGCCTACAGAGTACACAGGATATAGGCCATCTCAAAGACAATGGACACTTTCTGATCAAAGAGTTGTTTACCAGACAAAAGGGAGCCTTAGTCCCTTATTTGGGAGAGAGGTGCGTGATCTACGTGCCTCCAGCACCCACAGGCCTAGCTGTTGAATACATACCCAGAGATTGGTGTAGCAGTAGCTGATTGGACTCTATGGATCAGGGTAATCAAACCCCGACCGATTGACTGGCGATAACTAAAAAGAGGGCGCAAAACCAACAAGGGATAAAAGGTGCTGTACAACAGAACGATCGCCCCCTCTCCACCAGCCATGACCAGCACGAGGAGGGCCACCACATCAATGGTGGAAGGAAGATCAGAGCCAGAGTATCAGAACAGAACAAAGGACCAGACTACGCAGAGGACTACAGAGACCAGCATGCAGATAAAGCCCAATATCTGCCTGGGTCTTTGCCAATCACGCAAAAGTTAAGTCAAGCTCTAGCACCGGACTTGAACTTTAGTATTCTGTAAATAACTTCGACTTGATTGTGTGGGTGATAAATATCAGTTGTGTGCGAATAAATATTGCTGCACTAACAAGAAGCTGACTCGCAATTCTTTGTCAGTACAAGCGACTGTGCGGCAAACACAGAAGCCAGCATCGGAAGATACGGCTGAAATATCGTCAAGGGGGTGGTTCGCAAAATCGTCGCGGGCAACACCAATGTATTCACTATTTGTTTTACCTCATTCGCAGGGCATGGGGATCGCTGGCTGGGTCAGCGTTTACTGTCCATCCCCATTCCCCTGAAACAGAGGGGCTTGCAAGGTCATTTCAGAGGGCAGTTGAGAGTCAACCACATTGCTGTGGTTCTGGGGTCACATGTAGGCCAGACCGGGTAAGAACAGAAGATTTCCTTCCCTGAAATACATTCGTGGACCAGATGGGTTAGAAGATTTGAGCCTATAAAATTACCAGATCTTAACAGTCTTGCAACCCTCTAATCGGGTTATGTAAGACTCTCAGTTCTAATGAAAAAATTTCCAACTTGGCACATTTCTCTTCAGGATTGTAACACCTCACCCAGCTAGGGTCAGAGTGAGTCGTAACTGGACACTTCTCATTATTGCTCTCTTTCTCCTCTAAGAGAAAGATGAAAACTGTGCCTTGAAATCCAGCTGCAGCAATACCAAGATAAGAAGTTCAACAGGGGCAATTTAGCATGGCCAATCAACCTACCTTGCACATAGAATTCTTACAGTGCAGAAGGCGGCCAATTTGGCCCACCGAGTCTGCACGATAACAATCCCACCCAGGCCCTATCCCCATAACCCTGGACTGTGGGAGGAAACTGGAGCACCAGGAGGAAACCCTCGCAGACACGGGGAGAATGTGCAAACTCCGCACAGGCACCCAAGCCAGGATTTGAACCTGGGTCCCCAGTGCCGTCACACAGCAATGCTAACCACTTGTATCTGCACATATCTCTTACCGACAAAATTTTACCTCCAACAGTCTTTTCACAATGATACACATCTATCGTGGAAACTGCCCTTGAGTCTTTCTTTCCATAGAGCCAGAAAGTATTGGAAATGCACAACTTTCTGGAGATGGGAAACAGTTAATTTTTCAGGTCTGTGAGATTTCACCAGCATTGATTAACTGATATAATTAACATCTTAGGCAACAAAGGCAATTCCCACGTTCTTCAATAACTAAGTTTCCGCTGGACTTAATTGAATGTGGTTGTGACACTGATTGTCAAATATTGACCAAACCGTTAAATGTTGATTGGACTCTTTAATCTCACATTTCATAATGAGCCAAATATCTAGTTAGTCCAGCAAAATCTTCTGGGCAGCATGGTGGCACGCATCGCTACCTCACAGAGCCAGGGACCCAGGTTCAATCCCCAGCTTGGGTCACTGACTGTGCGGAGATTGCACGTTCTACCTGTGTCTGTGTGGGTTTCCTCCGGACGCTCTGGTTTCCTTCCACAGTCTGAAAGACATGCCATACCATATTCAGTGTACCTGAACAGGGGCCGGACTGTGGCGACTAGGGGATTTTCACAGCAACTTCATTGCAGTGTCAATGTAAGCCTTACTTGTGACGCTAATAAATGAATGTCAACAAACTTTACTTTAAACTCATTATTTCACAGCTTCAGCAATGATTTCTGGATCTAAAATAAATTCTTCTTGTGAGTCAGTACAGCATTGTTTGAGAGTTGGCAGAGTTTTGAGGCTTGATTTCGGCGAATTTTGCCTAATTCTGGGATGTTTAAATTTGCCTTCTGCTGCAATCCCAGCTGATGCTAATACTGGGCAGGTCAGATCCCGAGAGTGAAACCTGGCTTGACAGAGAGAATCATAGAGGTTTACAGCATGGAAATAGGCCCTTCAGCCCATCTTGTCCATGCTACCCTTTATTAAGCCACTAAGCTAGTCCCAGCCAGACCCAATAGAGGCTAATCTTATTTTTTTGTTACAGAACAGTGGAGGTCAGTTACCAAACATGTGCAGGAGAAATATAAGAACAAAGAACAGTACAGCACAGGAACAGGCCATTCGGCCCATCAAACCTACTTTCAACACAAAGAATAAGACAAATGAAATGTATTATGTTGGACTAAACATTGGAAATATTTTAATACAAATACCAGAAAATGATTCAATCTCACCCTGTTCCTTTTACTAGCTACACCCTTACAGACACAAAAGCCCCAGTGAAGATTTACCACTATTCTCAACATCAAGACTTGGGCAATCTCAGTTTCAAATAGTGTTCCTACACTGAATTCAAAATCCAGGCTAGTTTGGTCACACCTTGCCATGTGTTTGGTTCAATGGCATTCCCTGAAGGTTAGACTAACAGTTGTTGCAGTGTGCTCAATAAAGGCTGACCGGGGGTGGGGGAGCTGCCAGTTCCCAAAACTACCTATCAACGTGAAAAATGCAATCTCTGCTGTAAGTATTATGAATGCCCATCTTCTAAGGGCACACTGGTGCAGGATGTAGGAAAGAATAGAGTCACGGAGTGAGTTTTCCCATCTCGTCACAGGAGTTGGAACAGGCGAGGGACAGACCGTGCAAAGGTCCACTGACCTCGGGCGGGATTATATGGTTTTGGGACAAGCACATCTGTAAAATCCCGCACACAGAGTTTTACAGTACTGAAAAAGGCCTTCAGCCCATCATGTCTCTTAATGTCCCTGACATTAAGGGGCAATTTAGTATGGCCAATCTACCTAACCTAAATATCTTTGGACACTAATGGGCAATTTAGCACAGCCAGTCCACCTAACCTAGACATTTTGGAACAGTAGGAGGCAATTTAGCATGGTCAATCCATCTAACCTGCACATCTGTAGACATTATGGAACAACTTAGCATGGCCAATCAAAATAACCTGTACATCTTTGGACTGTGGGAGGAAACCGGAGCACCCGGAGGAAACCCACGCAGACACAGAGAGAACATGCAAAGTCCATGCAGACAGTGACCCGAGGCCAGCAATCAAACCCGGATCCCTGACACCTTGAGGCAGCAGTGCTATCCACCGAGCCACCTAAACGGTGACACCAAATTTGGATGGAAGAGGCTGAAGAAAACAAGCTGATAGTTAAGAACATAAGAACATAAGAAATAGGAGCAGGAGTAGACCATCTAGCCCTTCGAGCCTGCCCCGCCATTCAATAAGATCATGGCTGATCTGTCGTGGCTCAGTTCCACATTCCCGCCCTCTCCCCATAACCCTTAATCCCCTCTCTTATCAAAAACCCATCAACCCGCTTCTTAAAAATATTTAGCGAGGCAGCCTCCACCACTTCAACGGGCAGAGAATTCCAGATATTCACCACCCTTTGAGTGAAGAAGTTCCTCCTCAACTCCGTTCTAAACCGCCCCCCCTTTATCTTGAGGCTGTGCCCCCTAGTCCTACTGTCTTTTTTGAGCGGGAAGAGTCTCTCCACCTCTATCCTATCCATCCCATTCATCATCTTATACGTCTCAATGAGATCTCCCCTCATTCTTCTAAACTCTAACGAGTACAAGCCTAGTTTATTCAGCCTCTCCTCATAGCTCAACCCCCTCAACTCTGGTATCAGCCTAGTAAACCTCCTCTGCACTCCCTCCAAGGCCAAAATATCCTTGCGCAGGTGCGGCCCTTTAAGAGTTAAGGGCAGTTGGCCCTTTAAGAGTTAGAATACATTCACAAGTGAGCTAATTAATGTTTAAATTCCTCAAATGTCCCAGCAGTTCTGGTTTTAAAGTGCTCTAATGGCAGGGAGGCACTCAGCTCAGCCGCATTTAGCAAAAAAGATAATGTTTCTCACTGATAAAGACAAGAAGTTGTTCAGTCTTTTGGTGTGTCATTCAGAGTCTCATTATGAATGGAATTTCCTATGTTTTTGGGGGTCAGATAATTAATACCGCGGTGGTACCAATCCCCCAGGGACAGGCTTGAACACAGATCAAAACATCCAAAAGCTTGCCCCAAAATCCGTTCCTCAGAGGATAAAGTATTTCACAACAACCTCCCTGCGATAAACCATGAGTCACACTCGTCTTTAACAAAAGCTACTTCAAGTTATTCTGGTATGAAAAACAATCCTCTTGGTATTACTCATTTAAATGTGACATAAATTTACTTTATATTCCACAACAGAGCACCAATATTCCTAACACGGTTGTGCTTTGTGATTAACGGACTAGTATATATACCGGAAACAGGATTTCCGCAACTCATGGGCCGGAGTTCTCTGACCTCGGGGGTTCTCCAGTCCCGCTGCAGCGAATGGAGATTTTCCGTTCTCACTGGTAGTAGTGGGGGTGAGCATTCAACATTGGAGATTTCCGGACAAAGAGTCAGAAATGTTTTCCGACATACCTTCAAATTGTATCCACTATAGTTCACTCATTAAACAACCTCATAGGCGCACAGTTTTATATCTTGTTTCATAGGATTGTAGAAACTCTACAATGCAGGAGGCAGCATTTAGCCCAACATGTCTGCACTGACTCTTCAACAGAGCATCCCACCCAAGTTCCATCCCTGCAAACTTACATATTTATCCCGCTAATCCGCCTAACCTACACATCTTGGGACACAAGAGGGTCAATTTAGCATGGCCAATCCACCTAAGCTGCACATCTTTGGAAACCGGAGCACCCAATGGAAACCCACGCAGACACGGGGAGAATGTACAAACTTCACACAGACAGTCACCCAAGGCTGGAATCAAATGCGGGTCCCTGGCGCTGTGAGGCAACAGTGCTAACCACTGTGCCCACCCCAATTTAAAAGATTAAATTCTTAATGCTGGCCAGAAAAAAGCTCAACAAGGAGGAGAAAAGATCAAATAAAATAAAGAAATAGTAGTTAAATAAACTGTGATATGGGGATGCAGGAATTGGACTGAGGTGGGCACAGTAAGAAGTCTCACAACACCTGTCCAAACAGGTTTATTTGGAATCACGAGCTGTTGGATCGATGCACCACTCACTTGATGAAGGAGCAATGCTCTGAAAGCTTGTGTTTACAAATAAACCTGTTGGACTTCACCTTGGTGCTGTGAGATTTCTTCAATGAGTTGGAGAAAGCTTTAAATTCTAAGTCCAAAGCAAGAACGACGGAGTTAAAAGTTCCATGTTCGGAAAAAGCTGGGAAAGACTGATTTGGAACGAGAGCAGTTTTGTGGCAGACAAGTCTTGATTTCAACTCAGTTAGGATGCAGTTAGCAAGAAAGGGATGGCGGACAACATGTGAGGGTATAGGGAACAATAACCGGAAGATTAAGGATGCAATGTCCATTGGGAAAACAAAGTGGTGCATAGATTTTCCCTAGTTCTTCTTCAGAGGAAGAAAACATTATCCATTTCCTCGTTGAAAGGAAACGTCAAGAGACCATCACTACTTCTTATTTTAGTTTCTAATCTATTGAAATCTACCACCACTCCTGTAGCCATTTGCTCTGGCCTAGTTCTCATCTGTGGCTTGGACGGGGTGATACGCATGAAGGGTTGTCACAATTGTGACAATATTGTCCCTTTAAGATATGAACTTGGACCATGTTTCTGGTGCAGCTTATTTTATTATCACTGCCATTTTGTCTGCATCCAGCATCCCTGTTACTGAAGCAGCATAATTGCTCCTAATTGCTATAATGTTTGTTTTAATCCAGGCTTTTGCTGTTCTGTTGCTTTAGTGTTTCCGACTGGGGTTTTGAAGAGTAGGGCTTAATTAGGTTGATTGACAGAACAGTTATGAGACTGGGTGGAGCTAGGCTTACACACACAAATCAAGTTCAGATGCTGCTTGGAACTGTTAGAGAGCAGCGCCTCTCTTTCTCTCTGGATTTGGAGACTGGAATCTGCCAGGAAATAAGTCTGTTTCTCTGAGAATCTGCTATTTGAAGGTAGATCCGTCTCTGAAAACTGCTGTATGAGTGTCAGAAGGCAGGTGACTTTCTGTATCTGTCCAGAGGGGTTACAAGGCTGAAAACATTGCACTCAAATGAGCATATCTGTGTTGTACTGATTCGTAGAAGAATGTGTATCTATGAGGATACTGCTTATATTGGAACTATAGAGGTAGCTAACTGTTAAGAATTATACCTTGTCATACAAGTATTTCCAAATGGTAAAAATTATACCAATCTTTTTGTTATATTTTAACTGTGCTATTAAAAATAAAGTCTGTTTTAATAAAAGCTTCCTAGTGAGTCAATTAAATCATAGCTGGAGCAGAAATACTTATGCTCGCAGTAATGCCAAAATCAAAAAAAAAATGTTGGGATCTAAGCCAGTTCCATAACATACCTTGCAGTTTTCGGTCTGGAGCATGGTGGCACAGTGATTAGCACTGCTGCTTCACAGCACCAGGGACCTGGTTCGATTCCCAGCTTGGGTCACTTTCTGTGCAAAGTTTGCATGTTCTCCCCGTGTCTGTATGGGTTTCCTCCCACTTTCTAAAAGATATGCTGGTTAGGGTGCATTGACCCGAACAGGCACCAGACTGTGGAAACTAGGGGAATTTCACAGTAACTTCATTGCAGTGTTAATGTAAGCCTTACTTGTGACTAATAAATAAACTTGACTTTTGATCTGGTCCTGAATACAACGAGCTTAAGGGAAACTGTACATAGGAAGCAGAATAATTATGCTCCAGAGACCATGACTTTTAGGTATTGTCTCAATCTCTGGGCTGATTTTAACCTTTACCCTGTTAGCAGTAAACAGACCTTATCAAATTGGTTTCTGCTTTATTTTACTTTTCATTCAGTTCAAACAAACTCCCCGTAAAATGAGCACCCGATGCGATCTGACCCCATTATTTGCTGCTAAGCGGTTAAGGTTAAAATATCCATTATTTCAAAATCTAACTCTAAAAGCTGACATTAGTCTTTGACTCATCAATTTCACATTAGGCTCAAGTTCACATCACAACCAAAATCTAAATTAATTCAATTTTTATTCCTGTGAAAGTATCGACCAATTTGCCCAGAGTTGTAGCACAACCCAAGAGCAACAAAGCCCATTTTAATTAAATATCCATTTTCAGCCTCTTTAGTGCATTTTTAAAGTACAATGCTAATTACTATTTACATTTCCCAAACAATACTCCCTCTTTCTCAACACAAGTTTCCTCCATTGATAGCTCATGCTTAAAATAAAGTTTATTTATTCGTCACAAGTAAGGTTCACTGCAGTGAAGTTACTGTGAAATTCCCCTAGTCGCCACGCTCCAGTGCCTGTTCGGGTCAATGCACCAAACCAGCATGTCTTTCAGACTGCGGGAGGAAATCGGAGCACCCAGAGGAAACCCATGCAGACATGGGGAGAACATGCAAATTCCACATAGTGACCCAAGCTGGGATTCAGAGCACCTGGAGGAAACCCACACAGACATGGGGAGAACATGCAAATTCTACACAGATAGTGACCCAAGCTGGGATTCGGAGCACCGGGAGGAAACCCACACAGACATGGGGAGAACATGCAAATTCCACATAGATAGTGACCCAAGCTGGGATTTGGAGCACCTGGAGGAAACCCACACAGACACAGGGAGAACATGCAAATTCCACATAGATAGTGACCCAAGCTGGGATTTGGACCACCTGGAGGAAACCCACACAGACATGGGGAGAACATGCAAATTCTACACAGATAATGACTCAAGCCGGTTCTCTAGCACCATGAAACAGCAGTGCTAACCACTGTGCAACGATGCCCCTTAATCTCTTTATTAAATCCCTTTATTTACGGGAGACGATGGCCTAGTAGTATTATCGCTAGACTATTAATCCAGAAATTCAGCTAATGTTCTGGGGACCTGAGTTCAAATCCCAGATGGTAGAATCTGAATTCAATAAAAGAAAAATCTGGAATTAAGAATCTAGTGATGACCATGAAACCATGTGAAAAAAATCCATCTGGTTCACTAATGTCCTTCAGGGAAGGAAATCTGCCATTCTTACCTGGTCTGGCCTACACATGACTCCAGATCCACTGCAATGTGGTTGACTCTCAACTGCCCCTAGGCAACTAAGGATGGGTAATAAATGCTGGCCCAGCCAGTGACACCCATGAATGAATAAATAAAAGCCAATTGGATGTCATCAAATGGATCTCATTGCTGTCAATGAGGTTCTTCAAGACACACAAGTGCAAGGATAGTTCCTATCAGTTTGACTTCTCTTAGGGTGGAGGGGTCTGCAGGAATGGATTCTGGTGGCACAGTGGTTATCACTGCTGCCTCACAGCGCCAGGGACCCGGGTTCAATTCTGGCCTCGGGTCACTGTCTGTGTGGAGTTTGCATGTTCTCCTCGTGTCTGTGTGGGTTTCCTTCGGGTGCTCTCGTTTCCTCCCGCAATCCAAAGATGTGTGTGTTATGTTGACTGGCTGTGCTAAATTACCCCTCTGTGTCAGAGGGATCAGCAAGGTAAATATATGGGGTTACAGGGATAGGGCCTGGGTGGGATCATTTTACTGCAGGTTTGACGGGCCGAATGGCCTCCTTCTGCACTGTGGGGATTCTATGAAGCAGAGTGATAACTTCAACCTGAACAGGTCATGGAACCACCGAAAAAGTCATCAGCTTGAGGCTATGATACCAAAACTGGCCTTGTATCAATTCCATTGGCAAAGTGGAAGAAAGGTGGCTGGCAAGCTCGAGAGAAATCCAAATTGTGGACCAAGTGCAGACCCACACCGAATCCAACCAGCCTCCCCCAACTCGCCCCCCCCCCCCCCCAACCAAAGCCTGCCCCATACCCCCACCCCACCAACCCAGCAAACAACTGCCAGCTTCACAGCAAGTCATTGTGTAGGACGGCTGTGCAAGTGGGAATTGAATCGGAAAATCCCTACAGTGCTCAGTAAGAGGTCTCACAACGCCAGGTTAAAGTCCAACAGGTTTATCTGGAATCATGAGCTTTTGGAGCGCTGCTCCTTCATCAGGCGAGTCACTGCAGCAGCCTGAGAGCTCGTGATTCCAAATAAACCTGTTGGTCTTTGACACGGTGTTGTTAGACTTCTTACTGTGCCCACCCCAGTCCAATGCCGGCATCTTCACATCATGGCCCTTACAGTATAGAAAGAGGCCATTTGACTGCACCAACCATTATCCCACCCAGGCCCTATCCCCACATGGGTTGATAGGAAGGGAAAGCAATTCCAGATAAGCAACGGCCCAAATATTTCTTGGGGGCCTAAAGGAGCCCCAGTGCAAAATCTTTCACAGGGCCTCCGCTCCAACCCCACCTGCGTTTCCTGCTTCATATCGAGGTGAATTGGTGCCGTGAACCATCCCGTTAGCGTATTATTGGCAAAGGTTTCAGTCTCTCTCAGTTCATCACATATCGTCTCCAACACAAGAAATCCTGTCAACGTGGGATCTTTATATATCGACAAAGCATTGAATTATGAAGTGATGTGAAGGAATAAAGATCTGTTAAGTCTCCAGTTTGATCTTTGCTGTGAGCTGAATCCGCTGCTCCAAATCCAGGTGGAAAACAGCAACGATCTCAAAGTCTTTGGATTGAAATGATAAGAGGATTAGGCTGGCTGGATCGAAGATTTGGGGCAGCGTGCTGCATCTGATGATTCGGCAAAGTGTTAGGGTCGAAAGGTTGCAATTATTTCTTTTCAAAAAGAGGGCTGAAGGTCTCAAAACAGAATTGCAAAGCAAACAGCCTGAGTGGAATCTCTGCCAGACAGCTCTAGGCAGAGTCCCCTATAGGCTCTCAAAGGTCAAAAGACTCCCACCAACTTTTACAGATGCACCATTCTTTCTGGTTGTATCACAGCTTGGTATGGGCTCCTGCTCTGTCCAAGACCGCAAGAAACTACAAAAGCTCATGAATGTAGCCCAGTCCATCACGCAAACCAGCCTCCCATCCGTTGACTCCGTCTACACTTCCCGCTGCCTTGACAAAGCAGCCAGCATAATTAAGGACCCCATGCACATTCTCTCTTCCACTTTCTTCCGTCGGGAAAAACATACAAAAGTCTGAGATCACGTACCAACTGATTCAAGAACAGCTTCTTCCCTGCTGCTCTCAGACTCTTAAATGGACCTGACACAAAGTTAATCTTTCTCTACATTCTAGCTATGACTGTAATACCACATTCTGCACCCTCTCCTTTCCTTCTCCATGAACAGTGTGCTTTCTCTGTACAGTGTGTAAGAAACAATACTTTTCACAGTATGTTAATACATGTGACAATAATAAACCAAATCACGATCAGAAGGTACATTGTTGCGTAGCTGAGAACAGGGTAGGAATCAGAAGCAACTTTTCATAGCATCATAGAATTCCTACATTGCAAGAGGAGGCCATTTGGCCCATCGAGTCTGCACTGACCACAATCCCATAACCCCAGGCATTTACCCTAGCTAGTCTCCCTGACACTAAGGGGCAATTTAGCACGGCCAATCCATCTAACCCGCGCATCTTTGGACGGTGGGAGGAGACCGGAGCACCCGGAGGAAACCCATGCAGACACGGGGAGAACCTGCAAACTCCACACAGACCTGAGGCTGGAATCGAACCCGGGTCCCTGGCACTGTGAGGTAGCAGCGCTAACCATCATGCCAAAGTGCTGCCTCCTTAACTCCATCGACAAAGTCTTAAGCCCTTCTTTATCTAGCTCTGTCTGAAATTTTGTTTCATAATGTTCTTGGTATCAGATTAGCACAAGTTGTTGTCCAACACTAGCAGCACTGTTGTAATGCAGTTACATTACAGAGATGACCTCCTGACTAACTGACGGATATGGTGGCCCTGTCAATGTACTGGCGCACGAATAGAAGACCTCAGAGTAGCTGCGAAAGATCTAACGACAATTGAAATATATTCAACATCGTTTTTAAGAAAGGTTATTGGAGTGAAACACTGTGGGAATAAAGGCATTTATTGCTTTTCTGAATGACCCCGTACATTTATATAGGGCAACACAATGGCACAGCCATTAGCACTGCTGCTTCACTCAGCTGAAGAAGGAGCGACACTCCAAAAGCTTATGCTACCAAATAACTTTAACCTAGTGTTGTGAAGCTATTTATTGCACTTACCCCAGTCCAACACCGGCATCTCCACATCATGGCTTCACAGCGCCAGGAACCAGGGTTCAATTCCCGGCTTGGGTCACTGTGTGTGGAGTTTGCACATTCTCCCCGTGTCTGAGTGGGTTTCCTCCCACAGTCTGAAAGACGTGCTGGTTGGGAGCATTGACACCAGAGTGTGGCGACTAGGGGAATTTCACAGTAACTTAACTGCAGTGTTAATGTAAGCCTTACTTGTGACTAACGAATAAACTTTTAACTCTATTTTTACACAGACCGATCATTATTTCACGGATATTCATTTCACAAGTGAATTTACGTCGCAGCCTCCTCCTCCTGCCCCACAGAAATGAACATTTTTAACATTCGACCTGCACTGCCCAATGTCACAGCTGTGAAATGTGGAAGTGTTTTTGAGGTGAGGAGCCCCCCATTAAAAATAGGCGGCAGCATTGCACGAACAGTGAATATAAACACAGAATCCCTACAGTGCACAAGGAGGCCAAAGGCACCTCACAAGAGGTTATTGCAGAAGGTCAGGGGGCATGGAGTTGGGGGTAGGGTGTTAGCGTGGATACAGAATTGGTTGTCAAAAAGGAGGCAGAGAGTGGGGGTCAACGGGTGCTATTCGGATTGGCGGATGGTGACTAGTGGAGTGCCCCAGGGGTCGGTGCTGGGGCCTCAGCTATTTACCATTTATATAGATGATCTGGAGGAGGGAAGCGAGTGTATGGTGTCGAAATTTGCTGATGACACCAAGATTGGTGGAACGGCAAATTGCGCGGAGGGTGTGGAGAGTCTGCAGAAGGATCTAGATAGGCTGGGCGAATGGGCCAGGAAATGGCAAATGGAATTTAATGTTGGCAAGTGTGAGGTGGTCAACTTTGGTAGGAAGAATGGTAGGAAGGACTATTACTTACGGGGCGAAAAACTGCAGCAGGCGACGGTGCAGAGGGACCTCGGGGTCCTTGTGCATGAGTCGCAAAAACCCAGCTTGCAGGTGCAGCAGGTGGTCAGGAAGGCGAATGGGATGCTGGCCTTCATAGCGAGGGGGATTGAATATAAAAGTAGGGAGGTCTTGCTGCAGCTGTATAGGGCATTGGTGAGGCCGCAGCTGGAGTAGTGTGTGCAGTTTTGGGCGCCGCACCTGCGCAAGGATATTTTGGCCTTGGAGGGAGTGCAGAGGAGGTTTACTAGGCTGATACCAGAGTTGAGGGGGTTGAGCTATGAGGAGAGGCTGAATAAACTAGGCTTGTACTCGTTAGAGTTTAGAAGAATGAGGGGAGATCTCATTGAGACGTATAAGATGATGAATGGGATGGATAGGATAGAGGTGGAGAGACTCTTCCCGCTCAAAAAAGACAGTAGCACTAGGGGGCACAGCCTCAAGATAAAGGGGTGGGGGGGGGGGGGGGGGGGCGGTTTAGAACGGAGTTGAGGAGGAACTTCTTCACTCAAAGGGTGGTGAATCTCTGGAATTCTCTGCCCGTTGAAGTGGTGGAGGCTGCCTCGCTAAATATTTTTAAGAAGCTAGTTGATGGGTTCTTGATAAGAGAGGGGATTAAGGGTTATGGGGAGAGGGCGGGAATGTGGAACTGAGCCACGACAGATCAGCCATGATCTTATTGAATGGCGGGGCAGGCTCAAAGGGCTAGATGGCCTACTCCTGCTCCTATTTCTTATGTTCTTATGTTCTTAAGTATGCACCAACTCCCCAAAAGAGCATCCCATATCCCTTAACCCCACTTGTATACACACTGCTTAATAAGAGGCAGCGGTGCAGTGATATCATCACTGAATTATTACTCCAGAAATCCAGAGTAATGGGATCAGTATCCCACCATGGCAGATGGTGAAATGCAAATACAATAGAAACTCTGGAATTAACAGTGTAATGATGACCATGAACAGTAAGTAATCTCATAACACCAGGTTAAAGTCCAACAGGTTTATTTGGCAGCACGAGCTTTCGGAACATTGCCCCTTCATCAGGCGAGTGCTCCTTCGTCAGGCGAAATCTCGTGCTTCCAAATAAACTTGTTGGGCTTTAACCTGGTATTGTGAGACCTCTTACTATGCTTACCCCTGTGCAACACTGGCACATCATGATGACCATGAAACCATTGTTGTAAAAACCCATCTGGTTCACTAATGTCCTTTAGGGAAGGAAATCTGCCATCCTTACCCGATCTGGCCTACAAGTGACTCCAGGGCCACAGCAATGTTGTTAACTCTCAACTGCCCTCTGAAATGGAGGGTGGTTAGGGATGGGCAATAAACATTGGCCCAGCCAGCAATGCCCATGTCCCGTAAATGGATTTTTAAAAATTCGCCCTAACCTATACATCTTGGGATACTAAGGGGTGATTTTAGCAAGGCCAGTCCACCTAACCTGCACATCTCTGGATTAAGCTGAGTGTACTAACTTCAATATTTCTGCATGAGTTTATGGGGCAGTAGTACTGCCCATTTCCTCAGAGGTTCTCTTGTTCCTGTGGTTTGTGAAGCAATAAAGAAAACTCCCAGACGACAATGAGAGTTAACTGGTCCCTAGTGTAATGTATTCACCTATCGACTTATGGTGTCTAAAGAACTACGAGGGTAGGCTTGGTAACTGGAACACTGGGGAGCTCTTTATGGTGGGTGTGGACTGGTCCACAGTCAGATCTAAGATTGCACGTGCGCTTCCCACACTGGGAGCAGCTAATCCTCCAGCGGGGAATCACCTTATCTGCATTCTTAAAGGGGCAGTATGTACCCCAAACCCTTACAATTCAGCATTACAATGACAGGGGCCTGGTGTGTCACTTTGACTATGACACCTGAACTGTATTATTTCTACCTCAGCACTCCCAAAGATATCGACAAGGAGAAGAAAATAGACAAATCTTCCACTAGAGAACACAACCAACAAACGGCTCTACTGATGAGAGGCAGGATGAGTTTCCGTTATCTGGCGTCACACCTGCACATAGCTGTCCCTCAGCTCGCTACCTCACCCCAGTTCATTCCCACTTATTCCCCTTGGCTTCACACATCAAGAGACACTGATCTTATTGTTAGATGCTGCAGTCTCCTTTATCCAGGGAAAAGCATTCTCAGCGTTCAGCGAGTGTAACAAAGGCTCACTGAATCAATAGCTGGGCTGGAGGGAAAGGGAGGGGGGGGGAAGCGAAGGGAAAAGGGAAGGAGCGAGGGAGGGAGGGGGATGGGGGAAGGTTACTTCCCTGGAGTTTTGAAATTCTTGCAGGATTCAACAGGGCAGATGGACGTTTCCCCCTTGTTGAGGTGTTTAGAACCAGGGGGACATAGTCCCAGAATAAGAGGCAAGCCAATTAGGCTTAAGATGAGGAGGTGTTTCTTTGTCAGAAGCTAGTAGATCTTTGGAACTCACTTCCACAGAGGGCTGCGGAGCCACGGTCACTGGATTTGTTGAAGATTTGTACAGTTTAAAACATCAAGGGGGAAGGGGGTAGTGCAGAAGAGCAAGCATGATCTCACTGAATGTTGAAGGGAACTCAAAAGGGCTGAATGGCCTACTCCCGCTCCAATTTCTTACTCTCAGTGCAGGGAGTTAGCAACGTAAAAATCAGCAGCTGGGATGGCAAAGTATTTCTGAATAAGAGGAAAATTCTGGCCAATATCTTTTCTTGTGAAGTGTCCATATACAATGTGTGTGTGTGTATATATGTATGTGTGTGCGTGTGTATATACATGTGTGTGAGAGAGAGTGTGCGAGCGAGTGTGTGGCTTTGCCTGACACAGTGTATCCCTCTGTACAGCTGCGTGCAATGCTATGACTGAGTGCCAGTCTGTCTCAGTGTTGTTAGGAGTCCCACACCATCGTCCCACACACTCCGGAGGGGTTGTTCTGAATTGAAATGAGGTTCTGGAAGTAGGGAACTGTTTATCATCAGCAACTAATGATTCCTGCTGCAGGACCAAACTTCTGCTGCCCTTTTACTTCACATAGCAGACACTGAAAGAGAACTGCATGTGCTGGTATATCACTCCCATAGTTATAGAATCCTGTCGGCTAAACAAAGTGGCTTTGGATATTTTGGCCCTGGAGGGAGTGCAGAGGAGGTTTACTAGGCTGATACCGGAGTTGAGGGGATTGAGCTATGAGGAGAGGCTGAATAAACTAGGCTTGTACTCGTTAGAGTTTAGAAGAATGAGGGGAGATCTCATTGAGACGTATAAGATGATGAATGGGATGGATAGGATAGAGGTGGAGAGACTCTTCCCGCTCAAAAAAGACAGTAGGACTAGGGGGCACAGCCTCAAGATAAAGGGGAGGCGGTTTAGAACGGAGTTGAGGAGGAACTTCTTCACTCAAAGGGTGGTGAATCTCTGGAATTCTCTGCCCGTTGAAGTGGTGGAGGCTGCCTCGCTAAATATTTTTAAGAAGCGGGTTGATGGGTTTTTGATAAGAGAGGGGATTAAGGGTTATGGGGAGAGGGCGGGAAAGTGGAACTGAGCCACGACAGATCAGCCATGATCTTATTGAATGGCGGGGCAGGCTCGAAGGGCTAGATGGCCTACTCCTGCTCCTATTTCTTATGTTCTTATGTTCTTATGTTCTTATGACAGCTGATGGATATTAGCTTCCATTCACAAAGATATCTGTCATCTCCATTCAGAAGGTTGCAAATCGATGGGATGAAAATCTCTCCAGTTTGGAGTGTGATTGATTCAGCACTTCACACAATCCGTACAGTGCAGATGGAGACCATTCAGCCCATTGTCTGTACTGATGCTCCGAGGAGTATCTTACCAGACTCTCTTCATACTCCCTGTTCCTGTAATTCCGTGCATTTACCATAGCTCATCTACCTAATCCGCACACCTTTCAACTTCCAGCTCAAGTGGGAAATAGAATCCCTTCCCACAGTCCCTACATTTACAAGACTGTCAAGGGGCAATTTAGCATGGCCAATCCACCTAACCTGCACATCTTTGGACACCAAGGAGCAATTTAGCATGGCCAATCCACCTAACCTGCACATCTTTGGATACTAACGAGCAATTTAGCATGGCCAATCCACCTAACCTACCCATCTTTGGATACTAAAAGGCAATTTAGCATGGCCAATACACCTAATCTACTAACCTTTGGACTGGGAGGAAACTGGAGCACCCCAAGGAAACCCAAGCAGACATGGGGAGAACCTGCAAACTCCACACAGACAGTGACCTGAGCCAGGAATTGGATAGGGGTCCCTGGCAAAGTGAAGCAGCCGTGTTAACCACTGAAGGTCAATGGCGGATTCAGCAACTACTGATTTGCCATGACAGAATAAAGGGAAATCTAGAAGTTGGGGATGAGGCAAAGTGGCAGGACGTTTAAATTCCTATTTTCCAATTTATTCCATTTTCACCTGACGTTGTTTGCAAGCGTCTTTATGAGTGAAGTGAAAAGCAGGGTCCACTGAGAGCCAGGGTAATTACCTGTACCTGGGAGAGGAGGTTGTGTGTTTTTATCACTACCTGTTCACGTAAAGCCACGCACCACCTGTGACTGGAGCTGCCTGCTCCCATGGCACCCTTCACCTGATACTGTGGATGCATGAAAGGAAATAGCACTCGGCTCTGCTTCTTTCTGCTGTTAAATTAGAAGTGAATAAATTGTAGGGTGTTTGTGGAGCCAATTCTGCATGCATCAATAACCACACTGCCAATTCACTCACTGCTTCCCTACCCAGCCTACGGCTGCTGTTACACACATCACGACACGTTCTTGCTTAAGCTATATTCATAGAATCTCACGGTGCAGAAAGAGGCCATTTGGCCCATCAAGTTTGTACCGACAATCCCACCCAGGCCCTATCGCCATAGTGGGGCACACTGCTGCCTCACAGTGCCAGGGACACGGGTTCAATTCTGGCGTCAGGTCACTGTCTGTCTGGAGTTTGCACATTCTCCCCGTGTCTGTGTGGGTTTCCTCCGAGTGCTCCGGTTTCCTCCCACAGTCCAAAGATGTGAGGGTTAAGTTGATTGGCCATTGCTAAATCGACCCTAGTGTGAGGGGATTAGCAAGATAAATGTATGGGGTTACGAGAATAGGGATCTGGCTGTGACTGTGGTCGATGCAGACTCGATGGGCTGAATGGCCTCCTTCTGCACTGTAGGGATTCTATGATTCAATGCTGACCCCATGCATTTACCCTATTGAGTCCCGCTGACACTAAGGAACAATTTCGCACGGCCAACCCACCTAACCTGCACATCTTTCAGACTGTGGGAGGAAACCAGAGCACCCGGAGGAAACCCATGCAGACATGGGGAGAATGTGCGAACTCCACACAGACAGTGACCCAAGGCTGGAATCGAACCTGGGTCCCTGGCACTGTGAGGCAGCAATGCTAACCACTGCGCCACCATGCTGCTCTATTCAAGATGGTTCTGTGATCAAAGTCTATGTCTGCTTTTAATAGCTGCACAAGGTAAACATCTGCTCTACATTCAGCGCTTGCAGTTTAGATTAAGTAGCCTATGTTTTTGCACCGACTAGTACTGTGGCTTGGGACGAACAGTGGAAGAAATCACAAGCGGAATTTAATGTAGGTGAGAGGGGAACTTGTCTGCTGGTTGGAGAACCAGTGGGAGGCTCTTGGATCCTCTATGGGAAGCCCCATTGAATTCAGCCCTGACCAGGGACGCAGAGGTGGCGGACCTGCCAGCAGAGGACTGGTTGCCAGAGTCGCACCCTTGCTCAGCAGCGCCACCACAGAAGCATGACTATTGCCGGTATTGCACTCAACTCGTGCCGAGGATAACCAAGGGGTGCGGGGCACAGATGAACAACGGCGGATAGAGCAGATCTGATTGTGTCAGGATGTGGAGTTGCCAGTGTTGGACTGGGATAGGCACAGTAAGTAGTCTCACAACACCAAGTTAAAATCCAACAGGTTTATGCACCTTTGGTAGCACGAGCTTTCAAAGCACTTCCCCTTCATCAGGTTGTATCACAGCTTGGTACGGCTCCTGCTCTGCCCAAGACCACAAGGAACTACAAAAGCTCATGAATGTAACACAATCCATCACGCAAACCAGCCTCCCATCCGTAGACTTTGAATACAGTTCCCATTGCCTCGGGAAAAGCATCCAGTATAATTAAGGACCCCACACATCCCGGACATTCTCTCTTCCACCTTTTCCCGCCGGGGAAAAGATACAGAAGTCATGTACCAACCAACTCAAGAACAGCTTCTTCCCTGCTGCTGTCAGACTTTTGAATGGACCTACCTCGCATTAAGTTGATTTTTCTCTACCGCCTAGCTATGACTGTAACACTACATTCTGCACTCTCTTGTTTCCTTCTCTATGAAGGGTATGCTTTGTCTGAGTAGCGCGCAAGAAACAATACTTTTCACTGCATACATGTGACAATAATAAATCAAACCAGATGAGCCAGAGCAACACTTCTTGAGAATTAAATAACACGCTTAATAATCAACATGCTACATAATTAAGTGAGCCTAACGCACTGCAACTTGCTGCAGGACACAATTGGAGATGGCTCTTATTACAATGGATTCTTAACGCAGTTAATTCTCGCACAATACTCCTACAGCCGTATCCCATTGTTTCAAGATGCCTGTCATAGATAAAGACAACAGTGTCAATTGGCTCCCACATCACTTTAGCAACCTAATCCAGAATGACATGTGCAAATACGCTGACTGCAAAGGCAAAATTTGTTTCCGACATCTCATCTTTTCCTGAATTAATGCAACCCTTTAAACGGTAACACACACGCCAGCAATGCAGCCCCAGGTCTCGAGGAGTTGCTGGAATATACAATGTTATCGAGCAGCTAGAGTCAGAATTTAACCAACTCTCCAAATTACCAGTTATTTCACCAATAAATTGCTGCCTTAAAAACAATCATAGAATCTCTACGGTGCAGAAGGAGGCTGTTCAGCCCATCGAGCCTCTACCGACAACAATCCCACTCATGCCCCAACCCCACAACCCCGTGTATTTACCCTAACTAACTCCCCAGACACTCAGGGGCAATTTAGCATGGCCAATGCACCTAACCAGCACGTCTTTGGGGTATAGGAGGAAACCGGAGCACCCGGAGGAAACCCGCGCAGACACGGGGAGAATGTGCAAACTCCACACAGACAGCAACCCAAGCCGGGAATCGAACCTGGGTCCCTGATACTGCGAGACAGCAGTGTTAACCACTGTGCCACCAGGGCTAAAGACGGAAGAACTGAGAATCACTCATAGCATTGAAAGCAAGGTATCCATCATTTCTGGGGATGGGGAGAATGTGGCACACTCCAGCCAAAAAGACAGAGCTTCTCTCAAAGTACCATTGTAGTTTGTGCCTGTGCAAGTATTTGACTCATTTCGTAATGTTTTTCTCCAGTACTTGCATGCGTGTTGATGAGGTCATTTAAACAACAAAATGTTGTTTGTTCTAACAAATCCCCAGTGCATCCTCTGCCAAAGCCTCCCTTCTCCTGTAAACACCCAGCTAGGGTAAACACAAAATACTGCGGATGCTGGAAATCTGAAATAAAAACACAGCAGGTCTGGCAGCATCTGTGGAGAGAGAAGCAAGGGTACTTTTTCACTCATTTGCAGGACATGGGCATCGTTTGGGGGGGGGGGGGGGGGGGGGGGGGGACACCATTTCTATTTCCCAGGGGGAGAAATGATAATGACAAGGGGGCACAAGTTCAAGCTAAGTGGGGAAATGGAGATGTACGGGGAGTTTTTTTTTGCACAGAGGGAGGTATGAGCCTGGAATGCATTGCCAAGTGACGTGGTTGAGGCAGCCACTTTAGCACATTTGAGACATATTTGGATAGATGCATGAACAGGTGGGGAACAGAGGGATACAGACGATTGGTCCAGATGGGACAACACGCAGCTTGGAGGGCTGAAGGGCCTGTTCCTGCCCCGTACTGTTCTTTGTTCATTTACTGCCCATCCCTACTTGCCCTCGAGGAGGTGGTACGAGCTGTCTTCTTGAACCACTGCAGTCCACGTTAATGCCTCTTCCGCAGATGGATCATTCAGTTCCGAAACGTTAACTCGAGCGAGCGTTGGGTTCATCTTTCTGAGGGAGCCCCCGCGGGATCGAGGATGCCTTTGCTTCCAGTGGAGTTAGACGGCTCCCAAGATTGGGCAGCAGGATGACACAGTGGTTGGCACTGGTGCCTCTCAGTGCCAGGGAGCTGGCGCTGGGAGGCCGCAGTGCTAACCATTGTGTGTAGCAATAACACCACTACGGTATGGCCTCCCCAGTGCCGAGTAAAGAAAACTTCACTGAGTTCGAGCACTGGAAGGAGATACTCTTAGTTAGCCACTAAGCGAAGTTCTGACCTGTATTGGAGCTGATGTCAAGGCAGTGGTGGTGGGTTTGGTGCTATAAAGCAAAGTAAAAAGTAAAAGTTTATTTATTAGTCACAAGTAAGCCTTACATTAACACTGCAATGAAGTTGCTGTGAAATTCCCCGAGGCGCCACACTCCAGCGCCTGTTCGTGTCACTGCACCTAACCCGCATGTCTTTCCACGTGAGAGAAAACCGAAGTGGACGGAGGAAACCCACGCAGACACA
This sequence comes from Carcharhinus amblyrhynchos, assembly GCF_965287045.1. Classification (NCBI taxonomy): domain Eukaryota; kingdom Metazoa; phylum Chordata; class Chondrichthyes; order Carcharhiniformes; family Carcharhinidae; genus Carcharhinus; species Carcharhinus amblyrhynchos. The sequence continues at coordinate 73,467,594 of NC_137337.1, read as the reverse complement.
GGGAGAATGTGCAAACTCCACACAGACAGAGACCCAAGCTGGGAATCGAACCCGGGTCCCTGGCACTGTGAGGCAGCAATGCTAACCGCCGCGCTCTCAACCCCAGGCTTGCACAGGAAAGAATTCTGTGTCACGGCAAACACAGGCAGTGACGTCCCTTCTCACACGGTGGCACAGTGGTTAGCACCGCTGCCTCACTGCGCCAGGGACCTGGGTTCGATTCCGGGTTTGGGCCACTATCTGCGTGGAGTCTGCACATTCTCCCCGTGTCTGCGTGGGTTTCCTCCGGGGGCTCCGGTTTCCTCCCACAGTCCGAAAGACGTGCTGGTTCGGTGCATAGGCCGTGCTAAATTCTCCCTCAGTGTACCCGAACAGGCAGCAGAGAATGGGGATTTTCACTAACTTCATTGCAGTGTTAATGTAGGCCTACTTGTGACACCAATAAATAAACTTTAAAGTTTTCTTGAACACTGATATTACTGCTAAACATCCAATATGACATTCCTTTTGCCGCACTGTGTGTCCAACTGTTCAAAACCACAACAGCTGTTCCACCATTCAATCCACTCTCTTTTTTATTCATTCATTGACAGGATGTGGGCGTTGCTGGCTGGGTAGAGGACTTTAGATTACCTTTCAACCTTCTAAACACAGGGTGAAATACAACCTTTATATAAAACGACCTCCAAACCCCAGCACCCTTTCTCTTTTAATGATTCTGTGCTGTATCCATTCAGAAGCTGACGTTACTTTCCCGAGGTTCAGGAAAGTTCTCAACATGGGGCCTGACCAAGGGTTCTGCACTGCTGAAACGCAAGGTAGGATTTTCCAGCCCCTCCCACCAGCAGGATCTTCCAGTCCCACCATGGAGACGACCCCCTCCCCCACCATGATAGATTCATCAACAGTGGGACAGACAAGCCCAGCAAAACACCGTAGACTATGATTGGAACAGAAGATCTTGTCCTGAGCCAACGGCCAGCCACCTCCCCATCGCTGGAAAACAGTCTATGCGGGGGGTCTGGAAAATCCCACACTCTCAGTTCCTCAGTCTTTTATTCCAATCCACTCGAGATACAGGAATATTTCATGAGCCTTGTCGGTAGCTTCATGAATCGATGTACTAGCTCTTTGCGATGTTAAAAATTCATCCATGGTGATATGGGCATCACTGGCTAACATTTATTGCCCATCCCTAAATGCCCTTAAGGTGATGGTGAGCGGTCTTCTTGAACCATTGCAGCTCATGTGGTATAGGTACACCCACAGTGCTGTTAGGGAGGGAGTTCCAGGATTTTTACCCAGCCACAGTGACGGAATGGTGATATATTTCCAAGTCAGGATGGTGAGTGGATTTGTGCAGACTTCCTTCCTTCGCCACAGATTCTAATCTCTCCCCATTTCAAAAACATACTTGCTTTGTTAGTTTCAGTTTCAAACTGAAGTTCCTCATATTTCCCCCACATTCAACTCTGCCTACTGTAACTTTTGATTTGATTTATTATGATCACATGTATTAGTATACAATTAAAAATATTGCTTCTTCCGCGCTATACAGCCAAAGCATACCGTTCACAGAGAAGGAAAGGAGAGAATGCAGAATGTAGCGAGGGTGTAGAGAAAGATCAGTTTAACGTAAGGTAGGTCCATTCAAAAATCCGATGGCATCATTAAGGAGGGGCAGGGTAGATTGTTGGTGATCTGGACACTAAAAAACTTGAAGTTCTCGACCCTTTCTACTTCGTCCCCATTGATGTAGACAGAGGCATGCCCTCCACCAAGCTTCTTGAGGTCGATGCCTATCTCCTTTTTTTTGACCTTGAGGGAGAGGTTATTGTCGCCGCACCAGTTCACCAGACTCCCCATCTCTTTCCTGTACTCTGTCTCGTCATGGTTTGAGATCCGACCCACTACAGTAGTGTCGTCGGCAAACCTGACAATCGAATTGGAAGGAAATTTGGCCGCACAGTCATTGGTGTGTAGTAGGGGGCTGAGAACACAGGCTTGTGGGGCACCGGTGCTGAGGATGATCACAGAGGAGGTGTTGTTGCCTATACTTACTGATTGTGATGTGGGTTAGGAAGTCTAGGATCCACTTGTAGAGGGAGGAGCCGAGTGTTAGGCCACAATTCACTTAATCTCTCTCTGTCTCTTGGTAATTTCCTGCTCCCATTGACACTTTTTATCCCCTAACCTGAGTGTTCTCTTTAAATCAAGACACATAACTCTTTATTCCTTTACCCAGATCATTCATATATGTGCTGAAGAGCTCAGCCAAGATCGCTGGCCAATGCATGACAGATCTTCTCAGAAGACAAATCAATTTTAAGTAACATTCAGCATGTTTAAACCAGCTTGTTTATCACAATCACATTATTTACAAAAGGGTTTACAGTGAGTTTACAGTTCTGACTTCAACATGTGAAGCTACACATCTTCAACATTTCTATATGCTCAAACTAAGCAACCAGTCAATCTAAAAGCACCCTCAGATCAGCCTTAATATCCAACCCTCCCATTCGCTATGTGACAGCAATTTTTAAAAATTCATTGACAGGATGTGGGCGGCATTGGCTAGGACAGCATTTATTGCCCATCCCTTGGGCGGCGCGGTAGCACAGTGGTTAGCACTGCTGCTTCACAGCTCCAGGGTCCTGGGTTCGATTCCTGGCTCGGGTCACTGTCTGTGTGGAGTTTGCACATTCTCCTCGTGTCTGCATGGGTTTCCTCCGGGTACTCCGGTTTCCTCCCAAAGATGTGCAGGTTAGGTTGATTGGCCATGCTAAGAAATTGCCCCTTAGTGTCCAGGGATGCATAGGTTAGAGGGATTAGTGGGTATAATATGTAGGGACATAGGGTAGGGCCTGGGTGGGATTGCGTTCGGCGCAGACTCGATGGGCCGAAGGGCCTCTTTCTGCACTGTAGGGTTCTATGATTCCAATTGCCCTTGTGCCTTCCCAGGCACTGCTGTCCTGAGGTGTAGGTACACCCACAGAGCTGCTAGGGAGGGAGTTCCAGGATTTTGACCCAGCGACACTGAGGGAACAGCTGACATATTCCCAAGTCAGGATGGTGAGTGACTCGGAGGGGAGCCTGCAGGCGGTGGTGTTCCCAGGCATCTGCTGCCCTTGTCCTTCTCGATGGTGACACTACCCACAACCGCCACCAAGATTGAGAACCCAGTGGAAGGAATTGCGAATGACAAACCCACAGCCTCGCCCTCAAATAACAATCCAACGAAGGAGAACGAGAGAAACCACGTTCACCTATTCACCCTCTCCACAACCCCAAACATTTCCTGTCAAACTTTGCCCATAACTCTCGGGATAGCATTTCCTGCTGAGTTGTGCAGTTTTTAGAATGTGCACTTTGACTTGAGATCTTTTTCTGCATGGACTTACTAGTCCAGACAAAATCCTTCATCGCAACACATCGTGCGAGAGGCATTCAACTGATCTCAAAATGGCCGCCTGCTGCTTTCAAAATGGCGGTTCCCTCAGACATTTTTATTTTCGTTCCAACCACCCCCAGTTGCAAATACACGAGGCTTTTTAATTTCTTTGGAAAACGGCAACGTTCACCATTTTAAAAAAAGTGTACAAAATGCCTGCCACATCCCCGAGGTTGACGGCCTTGAAGAAGATTCACTGACCTTTATAAAAGGAGCCTTACCACAGCACTTTTGCAAAGGGTTTTTACAATGACAAGCTGATGAAAGCACCTCCAGGGGTGAATATTTTACCTTCGCTGTCAGATGATCTGGGCACTCGGCAGAGGAAATAAGTTTCGGGTCTTGCAGTTGTCTCAGTCTTTTACATTGTCTTCATTTGCTATAAAATTCAAAGCACAGGATAAACAATCTAGCCAGCGACAGTTCAAATGATTTTCTTTTTAAACCAGTGTGAAATATAGTCATCACAACAGCCAGAATCCATCTGTCCATGGGCCAGAGCCAAGGGATTTTCGGCTGACTAAACATTTTTCAGTTCTGTTGGTTCGCAAACATGAAGCTGTTTCCTGAAAGTCACACATTTCACCTGCAAATACATGAATAAATTTCCACTCACTACATCAGCAGCATCATTCATCGGATCCCCACAACGCAGGATGAGGCCATTCAGCCCATCAAGTCTGCACCGATAATGATATGGGGAGGCAGATGTCCTAGTGGTGTTATCGCTAGGCTATTAATCCAGAAACTCGACTAATGTTCTGGGGACCTGGGTTCGAATCCCGGCACAGCAGATGGTGGATTTTGAATTCAATAAAAAAAAAATCTGGAATTAAGAATCTACTGATGACCTTTGTCGGAAAAACCCATCTGGTTCACTTTGGGGAAGGAAATCCGCCGTCCTTACCCAGTCTGGCCTACCTGTGATTCCAGGCCCACAGCAACAGGTTGACTCTCAACAATTTCCCTCTGAATAAGGGCAACTAGGGATGGGCAATAAATGCTGGCCAGTCAGCGACACTCATGTTCCACAAATGAATAAAAACAAATCCCCAAATCCCAACCCCATGTTTTTACCCAGCTAACACAAAGGGTCAATTTAGCATGGCCAATCCATCTAACTACACAACCTTGAGACACTAAGGGTCAATTTAGCGTGGCCAATCAACCTAACCTCCACATCTTTGGACTATGGAATGAAGCCGGAGCATCTGAAGGAAACCCACGCAGACATGGGGAGAACATGCAAACTCCACACAGACATTGACCCAAAGCCGGAATTGAATCCGGGTCCCTGGCGCCGTGAGGCAGCAGTGCTAACCACTGTGCCGCCGTGCCACCTTAAATTTTGAAAGCCTTGTGTTCGATACAGGTTAAAGGGCAAGATTAGCGTACAGCAAGTCAGAAAGGATGGCGGTTATAGATTCAGTTTGAAGACAAGAGGGTCAAACTTACAGACAAGGTATGTCAAAAGAGAGAGGAAAATAGAGTAGATTTTTGTTGGAATCAAAGGGGAAAACGGAGGATCAACCTTTCAGTAACATTTTTTTAAGAAGGATGGCAAAGTTGAGGATGGAGTTCCGATGCAAGTGATGGAACAGGGAGCACACACACCAACCTCCCATCCATTGACTCTGTCTATGCTTCCCGCTGCCTCGGTAAAGCAGCCAGCATAATCAAGGACCTCACACACCCCGGACATTCTCTCTTCCACCTTCTTCCATCAGGAAAAAGATACAAAAGTCTGAGGTCACATACCAACTAACTCAAGAACAGCTTCTTCCCTGCTGCCATCAGACTTTTGAATGGACCTACCTAGAGAAAGCTAATCTTTCTCTACACCCTGAGTATAACTGTAACATTACATTTTGCACCCTCTCCTTTCCTACTCCCCTATGTACTCTATGAATGGTATGCTTTGTTTGTATAGTGTGCAAGAAATAATATTTTTCACTGTATCCCAGTACACGCAACAATAAGTCAAATCATATATTAAACTGATGTTTCTCTACATCTTTGACTGTAATACTACCCTCTGCACCCTCTCCTTTCCTTCTCCTCTATGTACTCTATGAACAGTATGCTTTGCTGTATAACACGCAAGAAATAATACTTTTCACTGTATCCCAATACATGTGGTAATAATAAATCAAACCATTTATTGAGCTGATCTTTCTCTACACCCTAACTTTGACTGCAACGCTACATTCTGCGCTCTCTCCTTTCCTTCTCCTCTATGTACTCTATGAATGGTATGTCTTCTCTGTATTGGGTGCAAGGAACAGTCCTTTTCACTATATTTCAATACGCGTAACAATAATAAATCGAGTCAAAGTCAAATCAGATCAAATTCTGAGATGTAGATTGAGAAGAGGCCAGAGACGCACTAAGGCCTTGAATCAATGATATTAGCTCAGAGAAGTTACTACTTTCAATCAGCGTACAAGAATGTTTACCATGCTAACACTGCTGAAGGAGACAACAGGGAAATGTGGCAGGAAGGTATTAGTTATTTAAATTATTCAAACAAAGCCAAATACAGCAACTATTGCAATCGTGGATAAAAGAACGTAACACAAATGGTTGCTTTTTATCTGTGGCCGCATGTGGCAAATTAGATTGCTTTCTGCAATCGCTACCAGACTGTTATCTATCCATAGCCCCGATTACAGCAATATAAAAGGCACTTGATTAACAAACCAGCTCAGATCCCCACCCAGGAGAGTCAGTCCACAATCTTTCTCAATACTTTGGTTTTTGATCACAGTTGGGTCCATTCATTCCTTTGAACAGACGAGAGGACAGCACCAGTAGGGGGTTTTAAAATGAATTTCTTTTATTGAACAGAACTTAAGAATTAACATGACAAAAAGGACAAAACTGGGACTCTGGCTAGGCCAGGCCCTGAGTTGAACTTGGACAGGATTTTGAAACTGAACTGAAAACACACACTAAAATCCACAATATATCTCAACCCTTATCTTGTTATTGGAAACATTCTTCCCTGTTTATGAAAACAGGTCTTGCAGCTGTTGTTATGAAAAACGTGTTTGCCTGTGTACCCTTCAGGAATGCAGTCAACTTTCAGCTGACCTGTAGCCTTCTGAGTTTTATAATGTAGTCAAGTCAGTAATCAGTTTTTTAAGCTTAGCAGAGTTGGTTACATAGGCAGAAACATCTTAAAATGAAATCTTTGCCTAGATTGAAGCAAACAGAGCTAAGCACATATAGGATCTCTCAGTCACTCTTCATAGCTCCCTTTGTGCCTTGGCAATGCATTTTGGGATGGTGTCCGTAGCCAAAAGGGTCAGTCATAAGACATGCAGGTTAGGCTAATGGGCCATGCTAAGTTGTGCCTTAGTGTCAGGGGGATTAGGTGGGTAAATAGATGGGGTTACAGAGGATAGGGTCTGGATGGGATTGTTATCGGTGCAGACATGAAGAGCCGAATGGCCTCTTTCTGCACTATGGGGATTTTATGATCAAGTGAGAATGGTACAGAACCTGGGGGCAGCGCTTCTTTGTCTATGGTCACAGCGAAGTGCAAGCACTTTCCTTCTTTGCTTAACTGTTGCGTGCTGTGATTATGTCGGAAAACTAATGAGCTGTGAGTCAACCGGTGTGAGAGGAAGCCCAGTCATATGTACCCACTCAACCACAAATAAATAGCAGCAATTAATCTGCAGACTTACTGGTGAATAATAAACTCCAGCCTGCTTCTGGACACTCGGGGAAATGGATCCTCGCGTGTGTTCGAATTATTGAACCTTGTCTCATGTAATTACAACAGATGAGAAATCTGTTGTAATTAAATCAGAATTTATGAATGAGAGATCTTGTAAATGGAATGCTCCCCCCCTCAACCTTCATGTCCACGGGGACAGCAGGATATACTGATGGAGGCAACTGCACTGAGGAGTGGCATGTACCAAATGTTGCCTTCCTGGTTGCTGGGGAACAGAGTATATTTTGGAATAATTATGGGATGGGTGATTCAGTCAAGGGACATGGATGCCCCCGGCTGGGCCAAAATTTATTGCCCATCCCTAACTGCCCTCCATTTCAGAGGGCATTTGAGACTCAACCACATTGCTGTGGCTCTGGAGTCACGTGTAGGCCAGACCAGGTAAGGACGGCAGATTTCCTTCCCTGAAGGACATTAATGAACCAAATGAGATTCTCCTCCAATCGACAATGGTAACGCGGTCACCAATAGACTTTTAATTATAGATATTTTTCCTGTTGAATACAAATCTCATCATCTTAATGCGGGTCCCCACATCCAGATTAGGCAGAACAGTGGTTAGCACTGGGCTCGATTCCCAGCTTGGGTCACCATCTGCGTGAATCTGCACATTCTCCTCAGTATCTGCGTGGGTTTCCTCCCACAGTCCAAAAGACGTGCTGGTTAGGTGCATTGGCCGTGCTAAATTCTCCCCCAGTGTACCCGAACAGGTGCCAGAGTGTGGCGAGCGGGGGATTTTCACAGTAACTTCATTGCAGTATTAATGTAAGCCTACTTGTGACACTAACAAGTAAATTTAAACTTATCTGGCCCTGGGATTCTGGGTTACTAGCCTAGTGACAATACGCCACTGCCTTCCCACGTGGGGCACCAAAAAGGGAGAGGTTGACATAAATGCCTTGGGGTCTGGGGTGGAAAGATTGGCAGAGGGAAAGAAGCAACAGAGACCAAAATCAGGGGAAAGACAGAAGACAAACACAGACAGAAGAGAGGCAGAGAGGGATGATGCACAAACATTGGAAAGAGAAGAGCAAATCAACGTAAGCAGTGAAGGGATGACTAGTGTGAATATATGGGGGAGGAGGGGGGTTGTCACAAGGGGCCAGATAAGCAGAGGAGAGGGAATAGAGATGCACACAAAGAATAGAAGGTGCCAAGAACGGGCAGACACAGATATCTGGGTGGAACGGCCAACTTGGATTTCGCTTCACACATTTGGAATATATTTAATTTCAATCTTTGGAAACACTAACCGACTGGACAAAATCTGATCACAATTCTGGATCATTACTTTTATTCTCTGGAAAGCAGCCACTTTTTTGACCATTGTTAGAGAGTGGCCTTAGTGTAAGGAACAAAGCTAGCCTGACACGGTTCAGGGTCATCTCAATGTTGGTGGTCTAGATGATTAAGAGGAGCCATGTTGTGAATTGGTGCCAGTTTCTGATGTTGGAAACACCTACAATGGTTGTTAGTCACTCGGAGGACAAGGTTAAAAATGCAGGGACGCGCTCTTTGTTCAGAGGTTTTTAATGATGCCTAAATGTTTCCCCCTGTTCTCTCCCAAGGACAGCGGTTTATAATGCGGCAGTTCCACAAACAGTGGCAGACCATCAGGGTCTGGCCCTGGAAACCATTTCCCAGGCATATAACGAAGATAAGGGGAGGCGATGGCCCAGTGGTATTACCGCTTGACTATTAGTCCAGAAACTCAGCTAATGCTCTCGTAACCTGGGTTCAAATCCCACCACAGCAGATGGTAGAAATTTTAATTCAACATAATAAAAAAAATCTGGAATTAAGAATCTTCTAATGACCACAAAATTACTGTCAATTGTCAGAAAAACTCATTTGAGTCATTAATGTCCTTTAGGGAAGGAAGTCTGCTGTCCTTATCTGGTCTGACCTACTTGTGAATCTAGAGCCAAAGCAATGTGGTTGACTCTCAATTGCCCTCAGGTAGCTAGGGATGGGTAATAAATGCCAGCCTGCCAACGGCAATGTCCAACGAATAAATCTTTAAAAACATGCATCAGGAAAGTCGAAACCAGCTCAGGAAGATGGTGATGATATCATTGCTGGACTAGACATCCAGAAATCCAGGCTGATGCTCTGGGGACAAGTGATGGGTTTTAAATTTGATTAATAAATCTGGAGTATAAAGCTTGGACGGGAACCATGTCAATGATCAATGATTGTTGTAAAAACCCACTGGGTTCACTAATGTCCTTTGGGAAAGGAAATCTGACATCTTTGCCCAATTTGGCCAACGTGTGATCTAGTAATGTGATTCACTCTTTACTCTGAAAGATGTTGCCAACTGTGATTCAATATATTCCTGGAGGTTTCATCACACGACTTCCCCACAGTCCAGCCCATTAGTCGCCCAACACATCCATCCTATTGGCATCTTGCCTACCCTACACCAACGGGAGAAGAAAAAAACTCTTACCCAACTGCATGGCATTGGAGTGTCAGCCAATTAACCTCCTTTTTCGATAATTTTTATATCTGGTAAAGGAAAATGCCCAAAACAGTGGGAGTGAGAAACTCTGCCTCTGAAATGGCCCAGCAAGCCACTCAGTTCAAGGACAATTTGGGATGGGAAATGCATGCCAGCCTTGCCATCCTGAGAAAGAAGGAATGAAGAAAGGCGGAGGAACCTCCAATCTCAGTGTATCCACAGGAGGACTCACTGTCCAGCCCGCTCGTGCCGCTGTGTGGCTCTCTGTTAAGCTTGGAAACTTACCTCGCTATTAAGTGCTCACTAAGTAATGACTCGAGGGATTGCAAAAGCGGAGGATCAGCTTACACAGAGCAATGATCGTCCATGATCAGGATGGGTGACCTTAGATTACTAATAATGTGCACTTGATTCAGGAATGAACGATGGGCTGCGAACAATACATACAGAACTCACTCAGTGATCACCAACAACCCGTTCTGGTCTCCCCCATGCAGACACTGTAGTTAAGAAAGCCCACCAACGCCTCTACTTTCTCAGAAGACTAAGGAAATTTGGCATGTCAGCTACGACTCTCACCAACTTTTACAGACGCACCATAGAAAGCTGGTTGTATCACAGCTCGGTATGGTTCCAGCTCTGCCCAAGACCACGAGAAGTGACAAAAGGTCGTGAGTGTAGCCCAATCCATCAGGCAAACCAGCCTCCCATCCACTGACTCCGTCTACACTTCCCGCTACCTCGACAAAGCAGCCAGCATAATGAAGGACCCCACGCACCCCAGACATTCTCTCATCCACCCTCTTCCGTCAGGAAAAAGGTACAAAAGTTTGAAGTCATGCAAGACTCAAGAACAGCTTCTTCCCTGCTGCTGTCAGACTTCTGAATGGACTTGCCTCACATTAAGTTGATCTTTCTCTACGTCCTAGCTATGACTGTAATACTACATTCTGCACGCCCTCCTTCCCTTCTCTATGAACAGTATGCTTTGACTGTATAGCATGCAAGAAACAATACTTGTCATTGTTTGTTAATACATGTGACAATAATAAATCAAATCAAAATCAATGGCAAGGAGCAACTGGAAGAGTCTAGAAGTGGCTGGAACAATGGTGTGTGTGCTCGGAGTAGAAGGGTAATTGGGACAAGCAGAATAATAGAGGGAGCACACAAGGTCAGCTATTGAAAGCTGTCACACTGTAGTAGACAATTGTTAACTGTCTGAGTGCTGGCTGAAAGTCAAGAAACCAGGCTCACTCTCGGAAGGACTTTTGGGTGAATCAGCAACGGAGGAGGCAAAGTGGGACCCTCGCTGGAGGAAGTGCCACCAAAAGACGGACGAATGAATCAGCCCACAGGCTGGCACTGTTGCTTTACAGTCAACAGAAGAGATACCCATGTTCAGTCTGGGTTCAAATCCCTGCCTTAAGGGATGGAGGACAATCCGAGGAGCTTCCCCCTCTGACTGGCAATGATGACTAGAAAGAAACATTGAGGAGAGAGATTACAGAAGGAGGGAAAGACAGAAGGAGAAACATAAAAACAGACTGAAAGCTCAATGATGGAGAGAAAAAGGGAGAGAAAATGAGAGATAGATACAGAGAAAGGAAGTGGAGAGAAACAACGAAGGTAAAAAGTAACAGACATAAGGGATAATGATAATGACAGTTCCTACTGGAAGAAACAACATTTCGGCTTATATTTGATTTATTATTGTCACATGTACTAGGATATAGTGACAAGTATTGTTTCTCACGTGCTATCCAGACAAAGCATGACGTTCATAGAGTACATAGGGGGGAAGGAAAGGAGTGGGTGCAGAATGTAGTGTTACAGTCATAGCTAGGGTGTAGAGAAAGATCAACTTAAGGTAAGTCCATTCAAAAGTCTGATGGCAGCAGGGAAGAAGCTGTTCTCGAGTCAGTCGATACGTGACCTCAGACTTTTCCCCCATCGGAAGAAAGTGGATGAGAGAATGCCCGGGGTGCATGGGGTCCTTGATTATGCAGGCTGCTCTTCCGAGGCAGCAGGAGGTGCAGACAGAGTCAGTGGATGGGAGGCTGGTTTGTGTGATGGATGGGGCTACATTCATGACCTTTTGTAATTTCTTGCAGTCTTGGGCAAAGCAGGAACCCATACCAAGCTGTGATACACCTGGAAAGGATACTTTCTATGGTGCATCTGTAAAGAGAGTCATAGCGGACATGCAGAATTTTCTTCGGCTCTTGAGAAAGTAGAGGCCTCTCGTTGACCTTTCTCTAAGAGGGGCAAAGTCAGTACTGGCGATACAAAACAAAATTTGAGAGGGGAGAGCTACTATTCACTACATAGGGAAAATGGCAGATCTTATCTGAACACAATTTGGAATCTATAAATAATGAAGGCAACAGGGAAATACATCAGACACAGAACACCTGTTCCAAACATTAGAAAGAAAACTTCATTTCCCAACGTGCTAACATTGCCCTGACACATGACATCTTCAGCCGAGGGAATGGGCAGCTGTCAGTTCTTGCAGGTACCTCTCGAGGTAGGCCCAAGGCTGCGGGAGCTGTCACATTCACACCTGAGCTCACTCTTACCCAACTCCCTGGAGCAGCTAAGGTTGCTCGAACTGCCATCAGGTGCAGGAACTTGTATCCTGTATCCTTTACCCAAAGCAGTGCTTTTTTAAGTTTACTTATTAGTCACAAATGCCTGAGCTGCCACACTCCGGGGCCTGTCCGGGCAAACCAAGGGAGAATTTAGCATGGTCAATCCATCTAACCAACATGCCTTTCAGACTGTGGGAGGAAACCAGAACACTCGGAGGAAACACACGCAGACACGGGGAGAAGATGCAAACTCCACACAGACAGTAACCCAAGGTGGGAATCGAACCTGGGTCCCTGGCGCTGTGAGGCAGCAGTGCTAACCACTGTGCCACCCCAGGCTGCGTCCATCACTTGTCTGACCTGAGATCAGAAAACTCATCAGAAACAGGACAACAAACTGTCCACAAAATGCTTTGAAACACTAGGCCACAAGATAAGCTCCAAAGAGAAGTGAAGCCAGGTGTTAGCGCAGAGAGTCAAGATCTGTCCTCCTTCTATACACACAAAACTCGAAATAAAGTTAATTTTATCTCTGCCACCTTCTCATGAGGGACCAATTAACTTACCACAGACCAGATGTCGAAACCTGTGTTCTAATTGTCTTTCTTGAAAGAGATTGAAGCCTTCTTTTTAAAATGTGGTTTTAATTATGGGCGACACAGTGGTAAGTACTGCTACCTCACGGCGCTAAGGATCCAGGTTCAACTCCGGCCTCCAGTCACTAACTGTGTGGAGTTTGCATACTCTTCCTGTGCCTGCGTGGGTTTCCTCTGGGTGCTCCAGTTTCCTCCCACAGTCAAAAGATGTGCGGGTTAGGTTGGTTGGCCAGGCTAAATTGACCCTGGCGTCAGGGGGATTAGTGGGGTAAATATGCGGGGTTACGGGAATAGATCCCAGTTGGGAGTGTGGTTGGTGCATACTCAATGGGCTGAATGGCCTCCTTCAGCACTGTAGACCAACGATTCTATGTGGGGAATGGAGCAGAAATATTGGGAAAGTGGCATTTCTCAAATTTGTGAAAGGTGGTTTTCCCCCTTTTTGTGACACCCCCACCCCCCCACACCACACACACACACACACACACACCCCCTGTGATCAGTGTCACACCTCGGTCTCAATGTTTCAGATGCTTGTCGACTGCATTGTAGAGTTGGTTCAATCTACGCTAAGAATGTTCCTGGCTGGACATCAATACCAAGGTAACTAGAATTGCCTTTTTGTTAATGTTATAAATGGATAGGAAGATCCCAGGATGGAACTCTGGCTCAAAAGATTGTAACTTTTCCTTTTTTAATAAGGCGGAAGAAGATCAGAATCAAAATCCTCTGACAAGGGCTCACCTAGACCCAAAACATTGCCTCTATTCTCTCCCCACAGGTGCTGTCAGACCTGCTGAGATTTGCCAGTATTTTCTATTTTAGAATCACAGGACTGCTAGTTTTAACAAGGGAAGCACATTTATTACACACTAAAAAGTTGGATTATACACTACTCTTTTACTCCACCTTTATTTTAACAATCTTAGAATTAACAATCTTAAAATTAACAATGTTAATTTTAAGATTAACACGAATTGCAACGTATATCTTAAGCTACAATGGTCTCATTAACAAACAAAGTCCCTTTGATGCACACAGAATGACTGTGGTCAAATACACACTCTGCTCCGAACCCAAATTAGCGCCTGTGGTTTTCTTTGAATGCCTCACGTGAGTCCCATGTGAGTTACAACTCCACTCTTGAGAACATGCTTTAAAATTTTCACATGTAATAATGCTTTCTCTTGATCCTTTCCATTCCAAAGTCCAGTGCAGGATCTTAAATGTCGCTTTTAACCAAAACTCTCATTCCACTTTTAACAGAAGATCCCAGGTTAGGCAGCAATTGCTCAGAAGGTTTAATTTTCTCTGGGCAATTGCACTGTGCTGTTAGCCAATGTCTGAAAGCACCCTGCCAGGAGGCTTTATGTGTACTAACTATTTCACAGTTCTGTATAATGCTGCGGCACAGTGGCAAGCACTGCTGCCTCTCAGCGCCAAGGATCCAAATTCGATTCCCAGCTTAGGTCACTGTCTGTGCGGAGTCTGCATGATAAAGTAAAGTTCATTTATTAGTCACAAGTAAGGCTTACATTAACACTGCAATGGAGTTACTGTGAAATATCCCTAGCCAACACAATCCACCACGTGTTCGGGTCAACGGAGCTAACCAGCATGTCTTTCAGAATGTGGGAGGAAACCAGAGCATCTGGAGGAAACCCACGCAGACACGGGGAGAATGTGCAAACTCTACACAGGCAGTGACTAGGGATGGACAATAAATGCTGACCAGTCAATGACGCCCATGTCTCATGAATGAATAAAAAACTGAAACCACTCAGAGGGTGCAGGAAAGATTTACTAGGATGTTGCCTGGTATGGAGGAGTATGAGGAGAGGTTGGAGAAACTTGGTTTGTTCTCACTGGAACGACAGAGGTTGAGGGCCAAGGGGCTAGAAGTCTACAAGATAAGGGACGTGGACAGAGTGGATAGTTAGAAGCTTTCTCCCAAGGTGGAAGAGTCAATTACTAGGAGGCAATAGGTTTAAACCTTGCCTCTCGCACTTTAAAGATGTGCAAGGCAAGTTCATTTTTACCCAGAGAGGAGTGGGTGCAGGGGACTCGCTGCTGTGGGAGGAGGTCGAGGCGGATACAGTAGTGACTCTTTAAGGGGCATCTTGACAAAATGAATAGGATGGGAATAGACGGATATGGTCCCCTGAAGGGTAGGGAGTTTTAGTTCAGATGGGCAGCATGGTCAGTGCAGGCTTGGTGGGCCGAAGGGCCTGTTCCTGTGCTGTAATTCTCTTTGTTCGTGTCAAAGCTCCTTTCATGCTTGGATTTAGCATCTGCACAGGTCTGAACCCAAAACCAACTGGACGGATCAATATTGTGATGACGTGGTTGAAATTCCCTGAAGACTGAGTTGAAATCAGAGCTGGGGGATGGGGGTAGGGGGAGAGAGAGAGAGAGAGCGCCATGATCATACTTTTAAATCCTTATCGAGTCGCACCAATTGCTCCAGAGTAATGGGCTGACTCTGATTGTGAAAACAGAATCAATTATCCTGACAATGGTGTTTTGTTCTGAATTCAAAAATCCATTGGAAATTATGGGCTGTAATTAGCATACATATTGCTTATCCGAGCTCCACTGCAAACTGCGCAAACCTCTCCTCAAAGTCACGGCAAAAACTCACACAGGTCACCCATCAATCTCT
Organism: Carcharhinus amblyrhynchos; assembly: GCF_965287045.1. Taxonomy (NCBI): domain Eukaryota; kingdom Metazoa; phylum Chordata; class Chondrichthyes; order Carcharhiniformes; family Carcharhinidae; genus Carcharhinus; species Carcharhinus amblyrhynchos. The sequence goes on along the minus strand of NC_137337.1, from coordinate 73,452,082 downwards.
ACCAGACAGTCCGCTGCTGACACTTCCTACCAGGGGTGTGTGTTAATGTGAGGCAAGGGTGAGTGATGGCCCTTTACACTTCACAACACTGCAGGGAGTTCACTTCAGCAATATCAGAGGGTTCACAGAGTTATACAGCACTAGAAAGAGGCCCTTCAGCCCATCATGTCCATACTGGTCTCAAGCACCTATCTCTTTTAATCCCATTTTCCAGCTCTCGATCTGTATTCTATGGCCTTTCAAGTGCGTATCTAAATGTTTCATAAACACATGGCAATGTTCGCTGGTGACTGCACAATATTTGGTACAATCCACCACTCCTCAGATACATAAGAACATAAGAAATAGGAGCAGGAGTAGGCCATCTAGCCCTTCGAGCCTGCCCCACCATTCAATAAGATCATGGCTGATCTGTTGTGGCTCAGTTCCACTTTCCCGCCCTCTCCCCATAACCCTTAATCCCCTCTCTTATCAAGAACCCATCAACCCGCTTCTTAAAAATATTTAGCGAGGCAGCCTCCACCACTTCAACGGGCAGAGAAATCCAGAGATTCACCACCCTTTGAGTGAAGAAGTTCCTCCTCAATTCCGTTCTAAACCGCCTCCCCTTTATCTTGAGGCTGTGCCCCCTAGTCCTACTGTCTTTTTTGAGCGGGAAGAGTCTCTCCACCTCTATCCTATCCATCCCATTCATCATCTTATACGTCTCAATGAGATCTCCCCTCATTCTTCTAAACTCTAACGAGTACAAGCCTAGTTTATTCAGCCTCTCCTCATAGCTCAATCCCCTCAACTCCGGTATCAGCCTAGTAAACCTCCTCTGCACTCCCTCCAGGGCCAAAATATCCTTGCGCAGGTGCGGCGCCCAAAACTGCACACAGTACTCCAGCTGCGGCCTCACCAATGCCCTATACAGCTGCAGCAAGACCTCCCTACTTTTATATTCAATCCCCCTCGCTATGAAGAAATTTATGCCCAAATTCAACACTATCCAGGTTTGGGTGGACAAGTGACATTTGTGCCACACAGGTGCCAGGCAATGACCATCTCCAACAAGCCAGGATCTAACCATCACCCATTGATATCCAATGGCATTACTAACGCCAACTCCCCCACTCTCAACATTCTGGGGGGTTACTGTTGGCCACAAATTGACTAACCAAATAAATACAAGACTACCACAGCAGGTCAAAGGCTCAGAGTCCTGGAGTTCATAAGATATAGGAGCAGTATTAGACCATTCGGCCCATCGAGTCCGCTCTGCCATTCGATCATGGCTGATATGCTCCTCATCCCCATTTTCCTGCCATCCCCCCATAACCCTTCAACCCATTACCAATTAAAAATCTGTATAACTCCTCCTTAAATTTACTCACTGTCTCAGCATCCACCGCACTTTGGGGCTGCGAATTCCGCAGATTTACAGCCCTTTGGGAGAAGTAGTTTCTCTTCAACTTTGTTTTAAATTTGCTGATCCTTATCCTAAGACTCTGACCTCTCATCCTAGAATGTCCCGCAAGCAGCAGCATCCACTCCACGTCTACTTTATCGATACCTTTCATCATCTTGTATACCTCAATTTGATCTCCCCTCATTCTTCTAAATTCCAGAGAGTATAGGCCTAAATTGTTCAATCTCTCTTCATACGACAAACCCCTCATCTCTGGAATCAATCTAGTGAACCCCCTCTGAACTGCCTCCAATGCCACTACATCTCAACTCAAATAAGGGGACCAAAACTGTGCACAATACTCCAGGTCTTATGAAGTGAGTACATCGCCTCCTGTCCCCCATCTACAAGACACAAGTGGAATGGAATAGTCTCCACTTACCTGGATGGGTGCAGCTCCAACAACACTCAGGAAGCCCAACACCAAAGCTCAAAGCAACCCTGCTTGATTTGTTACCCCTTCCACAAACATTCAATCCCTCCACCACCAATGAACAGTGCCAGCCGTGTGTACCATCTACAAGGTGCACTGCAGGAATTTACCAAGGTTCCTTAGGTAGCACCTTCCAAACCCATGACTGCTACCATCTAGAAGGACAAAAGCAGCAGCAGATACCTGGAAACAACACCAGTTCCCCTCCGAGCCATTCACCATCTGGACTTGGAAATATATCACCGTCCCTCTAATGTGTCAAAATCCTGGAATTCCCTCCCTCACAGCGCTGTGGGCGCACCTACACGTTATGGAGGTGCCGGCGTTGGCCTGGGATAAACACAGTAAGAAGTCCCACAACACCAGGTTACAGTCCAACAAGTTTATTTGATAGTAAACCCACCGTTTACTATCTAATAAACTTGTTGGACTTTAACTTGGTGTTGTGGGACTTCTCACTGTGTGCACCTACACCTCAGGGACTGCAGCGATCCAAGATGGCAGCTCACCGTCACCTTCTGAAGGGGCAATTAGGGATGGGAAACAAATGCTGGGCCCAGCCAGCGATGCCCACATCCCGCCAAAATGAGTCCTAAAAACTCTGGATAGAGTTGTGGAATTACTGAGCGCAACGAAGTGTAGACGGGATCCTGGTCGCCAACAGACAGAGGACACCGCTCATTCACCTGTGCTGCACTGGGGGAGAGGTGGACCATGCTTACACTGCAATCTTAGACACACCCAGGCTCAGTCAAGACAGGCAAGATTTCTTTCCAAAACAGATGCTTACCGCTCGAGACTCGGAAATTGTTTGGGTAAGCTCAGAGAAAGTCTCTTCCCCCTGATTTAATTCATAAAAGTTCATGATTTCATCAAGATCATACTTACTGTTTCATCCCAGCCTTTGCAGCAAATCATGCTGCTTTATTTGATTTGCTTAACCAATAGACACACCACTGAAGTATAAATAATGCTAAAATGATATATTTCTTGTGAAACAGCCTGTGACAGGTGGAGAAATGTATTGCAATGCTCATTTCATATTCCAGTTGTTCACCAAGCGTGTATTTATCCCTTTGTTTGATATTGCTGAGTTTGCCTTGTTGATAATTGATGCCATATTTTTATTTTTGGAATTCCTCACAGCTGACAGCCAATAGCGTGGCAAATGGCTCTCTGATCATACAGAAGGTTTAGTCCACTGCCAGCGTGGCTTGAATCCTAGCCTGTACCACATTAAACCATAAGGTTTACAGGCAGCAAATTGGCACAGTGGTTAGCCCCGCCACGCCAGGGACCTGGGTTCAATTCTGGCCTCGGGTCACTGCCTGTGTGGAGTTTGCACATTCTCCCCGTATCTACATGGGTTTCCTCCTATAGCCTGAAAGACATGCAAGTTGGGTGCATTGGCTATGCTAAATTGCCCCTTAGTGTCCCAAGATGTGTAGGTTTGGGGGATTAGCAGGGTAAATATGTGGAGTTACGGGAAACAGGCCTGGGTGGGATTTCTCCTTCGTGTCAGGGGATCATGTGGAGTTACAAGGTTAGGTAGGATGTTATCAATGCAGACTCGCTGGGCCGAATGGCCTCCTTTTACACTTTAGGGATTCTGTGATGTGGAAGCAGAAGTAGGCCATCCAGCCCATCGAGTCTGTTCCAGCACTCAATGAGAACATGACTAATTTGATCTGATATTATAACCCTCAACCTAATTTTCTCACCTTATCCCCATAACCTTTGATTCCATTCCTGTCTCAACTTGGAACATACTTAACGACCCGACTCTGCAGTAAAGAATTCCACAGGTTCACCACCCTCAGAGGAGAAATTCCTCCCCATCTCGGTCTTTAATGGGTGACCCCATTACTCTGAGATTATACCCTTTGGCCCCAAACCGTCCAATAGGGAGAAACAACCTCTCATCGTCTACCTTTAGTTTGCTTGTATCAGCCGGGCACGGGGTCGGGCAAAGGAGGAAAGAACCTGAGCTCTCTCTGAGGCAGACGTGAGTAAGATTTACCAGGATGTTGCCTGGTATGGAGGGCATTAGCTATGCGGAGAGGTTGGAGGAACTTGCTTTGTTCTCAGTGGAATGGTGGAAGTTGAGGGGCAACCTGATAGACGTCTACAAGATTTGAGGGGCATGGACAGGGCGGATAGTCAGAAGCTTTTTCCCAGGGTGGGAGAGTCAATTTTGCTAGGGGGCACAGGTTTAAGATGCAAGAGCAAGGTTTAAAGGACATATACAAGGGTGGTGGATGCCTGGAACTCTCTGCCGGGGGAGGTAGTGGAACCAATATCATAGTGACTTTTAAGGGGCAGCTTGACAAATACATGAACAGGATGGGAATAGAGGGATATGGTTCCCGGAAGGGTAGGGGGTTTTAGTTCAGATGGGCAGCATGGTTGGTGCAGGCTTGGAGGGTCAAAGGGCCTATTCCTGTGCTGTAATTTTCTTTGTGAATCAGTCTGGGTCTCCTCCAGTGACTCCCTGAGATGGAGGCCCAGGCCTGGAGATGGCAGGACCACACTCTGGGGCCTGTTCAGGTACAAGAAGGGAGAATTTATCACGGCCAATGCACCTTTCTTTCATTCATTCGTGGGACATGGGTGTCGCTGGCTGGCCAGCATTTATTGCCCATCCCTAGTTGCCCCTTGCGAAGGTGACAGTGAGCTGCCTTCTTGAATCGCTGTGGTCCACGTTCTGTGGGTTGACCCACAATGCTGTTTGGTGGGGGGGGGGGCGGAGAATTCCAGCACCTAACCAGCACATCTTTTGGACTGTGGGAGGAAGCTGGAGCACCCGGAGGAAACCCACGCAGACACGGGGAGAATGTGCAGACTCCGCACAGACAGTAACCCAAGCCAGGAATCAAACCCAAGTCCCTGGCACCGTGAGGCAGCAATGCTCACCACTGTGCCACCCTTATTATCCCTCAGTGAACTCCTACTGCCGTGCCAAAAGGAAACTGGGCGTGAAAATTGGATGAAAACAATTGAAAAGTGCAAGTAAATTTTGAATCCATTTCAGGATGTGTTAAAGCTCCAGTGTTTAATCAGTTACACATTTAATATTAATCTTGCAAATTATCATCTCAATGGACAGCATTGAATGTGGACTTTTATTGAATTCTGTGTAAGTTATGCACTGAATATCACGGTCCATTCATCCTGTTAACACCTCAATGAATCCAATTGGTTTGCGAGGCCTAATTGTTTGCTCTGGAACTGTACATCAAATCCCATTTGCAGCTGTGACGTTAACTAGCATCCACTGAAAGTTGAGCAACTTTTCTTTCCTGCTATTCGAGTCAGGCTAAATGGTCACTTATCTTCAAGTTCTCATTCCAGCACTGAGACACCATAGCTACATCCCTGCACTGAGACACCTGCCCATCCCGTGTATCCAGAGCTCTTGGGAGCATCCAGCTGTGTCTCTTTGTGTATTAAGCTCCGCAAGATGTTCCGGCAACAAGGCACTTCAAGGTGGAATGGAGACCACAGCTCTGAAAGTAAGGCTGCAGCTTCCAGGATCCGACTCCTTCCTAATCCTGGAATCCCTACAGTACAGCAGGAGACCATTTGGCCCGTCGAGTCTGTGCCAACCACAAACCCACCCAGGCCCTAGTCACAGGCATACCCAACTAATTCCCCGACACTAGTGTCAATTTAGCATGGCCAATCAATCTAACCCACACATCTTTGGACTGTGGGAGGAAACCTGAGCACCAGGAGGAAACCCACACAGACACAAGGGGAACTTAGCATTAGAGGGATTACGGGGAAAGGACCTGAGTGGGATTGTTATTGGTGCAGGCTCGATGGGCCAAATGGCCTTCTTCTGCACTGTATGGACTCTATGATTCTACAAAAGGCAGAGGAGAGAAAACAGGGAATGATAGGCTGGTTGGCCTCGCTGTTATATCTCACTGCTCATTCGCTGAGTGGAGAAGGAATCTGGAATCAGTCTTTCCTTGACAAAGGTTGACTCAGATAATCCGGAGACACACAGATTTCCTCCTCCAACCCCCTTCACAGCTGCTAACTGGCTGTGTCTATACTTCAGAATAATGCCTTACCCTTTCCCCAGTTAGTGACAGCTGATCTCACTCACAGCAGGAGCACATACTTCACTGCGACAGGATTGCAACGCTCACATTAATACCAACGTAGGAAAAATGTTACAAGCTGCCATTGTCTCAGAATGAGGAGCTGGCCATTTGTGACTGAGAAAGGGACATCCTTTCACTCTATAAATCTCTGGAATTCTGTATCCCAGAGAGATGTGGATGTTCAGTTGTTGAGCATATTCAAGACAAGGGACGGGATTCTCCAACTGTGCTTGCCTCAAAATCGGAAAATCCCGCCTGACGTCAGTGGGCCATTGCATGGACCATCCCCATCCTTGCCCCCTCTGGCCATAATTCCCGCAGCAGGTGGGACGGGAGAATTCCAGCCAAGATTTTTGGGAACATAGAAAATTAAGGGAAGGAATGATAGTTCGTGCAGGACAGTAGCATTGAACTGGATCAGCCATTACCTTGTTGAGTGGTGGAACGGGCTGGAAGGGCCATACAGATTTCTCCTCTCCTCGTCCCTACAATCTTTGAGATTTGAAGCAAAAGCAAGTGGAGTGGAGATACAAAATCAGCTATGATCTAAGGAGATCAACATCGACTTCAGGAAGTGTAAAGGAGAACATGCCCCTGTCTATATCAATAGAGACCAAGTAGAAATAGTCAAGACCTTCAAGTTTTTCAGTGTCCAGATCACCAACAACCTGCCTTGGTTACCCCCCCCATGCTGGTACTATAGTTAAGAAAGCCCACCAACACCTCTACTTTCTCAGGAGGCTAAGGAAATTTGGCATGTCCGCTACAACTCTCACCAACTTTTACAGATGCACCATAGAAAGCATTCTTTCTGGTTGTATCACAACTTGGTATGGCTCCTGCTCTGCCCAAGGCTGCAAGAAACTACAAAAGCTCATGAATGTAACCCAATCCATCATGCAAACCAGCCTCCCATCCTTTCTCTCATCTCATGAGGTGTAGGTACACCAGCACTGCTGTTGGGGAAAGATTTCCAGGATTTTCACCCAGCGACACTGAAGGAATGGCCATATATTCCCAAGTCAGGATAGTAAGTGACTTTAAGGGGGACCTCCAGGAGGTGGGGTTTCCAGGTATCTGCTGTTCTAGATAGTTTGGGAGGTGTTGTCTAAGAAATCTTGGCTGTATGTAGCAGTGTGTCGTGTAGATGGCACACACTGCTGCAACTGAGCATCAGTGGCAGAGGGAGTGAATTTCGATTTAATTTATTATTGTCACCTGTATTGGGATACAGTCAAAGGTATTGTTTCTTGCGTGCCACACAAAGAAAATTGCAAATGGTGACATTTATTGCAAATATTGGCATTGCTTATATTTTGAAAAATTGTCTACTGGGGATCTCTGGTGATATGTAGGTTCCTCCAGGGGTTATTTTTCCTGCAGTAGTTATTACATTCGCATCAAATTTCTGGATTCTGTTACGGGAATAGGGAGGAAGGAGGAAGCCTGGGTAAGGTACTCAGTCAAGGAGTTAGTGCAGACTCAATGGGCCGAATGGCAATGTAGGGATTCAATGAATTTAGTTTTCAATTCCAGATTTGTCAGTCAGATCTGAATTCTATTGACTGCCACTGAGTGAGAAGTCTCACAACACCAGGCTAAAGTCCAACAGGTTTATTTGGTAACAAACGCCACTAGATTTCGGAGCACTGCTCTTCGTCAGGTGAATGGGAGTTCTATGTATATAGATATATGCCCTGTTTGTGAATGGAACTCCCATTCACCTGATGAAGGGACAGCGCTCCAAAAGCTAGTGGCGTTTGCTACCAAATAAACTGTTGGACTTTAACCTGGTATTGTGAGACTTCTTACTGTGTTTACCCCAGCCGGCATCTCCACATCATGGCACGGAGTTCCCAGAGCAATAGTCTGGGCCTCCGGATTACGAAGCGGGTGAGATTATCACAATGCCAGTGCATTCACCAATAGCGTCAATCCTTTTAAATGTCATGTCACTAGCAATAAATTCGAGAGCTTTGTGATTATTTCTTATTGTTTCTGCTTCCCCCCAACCCTTATATGTCAGGGTACACTTGGCACAGGCATGAAGAGCCTTTAAATAGCCATTCCTAGGTCACTCGAGGGCCTCAATTGGCCCACGCTGCAGGTAGGCCCAAAGCGACCTTCCCCAGCCCCCCCCCACTTCATCAAGGTGTATTCAGACAAACCCCCAGTGGATTAAGAATCACTTAAATCGGGCGGGAAAAATTGAATCCTAGAATCCCTACAGTGCAGGAGGCCATTCGGCCCATCGAGTCTGCACTGGCCACAATCCCACCTTGGCCCTATCCCTATAACCCCATACATCTACCCTAGCTAGTCCCCCCGACACTAAGGGGCAACTTAGCATCACCAATCAACCTTACCCGTACATCTTTGGACTGTGCAAGGAAACCGGAGCACCTGAAGGAAACCCACGCAGACACGGGGAGAACGTGCAGACTCTACTCAGGCAGTGACCCAAGCCGGGAATCGAACCAGGGTCCCTGGCGCTGTGAGGCTCAGTGCTAACCGCTGTGCCACCCATTCCAATTTACAACCTTCCTGCCCCCAGGAAACTCCAAGCAGCAATACCTGAACACTCCCTCACAAGCTCGCTGGGAAGACATTTACGAGGTGGGGGAATTGTGATTATTGTAGATGAGGCTTCTTGCCACTGGGGATCGAGAGAAACAGGTTTTCTATTACACAATGTTTCAGCACTTTAGCCAACTTCAAACACTCCCAGATCAAGTAAAGCATAGCTTTAAGGCAATGCCATGTTTATGCTTTTCCCTCGCAGCGTTCATTGATCCCGCTTTCTGAAGTGCGTGTACCACTGCACCGCACTGAGGTTTCCATTTCTCACGGGCCACCTCAGGATCTCAATGAGAATGTTAATTCACTGTCGAATCACACTTTCCTTCCACGGATTCAAATCCATCCCTGTTCCGCATCGTAAGCATCCCAAGCACGTTCCGAATTGGAAACCGTGGCCACGGGTTTTCCCACAGCTGAGGCGGCTCATCATCCGCCCCCCACAGGGTCTTCCAGCCCCGTCAAAGGCAATGACCATTTGCGTTACTCGCACCACTGGGGCAGGAGGGGGTGTGGCCCTCGATGGGACTGGCAAATCTCTGCCTTAAGAGGAGGGGGTCCAAATTGGGGAGGCGATGGCCCCGTGGTATTAACACTAGACTATTAATCCAGAAACCCAGCTAATATTCTGGGGACCTGGGTTCGAATCCCACCACAGCAGATGGTGGAATTTGAATTCAGTAAAACATATCTGGAATTAAGAATCTACTGATGACCGTGAAACCATCAATCGTCAGGAAAACTCTTCTGGCTCACTAACATCCCTTTATGGAAAGGGATCTGCCGTCCTTACCTGGTCTGGCCTACATGTGACTCCAGAGACACAGCAATGTGGTTGACTCTCAACTGCCCTCGGGCAACTAGGGATGGGCAATAAATGCTGCATAGCCAGAGACACCCCATCCCACAAAAATAATTCATCCCATAGCATTTCAGGCTCCAATTTTCTTCTTATTTCAGCTCTCCTCAATACTGCACCTGCCATTTTCCATCCGATCCCACATGTCGCTATTGGAGACAGTCTAGGAGTTGGCAATCCGTGAATAACATGGACATGGCCAACAGATAATCACCATTAATTAGTGCAACTCAAGTCAACGGCATTGTAGAGTAGTTTTTGTTGGCTGCTATCTAGCACAGCGCAGTGGCGCAATGGTTAGCACTGCTGCCTCACAGCTCCAGGCACCCGGGTTCAATTCCAGCCTCGGGTCACTGTCTGCTGAAGTTTGTATGTCTGTCTGCGTGGGTTTCCTCCCATGCTAAATTGCCCCTTACTGTCCCAAAATGCCTAGGTTAGGGGGATTAGTAGATTAAATTCATGAGGTTACAGGGATAGGATCTGGGTAAGATGCTCTGTTGGAGAGTCGGTACAGATGCAATGGGCCTTCTTCTGGACTGTAAGGATTCTATGATGCTATGTATGAAACGCAAAATGCAAACACAAATTGAGAGAGAGAAAGAAAATTGTTCTGGACAGACTATAGGGGAAAGGTTAGCAAAGTGATAATTTTCCTGGATTAGTAATGCAGATAGCCAGGCTAATGTGATAGGGACCCGGCAGCCGGAGGAAGTTAAAATTCTGGAATTGAAAGCTCCTCTCAGCGATGGTGACCATGAAATAATCATCGACTGTTGTAAAAAAACCCATCTGGCTCACTAATGTCCTTCGGAGAAGGAAATCTGCCATCTTTACCCGGTCTGGCCTACATGCCATGTAGGCCATGTTTATGCTTTTACAGCAATGTGGTTGACTCTTAGTTGCCCCTCTGAAATGGCCAAGCAAGCCACTCAGTTCAAGGGCAAATAGGGATGAGCAACAAATGCTGGCCTAGCCAGCGGCGCGCACAGCCCATGGAAGAATCAATAAAAGACAACATTTGCAGTTCTGCGAAGTCAATCAGAGTTACGTTCAGATGAGTTCAACCACTGGGTGTACAGGGAGACATGTCAAAATATGAGGCAGGAACAATAAAGTGAGCATTGACAGCTCCATTCATCTCATGAAATAAAGGGCTTAAGAACAGCTAAATAAATTTGTGATTTGTTGTCACACGTGTTGGGATAGAGTGAAAAGTATTGTTTCTTGCATGCTATACAGACAAAGCATATCATTCGTAGAGTACATAGGGGAGAAGGAAAGGAGAAGGTGCAGAATATAGTGTTACAGTCATAAATAGGATGTCGAGAAAGATCATGGCTAATAAACCTAACCCATCTTTGAACTGTGGGAGGAAACCGGAGCATCCGGAGGAAACCCATGCAGACACGGGGGAATGTACAAGCTCCACACAGACAGCGACCCAAGACGGGAATCGAACCCGGGCCCCTGGCGCTGTGAGGCAGCAGTGCTAACCACTGTGCCACCCCATAGGGCAGAAGGAAAGGAGAGGGTGCAGACTGTAGTGTTACAGTCATAGCTAGGATGCAGAGAAAGATCAGCTTAATATAAGGTAGGTCCATTCAAAAGTCTGACAGCAGCAGGGAAGAAGCTGATCTTGGGTCGGTTGGTGTATGGCCTCAGACTTTTGTAGTACCTTTTTCCCCGAAGGAAGAAGGTGGAAGAGAGGATGTCTGGGGTGCGTGGTGTCCTTCAGTGCGCTGGGTGCTTTTCCCAAGGCAGCGGGAAGTGTAGACAGCGTCAATGGATGGGAGGCTGGTTTGCGTGATGGATTGGGCTGCATTTATGACCTTTTGTAGTTTCTTGCTGTCTTGGGCAGAGCAGGAGCCCAGACCAAGCTGTGATACAACCGTGCTGCTTTCCATGGTGCATCTGGAAAAACTGGCCCACATCCAACTCTGCATTGCACCGGTCACCAGAAGGAAACAGAAGTCTGAATATCCCTTTTAATCATCCATTGGGTAAGTTAAAGTGACGGCAAAGGAAACACAGTTGTTGCAGAAGCACAGATCTGGCTGCAGCTTTCAAATTCAAGTGGGAATCAATATCTGGACTCAAGCCAGTTCAAATCATTACTCCAGTGTGGACACAAGTGACTGTGCTGCTCACACCTGAACCGCAAAAGGTTAACATACAAGTAGGCAGCAGTTATTTCAACGGATGTAAACAGCAGCGTGTTCTGCTGGAGATATCTAGTCGAAAGTTGATTAAAGCAAATCAATACACTCTCCGATGCACAAACGTTCCTTCTCCCTCGAGGCTTGTCAGAACAGAAGATACATATTTCCACAGAAGGTTACTTCCAGATTAGCCTTCGAGAGGTTGGCAGGCATTCTAATTTCCCGTTTAACATTCTGTCCACTGACTGAAAAAAAAAAATCGTCGTTTAAAAATTCCGATGCTGGTCAAATTGGCACCAGTTTTAATACGTGCAAATTTCCCATTTATCGTGTCGTTCCGCATCCGGCAGAAGGATGTTGGTCGGAGACCTTGGCCAAAGGTGGATAGAGGACTCGCAGCAGGCAGAGCTGTTCAGGAAACGCTTTGGCACGTAGGGCTTTTACCCAGAGTTGGCACGTGCTTCGAGGATCTCACAGGGAGGCAAAGGTAACCGTGCCCACTTTTCAGAAGCACACGGGCAGAATCTGCCTCTGTTTTAAATCAGAGTCCCATCTGCTGTATCGGAGGCACCAGCCAGCGTTTAATCTGCGCAACAGGGGGTCTCGCCCAGGGAACCCAGTGTCAATTGGGGTGGCACGGTGGCGCAGTGGTTAGCACTGCTGCCTCACAGCGCACCTGACAAAGGAACACCGTTTCCAAAAGCTGGTGGAATCACTATCATATAAACTGGTGGGACTTAAACCTGGTGTTTGTGAGACTTCTTACTGTGTTTACCCCAGTCCAACGCCAGCATCTCCACATCATCACAGCACTAGGGATCAGGGATCGATTTTTGGCTCGGAGTCACTGCCTGTACGTTCTCCCCACGCCTGCGTGAGTTTCCTCCGAGTTTTCCGGTTTCCCCTCTCAGTCCAATGACGTGCGGGTTAGGTGGATTGGCCATGCCAAATTGCGCCTTAGCGTCGGGGGGGGATGAGCTAGGGTAAATGCATGGGGTTATGGGGACGGGGCCTGGGTGGGCAGACTCGATGGGCCGAATGTCCTCCTTCTGCGCTGCAGGGATTCTGTTGAGTTTTCGCTGGGAGGCTGTTAATGTTACATCTATTCACAAAATTGTTACAGTGCAGGAGGAGACCATTTGGCCCATCGCATCTACACCTGCTCCCTAAACTGGCATCATGGTTTAGTGTCACTCCCTTGCTGTTTCCCCATACCCCTGCACATTAATTATCCAACGCTGTCTTGAATGTCTCAATTGAACCTGCCTCCACCACACTCCCAGGCAGTGCGTTCCAGACCCCCAACCACTCGCTGTGTGAAGCAGCTTTTTCCTCACAACACTCTTTTCCAAAGTCATCTCAAATCTGTGCCTCCGCGTTCTTGATGCTTTTACAAATCGGAAACAATTTCTCCCCATCTACTCTGCCCCCCTGGCAAGAATACACAGCCTTTGTGTCTTCCAGAAATGGGCGCGGCACAATCTGCTCACCTTTCGGTGTTTTAAAAACGGGATTCACACCTCCTCCGAATGGAGAAGGTTGCTCGCGGACGTGGATTCAGGCAGGATTTGTTCAAGCACTAACATCTGGCCAGCCCCACGTGAGAAAGTGGAAAGCTCACAGCCCCAGCTTCCTGGAGACGTTGGCTCCGAACCAGGCCTTTGTTTCTTTGTTGGAAATACCTGGCCAGTGCCAGCCTCTGAAGGGGAAATCCAATTACCGCCCCACAACCGTAGAGATACGAGTGGAAAGGTGAACTCCAATTCGCCTGAGCACTTCTAAGTCTTCAAATTGTGCCTCCAATTGTCGCATGGAAACAGTGTGATCTTTCAAATTGCAGAGTTGCCTTTGATAACAAAATTGTTAGGTGCAATCTCCAACCAATTTCATTTGTCAGCCTCATTCCCTTTTAAACAGTTGAACTGCAACATGAATTCGTACTTAATGTAGGAGCAGAAAGACACAAACACAAGAGTGCTCATTCTCTCCAGAGACGGAACAGAATCAGAATTCCTGCAGAGGCCATTCAGTCCACCCAGTCTCCACTGACTCCCCCAAGCATCTTACTCAGGGTCACCCCCATTTCCAGTAGCCCCAAGCATTTACCCGCTGATCCCCCTATCAAGAACGGCACAGAGGCTGGCATTGCTGCCTCACAGCGCCAGGGACCCAAGTTCAATTCCGGCCTTGGATCACTGCGTGCGCACATTCTCCTCGTGTCTGTGTGGGTTTCCTCCGGGTGCTCCGGTTTCCTCCCACAGTCCAAAGATGCGCAGGTTAGGTTGATTGGCGATGCTAAATTGCCCCTTAAGGGGACAAGGTAGGGTAAATAAACGGGGCTGTGGGGATAGGGGCTTGGTGAGATTGTGGTTGGTGCAGACTCGATGGGTCGAATGGCCTCCTTTTGCACTGTGGGGTTTTTATGTTTCTATCCTGTGCATCTTTGGACCATGGGAGGAAACTGGAGCGACAGAGGAAACCCATGCAGACACGGCGAGAAGGTGCAGACTCCACATAGACAGTCACCTAAGGCCGGATTTGAACCTGGGTCCCTGGTGCCAGTGAAATACCAGGGCACCCAACCCAGAATCCAGACAGTTGGAAGACACAGGGGCACAGTGGTTAGCACTGCTGCCTCAAAGCGCCAGGGGTCCGGGTTCGATTCCGGCCTTGGATCACTGTGAGTGCACATTCTCCTCATGTCTGTGTGGGTTTCCTCCGGGTGCTCCGGTTTCCTCCCACAGTCCAAAGATGTGCAGGTTAGGTTGATTGGCCATGTTAATTGGCCAGCTTGGGTCACTGTGCAGAGTCTGCACGTTCTCCCCATGTCTGCGTGGGTTTCCTCTCAGTCCGAAAGACATACTGGTTAGGTGCATTGGCCATGCTAAATTCTCCCTCAGTGTACCCAAACAGGCATTGGAGTATGGCAACTGGGGGCATTTTCACAGTAACTTCATTGCGGCGTTAATGGAAGTCGACTTGTGACACTAATAAATAAATAAGTAAACTTTACTTGCTTCAAACAAGTAATCACAATGTTTCACATTCTGACAGGTAAAGTTCAGAGGCGGTGCTGAAACATAGATCTTCACTCCCCTCTGCTTTTTATTTTGAAGTGTAGACATTTTAACGAGGCGCTGTGATATCAGAGGAGGGGACAGTGCTGAGTTCAGTGCAAACAAGGACTGATCTAAACTAATAAAACAGGCCATTATGCACAAATCTAACAAATCAACATATTCTAAACTCAGCCTCATTGATGCTTCGCACAGGAAGTCTAATTGTTGCTGCACTGTTTACCTTGCGATTTTAGTGGTAAACACACCAAAAGGAAACTTATTTCAAATCCCCTGTACTTACTATCCTGTGATACACCCTGTTTTTCCAGCCTGTTATTTATTTACTTTAGATTTATGGATTACCCAAGGCTTAAGCTAAGATTATATATGGGCAGCCTGTTGGCACATTGGTAGGGGCGGCACAGTGGCAGATTTGTTAGCGTTGCTGCCTCACAGCACCAGGGACCCAGGTTCAATTATGGCCTTGGGGTGACTATCTGTGTGGAGTTGGCACATTTTGCCCGGGTCTGCATGGGCTTTCTCTGGGTGCTCCAGTTTCCTCCCAAACATTGAGTAGGTTAAGTGGATTGGCCATGCTAAATTGCTCCTTGGTGCATAGGTTTAGTGGATTGGCCATGCCAAATTACCCCTTTGCGTCCGAAGATGGGTAGGTTAGGTAGATTGTCCATGCTAAGTTGCCCTTAGTGTTTAAAGATGTGTAGGATAGGTGGATTGGCCATGTTAAAGTGCCCATTAGTGTCCAAAGATGGGTAGGTTAGATGGATTGGCTATGTTAAATTGCCCCTTAGTGTCCAAAGATGTAGTTAGGTGGATTGGCCATGCTAAATTGCCCCTTAGTGTCCAAAGATGTGTAGGTTAAGTGGATTGGCTATGCTAAATTGCCCTTATTGTCCAAAGATGTGCAGATTAGGCAGACTGGACGTGCTAAATTGCTTCTTAGTGTCAGGAGGATTAGCAGGGTAAATATGTAGGGTTACAGGGATAGGGCCTGGGTGGGACTGTTGTCAGTACAGGCTGGATGGGCCGGATGGCCTCTTTTCATAGGGATTCCATGACTCGAAATGATCTGCAATGCATTTCCGAAAGGCAATCAGGCCCAAGTGTTTTAGATAAAGGATACCCAACCTGCATAAACGAGTGAAATCAAGTTTGAAGAGGGCTGGCATTACACACTCCTCTTAGTACAGAAATCACTTGCCTTTTTAGCACCCTATCGCACCTTGAAAGACGTTCCTGAGTGCTTCATGAATCAATATTATAGTCTAATCATCATTATTACAGTCTGCCTTTGGTTCCACGAGCTTCACGACTCCAGCTACCCACGAGAGACTACATTAAACGCCTTCGGGAAGTCCATATAAATCACAGCAGCCCTATCTCACCACTTCAGTGACCTCTTTGAAAAATTCATTCAGACTTATCGGGCTTGGCTGAACCTTTACTAATAAATCTCTGCCGGTTTGCACTGATCAGCTGCGAGATTTCAAGGTGTTCCCTGGTAATCAACTCCTCCGCCCTGGGAAAAAGCTTCTGACTATCCGCTCTGTCCAGGCCCCTCAGAATCTTGTAGACTTCTATCAGGTCACCCCTCAACCTCCGTCATTCCGAAGAGATTTCAAGGTGTTCGAATTACGCAGTGCTCCATTTATAAGCGCGGGCAACTGTCGGAAACGAATATTGCGCTCACTGCTCTGTAGCTCCCTGGTTGTCCCCTCTCTAAAACGTTTCTGGGGAATTTAGCTCCAACGTAGGGCTGGAGAACTAGCAGTCGTCCACCTTAGGCAAAGGGGATGGAGGAAAGATTTGACAGAGGCATACAAGATTACAACAGGTTTAGATATGGCAGCAAGGAAAAAGCTGTTCCTTTGCAAGGAAACGGGACACAAAAATTAGAGAAAATACTTCACCACGAATATTGCAATTAGCTACAAGGAGAGATTGGAGGAACTTGGTTTGTTCTCACTGGGTTGACGGGAGTTGAGGGGTGACCGGATAGAAGCCTACGAGATTACAAGGGGCGTGGTCAGAGCGGATAGTCTGAAGTTATTTTCCCAGGGTGGAAGAGTCAATTAGGAGGCATAGGCTTAAGGTGCGAGGGGCAAGGTTTAAAGAGATGTACAAGTCAAATTTTTTTTTTTTACACAGAGGGTGGTGGGTGCCTGGAACTCGCTGCCAGGGGCAGGTAGTGGCAGCTGATAAAATACTGAGTTTTAAGGGGCAAATACGTGAACAGGATGGGAATGGCAAGGTAGGGGGTTTTAGTTCAGTCGGGCAGCATGGTTGGAGGGCTGAAGGGCCTGTTCCTGTGCTGCGATTTGCTTTGCTCTTTGTCCTTTGGAGGAGAGATTTGATTGAGGTGTGCAAGATTATGACAGGTTTAGAAATGGCAAGCAAAGAACAGCTTCTTCCCTGCTGCCATCAGGCTTTTGAATGGACCTATCATATATTAAGCTGATCTTTCTCTAGATCCTAGCTATGACTCTAACACTACATTCTGCACTCTCTCCTTTCCTTCTCTAAGAACGGTATGCTTTGTCTGTATAGCGTGCAAGAAACAATACTTTTCTCTGAATATTAATACATGTGGCGCTAATAAATCAAGTAGTATGTTGAGTGGTAACCAAGTACCCGATTTAAGGTGCCTCTGGGGACAGGTTAAATGCCCATTCCTAATCAGAAACAAGCCATGGAAACAGGGACAAGGGAGTGCTTTGTCTGCCTCATGTTTGATTAGGAATGAGGAAGGTCTAAATCCAATGCTGCATGTTTGAAAAAAAAATGTGGCAATGTCCTTTGGCTGTTAAAGTCACAGGCTGTTTGGGCAATAACGTATTTCCAAACTCCTAATATTCTAAATGCTATAATTCAAATGTTTGCAAACAGAACCTTCTGGTACCCTCCCTGCAATGAGAATCCAGTTGATGTCTCCACAACGGAGTAGGACAGATGAGGCAGAGGTGGCGGTTCCGGCAACGCATGCTGGGAAGGACTGATGTGGAGATGTCGGCGTTGGACTGGGGTAAACACAGTAAGAAGTCTGACAACACCAGGTTAAAGTCCAACAGGTTTATTTGATAGTAAACCCACAAGTTTTCGGAAACACTGTTTGTCAGGTGTGTGGAAGGTTTGTCAGAATTGTGGAACCTTTCACACACCTGACGAAGGAACAGTGTTTCTGAAAGCTTGTGGGTTTACTATCAAATAAACCTGTTGGACTTTAACCCGGTGTTGTCAGACTTCTTACTGTTGGGAAGGAAGACAGACTTGCGTGTTCTTTATCTGCAGCTTTGAAGTTCTGCCGAAAGAGACCCGAGTCAAACTTAAAAACAAAATACCACCTCGTTTATCTGGTCAAATCTTAACGGAAAATTTGACGCAAACAGGTGGCAGCAATGGGGCTAACTTTCTCAGGGTGGGTTACCCTGCCAAAGACAAAGGAGATTCTTAACTGAAAGCCCGAACGCTGGAGTCAATCCAACAGTGTCTGTGCCCACTCACAAGAGGTCATCAGCCTGGAAGATGCCAGGCCTGGAGATGGGCATCCCACTCAGCTCAGGATAAGAGGCAACATCCTTGGCAGGTAGAGAGTGGAGCCTGAGCCCAGGTGGTGGTCTGACTGAGGGGACTGGTGCTGATAGTCAGGCTGAAGAAATTGTGGCTCAGTATTTCACGCTCCAACCTTGCTTTCTAAGTAGTCAACATGCCGAGTTTAGATCAGTTTCACAACATGCAGCCACTCTGCAAGTTTACTGCATTGTTCCCAAGTCAACCTACGGTGCAGAGCTATAAAGTAAAAAGAACGGTGTGCAGTAATTACACACCAACACACCACCACGGTTGTTTGGTGCACTTAGTAGCGGACATTTTCCTTCTTTTTAAACTAAGTTGTAGCTCAGTAGTAACACTCCCTGCTCGGAATTAGAAAAGTCTCACTTGAGAGAGACTTGAGTGTGTTTTGATTTGATTTATTATTGTCACATGTGTATACAGTGAAAAGTATTTTCTTGCGCGCTATCCAGACAAAACATACCATTCATAGAGAAGGAAAGGAGGGAGTGCAGAATGTAGTGTTACAGTCATAGCTGGGGTGTAGAGAAAGAACAAATTAGTGCAAGCTAAGTCGATTCAAAAGTCTGATGGCATCAGGGAAGAAGCTGTTCTTGTTTTAGTTCAAATGTTATGAATGACAAACACTCGAAACTGCGTGACGCGGGCGCGCGCACACTCGAAACTGCGTGATGTGCCCACGCACACACACTCGAAACTGCGTGATGTGCCCACGCACACACGAAACTGCGTGACACACACACACACACACACACACACACACACACACACACACACACACACACACACACAGTGCCAATCCTAGAGTGAGTCATGTCACTGTCAATGTGAGGTTGACAGTGAGAGAAAATGGGAATTTACTAATGTTACCACACGGGGCAAATACACGTGCCCAGGAGAGCAACATACAGGACATGTGGTGACAGTCAGGCAGATGATGAAACTGCAGAGAAAAGATTATAAAAGATAAAGAGGAAGGTAGCTGGATAATACGGAAGTGACAGGGCGATCACTCCAGCAGTTGTGTGTAGCTAGTGTTGGCTTGTGTCAAAGTGACGCATCTCAAGAAAGAAAAGCAGAGAAATGTAGTAAAGATAATGATAAATGTAAATGACTCTCAATGTCACTGCACCCGAGTTCCACGGCACTGATCAGAGTGATGGCTTTCATTATCTTTTATTTGCATATTCAGGTATTTTATTTTCGACTTTCGAAACAGAGTGAAATTACTCTCGTTCTGGTTTTATTTGGGTTCCCAAGCAAAGTATGAACATCTCTCATGAATCATTAACTCAGTGGAGCCAGTTTTGACTTTAAGACCACAAGACACAGAAATAGGCCATTCGGCCCATTGAGTCTGCCGTTCAATGACATCATGACTGGTATGATATAATCCTTATCTCCACTTCCCTGCTTTACCCCCTCCATAACCTTCGATTCCCTTACTGATCAAACATCTGTCTATCTCCCGAAAGAGAACAGACTCATAGAATCCCTGCAGTGCAGAGGGAGGCCATTCAGCCCATCGAGCTTGCACTGACTCCCCAAAACATCTTACTCAGGCCCACCACATCCCAAGCGTTTACCTCACTAATCTCCCTATCCTGCTACAGTGGCACAGTGGTTAGCACTGCTGCCTCACAGCGGCAGGGACCCAGGTTCAATTCCCGGCTTGGGTCACTGTCTGTGCAGAGTCTGCACATTCTCCTCGTGCCTGCGGGGGTTTCCTCCGGGTGCTCCGGTTTCATCCCACAGTCCAAAGATGTGCGGATTAGGTGGATTGGCCGTGTTAAATGGCCCCTTTGCATAAGAGGGGGCTAGGTAAGATAAATACATGGGGTTTTGAGGATAGGGCCTGAGTGGGACTGCAGCCGGTGCAGGCTCGATGGGCCAAATGGCCTCCTCCTGCACTGTAAAACTCTATGATTCTATGATTATTGTCACATGTATTGGTATGCAGTGAAAAGTATTGTTTCTTGCGCACTACACAAAGCATACCATTCATAGAGAAGGAAAGGAGTGAGTGCAGAATGTAGCGTTACAGACATAGCTAGGGTGTAGAGAAAGATTAACTTAGTGTGAGGTAGGTAGGCATGAGTTTCCTCCGGGTGCTCCGGTTTCCTCCCACAGTCTGAAAGACATGCTGGTTAGGTGCACTGGCCATGCTAAGCTCTCCCTCAGTGTACCCAAACAGGCGCCAGTGTGGCGACTAGGGGATTTTCAGAGTAACACTATTACAACATTAATGAGAACCTATTTGTGACATGAATAAATAAACTTTTAATAAAACTTTAAACTAAACTTTTCTGGAGTAATGGTGGAAACTGGATCACCCAGAGGAAACCCACCCAGACACGGGGAGAACGTGCAGTCTGCACACAGACAGTAACCCAAGCCGGGAATCGAACCCGGGTCTGTTGTACTGCGAGGCACTGTGCCACCACACCGTGACAGGGATTCAGGGGCAAACTATAAAAGATAAAGAGGAACATAGATGGATAATGCAGAAATGATAAGACTTGCACTCTCACAATCGAGTGTTTTGTTATGCACACATGTGCATCCCTCTTTTATATACGAGTTCCCATGATATTCCTCCGAATGTCTCTTTTATCCACCCACTCTTCTCAGATCTTACTTTATTCTGTGTCCTGTCACTCTTTGCACTGTGTCTCTTCTGCCCCCCCCCTTGATATCTCTCGTCTTCATGTAAACCATTCTTGTTGAGTAGACACAAGGACATAACAAGATTTTTCTCGTTTGATAAAGGGACTCGAACTGACATCCTTTGCTGTTTTGAGAAAGAGGTAAAGCGTTCCTGCACTACGCCTCTAACCCGAGTGTGAGGGAGAGAAGAAAAACACACACGCAACACAAGCCCAAGGCTCCCAGTGTGGGATGAAATCAAAGCAAAGATTCAAGGTTTAAGGACAAAAGGCGTTCCCACCCTTTTCAAATTCCTGCAGCACCAGCGAAAGGTTTCTCGGTAAACTGCTCTCGAGCTGATGTTCAGAATCAAATGGCTCCCTAACTCAAAAGGAACGATTAATTTCGCCATCATAAATGCATCAGCAATGGTGACTGATTTGTAATTAGCACGCAGAGTGAGGGCATTCAGAATTAAGTCCCCTTTCACAAAGCAGCCTCCATCAGCTGGGTAATAGTGCACGGCTGAAAATGGATCATCATTTCAGAGAGGGTCCCACTTAATGGCACAAAATTTACGTCCGGAGGCAAAACATGTTGCACGTGTCTGATACATGATTATAGCTGTGCTCTGTTTATTTTCACCAACGCTCCACAACAAATACTCAAACTTCTAAAATTCTAACAGGGTTATTATACAGGGTGGATTCAGAAAGAATGTTACCGGAGACTGAAGTTAAGAAAGCCCACCTACGTCTCCACCTTCTCAGAAGACTATGGAAATTTGGCATGTCCGCTACATCTTAATGTGGAGACGCTGGCGTTGGACTGGGGTAAACACGGTAAGAAGTCTGACAACACCATGTTTAAGTCCAACCAATTTATTTGATAGTGAACTCACAAGCTTTCGCGGTTTCCCTCTTCGTCAGGCCAGTACTCTCCGCGCATCTGACGAAGAGGGGAAAACTCAAAAGCTTGTGAGTTTACAATCGGTTGGACTTAAACCTGGTATTGTCAGACTTCTTACTGTCGCTACATCATATATAGATGCACGATAGAAAGCATTCTCTCTGGCTGTATCACAGCTTGGTATAGCTCCTGCTCTTCCTAAGACTGCAAGGAACTACAAAGGGTTGTGAACAAAGCCCAGGTTATTCCACTGGCCGTGCTAAACTCTCCCGAGTATACCCAACCAGGCGGCGGAGTCTGGCAATTAGGGGATTTTCACAGCAACTTCATTGCAGTGTTGATGTCAGCCTACTTTGTGACAGTAATAAATAATCTGAACTAAACTCTTGCGAACAGATGGAGAGGTTGTCAAAGTTGAGGGGGTTGAACTATGAGGAGAGGCTGAATAAACTAGGCTTGTACTCGTTAGAGCTTAGAAGAATGAGGGGAGATCTCATTGAGACATATAAGATGATGAATGGGATGGATAGGATAGAGGTGGAGAGGCTCTTCCCGCTCAGAAAGGACAGTAGGACTAGAGGGCACAGCCTCAAGATAAAGGGCGGGCGGTTTAGAACAGAGTTGAGGAGGAACTTCTTCACTCAAAGGGTGGTGAATCTCTGGAATTCTCTGTCCGTTGAAGTGGTGGAGGCTGCCTCGCTGAATATATTTAAGACGCGGGTGGATAGGTTTTTGATAGGCAAGGGGATTAAGGGTTATGGGGAGAGGGCGGGAATGTGGAACTGAGACACGACAGATCAGCCATGAACTTATTGAATGGCGGGGCAGGCTCGAGGGGCTAGATGGCCTACTCCTGCTCCTATTTCTTATGTTCTTAAAGTTCCTGCCATACAATTGAGTAACATCGTGTGTGAATTTGAGTGTCAGCTTGATACCAGATATTCTGGTCATACATCCCAGTGACTGGCTGATCGAATCAGACTTCATGTCCCTTTGGTAACCAGCGGGAGCTGGGAGAGGTTGTAACAAAGAGCCTGAGACTCCAAAAGCGTGGGCTGCCAAATAAATCTGTTGACCTTTAACCTGGTGTTGTGAGACTTCTCACTGTGCCCACCCCAGTCCCACATCAGCGTCTCCACATCAGAGCTTGTAACAAGCATGGAGCAAAACACAAGAACAAATGACTGATGGCCCAGAGAGGGAGGGAGGACTTTTGCATTGGGACAGGAAACATTTGGGTTTTATATAATAACCCACCAACACTTCTACTTTCTCCGAAGGCAATGGAAATTTGGCATGTCCAATACAGCTCTCACCAACTTCTACAGATGCACCATTGAAAGCATACTTTCCGGTTGTATCACAGCTTGGTAAGGCTCCTGCTTTGCCCAAGACCGCAAGAAACTACCAAGGGTTGTGTTTGAAGTCTAGTCCATCACACAAACCAGCCCCCCATCCACTGGCTCATTCCACACTTCCCACTGCCTCAGAAAAGCAGTCAGCATAATCAAGGACCCCCATGCACACCAAACACACTCTCTTTCGCCTTCTTCCATCAGGAAAGAGGTACAAAAGTGTGAGGTCATGTGACAACGAACTCAAGAACAGTTTCTTCCCTGCTGTCATCAGACTTTTGAATGGACCTACCCTCACATTAAGTTGATCTTTCACTACACCCTAGCTATGACTGTAACACGACATTCTGCACTCTCTCATTTCCTTCTCTATAAATGGTATGCTTTGTCTGTATAAGCACACAAGAAACAATACTTTTCACTGTAGATCAATAAATGTGACAATAATCATAGAATCCTACAGTGCAGAAGGAGGCCATTCGGCCCATCGAGTCTGCACTGAACACAATTCCACCCAGGCCCTATCCCCATAACCCCATGCATTTACTCCAGCTAGCCCCCCCTCACACCAAGGGCAATTTAGCATGGCCAATCCACCAAACCCGCACATCTTTGGACTGTGGGAGGAAACGCACGCAGACACAGGGAAAATGTGCAAACTACACACAGACAGTGAACCAAGCCAGGATTCAAAGCCAAGTCTCTGGCACTGTGAGGCAGCAGTGCTAACCACTGTGCCGCCAGTGGCACAGATCAAATCAAAAGGAACCATAGTTTGAGGATAAGGGGGAAACCTTTCAGGACTGAGGTGAGGACAGTGGCGAGTGTGTGGAATTCACTCCCACCGTATGTAGTTGAGGCCAAAACATGTGATTTCAAGAAGAAATTAGATACAGCTCTTGGGGTTGCAGGATTGAGGGATATGGGGGGGGAAGGCGGGAATCGGATTTTGAATTTGATGATCAAAACAAATGACGGAGCAGGCTCGAAGGGCTGAATGGTCAACTCCTGCTTCTAGTGTCTATGTTAACGTGCTTCTAAATACAAAGGTTTCAACAGATTTTATTATAACCTGGATTTGACTTTCGATGGGGGCACCACTTTTCCTCGCACGCTGACATTCAGAAGTTAAAGCTGTGCTTCCACTCAACTTAAGACATTCCCAGATCTGCAGCCCAGAGGGACAGGGCTTCCCCCGTCTCGGACTTCCATCAAAGCCATCGCCCAAGTGTTGGCATGGCATCTGCCAGCTACTTTGGAGGGTTACAGATTCCATTGAGGTGGGGATGGGGGAAGGGGGGGGTGAGCGAAGAGGTTGTGGGGTGAGGTGGGAATGGTTATCCTTATTGTAGATACATTGGGTGTGCCTTGGGGATGGATAAGTCACCAAAGAAGCAAAAGGTTCCTTCAGAGAGGCACAATCGCTGGACTATGAATCTAAAGTAAAAAGATTATTTATTTATTAGTCCCATTAACACAGCAAGAAGTTACTGCAAAACTCCCCTAGTCGCCACACTCCAGTGCCTGTTGGGGGTCAATGCACCTGGGGTAATGCTCTGGCACCCCAGATTCGAGTCTCATCACATCTAATTGTGAAATTTGAATTCACTACAAATCTGGAATTAAAAATCTAATGATTGCCGTGTATACCCAACTAGTTCACTAAATGTCCTTTAAGGAAGGAAATCTGCCATTCTCATCTGGTCTAGCCTACATGTGACTCCAAAGTTAATTTATTTATTAGTCACAGCTAGGCCTACATTGACATTGCAATGAAGTTACTGTGAAACTCCCCTAGTCGCCACACTCTGGCACCTGTTCGGGTACACTGAGGAAGAATTTAGCATGGCCTTTACACCTAACCAGCACATTTTTCAGACTGGGGGAAGGAAACCGGAGCACGCGGAGGAAACCCACGCAGACACGGGGAGAACATGCAGACTCCGCATGGACAAGCCGGGAATCAAACCCAGGTCCCTGGTGTTGTGAAGCAGCAGTGCCAGCCACTGTGTTACCATGCTGCCCACTACCCCCACCCCCACACAGCAATGTGGTTGACCCTCAACTACCCTCGGGCAACTAGGGACGGGCAATAAATGCTGGCCAGCCAGTGATGCCCGTGTCCCATGAGTGAATACAAAAAAAAGACTATTAACATTCCAGGTATGTCAAGTTTGCCTCAACCATCATGTTCTGCACAGCAGAAGTCTGGCATTTATAGATTTCTGCTGTTCTATACGCTACTGTTTGCAATTAGAGGTCATTGTAAAGCGGGATGAGAGAGAAGTGGTCACAGTGGGGGTTTTCAGCAGCTAAAAATGAATAACACGACAGCACAGGACAGATCTGAAAGGATTGATTTCTGCATAAAGGAGCTTAAAGCTCTGCTGGGATCAGAGATTCCGCGTTTTGCAGATGGATCAAAAGAGGGAATTTCCTTTGTACCGTATGTGTGTGTGTGTGTGTGTGTGTGTGTGTGTGTGTGTGTGTGTGTGTGTGTGTGTGTGTGTGAGATATATATATATATATATATATATATATGTGTGTGTGTGTGTATATATGTGTGTGTGTGTGTGTGTGGTGTGTGTGCGTGCGTGTGTGCGTGCCTGTGTGGAGCATAATATACTGGTTAACATACTTACAAATTCACCGCACACCCTGCAGACTGAGAAATCTGCCCCTCGTGGAGAAATTACCTAATCTTCGCATTGTTATATTAGCTAAACAGATTGGTCTTGGCTTCAAAGACACCGGTTCATCAATCCAAACAAACGGCTGCTTTGCCAATATTTTCATCTTTCTTTGTTACAAATGTTACAAAGGAGGGAAAATCACCCTCTCTGACACCACGCAACAATCGCCAGGCAGGAGTGTTCCCTTCCAGTCGGGGAACACTTCAGCAGTCACGGGCATTCAGCCTCCGATCTTCGGGTAAGCATCCTCCAAGGCAGCCTTCACGACACATGACAATGCAGAATCGCTGAGCAGAAACTGATAGCCAAGTTCCGCACACGAGGATGGCCTCAACCGGGACCTTGGGTTCATGTCACACTACATGTATCTCACACCATTTGAGCTGGGTTTGCAAAATCCTATTAAACTATCCTGGCTTGATACAATTCACATCTCTTTCACCTGTGATTATCCCTCTCTCCACTCACACTGTCTGTACCTGTAAAGGCTCGATTACCTATAAAGACTCACATTCCAACCATCATCTTGCTCTGTGTCTTTCTATGCCGTAAGAAGTCTCACAACACCAGGTTAAAGTCCAACACGTTTGTGTGGAATCACGAGCTTTCAGAGCACTGCCCCTTCCTCAAGTGAGTCACCCTGTCCAACGCCAGCAAAACCACATTATATGTGCCATGTTTGTGAACCCACCTCTCCATTTACCTGAAGGAGCAGTGCTCTAAAAGCTCGTGATTCCAAATAAACCTGTTGGACTTTAACCTGGTGTTGTGACACTTCTTACTGTGCCAACCTCAGTCCAACACTGGCATCTCCACATCTGTCAAATATGGATAGGGTAACACGACAAGCTCGCAGTATTTCTCATTCCTTTGCCCTAATTTGCCTGTGCATTTTCTCTTGCACATTTTTTTTTCCTTCTGTATCTCCAGTTTATTTATTTGCCTTTCGTTTTGCATCTTATTTCTTCCAGCCATTTTATTCCCATGACTTGTCTGAAAATATAACACGTTTCTCTCAGTGAGACATGGAAATAAATCAAAAATTGTATACACCAAAACTTCATTCTTTTCTTAAATGGACTTTTACTGAACCAAAATATGGCTGCCAGAGGTCACATGACTGAAAATTAGCCACATGTTCTGAAAGCTTCCAACAGATATTATAAGAATAAAACACAGAGTTCCAACCCTCATTGGAATCTCACACCTCATTGTAAGGCCAGAGTAAAATCACAAAGTTAGAAGGCAAACAGATGAATTGGCTAAGCAGTCAAGCAAAGACAAGGGACACTGGGTGGGATTTTACAGCCGCGCTCACCCCAAGACTGGAAAATCCCACCCGAAGCCAACGATTCCCATGGTTGGTGGGATGGTCAAATTCCGCCCATGAAACTCATTATACCTGAAGTGGTGCCAACAGCCATCATTTCATTCCCAAGGGAAACAATGGATTTTGGCCAGAAGCACAGAAACCGCTTGTAAAGCTAAATTAACTCATTGACGGACTATGCTTCCAGCCTCTCAAGACAGTTTGAAGATGACATTTTCTGGCTTGCCAAATCAGCCTGTTGACGTAACATCAACCAGAAAGAACAGCAGGTTTCCAGACCGAGCAGGCATCTCTCAACTCCCCTCTTATTTTGAAAGCAGCTAATCATTGCCTACTAAACAGTCTATGTATGGAAGCACTCCAAAGCTGCATTTTCATTCACTTCTGGGCTCCCGTCTCCAACCAGGAACTCATTTGAACTTCACCACAAAGACCACTGGGACTCTGGAAATCACATGAATTAATATTTATTTCCGTGATTATTTTACTGTTGTTATCTATGGTCCTAAAACTCCCTCCATTCTTCTGCACGCGTACGTGCATATGAGTGCGTGTGTATGTGTCAGTCATTGCAAATATTCCCAACCCAACTCCATCCCCCGTTTTGAACACTTTTTTAAAATTCTTTTGTGGGTGTCACTGGCTAGGCCAGCATTCGTTACCCAGCCCTAATTGCCCCTTGAACTAAGCAGCTTGCTCGGCCATTCGGAGAGGGCATGTAAGAGTCAACCACATTGTTACGGGATCTGGAGTTAGGTCAGATTTCCTTCCCTAAAGGACATTATTGAACCAGATGGGTTTTTATGGCAATGGTTTCATGGTCATCATTAGACTTTTAATTCCAGAGCTTTTATTGAATTTTTATTAGGGCAGCACAGCGGTTAGCGCTGCTGCCTCGCAGCACCAGGGACCCAGGTTCGATTCCCAGCTCGGGTCACTGTCTGTGTGGAGTTTGCACATTCTCCCTTTGTCCACGCGAGTTTCCTCCAGGTGCTCTGGTTTCCTCCCACCGTCCAAAGATGTGCTGGTTAGATAGATTGGCCATGCTAAATTGCCCCTTAGTGTCCCGGGATGCCTCGGTTAGAGGGTTTAGCGGGGTAAATATGTGGGATTATGAGGAAAGGGCCAGGGTAGGATTGTTGTCAGTGCAGACTCGATGGGCTGAGTGGCCTCTTTCCACATATAGGGATTCTATGAATTCAAATCTCACCACGTGCCGTGGCGGGATTCGAATCCAGGTCCCTTGAGCTTTGCTCGGGTCTCTGGATTACTAGCCCAGCGACAATAGCACTACGCCACTGCCTCCCCATGGAACATGGAATAAACTAACCTTCTAAGTTGATCATAAGGGAGAACGTGCTGTGTATCATCTCACACGAACAGAGTTTGGAGAAGCAGTCTGCAGCTTAAGGAGAGATGGTGCTCAAAAAAGTTTATTTTCCCTCTCTCTCCTGTCTGTGGCGTTCTCTTTTTGACTTGTTCTACCTCAGATTTTTTCTTTCTCCCTCTCCATTGCCAATTCCTTAATCGCTGCCCACCTCTATCCAACACAGGCTCTTCAAGCCTGTCTTTCAGTATTGTTCGAGCAGCTCAGTTATGGAATAAGAGCTGCGGTTAAAGCCCTCCGTTATTTCCTGGGCTTTGAAAGCTGCACGATACCCTTAATGGTTTTGGTGGCATTTTGCCATCTCCCGAGACGGGGATGAAACAATTGGGAAATCCATTAACTTTTAAAGTCACAGAAGCCATTCACAGGCAGCAGCTGAGTGAAATAATTGCCAATGGAAATCAGAATCCAAATTCCGACTGCCTCTTCAGACCCAAATCTGCCGAGGACAAAAGATCCAAGGGTTTCTGTGATGTGAGCAACTGGTGTTAATCTTCTACAGATCCGTAGATATATGCAGGCTATGGTGTGCTTGCTGTTCAACTGGGTTACACTGCACTTTTTCATAGAATCCCTACAGTGCAGAAGGAGGCCATTCAGCCCATCGAGCCTGCACAATCACCCAGACCCTATCCCTGTAATCCCATGTATTTACCCTGCTAATCCCCCTAACAGCAAGGGGCAGTATAGCACAGCCAATCAACCTAACCCTCCTGTCTTTGGACTGAGGGGGAAACGGGAGCACTCAGAGAAAACCCACGCAGACACGGGTAGATTTGATTTGATTTGATTTATTACTGGTACATGTATTAGTGTACAGTGAAAAGTATTGTTTCTTGCGCGCTATACAAAGCATACCATTCATAGACAAGGAAAAGAGAAAGTGCAGAATGTAGTGTTATACTCATAGCTAGGGTGTACAGAACGATCAAAGTAATGCAAGTCCATTCAAAAGTCTGACAGCAGCAGGAAAGGAGCTGCGCAAACTTCCACACAGACAGACAGTGACCCTAGACTGGAATTGAAACCCGGGTCCCTAGCGCTGTGAGGCAGCAGTGCTAAACACTGTGCCACCCATGTGTAAACTTAGATTTTAATAGTCTAAGCCCTAAGCAATCTATAAATCAAAGTAAATACAAGGGTTATAAAAGCAAGGTGTGTCACAGAATAGTAAATACAGGGGACCTGAAATCAGTTTCCTTTTGACACATTTACCACAAAAATTGCAAAGTAAATAGTGTAGACAGACTTACCGTGCTAAAGGTCGATGAGGGTCAGTTTTTAAACGGGTTCAAGTTTTCAGTACTAACCACCATGCCACTTGTGACAGCACTCTGTCACGAGGAGCATTCATGCTAGCATAGACCAGTTGGGCCGAATGGCCTGTTTCTGTGCTGTAAAGCGAATGTAACAGTGGGGTGCAGGGGAGAACATGTGTGCAGATATGAAGCTGTGCTGGCATCCCTTGCAGATATGATTTCAACTGATGCATAAACATTCCGGTGCCAGTATATTTTTATAATGATCAGAGAGCTCTTGGGCAAAGATGAACTTTGCATTTTGTTATCTAGTGACTGGTTATCTGACGGATTGAACAATGAGTGGAGGAAGCTGGGAGTAGCAGCATGTAGCTCGTGTTTGGCCTGTGCAGTCAATCAAGAAGGGAACTTCAATACTGCTAACGAGACGCATCAAAATTTTCATCTTACATTCATCAGCACAAACACAAGAATGCCAAATTTCAAACATGATGTGGAGATGCCGGTGTGGGACTGGGGTAAACACAGTAAGAAGTCTGACAACACCAGGTTAAAGTCCAATAAATCGGTTGGACTTAAACCTGGTGTTGTCAGATTTCTTACCAAATTTCAAACATACAGCGAAAAGTGTTTTTTCTTGCACGCTATACAGACAAAGCACACCATTCATAGAGAAGGAAAGGAGAGGGTGCAGAATGTAGTCATAGCTAGGGTGTAAAGATCAACTTAGCGCGAGATAAGTCCATTCAAAAGTCTGTGATGGCAGCAGGAAAGAAGCTATTCTTGAGTCAGTCGGTACGTGTCCTCAGACTTTTGTATCTTTTTCCTAACGGAAGAAGATGGGAGAGAGAATGTCCAGGCTGTGTGGGGTCCCTGGTGCCTTTGCTGAGGCAGCGGGAAGTGTAGGCAGAGTCAGTGGATGGTTTGTGTGATGGATTGGGCTACATTCATGACCCTTTGTAGCTCCTTGCAGTCTCGGGCAGAGCCGAAGCCATACCAAGCTGTGACACAACCAGAAAGAATGCTGGAAAGAAACCCGGTATGGGAACTGTTCTTATTGTAAACATCCCAGTGGTACAAATACCACGATTATCAAAACACGGACAAGCTGAACCTCACCAAGGGTATCTTGTAATGACTTCTGATTCCAGGGTCAAGGCAGCAAGGAGCCTGAACAGTGTGAAGGAAGAGACTGGGGTGATAACTCTGCTCTGTGCCTGATGATCAAAGATGTTCTTTGCAACAGTCAAAAAGGACATTTTGAAACACCTCCTAGGGTCTCTGCCAGGTGGGGGTCCCATCCCCCTTAACCATGTACAGAACTAATAGATCCCTTCATTGCCTTAGGTTCAACACACGAACAGAGGGGTACCAGAACGCCATACCTTCCTTTCTTTCACTGAATTGCGAGCCCAGAATGTCAAAAGTCACATCTTTTTTCCCCCCAGGCATCCATGAAAGCTCCAGGTGTGAACAGAAACTAGTCCGGACCACCTGAACTGGGTAAGAATAAATCTCCAAGTTATCTTTTGGGAAACATGTAATCCTTTAGCTTGGATAAAAGCAAATTACTGCGGATGCTGGAATCTGAAACCGGAAGAGAAAACGCTGGAAAATCTCAGCAGGTCTGGCAGCATCTGTAAGGAGAGAAAAGGGCTGACGTTTCGAGTCCAGGTGACCCTTTGTCAAAGCCCTTTGAGGGGTTGAGGGGATAGGGTAGAAGTGGGATTGTTGTCAGTGCAGACTCAATGGGCCGAATGGCTCTGTAGGGAATCTACGATTGTGTGGCTATTAGCACAACCAGCATTGTTCAGCAAGTTGCTGTCTAATCGTGGAATCACAACTAACAGGAGATGTTTTGTGGTCTCTTCCACACAAGGAGGAAACAAAATGCGGATCAGGCGATCACTTTGCGGAACACCCTCACTCAGCCGGCAAGCATGGTCCCAACCTTCCGGTCGCTTGTCATTTTAACTTAGCATCTTGCTCCCATGTTCACAACTGTCCTTGGCCTGCTCCCACGCTCCAGTGAAGCCCAATGCAATCTCAAGGAGCAGCATCTGATCTTCCGATTCGACTCATTACAGGACTCACCGTGAAGTTCAACAGCTTTCTTCTATTTGATTTGATAAAGCATCAAGACATTGCACGCATCACCTTACATGCTCTTCGAATCATAAAATCCATGTTAGTACAGAGGAGGCCTTTCGCCCCATCACATCTGTACTGATCACAATCCCACCCAGGCACTATCCCCATAACCCAACCCTGTTAATCCCCCTGACACTGGGGTCAGTTTAGCATGGCTAATCCACCTAATCAGCACATCTTTGGACTGTGGGAGGAAACCGGAGCACCCAGAGGAAACCCACGCAGACACAGGAAGACTGTGCAAACTCCACACAGACAGTGACCCAAGCTGAGAATTGAACCCAGGTCCCTGGCACCGTGAGGCAGCAGTGTTAACCACTGTGCCGCCTTTGTCTTTTCTTATTCTCTATTTTCCAGGCTGGATGGCATTTTTTTTTCAGCAAGTTGATTTTTTTTGGTCAATATAAACCTTGTTCCATGACTTGTTTGTTTGTGCTGGGAAGATGCACTGATAAACTGAATTGAGAGATTATGAGGCAGTAATGCCATTTGAGGGGTTTACTGTCATGCTTTATCATCATCACCTGATCTGGGATAAGATTACCACATCCAAGTCTTGACTATGTTTGCCCGGCACAGACCACTGTGTGCTGCGTTGAGATCATCGGCACGCGTAAAGGCTGTTTGCAATGTAATTGAAGAATTCCATTGACTGATAATCTCCAGTCAATCAACGGGCAGTCACATCAGGTATGGTACCTCAGTGTACCCGAGCAGGCACCGGAGTGTGGCGACTAGGGGATTTTCACAGTAACTTCACTGCAATGTTAACGCAAGCCTACTCGTGACATAAACTAAACTTTTACGAACAGGCGGAACGGCTGTCAAAATTCCTGCCATGCAACTGAATAACATTGCGTGAATTTCAGTGTTAGCACGACACTAAATATTTTGGCCGTACATCCCAGCGATTGGCCAATCGAATCAGACATCATGTTCCTTTGGCAATGAGTGGGAGCTGGGAGAGATTGCAACAAAGATGGAGCAAAACTCAAAAACAAGTGATAGATGGCCCAGAGCGGGAGGGAGAACTTTTGCATTGGGGCAGAAAACGTTTGGGTGATATATATAACCCACCAATACCTCTACTTTCTCAGAAGACTAAGGAAATTTGGCACATCCACTATGACGCTCACCAACTTCTACAGATGCACCATTGAAAGCATTCTTTCTGGTTGTATCACAGCTTGGTATGTATGGCTAGGGGTTGGGAGGGATTGTTCTCGGTACAGGCTCGATGGGCCACACAGCCTCCTTCTGCACTATAGGGATTCTACATGCAGGTTAGGTAGATTGGCCATGGTAAATGTGTAGAGTTATAGGGATAGGTGGAGGACAGCACTTGGGTAAGACAGAGTATCGGTGCTAACTCAATGGGCCAAATGGCCCCATCTGCACTATCAGAATTCTGTGATGTACACAGAGTGGGGCAACACTTCTGGGTCTTCCTATTGTTGCAAAGTTGGTGTCTGTAAAATCAGTTGAAAAAAAAGGTAGTTTTTTTGTTCTGTACTTAGAAAGGGAAGGTGCGGGTGCATACAGAGTACACAAAGTGAAACATTTGTATCAAGAGGCCAGGGCAGTAGCGTTGCCAAGATAACAGGCTGTTTTTAAATTTTGCCCAATCATTTTAAAACTAGGCACTTGGCTAACTGCAGCCTATTAGATTTAAATTTGATGTTTTGGGAACCTGAGAACCAATATCATTGTGTGGATGTCGGCATGTCATCAGCAGGGGTACAAGAGACAGCTCTCAGATCCAGAGAGAACAGCCAGTAACTGCCTCTGCCACAGTTATTTATGTCTTAAAAGAAAGCGTCACTCAATAGCGGAGATGACAATTCCGGAAGATAAAACCTGGTTGTATTTTGAAAGTGACTAAAATATCTATCTTTTTTGTTAATAAGTTGGAAATGTATTTATCTAAACAACATTCCATTAGAATAGTGCCTTATTCGGTTTATTAATAGTTGAGTAACCTGTTCACTGATTGGTAGATAAATAAAGTGTTACTTGTTGATTCTACAGAGAGTGCGTCAGGGAGTTATTTTGATTTAACGATTAAAATTTGCTGAAAAGCAGATAACCCCCTTCTCACACACTTTAACAGATTATAAAGCAAGGTACTCCTGGGAGTGGTGAGGTGTTAGCTCTCAAGACAGGGACCAACCTCTCCTTTATAACACTTACCAACACAAAACTTCATTATCTAAATAAATCCCCACTCAAAGAGAGAAAAGGTGCAGCAATCAATGTTTCCATTGGCCAAAATGGAAATTACAATGGAGATCCAAGGAGAATTACCAGTGAGGTTACATGAACAAGAGACGGCAAATTTGATAAAAGGAAGCATTGTAATCGCAATTTCTTGCATAGATGCTATCCCATCTCAAAGTATCTTTCAGTTGCAAATTGTGGATCTCAAAAGCAACCTCAAGTAGCTTTACTTCCAGATCAACAACCAACTAATTAACAGGTCGGGCTGCTTTCTGAAACTAGTCAACAAAATAATCGAGAGTTATTAATCATAGAACCCTACAGCGCAGGAGGAGACTATTCAACCATTGAATCTGCACCGACCACCCAGACCCTATTGCCAAAACCCCAAGCATTTACCCTAGCTAATCTCCCTGACACTAAGATGCAATTTACCACGGCCAATCCACCTAACCTGCCCATCTTTGCAGTGTGGGAGGAAACCAGAGCACCTGGAAGAAACCCACGCAGACACGGGGAGAATGTGCCAACTCCGCTCCGACAGTTACCCAAGCTGGGAATTGAACCTGGGTCCCTGGTGCTGTGAGGCAGCAGTACTAACCACTGCTCTGATGCTTAGTGATTAACCAACTTCAGGTGGGCTGTAACTACAAGGGCGCTGAATAGAATCAGGGAGAAATTCAAAACCTCCTCCCAGGCTTCATGGCAAAGGAATTGAATGGAATGTATCTTGAGGTAATGCAACTTATTTAAGCATGCGTTACATTTCATACACATACAATCAACTCCTGCTCCTATTTCTTATGTTCTTATGTCATCAAGCTTTGTACACGAATATTTCAATTAACAGCCTGGGGGCTACCACTGCCCAGAAACTCACCTGCTCTGGTAGCCACAGTATTTACATGGCTAGTCCAGTTCAGGGGCTGAGAATTCACCATCCCCCCAAAGTGCAGCGGATGCTGGCACAGTGAGGACATTTAAGGGGGAGTTGGACAGATTTTTAATTGGTAATGGGTTGAAGGGTTATGGGGAGAAGTTGTTAGATGGATTGGCCATGGTAACTTGCCCCTTTAGTGTCAGGGGGTTATCAGGGTAAACATGTGGGGTTACGATGATAGGCCTGGGGAACTGATGTAGATCAGTAAACACAGGGGTGCTGCAGGCCTGGGATGCGGTGTGAGTTAGGAGGATATGGGCAGCAGGATGATTTCAAGCCCATGGAAGGTGGAAGAGGTTGGCCAGGAAAGCAGCTAGGGTAGCCAAGCTCAGTTGCCAACGTCATGGGAGAGAGTTTCAACAGCAGACGAGCTGACACAAGGATGGTCAAACACCAAAGTGGGAACCGTCTCCAGTTCGGCCTCAACCAGGAACCGAGGAGAGAGATGGAGTGGGCGGATAGAGGTAGGAGTTTGTGGCGAGGAAGACAAGTCTTTATTTATTTGGAGGAAATTTGGGTACCAGCTATCTGCCAATTTAAACACAGCAGACACAACAGTGATACCACTCAGCTTAACAAGTCTGTCCACGAAGTATTAACATTTTTATATATCGAGTCAATCGCAAGACAGAACAACACAATTGCCACAGCGCAGTGCAGGTGGTAATGAGCACAGATGCCAAACTGTTCTCCTCAGGCCCAATCAAATCACAGACATAAAAGTTATAGTTGTTATTTCCATAGTCAAGAGTTCCCAGAGGTGGTGTAAGCGAGATAGACTGTGGCAGATGTCAGAGGAGTCTAACACAAAAATGGATCTTTAGTGAATACATCTGGTTAAATAAATCCTCAAAACGTTAAAATTGCACTCGGAAGATTGAAATTCAAATAAAGTTTGTATTTGCAAAAACGTTTGGCAGTCAAAAGGCTAAAACCAATTTATATATTCCATTTAGGACATTTCAATGGAAATGTTCAGAGCTGTTATTACATTGAATTAAAGTTGACATTCAATTTTCCAACTGAGCACTCGCGTGTTATCGCTGTACATTATTTCCTTTGCCGTTACTTCACACCTGGACTGGAGCAGTTGTCCGTTTGGTCTGCCCCAGGAAGGTTGGAGGCACAAAAATCACTGAATATTATTCGGCAGGGTTCAAAGGGGCACTTTGTCCCCCTTTCCTCCAGGTGCTCCAGTCTCCTCCCACAGTCCGAAAGACCTGCTGGGTTAGGTGCATTGGCCGTGCTAAATTCTCCCTCAGTGTACCCGAACAGGCGCCAGAGTGTGGCGGCTAGGGGATTTTCACAGTAACTTCATTAACATAAGCCTACTTGTGACACTGGTAAATGAACTTTAACCTCCCTCCTGGAGCTGATGAGCTGCGTTGGTCACCGTTCTGTCATTCTTCTTGGCAAATCAATTCAACCAAACGAAACAAACTGAGGGACAAAGTAGAAGGGGCAGCCCCTTAAGGGGAGGGGGAAGGGGAGAAGAACCTCATCCAGCCACGAGACCCCCATGCCAGCAGAGTGTGGAGACGTCCACCTCTTGTTAACAGTCCAAACCTACTCAACACTCAGGACCATTAGGGACCCTCCTCCCTCTTTGGCCTGGAAGCAGCAGAGGGGGGGGGGTGGGGGGGGAACAAATTGGCCACTGGACCTACCACCCCGAGCCCCCGCAATGCCTAAGGCACCAGGCCAGGTCGTCAGTACTGGGATGCCAGGGGACAGTGTACTGTTGGCACTGCTAAAGCACATGGGGGGGGGGGAAGTCACCTGCGTTGAGTGTGTGGGGGGGGGTGTTGAGTGGGAGTGGGGGTTGTGGGGGGGGAGTCACCAGTGATTTCGGTGGTGGGGAGGGAAGGGGTGAGGGAGGGAGGACACCCCTCATTTCTGGAGGAGTTGGTGGCACTCCCGTGGACCCTCGAGGTCTGGCACACCATGCCACCGTTTGTGGGTAGCAACTACCCGGTGCTCTTCCCGCTGGCAGGCCGGGGGAATGACGGGAGGCTGTCAAACTGGCTGTTATAGAAGCCTCACAGTGCAGGAGGCCATTCGGCCCATCAAGTCAGCACTGACCACAATCCCACCCAGACCTTAGTCCCATGACCCCACGCATTTACCATGCTAATCCCCCTGACACCAAGGGGCAATTTAGCATGGCCAATCCACCTAACCCACACATCTCTGGACTGTGGGAGGAATACCCACACAGACACGGGGAGAATGTGCAGACTTCACACAGACAGTGGCCCGAGGCTGGAATCGAACCCGGGTCCCTGGCACTGTGAGGCAGCAGCGCTAACCACTGTGCCACCCCTGCCAATGACATTCTCATTAGCAGGTTGCCGTCCACTCTGGGCAGGAACCCGATCTGGGCCGGTCCAGAGTCCTCACCCCTGTCGGGAATCCCGATCTTCAGCCGATGCCCCATTCACCGGGACATCAGGGATCCTGCCAACTGGTTGAGGAGATCGGAGAATCGCCAGTAATGTTATCGGACCTTCCTCAGCTCAGCTGCTCAGGGCTCCTCCTCATCAGCTCTGCAGAAACCCAGGGGTTATTCCGAAAAATACTTGAGCTACAAGCAAGCTTCCAAACACAAGTATCTTTGGCGATTTCACCCAGCAAAATCAGTTTAAGGAAGTGGCAAGACAAAAGGAAATACTCCAGCAATGATAACTTTAAAGCTACGAAATGCTCATTTATATATTTGTTTCTTAGCGTCACAAGTCAGCTTACACTGCAATGAAGTTATTGTGAAAATCCCTTAGTCGCCACGCTCCGGTACCTGTTCGGGTACACTGAGGGAGAATTTAGCACGGCCAACGCACCTAACCAGTCTTTTGGGCTGTGGGAGGAAACCGGAGCACCTGGAGGAAACACATGCAGACACGGGGAGAACGTGCAGACTCCACATAGAACATAGAACATAGAACACTACAGCACAAACAGGCCCTTCGGCCCACAAGTTGCGCCGACCACATCACCTACCAACCTACAGACCTATCTATAACCCTCAATCTCATTAAACCCCATATACTCATCCAGAAGTCTTTTAAAAGACCCCAGCGAGTTCGCCTCCACCACCACTGACGGCAGCCGATTCCATTCACTCACCACCCTCTGAGTGAAAAACTTACCCCTAACATCACTTCTGAACCTCCCTCCCCGCACCTTAAATCTGTGTCCTCTCGTAGCGACCATTTCAAACCGGGGAAATAGCCTCTGAGAGTCCACCCTATCTATTCCTCTCAACATTTTGTAAACTTCTATCAGGTCGCCTCTCAACCTTCGTCTCTCCAGGGAAAAGAGTCCCAGCTCCCTCAACCTAACTTCATAAGGCATGCCTCCCAGTCCAGGCAACATCCTTGTAAATCTCCTCTGCACCCTATTTTATACATTCTATTCTACACATGAACAGTGGCCCAAGCTGGGAGTCAAACCGGGATCCCTGGTGCTGTGAGGCAGCGGTGCTAACCACTGTGCCGCCACTACAGTGCAGGAGGCGGCCATTCAGCCCATCCAGCCTGCACCGACAACAATCCCACCCAAGCCCTATCCCTGTAACCCCACATATTAGCTCTGCTAGTTCCCCTGAAGGGTCAATTTAGCATGGCCAATCCACCTAGCCCGCACATCTTTGGACTGTGGGAGGAAACCGGAGCCTCCGGAGGAAACCCACACAGACACAGGGAGAACGTGCAAACTCCACACAGACAGTGACCCACGGCGGGAGCTGAATCCAGGCCCCTTCTCTGCACTCCCTCCAAGGCCAATATATCCTTCCGCAAATGTGGCGACCTAAAAGTTCCTCCTCATCTCAACTTTTACGTCTACCCTCTCTCAACCTATACCTGTGACATTTTGTTTTAGATTGTCCCATAAGAGGGAACATTTGGTCTCTGAAGGAAGTGGGATTTGCGGGGGGGGAAACGGAATTACAAAAGGACCGAGGTTCACTTGACAATCTTGATTCCTTCGCGCTCACAATCCACTCTGCAAGGTGAGAAAGCGGGTGCAGCCAGAGTCGCTGGCAGAAGGCGGCACGGTGAGACGGAATGACTGGCATCCGATTCCCGAACCGTTATCCATCTGCTGCTTCACCGGGTTTTTACAAGTTTTGGAACGCGGTGACGGGTACGCGTTGCATCGTCACGTCCCCTCACCGCGAACACGCACTTGCTGACTGTCGCTTTGAAGGTGACATATTTACGTTCAGTGCAGTGACCTGCATTTTTATTGCTGAAGGTGGCAGTCGCAGTTTTACCCTGGGAGGAAGCAGACGGCTGCTATTTTTAGATTCCCATTAAAAGTGCGCGCACTCTTGGGAATTTTCTTGAGCCTCACTCCCCCCGCCCCAGGCTGAGCCGTCATCACTGGGTGGTTGGTGAACCCAATTTCAAAAGGTCTCAAAAATCCGTGTGCGTGTGTGTGCGCGTGAGTAGATTTGGGGGGGAAGGTTAGGGGTGCTGGGGTGGCTGTTAGATTGGTGGGACTGAACCTCTGCCACTTCAGAAGACAGACAGACCAAAGCATTCTGCAGAAGAGCAATGCAGACAAATGAGGTGGCCTGACCCTCTGTTCCAGACAGTATCTCTTCTATAGAATAACAGAACTGGACAAACTATGAATAAAAGCAAGCTTGGGTATCTGTACAAAAGCAGAATTGCTTCAGGACTGAAGTTATCAGTGCGGGGCCAGAAGTAGATTACTTTCTTGTCAGTTGTGGCACAGTCGGTGGCGTTCTTATCGCCCCTCTGAGTTATAACGTTCCACGTTCTGCAAAACCTGGACACAAAAGTCAAGGTTGACATT
This sequence comes from Carcharhinus amblyrhynchos, assembly GCF_965287045.1. Taxonomy (NCBI): domain Eukaryota; kingdom Metazoa; phylum Chordata; class Chondrichthyes; order Carcharhiniformes; family Carcharhinidae; genus Carcharhinus; species Carcharhinus amblyrhynchos. Next base: position 73,412,137 of record NC_137337.1, on the reverse strand, counting down.
GCGGTGCAGTGGTGAGGGACTGCTGCGCTCTCAGCGATGCTGTCTCTCAGGTGGGAGATCTAACCGAGGCCCCCGTCTGCCCCCTTTCCATTCACCCCGAGCTCCCAGTTTCCTGTCATTCCAATTCTCCACTTTGCCCATGGCTGCTGCTCTGTTCCAGTGAAGCTCAAACATAAGAAACAGCACCCTCATCTTACACTTCAGCCTTCTGAACTCAATATTGACTTCCACAGTTTCAAACACAAACATTGCCCCCTTGCCCCCACCAGTTTGTTTCCTTCTCTTTGCATATTTTGGGTTTTTTTTGCTTTCAGACAGTAATGTACCTGCTCCAGGTACATCTTTTATTTATTGGTTCCATCACTGTCCCCATCACCTCCCCTTTGGTTCTGTAAGCACCACAGAACTGTAGAAAACCTACAGCTCAGAACGAGGCCATTCAGCCCATCTAATCATAGAAACCCCACAGTGCAGAAAGAGGCCATTCAGCCCATCGAGTCTGAACCAACAGTGATCCCACTCCAGGCCCTATCCCCGCTAATCTCTCTAAACTGCACATCCCGGGACACTAAGGGCCATGTAGCACACCAATCAGCCTAACCTATACATCTATGGAGTGTGGGAGGAATCCGGAACTGGAGAAAACCCACACAGACACGGGGGAGGACGTGGAAACTCCTCACAGATATAGTGACCCGAGGCCAGGGATCGAACTCAGGTCGCTGGCACTGTGAGGCAGCAGTGCCATCATTCCACCCAAACTTCTTAAACTTTTTAAAAGGGTTTAGAGTCTCTGTCTCCACCACCAACTCAGGCAGTGAATTCCAGATGCGCCCCACCCTCTGCGTAAAAAGGTTCTTTCTCATGTCCCCTCTACACCTAGCTCGGATCTGTGTCCCTGGTTCTAGAGTTCTCCGCCAAGAGAAACAATTTTATCCCGTCCGCTCTATCACTTCCCCCTCACAATCTTGTACATCGGCACAGTGGTTAGCACTGCGGGACCCGGGTTCAATTCCCGGCTTGGGTCACTGTCTGTACGGAGTTTGCACATTCTCCCCGTGTCTGTGTGGGTTTCCTCCGGGCGCTCCCGTTTCCTTCCACATTCCGAAAGGCATGTTGGTTAGGTGCATTGACCTAAACAGGCGCCATAGTGTGGCAACTAGGGGAATTTCACAGCAACTTCACTGCAGTGTTAATGTAAGCCTTACTTGTGTCTAATAAACAAACTTTGAACTTTTAAACTCAATCAAGTCGCCCTTCAGCCTTCTTTGTTCCAAGGAAAATACCAAACTGAATGACAGAACAGAAATACAAGTGGATGAATGGTCCACTCCCTGTTCCAAGCCTAACCCAAGATGTGCAGGTTAGGTAGATTGGCCATGCCAAATTGCCCCTTAGTGTGTGGTGGACTAGCTAGGGTAAAAGCATGAGTTATGAGAGTAGGGCATGGGTGGGATTGTGGCCAGTGCAGACTCAATGGGCTGAATGGCCTCCTTCTGCACTGTAGGGATTCTATTACTCTATGATATCCGCAAATAAAAAGTGGATATGACTCCAATCTATCCAATCTCTGCTGATAGCTACACTTCTGTAGCCCTGGCAACAAGACTCTTTTGTCATTCAAATGTCTTCTGACGGTCCTCAACTGTTCCTCATACGACAAGCTCTTAACTCCAGGAATCATTTTTGTGAACCTCCTCTGGATCCTTTCCAAGGCCAGCAGAGGATACTTTAGATACAGGGCCCAAAACTGCTCACAATACTCGAAATGGGTCTGACCAGAGCCTCATACAGCCTCTGAAGTACATTCCTGCTCTTATATTCTAGCCCTCTCAACATGAGTGCTAACATTGTATTTGCCTTCCTAACTGCCAACTGAACCTGCACGTTAAAGGAATCTTGAGCAAGGAATCCCAAGTCCCTTTCTCTTTCTGATTTCCTAAGCATTTCCCCATTTAGAAAATAGTCTCTGCCTCTATTCCTCCTTCCAAAGTGCATAACCTCACAATTTTCCACATTGTATTCCTTCCGCCTCTTCTTTGCCCACTCTCCTAACCTGTCCAAGTCCTTCTGCAGCCACCCCTGCTTCCTCAATACCACCTGTCCCTCTACATATCTTTGCATCATCTGCAAACTCAGCAACAGTGCCTTCAGTTCCTATTCCTGAATAAAACAAGATTCTCATGGAACACTGTTCAAATAAATACAATTCTCACTCATTAACATTATCGAATTTTAATCACTCTCTAAATTACAACCAGGATTTGTCTCTACCAGAATATTCTCAGCCTTTTCTGTTGATTCTTCTGTTTGGAATTTGTCTTCTTTGGCACCTTTGCTTGTTAGATGGTGCTTTCTCTAAGACATACCTTCATCTATGACAGCCAGCAATCTTCAAGAGAGAAAGAGAGCTGAGAGCTCTGGTAGTTGGAGTTGCCCTCTTTTCTTTGTCCCGCTGTCTCCTTCTTTTACACCCATGATGACAGATCAATGTTTCCCACAATAAGATTGGTTCTGGTTTGTAATAACCATCTGATTTAAATTTAATAGGTTCTTGGTATCTAAATGTCGGATTCAAATTGATTGGCTAAATTCAAGAGCCTGTTGTCTTGGTAAAATTGCTGCTCAGCCTTTCGATATAAATGTTTCAGTCTGGACTCTTTATGTACTTGCATTTTAAATCTCTAAGTACAGAGAAAGCACTGCCTTTTAACGGGACTATGCAATGCTTCCCCTCCCTAGCATTTTACCATCTTACATAAGAAGAAATAGGAGCAGGAGTAGGCCATCTAGCCCTTCAAGCCTGCCCCCCCATTCAGTAAGATCATGGCTGATCTGATAGTGGTTCAGTTCCACTTACCCACCTGCTCCCCATAACTCTTAATTCCCTTATTGATCAGAAATCTATCTATCCGTGACTTAAACATATTCAACGAGGTGGCTTCCACCTCTTCAATGGGCAGAGAATTCCAGAGATTCACCACCCTCAGAGAAGAAGTTCCTCCTCAACTCTGTTCTAAACTGACCACCCCCCCCCCGCTTTATTTTGAGGTTGTGTCCTCTAGTTCTTGTTTCCTTTCTAAGTGGAAAGAATCTCTCTGCCTCTACCCTATCTCGCCCCTTCATTATCTTCTATGTCTCTATAAGATCGCCCCTTCTAAACTAGTACTTAGGGTACGTACAAATTGGTGATACTTTCACAATTGGTGAGGCCTGTGGTACATCATCACCCTCCCAGAATGACATCCGATTTAACTTGGGGGTTTTTTTGATATTATGTTTTAGTTGCACTGCCCCACCAGGAACTGACCACTTCATTTGTGTTTAATGTATTGATTCTTTATCGTTCTAATAAAGAGTACATATAGGAGACACCGAGTGTGTTCGTAGAGCCACGAGGCTCAAACTTAAACTCTCTCAGTAAAGAGAGGCGCTCTGTCTTGGTTTCGACTTCACCAACTGCCTTGGATTCTACTGATAACCCACACCATTCCCGCTACCTAAATCTCAAAGCATGAACACTGGCAGGTGCACATAATTCCTCCCCTGTAAAGGGGGAAGCTCTAATGATCAATTCCCAGAATGATGTTCCTTCTATTCATTCCTGATGAGCAGGAACAATGGGGGGAGATTTTCCAGCCATGCTCGCCCCAGGACAGGAAAATCCCACCCGAGCTCAGTAGACTTTTGCATGGCCCGTGTCCTGCTCACTCCGATTCCCGTAGGAAAATTCCACCATATAAAGCCAGAAGGCTAACCAACTATTGGGGGGGGCGGTGGGGGGGCTCCTTCGTTTCAGATCTTTTACATTCCATTGACATAAAGCCGGGAAACTTAATTTGCAGCTTGCTCAGATTGTTGTGTAGTCCTGATTAATCCTTCTTAAAAGGCAAAGTAGTTCTGAATTTTAATAGATTTCAGAATCAATACTGAGAATCCATTATAAAATTTAATTATCTTACCAGCCTGTTTTGTACATTTCTCGAGGCTTCTCCAAGCCCTCAGGCATCTTTAACCATGAAAAACCTGACTCACTGAAACATTACCTCGCTTACTTGGTCCACACCCCTACCATCTTATCCATTTCCATTTGTCTCACCATTTATTTGCTGCCTGAAAATTTTTCGCTTTAGAGGTAGAAGCAAGAGATGGGGGTTTTTTTTCAAGCCTCAACGCCTCCCACCCAGAGCATAAGCACTCAAGTGGCCAGGGATTTTCACTGAGGCAGCCTCTTAGTTGCGGCATGGTGGCACAGCGGTTAGCACTGCTGCCTCACAGTGCCAAGGACCCAGGTTCGATTCCAGGCTTAGGTGACTGTGCACAGATTGCACATTCTCCCCGTGTCTGTGTGGGTTTCCTCTGGGTGCTCCAATTTCCTCCCACATTCCCAAGATGTGTGGATTAGGTTGATTGGCCATGCTAAATTGACCCCAGTGTCAGGGGCAATTAGCAGAGTAAATATGAGAGGTTACGGGAATAGGGCCTGGGTGGGATTGGGGGTCAGTGCAGGCTCGATGGGCCAAATGTCCTCCTTCTGCACCGTAGTGATTCTAGTTTGATGGGCCAAATTGTACCTTAGTGTTCCCAGATGTATAGGTTAAGGGAATTAGTGGGGTAAATGTGTGGGGTTATGGAGATAGAGCTTGGGTAAGATGCTCTATTGGAAAGTCAGGGCAAACTCAATGGATCAAATAACCTTCTGCACTGTTGCGAGTCTATGATAAAAACTCTCTCTGACTATCTACAACAATAGGTGCCACAATATCAAATTTGATTCAATAATGCTCCTGTAAAGCACTTTGAGATATATTACTGTGCTGTTTTGTCAAATAAATGCAAGCTATTGATTCATATATCTTCTTTAATCATGTTCTTGACTGAACATGAGGCCCGGACCCTGTCTACAAGTTTTCCCTGGCCTCACTCTTTGATGTTGGGTGGTGTTTTGCACTCAGTTTCGTAGCCCTTTCTCAAGTGGACATTATATGACAATCCCTGACACATAAGCAGAACAAGCTCATGTGTGAAGCGAGGCAGCCAAGTGGCTCATTAGCATTTCTTCAAGGCCTGAAGTGAACTAAATACAGAATTATTACTGACTCAATCAATAAGTCCCTGTCTAACATTTTGCCAAAAAACTTGAAAATTTGAGGCTGGATTTTGCTTGAACAGGGGAGGTTATGAAATTATTTGATAACACTTAAAAGTATGAAGGGATGAGATAAGCTGGATAGAATATAGAATAGAGCAGAACAGAATCCCTCCAGTGCAGGAGGAGGCCATTCAGCCCATCAAGTACCAACAACACTCTCACCCAGGCTCAATACCTGTAACTTAATATATTTACCCTGCTAATCCCCCTGACACTAAGGCGCAATTTAGCATGGCTAATCAACCTAACTCGCATATCTTTGGACTGTGGGAGGAAAGCAGAGTAGACCTGTCCAACATCACCCCTCAGCCTCCAATGCTCCAGGGAAAAATGTCCCAGTCCGTCCAGCCTCTCCTTATAACTCAAACCATCAAGTCCCGGTAGCATCCTAGTAAATCTTTTCTGCTCACTTTCTAGTTTAATATGTATCCTTTCTATAAAAGGGTGACCAGAACAGTCCACAGCATTCCAAGTGTGGCCTTACTAATGTCTTGTACAACTTCAACGAGACGTCCCAACTCCTGTATTCAAATGTTCTTTCCAGAGGAAACCCACGCAGACACGGGGAGAACGTGCCAACTCCACACAGTCAACCGAGGCCGGAATTGAATCCGGGTCCCTGGTACTGAGGCAGCAGCGCTAACCACTGTGCCACCATGCTGCCCAACCTCAATCACCTTTCTCATGTATCTGAAGGTTCTAATACAGACATACAAGTTAAGAGTACGAGTAGGCCATTCGGCCCCTCAAGACCGCTCTGTCATTCGACAGATAGGAGACAATCCAAGTGTGGCCACATTTGCCCAACGCTGCCCCCCCAACCTGGACATAGATATGAGGTCACAGCAAGGTAGAAATCTGTGGGACGCAGTGTTATTGACTGGAGCCGGCTCAAACTCCTAAGTGAGGATAGGCAGATATCTGGGCAGGACAGATATATGAGATTAAAACAACTGCTCACATTGAGGAGGGACAACGATACACACGGGTTGGACCAATGGACTATTCACGTTCCATAATTTTCTAAGCCATGGCGAAAGAAGTTTTTCACTCAGCCCTGAGTGGGCTTTGGAGACCCGAGACTGCACCCTTCCTCATTCTCAACTCGCAGCCAGAATTCCACTCTCATTCTCCCACCAGTAAGTTTGGCGAATTATATTGTGTTAAAGCGTGCCAGTTTCACGGAATGCCATAAAACTGGCCTAATGCACATTATAATATCCAATTTGCATTTAACAAGGAACTAAGAAATAGGCCCTTTGGCCCTCCAAGCCTGTGCCGATCATCATGCCTGCCTAAGCTAAAAGCATATGCATTTAGAGTCCGTATCCTTCCATTCCCATCCTATTCATATATTCGCCTCAATGCTCCTTAAATGCCACAATCTTACCTGCTCCCACCTCCTCTCCAGGCAGCACATTCCTGACATTCTCCACCCTCTGTGTAAAAAAACTTGCCTCGCACATCTCCTCTAAACATTTCCCCACGTACCTTAAACCTACGTCCCCCAGTACTCGACTTTTCCATCCTAGGAAAGAACATCTGACTATCCAGTCTGTCCGTGCCACTCAATCTTGTAAACCTCTATCGTTCCAATGAGAGCAAACCGAGTTTATCCAGCCTCTGCTCGTAGGCAAGACTAGGTCATCTAGTCACAAAAATATCACTGAATTATGTGCACAATTTCATACAGCTAAAATGATGCATTACTCTTCCAAATGATTAAAATCAGTTCATTTATTTTTAAAAGCAAACACTTGTATTTTGAGTGATTAGTGGTGTGCCTCAGGGATCAGTGTTGGGGCTGCAATTATTTACAATTTCCATAGATGATTCGGAGTTGGAGACTAAGTGTAGTGTGTCAAAATTCGTAGGCGACACCAAGATGAGTGGCAGAGTAAAGTATGCAGGGGACACAAAGTCTGCAAAGGGATATGGATGATCTAAATGAGTGGGCAAGGGTCTGGCATGTTGGTAAACGTGAGGTCATCCGTTTTGGTAGGAATAACAGCAAAATGGACAATTATTTAAATGGTAAAAAATTGCAGAGGGACCTGGGTGTCCTTGTGCAGGAATCTCAAGTAGTTGTTTTGCAGGTGCAGCAGGTAATTAAGAAGGCAAATGGAATTTTGTCCTTCATTGCTAGAAGGATGGAGTTTAAAAACAGCGAGGTTATGTTGCTGCTGTATAAGGTGCTGGTGAGGTCACACCTGGAGTACTGTGTACAGTTCGGTCTTCTTACTTGAGAAAGGATATACTGGCACTGGAGCGGGTGTGGAAGAGATTCACGAGGTGGATTCCAGAGTTGAGAGGGTTGGCTCATGAGGAGAGACTGAGTAGACTGGGGCTATACTCATTGGAATTCAGAAGAATGAGGGGAGATCTTATAGAAACATATAAAATTATGAAGGGAATAGATAAGATAGAAGCAGGGAGATTGTTTCCACTAGAACTAGGGGGCATGGCTTCAAAATAAGGGAGAACAGATTTAGGACTGAGTTGAGGAGGAACTTCTTCACACAAAGGGGTGTGAATCTGTGGAATTCCCTGCCCAGTGAAGCAGTTGAGGCTACCTCATTGAATGTTTTTAAGGCAAGGATAGATACATTTGTGAACAGTAAAGGAATTAAGGGTTATGGTGAGCGGGCGGGTAATGGAGCTGAGTCCACAATAAGATCAGCCATGATCTTATTGAATGGCGGAGCAGGCTCGAGGGGCCAGATGGCCGACTCCTGCTCCTAGTTCTTATGTTCTTATGAATGCAAAGGGACAAGTGGTGTGGAATCCTGATGAACCTTCAACTGAACGGTAGAGCGTTGGGGAGAGTTATAGAACAAAGAGATCTAGGGGTACAGGTTCATGAGAGATGAGTCATAAGCGGACAGGGTGGTGAAGAAGGCATTCAGTATGCTTGGTTTCATTGGTCAGAACATTGAATACAGGAGTTGGGACGTCTTGTTGAAGTTGTACAAGACATTGATAAGGCCACACTTAGAATATTGTGTGCAGTTCTGGTCACTCTATCATAGGGAGGATATTATTAAACTAGAAAGAGTGCAGAAAAGATTTACTGGAGTGTAACCAGGACTTGGTGGATTGAGTTATAAGGAGAGATTGGACAGACTGGGACGGTTTTCCTCTGGAACATACGAGGCTGAGGGGTGATTTTATAGAGGTCTATAAAATAATGAGGGGCATGGATAAGGGAGATTTGAGGGCATAGGTTTAAGGTGAGGGGGAGAGATACAGAAGGGTCCAGAGGGGCAATTTTTTCACACACAGGATGGCAAGTGCCTTGAACGAACTGCCGGAGGTAATAGTACTGGCAGGAAGGATTTTGTTTTCTAAAAAGCATTTAGACAGTTAGAGGTAAGATGGGTGTAGAGGGATATAAGCCAAATGTGGGCCTCTGGGACTATCATAGTGGCAAAAACTGGGTGGCATGGACAAGTTGACTAAAGGGCCTGTTACATTGCTGTAAAACTCTATAACTCTATGAATCCTGATTGATATTCCAGTTTCTTCCCATGATACACCAGAAGTGTCCAAAGGGATTTTCTGTCCAACCCTGTTCAAAATGATAGAATCGTACAATCCCTTCTGTGCAGGAGGCCGTTCGGCCCATCAAGTCTGCACCAACAACAATCCCACCCAAGCCCTATCCCCATAACCCCAAGTATTTACCCTACTAATCCCCCTGATACTAAAGTGGCAATTTAACACGGCCAATTCAACTAACCCACGCAGACACGGGGAGAACGTGCAAACTCCACACAGTGACCCAAAACCGGAATTGGACTCGGGTCTCTGGGGCTATGAGGCAGCAGTGCTAACCACTTGGCCACCGTTCCACCCTTATTTCAGGCTGCGCGAGCCCCTAACTCCACAGCCATGCGTGAAAACCGATGTCAGCTGAAGATTAAGAATCGCTGGAAGACCTTACACTTGCACAACTATCAGTCTGGCCGTTTGCTCCGAAAAGCTCATGACCAAAATATAGGCTGGGTTTGAAGTCCGACTTTCGAGCGATTGGGTTTCAGAGTCATTGGCCGGAATTCTCTGACCAGCGGGATTCTCCAGTCCCATCAGCAGTACAGCCCCGTCGGTGGGTTTCCCGCCAGCGTGGGGTGACATCAATGGGAATTCCCACTGACAGCGGCGGGACTGGAGAATTCCACTGCGAGCGGCGGGACTGGAGAATTCCGCTGCGAGCAAACAACGTGCCACGTCCCAGTGGCGGGAAACGGAGTTTCTAAGGAATTAAGCGAGCCTCCCCTTCTGACTGAGGAGGCAGCTGCAGTTAACTCTCACCGAGGTGAAGCAGTTTGCTGTAAAACCAGCAGCATTCTCCAAACGTCAGAGAACCTCAAATTTTCATCAAACACGTTTGACACTTTTCTTGCTGCTTTATCGATTGTGAGAGCTTCTCCCTGCACATCAGTGGGCGTGAAAAGATCCAACTCCATCAACACGAAGCCTGTCCTCCTACAAAGGTCAGTCTCATTTCTCATTCTGTTTACACCCGGTCTTTTTTCAGTGTAGTGTGTCAATGAGAATTGGCCTCCAGCGACCCAGACACCACAAGTTCTTTACCTTCAGTAACCCTGAGCTCCCTGCTCAGTAACCTCGCAATGCATTAACTCTTCCAACAGGGGAGGTGGTGGCGGCGTAGTGGTATTATCATTGGACTAGTAATCCAGAGACCCAAGGTAACGCTTTGGGTTCAAATCCCACCAGGGCAAGTGGTGAAATTTGAATTCAATATAAATCTGGAATTAAAAGGCTACAGATGACCATGAAACCATTGTCAATTGTTATAAAAACCCATCTGATACAGTGAAGTCTTTAAGGGGAGGAAATCTGCTGTCCTTGCCCAGTCTGACCAACATGTGTCTCCCGAGCCACAGCAACGTGGTTGACTCTTAAATGCCTCAGGGGTGGACAATAAATGTCGATGCCCACATCCCACAAGCAAATAAGTAAGGAAAAACAGGCTAATCCACAGTATACTGAGCAATGATAACTGAGGGTTCTGCTTAACCATGAACGTGCTTGATGTAGATCACAATCAAAGAATGAGTGGTCATCATAGATTCCCTACAGAAGCCATTCAGCCCACCAAGTCTGCGCCAACCCTCTGACAGAGTTGATTAGCCAGGCACTCTCCCTCACCCCTAACGCCCACACACTTACCATGGCTAATTCTTCTAACCTACACGTCCTGTGACTCTAAGGGGCAATTTAGCACAGCCAACGCACCAAGGAGGACGAAACCGGAGCACCCAGAGGAAACCCACGCAGACACAGGTTGAACGTGTCAATTCCACACAGACACAGTCGCCCAGGACCGGGATTGAACTCAGGTCCCTAGGCCTGTGAGGCAGCAGTGCCAACCACTGTGCCACCCCTGGGAGCAGGAATCTTACTGAAATGCGAGAATGAAAGGTGACCTTATAAGAAGCCTGAGGGTACTTCAAAGGATGGGATGCTGAGGAGGGGATAGGGAGGTCCAGAGGTAGGGGCGACAGGTTAAACATGATAACTCTCCCAGGCTGGGAGGGGGTGAACTTTTTTTTATCTCTCACAATGCCAGGAGTTTGTGATCTCTGAAGGCAATAGGGTGGTGAAAAAGGCAAATGGCACACTCGCCTTTATCAATCAGGGTAAAGATTACAAAGCATAAAGGTCATGATGGAAGTGTGTAGAACTAGGGTAAGGCCATAGCTGGAGTACTGTGCGCAGCTCTGGTTGCCACATTGTAGGAAAGATGTGACTGCCCTGGAAGGGGTGCAGAGGAGATTCCCAAGGGTGCTGCCTGGGATGGAACATTTAAGTTACGAAGAGAGATTGCGTAGGCTTGGGTTGGAGCAGCGAAGACTGAGGGACAACCTGATTGAAGTGTTCAAGATTATGAGGAGCATGGACAGAATCGATAAGGAGCAGTCGTTCCCCTGAGTTGAAAGGTTAGTCATGAGAGGATACAAGTTAAAAGTAAGGGGTGGGAGGTTTGGGGGGGGATTTGAGGAAAGTTTTTTATATATAATCCAGGAGGTGGTGACAGTCTGGAATACGCTGCCTGGGAGGATGCCTACCTGGATGAATACTTGGCACATCACAACATTCAAGGTTATGGACCAAGTGCTGGCAAATGGGATTAGATGGGCAGATCAGGGCCGTTCATGCATTGGTGTAGACTCGATGGGCTGAAGGGCCTCTTCTGCACTGTAGTATTCTGTGATTCTGTGGAATTCTCCTCCCCAGAGAGTAGTGGAGGACTCGATGGTGGCATATATCCAAGGCTGAGCGAAGTTAATATTGGATCGATAAGGAAATGGAGCTTTACGGGGTAGGAAAGTAAAGCAGCCATGCGCAGACAGATGATGATCTTATTGAATGGTGCAGCAGGCATGAGGGGGCTGAATGGCCTACTCCTAATCTCTCACTCTCATGCTCCTGTGGTTCCAGCTGACCCTTCACCTCTGACATTATTTACAGAGATTAAAGATTTATGAGTCTCATAAAGAGACTTACATTAACGTTGCAATGAAGTTACTGCGAAAATCCCCTAGTCACCACACCCCAGCACCTGTTCGGGTACACTGAGGGAAAATCCAGCATGGACAATGCACCCTAACCAGCACGTCTTTCAGGCTGCAGGAGGAAACCGGAGCACCCGGAGGAAACCCACGCGGCACAGGGAGGACGTGCAAACTCCGCACACACCAGTGACCCAAGCCGGGAATCGAACCTGGGTCCCTGACGCTGTGAGGCAGCAGCGCTAACCACTGCGCCGCCCCAGTGAGGTGGGGAGTCATCACCAAACCAAAATATGTTCCTAATATTTTTAGCATCTTTCAAAAGTGCCTCTTGTCCTCATCTAAAGTTTCCCAACGGTGGAATTCCCCTTCTTTTCTTCATTAATAAAAGTAGTACAGGGAAAACAACTTATTTCCACACAGCATTCAGGTAAAACAGGATTCTGATGCTCCAAATACTGAAAAGGTGGGCGGCATGGTGGCACAGTGGTTAGCACTGCTGCCTCACAGCACCAGGGACCCGGGTTCGATTCCCAGCTTGGGTCCCCGTCTGTGTAAAGTTTGCACGTTCTCCCCATATCTGTGCGGGTTCCCTCCGGGTGCTCCAGTTTCCTCCCACAGTCCGAAGATTATTTTGAATTGAGCGAACGTAGAATCCCTACGATTCAGAAGGAGGCCATTTGGCCCATCGAGTCTGCACCAACCACAATTCCATCCAGGCCTTAACCCCACAAGTCCACCCCCACTAATCCCCCCAACACTAAGGGGCAACCATCCATGGCCAAATCAACCTAACTCGCATGTCTTTTGGACTGTGGGAGGAAACTGGAGCACCCGGAGGAAACCCATGCAGACATGGGGAGAACGAGCAAATTCAACACAGTGAGCTTAGGCTAGATTCGAATCCAGGTCCCTGGCGCTGTGAGGCAGCAGTGCTAACCATTGTGCCACCATGCCATCCTGGGTGCGAGTTCAGTTGATTGGCCATGCTAAATTGCCCCTTAGAAGGATAAATGCATGGGGTTACGGGTATAGGGCCTGGGTGGGATTGCTGTCGGTTCAGGCTCGATGGGCCAAATGGCCCCTTCCTGCACTGCAGCGATTCTTGTCTATCGCACGAGGTGCCACATCTGCTCCTGGTGAACGTTACACGGGATCCCAGTTTTTTTTTATTTTTGGGAGAAGGTACAAATAATACTGGCTGCTCACTTTGGGGAACTGAATATTGCATCAGCTGCGAGTTGCTGAAGATGCGTCAGGCACATTGCAATTCACATTGCTAATCTGAAATATTGGGCATTTGTGGGCAGAATCAGCAGATTTAGGAGTATTTATAACGAGAGGTCAATGACTGCCATTAAATTAGTGCTGAATACAGCCTGCATGCACAGAATGGGAATTCAATATATATAAAAGGAGAGAAGATTATTCATGCCTGGAGGGTTCTGAAGTTTCTCTGTGTGTTCAGAACTGCAAATGGAAAAAGTATTTATATAACATATAAACATCTATAAAATATACACACACACACGCACATGTGTACTTTAGGGCCTATTCTCAGCACTTTTGCAGTAACAGCTGTCAAATAAATGAGGCCATTTGGCCCATCGAGTCTGCACCGACTCTGAGCAAAACCACAACTACAAAGGGTCATGAACCAAGCCCAGTCCATCACACAAACCAGCCTCCCATTCACTGACTCTGTCTACACTTCCCGCTGCCTCGGAAAAGCAGCCAGCATAATCAAGGACCCCACGCGCCCCGGACATTCTCTCTTCCACCTTCTTCTGTCGAGCAAAAGAGGCAAAAGTCTGACATCACATATCAACCAACTCAAGATCAGCTTCTTCCCTGCTGCCATCAGACTTTGGAACAGACCTACCATCACAATGTTGATCTTTCTCTACACCCTAGCTATGACTGTAACACTACATTCTGCACCCTCTCATTTCTTTCTCCCCTATGTAGTCTATGAATGGTATGCTTTGTCTGTATCCCAATACATGTGACAAACCAACTCAAGATCAGCTTCTTCCCTGCTGCCATCAGACTTTTGAATGGATCTACCTTCCATTAAGTTGATCTTTCTCTACACCATAGCTATGACTGTAACACTACATTCTGCACTGTCTCCTTTCTTTCTCTATTAACGGTATGCTTTGTATAGCGTGCAAGAGACAATACTTTTCACTGTACGTTAATATATGTGACAATAATAAATCAAATCAAATTGAGCATCTTACTCAGGCCCATCCTGTGGATTAAGGATACGATATTCATTCAATACCATTGAGACTGAACTCCTGTTGCTGCTAAGAAGGAAAGCTTTGCAGGTTCCTCTCTGCATCCTTCTCGGAAATCCTAACTTTAGACCACCGCTGTTCCCAACTCATGATAAAGCCTTTCCCAGACTGAGGGTGCTCCAATAGCACATAAAATGACAAGGTCCATCGAACCCTTTGAAAAATTGACAATTACTACAGGGGGGCCATACCAGTGACGTGAATTATATCTCAGAGCATAAACGACCATCATATTACTTTATCCATTTCCAAAGTCGGTCAGGATTACATTCACTGGAGTTTAGAAGAGAGTGAGATGGGATCTCACAGAAAATTATAAAATTCTAAAAGGGTTAGACAGGGTAGATTCAGAAAAAATGTTCCCAATGATGAGGGAATCCAGAACCAAGTTTGCAGATAAGGATTGAGGTAAGAAGAAATTTCTTCACCCAGAGGGTGGTGAATGTGTGGAATTCACTGCCACAGAATGTATTTGAGGCTAAAATGTTGTCTAATTCAACAAGAAATTAGATATAGCTTTCGGGGCTAAAGGGATCGAGGGATATGGGAGAGTGGGGTGGGGGGGGAAGAATCAGGATATTGAATTTGATGATCGGCCATGGTCAAACAGGATGGTGAAACAGGCTTGAAGAGCCTCCTCCTCCCTCTAGTTTCTATGTTTCTGAATGCTGGCCAACAGCACACCTACTGTGATCTGGCTGTCCCTGCATAGTGTGGATGTGCCGGCGTTGGACTGGGGTAAACACAGTAAAAAGTCTGACAACACCAGGTTTCAGTCCAACCGATTTATTTGATAGTACACTCACTAGCTTGAGAGGTTACCCCCTTCATCAGGTGAATGGAGAGTTCTGGCCTCACTCAGAGCATAGAAAGCTGTCTGTGCTTTCTATGCTCTGAGTGAGGCCAGAACTCTCCATTCACCTGATGAAGGGGGTAACCTCGAAAGCTAGTGAGTGTACTATCAAATAAATCGGTTGGACTGAAACCTGGTGTTGTCAGACTTTTTACTGTGTCCCTGCATATACATGAAATAGACAGTGCAGACAAAGGAGGATGTTTCCCTACGTCTGTCAACAGGGCACACCTGAATACTCTCGTTAACAGCACCAAAACTGTAATAAAGACATGATTAAGTGACCATTGCCTGAATGTCCGTCTAAAGATTATGACATAAGCTGTTTAATCGCATCCCGTCAGTACTGCTCTGGGCCTACCTCTTTGTATCATATGTAAATAATTTACTGATGTGCGTGACTAGAAACAATTATCTTTACTAGACATTGTGCCCTATTAAAAAGGCTGACTGTACACAATTGAACACAGCAGACTGAAGAAGCCTAAGGAATTCTCCAGTTTTCCTCTCCTAATCATAGATCATAGCTTCCTACAGTGCAGAATGAGGCCATTCAGCCCATCGAATCTGTATCGAGCATAACCCCACCCAGGCCCTAGCCCCATAACCCTACACATTTACCCTAGCTAGTCCCTGACACTAATGGGCCATTTACCACGGCCAATCCACACATCTTTGGAATGTGGGAGGAAACCAGAGCATCCAGGGGAAACCAATGCAAACATGGGGAGAATGTGCAAACTCCACAGAGACCTGAGGCCGGGAATTGAACCCAGGTCCCTGGCGTTGTGAGGCAGCAGTGCTAACCACTGTGCTGCCCTAATCGATAAGGCAGCAATAACGGATCCATCACTCGCGAACACTGTGTCCAAATATCTTTCAAGCACAAATGGAATTTTCACCCACGTGGGCACACGTGTATCAAGAATTGTGCAAAACGCGTTATATCACATGAGAATTAGCAGTGGTCGCTCAATCCAAAACTGGGGACGGTGCTCCCACATCAAGGACATCTCCTCCAACATCTTTCCCACGCTTTCTGGGCAGCTTACAAAGAAACTTGCTGTGCGAATCTCTCACTCAATCTTTAGTCTTCGATGCCTGTCTCAACTATTACATTTCTTGTCACTACTTTATCATTACTGATCAGTCCAAAGATGTGTGGGTTAGGTTGATTGGGCATGCTAAATAGATCCTTGGTGACTGGGGGACTAGCAGGGTAAATAGAACATAGAATCCCACAATGCAGAAGGAGGCCGTTTGGCCCATCGAGTCTTTACCGACCGCTATCCCACCCAGGCTGAATCCCCTTAACCCCACACATTTACCCTGTTAATCCCCCTGACACTAAGAGGCAATTTAGCATGGCCAATCAACCTCAGCCACACATCTTTGGGCTGTGGGAGGAAACCCACGCAGACACGGGGAGGATGTGCGGACTCCACACAGACAGTCACCCGAGGCCAGAATTGAACCTGGATCCCTGGCACTGCGAGGCAGCAGTGCTAACCACTGTGCCACCCATATCACTGTGCCACTCATAGGTAGAGTTACAGGGAAAGGGCCTGGGTGGAATGGCTGGTGCAGGCTTAATGGGCTGAATGGCCTTCTTCTGGGCCTGTCAAATTTATAGATAGCTCAGGAACACAGCACTGCGCCACACATTTAACCAACATTAGGAGCAGAAATAGGAATCGAGTCCTTCGAGCCTGCTCTGCCATTCAATCATGACTGATCTCTACCTGGTCTCAAATCCACCTCCCTACCTGTCGCCCATATCTCATTAACCCATTTCTTTTTAAATCAGGAGTACATCTATCGCCTTCTTCAAACCATTTAATAATGCAGACTCCACCGCGGTAAGGGGCAACCAAAGTAAAAAATGATACTCAAAAAAGGACCCTCAATAGTGTCAGTTACATTATTGAGATTTGTTACTTTCACGTCAATTACGTCATTATGGTTAAGAGGAACAGATGACGGTCTAGTCCCCGAGCACACATAAATAGGGGATGGCTGGGGCACTGGGCTGGAGTGAGAGGAGAGCCCCGAGACTGAACAAGTCAATAAACACTCTCAATAAAGGAAAAACTCTATGCCTCGGCTTTTGACTTCAGCAACCGGCTTGGATCCAAATGCATTTATTGAGGGTAATATGTAGCAATTTGCAAACCCTGATGGGATGGGAATGAAAGCAAAGTGGAACATGTTCTCCAAATGCTACACAATCATATGGAACAAATCGTGACCTTACAGGCAAATTCTGATGCCGGAATTTTCCAGCCTGTTTGGCTGAATTCCCCACTCTAGCTTGCTGGGCTTGAACAGTTTGAAAATCACAGTCCTAATCTTACCAAGCCAGAGAGTTAGCCCTTCTATCAGAAGGTGCCTTCTTTCCTGCCTGGAGAAGGATATTGAACATTGAACTGCATTGAGGGTTTTTTTTTTAAAAAGTAGTAGAAGAAAAGTGGTGGATTGGTGGCACTGTGGTTAGCACTGCTGTCTCATAGCACCACAGGCCTGGCTTCGATTCCAGCCTTGCGTGATTCTCTGTATGGAATATTCTCCCCATGTCTGCATGGGTTTCCTCCGGGTGTTCTGGTTTTCTCCAAAGATGTGCGGATTAGGTGGATTGGTCATGTTAAGTTGTCCCTTAAATGTCCAAAAATGTGCAGATTGGGTGGATTGGCCGTGCTAAATTCACCCTTAATGTCTAAAGATATGTGGATTAGGCGGATTGGCCATGTTAAATTGACCCTTAATGTCCAAAGATTTGTTAGTTAGGTGGTTTCGACACAGTAAATCATCCCTTAATGCCCAAGATTTGTTACTTAGGTGGATCGGCCATGTTAAATTGACCCTTAATGTCCAAAGATTTGTTAGTTAGGTGGATTGGACATGGTAAATTGCCCCTTAATGTCCAAAGATGTTCAGGTTAGGCATATTTGACGTGGTAAATGCATGGAGTTATGGGGAAAGCGCAGGGCCGGGGTAAAATGCTGTTTGAGAGCCGGAGCAGACTTGATGGGCCAAATGGCCTCCTTCTGCATGGTAGGGATTCTACGGACTGGAAGCAGGAGGCACGACGTCTAAATTATGCAAAGTCACCACATTACAACAGATACCAATGGACGCAGGAGCCAATTTATATTCCACAGCACTGCAATATAAAATATGCATTCAAAAATATTAACTGGTAGAACAAGCTTCCTTGTGATATGGGATTAGCACAGCAGTCTCTCTGCACTTGATGCATTCGTGTTATCAATTCTGTTCTGACAATACACCTACCAGTGCTTAAACTCCACAGCCAGCCACATAATACACCACGTGAAAGTGTTTTTGTATTAATCATGCACAACCATTCAGTCCACAGAGTACAATAACATCAGCACACTGGGGGCATTAATGGTCCGTAAACACATGGAAATTTAATGCGACCATAAAGCACTCCTTTTCACTGAAGGTGCCCAGAATGTTACGGAGTTTCTCTTCAAATATCGATATTTAGCAAAGTGTGACCGTGAAGATCTTTAAGCCAATGCATTTCTTAATAACAAAATACAGAACTGCCTTCCAAACGGAGATACATGGAGCTTAACAGATAAATAGCTAGTGGTACCTGTTATTGATACGAGGAGCTGGCAAAGGAACTTTCGTCGGCAATCAATAATCCTAAAAATGAAAGAAAATAATTAATATAGAATCACAGAATTCCCCACAGTGCAGAAGGAGGCCATTTGGCCCATCGAGTCTGCACCAACCACAATCCCACCCAAGCCCTATCCCCACATATTTTCCTGCCAAACTCCCTGAGCCCTGTAAGAAGTCTCACAACACCAGGTTTAAGTCTAACCAGTTTATTTGATAGTAATTCCACAAGCTTTCGGAAATGGTGTTCCATCTACACCCGTTTCCAAAAGCTTATGGGATTACTATCAAATAAACTGGTTGGACTTTAACCTGGCGTTGAGGGACTTCTTATTGTGTTTACCCCAGTCCAACGCTGGCATCAATCTCCCTGACACTAAGAGGCAATTTAGCATGGCCAATCCATCTATCCTGCACATCGTTAGAAGGTGGGAGGAAGCCACAGCACCCGGAGGAAACCCACGCAGACACAGGGAGAACATGCAAACTCTGCACAGTCACCCAAAGCCGGAATCGAACACGGAATCCCCAGCGCTGCGCGACAGCAGCGCTAAGCACTGTGCCACCCTGGTAAATAAATTTGAGTTTATTCATTAGTCACAAGTAAGGCTTACATTAACACTGCAATGAAGTTACTGTGGAATTCCCCTCCTCGCCACACTGGGGCGCTTGTTTGGGTCAATGCACTTAACCGGCACATCTTTCAGAATGTGGGAGGAAACCGGAGCACTCGGGAGGAAACCCACGCAGAGAACATGCAAACTCCACACAGACAGTGATCTACACGGGAATCGAACCCAGGTCCCTGGCACTGAGAGGCAGCAGTGCCAACCACTGTGCCGCCCATGTACCTGGGTCTTCTGCTCCATCTTATTATGCCCTTCTTTAATCTAAAGACATATTGTTCCGTCAGGCAAATTAAATTCACTACAGATCTTTACTGGCCAACTAAAATACAGTGTCAAGAACAAATAAACTCCTCCTCATTTATTTCCTGTAAAAAAAAAACATGAACTCATCATTGGACCACTGCAGGAACACATCTCCAACAGTCTCCCACAGGAAGCTGGGGATGAATCCGTTCCTGCCCTGAAGCAGAGTGCTTGAATAGCTAACATCAACTCAGACAGGGTCATCATTTTTAGCTTCTCCCGTTGCTACAGCGATTGCAGTGTCACGGAAACACAGGAGTGTTTGGGAAAAGACGGCATAACATTAAAAAGGGCACCAACAAAGGCTGGAGCAATCATTTGTAACTGCAGTTACACAGGGTCAACGCAACCCCGAGTCTGTACAAATCTTTAGAAGAGAGAAAAGGCTATTTGCTTTATTCCCCGAGTTGCGTCCTCCCTGTTAAAGGCTCGGCTCGTGATGTGTGCCTCAGCTGTGGTTCAGTTGGCAGGATTTCCATCTCTTGAGTCACAGGATTCTGGAGTCAATTCCCATTCCCAGGCTTTTGATTTGATTTATTATTATCACATGTATTAACATACAGTGAAGAGTGTTGTTCCTTGCGCGCTACACAGACAAAACATACCGTTCATAGAGAAGGAAAGGAGGGAGAGTGCAGAATGTAGTGTTACAGTCATAGCTAGGGTGTAGAGAAAGATCAACCCAGAGCAAGGTAGGTCCATTCAAGAGTCTGATGGCAACAAGGAAGAAGCTGTCCTCGAGTCGGTTGGTACGTGACCTCAGACTTTTGTATCTCTCTCCTGATGGAAGAGGGTGCAAGAGAGAATGCCCAGGCTGCGTGGGGTCTTTAACTATTCTGGCTGCTCTTCCGAGGCAGCGGGAAGTGTAGACAGAGTCAATGGACGGGAAGCTGGTTTGCGTGGTTAAACAAGGCACTACAACACAGCACTGAGGGAGAGCTGCACTGACAGGTGAGACATGAAACCAAGGCCCTGTCTGCCTACAAGGGCCATTTTAAAAGATGCCATGGCAATATTTTGAAGAGGAGAATTATTGATACTCCGGCCAACATCTATCCCTCAATCACATCGCAAAAACAAGAAACACGCGATCACACTCTGTTTCTGGAAGCTTGCTGTGTCCCCAACATTACAGAAGTCCTTTCTTCTCTGGAAAGTGTTTTTGGGGCATTCCGTGAGGGTATAAGGCGCTATATAAATGCAAGTTTTTTTTTTACCTGGGGAAAAAAACTCAGAATGATTCTACTTCTTTTAATTTATGCATTTGTGAGACATGGGCATCGCTGGCTGGCCAGCATTTATTACCCATCCCTAAGGGTGGCATGGTGGTTAGCACTGCTGCCTCACAGCACCAGGATCCAGGTTCGATTCCCAGCTTGGGTCACTGTCTGTGTGGAGTTTGTACATTCACCCCACATCTGTGTGGGTTTCCTCCGGGTGCTCCAGTTTCCCCTGTCAGTCCAAAAGATATGCTGGTTAGGTGCATTGGCCACGCTAAATTCTCCCTCAGTGTACCCAAACAGGCACTGAAATGGGGGATTTTCACAGTAACTTAATTGCAGTGTTAATATAATCCTAATTGTGACACTAGTGAATAAATTTTGAGTTGCTCTGGTTCAGAGGGCAGTTGAGAGTCAACTACTGTGGTTCTGGAGTCACATATAGACCAGATTTCCTTCCCTAAAGGACATTAGTAAACCAGATCGGTTTTTCCGTCAATCGACAATGGTTTCATGGTCATCAGTAGATTCTTAATTCCAGATATTTTTAATTGAATTCAAATTCCCCCATCTGCTGTGGCGGGATTTGAACCCGGGTCCCCAGAACATTAGCTGAGTTTCTGGATTAATAGTCCAGTGATAACACCACAAGGCCATCAATTCTCTCACCGCAGCAAATTATCCTCAACAAGGGCAAGCGCACATTCTGGATTCCCAGCATCATCACCACCACCAGCTAGGTGGCACGCTGGCACAGCGGTTAGCACAGCGCCAGCGACCCGGGTTCGATTCCAGGCTTGGGTCACTGTCTGTGTGGGATCTGCACATTCTCCAAGTGTCTGCGTGGGTTTCCTTCGGGTGCTCCGGTTTGAAAGATGTGCGGGTTAGGTGGATCGGCCATGCCAAATTACTGTCTGTACAGCACACAAGAAACAATACTTTTCAGTGTGTACTAATACATGTGACAATAATAAAATCAAATCAAGATTCTCTGCTCAAACCATGGGGCACCGAGTTAAAACAGTCATGTTACATTGAAGAAAAACTCTCCTGATTTGTAGGTATGCTGCGTCTTTGTTGCTAGTGGGAGAACCTGGGAGCCGGCATTGTGTGTGGAGCATCCCCTACTGTGACATTGTTAGGTTCTGCACCACTGACCTTAGACAGCAAATGCAGCCCACAGCAAAACATCCAGGTTCGTTTTATCACAGCGCCAAACACCAGCGGACAAACCATCTGTTCCCACTTTCAGAGAGCAATTGTAAAGCTCCAGAGCAGGTTGAGAGAGAGATACCAGCAATGCTCAAAATAATCTTTTTACCTCCCCAAAATTTATCATTACAAGCATTTCGGCATTTTGTTGCGGGGATCAGTTTCCCTACAACAAAATGAGCAAGTCTGAACGAGGACAGCAGTGACCAGCGCCGTCCCTTTGTTGGTCTCTCCAAGCAGTTAGAATCATAGCATCACTAGTGCAGGAGGAGGCCATCTGGCCCATCAAAACTGCACTGACTCTCCAACAGAGCTCCTACCAAGGCCCTATCCCCGTAACCTCACATATTTACCCCACTAACACACATTTCTTTGGACCATAAAGAGCAATTTAGGCATGGCCAATCCACCTAACTGACACACCTTAGGTGCATTGGCAATGCTAAATTTCCCCTTGGTGTCGCGGGATGCATAGGTTAGAGAGATTAGTAGTGTAATATGTGGGGTCATGGGGATAGGACCTAGGTGGGACTGCTGTCAGTACAGGCTCAATGGGCTGAATGGCCTCCTTCTGCACCGTATGGATTCTATGTTCCTATGGCATCTTTGCATTCTAAGGAGCAATTTAGCATGCCCAATCCACATAACCTGCACATCTTTGGGTTCAAAAGAGATGACGATAAGTTCACTTATTAGTGTCACGAATAGTCTTATGCTAACACCGCAATGAAGTTACTGTGAAAATCCCCGAGTCACCGCACTCTGGCGCCTGTTCGGACCAATGCACCTAACCAGCACATCATTCAGATTGCGAGAGGAAACCCACGCAGACACGGGGAGAATGTGCAGACTCCGCACAAACAGTGACCTGAGCCAGGAATCGAACCCGGATCCCTGGTGCCGTGAGACAGCAGTGCTAACCACTGTGCTGCTGTGTCTCCCCGCGTTGAAAATAGATGATGACAGGTGAGAAAAATGATCTGTCAAATGCGTGGGCCACCAGTCTAATTGTGACATGAGTCAGAGAGAGAGAGGGAGGGAGGGAAGCAAGCCCCCCCTCGCCAGCCAGGGGAAGCAATGCTTTCAGCAGCACTGCCACACAGCTTAATGAGGCCCAAGTTGCAACTGAATCTCCTGTTCAACGCATCACGCATTCAAACACAGCAGCACTGGAAGATCAACCAGAATATTGTATGGATTGTGATTTTAAAAAAAAGGGAGAAAAAAAATCAAGTGTGATGAGTGCTGACAAGTCAAAAGAAAGCGTTCTCAGAGAAGGATATTGGGCAGTTTAATATTTGTAGCCTACCAAAATAATTCTGTAAAGAATTCAGTGGCTCGAGATACCACCGACCAGAAGGCCCAAAATTCACAAATTCCGACACTTCAAGTTTACTTTCAATTGCAAATAAACTCCTAGGTGGAATTAAACCCACGGGCCATACTCTCAATAAAGATCAAGTGAAAACTCGTCTCGGTGTCTCTAAGTCGAGGAGGGAACTGTCAACGCAAGTTCCTGGTATATGAGACCGACTGGTAGGTCTGTATACTAAGCTACTGATTCCAACTAGAGTTGAACCTTGTCCATACAGGAATGACCAGTTGAACAAGGTGCCAGGCAGCAGCCAGGAGCCCGAGAAAAACTTGAAAAATTCTAACAGGGTTAGACAGGGTAGATTCATAAAGAAGGTTGCCAATGGTGCAGGAAGCCCAGAACTTAGGGTCATACTTGGAGGATAAGGGGTAAACCTTTCAGGACTGAGGTGAGGAGAACTTTTTTCACCCAGAGAACAGTGAATGTGTGGAATTCACTACCACAGAAAGTAGTCAAAGCCAAAACATTGTGTGATTACAAGTAGTAATTAGATGTGGGTTCAATGGATCAAGGGATATGGGGGAGGGGGGAGGGGCAAAGACATCAGGAATTTGATTTATTATTTTCACATGTAATAGTATACAGTATATATTGTATCTTGCACACAATACAGACAAAGCAAACCACTCAGAGAAGGAAAGGAGAGAGTGCAGAATGCAGTGTTACAGTCATAGCGAGGGTGCAGAGAAAGATCAACTTAATGCAAGGTAGATCCATTCAAAAGTCTGACAGCAGCAGGGAAGAAGTTGTTCTTGAGTCGGTTGGTACGGGACCTCAGACTTTTGTATCTTTTTCCCAATGGAAGAAGGTGGAAGGGAGAATGTCTGGGGTGCGTGGGATCTTAATTATGCTGGCTGCTTTTCCAAGGCAGCGGGAAGTGTAGACAGAGTCAATGGATGGGAGGCTGGTTTGTGCGATGGATTGAGCTACCTTCACAACATTTTGTAGTTCCTTGTGGTCTTGGGCAGAGCAGGAGCCCATACCAAGCTGTGATACAACTAGAAAGAATGCTTTCTATGGTGCATCTGTAAAAGTTGGTGAGAGAGTTTTGCCAAATTTCCTTAGTGTCCTAAGAAAGTAAAGGCATTGGTGGGCTTTCTTAACTAGTGTTGTCATAGGAGAGGGAGGTGGGGGGGCAGGATCATGGTCAGCTATTATCAAATTGAATGGCAGAGCAGACTCCAAGGCCGAACAGCCCACTCATAGGTTTTGTTACTGGCAATTTCAAATTTATTTTATGTTTGACATCAGTGAGATTTCACTTCCTTCGCCAAATGCAATACTGGTTTCTGACCAAGTGAGATGGAATCATAGAATCCCTCAAGTACAGAAGGAGGCCATTTGGCCCATCAAGGCTGCACTGGCAACAACCCCACTCCATTCCTGTAACCTTACATATTTACCATGCTAATCCCCCCCATAACTAAGGGGCAATTTAGCCTGGCCAATCCACCTAACTTGCACATCACTTGGACTGTGGGAGGAAACCGGAGCACCCCGAGGAAACCCACGCAGACACGGGGAGAACGTGCAAACTCCACACAGACAGTGACCCAAGGCCAAAACTAAACCCGGGTCCCTGGCGCTGTGAGGCAGCAGTGCCAACCACTGTGCCACCGTGCCGCCCACAGGTCTGTTGATGTGCGAGACACAGCAGAAATATAGAGAAACACCCACGCAAAATCTTTTTAATGGTACAAGCAGGCACAACAATACCCCCACGTACAGCCGATTGATTAATATTGTAGGATTTCAATTGCAAGACACGTCCGTTCTGTGGTGTTAAAAAGACCTCACTTCGGCTGTTGAGGCAACATTCCCACATCGATCTGTCGCAGCACGAGGGAGAAAGCCTGATCAATATCATGGTTATTCCTCAAGCAAGATAGGAAGACAAAGAACAAGAAGCACAAACGTCAAGTCTAATACACAAGGCAGGATTCCCTCACCGTTACGTAACGGGTCTGGCAATAACGAGACATCATTCAGACAGAGTGCAAGCTTAAGCATATCTGGCGAAATTTTCCACTCAAACGCAACAGCCTTGCTCAACGGTTTCAGAGAGGCAGTGACAGGGTCTGTTATTGATAACACATCAATCGTTTTACGATAGAGTAATTGGTGCTGCACTCACATCTCAATCATCGGTTGATGGCGGCACCCTAGTTAGCCCCAAGGTTCGATTCCCAGCTTGGGTCACTGTCTGTGCAGAGTCTGCACATTCTCCCCGTGTCTGTGTGGGTTTCCTCCCACAGTCCAAAGATGTGCAGGTTAGGTGAATTGGTCATGCCAAATTCTCCCTCCGTGTACCCGAACAAGAGCCGGAGTGTGGCAACTAGGGGATTTTCACAGTAACTTCATTGCAGTGTTAATGTAAACCTACTCGTGATACCAATAAATTAACTTTTTAAAAAATTGAATTTACTAATGTGTTATGCTTTTGAATCTAAAAGGCTTGACTATTTGTTTTCAAATCATCAAGCTGGAATTATATATTCTTTTTGCAGTTGATGGGGTTATAGTACAGCACTGAAGACTTTCTCCAGAGGTAGCAGGGTCCCCACCCCAAGTTACAACACAGCGATCTACCAGACAATATGAAAAAATGTCTGGGAGCAATAGTCCAACCAATTACAATCCATCAGTCTATTCTCAATCATTAGTAAAGCGATGGAAGGTGTCATTGAATGTTCCAACATAAGCAGCATTGACATAGCACCTCTCAAAGAAAGCAACCAGCGAATCGTTTGGACTCTGGGAGGAAACTGAAGCACTCGGAGGAAACCCATGCAGACTTGGGGAGAGTATGCAGACAGTTAAAGGCATCAGGGTGGCACAGTGGTTAGCGCGGCTGCCTCACAGCACCAGGGACCTGGGTTCGATTCCCGACTTGGGTTGTTGTCTGCGTGGAGTTTGCACATTCTCCCCACGTCTGCATGGGTTTCCTTCCACAGTCCAAAGATGTGCGGGTTAGGCGGATAGGCCATGCTAAATTGCTCCTTAGTGTCCCAGGATGGATAGGTTAGAGGGGCAAATGTGGGATTGCAGCCTAAGTGGGATTGTTGTTGTTAACGGACCGAATGGCCTCCTTACGCACTGTTGGAAGTCTGTGGAGTGAACCAAGCTAGGAATCAAACGCTGCAAGGCAGCAGTGAGGCACCATAACACCCAACAGAAGAGGGCAAAGGGAAGGCTGATACCGGAGTTGAGGGGATTGAGCTATGAGGAGAGGCTGAATAAACTAGGCTTGTACTCGTTAGAGTTTAGAAGAATGAGGGGAGATCTCATTGAGACGTATAAGATGATGAATGGGATGGATAGGATAGAGGTGGAGAGACTCTTCCCGCTCAAAAAAGACAGTAGGACTAGGGGGCACAGCCTCAAGATAAAGGGGAGGCGGTTTAGAACAGAGTTGAGGAGGAACTTCTTCACTCAAAGGGTGGTGAATCTCTGGAATTCTCTGCCCGTTGAAGTGGTGGAGGCTGCCTCGCTAAATATTTTTAAGAAGTGGGTTGATGGGTTTTTGATAAGAGAGGGGATTAAGGGTTATGGGGAGAGGGCGGGAAAGTGGAACTGAGCCACGACAGATCAGCCATGATCTTATTGAATGGCGGGGCAGGCTCGAAGGGCTAGATGGCCTACTCCTGCTCCTATTTCTTATGTTCTTATGTTCTTATGTAATGCTGAATAAAAGGGTGGAGGGAAGCAAAGTAACTTGGAAGAGAGACAGAGAGATAGGCAGCTACGGCAAAAGACATTAGGGACTGTTAAAATGGCCATGTTCTGCAACTTTACTCAGAAAAGTGACGAGTAAGATAATAAAAGTTGATGACACATAGGTACGGAAGCTCTAATCCCCTCCTCAAGGAGTATTCTCAGCTTGATGAGATCCTTGGCATTTATGGATGGTTTTTTTTTTAAAGTCCCGAGTATCAGTTCCAGGATTAATTAGTACCAGCAGAAATAGGAATGCCTGTTTCAGCGAGAGCCGAGATTAGCAGTGTTTTCAATGACTAAAGAAAGGAGATATCGGCACAGAAACTGAGCGGTAACACTGAACCAGGGCTGACTTCTCAATAGCGTGAGGTACGACACCGGGTGGAAAGAACGATTGTCACGTGGGATGTTTTTTTTTCCCCCTCAGGAAAGACGAGATTACAAATGTGCAGATAAACAAATTCCATTAACCACAAGCAGTTTGAGGACAGATAAAGGGAGAGGTCAGGACTGAACTGAGGGTCGAAGAAGCCGGTAAGAATAATAATGAAGGAAGTGAAGGTGAACGAGAGAATAAACCAAAGGTAATATTTGCTGAGCTCCTCGCATCAGTTTTCAAAAGGTAAAGTTGTCAGGGTCGCAGGTGACCGTAGACTCTTTTCCCCTCTGAGGGGGAGAGCTGGCCGGTGGTGATTTAACCTAAGGGTCATCACACCTCAGGCAAGAGGCAAGGTTGAGAAGGCTGGGCCTTGATGAATAACATCATCCAGCATGGGAACTGAACCCGTGCCACTCTGCATCGCAGACTAGTCCTCCAGCCAACTGAGCTGAACCAATTCCCAAATAAAGACAGCATCAGAAAACAGCTGATTATTGGGAAACACAATAGTTAAAGAAGCCCACCTACTTTCTCAGGAGGACAAGGAAATTTGGAACGTTCATCAAGACCCTCACCAATTTTTACAGATGCACCATAGAAAGCATTCTTTCCGGTTGTATCACAGCTTGGTATGGGCTCCTGCCCTGCCCAAGACCGCAAGGAACTACAAAGGGTCAAGAATGTAGCCCAGTCCATCATTCAAACCAGCCTCACATCCATTGACTCTGTCTATACTTGCTTGGAAAAGCAGCCGGCATAATTAAGGACCCCTGCCCACCCCAGACATTCTCTCTTCCATCGAGAAAAAGATACAAAAGTCTGAGGTCACATACCAACCGACTCAAGAGCAGCTTCTTCCCTTCTGCTGTCAGACTTTTGAATGGATTTACCTCGCACTAAGTTGATCTTTCTCTACACCCTCGCTATGACTGTAACCCTATGTTCTGCGCTCTCTCCTTTCCTTCTCTACGAAAGCTATGCATTGGCTATATAGCACGGAAGAAACAATACTTTCTCTTCATGCTAATACATGTGACAATGATAAATCAAATCAAAAATTTTAAATAAATGAGTCTGACTCAAGAACATCTCAGCACACACGATCTGATGGGATATGTCCAATGTGTGGATATGAAGTGATTCCAGGAAAGTTTAGCAGCTCTAGGTTGTACTGTGTATGAACGCATGTCAGTAAATGCCACCAATGTACTCTGTTGCATTCTTCTATTCCAAACATACCAATGGTACAACAAAGATTGATAAAACAATAATATGGGTTACTTATATGAAGGTAACACTATATACCTGAGAGAGTATGTATATAGTTCTAACCTATAGCTCTGCTGCTGTCTTCTATCTAAATCATTGGATTCTATATTCTGCAGTTTAACATGCGCTCTCTTAAAAAGGTACATATACATCAGATCACATCAGTAACCAGTCTATTAGAGTGCAGGTGATTACCAGCTGGTTAGTTTAATACCTGTAGGTGAGGAAAATTGGAGTATCTCAAATTAAGAAAGAAATTTGCACGTAGCAAGATACAGGGTGAAACAAAAAGAGGAAAATCGCAGAATTCCTACAGTGCAGAAGGAGGCCATTCAGCCCATCGAGGCTGTACCGACCACAACCCCACCTCGGCCAATCCCCACACCCCCATATATTTACCCTAGCTACTCCCACCGACACGAAAGGGACAATTTAGCATGGCTAGTCCACCTAACCTGCACATCTTTGGATTGTGGGAGGAAACCCACGCAGGCATGGGGAGAGCATGCAGACTCTGCGCACACACAGTGGCACAAGCCGGGATTGAACCCGGGACCCTGGCGCTGTGAGGCAGCAGCGCTAACCACTGTGCCACCATGCTGTTCAAGGTTCCAGGGAAAGAGATGCCAGAAAAAGGCAGATAGGGGAACGGCAGAAGGTCTGGAGCGGACAAAGATTTGTGGAAAAGACTTGGACAAGGTGCCACACTGGAAATTACTAGAGAAGATTAGGAGCTTGGCATTAAAGATGCTTCCCTTGGTCGGGGAGTCTAGAACCAAGGGGCAAAATTTCAAAATAAGGGGAAGCAACTTAGGACTGAGAGCAGGAGAAACTTTTTTACATAGAGGATTGTGAGTCTTTGGAATAATCCACCCCAGAGGGCTGTGGAAGCTCACCTGAGTATGTTTAAGATAGAGATTGATAGTTTTCTGATTCGCAATAAGAGTGAAAGGGATAGTGGGTGTAAAAGGCATTGAAGTCTTTAATTAACCATGATCATATTGAATGGCGGAGCTGGTTGAATGGCCTACACTTGTTCCCATAACTAGGTCAAGAATGGTAGCCCTTGTTTTAACAGAATACGAAGTCAAGTGACTAAGGAGCAGTGCCCCGAAAGCTGGTGATGTTTACTACCAAATGAACTTGTTGGACTTTAACCTGGTGTTGTGAGATTTCTTACTGTGTTTACCTCAGTCCAACACCAGCATCTGCACATCAGCCTTGTTTTAAAACAAACTGGTTAAGACCGAAAACACACATCAGAAGTTAGGGGCATTTTCCACGCTTGCAGACGGCACCAAACTAAAAATTCTTGGGAAAGCTAAGAGATGTAGCAAAGGATTATCGATAATGAGTTAAAACATAGCATGGGGCGCATTTTCCTGGCTGAACACATGGCGAGCTGCTCAAAAGTCTACTGACTTTGGAAAATCTCACCACAGAATCCCTACAGTGCAGAAGGTGGCCATTTGGCCCATCGAGCCTGCAGTGACACCCAGGACCTATCCCCGTAACCCCACATATTTACCCTAATGATCCCTCCGGCACTAAGAGGCAATTTAGCATGGCCAATCCGTCTAACGTGCACCTCTTTACAGCTATGTCCCTTCCCACAATGGGAAGGGCTGTAAAATTCCACCCACGGGATTCAGTGGAAGCAAGTACAAAGTAATACATTTTGGTTCTTAAAAAAAAGAGCAGTTAACGGAAGTAAGCCCAATGCTGCGGAAGATTAAAGAGATTTGGGAAATACACTAAAGGCAGTGCCTCAGGCTGCACAGAGCTCTAATGGAATACTAAGTTTTAGTACACGCAGCACAGAATATGAGAAGCCAGAACCCGTGCGCTTTTTTCGAATAGGAGCGACGCAACCTTCACACTTTGAACAAGACGCCGCTACTGTCACTCCTGGGAGATCGGGAACTTTGCACAGGCGAATGTACCTTCCCCGTCCACGTGCTCCACCATCACACCGAGTGTAAATAGGCAAAACGGCCATCGAAAAAAAGATTTGAAAAATACATCCAGTGGGGTCAGAGCTCAACATTTAAGAATGGAGATACAGCTGAATATGTTAGCATTTGGCTGTCAGCCCAGCTGTACACATCACATTCAAAGGTGCTGCGGCCAATTATAGCATTTTTGATCCTATTAATCTCCAGGTCCTGACAATCTTCATCCCAAAATACTTAAGGGAGTGGCCCTGGGAATAGTAGAACCATTGTTGGTCATTTTCTGGAGTAGTTCCTACAGATTGGAGGGTAGCTAATGTAAGCCCGCTATTCAAAAAGGGAGGTTGAGAGAAAACAGGGAACTATAGACCAGCGAGCCTAATGTCGGTACTGGGGAAGTTGCTAGAGTCCATTATAAGGATTTCATAACTCGGCATTTGGAAAGCAGCGGGATAATCAGACAAAGTCAGCATGGCTTTACAGAAAGGAAATCACGCTGCACAGATCTATTGGAAAGCTTTGAGGAGTTAACTAGTAGAGTTGACTGAGGAGAGCCAGCGGATGTGGTTTATTTAGACTTTCAGAAGGCTTTTGACAAGATCTCACATAACGATGTAAAGTTAAAGCACGTGGGATTACAGGTAATGTCTCGAGAGGAGTAGAAAGCTGGTTAGCAGGTAGGAGGCAAAGAGTTGGCATAAATGGATCTTTTTCTGATTGGCAGTCAGTGACTAGTAGGGTTCCGAATGGAAATGCAGTATAAAACCATAGAACATTATAGCACAGAAACAGGCCTTCCGGCCCTTCTTGGCTGTGCTGAACCATTTTTCTACCTAGTTCCACTGACCTGCACCTGGACCATATCCCTCTCATCCATGTACTGTGCAAGATTTTCTTAAAAGCGAGCCTGTTTTCACCACTTCATCTGGCAGCTCATTCCACACTCCCACCACTCTCATTGTGAAGAAGCCCCCCCAATATTCCCTTTGAACTTTTCCCCCTTCACCCTTAACCCACGTCCTTCAGTTTTTTTCTCCCCTAGCCTCAGTGGAAAAAGCCTGCTTGCATTCACTCTATCTATACCCATCATAATTTTATACACCTCTATTCCCTGGTGCGTAGAAGAATGAGGGGAGATTTGATAAAGTCCTAATCTATTCAACCTTTCTCTGTAACTCAGTTTCTCAAGTCCCAGCAACATTCTTGTAAACCTTCTCTGCACTCTTTCAACCTTATTAACATCCTTCCTGTAATTAGGTGACAAAAACTACATACAATACTCTAAATTTGGCCTCTCCGATGTCTTATACAAGCTCACCATAACATTCCAACTCTTATACTCAATACTTTGATTTATAAAGGCCAATGTTCCAAAAACACTCTTTACGACCCTATCTACCTGTGATGCCACTTTTAGGGAATTATGTATCTGCATTCCCAGATCCCTCAGTTCAACTGCACTCTTCAGTGTTCTACCATTTACCTTGTATGTTTTACCTTGGTTTGTCTTTCCAAAGTGCAATACCTCACACATGACTGCATTAAACTCCATCTGCCATTGTTCAGTCCATTTTTCTAGCTGGTTCAAATCCCTCTGCGAGCTTTGAAAACCTTCCTCACTGTCCGCTACACCTCCAATCTTTGTATCATCAGCAAATTTGCTGATCCAATTTACCACATTATCATCCAGATCATTGATATAGATGACAAACAACAGTGGACCCAACTAGTCACAGGGATCAGGATATTGAATTCAATGAGCAGCCATGATCAAAATGAATGGCACAGCAGGCTCAAAGGGCTGAATGGCCTACTCCTGCTTCTAGTTTCTATGTTTCCAACAGAATCACAGAGTGTAGAAGAGGCCATTCGGCCCATTGAGTTGATATCAACAAGAAACAAACAGCTGACCTCCCATCTAATCCCATTTAGTGTCATGGAATCCATTTGGCTCATTGAGTCTGCAATGACTCTCTGATGGAGTATCTTACCCTGGCCCTCTGCCCCACCCTGTCTCCATAACCACACAAATTTACCATGGCTAATCTCGCTGACTACATATCATGTGACACTAAGGGATAATTTAGCACGGCCAATTCCCAAACCTGCACGTTTGGACTGCGGGAGGAAACTGGAGCACCCGGAGGAAACCCACATAGACACAGGAGAATGTGCAAACTCCACACAGACAATGACCCAAGCCGGAATTGAACCCTAGTGCTGTGAGGTAGCAATGCTAACCACTGTGCTACCCTTTACTGGCACTTGGCCCACAGCCCTCGATATTATGGCCTGCCAAGTGCTCATCCAGGTACTTTTCAAAAGGATGCAAAGCATCCTGCCCCCACCACTCTCCCAGGCAGTGTATTCCAGACTGTCATCACCCTTTGAGTAAAAAGGTTTTTCATCACATCCCCCATAAACCTGCCCCTCACCTTGCACCTATATCCCCTGGTAACTGACCCTTCAATTAAGGGAAACAGTTGCTCCCTATCCATTCTGTCCATGTCCCTCATAATGTACACAAAACGGCCAACTCCAATATGCTTCTGAACTTTCCACATTGCGTTAATAAACATTTATTGTTGTCCCATGTATTGGGAGACAGTGAAAAGTATTGCTGCTTGAGCACTATACAGACAAAGCATGCCATTCATAGAGTATATAGCAGAGAAGGCAAGCAGACGGTGCAGAATTTAGTGTTTACATAGCATTATAGAATCCTACAGTGCAGAAGGAAGCCATTCAGCCCATCAAGTCTGCACTGACCACAATCCCATCTAGGCCCTGCGCCCACAACCCTACGCACTTACTCTAGCTAGTCCCCCACACTAGCAGGCAATTTAGCATGATCAATCCACCTAACACACACATCTTTCGCACTGTGGCAGGAAACCGGAGGAAACCCACGCAGGCACGGGGAGAACATGCAAACTCCATACAGACAGTGATCCCAGCTGGGAATCAAACCCAGGTCCCTGGCGTTGTGAGGCAGCAGTGCTAACCGCTGTGCCAAATCAATTACAGCTAGGGTGTAAAGAAAGTTCAACTTAATATATGGTATAATATATACACGAACATGCATATATACAGTAAGTAGTCTCACACCACCAGGTTAAAGTTTATTCGGTAGCACGAGCTTTCGGAACGCTGCCCCTTCGTCAGGTATGCATATAGAAACAGAGAGTGCCTGCTGTTCTGTGAAGGGGCCTGCAGGAAATTTACCACTGATATCCCTAAATTAAATCAATTAAAAGAGACACCCAACAGTTTCATCAAAGTCAAAAAGCACAAGTGAGAGATTGTGTTTTCAATGCTGTTGCGGTCGATGTACCATTTAATGACGATCGATACTCATCGCTTGCAGGATTGAAGTTCACGTCACACTAGGCCGTAATCCCGCTCCAGAATTTTGGCTGAGAAAATAAGTCACGTCAACCAGAAGTGTCACGGCGAGGAATTTGAGAAACTCAACTTCATTTGCATTACTAAGGCTCGGTTGCCAGGAGACCCGAGCATCACGCAGGCAACTTCTTGCTGCACCACTTGCCCATGTTTCAGACCATTGTAACTCCAACCAGCCTTCCCCCGACCACCACACCCCCACTCCTCCCCTGATGCATCCAAGCTGCTCTGGTTAATCCAGGGAACAAAACATCCTCTTGTCTGCGGCAACGCAAAGAAAAAAAACGTAACAGGGACAAGCGGACCTTTATGGCCGTCTGTAGCTGGTGGAAGGTAGGTGCAGAGGCCCACGTTGCCCAGCACAAAAGTAGTTCGCTCAGAAACGCGGCAGCGGGAAATTAGCTGCGCTGCGTTGGAGAAGAACGACAGCCAAGATTCCCTCCCACTCCACCAGCGGTACCAGTCCAAGACTGCAGGGAGAGTCGAGGGACGAACGCTCGGAGCGAGGGCTGCCTACATTCCCCAGCAGTTTGAGGACACCAAGATGGCGCCCAAGGCCAACAGCAAGCACCAGACAGTGAAAACAGAAGCAACTTTTAAAAAACAAAACGTGTTTCGAAAAGCCTCAATAGGTCAACATCAAACAAAGCAACCAATCAGATAATCCCACGGCAGACAAACCGCGCAATGATCCTGAATTTAAAGGGGTAAATCGCAGCACGTTAAACCTCAGCAAATTAGAAGTGAATGGTGAAAAGGAGCAATGGTTGATTATTTATATAAAAGGAACAGAAAATACTGCTTAAACTCAACAAGTTTGGCAGCATCTGTGAAGATGGGGGGCGGGGGGGGGGGGGGGGTGGCCCAGCCAGTGATGCCCACATCCCACTCAAACAGCCATCTACCACCACATTTTGTGTCCTATCACTCAGCCAGTTTTGGATCCATCTTTGATTTATTATTGCCACATGTATTAATATACAGTGAAAAGTACTGTTTCTTGCACACTATACAGACAAAACACACCATTCATACAGAAGGAAGCGAGAGAGTGCAGAATGTCGTGTTACAGTCATAGCTAGGGTGCAGCGAAAGATCAACTTTGTCCGAGGTGGATCCATTCAAAAGTTTGACAGCAGCGGGGAAAAGCGGTTCTCGAGTCGGTTGGTACGTGACCTCAGACTTTCCAACAGAAGAAAGACTGGGAGAGAGTATATATGGGGTGCGTGGGGTCACACTCGCTGCTTTTCCAAGGGAGTGGGAAAGTAGCCAGCATAATTAAAGGACCCCATGCACCCCTTACATACTCTCTGTTGGTTCCTTAATTATGCTCACCAAGTTTGCCTCAATTCCAAGTGCTTCAGAACCATGTAGGACCTTGTCAAAGGTCTTGCTAAAACCTACATAAACTACATCGACTGCACCTCCCTCCTCCACACACACACAAACACACACACACACACACACACACACACACACACACACACACACACACACACACACACACACACACACACACACACAATCACTTTTTCGAAAAATTCTAACAAGTTTCTTTGGCAGGCCTCCCTCTGACTACCCCTGATACACCCACGCAGAGATTAACTCACTGCGTCAGACCTTTCCCCAATAATTTCCCAATCCACTGACGCGAGTGTTTTGAGATGACCAGCGGGTTGTGAAAAACACAACTTAAATATAAGGCTTTATTTTGAAAACTGAGAAAGGAAATGAACCCCAGAGAGACTGACACATCTATAAGCTCGTTTGGCAATGGGATGGTGTTAACCGTTGTACCGCCACTGATACTCTTCCTCAGTCACATTACTGGAAGAACACCAGGGCACAAACAAGGCACAAATTAACCTGCATTTTGAACCCTAAGATCTGCCACTAAAGCACTATTTCTTATCGCTGTAAGAAAAAAATGTAACTTCACCCAGGATCCCTCAGTTATGGTTATGTGGAACTCTGTTGGTAGCTATGGACGTAATTAGTGGGCATAGGACGGGGGCAGCACAGGGACCTGGGTTCGATTCCCAGCTCGGGTGACTGTCCGTGTGGAGTTTGCACCTCCCCCCCCACCCCTCCCCGGTGTCTGCCGTGTTCCCAGAATCCTGCTCAATAGCCGGGAGCTAAAGTTGGCTTCACGTTCGCGGTCAGCAATTAGTAGGGCTAGATGGCCTACTCCTGCTCCTATTTCTTATGCTCTTATGTTCTTACTCTACAAACTCGCCGGTAAATATTGGAAAATCACAGCTAATTCCACATGACTGACACAGCAAAGTCCCCAGCGTTAAAATGCTGGCTGGACAACTACACCTCAGGTCCTGCCCCTGATGTTAATAAACTTGTTATATCTGGAATAATTGAACAGAGCATATAATAATTGCTGAACCAATTAGATTCCCAATGACTGGCTTATCTTTTGCGGGTAGAAGTTGATTATATTCTTCCAGCTGGGATAATAATTTATCTCCCAGAATACCTAATTAGAGAACAATCCGCTCGCGACAGTGATCTGATTTCATTACACGAGCTGCAAAGACTCAACATTTCCACCTTTCAGTCTCCTTTACGCAGCACAACTTGTTTCTGTCCCATTTATAATGATAGTGATTAAGCAGTGAAAAAGCCAAGCTAACAGTAACTCACTTGAGTAACTCCCCTCCTCATTATTTGCAGGCTTGGCCGTACTTTCATTACTTTGGCCTTTAGAGATAGTTCTGTTCTCCTAACCTGAGCACACCTTCCTGCAGTGTCTCGGTAGGAGAAGTGCCTGGCCCTCATTTAACAGTTGACCTGGTGCTGAGTCCAAAGTTGCGACACGGCGATACGCGGGCTGGTCCAGTCTGAGATAGAGACTGGAAGGGGTGAAGACAACAATCATAGAATCCCTGCAGTGCAGGAGGCCATTCAGTCCATCGAGCCTAAGGACACGCACCAACTGACTCAAGAACAGCTTCTTCCATGCTGCCATCTGACTTTTGAATGGACCTATCTCACATTAAGTAGATCTTTCTCTACACCCTAGCTATGACTGTAAAACACTGCATTCTGCACTCTCTCCTTTCTTTCTCTACGCACAGTATGCTTTGTCTGTATCGCGTGCAAGAAACAATACTTTTCACTGTATCGCAATACATATAACAATAATAAATCAAATCAGTCCCATCCAGGTTCTATTCCCATGACCCTATGCATTTACCTTGCTACTCCTCCGACATGAAGGGGCAATTTAGAATGCCCAATCCATCTAACCTATGCATTTTTACACAGTGGGAGGAAACCGGAGCACCCGGAAGAAACCCATGGAGACACGAGTAGAACATGCAAACTCCACACAGTCAGTGACCAAAGCAGGAATCGAAGCCAGGTCCCTGGCTCTGTGAGGCAGCAGTGCTAACCACTGTGCCACTGTTTCTGAGTTCAAGGGTGCGGTACGCTGATACGGGGGCTAATTCAGTCCGAGGCAGAGACTGGAAGGTGTAATAAAAGACAATCACAGAATCACTAAGTGCAGAAGGAGACCATTCAGCCCATCAGGTCTGCACATATTCTTCGAAAGAGCATCCTACCAAAGCCCTATCCCCGTAAGCCCAGGTATTTACCCAACTAACCCCCATTGGGAATTAAGGGACAATTTAGCATGGCCAATCCACCTAACCCGCACATCTTTCGGACTGTGGGAGGAAACTCATGTAGACATGGGGAGAACATGCAAACTCCACACAGACAGTGACTCAAGGCCAGAATTGAATCTGGATCCCTGGCAGATAACGGTATGAACCACTATGGAGAATGGGAAGGATTCTCCAGACGTTCTCGCAGGTGAGATTCTCCAGTCCCGCTATAGTGAACGGTGATTCAGCTGAGCGCCCAAATTCCCCACCCTCTCTGCCCACAGCAGCAAAGCATGAACGGCCAGAGAATTCCAGCCAATAACTTTGGTCTTGCCAATGTTTAACTTGGGGAAATTTCAATTTGTTGGTGACAGGGTGTTGGACAAAGCACTCTGGGACTCAAGAACATCTTCTTCCCTGCTGCCATCAGACTTTTGAATGGACTTACCTCGCATTAAGTTGATCTTTCTCTACACCCTGACAATGACTGTAACACTACATTCTGCACTCTCTCTCCTTTCCTTCTCTATGAACGGTATGCTTTGTCTGTATCGCGCACAAGAAACAATACTTTTCATTATATACTAATATATGTGACCCAATAAATCAAATCAAAAAAGACAACAAAGGGATAATGGAGAAGTTGAAAGAGTTGGTGGACAGTTAGACCCAATTGTCATTAAAGTACATTCTAAAACTTGTTCCAGGTCTTTGACTGATGCTGGCAGGGATCAGCATAGATGGAAGATAGCCAGAGGAGCGAGAAGCCAAGGATACATCCTTATCCTAACCTTCTGTGTCTTGGCACATCTGTGTATTATGCAAAAAAAAATTGAGATACATTTCCTAATATCTGTTTTCCTCCCTTGCTGGGAACTTTATTTTTAACTTCTCGCTATCCTCTCATCTGTGTTTACTTAACCTCTCCTTG
This sequence comes from Carcharhinus amblyrhynchos, assembly GCF_965287045.1. Lineage (NCBI taxonomy): Eukaryota > Metazoa > Chordata > Chondrichthyes > Carcharhiniformes > Carcharhinidae > Carcharhinus > Carcharhinus amblyrhynchos. Next base: position 73,373,627 of record NC_137337.1, on the reverse strand, counting down.
TCTCTCTCTCTCTCTCCCACTTTATTTTAACCTCCCCTGTCTCTGTCCCATTATTTTAACCTCTCCGTCTTTCTCCCACATTATTTTAACCTCTCCCTGTGTCTCTCCCCCATTATTTTAATTTTTCCCTCTCTCACTTCTCCCGGGATTTTTGTGCCCTTTGAGTTTTCACTTTTTGCGTGGGCGCGTGGGACCTGTGTCTTCAACTCCAAGTCCCGTTGGTCAACGTGTTTGGGCCTGATCAAAGTTAAAAATCTAAACGGCACGTTTTTGTTTAAAAACAAGGTTTTTTAAATTAGAGTTTATTTATTAGTGTCACAAGTAGGCTTACACTGATACTGCAATGAAGTTACTGTAAAAATCCCCTAGTCGCCACACTCTGGCACCTGTTCGGGTACACTGAGGGATAATTTAGCATGGCCAATTCAGTACTGCGGGAGGAAACCCACGCAGGCACGGGGAGGATGTGCAAACTCCACACAGACAGTGACCCAAGCCGGGAATTGAACCCGGGTCCCTGGCACTGACAGCCGGCAGTGCTAACCACTGTGCCCTTTCCCAGCTGGCGCATGCGCGGGAGGCCCGAGATACCGGCCTCAGGTCCTGGAGATACCAACCACAGTGCTGAAGATGAAGGTTAGTCTTAGCTTGGAATCAGTCTGTAACTCATTCCTCTTTCATGAGGTACCAGGCTCTTAGAAGCCATCAGCAACCTTGGACTTCCATTGAATCGCTGAGCGATTATGTCTGGCAACATACAGACATGGTCTGCTGTTGCCTTTTGAGGTGTGGCTGACCAGGACCATTCATTCATCAACGGGATGTGGGCCTCGCTGGGCGGGCCAGCATTTATTGCCCATCCCTAATGGGGCATTGAAGAGTCAACCACATTGTTGTGGCTCTGGAGTCACAGGTGGGCCAGACCGAGTAAGGACGGCAGAATTCCTTCCCTAAAGGATATTCGTGAACCGGATGGGTTTTTGCCATTACCATTGGATTTAAATTTCACCAGCTGCTGAGGTGGGATTTGAACTTGTGTCCTTAGCCTGGGTTTCTATCCTAGACAGTAACATTAGTAAAGCGGATGGGTTTTCTGACAATTGACAATGGTTACATGGTCATTATTAGACTTTTTTAATTCCACCTTTCAAATTTCACCATCTCCTGAGATTCGAACCCTCCCGAGCATTATCCTGGGTCTCTGAGTGATTAGCTCAGCAATAATACCACTACAGAGCCACCTTCCACTTTTTTAGTGCCTGCTAAGTTTATTGAAGAGATGTTACAGGCTGCTTTACCTCAATAAGATACTTACTTCCTAAGGACATGATAGCATCCGTATTCTCCTTCCTAAAAGTGTCCCCACGGCACACTTATCTATAATGTTCACTTAAGTTTAACACACTTGCAGAGTGGGTGTTTATGTTCTCCATGACATTGTCTCAGCCCTTTGCCATATTAACTACACTCTCAAATTCATTGGCTAAAAGCAAATTACTGCAGATGCTGGAATCTGAAACTAAGAGAGAAAATGCTGGAAAATCTCAGCAGGTCTGGCAGCATCTATGACGAAAAAAAATCTGATGTTTCGAGTCCAGGTGACCCTTTGTCAAAGCTAAAGGGCATAGAAAGTGGGAGATATTTATATTGCAGGGGGAGGGAATGAGTCATAGCCAGAAAAACAAGGGGAAAGGCTGCTAATGGCAGTCCACAGACAGAATAGAGGGTGTGAATGGCCAACTGGCACAGAAGCTGTAAACAGATACTGGGGGTGGGGGTGGAATGGGACAGAGGTGCAATGTAGAAAAGGGGAAGTGGGGGGAGAAAAGGTAAGGGAAAGGGGGATGAAGTAGGGAGTAAGTGTTGGGGGGGAAGAAAAAAAGAAAGACAGACAAAGAAATAAAAGGTAAAGAACAGTAAAAAAAACTAAATAAAATAGGATAAAAACCAAAGGGGGCGCGGTGGGGTAGAGCAAATGATCTGAAGCTGTTGAACCCAATACTAAGAACGGAAGGCTGTGAAGCTTCAAGCCGGAAGATGAGGTGTTGTTCAATTCATTGATGACTGCGTGGTGAGATCAGGGAGTTCTCTCTCACAATGGTTTCCATCCGCAATGTGTTGTAACATCCAGCATCAGTCAAAACGCACAATATGGCAGATGCCAGGAATCTAAAATTCAAAACAGAAAATGCTGGCCAGACCTGCTGAGCATTTCCAGCACTTTCTGTTCTAATTTAGCAATACCTGGCTGTTCCTTTCCATTCAGAGAAAACAACTTCTTTGATCATCATCATCAGACATTACACCGAGCTTCGCTGATTACAGACACCAATCTCGCAAACTGAAATAAGATGTTGAAAGAACTGTGCGCTTACTGTGGAATTCTAATAAACTCTGCATTTTCAGGCCAGCAATTTATTTCATATCTCTTGCAAAACATCTGGGTTCAATTTACAATTCCTCTTTAAAACAAACATTGTAAAATTCAGAGGATGAGAACGTAACAAGGCAGGATCAGTGGGTTTGCAGATGACAGTAAAATAGCAGGTCTGGCAGACAGAGAGGAAGGTTACCCAAAATTGCAGCAGGATCTTGATCAAGCTGGGGAAGTGGGCCGAGAAATGGACAATGGAGTTCAATATGGATAAGTGGTGAGGTGTTGTATTTTGGAAAGTCAGATCAAGAGAAGACTTTCACGGTGAATGGTAGGGCTTTACGGAGTATCATGGAGTAGAGGGACCTTGGAATTCAGGTGCACGGTTCTCTAAAGATGGAGTCACAGGTAGATAGGGCAATGAAGGCAGCTTTTGGCACGAGTCTGAGTATACAAGTTGGGAAGTTATGTTGCAGTTTTACAGGATATTGGTGAGGCCACACTTGGAGTACTGTGTTCAGTCTTGGTCACAGGAAAGATGTTATTAAGCTGAAGAGAGTGCAGAACAGATTTATAGGGATGTTGCCAGGACTCAAGGGACTGAGATACAGGGAAATATTAGACAGGTTAGGACATTTTTCTTTGGAGCGAAGAGGATTGAGGGATGATCTTGTAGAGGTATAGAAGATCATAAGAAGCATGAATAGGGTGAATGCACTCAACCTTTTTCCCAGGGTTGGAGAATCGAGAACTAGGGCATAGGTTTACGTCAAGAGGGGAAAGAATTAATGGGAATCTGAGGAGCAACATATATTTTTAAACAGAGGGCGGCACATATGTGGAATAAGCTGCCGGAGAAAGTGATTGACATGATGTGGAGATGCTGGCGTTGGACTGGGGTAGGCACAGTAAGAAGTCTCGTAATAACAGGTTAAAGTCCAACAGGTTTATCTGGTAGCATGAGCTTTCGGAGCGTTGCTGCTCCTTCCTTGGAGGAGAAGGATTACTCCGAAAGTTTGTGCTACCAAATTAATCTGTTGGACTTTAACCTGGTGTTGTGGAAGTATTTGAGGAAAAGACTTTGACAACATTTAAAAGGCATTTGGACAGATACATGGATAGGAAAGGTTTAGAGGGATATGGGCCAAATGCACGCAAATGGGGTTGGCTTGGATGGGCATTTTGGTTGGCATGGACAGTTTGGCCAAAAGCCAAAGGATTCTATGATTCTATGAGTCAAAAGTACTCTTGGTTCTAAACCCGAGGGGTCAATATCGGCAGGCGTCTTGGACAAGAGTAGGGGATTGCGACTGTGTGGTTCTTGCAAAGAACTAGCACGAGTTCAAAAGGGCCAAATGGCCTTATTGTGGCATTTCAGGTCTCAGGTCGTAAGTCTGTAAGCCATTCCTGGCCATCACCACAACTCAAACCTGCTCTCACCAAATATCCCTACGTCCCAGTTGCGGTTAGCAAACTATCAGGACCAAAACGCCTGGCTTATCTTTCACTTCCTTCACTCACAGACATCCTAATTGCTGACAACAACTATCGTAACACAGCCGGAGAACCGAGTCTTCTGTTTCAGAGTAGACGACTTTGACACAATCTCCCAAACCAACAACCTTGACCACCGAGTAGGCCCAGGATAGCAGGTCTGAGGGAAAACTACCACCGAACAACTCACACAATAAGACATTTCCGCAGATCGTAATCTCACAACTCCCTTGCCAATAGCACTTCTGGATGTGCTGTCAGAATACAAACTGTACTATTTAGACTCAAAATTCTACAGTGCAGAAGGAGGCCATTCAGCCCATCGAGTCTGCGCCAATCACAATCCCACCCAAACCCTAACCCCATACATTTACCCTCATAATCCCCCTGACACCAAGGGGCAATTTAGCACGGCAAATCCACCTAATCCACACATCTTTGGACTGTGGGGGGAAACCGGAGTACCCGGAGGAAACCCACACAGGCACGGGGAGAACATGCAAACTCCACACAGACAGGGACCCAAGCCAGGAATCGAACCCAGGACCCTGGAGCTGTGAGGCAGCAGTGCTGACCACTGTGCCACCCCTAACCACTTCAAGGTAACTCACCAACTTTTCCCTCCACCCCCCAGGACAATTTGAGATGCCACCAAGCTCACCATGAAGACCTACATCCCATAACAAATACAAATAATTTAGCATTACAGACGAGGGGTGAAAACAGTTTTCGATCACTGGGCCACCTGTAGACTTAGATCAGTAGCGGTTAAGTGCAAGTTTGTTCACAATAGGTTTAAGAAACACTTGTGCTGTTTCAAGTACAACGTGATGTACAAATAAGCAGAATTCGCGAAGGTACTTTGTGTTATTTCAGCACCTAATGCACAGTGCCACAGAAACACTTCCAGCCCCAAACCTACCTCAATGTTCAAGATTATGAGGGGCACGGACAGGGTGGGTAGGGGGGCAACTGTTCCCCTTTGTTGAAGGGTCAGTCGCGAGGGGACAAGTTAAAAGTGAGGGATGGGAGGTTTGGAGGAGATTTGAGGAAATTTTTTTTTTACCCAGAGCGTAGTGACGGTCTGGAATGCACTGCCTGGAAGGGTGGTGGAGGCAGCAAGATGCCTCACATCCTTTGAAAAGTACCTGGGTGAGCACTTGGCACAGCATAACATTCTGACGGGCCAAGTGCTGGCGAGTGGGATTAGGTGGACAGGTCAAGGCATTTCATGGGTTGATGCAGACTTGATGGGCCTCTCCTGCATTATAGTATTCTGTGATTAATATGCATTGAGATCGCAACTAATCTGCAGCTTAAATCCATTTACCCAACTTGGTTCTGTAACCCACAATACTTTCACCTAACAAAGGGGGAATATGGGACAGCAGGACGGCACAGCGGTTAGCACTGCTGCCTCACAGCGCTAGGGACCCGACTCCCAGCTTGGGTCGCCGACTCTGTGGAGTTTGCACATTCTCCTCGTGTCTGTGTGGGTTTCCTTCGGATGCTCCAGTTTCCTCCCACACTCCAAAGATGTGTGGGTTAGATTGATTGGTCAGACTAAATTGTCAGAGGATCAGCAGGGTAAATATATAGGATTATGAAGATAGGGTGCGGGTGGGGTTGTGGTCAGTACAGGCTCGATGGACTGAATGGCCTCCTCCTGCACTGTAGGGATTCTATGGATTCTAATATATTTGCATTTCCGGTTCCACAAACAGTCCATCTTAGCCAAACAAGTGAAGGAGTTTCTCCGTAATGAGAGACAACTCTCAGCTCTTCTCCATGTCCTGTTTAGCCAACGTGACATTGGCTGTTGAACAGCATGTGTGCAGGAGAGTGAGGGGGCGTAAGAGTGTGAAAGCGATTTGCAAGGACTGTGTTTAAGTCTACGTTGACAAAAGCTTTCTCCAAGTGGTGTCTACAGCAGAAACAGCCACAAAGGGGATGGAAAGCATTCGATCAAACTGCGCTGTTAACTGATTGACATTCAGATGGTCACTTCACACACACACACAATCGCAGTAACCAGTTTTTTTTTTTACACAAAGAAGAGATTTATCCGCTGTTGCTTCATTTGCGGGAAGTGGCAGGTATGAAGAGAATCATAGAATCTGCAGTGCAGGAGGCCATTCAGCCCATCGAGTCTGCACCGACCACGATCCCACCCAGGCTCCATGCCCATAACCCCATGTATGTACAGTCCTAATCCCCCTGACACTAAGGGGCAATTTAGCATGGCCAATCAACCTAACCCGCACATTGTTGGACTGGAGGAGGAAACCGCAGCAGCCAGAGAAAACCCACGCAGACACGGGGAGAATGTGTAACCTCCACACAGGCAGTAACCCGAGGCCGGAATTGAACCGGGTCCCTGGTGTTGTGGGGCAGCGGTGCTAACCACTGCATCACCTCGATTGGACTGGATTGGTGCGAATACTGTCTTATTAACCTTTTAACAATGGCAGCACTGACTGTGTCCCCGTTGTTAAAACTGCAAAATCTGGGTCAATATTACAACTGGAAGCTAATTACTGCCTCCTCCCTGGATATCCTCAGATAGTGTGTGACACGGTGGTTAGCACTGATGCCTCACAGTAGATCTCTGCATATCCTCAGAAACACACGCAATTAGTTCCAACTCAAGCATCCAAGCTCAGCCCAGGAAGAATTCTAAAGGAGATGTGCTTAAGAACCCAGTGCATTATCCTGCTAGCAAGTGATATGGGCGGCATGGTGGCACAGTGGTTAGCACTGCTGCCTCACAGCTCCAGGGACCTGGGTTCAATCCCAGGCTTGGATCACTGACTATGCAGTGTGCATGTTCTCCCCATGTCTGCGTGGGTTTCCTCTGGATGCTCCGGTTTCCTCTCAAAGTCCAAAGATATGCGTATTAGGTTGATTAGCCATGCTAAGTTGCCTGCAATGGGTGCATTCGAGGAATTAGAGGGGTAAATATGTGGGGATAAGGCCTGGGGTGGGATTGTGATCGGTGCAGTCTCAATGGGCCAAATGGCCTCCTTCTGCACAGTAGGGTTTCTATGATAGAAGCATTTTACCTTTCACAGGGTTGTCACGTTCCTCTGGAAGTCAAACAGTATTTGATGCTGCAATATTGTTTGATATCCGGCAGTAATCTATTCAATATCCAGCAGCAAAAATAACATAACTGCTTCAAGGGGGTTAGCTGTGTGCATGAAGCAAAAAGAAAAATCACAGCAAGTACAAGCTTTATCACATCACCATAGAGAGCAGTGATGCTGGGCCATTTTGATCGGAATGACAGCAAAATGGACGATTGTATAAATGGTAAAAAATTGCAGCATGCTGCTGTGCAGAGGGACCTGGGTGTCCTTGTGCATGAATCTCAAGGAGTTGGTTTGCAGGTGTAACAGATAACTAAGGAGGCAAATGGAATTCTGTCCTTCATTGCTAGAGGGATGGAGTTTAAAAACAGCGAGGTTATGTTGCAGCTGTATAAGGTGCTAGCGAGGCCACACCTGGAGTACTGTGTACAGTTTTGGTCTCCTAACTTGAGAAAGGATATACTGGCACTGGAGAGGGTGCAGAGAAGATTCACTAGGTTGATTCCGGAGTTGAGAGGGTTGGCTTATGTGGACAGACTGAGCAGACTAGGGCTATACTCACTGGAATTTAGAAGAATGAGGGGAGATTTTATAGAAACATATAAGATTATGACGGGAATAGATAAGATAGAAGCAGGGAAGTTGTTTCCACTGGCGGGTGAAACTAGAACTAGGAGGCATGGCCTCAAAATAAGGGAGAGCAGATTTAGGACTGAGTTGAGGAGGAACTTCTTCACACAAAGGGTTGTGAACAATTCCCTGCCCAGTGAAGCAGTTGAGGCTCCCTCATTGAATATTTTTAAGACAAGGATAGATACATTTTTGAACAGTAAAGGAATTAAGAGTTATGGTGAGTGGACAGGTAAATGGAGCTGAGTCCACAATAAGATCAGCCATGATCTTATTGAATGGCGGAGCAGGCTCGAGGGGCCAGATGGCCGACTCCTGCTCCTAGTTCTTATGTCCTTATAAACTGAATTCTTTGCTCCCTCTCATTTTGGGCCCACTGACTCAATGGCCTTCACCTTCTGCCCATTAACCAGGTCAATTAACCCTTCCGTTCCTCCATATCTTCACTACCCAAATGGGAAACTGCCTTGATCCTCGAGATATTTATCCATTTACTTTAGCAACACTGCATCCAAACAGGAATTGGAACTTGCGGTGAAGTACGGTTGCGACTAATCCAAATAGCGCACGATGCTACCAACTGAGTCCATTGCAAGAATCGAGCCAAATGCTTCAAGGCAAGAATTCAAAATCACACGAAATCTATGTTTGTGGTCAGAACTATTTTAATTGGACCTGTGGGGGAAAAGGCCCATGTCACCTGACACTGACAGGATCACGAGTGCAACAATAAAACACCTGGCCCAGTTGAGAAAGGCACCGAATATAAAGAGGGAAGTTCCAACAAAATCACAACGAATCTCAACAGCCAAATCACAGTGACATTACCATTTGATTCACACAGTGCTTACAGGGTGCAAAAGGCTTGGATAGGTGAACACGCTGTCTTATTTAACCTTTTAAACAATGGCAATCACTGACAGTGCCCCCATTATTAAAACTACAAAATCTGGGTCAATATTACAACTGGAATCTATCAACTGCCTCTTCCCTGCCCTTGTCTGGATATCCTCAGATAGTGGGGCAGCAGGGCAACGCAGTGGTTAGCACTGCTGCCTCACAGCACCAGGGACCCGGGTTCGATTCTGACCTCAGGTCACTATCTGTGTGGAGTCTGAATATTATCCTCGTGTCTACGTAGGTTTCTTCTGGATGCTCTGGTTTCCTCCCACAGGGCAAAGATGGCATAGCGGTGTTGCTACTGCATTAGCAATCCAGGGACCCAACATAATGCATTGGGGACCGAGGTTCAAATCCCACCACAGCAGATGGAGAAATCTGGAATTAAGAATCTACTGATGACCATGAAACTATTGTCACTTGTCGTAAAATCCTATTTGGTTAACTCATGTCACTTTAGAGAAGGGAATCTGTCATCCTCACTTGCTCTGGTCTACATATGACTCCAGCAATGTGGCTGACTCTTGCAAATGCTGGCATCTGAAACCAAACGAGAAAATGCCGGAAAATCAGCTCTTTTCTCTCCTCACAGATGCTGCCAGACCCGCTGAGATTTTCCAGCACTTTCTCTCTTGTGGTTAACTGCCCCTCAGATCTGGTCTAGCAGGCCACCCAGTTCAAGGGCAATTAGGGATAGGAAGTGAATGTTGGCCCAACCAGCGACACTCCCATCCCCTGACAGAATTAAAAAAAACCTCAATCACACAAGTTGCCCACACCCCCTGTAGTGGGCGTCACGCTGAAGTCCGTCTCTAATTACCGTGAGACTCTGCACAAACCCCCTCGACAAGTTGGCAAGATTTCAAGAACTGGTTCACGGCACAATTCTGAAATTCAACACCACTGAGGCAGCTGACACAAAAGTGCTCAATTTAAAAACAAAATTAATGATGCTTCTGGTTTACTAAATAAACAGCAAAGTCAGCTTTCAAACACTTATCTAAAAGCTTTGATGAGTCAGCGTGCAGCTTTATATTTGATAAACTGCCCTGCACTGGAACAGCACAGTTTTACTGAACATCATCGAATGACAATATAATTAAATACATAGACACAGTCTACTGGGTCATAAGATTGCTATCAGACTGTAACTGACTACATTGCATGATCATTGAAAAAAAAACCCTGTATCTTGCAGTACAAGCAAAATGAGAACTATAGAATCCCTGAAGTGCAAAAAGAGGCCATTTGGCCCATTGAGCCTGCACCAACCACATTCCCACCCAGGCCCTATCCCTGCAACCCCACGTACTTACTCTGCTAATCCCCCAACAATTAAGGGGAAATTTAGCATGGTCAAATCAACCTAATCTGCAAAGTGGTTACACTAGGTGTCATGACTTGAATGAGGTTGGATTCTTGGAGTCCCTGATTGGATGGAATTATGGCCTCCATCTGGGAGCTCATACTCCAACATTTTCAGCTTTTACAGATGCACCATAGAAAGCATTCTTTCTGGTTGTATCACAGCTTGGTATGGGCTCCTGCTCTACCCAGGACTGCAAGAAACTACAAAAGGTCGTGAATGTAGCCCAATCCATCATGTGAACCAGCCTCCCATCCACTGACTCTGTCTACACTTCCCGCTGCCTCGGCAAAGCAGCCAGCATAACCAAGGACCTCACGCACCCTGGACATTCTCTCTTCCACCTTCTTCCATCGGGAAAAAGATACAAGAATCTGAGGTCATGTACCAACTGATTCAAGAACAGCTTCTTCCCTGCTGTCGTCAGACTTTCGAATGGCCATACCTTGCATTAAGTTGATCTTTCTCTACACCCTAGCTGTGACTGTAACATTGCATTCTGCACCCTCTCATTTCCTTCTCTATGAACGGTATGCTTTGTCTGTATAGCAATACTTTTCACTGTATACTAATACATGTGACAGTAATAAATCAAATGCCAACCTCTTGGGCCTCACTGAAGTCAATACGGCGGGTCTGGAAAATCCCAGCCCAACAAACATTAGTCCAAGTCCCTAGTCACTAGTCCAGTAATGTAACCAATAAACTGAAAAACTCGGTGTCAGGGAAGGCATTTGCCCAGGGTATAAGATCAACAAATTTCACTGCAAACCATAAATACCATCATTCCACTGATAAACCAACAGTGACACTGGAGGTTGGAGATGTCTTAATAAGGTTCAGGCTGCATTACACCTGTCAGCAGGAGGACTTTAAGGTATATTTTTTGTTTGTGTTACGGTGTAAAAGTCAAACACTTGTCATCTGTACAATTTGGATCGGGCAAGTCCAATGTCACCATCTAATGATAATGAATAATTTGTTCCACTATTTAACACTTCCACCAAACAAGCAAGTTAGAGGACGTGGATAGGTTCGGTCCCCACACTCAGCTTGTTAGATGTTTTATCCTTCACCCCCTGAAAGAATAATCCTATCTAATTAAGAAATAAATTTCTGCTGTATAATTATGCCAAAATTACAGTCATTTGCAGGTCTCCAACGTGGAATAACTGAAGCGCCATTAATCAAACAGAGTAACACCTTGGAACTCCGATATTTATCAAATACTTTTCAGTAACAAGAACTACAAACAATATAAACCTCACAGGAAAGGGACTTCATGATAATGAGGCCAGTATGACTGCAAAGTGAGCTGTGGGTCTTGGGAGTCACTTTTTACAATGATTAAACGAATAATGTTCATTCCATGTAGGGAAATCTAGGGGCCATGTATGAAAACGTTAGAGGGAAGTGTCTCCTTCAGTTTATTTGCTGGCAGGTAGTATAGAGTCAGCCTGTAGATGGATGATTCAATCCCCCACCAGAAAGGTTTCACAGCTCGCTAACTCAAGGGAGGGACTTTCACAACACCAGGTTAAAGTCCAACAGGTTTATTTGGAATCGCGAGCTTTCGGAGCCCAGCCCCTTCCTTCCGCGGGTGAGTCACTCACTCACCTGAGGAAGGAGCAGCACTCTGAAAGCTCATGATTCCAAATAAACCTGTTGAACTTTAACCTGGTGTTGTGAGACTTCTTTCTGTGCCCACCCCAGTCCAACACCAGCATCCCCACATCAAGGGGAGGAATGAGAGACTGAGGCCGGAATTCATACCGCGCCGCCGAGGATTTGACGCTCAGCCAAAAATTCATTCGCTGCAGCGGGACTGGAGAATTCCAGCCGCGGATGAAGTCGGAGAATCCGGCCCCAAGTCTATCTACTTCATCTCATTGGTCAAGTTTGGTTTGATGGCCAGTCACTGCTTCTTACCACCTTCATCCCAAACTAGGCCACCCTCACCTGGGATTCTCCAATCCCGCTGCAGAGAATGAAGTTTTGGCTGAGCGCCAAATTCTTGTGATGGGGTCAAACAAGATCGGGGTACCCTGGCCCTAGTCTCCCTCGGTCACTGCAAAAGTCTCTCCCACTTCATCTTGCGAGCGCTACGGAGGAGTCTGTATGAAATGACCTGGGTGCAGTCTTTTTAATGTCAGCACACAAGAGGAAAATACCAACGCGAGGATAGTGTGGTGATGTTTTTAGGCCAATAAACTGCACTGTAGGACAACGTCCCCAAACTTCCTCCACTTTTCTCACTACCCTGAAAGCCTCCTCAAAATGTCCCTCTTCAATCATGCCTTTGGACAGCTCTCCTCTCCACTCACGTTTAAGAATAAGGCGCCACATAAATCCAGGTGCCAGGTATTGTTGAAGTGCTGAGGGTTTACATGGCAATTATTTCTTATCATACCAAGGATACCAGTAGCTATGGAGCCATTGAGGTTTATAGCAGAACAAAGCTGTTCAGTAATAAAAGCAGAAAGTGCAGGACTCAGCCGGTCTGGCAGTGTCTGTAGAGAAGGAAACTGGGTTAACATTTCATAGAATCCCTACAGTGCAGACTAGGCCATTCAGCCAATCGAGTCTGCACCGACTCACCGACAAGAGGATCTTACCCAGACCCTTTTCCTCCCCCCCACCTTATTCCTGTAACCCCACACATTTACCACGGTTAATTCCACTTAACCGACACATCTTGGGTCACTCAGGGGCAATTTTGGCATTGACAATCCACTTAACCTACACATCCTTGGACTATGGGAGGAAACAGAGACGGGGAGAACATGCAAACCTCACGCAGACAGACACCCAAGGCCAGAATCGAACCCCGGTCCCTGGAGCTGGGAGGCAGCAGTGTTAACCATTGTGCCACCGTGCCGCCCATTTTGAGACTCTTCCATTTTGATCCCTTGTGGCTTCGCTATCTCTTCGCTAGAGGAATCCAAAAATGACGTCTGTTACCCTGCTCTCGCCTCCTGTCAGTTTACTCTTGAGCAATCACCTCTGTCTCAAACATGGCTAGTGGCAAAGCATTTCACAATATTACCAAACATGCAAAACAAAATTGTCCTGCGCTCTGTCCTAAATGCATTTCTCCAATTCTAATTGGAAACTGACATGTCAAAGGACATGCTATAATCTTATTGCGAAATTAAGTGATGGAAGCGTTTCATGCACGGGTCCAAAGGGCTCTATCATTTTACTCCCTCCTGCCTTCCATCCCACCTTAAGTTTTAGTCCTGTTCCTCCCGCCTCATTGCTCCACATCTGTTACATCTCAAACTTTTCCCAGCTTTGACAAAGGGTTATCTGGACCCAAAACGTAGGGTTGGATTCCCCGACCATGCCCACAGCTGGGATTCTCCGTTCCCGCTGTCAATGGCGGCGGGGGACGAACGGCTGGAGAATTCCAGTCGTGAACTCTGTTCATCTCTCCACAGATGCTGCCAGACCAGCTGAGTATTTCTGGCATTTTCGCCTCCAGGCTTCCAGCATTTTACTCTTACTCTTGGGGAGTCGTTGGCCTAGTGGTATTATCACGAGACTATTAATCCAGGAACTCAGCTCACATTCTGGGGACCCAGGTTTGAATCCTGCCGGGACAGATGGTAGAATTTGAATTCAATATCAAAAAAAATTTGGGAATGACCGTAAAACCATTGTCGGAAAAATCCATCTGGTTCACTAATGTCCTTTAGGGAGGGAAATCTGCCATCCTTACCTGGTCTGGCCTACGTGGGACTCTAGAGCCTCAGCAATGTGGTTGACTCTCACTGTGTACTGTTCTGGTCACCCTATTATAGAAAAGATATTATTAAACTAGAAGAGTGCAGAAAAGGTTTATTAGGATGCTACCAGAATTTGATGGTTTGAGTTACAAGGAGAGGTTGGGTAGGCCGGGATTTTTGCCCTGGAGCGTAGGAGGCTTAGGGGTGATCTTATGGAGGCCCATAAAATAATGAGGGGCACAGATCAGCTAGATAGTCAATATCTTTTCCCAAAGGTAGGGGAATCTAAAATTAGACATAGGTTTAAGGTGAGAGGAAAGAGGTGTAAAAGGGTCCAGAGGGTGAAGGTGAGTGTTTTTGATTTGGTTTATCATTGTCACATGTAGTAGTATACAGTGAAAAGCATTGTTTCTTACAAAGCATACTCTTCATAGAGATGGAAACAAGAGAATGCAGAATATAGTGTTACAGTCATAGCTGGGGTGTACAGAAAGATCAACTTCATGCAAGCTAAGTCCACTCAAAAGTCTGACAGCAGCGGAGAAGCTGTCCTTGAGTCTGCTGGTACGTGACCTTAGACTTTTGCAACGGAAGAAGGTGGAAGAGAGAATATCCAGGGTGTGTGGCATCCTTAATTATGCTGGCTGCTTTGCCAAATGCAGCGGGAAGTGTAAACAAAGTCAATGAATGGGAGGCTGGTCTGTGGAAACAAACCAGTGTGTGGAACAAGCTGCCAGAAATAGTAGTAGAGGCGAGTGCAATTTTATCTTTTAAAAAGCATCAAGAGAGTTACATGGGATATCTATAGCAGGATGTGGACCAAACGCAAGTAATTGGGACTAGCTTAATTGTAAAAACTGGGCAGCATGAACAAGTTGGGCCAAAGGGCCTGTTTCCATACTGTAAACCTCTATGAATCTATGCCCGTGGGCAACAAGGGATGGGCAATAAATGCTGGCCAGCCAGCGATGCCCATGAATGAAAGAAAAAAATTAAGGATTATTATTAATAATCATTATACTGTACTCTTTTTCTCTCCAACCTATTGAAATCCTTCAATAACATTTTAAAATTGAATTCTGTTAAATCTCCTCTTTGTTCAACAGGGAGTGAGCAAATATTTGTTGGTATAGGATCACTCATAAGTGAGAATTTTGCTCATAATCAGATTCCAGTTAGCCACTCTACCTGACAACTATTCAATAGCAACTAGCAAACAATCCCACCATAGCAATGGAGCGGAAGTGAGTTATCAGTGCAAGTTGCTTCTGCTGACACGGAAGTGCAAAAAGTGACACAACAGGAAATGAGATGTTTGAATAAGGTTAAAACTTACCAAAGAATGGCAAACATCAAAAACACTCTCGGGGAAAGCTCAACGCTATCCTTCAGCTAGAATCTCAGCAAAACAAAACACTCATTAATCTGAAAGGAAATCTTCAGCCCCTCCTTCCTCTTCTCCTCAAGTCTCCTTTATTGCTTCCAACGATAAAGGTTACGTTGGTCAGCTATCATAAGACATAGGAGCAGAATTAGGCCACTCGGCTCATTGAGTCTGCTCCACCATTCAATCATGGCTGATTATTTTCCTCACCCCCATTCTCCTGCCTTTTCCCCATAACCCCTGATCCCCTTATTAATCAAGAACCTATCTATCTCTCTGTCATAAAGACACTCAATGACCTGGCCTCCACAGCCTTCTGCGGCAAAGAGTTCCACAGATTCACCACTCTCTGGCTGAAGAAATTCCTCCTCATCTCTGTTTTAAAGAATCGACCCTTTAGCCTGGGGCTATGCCCTCTGGTTCTAGTTTTCCCTACTAGTGGAAACATCCTCTCCACGTCCACTCTACCCAGTTGATAATGTTATCCTGTGACGTTATTAACTTACGGACATGCGCAGAAATTCATGAGAGTTCAAAACTGATTACACAAACCAGTATCTCACTTAGGGCTCATAACCAGCTTACTGGGGCCTGCACTGCACTGCCAAGTGAGGTGGTTGAGGCAGATACGTTAGCCACATTTAAGGCTTATCTTGATAGGCATGTGAACCAACAGGGAGTAGAGGGATATAAGCAGTTGGTCGAGATAGATAAATGTGATCAGTGCTGGCTTGGAGGGCCGAAGGGCCTGTTCCTGTGCTGTACTATTCTTTGTACCAAGAAGATTTTTACCCTATTACTCTGTGCTGCTCCAAGGCTGCAAACTACCATCAGAATTCTACTGGCTTGCCCGCGCGGAGCGGACAATGGAAATGTCCGGTGACCTCGGGCGGAACAAAGCCGTAAAATCCCACCTTATGTTTCTTGATCCCGCTCATTTTGCTTGACAGAGGAGGGCCAAGTGTAACGACTTCATCGAGGCCCGTGAGGTTGGCGTCTTCGAGTACGAGCTCCCTGACAGAAGCCATAATCCCCTACCCAAACAGGGAGCTCATATTCCAAGAGGCCAACCTCACTGAAGTCATTACGCCAAGTGCAACTTCATTGCAGTGTTAATGTAAGCATGCTTGTGACACTAATGAATAAACTTCAAACTTTGTTATTTTTTCAATAGCGGTACAGCTTGGAGTCCTGTTACATGGCAAGCTAAATTACAATATTCATTTGCAGAAAGGGTTTTTAAAAATTTCGAAAGACAGTGCTACTTTAAATGTCAGGATATGAGGGAACGGTACACCTCGTAGCTTTTGTTGTGTCTGGCAATGTAAATTTGAGGGGAATCGTAATTTTAAACTACAATGACAGAACGCTGGATTCTAAATGATACATCAATGTGTGTGAATTCCGTTATAAAGGAGATTGAATGCTCACTACCCACAGCACATTAGGGTATAAATTACCTTATTTTATTCCCTCTTGCAGGCAATATTCAGGTGGATGACAAGACAGGAGGCAACTGCAAGAGAGACAGAATTCAGCCTTCAGCGGGGAACTCGAACACAAGGTGAAGGTACACAGCAACTTCAGGGAGGGGAGACAAAGTTCGCTTATAGGATCCACACAGTGCAGAAGGAGGCCATTCAGCCCAAAGAGTCTGACGCGACCACTATCCCACTCAGCCCCTATTGTCACCAGCAACAATCCCGCCCAGCCCCCATTTCTGTAACCCCCCCATATTTATCCTGCTGGCCTCCATAACACTAATGGGCAATTTTAGCATGGCCAAATCGACCTAACCCGCACATCTCTGGACTGTGGGAGGAAACTCAAGCAGACACGGAGAGAATGTGCAAACTCCACACAGACAGTGACCCAAGCTGGGAATCGAATCCGGGTCCTTGGAGTTGTGCTAACCACCGTGCTGCCACTCGAAGCATTTTCAAAAATCCAGGAGCAACAGCAGCTCCCACACGCTGGAAGACTAGACCCAGCAGAGAGGATGAGAGAAGAAAATTCTTGACCACGTGGGTGGCACAGTGGTTAGCATTGCAGCCTCACAGTGCCAAGGACCCGGGTTCAATTCCTGGCTTGGGTCACTGCCTGCGCACATTCTCCCCATTCCTGCATGGGTTTCCTCCATGTGCTCTGGTTTCCACCCACAGTCCAAAGATGTGCGGGTTAGATGGATTGGCCGTGCTAAATTGACCCTTAGTATTAGGGGGTGCTGTGAGGGTAATTACACAGGGTTACGGAGATGGGGATTGTTGCTGGTGACCCGAGGCCGGGAATCAAACCCGGGTCCCTGGCGCTGAGAGACAGCAGTGCTAACCACTGCGCCGTCCTAAAACATTAACGCAACAGTGCAAATATTTGGATGGAAATGTGAGAAAAACGGATCAGAAAGGCACTCATCTTTCAAAGACTGAAAAAGGCTAAAGCGTACGAGAGTTGAAAAATATGTAGTCAAACCAAAAATGAACCACTGATCACAAAATTCATCCATCAAACATTCTCCAAGGGGAAAGATTAAGCTGGTGTCCAATTACACACTTTAGGTTTGATCTAAAATCAGAAGTGGGCATTTGCAGAAGTAGAGTTCAAATTTCATTAAACTCTAAGTGGAGACAATTCATTAGCTTTCAGTGGATTTGCACATCCAAGACATTTTTTTCTTGTGTGTTTAACTATAATCACAAGAAGGATGACTAAAGAAAGGCAATTTTGGAAGGACAACAATTTAACACAAGGTGGAAGCGGGCATACCTTACACACAGATCACGGTGGATTCATACAGGTTATTTTGTCAGCTCGTGTTTGATTCTTAGAGTACAATATGGTTGAGAATGGCACAGCATGGTGGCACAGTGGTTGGCGCTGCTGCCCCACAGCGCCAGGGTCCCGGGTTTGATTCCCAGCTTGGGTCACTCTCTGTGCTGAATACGCACTTTCTCCATGGCTGGGTGGGTTTCCTCCGGTTCCCTCCCACAATCCCAAAGACATGCTGGATCAAAGCAAAATTACTGCGGATGCTGGAATCTGAAACCAAAAGAGAAAATGCTGGAAAATCTCAGCAGGTCTGGCAGCATCTGTTAAGGAGAGAAAACAGCTGACCTTTCGAGTCCAGACGACCCTGTGTCAAAGCTGACAAAAAAAAAAGCTTTGACAAAAGGTCATCTGGACTCGAAATGTCTGCTCTTTTCTCTCCTTACAGATGCTGCCAGACCTGCTGAGATTTTCCAGCATTTTCTCTTTTGGTTCCAAAGACATGCTGTATTTTCATGCTAAATTCTCCCTCAGTGCACCCAAACGGGCACCGGAGTGTGGCGACTAGAAGATTTTCACAGTAGCTTCATTGCAGCGTTAATGAAAACTTACTTGTAATGCTAATAAAAATTTAAAAAATAGAATGGGGTAGGCCATTCAGCCCATCAAGCCTGTTCTGCCATTCAACACCAATTTCCTACATTATCTCTACGTCACCTATTGTCAATAGTTTCCAGAAATCTATTAATGTCTCCTATGAACATGCTCGATGATTGACATTCCATACTGCTCTGGAGTAAAGAATCCCAAAGATTTACCACCCACTGAGTGAAGAAATTCCTCAGACCCAAATGGTCCACCCTTCATCCTAAGATGATGCCTCCCTGGTTTAGACTCACCAACCAGGGGAAACATCTTAGCTACATCCATCCTGCAAAAATTTCACACATTTCAGTGAGATCGCCCCTCATTCTTCACAATTCTAGGGAAAGCAGACCCAATCTCCCCAATTTCCCCTTGTGTGTCAATCCTGCCATCCCAGAGATCAGCACTCCCGCTATGGTTAAGTATATCCTTCCTTAGATATGATGTGACAATGTCCTGAAAGTGGCTACAGATCATGAACCCACTCAAGTCAACCTATATGGGTGGCAGAGTGGTTAGCACTGCTGCCTCATGGCGTCTGGGCCTGGGTTCTTTTCTGGCCTTGGGTCACTGTCTGTGTGGTGTTTGTACATTCTCCCCGTGTCTGCGTGGGTTTCCTCCAAATCCTCCCGTTTCCTCCCACGGTCCAAAGATGTGCAGGTCAGGTTGATTGGTCGTGCTAAATTGACTCTATGTCGGGGATTAGCAGGATATATATATGGGAATAAGGCCTCGGTGCAGACTCAATGGGCCAAATGCCCTTCTGCACTGTAGGGATTCTATGATAACACAGACTACGCTGAGAGATTTTACCATCACACCTCCTTCTCACATTCCTCAACCACCTCATATACCAGCCCTAAAGCAGACACCACAACCTGGAAGCCAAGATAGAGTCCATATTCTCGATTTGCGCTCATGACGCAGCAGGCCAGCTGCGAAACACTGCTAAGCGGACACTCCTTACTACTCCCTTGGTCACAATATTCCAGCTGATGCCTCACCAAGGCTCCATATAGCTGCAGCAAGACTGGGTCAAGGTTCTGGGATTCCCTCCCGATTGGCACTGTGGGTCAACCCACAGCACGGGGACTGCAGTGATTCAAGAAGGCAGCTCACCACCACCTTCCCAAGGGCAACTAGGGATGGGCAATAAATGCTGGCCCATAATTGAATAAGAAAAATTACACCTGTACTCAAGCCTCATTGTGAGGAAGGACAACATATCACTTGCCTTCCTAATTGCTTGCTACAACTGCATATTAGCTTTGTGAATAAGGACACCCAGATCCCATTCAACTCCTGCACTTCCCAACCTCTCACCATTTCAGAAATACTCTGCCTGTTTTCCTGACAAAGTGAATAAATTCATTTCATGGGTGGCACAGTGGCTAGTGCTGCGGCCTCACTGTGCCAGGGACCCAGGTTCAATTCTGATCTCGGGTGACTCCCCTTGTGGAGTTTGCACATTCTCCCCATGTCTGCGTGGGTTTCCTCCCGCAGCCCAAAAGATGTGCAGGTTAGGTTGATTGGCCATGCTAAATTGATCAAATACGCGTAGATTAGGTGGATCGGCTACGCAAAATGCCATGAGGTTGTGGGTATAGGGAAGGGCCTGGGTGGGATGCTCTTTTGCAGAGTCAGCATAGACTTGATGGGCCAAATGGCCTCTTCCTGCACTGTAGGGATTCTATGTTTCTACTCTCCTTAACTTTAGTGTTCTACTATCCCGAACTGTACACAATAATCTGTGACCTAACTGGTATTGCATTTGAATTTGATTATACTTCCTGGGATTAAACATTTGAAATTCTTCTGTCTGCCTATTTGACCACATCTTTCAGTGGCTCACTATAGAGATAGAATTTCCTTGTTACAGAGGGAGTGCAGAGAAGATTTTTCAGACAGATTCCTTGGATAGTGGGACTGATGTATGACAGATTGAGTCCATCAGGGTTATATTCACTGGAGTTCAGAACAATCATGGGTTGTGTGGGGGGGGGGGATCTCAGAAACCTATAAAATTCTAACAGGACTAGATAGGGTAGATGCAGGAAGGATGTTTCTGATGGTGCGGGTGTCCTGAACCAGGGGAGTCACAGTCCGAGCTTAAGCGGTAGATCACTTAGGGACAGAGGAGGAGGAGAAATGTCAGAGTGTGGTGAGTTGGTGGAATTCATTAACACAGGAAACACTGGAGGCAAAAACATTGTGTTTTCAAGGAGGAGATAGATATAGCTCTTGGAGCGAAGAGGATTCAGGTATGCGAGGGTGGGGGTAGGGGGGGAAACAGGTTCCTGAGTTGGACGATCAGCCATGATCATGACTGGTGGTGCAGGCTCAAAAAAAATGGCCTCCTCCTGCTCCTATTCTGTGTTTCCGTGAGTGTACGCTCTCTACTGCTGAGGATGCTGTCACTAACTTCCATGTCTTGCGACCACTTTCGTGCCAAACTCAATTCAGCAGAAAAACATAACTTTTGGCACGAAGCCTAGTTGTTCAAAGGGACAGAACTATAATAGGGTTTGGCTGCACAGCTTACACAGAATCCGCGGCACAGCAGTGATTTGAAGGGCTGTCAGCCAAAGCATAAACTACTGGGACACAACGTAAATCATATTGCTGCATCAATACTGCCCTGAATCCACTTAACGTCACAAAAGATACAGAAGTCTAAGGTCACGTACCAACCGACTCAACAACAGCTTCTTCCCTGCTGCTGTCAGGCTTTTGAATGTTCTTACCTCGCATTCAGTTGATCTTTCTCTACGCCTTAGCTATGATTGTAACACTACATTCTGCATTTTCTCCTTTCCTTCTCTATGAACAGTATGCTTTGCCTGTATTGCACTCAAGAAACAATTGAAAAAAAAAATTGTTTGTTTGTCACGGGTACGGCTTACATTAACACTGCAACGAAGTTACTGTGAAAATCCCCAAGTTGCCATACTCCGGTGCTTGTTCGGGTACACTGAAGGAGAATTTAGCATGGACAGTCCACCTAACCTGCATATCTTTGGGCTGTGGAGCACCCGGAGGAAACCCACACAGACACGGGGAGACAGTGACCCAAGAAGTGAATCGAACCTGGGTCTCCTGGCGCTGTGAGGCAGCAGTGCTCACCACTGTGCCACCGTACCGTTCTGTACTTTTCACAGTACGCCAATACACGTGACAATCATATATCAAAGAGGCAACTGAGCACCAGAATTAGGAGCAAGAGTAGGCCATTCGGCCTCCCTCGAGCCTGTTCCATGCCTCACGATTGTGACCTTAACTCCACTCCCCAATGGCCCTTGACTCCTTAAAATCGGTCTAAATCCTGTCGAACTCACCCTTGAATCTACTCAACGTCCCAGTCTCTGTTGCTCTCTGGTGAACAGAACTCCACACTTTAACAATAGAGTGAAAAAAGCACCCCCCCCCCCCCCACATTGTCTCACTCTTCTGGAGATCCCTTATTTTTACACTCTATTTCAATAACTACACCCCCCTCCCACCCCAGTTCCAACAAGGGGGAACATCCACTCAGCACTCACTCTAAAGTCCCCTCAGGATCTTATACTCTTCAATAAGCTGCTTCACTGAGTGGCGCGTAAAGATCACCCTCGGAGTGGAGGTGCCAGCTTCTTCCAATGAGGAAGACAAGAACAGGAGTAGGCCATTCAGCCCATCAAGCCTGTTCCGCCATTCAACAAGACCGTGCCTAATCTGTAGCCCAACTCCATACACCTGCCTTTAGTCCATATCCCTTTGCTTAACAAAAATTTCTCTCTCAGATTTTAAATTAGCAATGCTCCACCGTCAACTGCCATTTAGAACATAGAACACTACAGCACAAACAGGCCCTTTGGCCCACAAGTTGCGCCGATCCTCTCCCACCCTTTATTTAAAGTTTATTTATTAGTCACATGTAGGCTTACATTAACACCGCAATGAAGTTACTGTGAAAATCCCCTAGTCGCCACATTCCAGCGCTTGCTTAGACACACAGAGAGCATTTAGTTGGCCAATGCACTCTAAACAGCATGTCTTTGGATTGGGGGAGGAAACCCACGCAGATATTGGGGAGAACGTGCAGACTGCGCACAGACAGTGACCCAAACCAGGAATTGAACCCAGGTCCCTGGTGAGGCAGCGGCGCTAACCACTATGCCACCCAACATGTGTAGAAGTGCTTCCTAACATCTCTCCTTAATGGCTGGCACTAAATTTTAAACTATGACCCCCAATTCTAGAATCTCCAGCCAGGGGAAATTATTTATCTTGATCTACCCTGCCCTTTTCTGTTAGTTTCTTGAACACTTTGGTCAGGTCACCTTCTAAATTCTAGAGAAAACTGATCTAATTTGTGTAAACTTTCCTTGTAACTTAGTCCAGGTATCATTCTTGTAAACTTACACTGCACTGTCTCTAAGGCCAATACATCCTTCAAATCAGTACAACTCTAACTGGACAGGTTCTTAGTGAGGGGAGCAGGAAGCATAAAGATGTCACTAATATACTTGTCCTCAAAAAGGCAAAGGTGAGACTTCTTGAACTGCTGGAGTCTGCAAGGTTCAGATATTCCCACAATGCTGGCCATGAAGGAGTTCCAGAGTATTGGCCCAGCAGCAAAGAATGGGAATAGCCCGGGAGGTGTACCCATGGGGGTGCTGGTATTCCCATTAGCCTACTGTCCTTGTCCATCCAGCTGGTGGAGGGTGCAGGCTTGGCGAGTTCTGCCCCAAAAGCCTTGGTAGGTTGCATACTTCCATGTTGGACATTTGCAGTGACATCCTGTACTGCAGTTGTGTGTAGCCAAGGGAGACAGATAGAGTTGTTACTACAAAGGTTTCATCACATGACTTGCCACCACTCTCCAGCCATTAGTTGGCCAACACATCCAACCTTGTGATGCACTGCCTTCCTACACCCATTGGGCAGCACACTGGCACAATGGTTAGCACTGCTGCTTCACAGCGCTGGGACACAGGTCCAATTCTGGCATCGGGTGCCTCTGTGGAGTTCACTTCCAGCCTTGGCTCACTGCCTGTGTGGAGTTTGCACATCCTCCACATGTCTGCTTGGGTTTCCTCCCACACTCCAAAGGGATAGGTGCTAAATTGACCCTTAATGTCAGGGGGACTAGCAGGGTAAATATGTAGGGTTACAGGGATGGGATTGTCTTTGGAGCAGGCTCGATGGGCCGAATGGCCTCCTTCTGTAGGGATTCCATTCTAAGAGGGCTCACCATTCAATTGGACGATGCTGGACTGTAAATCACACCAATCTTATACCAACTTTAAACATTTCTTTTTCCCAAATAGAAGAACATTGAAAGAAAAATAAAAGACAAAAAACAGTCCTGATTTTTTTTTGACTCCAGGATTGCCATGACAGTGTCCTGGGGCTGATCTTCAATTTCTGGAGAGTTGGCAAACCTAGAGACACAGGGTCAAATGGGACAGATGTAAAGGATGGGCATTTGGTTGGTGCATTGCCCACCTGAGCACTCCAAGCCATTACGATCTGCCTCTGCGCCCTGGTATCACAGTGCTCGCTATGGGCAGGGTCCTGAGGAATGTAGCTTGGCAGTTCCTACTTAGTTTGCAGGCGATTAGAGTGTTGAATTTGCATATTGAAGCTCTGTATCTGTAGATGGTCTCAACACCACACGGTGTGAAGGCACAGCTGGAATTTGCAGTTACCATGCAGCATTGAATCAAACTGGCACAGAGTGTGAACTATAACACTTAATCAGCAGGATTACTTGCTCAGTGAGTTATGATTCCAGCATGAAAAATGTTGCTTTTAATTATTTATTGAGACTAAATTACACGTCAAAAATCATCACGGATTATAGTAATGGCCAAGGTAGCAACTGGTTTGATAATAGATCCTTCAGAACAAGTGGGTTATGGCACTGGATTAAAAGTGGGTAAACACAGTAAGAAATCTCACAACGCCAGGTTAGAGTCCAACCTGTTTATTTGATAGTAATCCCACAAGCTTTCGGAAACAGTGTCCCTTCGTCAGGTGTGTGGAAGCCCACAGATTGCAAGTTCAAACTCCACTATGGGTGGCACGGTGGCACAGTGGTTAGCACTGCGGCCTCAGTGCCAGGGACCCGGGTTCAATTTTTGACTTGGGTCACTGCCTGTGTGGAGTTTGCACGTTCTCCCAGTGTCTGCATGGGTTTCCTCCCACTGTCCAAAAGATATACGTGCTAGGTGGTTGGCCGTGCTAAATTGTCCCTTGGTGTCCAAAGATGTGTGGGTTAGGTGGATTGGCCACGATAAATTGCCCTTAGAAGAATCGGGGAAATTAGCAGGGTAACTACATGGGGTTATGGAGATAGGGCCTGGGTGGGATTGTGGTTGGTGCTGCCTTGATGGGCTGAATGGCCTCTTTCTGCACAGTAGGGATTCTTCGATTCATGACGGGAAATGTCCCATCTGATCCTGAATTACTCTCTGCCACTTTCAGAAGATCTACTCACATGATCATTTAGTATCTACCATGAGTATTTCTCTTTAAAAATAGCTCAGAGTAGATCGCATTTATAAGTGTTTCTTATAAACAACAAATTTAGGTTAAAAAATAGTTTATTTATTAGTCACAAGTAAGGCTTACATTAACCCTGCAATGAAGTTACTGTGAAATTCCCCCAGTTGCCATAGTCCGGCACCTGTTCACGTCAATGCACCCAGCCAGTACATCTCTAAGCCTGTGGGAGGAAACCGAAGCATCCAGAGGAAACCCACACAGACATGTGGAGAATGTGCAGACTCCACACAGGCAGTGACCCGAGCCAGGAATCGAACCTGGGTCCCTGGTGCTGTGAGGCAGCAGTGCTAACCACCGTGCCGATTTAAGGATAAGTTACAACCAGCATGGGGGCAACTTTCCAGGTTGTTCCTACGCGGAACAGCGCCTGGTCTCCAAATTTAGACGTTTGTCAGAGGCACGGACGGGTTTTTAGAGTTAGCCAAACACCGAATCGCACACCTGTGAGAACAGCAAGTGGAACTCAGCCATAGAATTTTTCACAGCACTTACACTGTGAGATTATTCCAACTGTGCGGCAAGGCTGTGCAGATGTCTCTGGCTGCACACAACAAACCCTCAGGAAATGGTTTCTCTCTGTTTTAGGTGAAGTAAATCTGAATGGCAATCAGGGATACACACTGGGTCCAACGTGACAATTGGTTCTCACTAACAGCGAGCTGAGTTTTGAACCTACCCATCTGGCCATCACAGTTTAAACACTGGTGATGGTCAGAATGGACCTCTCTCTCATCCTTAAAATCAACAGATTATCTGGTCATTACCCACTGCTGCTTGCCACAATTTGTTGAGTACAAATTGGCTGCTGTGCTTCCTACAACATAGTAATTACATCTCAATGAAGAAAAGAGACCAATTCATTTGCGGTACATGGGCACCGCTGGCTGGCCAGCATTTATTGCCCATCCCTGGTTGCCCGAGGGCAGTTGAGAGTCAATCCCATGGCTCTGGAACCACATGTAGGCCAGACAAGGTCAGGATGGCAGATTTCCTTCCCTAAAGGACATTAGTGAACCAGATGAGATTTTACGACATCATTAGATTCTTAATTCCAGTTACTTTTTATTGAATTCAAAATTCCACCATCTGCAGGATTCGAATCCAGATCCCCAGAACATTAGCCGAGTTCCTGGATTATTAGTCTAGCGATAATACCACAAGGCCACTGCTTCCCTGAAACTTTTCATCTCACGCTCATCAGGACAAACACAAGAATGCCAAATTTCAAACAATCTCAACAACTGGTATTACAGGAGAAAGAGGCACTGATTGGTTGGCAAGTCGGCTGTGATTGGCCAAGACATTGCAATCGGCAAAGCAACAGAGAAACCATTTCAAAGGCATAACATAAAATGCTTTGGGACGTCCTAGGTGCTATTTGAATGTAAAGATATCTCCTTTGCCAAGTGAGAAAAGGGGAGGTGGCATATTTCCTCAGTATGAAGTGCACCAAACACGTGCGTCATCAGTTGTTGTTTGTACGTGGGTGCTTCTTGTTGCTGCTTTTGATCTCTGATCCACCCCATTTCTCTCACTTGAAGTGTGGCGAATGTTACAATTCTCTGGTTTTACTAAGCAATTTTCCCTTTAAACGTACATTCCTTTCTCCCTGGGGGGAGGTGGGATTCACACGGGAATCCCAAGATGTAGATTCCTGTCTCCCCTTCTGATGGTCCCTGTCCCTGCCCCGAGATCAAGGGCGCAAAAGGCAATGCCAGCTTTGAAAGTCAGGAAGCCCATTTGAATACAATTCTCAGGCCATCACACCTCATCGTTCCCTCTTTCAACCTCCAGTCCCCCTCCCATCAGATTGTCCATTCGGGCCTCCCTCGGTGTACACCTGGCAAGAGGAATCTGGCAGAGAAAATCAATCAGATGAATGGTGGACTCAGAGGAGGGGTGGGGTGGGTAGATGCAGTGCCCGGGCAGTGTTGGAAGGGTTGTCCCTTGGGGAAGGAGTGTTGCGTGGCTGGGTGTTCCTTGGGGGAAGTGGTTCTTTGTTGGGGGGTTTTCATGGGGCAATATTCCATTGGGGGTTGGGAAGGGGGACTCTATGGGTAGGTGTTGGATGATGGGGGGGGGGCGTCATCAGGAGGGTCTCAAGAGATTTCCATTTTCAATTTCTGATGGTGGAGGGGCCCCTTTAAAAAGATCTTTTACAACCAATGTAGCTGGCAGGCCAGGTTCAAATCAGATGCCAGAGACACGTCAGGGGGCACCCCCTCACTCCTCGTGCCAACCAATACAGCAGGTTAAGCTGACGCTGGGGCTGGCAGCTTCCTCATCACTCTTCCTGCACCTGTGCCACTCTGTCTCCTTTTGAGAAAATTCCACCTATAGTTCGATTCTTTTTTTGATTCCTGGGCATCACTGGCTGGGGCCAGCATTTACTGCCCATCTCTAGTTGCCCGAGGGCAGTTGAGAGTCAACCACATCGCTGTGGCTCTGGAGGCACACGTAGGCCAGACCTGGCAGAGGTGGCAGATTTCCTTCCCTAAAGGACGTTAGTGAACCAGATGGGTTTTACGACAATGATTTCATGGTCATCAGTAGATTCTTAATCCAGATTTTTTTTATATATTGAATTCAAATTCCACCATCTGCTGTGGTGGGATTCGAACCTGGGAACCCAGAACATTAGTTGAGTTTCGGGATTAATAGTCTAGCGACAATACCACTAGGCCATCGCCTCCCTCCATAGATTGCCTCTGATCCTTTCTACAGGTCAAATTTTAGGAACCCAAAGTTAAGTTCATTATTAGTGTCACGGGCTAACATCAACACTGCAATGAAGTTACTATGAAAATCCTCTCGTCGCCACACACTGGCGCCTGTTCGGGTACACCGAGGGAGAATTTCGCGTGGTCAATGCGCATCTTTCAGACTGTGGGAGGAAACTGGAGCACCTGGAGGAAACCCACGCAGACACGGGGAGAACGTGCAGACTCTGCACAGACAGGGAATCAAACCCGGGTCCCTGCTAACCACTGTGCCGCCATTACTCAATATCTAAATGACTCCCATTGTAAACATAGAAGGTGGGAGCAGGAGGAGGCCATTTGGCCCTTCAAGTCTGTCTTGCCATTCATCACGATGGCTGATCGTCCAACTCAATAGCTTAATCCTGGCAGGCTCGAAGGGCTAGATGGCCTACTCCTGCTCCTATTTCTTGGGTTACGTTTTCTCCCCATAACCTTTGATCCTGTTCACCCCAAGTGCTACATCCAGCTGCCTCTTGAATATATTCAGTATTTTGGCATCAACTATTTCCTGTGGTAACGAATTCCACAGGCTCACCACTCCTTGGGTGAAGAAATGTCTCTTTAGCTCCATCTTAATTGGTCTACCCTGTATCCTCAGGCTGTGTAAAGTAAATTTGTTGTCTGTAATTTTGCTGTGCTTTGTGGAGGCGTAACTGTGTACTGAATGGTGGAAGTGGTGAGACTTCACTGTACTGTACAGCATCCTGCCAGGACTCTTCCAGACTAATAATAGAAACAGCCTACGTTTCTCTTTCGAGATCCCACAGCGGAGTGGAACTAAATATTAATTTTCCCTCCTGCCACTTGCCTTCAAGCGGCAGTGAGCTCAATGAAAAGCCGGCGAGGGCCTGTTCAGGGAGCTGTGGCCAGTGAGTGACACAGTTCATTAAAGCTGGCGTGCGCAGTGAGAACAAAAAAAAATGTGTTCGACACTGCGAGCAACTGATAATTTATTGACTGCAAATCACGACTGTAAAATCAAACCAGACACCCCAGTCACACTCAGAAGCAGACAGGCACAGTGCATGGCATGACTAATCTACACTTAACACAGTCCAAAAAAAGATTCCCCGCTTACTTTCTCATTTTCTGCAGTTGTACCGGGAAAACATTGTGCTACCAGAAAATGTCATCACTCAGCCTACCCCCGGAATACCACACTGCAGAAATCCACCTGGGACAGCACCTTCCCAACCCACCACCATTTCCATCAAGAAGGACGAGGCCAGCGGATACATGGGGACACCACCCCCTGCAAGTTCGCCTCCAAGCCGCTCACCATCCTGACTTGGAAATATATCAGCCGTTTCTTCGCAGTCACTGAGTCGAAATCCCGGAATTCCCTCCCCGATGGCAATAGTGGGTCAACCCACAGCATGTGGACTGCAGCGATTCAAGGCGGCAGCTCGCCCCCACCTTCTCAAGGTCAACTAGGGATGGGCAATAAATGCTGGCCCAACCAGCGACACCCATGTCCCACAAATGAATAAAAATAACTGTATTAAAAACGTGTTGACAATGATTCTTTCCTAGCAGAGGTTTATGAGTATGGGTCGAACTGGAGTCTCTAGGAATTCATAGAATCCCTACAGTGCAGGAGGAAGCCATTCTGCCCATCGAAACTGCACCAAACACAACCCCACCCAGACCCTATTCCCATAAACCCACACATTTACACCGCTAATCCTCCCTGACACGAGGGTCAATTTTAGCATGGCCAATCAACCTAACCCGCACATCCTTGGAGTGTGGGAGAAAATGGGAGCACCCAGAGGAAACCCATGCAGACACAAGGAGAATGTGCAATCTCCACACAGACAGTGATCCAACGCCAGAATCAAATCCGGGTCATAGAATCCCTACAGTACAGAAGGAGACCATTCAGCCCATCTGGTATGCAGTGCCTACAATCCCACCCAGGCCCTCTTCCCGTCACCTCACATATTTACCCTGCTAACCTGTGCAACCAAGTCACTAAGGGGCAATGTAGCATGGCCAATCGACCTAACTCGCCCATCTTTGGACTGTGGGAGGAAACCAGAGCACCCGGAGGAAACCCATACAGTTACGGGGAGAAGGTGCAAACTCCACACAGACAGTGACCCAAGGCCGGAATCGAAACTGAGCCCCTGGTGCTGAGAGGCAGCAGTGCTAAGCGCTGTGCACCCCTGAAGATCAGTCTCCAGGACACTGCAACCCTGGAGAAAAAAATCCATCAGTATATTAAAATGGATTGATTTCCTTTAAAATGTTCTTGACCAGACATGGAAATGTTGGAAATGGAGGGAGTGAGTGTCAAGGATCATCCAGTTGGGTAATGAGTCTTCCTGCTTTGCAATGAGTGTAGGAAGGCAGTGTGTCACAAGGATGGATGCATTGGGCGTCTAATGGCTGTAGTGTGGGGAGCAAGTCGTGTGATGAAACCTCCGGGAGTGCATTTAATCACCGTTGGTAAATCCAATGTGGGTGTCTGACTACATTGGAGGGTGGCTTGTTTGTTTTGCAAGTGTACACAGTCTGTGACTCTTCCTCCCTCCTTAAGTTGTGCAGTCTGGTCAACCAGCAAACGGCAACTTTACACGCTAGTCTGTCCCACCCTATTACAGGCCCTGTCTCCCATAGTTAGATAGGGCAGCTGAGGTAATAGGGAACCAAGAGTGTTGAGAAATGGTGTTCCATTTCCACAATGCAGCTTGGCGACATAATGAGAGACTGAAGTCAAAACGTACACAGTAATGAGATGTGTGCCAACTGAACAGCGCATAAGCAATGTAGTTAGTTCTGCTGGATAAATAAACTGAATAGGTAGCTTGACATGTTGTAGTGTACACTGGAGGCCAGCCAATGAATGTTAGCATTAACACTAAACACACAATGCAGAAACTTCAACAGGATTTTTTTTAAATTCATTCATTCACAGGATGTGGGCATCACTGGCTGGCCAACATTTATTGCCCATCCCTAATTGCCCTCGAGAAATTGATGGTGAGATGCCTCCTTGAATGGCTGTGGTGTAGGTACACCCACAGTGCTGAGAGTTTTTTTTGTTTATTCTTTAATGGGACACGGGCGTCGCTGGCATTTATTGCCCATCCCTAGCTGCCCGAGGGCAGTTGAGAGTCAACCACATTGCTGTGGCTCTGGAGTCACACGTAGGCCAGACCAGGTAAGGACGGCAGATTTCCTTCCTTCATGGACATTAGTGAACCAGATGGGTTTTTCTGACAATCAATGGTTTCATAGTCATCAGTGGATTCTTAATTCCAGATTTGTTTTAGCAAACTGAATTCAAATATCACCATCTGCTGTGGTGGGATTCGAACTCGGGTCCCCAGCTGGGTTTCTGGATTAAGAGTCTAGCAGTAATACCACTAGGCCACTGCCTCTCCCTAAAGGAGGGAGTTCCAGGATTTTTGACTCAGTGAAGGAACAGCGGGTGATATATTTCCAAGTCAGAGTGGTGTGTGGCGCAGGGACAGACAGATGCTGGACTCCAACAACGTCAGCCTTTGCCCTGGATTTTGATCGCAACCAGTGGTGAATTTTTGCGCCTTGATTCCCACTGACTCCAGTTTTTCAAGAGCATCTTGATGGCGGGGGTCAAACACTGACTTGATGCCAAGGGCAGGCATTCTCACTTTACCTCTGGAGTTCAGCTCTTTTGTCCATGTTTGGGCAAAGGTGGTAATCAGTTCAGGAATTGGGTGGCCCTTACAGAACCCAAACTGAGCAGGTTATTGCTAAGTGTCACTTGATAACACGGATGATGACATTTTCCATCACTTTGTGAGGAGTTAGCACATCTTCCCCACATCTGCGTAGGTTTCCTCCACGTCCTCCAGTTTCCTCCCACAGTCCAAAAACACGTAGGTTAGGTGGATTAGCCATGCTAACTTACTCCTTAGTGTCCCAAAATGTGCAGGTTGGGGTGATTAGTGGGATAAATATGTGGGGTTACAAGGGTAGGGCCTGAGGAGATAGTCTGTCAGAGAGTCAGTGCAAATTCCGTGGGCTCAATGACCTCTTCTGCACCTTTGGGATTCTATGACTATACTGCTGATGAACAGTGTAAAAGTTTGAGGCGATCAAAGAAACTACCAGAAATAAGATGTTCTGGTTTCTGGATTGTCAGAGATCAGATGTATCCCCCAAGATGCGTTGTATTTTGGGACCCTGCAGAACATCCAATGCAATGACTGTGGGAATAGCGGATGTTTGAACTTTGAATGGGCAATTCGCCTGGGACCTCCAACTCAGAATCAGTGTTGGAGATTGCAGGCAGCTCCGACTTACTAACCTGGATAGTTACCCCGGAATTCTGAGAAAAATTCCAGCCTAACTCCTGAGTAATTATTTCCCCATATCTGCATGGGTTTCCTCCAGGTGTTCTAGTTTCCTCACATAGTCCAAAAGATGTGCTGGTTAGGTTCACTGGCCATGCTAAATTCGCCCTCAGTGTACCCGAACAGGCACCGGAGTGTGGCGACTAGAGGATTTTCACAGTAACTTCATTGCAGTGTTAATGTAAACCTACTTGTGACACTAATAAATAAATTTTAAATAACTGTATACGTTTTAATAAGATTGCCTATTACTCTTGCAAACTCCAAGGAGTATGGGCCCAACCTCCTCAACCTTCCCTCTCAAGGTAGCCCTTTCGTGCCAGGAACCAACCTACTGGATCTTGTCCAAACTGCCTCCAATGTCCCCCTCCTTAAATAAGGAGACTACAGTGTACACAGTACTCTTGGTACAGTCTCGCAAAAACCTAAAAACTTGCAGCAAGACTTCCATACGTTTCCCCTTCATTAACAAGAGATTTACAAGCATGTTGCCTGGATTGGGTGGCATGCCTTATGAGGATAGGTTGAGGGAGCTCGGTCTTTTCTCCTTAGAGAGGCAAAGGATGAGTGGTGACCTGATAGAAGTATATAAGATGTTGAGAGGTATTGATCGGGTGGATTCTCAGAGGCTTTTTCCAAGGGCTGGAACGGTCGCTACGAGAGGACACAGGTTCAAGGTGCTGGGGAGTAGGTACAGAGGAGATGTCAGGGGTAAGTTTTTCACTCAGGGTGGTGAGTGAGTGGAATTGTCTGTTGGTGGTGGTGGAGGCAAATTAGATAGGGTCTTTCAAGAGACTTCTGGATGAGTACGTGGAACTTAGTAGAACTGAGGGTCATAGGTAAGCCTAGTCAGTAGGGACATCATCGGCGTAACTTGTGGGCCGAAGGGCCTGTTTGTGCTGTAGTTTTTCCTTGTTCATTCTCTTTGCTCTCAAGGCCAGCATTCCATTTACCCTCCTAATTACTTGCTTTATCAGCATGTTAACTTTTTGTGCCTCATGCACAAGAGCTCTCAGATCCCTCTATCCTGCTGCATTCCATACTCGTTTGCTATTTAAGGAATATTTTACTTTTCCAGTGTTCCTACCAAGCCAACAGGATTCCACACCATGAAAAGTGCACGTCTGTCGTTCTTCGTTTTTCACTCACTTAAATCTTTACAGACTTTGCCTCAGGGCTCGCTTTCCAACTTTCTGCATTGTCAGCAAACTTGGCTACACCCTGTCCCTTCATCCCACTCATTAATTTGACAACCTAAAAATAATCCACTTATAATGACTCTTTGTTAGTTAGCCAATTCTCTAGATATGCTAACGCACTATCCCCAACACCGCAAGTTATGTTATGCAATAACCTTATCAAATGTCTCTTGGAAATCTAAATACATTAGATTTACTGTTTCTCCTTTATCCACCCTGCTTGTTCTATCCTCAAAGAACTTAATTTGTCAAACGCTATTTCACTTTCACAAAGTCATGTTGTATCTGTTTGATTCAGAAAATCGTAATATCGTGTTCAACAGCTTCCCGAATAATGGATCCCAGAATTTTCCCACTGACACTAACTAGCTTATCCCTTCCTTTCTTGAATAGAGATGTTACATTTGTAATTTTCCAATCCATTGGGAAAAGTATAATGTTCATTTATTAGTGTCACAAGTAGGTTACATTAACACTGCAATGAAGTTACTATGAAAATCCCCTAGTCGCCACACTCCAGCACTGGTCAGGTACGCTGAGGGAGAATTTAGCTTGGTCAATATACCAAACCAGCATGTCTTTCAGACCAAGAGGGGAGACCAGAGCACCCAGAGGAAACCCATGGAGACATGGGGAGAATGCGCAGATGCCACATAGATGATGACCCAAGCCAGGAATCGAATCCAGGTCCCTGGTGCTGTTAGGCAGCAGCGCTAATCACTGACTTTCCAATATCTCAGGATTTTTGGAAAGTTACAATTCAGTGCATGCACTATCCCAGCAGACAGGTCTTTGAAGACCCTCAGATGCAGACCATCCAGTCCAGGGAACCAGTCAGTCCTTAGTTCTAGTAGTTTTCCTTGTACTTTCTCCACTAGAATCATAGAATCCCTACAGTGCAGGATGAGGATTCCAAGCCAGGAATCGAACCTGGGTCTCAGGTGCTGTGAGGCAGCAGTGCTAACCACTGTGCCACCGTGCCACCCTGTGACAAGGAAGTTGCTCTCTCTCCATTTTCCCCTATTTTTGGGAGGTTCTTTTGTCTGCTATTGTGAAGACAGATGCAGAACAGTTAGTGAAAGCCTCTGCCATTTCTTTGGATCAATTTAGCTGCTTCATACTCATTTGCATCATCAATGAACCAATGCATTACAGTTTTCCCCTTGACTGCATAAAGCCGGCACATCCTTCATAATTTAAATACTGTTTGACAGACAAAATGTAATCTGACATTCCTTGTTCCTTTGCAGCTGCCCTACATTGCGTCAACCAAGACAAATCAAAAGATACAAGGGAAAATCTCTTCACTCCAAAAGATAGTTAATCTTTACTACAGGAGGACTGTGGAGGCAAATCACTTATTGGATTCAAGAAAGGGATAGATAATTTATTTTAGATTTTAATGGCACCACGGGAATGTGTTGGGAAAGCTGGAATGTGGCGATTTTATTTCTGACTGGAACATCCTTTAAAATAGCCACCCCAATCTCTGTGGCTGCTGGTGCTAAGAGATCTCCACCCTGTCAGAGTGATACCTAGTCTGTGCAACTGGAAAGCTATACGTCAACTTTCCGTTCAAGTCTGACACTTGGGCGAATTCTGGTAAGATCACCCCAGTGTTTCCATTCCAACGTTCTGGCTGGATTCGAACTCAATTCCCTGAGTTTCTGCAGATGAGTCCAACAGGCCTGCGTTGGCCAAACGCATAACAAAAGCACAGGGGAGGCCAAGTGGTACGAGCTCCAACTACCACCAAAAGTGCAAATTTATTTATTAGCTACAAGTCAGGCTTAACACCGCAATGAAGTTACTGTGAAAATCCCCTAGTCGCCACACTCCTGCGTCTGTTCGGGTCAACGGGCCTAACCAGCGCGTCTTTCAGACTGGGAGGAAACCGGGGCATCTGGAGGAAACCCGCGCAGACACGAGGAGAATGTACAGGCTCCGCATAGACAGTGACCCAAGCCGGGAATCGAGCCCAGTTCCCTGCACTGTGAGGCAGCAGTGCTAACCGTATAATTCTCCTGACGCACAACCTCACATCCTGTAGTCCTGGATCAAAACATTTTCCAAATATACTCCCTCCGAGTAAAATCCATTTCCCAGACCTCGGATTTGTTGCTGTTGTTTTTCACTACTCACGCTGCCCTATCCTCTTCTTCAATCTCACCCCCCCCACCAACTGCACTCCTGGCAAATAACACGCCTGAACATAAGTTCAGCTGGGAGATCTGACATGAGGGGGCTGAGCCACACTTGGAAGGAGAAACACTAAATTATTTAGAGACATTGTCAGGAGCTCAAACCAGTGTTTGAACCTTGCTAACTAAAGAGGAAAGCTGCACGGTCCCCGATGGACTAAGATATTCCGCTCACTGCAGCACTTTCAAAGCCAACTATCCTT
Organism: Carcharhinus amblyrhynchos; assembly: GCF_965287045.1. Lineage (NCBI taxonomy): Eukaryota > Metazoa > Chordata > Chondrichthyes > Carcharhiniformes > Carcharhinidae > Carcharhinus > Carcharhinus amblyrhynchos. Next base: position 73,337,997 of record NC_137337.1, on the reverse strand, counting down.
TCTGGTGTAAACTGTTGTAATAAATCTGACTTCCACAACCAGAGTATGAGTGACAAGTTAGACCATAAAGACACAGGAGCAGAATTAAGCCACTCAACCCATCGAGTTTGCTCCGCTATTTAATCATGGCTGATTTTTTTTCTCATCCCCATAATCCCTGATCCCCTTATTAATCAAGAATCTATCTCTCTCTGTCTTAAAAACACTCAATGACCTGGCCTCCACAGCCTTCTGTGGCAAAGAGTTTCACAGATTCACCACTCTCTGGCTGAAGAAATTCCTCCTCATCTCTGTTTTAAAGAATCGTCCCTTTAGCCTGAGGTTGTGCCCTCTGGTTCTAGTTTTTCCGACTAGTGCAAACATCCTCTCCATGTCCACTCTATCCAGGCCTCGCAGTATCCTGTAAGTTTCAATAAGATCCCTCCCCTCATCCTTCTAATGAGTACAGACCCAAAGTCCTCAACTGTTCCTCATACAAGCAGCTCTTCATTCCAGGGATCATTCTTGTGAACCTCCTCTGGACCCTTTCCAAGGCCAGCACATCCTTTCTTAGATATGGGGCCCAAAACTGCTCACAATACTCCAAATGAGGTCTGACGAGATGTGTGGGTTAGGTGGATCGGCCATGCTCGATGAGGGGTAGGGGATTCCCACCACCATCTCCCCCCACCCCCCAGCCCCAAGCACTTGGCCCATAGCTCATAGTACTTAGCCCATGCCAAATGCTCATCCAGGCAACTTAGAATCATAGAATCCCTACAGTGCAGAAGGAGGCCATTCAGTTCATCGAGCCTGTACTAGCAATATCTCTGTAACCTCATGTATTTACCCTCCTAATCTCCCTGACACTAAAGGGCAATTTAGCACGGCCAGTCAACTTAAGCTGCACATCTTTAGATTGCGGAAAGAAACCGGAGCACCCAGAGGAAACCCACGCAGACACTGGGAGAATGTGCATACTTCACAGAGACAGCTACGCAAGCTCAGAATTGAACCCGGGTCCCTGGCGCTGTGAGACAACCACTGTGCCGCACACCTTAAAAGGATGCGACCCACTTCCACCACCCTCCCAGGCAGTGTAATCCAGATCACCACCACCCTGGGGGTAAAATGGTTTTTCCTCACATCCCTCCTGAAATCTCTTACCCCTCATTTTGGACCAATGTCCCCTTGTGACTGACCCTTCAACTAATGGGAACAGTTGCTCCCCATCCACTCTGTCCGCGTCTCTCGTAATCTTGTACACCTTGATCAGGTCATCCCTTAGTCTTCTCTGCTCCAATGGAAACAACCCAAGCCTATCAAGCCTTCCTTCTTAAATAGGTTAATTCCACACTTAAAACTGCAAAATGACCCATCGGTTCACCGTCCATGCCCCACCTCCCCTTCCCCTCAGTGCACTGACAAGCCATTTTTATCAAAGCATTAAGGGACATCGCGTAACAGTGATTTGATTTGATTAACGGGGACAAAACAGAAAGGGTCAAAAGCTTCAAGTTTTAGGTGTTCAGATCACCAACCACCTGTCCTGGTTCCCCCCATGCCAACACTATAGTTAGGAAAGCCCACCAAAGCCTCTACTTTCTCAGAAGTCTAAGGAAATTTGGCATGTCAGCTATGACTCTCACCAACTTTTACAGATGCACCATAGAAAGCATTCTTTCTGGTTGCATCATGGTTTGGTATGGGCTCCTGCTCTGCCCAAGACTGCAAGGAACTACAAAGGATCGTGAATGTAGCCCAATCCATCATGCAAACCAGCCTCCCATCCTTTGACTCTGTCTCCACTTCCCGCTGCCTAAGAAAAGCAGCCAGCATAATTAAGGACTCCACGCACCCCGGGGATTCTCTCTTCCACCTTCTTCCATTGGGAAAAAGATACAAAAATCTGAGGTCACGCACCAACTGACTCAAGAACAGCTTCTTCCCTGCTGACATCAGACTCTTGAATGGATAAAAGCAAATTACTGTGGATGCTGGAATCTGAAACCAAGATAGAAAACGCTGGAAAATCTCAGCAGGTTTAGCAGCGCCTGTAAGGAGAGAAAAAAAGCTGATGTTTCGGGTCCAGATGACCCTTTGTCAAAGCTCATAAGTAGGTTAATTCCATGCTCAAAACTGCAAAATGGCCCAGAGTTTTGAATAGATCTATCTCATACTAAGTTGATCTTTCTCTACACCCTAGCTATGACTGTAACACTACATTCTGCATTCTCTCCTTTCCTTCTCTTTGAACAGTATGCTTTGTCTGTATCATGTGGAAGAAACAATACTTAGAACATGGAACATTACTGCGTAGTACAGGCCCTTCAGCCCTCAATGTTGCGCCAACCTGTGAAACCAATCTAAAGCCCATCTAACCTACACTATTTCAATATTATCCACATGTTTATCCAATGACCATTTAAATGCCCTAAATGTTGGTGAGTCCACTACTATTGCAGGCAGGGTGTTCCATACCATTACTACTCTCTGAGTAAAGAACCTACCTCTGACATCTGTCCTATATCCATCACCCCTCAATTTAAAGCAACGTCCCCTCATGCTAGCCAGCTCCAACCAAGGAAAAAGGCTCTCGCTGTCCACCCTATCTAATCCTGTAATCAACTTACGTGCCTCTATTAAGAGATCTCTTGACCTTCTTCTCTCTAACGAAAATATCCTCAGGTCCCTCAGCCTTTCCTCGTAAGACTTTCGCACCATAGCAGGCAACATCTTGGTAAATCTCCTCTGCACCCTTTCCAATCCTTCCTATAATGCGGCAACCAGAACTGTACTCCAACTGCGGCCGCACCAGAGTTTTGTACAGCTGCAACATGACCTCACGGCTCCGAAATTCAATCCCTCTATCAATAAAAGCTAACACACCGTATGCCTTCTCAGCAACCGTATTAACCTGGGTGCCACTGTATGTTAATACACGTGACAATAATAAATCAAAAGGCTCAAAGCCTGTGAACGAGAATTGACACCAGTAGCAGGGAATCGAACCACAGCAATTCTGGGTTCTCTTCTCCCTTTACGGGCATTATTGCATTGCGGAGTAGATGGGAACATTCCATCGGAACACTGGGAAGGATTAAACCCGAATAACGAGAAAGGATCGAAGCGATTTAATCACCCAAATTTTACGAGGCATTAATTAAAAAAGGAGACAATGCCCAAAACAGGGGTGCTGGAAAGAAAAGGAGGTGTGTGCGAGAGCAATGGATTTGTCTCATCCAGTCACCACAGCCCAGCAACGCCACCCCTCCCCCACGGGAATGACTGGAAACACATTCTCCCCAGATTTCCACTGCAAGCCTCATGGAAAACAGCTTGGAATAGTTGGCAAAGGCTGAGAACAAGATCACGCTGAGCCTTCAACTGCACATGTTGCCAGCAGGAGGGAGCGAGGAGGCGTATGCAGCAAACTGACAGGGCGGGCGACAGGAATGTTCCAATTTGAACCCCGTTCCCTTTCTTGCTGAAACAGGGACACGGAGTTACTGAGTCATAGAATCCTACCGTGCAGGAGGCAGCCATTCTGCCCATCGACTCTGCCCTGACCACAATCCCACCCTATCTCCATAACCCCATGTATTTACATGGCTACTCCCCACTGACACCAAGGGGCAATTTAGCATGGCCAATCCACCTACAACGCATGTCTTTCAGATGTGAGGGGGAACCGCAGCACCCGGAGGAAACCAACGCCAAGATGGAGAGAATGTGCAAACTCCACACAGACAGTGACCCAAGCCAGGAATCGAACCCAGGTCCCGAGACGGTAGTGCTAACCACTGTGCCGTCCAACATTAACCATCAGGCCTCCCATGCCAACCTTGCATTTTAATTATAAAACAGCCTCTATAAATGTTAATTATCTTTTCACTAGCACTAACCCAGCCGAAGAAATGGGCACAGGTTTGTGTACCATCTTCTTGGATTGCCTGGATTGGGAGGCATGCCTTATGAGGATAGGTTGAGGGAGCTCGGTCTTTTCTCCCTGGAGAGACGAAGGTTGAGAAGCGACCCGATAGGAGGTGTATAAGATGTTGAGAAGTGCAGATCGGGTGGATTCTCAGGAGGCTATTTCCCAGGGCTGAAATGGTCGCTACGAGGGGACACAGGTTTAAGGTGCTGGGGAGCAGGTACAGAGGTGGTGTCAGGGGTAAGTTTTTCACTCAGAGGGTGGTGGGCGAGTGGAATCAGCTGCCGTCCATAGCGGTGGAGACGAACTCATTGGAGTCTTTTACGAGACTGCTGGATGAGGACATGGGATTTAACAGGATTGAGGGTTATAGATGGGCTTGGTTAGGTAGGGATATGATCAGCACAACTTGTGGGCCGAAGGGCCTGTTTGTGCCGTAGTGTTCTATGTTCTACAGACCAAATGCTGGCCTAGTCAGCAACACCCACATCCCACGAGAAAAATAAAAGAAATACACAGATATATACCACAAAATAAAATGCTAAAATACTCCCAAAATGTATTACTGGCATTGACACCCTGTCTGTCCCTGTAGTATTATTGTATGAATTACTGTGCCGAACATTATGACGGGTCAACACTCTCACCAGTCTCTGAATCCACGACCATTAACAGAATCCACCATTAGACTGAGGGAAGCTATCAAACAGCCACTCCTCCTGTCACCAGCACCCAACAATACTGAAAGCCAGAATCAAAATCGGAATCACAAATAAAAAAGATCTTCCCCTCATAACTTCAAAAGCAAAGCTGGCTGAGCAAGGCCGTGAATTGAAAAATTATCATATGGAGATTGGTGGTGTTGTCGATAGCGAGGAGGATAGTTTTAGGCCACAGACTGATGCTGATCAGCTGGTAAATTGGGCAGAACAACGGCAGGTGGAATTTAATCCCAATAAGTGTGAGGTGTTGCACTTTGGGAGGTCTAATAAGGGTCGGGTGTACACAATGAATGGGGAGGTCCCCAGGGGGAATTGTGGAACAAAGGGATACGGTGTCCAAGTCCACAGATCCCTGAAGGTGGCACTAAAGGTAGACAGGGTGGTGAAGGCAGGCATAGGGAATGCTTGTTAAGTTTATTAGTAGGCTTACATTAACACTGCAACGAAGTTACTGTGAAATTCCTCTAATCACCACACGCCGGTAACTTCATTGCAGTGTTAACGTCAGCCTATATTTGTGCCAGCAATAAATAAACCTAATCGAAATTTGAAAGGAATTAATTGCAAAATAACACAGATAATATATTTTCTTCAGATAATCTTTAAAGGATAACCCTTTATTCCTCAGTTTTCTTCCTCCCTTCTTTAAGTAATCTTCACTCTTTTTCTCCAAATGGAATGAGAATTTGTTCACTTCCATTATTTATAGGTTGGTATTTTCCAACCTCGCCCACGGCTGGGATTCTCTGGTCCCGCTGTACTGAATGGAGTTCTGGCTAAGCGCCAAGTTTCCTGCTCTCACTGGCAGTGACTGCAGGGAGTAAGAGTTTGGAGAATTCTGACGGTAGCCTTTAACCAATTCTCCCCTCCTGCTGCTCTTCCTCGACACTCCCTCATCATGACTCACCTTTCGAAGTGCTTTGAAGGGATAGTCATGGTACAAATCATTTCTAGCCTCCCGGCTAGCTGGATCCACTAATTTGTCTACCGCCACAACAGGTCCACAGCAGACACCACTTCCCTGGCCCTGCACTCAACCCTGGAACACCTAGATGCCACTTTGTTGACTCCTATTTATTGACTATAGCTCAGCCTCCAACACTATTATTCCCAAGAAACTCATCGGCCAAGGCCTCGGCACCTCCCTTTGTGACTGGATCCTGACTCACAGACCACAATCAGTAAGGATAGGCAACAACACCTCCTCCACAATCATCCTCAGCATCGGTGCCCCACAAAGCTGTGTTCTCAGCCCGCTACTATATTCCTTATACACCTGTGACTGTGCGGCCAAAGTCCCCTCCAATTTGATTTTCAAGTTTGCTGGTGACATCATCTTATTGGGTCGGATCTCAAACAATGACGAGACAGAGAATCTGGTGCGGCAACAATAATCTCTCCCTCAACATCAATAGAACAAAGGAGATTGCCATCGACTTCAGGAAGTGGAGTGGAGAACATGCCCCTGTCTACGTCAACGGGGATGAAGTAGAAAGGGTCAAGAGCTTCAGGTTTATAGCTGTCCAAATCACCAGTAAGCTGTCTTGGTCCCCCACCATGCCAACACTATAGTTAAGAAAGCCCACCAACACGTCTACTTTCTCAGAAGGCTAAGGAAATTTGGCATGTCAGCTACAACTCTCACCAACTTTTACAGATACACCATAGAAAGCATTTTTCCTGGTTGTATCACAGCTTGGTATGGGCTCCTGCCCTGCCCAAGACCGCAAGGAACTACAAAAGATCGTGAATGTAGCCCAATCCATCACTCAAACCAGCCTCCCATCCATTGACTCTGTCCACACTTCCCGCTGGCTTGACAAAGCAGCCAGCATAATTAAGGACCCCATGCAGCCCAGACATTCTCTGTTCCATCTTCTTCCGTCGGGAGAAAGATACAAAAACCTGAGGTCACGTACCTACTGACTCGAGAATAGCTTCTTCCCTGCTGCTGTCAGACTTTTGAATGGACCTACCTCGCATTAAGTTGATCTTTCTCTACACCCTAGCTATGACTGTAACACTACATTCTGCACTCTCTCCTTTCCTTCTCTATGAACAGTATGCTTTGTCTGTATAGCATACAAGAAACAATACTTTTCACTGTATACTAATACATGTGAAAATAATAAATCAAATCAAAAAAATCATCCAGCTTTCAGATTTTCTATTTCCCTTTTCCTGTCTTTTTTTCCTAGAATCAGATTATGTCTTTTCCCTATTCCACAGTGTTGGTAATTGCTTTTCCCGACAGCGTCTATAGATTTTATTGGCAATCTAATAAATAAATCAATATTTGTCAAATGTCATAAGTCAGCTTACATTAACACTACGATGAAGTTATTGTGAAAATCCCCTAGGAGCCACGCTCCAGCGCCTGTTCGGGCACACTGAGGGAGAACGTAGCCACGGCCAATGCACCTAACCAGCACGTCTTGCAGACCGTAGGAGGGAACTGGAGCACCCAGAGGAAACCCACGCAGACACGGGGAGAATGTGCAGACTCCGCAGAGACAAGCTCCCAAACCGGGAATCGAACCCACGTCCCTGGTTTGGTGAGGCGGCAGCGCTAATCACTGTGCCGCCCCACTCCTCCCCCATGATGGGGCCGGCTGTCATTTCCAAAATGCACAGCCGTTCCGGCATCACTTTCCCAGAACTCGCTGCGTACCGAGGGTGGTGGTGGTGGAAGTGCAGAGACAAATCGATAAATTTGAATGGCAGCTTGACGAGCATTTAAAGTAATTAAATACGGGGATAGAGTGGGGGGGGGGGGGTTATTGACTGTAGCAGTGAGCACAGCACCAACAGGATAGGCCGAATGGCCTCCTTCCATGCTAGAAATGGCACGATGAGAATTCACATGGCAAAAAAAAAGGGGGGTTAGCACTTGTTCCAACGCACAAGCACACAAATTTCTTACTAGATGATCACCGTACCTTGGTATTTCAGTCACAAACATTAATGTTCCAAAAATATCAGAGTAATAAAACTCAATGCAATTACAAGGAAACCTCCCTCCAATCTCACACGAATAAAAGCAATTTGGCCTGGATGAATAATTTTCCACACGGTGTAATGTTACAGTTCGCTGTACTGAATAACTCAAATACTAGAATAACAACAGTCCTCCTGATCTACTGTTCCACTTCTCCCCGCTGCTCTTCCCCTCTCCTCCCTTAATTAATTAATAATTATGTACCAGCAGACCTCCAGTGGGTGTTAACATAACCGGAATGTTATCAGCAAAGCTTTCTGGGGAGAAAAGCGTAATATAAGCAGGCTGAGATTGTGTGTTATCTGACTCTCAAAGCTCCGTGATGTTTAATTGTAGCAGCACTTGTGTTTGGAATCAGGGCAATTCTTTTCACCAGAGAAAACGTACAGGAAGCGACGGCCCAGTGGTATTATCGCTAGGCTATTAATCCAGAAACTCGGCTAATGTTCTGGGGACCCGGGTTCAAATCCCACCACGGGAGATGGTTCAATTTGAACGCACTAAAAAAAATTTGCAATTCAGAATCTACTGACGTCGATTGTTGGAAAAACCCATCTGGTTCACTAGGCTCCTTTAGGGAAGGAAATCTGCCGTCCTTACCTGGTCTGGCCTACACGCGACTCCAGAGCCACAGCAATGACCCTCGACCCGGGCAATAAATGCTGGCCCTTCATGTCCCATGAATGAATTAAAAAAATGTCTTAAATGCAATCTTCTGCCAGTGCTTTGACAAGGGAGAGGAGAAATCATTCACTCAATTCTTCACTGCAATTTGTAACATAGTGAGAGACCTGCAAGAGTTGTGCGAGGGTGCACGGAGGGTACAAAGGAACAACAGAGGGAGGGAGGGAGGGAGGGAGGGAGGGAGGGCAGAGTGCTGTCGCTCACAAATGATTCTCAGACTGGGATCATACACAGCGGACATGCCAATTCTCCAGGGCAGTGCACCATGCGATTAAGGCATTGTTTTCAATGGTGAACATGACAACGCTAATTATACTCGTCGACTAAAACAGGCATTGAAACCAAGTGTAACTATTGAACCCCTATTTGGAAAGGCTGCCAAAGTTATCAATTGTTCTACTGCATGTTTTCACAGGATAAACGCAAGATTGCTGCCAGTTGTGCAAACTGCCAAGAGTTTTGTACACATTGGGCAGGTACTTCAGTCCAACCATCTCACCACTACTCAGAAATAACAAACCATTCAGATATGAGGTCCACTCATGCAAAGGAAAGGGATTATTTTGCATACGCAAGTGCGAGTCTATCTATTTTGTACATACACCTAGCCACATAGTTCTACTCCAATGGGGTTAAGGTACGCAAGCTTGGCACTACGTCAAAAACATAATCGGCGCAATAAAACAAACCACTGACCCTCTCAGACATCAGCACTCAAATGGCATCCAGTTTGTATGTTTTAGGGTACTGCCTCACAGCACTAGGGACCCAGGTTCAATTCCAGCCACGGGTCACTGCCTTTGTGGAGTTTGCACACTCTCCCCGTGTCTGTATGGGTTTCCTCCGGGTGCTCTGGTTTCCTCCCACAGTCCAAAAGGTGTGCAGGTTAGGTGAATTGGCCATGCTAAATTGCCCCTGAGCGTCCAAAGACGTGAAGGTTAGAACGATTAGTGGGGTAATAGGGAGATGGCCTGGATGGGATGCTCTGGACTGCACAGCGATTAGCACCGTTGCCTCACAGCACCAGGGACCCGAGTTCAATTGGGTCACTTGTCTGTGTGGAGTTTGCACACTCTCCCCGTGTCCTCCGATTTCCTCCCACACTCCAAAGATGTGCGGGTTAGGTTGACTGGCCGTGCTAAATTGCTCCTTTGTGTCAGGGGGACTAGCTAGGGTAGGGGTCACGGGAATAGGGCCTGGGTGGGAATGTCAGTTCAGGATCCATGGGCCAAATGGCCTCCTTCTGCACTGTAGGGATTCTATGATTTCCAAGACAACTCGCCGACGCTGCTCAAAACTAACCCATGGACCCCGTGAGCCAGAGAATAATTGAATGGACAATGCGTTGTCAAGAACGGCCGGTTAAGGAGTTTCAAGCTTGCTATCTTTCTGATATAAATATTGACGTTTCCCGCAGCTGAGCTCTCAAGCATTCACCAGGACATTTGCAGATATTCTATTATTCGATACGCAATTGTTTGGCTGTGGACCCTTCCAACCCAGCCATTTGGCACACAAGCTACCATCTGTCACCACCCTGCTATGACACCTCTGCCAACAGGAAATCAAATAAGTGGAGTGGGAGGGCAAGAGGAGAGAAAAGGTGACTCTTCCCACAAATATGAGACAAGAACACATTCCAGCCTACATAACGGGACTTGCAAGTTGAGGTGACAATTAATTATTTGCACTGTTGGATGTTGTGTTGCTGTTTTCTCTCACAGCCCAGTCTTGCCTGAGAACTTGCATCGAGCACCTAGGATTACACCAGATGCAAAACTGATATTTATTTTTTGAGAACCACAACCAGAAAACCTACCTTTGTTTAAATCAAATAAAATGTCAACCACACACACACACACCAATTTGAAACCTTTCAACCGACACTCCTAATGGGCAGCATGGTGGCACAGTGGTTGGCACTGCTGCCTCACAGTGCCAGTGATCCAGGCTCGATTCCCAGCTTGGGTCACTGTCTGTGTGAAGTCTGCACATTCTGCCCATGTCTGTGTGGGTTTCCTCCGGGTGCTCCAGCTTCCTCCCACAGTCTGGCAGTTAGGTGCATTGGCCGTGCTAAATTCTCCCTCAGTGTCCCCGAATAGCTGCCAGAGTGTGGCAACTAGGGGATTTTCACAGTCACTTCATTGCAGTGTTAATGTAAGCTTACTAATAAATAAACTTGAAAAAAATTAGCATATCTGAAAGTGTCTTTGCATATGGCAAAATGCTCCAGCTCTATTTAATCAACCTGCTGTAAAAGTTTATTAATGTCACAAGTAGGTTTACGTTAACACTGCAGTGAAGTTACTGTGAAAATCCCCTAGTCGCCACACTCCAGCACCTGTTCGGGTACGCTGAGGGAGAATTTAGTATGGCCAATGCACCTCACCAGCATGTCTTTTGGACTGTGGGAGGAAATTGGAGCACCTGGAGGAAACCCACACAGACAGGGGGAGGACATGCAGACTCCGTACAGACAGTGACCCAAGCCGGGAATCGAACCCGGGTTGCTGGCGTTGAGAGACAGCAATGCTAACCACTGGGCCACAGTGCCGTGCTATGCTAGGAGATAGCAAAACAAATGTGTCAAAGTTGCCCCACTTTCATCGTATAGTGGTTAGCACTGCTGCCTCACAGCGCCATGGCCCAGGTTCAATTCCAGCCTTGGGCAACTGTGTGGAGTCTGCACATTCTCCTCGTGTCTGTGTGGGTGTCCTCCGGGTGCTCCACCACAAATCAGTTTAACAAAAAGCAAGTGATAGAGAGGCAGACAGAGAAGCCAAGAAGCTGAAATAAGTTTCAAGTCGTTCTCAAGTACACTGTTGTGCAAGCCACCATCTGTTGGCAGGTTCAAACATTATTTGTGCTTCATTAACTGTAAAGAAGCACTTTACGCTGTCCTGAAGTCTAAAAAGCACTATACAAACACAAGTCCTTCTTGCTCTGATAATACCTTTGCCACTTTAGGTATGGAAAGATCATCAGAAGACTTCAAGTACACTCATGTAATATAGGCATTGATACATCTTCATATGGTAGCATTCAATATTTGTTTCAATTCTAAAAGGTAATAACCATAAAAATTTTGAACCAAGACTGACCCCACGGCACAGCCAGATTTTGACATGGAGAAAGGCCCACAAAAGAATTTTTTCTGGAGACACCCCATCACGTACTGCTGGCTAAATTTTAGAGAGAGCTTACCATCGCTGATAATGGGCCAATGAACCCTGCAAAATTGAAGGGGGTGGGGAGGTGGAAGGCGGGGTATACTGGGCCAGGATGAGTGGTCAGTGGTGAACTGATGGTACAGATCACCCAAAGCCTGCCCTGGTCACCCCCAAGCCGACACTATAGTTAAGAAAGCCCACCAACGCCTACACTTTCTCAGAAGACTAAAGGAAATTTGGCACGTCCACTACAACTCACACCAACTTTTACAGACGCACCATAGAAAGCACTCTTTCCGGTTGTATCACAGCTTGATAAGGCTCCTAATCTGCCCAAGACTGCAAGAAACTACAAAGGGTCATGAACGAAGCCCAGTCCATCACAGCCTCCCATCCATTGACACTTGCCGCTGCCTCGGTTAAGCAGCCAATATAATTAAGGACCCCACTCACCCTGGATGTTCTCTCTTCCACCTTCTTACATCGGAAAAAAAGATTAAAAAGTCTGAGGTCACGTACCAAACAACTCCAGAACAGCTTCTTCCCTGCTGCCATCTGACTTTTGAATAGACCTACATCGCATTAAGTTGATCTTTCTCTACACCCTAGCTATGACTGTAACACTACATTCTGCATTCTCTCCTTTCCTTCTCTATGAATGGTATGCTCTGTCTGTACAGCACGCAAGAAACAATACTTTTCACTGTATACTAATACACGTGACAATAATCAAATCAAAAAAACTTACCGCTGACCCCAAAAAAACTCAACCCAGGATCAGGGGGCTGAGATAAGGGGATTGGGGTTGGGCACATGGGAGACAGGAAACAGAGACCAGAGCTCCCAGGATGGCAAAGATGTAGAGCAAGATGAAACAGGAAGAGGTTGTGTATATCCAAAAGATGTGTAGGTTAGGTGGATTGTCCATGATAAATTGCCCCTTAGTGTCCAAAAGATGTGCAGGTTAGTTGTCTTGAACATACTCAATGACTGAATCTCCACAGCTGTCTGGCACAGAGAATGCTAAAGATTCACAATCCTTAGAGTTAAGAAATTTCTCCTCTTCTCAGCCCTAAGTGGCCTGCTCCTTATTTGAGCCTGCGTCCCCTGGTTCCCCCTACCCCCCTTCCTTTCTGCATCAATTCCATCTAGCTCCCTGAGAATTTTGTACATTTCAAATGAGATCATTCAGGAGAACACAGGCGCCAGTGTCGATAATCTTTCCTCAAAGGAAAACAGCCCTACCATCACAGAAGTTAACCTTTTGATGCGCTCTCTCTTATGGCAGGTATAGCCACCATTAAGCAAGGTTAACAAAATGGTACACAATACTCCAGGTGTGGACCAACCAAGTGTCTACACAACTGAAAGAAGACATTGCTCCTCCTGCACTCAAACCCACCTCACCATAAAAGACAATGTACCATTTACCTTGCTAATTGCTTGCTGCATCTGTGTGTCACCTTTCAGTGATGTATGGACAAGATAACATCAACACTTCCCAGTCTCTCACCAGTTAAGAAACAGTCTGCACCTCTGTTCCTCCATCCTTGCAGAACACCGAAGGTGAGCTTTTCCGGCCCTTCCTGCTAACGAGATCTTCCAGTCCCGCCAAAGGTGACACCCCGCACTGGATCCCCAGTGGTGTCATGATGTAGAGATGCCAGCGTTGGACTGGGGTAAACACCCCAGTGGTGTGCCAGGGAAGCCATATAAAATGCCAAAGGCCCCCTTCTGGTGCTCACTGGAAAACACGCCACGGGATTGGGGAGGGAGAAGGGGGCAGGGGGCGCGGAGTCCCAGCCTAACTTTAAAAACCTGATTTATCAGAGAGACACATCACTGGATCGCCAGCAGTGATGCTTTTTTGACTACATATTTGTAAGAAGCATGGTGTTAGAAGCAAAACATAGAAATGAGAAGCAGGAGTAGGCTATTCGGGGCAGGCGGTGGCTTAGTGGTATAATCACTAGGCCATTCATCCAGAAACTCTGCCAATGTTCTGGGGACCAGGGTTCAAATCCCGCTACGGCAGATGGTGGAATTTGAATTAAGTTTAAAAAACAAATCAGGAAAGTACTGATGACCATGAAACCATTGTTGATTGTCGGAAAAACCCATCTGGGTCCTTTAGGAAAGGAAATCTGCCGTCCTTACCTGGTCTGGCCTACGTGTGACTCCAATGACAACAATGTGGTTGACTCTCAACTGCCCTTGAGCAACTAGAGATGGGCAATAAATACTGTAAGAAGTCTCACAACACTAGGTTAAAGTCCAACAGGTCTATTTGGTAGTTGGACTTCAAGAAGCCTCTCCGCAGCAGGTTACTGTGTTTACCCTAGTCCAACGCTGGCATCTCCACATCACGGCTACAATCAATACTGACCAGCCAGCGACGACCGTGTCCCATGAATAACTAGAAAGTTCAGCCCTTCAAGCCTCCTCCTTCATTCAGTGTGATCATGGCTAATCATCAAATTCAACATCCTGCTTCCCCCTATAAGGCCCATTTTGGTGGTTCTCATTAACTAATGCAAACCGTACAATTTTTCCTTTGTCCGACAGATGAAACATTAATTAACAGGCAACTAATACATGTCGATTTTAGCTTGCGTGTTGCAGTAGAAGTCTTTAAGGTGGTGAAATCTTGTCCATCAGATTAACTTCCATTTCTCATTTGGGAAATTAATCTCATTAAAAACATATCGGTCTCGACGGAAACCGTAACACACCACTTTGAGAGTATTGTGCAGGGAAAAATAAAGCTTTTACCAACTAGAGACCCCTAAACTGAAAGGCGAAATGGAATTGGAAAAGGATATTTGCTTCGAGCAGCAGAGTCCCATAATGAATGTGAAAAATAAATAGTCGGGTTGCTTTAATCTTCTGTAATGTTCCATCCTCCAACGCTACTTAACTGAAGGATGTCAACAGTAGAGATTGAATTGAACTAAAGACATCCAGTTCATGCACTATATAAAAAGGTGGCTAAAAAATAAAGAGAGATACGTCTTAGTAGAAAATTATTCTGGGCAGCAGCAGAGCTTTTTCCATTCATTTGTGGGACATGGGCATCGCTGGCTGGCCAGCATTTATTGAGATGCCAGCGTTGGACTTGGGCAAACACAGTAAGAAGTCTCACAACACCAGGTTAAAGTCCAACGGGTTTATTTGATAGTAAACGCCACAAGCTTTCGGAATGCTGTTTCTTCGTCAGATGAGTGAAGAACCTGATAGCGCTCTGAAAGCTTGTGGCGTTTACTATCAAATAAACCTGTTGGACTTTAACCTGGTGTTGTGAGACTTCTTACAGCATTTATTGCCCATCCCTCAACATCCCTGGAGGGCAGTTGAGAGTCAACCTGAGTCACGTATTGGCTAGACCAGGTAAGGACAGCAGATTTCCTTCCCTAAAGGGTGAACTAAATGTGTTTTTCTGACAATAGTTTCATGGTCATCAGTTGATTCTTAAATCCTGATTTTTTTTATTATTGAATTCAAATTCCACCATCTGTCCAGGACGACAAATAAACCCCAGAATGACAACGTCTCAGAAATGCGTGGCCTCATTTCACCAGCTGCACAGTGGAACAGTCTCCAACTAATCCAATTTGCCGCACAGATCTTTTAAAACAAAAAAAAAGTGAGCGAGGGGTAGAAATATTGCTCATCTGTTTCTTAACCAAAGGCCAAGCTAGAATTCCCAGAAAGCAACTGCCTAACACCAAGCCGAGAGCAGATAACTATTTCACAGACCAGCTCATAATACTGTCCAACGCCCGTCAGGCTTAGCGATACATCAAATGCTGCAAGCATCTGCCGTCTGCGGGAGCAGACTGACACTGCCAGTTTTAACACAAATAAAGCACATCGCTGTGTCCTGGGATTGGCATCCATCGGAAGCAACAGGACTTAATTTTCAAAAGGACGGCGGAAGTTTATCCTGAACCTCATCTGATTAGTTGGACAATGCCAAATATATTGCCCAAGTGGCAATGGTTAGCACTTGCTGCCTCTCAGCGCCAGGTACCCGGGTTCAATTCCAGGATCACTGTATGTGTGGAGTTTACACATTCTCCCCATGTCTGCGTGGGTTCCCTCCGGGCGCTCTGGTTTCCTCCCACACTCCAAAGATGTGCGGTTAGGTGGATCGGCCGTGCTAAATTGTCCCTTTCTGTCATGGGGGTTAGCAGAGTAAATTTGTGGGGTTACGGGTTTAGGTCCTGGGTGGGGTTGTGGTCAGCAGAGTCGATGGGCCAAATGGCCTCCTTCTGCACTGTAGGGATTCTATAACATGGAGATGTTCAAAACGACAAGATACTTATTGGAGCTTGAAGCAGCGCTCACCAACACATTCACTGTTTGACAATGTTGGCCCCACAGCCTCAAACTCCCGCTGGGAACAACTTAGGAAGTCTGGGGGTGATTCTCACAGCCCACTGCGTTGCTGTAGCAGTGTGTAGCAAGCTTCCCGCTGGGCATCGCCAACCACCACGTTTCTGTCTCGGCATGGAACTGTATGAATCATTATAATGAGGATTTGCACTCCGTTAGCGGGCCCAGGACTGATGTCCCCGGGCCTGGTGACATCTCCCCATCCAGCCAGGAGTGCCTCGCTCCAGCGGGCTTTACACAGCTCCCCACTAGCGATGTGCTGGTGGCCTGACTCAGCTGGAGTGAAGAGGAGCCATGGAGTCCACCAGGAAATTGGGGGGGGGGGGGGGAGAGCGTGGCCTGGTATCTCCAGCTCAGCAGTGCCAGCCTGGCCCCCTGGCACTGCCCAAGGGGCAAAGTGGTAACTGCCCAGGGGCCACCTTGGCACTGCCCACCAGGTATCAGGCAGTGCCAAGGGGGCAGGGCCTCTGGATGGGGCAGGGTGATGAGAAGTCAGTGGGGATCGAGAATCCCGCTGCACTCAGTGGTGACAGAGGGAGGGAGGCCAGTGATCAGGGCGGAGGGGGAGGGTAATCGAGGCATGCCAATGGGGGGTGGGGGGGGGTTGGGCATTGCTGGGTGGCGGGGCTGGCCAGCAAGTCTCCATCACCCACACTCAAAATGTTGGCTCTATTCTCTCTTCACAGATGCTCAACAAGGATCTTGGGTTCACGTCGCACTATCTGTAACCCCCGTGACTTGCCTGGGTTTGCAAAACCTCACTCACTGTGCTGTCTGGAGACAATACACATCTCTTTAACCTGTGATCAGTGCTCCTTCCACTCACATTGTCAGCCACTTTAAGACTTGAACAGCACGTTAGGTGTAAAGATTCGCATTCTAATCAGTAATCTGTAAACTGTCTGTGCTTTATATGCTCTGTCTGAGGCCAGAACTCTCCATTCACCCGACGAAGGGGCTAACCTGAAAGCTAGTGAATTTACTACCAATCGGTTGGACTGAAACCTGGTGTTGTCAGGCTTTTTACTGTGTTCACAGATGCTGTCAGACCTGCCGAGATTTCCCAGCATTCCCTGTTTTTGTTTCAGATTCCAGCACGCGCAGTATTTTGCTTTTATTTTGGACTCTATCTGACCCATTCACCAATTCTGGGCTATGTGATTCCTGCCTTGCCTGCACTGAAAAGACTCCAAACTTGTGACCAATTGAGTTGAGTCTTCAAGGCCCTGCAGCCTAGATTAGCTTCACACTGTATCTCGGACAAACAATGAACGGTGAATCATTTTTAGACTTTCTACTTGTACGTTTACCATCTCACTCCAACCCTACAATCAACAATGGGCTAACAACAGCGAATACGCAGATAAAATGCACTCTGCGCCCATTTTGTAGTGAGGGAATTGAAGTCAGAGAAGGACAGGGCCTGCACACGGCTCCCCCCAGCACACAGCATTCCAGATAAAGGCAAAATACTGCGGATACGGGAATCTCAAACAAAAATAGAAAGTGTTGGAAAATCTCAGCAAGTCCAACAATGTCTGCAATCTGATTTATTATTGTCACATTACAGTGAAAAGTATTGTTTCCTGTGTGCTGTAGAAGGAAAGGAGAGAGCACAGAATATAATGTTGCAGAGAGTGCAACAACTCCACACTGTGTGGAGTTTGCACATTCTCCCCATGTCTGTGTGGGTTTTCTTCCAGATGCTCTGGTTTCCTCCCACACTCCAAAAGATGTGCTGGTTAGGTTGACTAGCCATGCTAAATTGCCCCTTTAAACGCCAGGGGGACTAGCAGGATAAATATATGCGGTTACAAGATTAGGACTTGGGTGGAATTGTGGTTGGTGCAGACTTGATGGGCCAAACGGCCTTCTTCTAGGGTGTAGAGAAAGATCAACTTAATGTGAGGTAGGTCCATTCAAAGGTGTGACGGCAGCAGGGAAGAAGCTGTCCTTGAGTCGGTTAGTATGTGACCTCAGACCTTTTCCTGACAGAAGAAGGTGGAAGAGAGAAAGTCCGGGGCGCATGGGGTCCTTAATTATGCTGGCAGCTTTTCTGAGGCAGGAGGAAGTGTTGAGAGTGTCAATGGATGGGAGGCTGGTTCGCATGATGGATTGGGCTACATTCATGACCTTTTGTAGTTCCTTGCAGTCTTGGGCAGAGCAGTGGCCCATACCAAGCTGCGATACACCCAGAAATAATGCTTTCTATGGTGCATCTGTAAAAGTTGGTGAGGATCGTAATGGACACACCAAATTTCCTTAGTCTTCTGAGAAAGTAGAGGCGTTGGTGGATTTTCTTAATTACGGTTTTGGCACAGGGGGACCAGGACAGGTTACTGATGATCTGGACACCTAAAAATGAATCTCTCGACCAGAGAACAAAGCCAACATTTCCCCTGGATGACCCTTTGACTGAAAATAAATGCTTAACTCGTCCAGGGCCGAATTTTGATGGGTGTTTCACTCATCCAATCCCAATCAACAATAAATCCCCGAGGGGACATTACAGGAGACATTTCCCACTCTGCCAGCCAGGAAGCATCAACTTCTCCCACAGGTAGAAACAACAAGCACAACATGCATTTATATGGCACCGTTAACAGAGCAACATCCTTCCTGGGAGTGCAGTAAAATAACGTCAGATGCCAAACCGTGTAATGGGAGGAGGTGAAGCGGTCGTGTTTATGAAGGATCGAAGAAAGGAGAGAGAGAGAGAGAGAGCAGCAGCAAAACGACGAGGATGAGAGAGAACATTCCGGAGTTTCGACATAACACGTCTTTAAAAATTCACTCACCAAAGAACAAGCTGCAATGATTTCTGGCATGTTTACTGGGTATCTAGAGGGCAAGTTCACACATTTAAAAACCAAATCTGGAGAACAGCATCTCACACAACAACTCGCCGATATCAGTATTTCACAATGCATGCAGCATTGTCTAATTCACTGTGCAGTAACCTACATGGCACTGTTAACAGAGCAACATCCTTCCTAGAAATGCAGTAAAACAACAGATGGGGAGCACTGCTGCCTCCCAGGATCAGGGACCTGGTTCGATTCCCGGCGTCAGGTCACCCACCGCCTGTGTGGAGTTTGCACATTCTCCCCATGTCTGTCTGGGTTTCCTCCCAAAGATGTGCCAGGTAGCTTGATTGCCTGTGCTAAAATGCCCCTTCGTGTCAGGGGGATTAGCAGGATAAATTTATGGGGTTACAGGATTAGGGCCTGGTGGGAATTGAGGTTGGTGCAGACTCGATGGGCCAAATGGCCTCCTTCCGTAGGGATTCTAAGATAACTACCAAGACTGCTTCTCTGAGTGGACTTTTCTGGTCGCGAGGAGTTGTCGCGTGTATTTTTCCTCTATTCCTCCTGCCACTGGGAAGAAACACCACGCTGACTCCTTCTCGATTTCAGTGTAACATTTCTTTTCTCCCCTATAATCTTCAGACATTAAACCCAAGCTTGACATCACCTTTCAGTTAGCTTTCCACAGTCATGCCTCCTACTCCTTTCAACCAAGATAGCGCTCTCTACCTTGGCTCTTAACCAAAACCAGACACTCAAAAAGTTGACGGACCCATCAAATATATTAGATAGCTCAGGGACACGGCCCTGCGCTACACATTTAACCAACATTAGGAGCAGAAATAGATAATTCAGGCCTCCGAGCCTGTTCCGCCATACAATCAGATCAGGGATTCTATGAATAATCAGCACTGACACCCTCACCTCAATCCAGGCCCCCCATAACTTTTCATAGGATCAGTGATTAATCTTTTTTTCAGCAATATAAACGGTAAGGGCAAAGATTTAAATTGACAGCTGTTTTTTTTTTGAGGGAGTTAGTACAGATAAGACCAAAGACTTAGAAGCAGAATTAGGCCACTTGGCCCATCGAGTCTGTTCCACCATTCAATCATGGCTGATTATTTTCTCATCCCCATTCTCCTGCCTTTTCCCCACAACCCCTGATCCCCTTATTAATCAAGGGCCTATCTAAAGACACTCAATGATCCGGCCTCCACAGCCTTCTGTGACAAAGAGTTTCACAGATTCACCACTCTGGCTAAAGGAATTCCTCCTCATCTCTGTTTTAAAAAGATTGTCCCTTTAGCCTCAGGTTATGCCTTCTGGTTCTAGTTTTTCCTACTAGTGGAAACATCCTCTCTATCCAGGCCTCTCAGTATCCTGCAAGTTTCAATAAGATCTCCCTTCATTCTTCTAGACTCCAACGAGTACAGACCTAGAGTCCTCAACTGCTCCTCATACGACAGGCTCTTCATTCCAGGGATCATTCTTGTGAACCTCCTCTGGATCCTTTCCAAGGCCAACACAGGATACCTTAGATATGTGGCCAAAACTGCTCACAATACTCCAAATGAGGCCTGACCAGACGCGTGGGTTATGTGGATCAGCCATGCTAAATTGCCCCTTAGTGCTCCAAAATTTCTGCGTTTAACAGGCTAAATATGTGGGATTATGGGGATTGGGTCTGGATAAGATCTGTCAGAGAGTCAGTGCAAACCCAATGGGCCAAATGGCCACTTCTTCACTGTAAGGATTCTATCACTATGTACCAACATACAAACCAGCAGCAGGGGTAGGCTCCACCATTTAACATGATCATTGGGGATCTGATCTGACCTCAACTACACATACCTGCCTACCCCCAACAATCTTTCACCCCCTTGCTTATTCAAAGACTCTGCTCCCACTGCCTTTTTGGTGAAGAGGGTTCCAAAGATTCACCACTCTCAGAGAAAACAAATTGTTCTTTAATTAGTGATCCCTTATTTTGAAAAGGTCTAGGTTGTCCCAAAAAAAGTGTCCTCTCCTCATCCACCCTGTCTAGCAATAATACCTATGGGCCACCAAGGAGGCAATGGCTTAGTGGTATTATCGCTATTAATCCTGAAATTTGGCTAATGTTCTGGGGACCCAGGTTCGAATCCCGCCACGGCAGATGGTGGAATTTGAATTCAATAAAAAATATTTAAGAATCTACTTTTGACCATGAAACCATTGTCGATTGTCAGATAAACCCATCTGGTTCTCTAATGTTCTTTAGGGAAGGAAATCTGCCTTCCTTACCTGGCCTGGCCTACATGTGATTCCAGAGCCACAGCAACGTCCTCTGAAATGGCCTAGCAAGCCAATCAGAATCCCTACAGTGCAGAAGGAGACCACTCTGCCCATCGAGCCTGCACCGACAATACTCCCACCCAGGCCTGATCCCCATAACCCCACATATTTATCCTGCTAATCCCTCTGGACAGTAATGGGCAATTTAGCATGGCCAATCAACCTCACCCGCGTGTCTTTGGACTGTTGGAGGAAACCCGTGCAGACTCTGTACAGTCACCTGAGGCCAGGAATCGTACCCGGGTCCTTGGAGCTGTGAGGCAGCAGTGCTGACCACTGTGCCATCCCTCACCATGTTGCACTCAGTTCAAGGGCAACTAAGCATGGGCAATAAATGCCAGCCACTGATGCCATGTTCCACGAATGAATAATTAAAAAAAATACCTCATGAACTTTGCCTCTTCATCTCCAAAACTCTAGTGGATACAAATCTAACCTTTCCGATCTTTATTCATGAGGCAACGCCCCTTCCTGGAATGGACGCGAATGCACAAATATCCTTCCGCAGTCCATAAAACTTTACGACTGCGATTGCAAGAGCAGGTAATGCAAAGGGTCGACTGCAGCAGGGAGTGCTTTTCAAGAGGCTTGGATTAGACAAATTGTTGGGATTGCATGCGAGGACCATTGCTTACGTCTTTGAGACGACCAGCCTCGAGTTAAAACTGCTCAATGTCAAAGATGCAATCCCAAAATGAATTCCGTATTCCAGCCCACAGCACTGGGCTGACAAGCAAGCAGAAATGGAGAAGCAGGAAAGACCTGCGCATATATCACTGCAGTTTATTACTCATTGTAAAGCTTTCGTTGCCTGATGAACCAACACGAGAGAAAAATATCTTCGAAATCTGCGGTACTCGGTTTGTTCTCATCGGAATGACGGAGGTTGAGGGGTAACCAGATAGAGGTTTACAAGATTATGAGTGACATGGACAGTCTTCCCTAGGGTAGGAAAGTCAAGCACTAGGGAGCATAGGTTTAAGGTGAGTGGGGAAAAGTTTAGAGGAGATGTGTGAGGCAAGTTTTTTTTTGAACACAGAGGGTGCTGAATATCTGGAATGTGCTGCCTAGGGAGGTGGCGGGAGAACCATTTCTAAAAAAAAAGGGTGACATGGACAAGTTGGGCCAAAGGGCCTGTTCCATGCTGCAAATCTCTATGGCTCAAGGTACCATCGTGGCATTTAAGGGGCAACTAGAACGAATAGGATGGAAATGGAAGGACACGGACTCTGGAAGTGCATATGGTTTTAGTTTAGGCAGGCATCATGATTGGTACAGAATTGGAGGGCCGAAGGGCCTAAACTTTTCTTTGGACTTCCAAAGGTCCATCAGAATCAGCCTGGTTCTTGGGCCCAGGCTCATCCGAATGTTTGTGGCCTATTTGTCCCAATTAGTTTCTGCTTCAGGAGGTGGCAAAGATTGAAGCAAGCACCTCAGTGATCATGTGCGCTGGTCACTGAGGTCCCGTGCAAACATTCCTGATGGATTTATCATCAAAGAGGGAAACTGACACCTAACAAAGGCCGCAGTTTGAGGATGAGGCATTCATCCCACTAATGGACACTTCTTGACTTCATAAGTTTAGAAAAGGAAAACCAACGTGTGTGTCCGGGAATGCGGTATTTAGTTTGAGGGTGGAATACTATCATCAGTGACCTCAATGTTCTGTGCATGAATGGAGGAGCGTGACTCATGAGGTTTATATTAAGGGCTGTAAATGCTGCCTCATTAAGGTTTTTGTCAAAATGCTAACTCATTCTTCCAGTGTCCGAGTGGGTCTCCTCCCATTTCCTCCCACGGTCTAAAGATGCGCAAGTGGATTGGCCATGTTAAAGTGCCCCTTCACACTCCAAGATGTGTGAGGGGGAAAATCAGCCATGGGAAATTTGGGGGCAGCACGTTTGCACAGTGGTTGGCACTGTAACCTCACAGCGCCAGGGACCTGGGTTCAATTCCGGCCTCGGGTCACTGTCTGTGTGGAGTTTGCACATTCTTCCTCTGTCTCTGTGGGTTTCCTTTGGATGCTCCAGTTTCCTCCCACAGTCCAAAGATATGCGGGTTACGTTGGTTGGCCATATTAATTTGATCCTAGTGTCAGGGGATTCGTAGGATAAACATGCGAGGTTATGGGGATAGGGCCTGGGTGGGATTGCGTCAGTGCAAATGCGCTGGGCCGAATGGTCTCCTTCTGCACTATAGGGATTCCATGGATTCTATGAAATGTGTGCGGCCTGGGTAAGATATTCACCCGAAATATTACCCATCACGGGAATCGGAGTGGGCGAGGGGCAGACCATGGAAAGGTCCGTTGACCTCAGATGGGATTTGACGGTTTTGGAACAAGCGAGGTTCTAAAATCTCACCCATTCTGTCAGAGAGTGGGTTCAGACTCAATGGCCTAGGCTACTAATCCAGAAGCTCAGCGAATGTTCTGGGAAAGCGGGTTCAAATCCGACCACGGCAGATGGTGGAATTTGAATTCAAAACTCAATTTTAAAAATTTGCAATTACGAATCTACTGTTGATCCATTGTCAATGTCAAAAAAATCCAACTGGTTCATTAATTCTTTTAGGAAAGGAAATCTGCCATCCTTACCTGGTTTGGCCTACATGTGACTCCAGAGCCACAGCAATGTGGTTGACTCTCAACTGCCTTCCAAGGGCAACTAGGGATGGGCAGTAAATGCTGGCCCAACCCAGGTCCCACAAATGAATAAAACAAAAGGCCTCTTCTGCACTGTAGGGATTCTATGATTTCACCATTTTCTGTCTCCTAAAAATTGGATAAATAGCTACCCTGATTTACAAAGAGCTTTTGGGTCTAACCTTGGATCTAACCTTGGATCTTTGCCCCAAAATTACAGTCATAGAGATTTGCAGCACAGAAACAGGCCCTTCAGCCCAACTTGTCCACGCTGTCCTTGTTTTTAAAACTTCTAAGCTAATCCCAATTGCCCGCGTTTGGCCCATATCCCTCTATAGCCATCTTACCCATGTAACTGTCTCAATGCTTTTTAAAAGACAAAATTGTACCAGATGCTTGAAGGAATATGCCTCTCTCTGACCAACTCTCAACTCCAAAGAACAGTACAACACAGGAACAGGCCCTTTGGCCCACCAAGCCTGTGCCGACACACGATGCCTTTCAAGACTAAAATCCTTTTGCCCCTACACGGTCCGCATCCTTCTACTCCCTGCCGGAGTTTGCGAAGATACTACAAGAAAAGCAAGTTCGCATCTTTAGATATCAGTGCAGTTGCAGTCTTGCTTCCAGGGGTCTGCCGACTGTAGATTTGAGCTTAAATGCAAATTTGTATTCCATGTTCAGACAGTGCAGACGTTATCATTGTTCAGATGGGACCACACTCTGTTTCAGTGGAAGACCCATGATGTTATTTCAATACAGGTCAAGTATCCTTCATCCAAAACCCCGGGGGCTACTTGCATTTCAGATTTCAAATCATTTTGGTTGCTAAATGTCACACATCAACACATAACAGCCTAAGCCGAGGCCAGTCATAACGTAAAGTATATAAAATGGTTAGAAAAGTCAGACGCATCACTGACTATAACAAATACAGGGTCCGTGTTATAAAATCGCAAGGGAAACAGTGCAAATAACTAGATTTCCTGCACTAAAGATTGACGAGGTTCAAAAGAATTTGATATGATTTTTAGTTTATTTGTTCGTGTCACAACTAGGTTTACATTAACACTGCAATGAAGTTACTGTGAGAATCCACTAGTCGCTACACTCCGGCACCTGTTTGGGTACACTGAGGGAAAATTTAGCATGGTCAATGCAGCTAACCAGCACATAGAATCCTACAGTGCAGAAGGAGGCCATTTGGCCCATTGAGTCTGCATTGACCACAATCCCACCTAGGCCCTATCCCCATAACCCCATGCATTTACTCTAGCTGGTCCCCCTCACATTAAGGGGCAATTTAGCACGGCCAACCCACCGAATCTGCACATCTTTAGACTCTGGGAGGAAACTGGAGCACCCGGAGGAAACCCACGCAGACATGGGGAGAATGTGCAAACTCTGCACAGACATTGACCCAAGCCAGGAATCAAACCTGGGTCCCCACCTCTGTGAAGCAGCAGTGCTAACCACTGTAAATGATTTCCTATCTTTGGTTCTCCGTTTCCCTGGCCTGTTTGCCCAGTAATAAGTTGCTCGCCTGAAACCAGAGGCTATAGCTTGAGGCAAGCTGACAGCATCTAGCAATGCGAACCAGGAACCTTTCCTATTCAAGTCCACCTGCTCTATCGAGCTCCCGTCAGCAACTGCTATTACTTGCATTTACGTAGAAGAACCCTGCCCTTTTTTTTAAACCTGGTCTGGCTGATATGTGACTCCAGTTCCCCCCCTCCATGTGACTCCGAACTGCCCTGCCAAGTGGCCCATTCAGTTGCCTTGGATCCAGTTAACCAGTAACAGCTGATAAATTACAGCCACATCCACATCAAGACAACTTTAGATTTCCCATCTTCAATGTCGCAAAACATTCCAGGGCACAGTATATATATTTTTTTAATTTATTCATGGGATGTGAGCTGGATCAGCATTTCTTGCCCATCCCTGAGGGTATTTTAAGAGTCAACCACATTGCTGCGGATCTAGAGTCACAGATAGGCCAGACCGGGTAAGGACAGCAGATTTCCCTCCCTAAAGGACGTTAAAGTTTATTTACACGTAGGCTCCCATTAACACTGCAATGAAGTTACTGTGAAAATCCCCCAGGTGCCACACCCTGGCACCTGTTCGGGTACACTGAGGGAGAATTTAGCACAGCCAATGCACCTAATCAACGTGTCTTTCGGACTGTGGGAGGAAACCCATGCAGACACGGGGAGAACATGCAGACTCTACACAATGACCCAAGCCGGGAATCAAACCCAGGTCCCTGACGCTGTGAGGCAGCCGTGCTCACCACTGTGCCACCCCTTAGAAGGCTTTATATGTCTGAAGTTGCAAGCGGCAGTCAAAGCTTATGTCTGTTTCCATGGCTTGTTTTTCCTGGAACAGTTCGCTGACCTGAAGCCAGAGGCTATAGCTTGATGGGCACCAGTTAAGCATGGCTGAGGAGTCTCACTTACCATCTCCCAGAGGATTGACGGGAGGATTTACAGGCTGATACTCAAACTTTAGGCCGTGCTAGGAACGCAACGTCCATGACCATCAAGTCCTCGGGTGGGACTTGATGCCCCCTCTCCTGGCTCAGAGGCTGGGATGTTACCCACTGTGCCACGAGGCTGCCCACTGCCTTACTTCCATGTTAATATCAGGGCAGAGAGAAAGACTAAGGAAAAGATTTGGAGAAGCTGCACCAACCAGGGAGAGGAGAGAGATTGTGAATTTGAATATTCCTACAAGGAGTAAAACACACCAAGGCATTTCACAGGAGCACTCTCAAACAAAACACAATACTACCCAACGAAAGGAGGTATTATCATAGAATTCTACAGTACAGAAGCAGGCCTTTTGGTCTATTGGCCACAATCCCACCCAAGCCCTATTCCCATAATCCCACATATGTACCCCACTAATCCCCTGACACTAGGGTCAGTTTAGCACGGCCAATCTGCCTAACTTGCACATCTTTGGATTGTGGGAGGAAACCGGAACACCCGGAGAAAACCCACACAGACACGGGAACTTATCGAAACTTACAGGATACTGCAAGGCCTGTATAGAGTGGACGTGGTGAGGATGTTTCCACCAGTAGGGAAAACTAGAGCCTGGGGACAACCTCAGGCTAAAGGGGCAATCCTTTAAAACAGAGATGAGCAGGAATTTCTTCAGCCAGAGAGTGGGGAATCTGTGGAACTCTTTGCTGCAGAAGGCTGTGGAGGCCAGGTCACTGAGCGTCTTCAAGACAGAGAGAGAGATAGGTTCTTGATTAATAAGGGGATCAGGGGTCATGGGGAAAAGGCAGGAGAATGGGGATGACAAAAATATCACTCATAATTGAGTGGCAGAGCAGACTCGATGACCTGAGTGGCCTAATTCTGCTCGTATGTCTAATGGTCATATGGTCTTAGGGGAAGAACATACAAAGTCCGCACAGACAGTGACCCAAGGCCAGAATTGAACCAGGTCCCCAGCGCTGTGAGGCAGCAGATGACAGCAAAAGATGAAGCGGATGAGGCCAAGTGCCAATAATTGCCACGAAGCCCAGTCATTACCAAAACACGTTTATGAGTCAACACCATTTTGGTACAAAGGGAAGTTGAAGGATGGGATGCGATTAGAAATGCATTGACAGCAAAAGCGAATAACTTTTTCAGTGTACAATAAGAAATCAAAGTTTATCCTGTCTTAGTGATATTATGGGAATGGAATTTTGAAGCTATCAAACCTTCATTAAAAGCACAGCATGATTTTTAAAATGCAATGAGGAAACTTAGCTTTTTAATGGCACAATTTCCAATGCCATTCAAAAACACTAAGTTTCACTGAGGAATTAGGGAATAATTGCTTAAGTATATATATTATATCCCAATAAAAGGGCAGAAGAAGTGACTTGCTGTGTTGAAAATTTATGTTCATTCAGATGTAAAAAGCAGAAACCCTCAGGGGGGGGTAAATCCAGCCTAACTCATCTGCCCACCATTATTCAACTCCACAGGGAGCTGCATCGGGCCGAATAGAAAACCAGCAGCCACCCAAAACCTGAGAGTTTGCAGCCTAACAAAACAGGATAAAATAACTCCACCACGGCACCGTGGCACAGTGTTAACTCTGCTGCCTCACAGCGCCAGGGACCCGGGTTCGATTCCTGGCTTAGGGTCACTGTCTGTGTCGAGTTTGCACATTCTCCCCGTGTCTGCGTGGGTTTCCTCTGGGTGCTCCGGTTTCCTCCCACTGTCCAAAGGTGAGCAGGACAGGTGGATTGGACGTGGTAAATTGCCCGTGAGTGTCAGGGTGATTTGCAGGGTCAATGCGTGGGGTATTGGGGATAGGGCTTGGGTGGGATTGTGGTCGGTGCAGGCTCAAATGGGCCGAATGGCCTCCTTCTACACGGCAGAGATTCTATGAGTCTATTCGTTGTGGCTGGGTGGAGTCCGTGTCAATCAGCTAAGTTATATTTTGACTGGCACAAGGTCGAGAAAATTCATGCTTGCTGTAAATATAACATAAATTAGTTGTTATTTTTTTCACAGGACATGGGTGTTGCTGCTAACCAGCATTTATTGCCCATCCCTAGTTGTCCTTGGAAGTTCAGTTGAAAGTCAACCACATTGCTGTGGCTCTGGACTCACATGTAAGCCAGACAAGGTAAGGATGGCAGATTTCCTTCCCTAAAGGACATTAGTAAACCAGATGGGTTTTTCCGACAATTGACAACGGTTTCATGGTCATCAGTAGATTCTTAATTCCAGATTTTTTTTTTAAAACTGAATTCAAACTCCACCATCTGCCGTGGTGGGATTTGAACCGAGGTGTTAGAACATTAGCTGGGTTTCTGGATTAATAGTTCTGTGATAACACAGAGAATGCCGTTCTCCAAGCCTTCACCCGTGCTCAGAATCAGGGCGGGATGCCGGTAAAATTCCAGCCAGAATTTCTCAACAACTGTCAGATTAGGAAAGTATTTGCTATATTTGTAGAGGGCGTTGGTGAGACCACATCTGGAGTACAGTATATATAGTTTTGATCTCCTTAAGAAAGGATACGATAACATTTGAAGCAGTTCAGAGAAGCTTTATTCCATTGATTCTTGGGATAAAGGGGCTACCTTCTGAGGAAAGTTTGGGCTTATGTGCATTTGATTGTCAAAAGATTGAGAGGTGATATGGTTGAAAGTTATCAGGCAAGGTTTTACAGCCTCAAAACCACAAAATCTCCCCTCCCATGCACTGCCTCTCGCTCACTCCGATTCCCACGGCAGGTAAAATTCCGGCCCTAGTATCCTGAGGGGACCTGACAGAATGCTTTGCCAAAAGCTTTTCACTCATCCAGACAAATACAAGAATTCCAAATTTCAAAGGGTCACACAACAACTTATAGTCAAATTATTCTTCTGACAATAACAAGGACTAACAACAAAGGATGTTTCCCCTTGAAGGAACTAGGAGACACAGTTTTAAAAAAAAAAATGAGTCTCCCATTTAAATCAGGTAAAAGAATATTTTTCTGTCAGAGGTTTGGAAGTCTGGAATTTTCTTCCTCAGAAAGCAGTGGAAACACAGGTCGGTGAATATATTTAAGGCCAAATTAGATAGATCCTCAGTTAACAAAGAGTCAAAGGCTATAGAGGGTAAAGAGAAAAGGAGAGTTTTTTTTGAAGTTTATTTATTAGTGTCACAAGCAGGCTTACATTAACACCGCACTGAGGTTACTGTGAAAATCCCCTAGTCGCCACACTCCAGCACCTGTTCGGGTACACAGAGGGAGAATCTAGCACTGCCAATGTGCACCTAAGCAGCACGTCTGTGGGAGGAAACCAGAGCACCCAGAGGAAACTCACACAGACACAGGGAGAATGTGCAGACTCTGCACAGACAGCGAACACACTGGGAATTGAACCCAGGTCCCTGGCGCTGCGAGGCAGCAGTGCTAACCACTGTGCCACCGTGCTGCCCTGTTCTATGTATCCTTTGCCTTTTATTTTCTCCTCTGGCTCAATAATGCAGCTTTGTGACATGACTTTAAGTTTATTATTGTCACAAGTAGGAAACCCACGCAGGCACAGGGAGAACTCCACAGAGACAGTGACCCGAGGCTGGAATTGAATCCAGGTCCCTGGCGCTGCGAGGCAGCAGTGCTAACCACTGTGCCGCCCACAGATAAATTATCAGCCATGATCTTGTTTGATGGGGGAGGAAGATTGAGGGGCTGAATATCCTTCTGCTCCTAATTCATACATTCATATAAGGTTGTCAAACAGCCACTTCAAGAAGTGTTCTTCACCACGACAGAAATATTATATGCCACAGGAAAAGAACACAATTATATGGTCACAGGAGTAAAACTGCACTTCAAAATTTCTTACACATCTCGAATCCTACCCATATTCTTGTGAAATTGTTTGTGATTAAGGGAAGCCAGTTGATTAAATACATCATCGGACTCTCCTCAAGTCTCAAGAATGGGGCAAGACAAGCCATGAAAAACTGATCTTATATTAAGTGAGGCGGGAGAAAGATTAATAGAAGGGGGTGACGTTTTTATAGCCCTAGCTCCCTCGCTCTTTCTGCTGATTATTTTCCAATATGGGCGGCAGCCAGATCCTAATCACGTCCTCTCAGGCTGATGACAAAGCCTGCAGTCATGCGGGGCGGGGGTTTGGTGTGGTCGGCACCAATCGTAAGAGATTCGCTTCATTCCAGGCCATTCTCAGCGAAGGAGCCCAGGGTTCCGAATGTTTCAGAAGTTAAATTCCAAACCACTGCAGAGTGGAAGCAACAGCTTTCTTTGGGAGTGCATGTACCCAGGTGGAACTCATCTTCAGTGGCAAGGCATGCTCAGCAAGTACAGTTAGGTGCGGAAATGCTCTCAATGCTGCATGTACTAGTCAGAGTAAACACAAGAGGCTATTCCTGCCTCACCATCTCTCTTTGTACATAATAAGAACATAAGAACATAAGAACATAAGAAATAGGAGCAGGAGTAGGCCATCTAGCCCTTCGAGCCTGCCCCGCCATTCAATAAGATCATGGCTGATCTGTCGTGGCTCAGTTCCACTTTCCCGCCCTCTCCCCATAACCCTTAATCCCCTCTCTTATCAAGAACCCATCAACCCGCTTCTTAAAAATATTTCACAGCCATGGTCAAAAATATTTTGTAAGAGAAACGTGTCTCTTTCATTACCCTTAGACTGTATATTCCACTTAAATAATTCAGCAACAAGCTTTTGAGAGTTCAAAATAAAGAAGGATATTTATTCTCACACACTTGCCCTGAATTAATGCAACATCACACACTCTACCTTGCATGCACGTGCGCACAAAAATTGGATACAGTTAAGGAAAGTGCACTTTTACACCTTATAGTTACTTGATGTCACAAAACATGTTGCCAAGGCTTTCTGTCTTGTTGAAGTGCAGATTGGGCTCAGCCCCAGGGCCTTTTGTTGGTCAAGTGACCAGCAGCTCTGAATCGTGGGCTGTCCCAAGAGTCTCCTCTCTAGATCTGTCACTGGTACCTTCGAGTGGGAGGGGCAGGGGCAGGGTGAGGGTGAGGAGGGGTCGGGCCATTGGGGAACTCTTCCCCTGTTGATTTTACCTCTACCAGGACTCCTCATTGCCATGTTTTATCAAAACGCTTTCTTGATGTCAAAGGCAGGGAATTTTGCTTCACTTCGAGTTCCAGTCTTTTCCCCATGTTTGAGCCAAGGCTGTAATGAGTGTAATAAGTTTTGCTTCATGATTACAAGGTTACTGCCATCAGACTTTTGAATGGATCTATGTCGCATTAAGTTGATCTTTCTCTACACCCTAGCTTTGACTGTAACATTACATTCTGCACTCTCTCCTTTCCTTCTCTATACTTTTCACTATATACCAATACATATGCCAAATAATAAATCAAATAGTTGTATCCACTATTTTACTTGTGGGTATCATAGAATAATATAATCCCTACAGTGCAGAGTCTGCACTGAGTCTGCACCAACCACAATCCCACCCAAACCCCATCTCCACAAGCCCCTGCATTTACCCTAGCTAGTCCCCGTGACACTAAGGTGTAATTGAGCATGGCCAATCCACCTAACCCACACATCTTTGGGTACGTTCTACAGTCAGGCTTGGAACAGGGAGTGGGCCATTGGCCCTGGTTCTGTTATTCAGTTCGATCGTGGCTGATCTGTCTCGTAAATCAGTTCCATGATTGGTACAGGGGGATTAGCATGCACCATTGATTTGCAGGTGAGGTCTCATGCAAGTATCATCATTTAGTACATGTGCGAACTTTGTACTTAGTTTAGGTTTAAACATAGAAAAACAGACTGACTTGTTTAATTATTTGCTGAAGTTATGTCCCTTAGTTTTCCCTTAACGGAAAAGACAGGTTCTTTTTACATCTCAGTGAGAGAACCTTGGCGACACTTGATGTCCAATAAAGGTCAAGTTCATAACATGACGTTCAGTCAATACTTTTAAGAATTTGCCGCAAACAAGGTGTGACAATGACCTCCCTAAATTACGTGCCTTTTGGTATTTGGACTACGGTGCATATTAAGTCTCTATTAATACCTCACTAAGACAGCTTTTATAAAGATTTTCAGTGCCACAAGTCGGCTTACATTAACACTGCAATGAAGTTACTGTGAAAATCCCCTATTCGCCACATTCTGTTCGGGTGCACGGATGAAGAATTTAGCATGGCCAATACATCTAACCAGCGCATCTTTCAGACTGTGGGAGGAAACCAGAACACCCGGAGGGAAACCCATGCTGACACGGGGAGAACGTACAGACTCCACACAGACCCAAACCGGGAATCGAACCTGGGTCCCTGATGCTGTGAGGCAGCAGTGCTAACCACTGTGCCACCATGCTGCCCTCTGTATTGGTTAGCTCAGTGTTGGAATGGCGTTTCACTGAAATTAGTTTGGGAATCACAGTGAAGTTTGAACCAATGCTGTTTCCCACAGACAGAAATACTGGAAAAAATACGTTGATAAGAGAGAGTCTCCAAATAGTCTAGGCACCTCCCTTATTCACAAAATTCAAGATTAAAAGTGAACTGAGCCAAAGAACTTTGGCCGCACACAGCTGCTTGTCACGTTGCCAGAAAGCATAAGGTCACCTATTAAACACATTTACTTCAGTCACCCGCCTTCAGCAGTTAACCAGGTGTTGCCTGTCATCAGTTATTTGCACTGACCCTTCTATAACACACAGTCAATATTTAACTTCAGTCTCTACTTCCCAAATCAAATAGTTCAGGTCATGAACAATGTATCGCTATTGCTGACAGGAGGTGGACACATGCCCACACACGCACAGGCACAGATTCATGCACAGACGTTTGTGGGATCTTACTGTGCACAATATGACTGCCACGCTGCCCACACATACACTGGAAAAGCACTTTATTGGCTAGGAAAGCATTCTCAGATACCTCGACCTCATGAACTTTGTTGAACTTGCTAAAACGCACCTTTTCTTTTTTAAAACTTGCAACTCTAATATTTAACTGTGTTTTTCCCACTTGTTAACCTGCTGCACACTCAATTCTATTCTCCTTTCACTGCTCTACTACTCACCATCTCTGCATCCCCCGCACACTCGGGCAGAGGAGGGGAACAATCTCGCGCACTGACTCAGTCCCTGCTCGGAGAAACGAAGGCCTTCCATTTCATTTCCCAACCATTAGAACCTTAGTTAGGCTGTACTTGGAATATAGTGTTGAATTCTGGTCACCACGTTGCCAGGAGGATGTGGAGGAGAGGGTACAGAAAAGGTTTACCAGGATGTTGCCTGGTATGGAGGGCATTAGCTATGAGGAGAGGTTGGAGAAACTTGGTTTGTTCTCACTGGAACAATGGAGGTTGAAGGGAGACCTGATAGAAGTATATAAGACTATGAGAAGCACGGACAGAGTCAGAAGCTTTTTCCCAGGGTGGAAGAGTCAATTACTAGGGGGCATTAGTTTAAGATGCGAGGGGCAAAGTTTACAGGAGATGTACGAGGCAAGCTTTTTTTTTTACACAGAGGATAATGGGTGCTTGGAACTTGCTGCCGTGGGAGATAGTGGAAGCAGATACGATCGTGACTTTTAAGGGACGTCTTGACAAATACATGAATAGGATGGGAATAGAGGGATACGATCCCCAGAAGTGCAGGGGTTTTAGTTCAGACTGGCATTGTGGTCAGTACAGGCTTGGAGGGCCGAAGGGCCTGTTCCTGTGCTGTAATTTTCTTTGTTCCAATCCTAACCCTAACCTATTGCTGCAGGCGTTAGACAGCATTCTTGCAGATCCATCATTTTAATCGGTTCACCGCTGGGAGTTGTCTCTTCTTCAGCTACAGAGTTCTGCAATTCCCTTCCTAAACCTTCCCTTCTCAAGGCAAAACCCATCTTGTTGGTCTCCTTTCCCAATATCTTCTTGTTATGTGATTAGGTATCATAGAATCCCTATAGTGCAGAAGAAGGCCATTCGACCCATCGAGGCTGCATTGACAGCAATCCCACCTCAGACCCTATCCCCATAACCCCACACATTTACCCCACGAATCCCTCTAACCTACACATCCCAGGACACGAAGGGTCAATTTAGCATGGCCAATCTATAGTGCAGATCTTTGGAAGGTGGAGGAAACTGGGGCACCCGGAGGAAACCCACACGGACACGGGGAGAACAAGCAGACTCCACACAGTGACCCAAGCTGGGAATCAAACCCAGGTCCCTGGAGCTGCCCCAAATCATATTCACTAGGCAGAAAGATTTAAGAGCGTCAGACCATAAGAAATAGGGACAGGAGATGGCCATTCAGCCCCTCGAGGCTACTGCACCATTCAATAAGATCATGGCTAATCAGACATTCCCTATTTTTCTGCCTTTCCCCGTAACCATTGATTCCCTTACCGATCAAAAGTCTATCTCAGCCTTCAATATACACAAGTGCTCTGCTCCCCCAGAGCTCTCTGTAGCAAGGAGTTCCAAAGGACCACAACCCTCTGAGAAGAAATTCCTCCTCATCTCAAGTCTTAAATTAACACTGCTTCATTCTGAGACTGTGCTCTCTGGCTCTTGTGTTTATATTGCATCTTTTTATGACCACACTGAATGCCAAAGCTTTTCACAGCCATTGAAGTGTAATCATTTCCGAATGTGGGACGTGCAGCAGCCACTGTGCACCCATCAAGCTCTCACACAACAATATCCAAATCATCTGTTCTTGATTGAAAAGGTTAATATTGGTCACAGCATACAAAAAACATAGGAAAAAAAAAAGGTACAGCACAGGATCTTCCGCCTTCCTGCGCCGATCACGGTGCCCTAACTACACTAACACAAATTTCCATCCTTACTCGGTCTGTATCCCTCCATTCCCTCCCCATCCAAATGCCTCTGTGCCTGCTTCCACCACCTCCTCTGACAGCACGTTCCAGGCACCCACCACTCTCTCCGTGGAAAACTTCTCCCGCACATCTCCCTTAAACTCTCCCCCTCTCACCTTGAACCTGTGCCCTCTGACTATCCACCCTGTCTGTGCCTCTCAATGTTGTAGACCTCTATCAGGACTTCCCTCAGTCTGTCTTTCCAGTAAAAACAATTCAATCTCTCCTCATAGCCAATACCTTGAGACCAGCATGGGAGAGAACTCCTTTGCTCCTCTTGTCTCTGAAGAATTTTGGGATCCTTGGGGTGTTTTACTCTGCTCCGGATGCTGTGTTAAATACTCGTGTGTATGAGTGCGTCCACATTTGCATGTGCGTGTGTGTGTGTGCAGGCAGTTCGATCTCACAGCAGCCAGGAACGCTGTAGCCCACTACTTTGTTGCCCTTTGCTTATATCAGAATTAACAGCCACCAAACCCAAGCTTCTCCACGGCACTGAGTGTTGGTGCTTTTAAACTCAGTAACACTGCCCTGTGAGAAGTCATACTGGAGTGCGGTGAAAGAGAGCACACAACTCACAGAAGACACAGGCCACGTAATCAAGCCCTCTGACAATTTGCAGTCGATATCCTGTTTACAGGGTGCAGTGACGCAATGTGACTTAAAATTCAAACTCTGATATAGAGTGGAAATTTTGGGGACCACTGGGAGTAGGGTTTTGATTTGAAGTGGTTACATTGCGAAATGCTTAGCAACATTTAGCAATTATTGTGTGGGTGTTAATCAGCTCGTGATCAGGACGTGAACTCTTCCTGGGATGGAATTCAGGTTTGGTCTGTTCGATGCTGCGGTACTTTCAAAGATAAGACTTACCGACAGCAAGAGAGATTCAGTTTTCTTCGATGTGCTGTAGATTCTGACAGCACCCCCAAGGGCAGTGCCAGCCTTGCAACTCAGCACAGCCTGGTGTCACTTGGTGAAATGTCAAATTCTCAGTGCTGGAAGGAGTGGCCCATGTTTGGATCATCACTGTGGTCCCTTTGTCTCACTCACCCAAACAATGCACTTAGGTCGTGAGTGTAGCCCAATCCATCACGCTAACCAGTCTCCCATCCATTGACTCTGTCTACACTTCCCGCTGCCTTGGCAAAGCGGCCGGCATAATTAAGGACCCCTCGAACCCCAGACATTCCCTCTTCCACCTTCTTCCATCGGGAAAAAGATACAAAAATCTGAGGTCCCGTACCAACCGACTCAAGAACAGCTTCTTCCCTGCTGCCATCAGACTTTTGAATGGACTTACCTCGCACAAAGTTGATCTTTCTCAACACCCCAGCTATGACTATAACACTACATTCTGCACCCTTTCCTTCTCTATAAACAGTAGGCTTTGTCTGGACACTGCACAAGAAACAATACTGCACCCTCTCCTTTCTTTCTCTGTGAATGGTATGCTTTGTCTGGACAGTGCACAAGAAACAACCCTCTCCTTTCTTTCTCTGTGAATGGTATGCTTTGTCTGGACAGTGCACAAGAAACAACCCGCTCCTTTCTCTCTCTATGAATGGTATGCTTTGTCTGGACACTGCACAAGAAACAACCCTCTCCTTTCCTTCTCTGTGAATGGTATGCTTTGTCTGGACAGTGCACAAGAAACAACCCTCTTCTTCCTTTCTATGAATGGTATGCTTTGTCTGGATAGTGCACAAGAAACAATACTGCACCCTCTCCTTTCCTTCTCTATGAATGGTATGCTTTGTCTAACAGCACACAAGAAATAATACTTTTCACTGTATCCCAATTCGTGCGACAATAATAAATCAAAGCAAATTCTTGTGTGCTATTGGCAGCTTTTAGCCAGTTCTTGTGGGATTGTCTTTTCGACTCGCTGGAAACACGCCACATTGGGCATTTCCAGCCAGAGGTTTTTATCTGGCCTTGCTGGATTTTAATCCAATCCCCCTCTCCATCATTTACCATTCCCAGAATTGTGCAAATCCCACAGAGGAAGACACCGAGCAGCGTTACTGAATAAAAATTAAATTGCCTTTCCTACCTTTCTCCAACCTGAAGACAAACAAGTATCACTGTACCAACTCCAGCTCAGAAACAATTAGTGGGATTGTAGATATGCAAATCAGATACAAATAGGCAGCAACTTAATGAGTTCTGTAAACCAATACTTTGATACAAATGAATAAAGTAATAACACATTTCAGACATAAATCAGCCAGATCCACACAATGGAATCTTCAATTAATTACGTGTTAGCCCTCGACGGTTAATTCATCCAGGAGACTTCAAAAAATAAAGCAATTTTTTGATGTCATGTTTAATTAAACTGTTTGATTTGAGGAAAAAGAACAATTGGTTTTGGCTCCAAGATTGTCAGCACAGACACAAAGAGCCTCAACTTCACAGGAGATCAGATCTCAATTTCCAAATAAAGATGGAATGGAGCCCTACAGAAGGTGATTAATTGAAACCGAAAGAGAAACTGCTGGAAAATCTCAGCAGGTCTGGCAGCATCTAAGGAGAGAAAAGAGCTGACATTTCCAGTCCAGATGACCCTTTGTCAAAACATCCGCTGTAATTTGCTTTTATTCAGTGATTAATTGTAAGGCTGTTGAAGAAGTGGCACAGTGGGTTAGCACTGCTGCCTCACAGCGCCAGGGACCCGGGTTCGATTCCTGGCTCGGGTCACTGTCTGTATGGAGTCTGCACATTCTCCCCGTGTCTGCATGGGTTTCTTCCAGGTGCTCTGGTTTGCTCCCATATTCTGAAAGACGTGCTGGTTAGGTGAGTTGGCCTGAACAGGCGCCGGGATGTGGCGACTAGGGAAATTTCACAATAACTTCATTGCAGTTTTAATGTAAGCCATACTTGTGACTAATAAATAAACTTTAAACTTTTGAACTGCTTGCTGCAGGGGTCAAATGGTGTGTGTGGAGCAGAGCCTGAACTGGCCAGTAGGCCTCAAACATGACCTGAGCCAATCAAGCTATAGAACAACTGCCTACTTTGAATCATGACACTGGCAACCATGGGCAACTGCCCAAAATCTACCAACTGCCCATCAAAATCTACCAACTGCAAGCTCAGTTTCACATAAGCAACAGTGGAAATTAACTTTAAAAAAAAATGGGCTAAGGGAGACAATGACCTAATGGTGGTATCGCTAAATTATTAATCCAGAAACTCAGCTAACGTTCTGGGGAACTGATTCAAATCTCTCCACGGTAGATAGTGGAATTTGGATTCATCAAAACGTATCTGGAATTAAGAAGCTATTAATGACCAGGAAACCCTTGTCAATTGTTGGAAAAAAACCATCTGGTTCACTAATGTCCTTTAGGGAAGGAAATCTACCGTCCTTACCCAGTCTGGCCTACGTGCGACTCCAAAGCCACAGCAATGTGGCTGACTTAATGGACCAAGTGAGATGGTTGAGGCAGATATGTTAGTGACATTTAAGATTTATCTGGATAGGCGCATG
The DNA here is from genome assembly GCF_965287045.1 of Carcharhinus amblyrhynchos. Lineage (NCBI taxonomy): Eukaryota > Metazoa > Chordata > Chondrichthyes > Carcharhiniformes > Carcharhinidae > Carcharhinus > Carcharhinus amblyrhynchos. Next base: position 73,299,452 of record NC_137337.1, on the reverse strand, counting down.
AGCAGTTGGGGTTTAGAGGGATACTGGTGATTGGCCTAGGTAGGACAATGTGATTGGCACAGGCTTGGTGGGCCGAAGGGCCTGAGCTTTGTACTGTTCTTTGATTCTCAACTGCTCTCTGAAATGGGCCTAGCAAGAACCTCAGTTTCTAGGGTGACTAAGGATGGGTAATAGATGTTGGCCAGCCAGTGATGTCCATGTCCCACGGATGAATAAAAAAGAAAATTCTCCGACCTCACCCGCAGCTGGGATTCTCCGCTCCCGCTGCAAGGTTTGGCTGATTGCCAAATTCTCCAATATCACCGGCAGCGAGTGGTGAGACGTGAATCTTTCACCATCTGTCCACCATCTTTCCAACCTGGTACAATTCTGCCCATTGTTCAGTTATTTTAGAGAATAAAGATTTAGAGGGCAGAAATTCTGTACAGTTACCCAGAGTACACCAACTTCAACCCTACTGACTACAGAAGGCTGCAGTGGGGATGAGGGGAAACCCGCAAACAGGGCTCACACTTTGTACTTCCCAGCAGCTGATGAAAAGCAACATTGGACAGCCATCGAAAAGCTAGTTAATACTAAAAATATTTTGTTATTAACCTTCAGCAGTCACTCAACAAATTTATGCAAACAGCCACATGGCACGCGCAAACATATTGCAACGTGCCAACACCCTGCTACTGCCTCACACACTCAATATCAGTAAGTGGTACGCATAATCTGGTGCGGCGACAATAATCTCTCCCTCAATGCCAACAAAATGGAGGAGATAGTCATTGACTCCAGGAAGCATAAAAGGAGAACGTGCCCCTGTCCACATCAATGGGGATGAAATAGAAATGGTCGAGAGCTTTAAGGTTTTAGGTGTCCAGATCACCAATCTGTCCTGGTTCCCCCATGCCGACACTATAGTTAAGAAAGCCCACCAACGCATCTACTTTCTCAGAAGCCTAAGGAAATTTGGCATGTTAGCTATGACTCTCACCAACTTCTACAGATGCATCGTAGAAAGCTGGTTGTATCACAGCTTGGGATGTTTCCTGCTCTGTCCAAAACTGCAAAGAACTACAAAGCATTGTGAATGAAGCTTTGTACATCACTCAAACCAGCCTCCCACCCATTGACTCTGTCTTCACTTCCCACTGCCTTGGCAAAGCAGCCAGCATAATTAAGGACCCCCAGGCATCCCGGACATTCTCTTCCTCTTTCTTCCATCAGTAAAGAGATACAAAAGTCTGAGGTCATGTACCAACAGACTCAAGAACAGCTCCTTCCTTCCCTGCTGCTGTTAGACTTTTGAATGGACCTACCTCGCATTAAGTTGACCTTTCTCTACACCCTCACTATGACTGTAAAACTACATTCTGCATCCTCTCCTTTCCTTCTCTATGAACAGAATGTTTTGTCTATATAACGCGCAAGAAACAATACTTTTCACTGCATGTTAATACATATGACAATAATAAATCAAATCAAGAAATTGCAGTACTAAAATAAGATGATCCAAGTGAAATACATCCTTCCCATAATCAGCTTAAACCTTGCCCATTCCCACATTCACTCGTCTCCTTTCAACCACCTCCATTAGTGGGGCCCATCATTTCCTACATCTCTGAAGACAGGCACTTCAGAAATCAGTCTGTAACCTCACCTGTTCAAGGCAAACGCCCAGTTGGGTTATCAACCACTGGAGGTCCGTGGCGCTGGTTAGGTGCATCGGCCATGCTAAAATTCCCTCTCCGTGCACCCAGCGTCGGAATATGACTAGGGGATTTTCACAGCAACTTCATTACAGTGTTGATGTAAGCCTACTTGTGACTAATAAATAAACTTTAGCCTTTTGTGTCATGTGATGTGAGCGCAGGAATGCTTGCTTTTCATGAGCCCTGGTGCTACTCACCTATAATCCTTCCTTTTATCCTGACGCACAACCTGTAATTAGTTGATTCTGATATATAAAAGCTGTGGAATGTTTGTGGAAGATTTCGATTAACTTATTTCACTGCAGGGAGTGAATTCACTCAAAGAAATCCTTTGTTCTGTAAAGTCCTGCAAATACATATCTACATAATGTAGATAGGGGAAGTGATGGCTAGTGGCATTATCACTAGACTTTTAATCCAGAAACTCAGCTAATGTTCTAGAGACCCGGGTTCGAATCTTGCTATGGCAGATGGTGGAATCTGAATTCAATAAAAAAAATCTGGAATTAAGGATCTATTGATAATCATTGTAGGAAAAAACCGTCTGGTTCACTCATGTCTTTGAGGGAAGGAAATCTGCCATCTTTACCTGGTCTGGCCTACATATACCTCCAGAGCCACATAAATGGGGTTGACTCTCAACTGCCCTCTGAAATGGCCTAGCAAGCCACTCCGTTCAAGGGCAACTAGCGATGGGCAATAAAGGCACAATAAATCCATGTCCCATGAATGAACTGAACAAAAATACACCCATAAATTTTTGAAACCAATGCGTTAGGCCAAGATTTACCATCGAATTTTACACGAATAACATTTGAGGGGGTGAAATGTAAGCTTGATTTGTGCACAAGCAGCACAAAAAACTCTTAAGTGAAATCCAAAAACATACCATCACTCAGCCAGTTGGAGATTTACTCAAACTGTCAGCAGTTATTCTTTGCCTTGTCTGTTGTACTTCAAGATTTCACCATCGGTTTGCATCTTGTAAGCAAGCAACGGGATGAAATAAAGACCAACAAATTGCAGCAGAACTGATGAAAACTAGGGAAATTCATTACATTTGATTTATTATTGTCACATTATTAACATACAGTTAAAAGTATTGTTTTTTGCGCACTATACAGACAAAGCATACCGTTCATAGAGAAGGAAACGAGACAGTGCAGAATGTAGTGTTACAGTCATGGTTATGGTGTAGAGAAAGAGCAACTTAATGCAAGGTAGGTCTATTCTAAAGTCTGATGGCAGCAGCAAGGAAGAAGCTGTTCTTCAGTCAGTTGGTACGTGACCCCAGACTTTTGTATCTTTTGCCCAAAGGAAGGTGGTGGAAGAGAGTATGTCTGGGGTGCATGGGAGCCTTAATTATGCTGGCTGCTTTGCCAAGGCAGCGGGAAGTGTAGACAGAGTCAATGGATGGGAGGCTGGTTTGTGTGATGGATTGGGCTACATTCACAACTTTTTGCAGTTTCTTGCGGTCTTGGGCAGAGCAGGAGCCCATACCAAACTGTGATACAACCAGAAAGAATGCTTTCTATGGTGCATCTGTAAAAGTTGGTGAGAGTCGTAGCTGACATGCCAAATTTCCTTAGTCTCCTAAGAAAGCAGGGGCTTTCTTAACTATAGTGTTGACATGGGGGATTGATGAGCAAGGTCCACCCTCTCATTCTTTGACATCTAGATTTCAGATGTGGATTATGTTGTCTAGGGGGGTGGTTCTGAGGGCTAGCACCCTGACCCTTAGGCCAAAAGGTCCAAATTCAAGTCCCACTTCAAGACTTGATGGCCACAAAAGGTATTTATGTATTAGTATCACAAGTAGGCTTACTTTAACACTGCAATGAAGTTACTGTGAAAATCCCCTAGTCGCCACACTCCAGCGCCTGTTCGGGGACACCGAGGGAGAATTTAGCATGGCCAATGCATCTAACCAGCACGTCTTTTGGAGTGTGGGAGGAAACCGGAGCACCTGGAGGGAACCCACGCAGACATGGGGAGAACATGCCGATTCCGCCTAGGCAGTAATCCAAGTTGGGAACTGAACCTGGGACTGTGAAGCAGCAGTGCTAACCACCGGCCCATTCGGCCAAATCTCCATTCACTGCAGCAGGACTGGAGAATCCCAGTAGCAGGCAGGTTGGAGGATCCCAGTCGCGGGCAAGGGGTCAGAGGATGCTGGTGGCAAGGTCGGAGAATTCCAGTCAAAGTATTTCAGGAATGAATTATTCAAAAAACAGTTTATTTTTTAACACAGCTTTCACGAAGACACATCCAGGTTATTGCCAGAAGGCTTACTACTCGTGAAAAACAACATTGAAGAACAGATATTATTTACCTAATATTTATTTACAAAGATGGTAACCTCGACAGAAACTGAATCTAATCATCTCAGCATGAATGTGATGAAATGCACTGGGATTTTAACATCCGAAACATCTTAAAAAGATCTCCAGGATTGCAACACTCGGCATGTCATAACATTCAAGACCATGAGTCAAGTGCTGGTATTAGGTAGGAGTTCAGGAGTTTCTCACACCCTGGTGCAGACTCGAAGGGCCTCTTCTGCACTGCATGATTCTACGATTATATTTTGGTTCTGAAATTTCTGGCCCTTGAATCTGAAAAACTAAGGCCGACTTTGACACGGGGTACATGAAAAAAGTGCAAGGTTATAAGCCAAAAATCATGGTATGGTTAAAAGTGGCCTCCGCAAAATTGGACTATGATGGTCCACGGTGGGACAGGCTGGGGAGGGCAGGGGAGTGGGCGAGCTGGGCATCAGGGGCAGGATTTCAATGCCCCAGGTCGAACCCCAATGTCGCGATGGCTTAAAATCATTGAATCCTACAGTGCAGAAGGCGACCATTTAGTCCATCGAGCCTGCACTATCCCACCCAGGCCTTATCCCTGTAACCCCAGCTAGTCCCCCAACACTAAGGGGCAATTTAGCATGACCAATCCATCTAGCCCGCACATCTTTGGAGTGTGGGAGGAAACCGCAGCACCCGAAGGAAACCCACGCAGACACAAGGAGAACGTGCAAATTCCACACAGGCGATGACCCGAGCCGGGAATCGAACCCGGGTTTCTGGCGCTGTGAGACAGCAGTGCTAACCATTGTGCCACCGTGGGCTTCCAGGTTCTGACCCTGCACCACATGGGAATGTGTAGGCACCATAAGGTGGAACCCCACCACTACAAGTGGTGAAATGTGAATAAATATCTGGAATTAAGAATCTACTGATAACCATGAAATCATTGCCAATTGTTGTAAAAATTCATCTGGTTCACTAATGTCCCTTTTGGAAGGAAATCTGCCTTGCTTACCTGATCTGGCCTACATGCGACTCCAGAGCCACAGCAATGTTGCTGACTCTTAAATATCCTCAGGGATGGGCAGTGAATGCTGGCCCAGTGACCACATCCCATGAATGAATAAAACAAAGATATTCAAAATGCTTCATTAGCCAGGAGTCACCTTCGCCACTCAGTTAGTAATGACGGCTGTGGGAAGTAAACTGGGCCAAGCTACTAGAGGGCCCCATTTAGAAGGCGAAAAGCTGCCCCATTGCAGATGCTGCTGTCCGTCCACCATAAACTTTGCAAAGAGCAATCTGTACTGTGCTATAAAATTAACACAGGAGGTCCATAAACTGCCCCAAAGGGAAAAGTAACATCTCCGCTGCGGATCTACCCAGTGACAAAAGTTTCTATTTATATAACATCTTTAATTCAGGGATATCTCCCAGAGACAGAAAGAAAAATAAATTTGTGGCACGTGGCACAGTGTTTAGCACTGCTGCCTCAGCGCCAGGGACCTGGGATCAATTCCAGCCTTCAGTCCCTGTCTGTGCAAACTCCACACATCCCCCTCGTGTCTGCATGGGTTTCCTCCCAGTCCAAAGATGTGCTGGTTGGGCAGATCGGCCATGGGAAATGCGCAAGGTTACAGGGATAGACCTGGGCGAAATGCTCTTCGAGAGTCATAGAATCCTTACAGTGCAGAAGGAGGCCATTCGGCCCATCAAGTCTGTACTGACAACAACTCCACCAGGCCCCATCCACATCACCCCACATACTTACCTCACTAATCCCCCTAGCCTATGCATCCCGAGACACTAAGGGACCATTTAGCATGGCCAATGAATCTTCCCCACGCATCTTTGGAGAGTGGGAGAAAACTGGAGGAAACCCATGCAGACATGGGGAGAACGTGCAAACTCTACACAGACAGTCACCCAAGCTGGGAATCAAATCCAGGCCCATGGCACTGTGAGGCAGCAGTGCTAACCAAAGTTGGTGCAGTCTCAACGTGGCAATTGGCCTCCTTCTGCACTGTAGAGATTCAATGGAATCCAAAGGCAGGGGAGAGAAATCAAGTTGGCCATAGAAAGGGCCTCCACTTTAAATATTAGCCTACCCTATTTACAGATGTTAATAATACACTAGCTGGAGAGTTACCAGAATAATCCATTTCTAATTTGGCCCATATTGAATCCCACTTCTCCAGTGTGCCTTGACCATTTGCTAACGATTCTGCATTAGCGTTGCTGCCAACTGTTCAGTACCGCCGGTCACCCCGGTCCCATCCATGCAGTTCACTTCCTGCTACGTCATTGCCTCCTCCACCAAGCCGTGGTTCCGAGGGCAAGTCACACTCGGTCACTAAAAAAACAATCCAAATCTGCCCCCAGAGCGACCTAACCCACTCACTGACAGGTTAACGTGACCGTTTTGGAATTTTGGGTGGGTTCCCTCTTAGAGCCTGCTGACACATTCCTGAATTTAAATGAGTTAGTTTCTCATTGGGGAAGTCTGCATGCCATCTCGAAGGGGCGGCACGGTGGTTAGCACCGCCAACTCTCAGCACCAGGGACCTGAGTTCAATTCCCGGCGTGGGTCACTGTCTGTGTGGAGTTTGCACATTCTCCCCGTGTCTGCGTGGGTTTCCTCCCCCAGTCTAAAGATAGTGAGGGTTAGGTGGATTGGCCATGCTAAATTGTCCCTTAGTGTCAGGGGAACTAGCTAGGGTAAACGCAAGAGGTTAGGGCCTGGGTGCAGTTGTGGTTGGTGCAGATGGACCGAATGGCCTTTTCTGTACAGTAGGGATTGTATGAAATGACCCCCTCCCTCCCCTTGGCCCAGAACCTGCTCTCTGAGGACAGATCAAAACCAGTCACCAAAATGAAAGGTGGCCTTTGATTCCACTCAAGTTATATATAAAAAAATTGGATCAAATATTCAGAGAGTGACACATGCTGCAACCAACTTCTCACGAGCCCTACAGTGCAGAAGAGGCCATTCGGCCCATCGAACCTGCACTCGACAACAATCCCATCCAGGCCCAATCCCTGTAACCCCACATTATTTACTAGTCCCCCTTGCATTAAGGGGCAATTTAGCATGGGCAATCAACCTAACCTGCACATCTTTGGACTATGGGAGGAAGCCCACACAGACATGGGGAGAATGTGCCAACTCCACACAGACAGTGACCCGAGACCCGAAACTTGTGTCCCTGGTACTCTGAGGCAGCAGTGCTAACCACTGTTAGAAAGCAAGTGACAGATTCCATCCCTGCCTGTCGTAACAACACTGCCACGTTCTGAGGGTTAAAAAAGCAGACAGTACTTTTGCCAGCTTGCAGGATCCCTCACGAGTGCAAAGACTATAAATGGAACCGAAGTGATTATGAAGGTGCATCACTAGATACATACATGAACAATGTACTCATTATTGTCGAGGCTGCTTCCAACCCCGACGCCGTCATAAATTGCTTCCTCCGGAGGAAACCCACGCAGACACGGGGAGAACGACCCAAGGCCGGGAATCGAACCCGAGACCCTGGCACTGTGAGGCAGCAGCGCTATCAACGGTGCTCTCTTATCCTGAAGCATCCCAATAGCGCAACAAGTTATGTTTCTATTGCACTCGTAGAGATATCCCTTAACTGTTTTTTGACAACAGTTCAATTTAGGATTTAGCCATCTGGAAATTTACATAACACAGACCAGACAACGGAAGTCAGATTCTAAACTCCAAGTCAGTATTTTTTTTTCCCTCCACTGGTTTATATGACGTGCAGTCTTTAGATATTAAGCTTTTAGATTACTACTGTACATAAACATTATAACCAGACTGAGTTCAGCCTAGAACTCTCCCTATCCTTTCCTCCACACTTCCTCACTCTGTTGAGAGTTTGACAAAAAAAATTGACAGCTTTATATTATGGAAAAATAAAACAAATGTCTCCTGTTAAGGTCTTCCTTTCCAATGAGAAATATTTGACAAGTTGATTATCTCACTTTAGCCTCCAAATCTGAAGCTCTCTCTCTCTCTCTCCTGGAACGTTGAAGCTGTTATTTTTCTTTGTATTCATTCATGGGATGTGGGTGTTGCTGGCTGGGCCTGCGTTTTTTTCACCAGTCCCTGAGGACATTTAACAGTCAACTACATTTCTGTGGCTTTGGACTCACATGTAGGCCAGACGAGGTAAGGGTGGCAGATTTCCTTCTCTAAAAGGACATTAGCAAACCAGATGGGTTTTTCCCGACAATGGTTTCATGGTCATCAGTAGATTCTTAATTCCTGATATCTTTTATCAAATTCAAATTCCACCATCTGCCATGGTGGGATTCGAACCCAGAGTTTTAAGCTGGGTCCCTGGATTACTAGTCCAACAACAATACCATTATACCACTACCTCCCTTTATTTCACCCCCTCCCCCCACCCCCCAGGAAGTGGAATTTCTTCAGCTATTGTTGGGTAGCAACTACATTAAACAGATTGGACCTGCGATCTGTATTAGTGCTTTAAATAGCAAATGTTGATTCTGATCCCATTCAATTTTAAATAGTGGTTAGCATCACTGCCCCACAGCACCAGGGACTCAGGTTAGATTCCCAGTTTGGGTCACTGTCTGTGTGGAGTTTGCACATTCTCCCCATGTCTGCATAGGTTTCCTCCCGGTGCTCCAGTTTCCTCCCACAGTCCGAAAGACGTGCTGGTTAGGTGCATTGGCCATGCTAAATTCTCCTTCAGTGTACCTGAACAGACACCCGAGTATGGCGACTAGGGGATTTTTACAGTAACTTCATTGCAATGTTAATGTCAGCCTACTTGTGGCAATAACAAATAAACTTTAAACAAACTGTGGTAATTAAACATATTGGACCTGCGATCTGCATGAGTGCTTTAAATAAATGAATGTTGATTCTGATCCCATTCAATTTTAAACAGTGGTTAGCATCACTGCCTCACAGCGCCAGGGACTCAGGTTCGATTCCCAGCTTGGGTCACTGTTTGTGTGGAGTTTGCATGTTCTCCCCATGTTTGCGTGGGTTTCCTCTGGGTGCTCCTGGTTCCTCCCACTGTTGAAAAGACGTGGTTAGGTGCACTGACCCGAACAGGCACCGCAGTGCGGCGACTAGGGGATTTTCACAGTAACTTCACTGCAGTGTTAATGTCAGCCTACTTGTGACAGTAATAAATAAACTTTAGGCAAAGTGCAGTAATTCTTCCCTCCACTTCCTCCTCAAACTGTGCAGCACAATTGACCAAAGATGTGCGGGTTAGGTTGATTGGCGATGCTAAATTGACCCTGGTATTATGGGAATTAGTAGGGTAAATGTGTGGAGTTACCGAAATAGGGCCTGGGGCAGGACTGTGGTTGGTACAGATTCAATGGGCCGAATTGCCTCCTTCAGCATTGTAGGTATTCTATGACCACATTATCCTCTGTTAATGCTCCTCTTCCAATTTGGTGGGACTCCCCCTACTCTGTCCCATCCTTATCAATCCTCTATCCAAATATCTGCCCCAGTGGCTTCCGTTCCCAACCACAAAGATCTATCCTTGGCCTCTTTAGTCGACACCAAGATTTGAATCCAGCTTCCATGCCCATGCCAGCGCCAGTTTCTCAACTGCCTCCATCACCACTGGGTTAACAGACTACCCAGTCAATCTCAGGCAAATTGTGTTTCAAAAGACCCTGCGTGACTCCAACTGGTTTTCACTTTGCCCTCATTTCAGCCGTAGATCTGCAGCCACCTCTGAAACACGGCCAAATCAATACAGCATCACCAATATCATTGCAGTGAAAGCTGCTCCCTCTCCGCTACCAAAATACCTTTGAAAATCCATATCAGAAAAGATTGGCAGGCAAGGAAATCAATAGCAAATTTTCTTTCATTTTACCAGCACTTAGTTGCATATTTGGACAAGGTGTGCACTTAATACACAAGCATTCAACTCTATCAAGTGTCATACCGCAGTTGCTAGCGGGTGGATTGATCAGAGCACAAAATCCTTTCCGGCCTTTTGAAAAACTGGAATTGATTGAAAGTTACAGGTTATAAGACCATAACGCATAGGAGCAGAATTAGGCCACTCGGCCCATCAAGTCCGCTCTGCCATTCAATCGTGGCTGATATTTTTCTCATCCCCATTCTCCTGCTTTTTCCCCATAAACCCTGACCCCCTTATTAATCAAGAACCTATCTATCTCTGTCTTAAAGACACTCAATGACCTGGCCTCCACAGCCTTCTGCGGCAAAGAGTTCCACAGATTTCTGATTGAAGAAATTCCTCCTCGTCTCCGTTTTAAAGGATCGTCCCTTTAGCCTGAGAATGTGCCCTTGGTTGTGAGATTCTGTATAAGCCTAATCAACTATCAACATTTTTGAACATTAAAGATGCTATGCATATAGAAAAGCCTTGGGGCAGATGACGGTGTAAGGTAGGCACTTGAATAATGAACCCATACCCTCACCGCATTGTTTAATGGAATTGAAAAGTATAGATTCACAAAAGAATTTGCCCAGTCTCCGTCATAAACTGCATACTTTTAAGTACAAGTAATATATAAACACATAGGAATCTGACACTTGCTGCTGGATAACTCGCTTATAGGAAACAAGAACAGAATATTGCTCTGACGAAGGGGCATCCAGATTCAAAACGTTGGCTCTATTTTCTCCCCGCAGATGCTGTCAGACCTGCTGAGCTTTTCCAGCATTTTCTGATTTTGTTTCCGATTCCAGCATTCGTAGTATTTTGCTTCTAATTTAACAGAAAGTTCTACTTTTTCTAAGCCTGCCCTTCTTCCTGCGGGTATTTGATTTGATTTATTGTTGTCACATGTATTGGGATGCAATGACAAGAATTGCCCCGTGCGCTATACAGAGAAAACACACTGTTCATAGAGTATGTAGAATCCCCACTGTGCAGGAGGCCATATGGCTCATTGAGCCTGCACCGACAACAATCCCATGAGGCTCTATCCCCATTACCACATATCTACCCTCCTGGTTCCCCTAAGGGTCATTTTAGCAGGGCCAATCAACCTAACCCGCACATCTTTGTTCTGTGGGAAGAACCCGGAGGAAGATCACGCAGACACGGGGAGAATGAGTAACCCCCCCCCAAGTTCACCAGACAATCCCCACATTGGCAGAAGATCCTTCTGACTTAGTTAGCCATCACAGCGCTGCTCTCTCCAGCACCAACTAATTAAAAGCATGTCGGTAACGTAAGACATTAGTTCTCCCTGGCTATAACCAGGCAGTGACCTGAGGCAGGAACTGAACCTGGGTCCCTGACGCTGTGAGGCAGCAGTGCTAACCACTGTGCCACCCATGTAGATGAGAAGGAAAAACAGGGTGCAGAATATAATGTTACAGTCATAGCTAGGATATAGAGAAAGATCAGCTTAACATAGGTAGGTCCATTCAAGAGTCTGATGACAGCAGGGAAGAAGCTGCTGCCTCACAGCATCTGGGACTTGGGATCCATTCCTGACTTGGGTCACTGTCTGTGTAGAGTTTGCACATTCTCCGTGTCTGTGGGCTTCCTCTGATTTCTTCCCACAGTCCAAAAGATGTGCTGTTTAGGTGGATTGGCCATGCTAAATAGTGTCAGGGGACCTAGATGAAGTAAATGCAAGGGGTTATGGAGATGGGACCTGGCTGGGATTGTGGTTGGTGCAGACTCGATGGGCCAAATGGCCTCCTTCCACATTGTAGGATTCTATTAACAAAAGCTGTTTCTGAGTCAGTTGCTGCGTGATCTCAGACTTTTGTACCTTTTTCTTGATGGAAGGTGGTGGAAGAATGTCCGGGGTGCGTGGGATCCTTAATTATGCCGGCTGCTTTGCCAAGGCAGGGAGAAGTGTTGACAGAGATCAGCAACAGCTAATGTTATATCTGCCGACATCTAGTGCCTGCTACTGACGTAGGCTGCTAGAACTGGTATTAACTCTGCTTAGATAACAACTGCTGAACACAACCTTCGGAAAAAAAGATGCACAAATGGAACAGGTCTTTTTTCCACCCCCCCCCCCCAAAAGAAAGCACTGTTTAAAAACTACTAAAATGATAAAACAAATACAGGATTGTCTTTCTTTCACATCAGCTCACAGTCTTGATGTCTGAGACAAGTCACTGAAACGAAATGGTTCATACGAAACAAATTATCATCACTTTCATTTGGTGCAATACTCAACTGCAATCCAGAAAGCTTCAGACTCCACATTTCCACCCCACCCCCCTCAAGCCCCACATTGGCAAAAGATCCTTCCAACTCAGTTAGCCATCACAGCACTGCTCTCTCCAGCACCAACTAATGAAACACACATCAGTAAAAAAAAGACATTAGTTCTCTCTGAATATAGCCATAGCTTTAAACTGCCCAGTATTTCCAAAGCAGAATTCAAGTTTTTTTAAAAAACCATCGACTTTAAACCAGTTATAACCATAGTGTTAAACTGTTCAGTAATTCTAAAGCAATATTTAAGTTTTTGTTTTAAAAAGTATTGACATTAAACAGTCTCCCAGCCCGAAGTCAGTTCACAATTTACATCCATCCCCCAGATCAACAAAGACATTGATTTGCTTAAATGGACTAAGTAGTCTCATAACACCAGGTTAACCAGTTTATTTGGTAGCACGAGCTTTCGGAGCACTGCTCCATCATCAGTTGAGTCAAACAGCAGCACTCCAAAAGCTCGTGTTACCAAATATACCTGTTGGACTTTAACCTGCTGTTGTGAGACTACTTACGGTGCCCACCCCAGTCCAACACCAACATCTCCCCATTATCCTTAAATGGAAGGGTGTCCATTTATAACCCATACCTCAGTCTTGCAAAAAGATCAGACAAAACATGGGTTGTACCTGATATAATTTCCTCCTTAAAAAATCAAACTCACGCTGGTCAACAAATAACAATCTGAGGGTTCATATCTTGGGGCTTACGGGGTGGTCTTGGAGTAAAGTGTCACCTTCACAGTACAAGAAGAGTTACGTGGACGTGCTAGAATTCTGAGACAGTAGTCAGTACTAGAATAAAGGGCCACTCAACCCCAGTCCTCCCCCTCTTTCAACATCCCTCATGTTTTTACTTCAACTTTCCCATTCAAAGCTGCTATCATCATCCAGAATGTAGTGCAGTGCCTGAAAGGGCAGTGGAAGCAAAACCAATAGTAATTTTCAACTGAGAACTGGGTAAATACTTCAATAAAAACCACAGGGCTCTGTGGGGGAAGACTGTCATAATTGGATAGACAAAAAGCCAGCACAGACACAGGCTGAAAATGGCCACACTCCGTGCTGTTAAATCAATCAATTTGCTCCAAATACAGACACACAGCAGTTAGCACTGTTGCTTCACAGCACTGGGACCTGGGTCCCATTCCCTGCTCGGTTACTGTCTGTGTGGAGTTTGTACATTTTCCCCGTGTCTGCGTGGGTTTCCTCCCACAGTCCAAAGATGTGTGGGTTAGGTGGATTGGCCATGTTAAACTGCCCCTTAGTGTCAGTGGGGGTTGCAGGGTAAATAGGTGGGGGTTGCAGGGTAAATAGGTGGGGGTTGCAGGGATAGGGCCGGGGTGGGATTGTTGTCGGTGCAGGCTCAATGGGCCAGATTGCCATCTTGTGAATATTCTTTTCCAGCCATTTAATTTCATTGCCTTGTTTTGCTTTCCTGTTTGAGATCCGAAGTATGGATCAGAACGGTATTACACATGGAGTATTCCATCCAATACTTTGGGATGCTTCCTTTCTATACTACACTGTTCCTTCAGTAATACTCCTGACAGCTCACTCAGTCTTTGCAAAGTTACCACGCCAAATAGGAGAACAATTACACGCACACATCCACATACACACACGCGTGCCCCCCACATCACCACCCCATGCGCACCCGCCCGACCCCACGCGCGCGCGCGCCCACCCCGCCCCCACCCCACGCGCGCGCCCACCCCGCCCCCACCCCACGCGCGCGCCCGCCCCGCGCCCACCCCGCCCCCACCCCACGCGCGCACGCCCCGCCCCCACCCCCACCCCACGCGCGCGCCCACCCCGCCCCCACCCCACGCGCGCGCCCGCCCCGCGCCCACCCCGCCCCCACCCCACGCGCGCACGCCCCGCCCCCACCCCACGCGCCCACCCCCACCGCGTGCGCCCCCGCCCTGCGCGCGCACACCCACCCCACCCCCGCCGCGCGCACACCCACCCCACCCCCGCCGCGCGCACACCCACCCCACCCCCGCCGCGCGCACACGCACACCCACACCACCCCCGCCACGCGCACACCCACACCACACACACACACGCACAGACCCTGCAGTGAGAAACATGTCTGAGTATTAGATACAGTATCTCTAAGGGACACCACTGAACACTGGATTGGAGAACAACCCTGTAGCAGTTACTCATTCTGAAACTGCAAGCTCATGTCCAATTCTAGCTTAAATTGAGCTGATAGGTTTATCCAATTCCTTACACTGGCTTTAAAATGTGGTCACTTTTTATTTTAAAAATGTATTTAATGTTATGTGTACGCTTACATTAACACTGCAATGAAGTTACTATGAAAATCCCAGAGTCGCCACACTCCGGTACCTGTTCGGGTGCACAGAGAGAATTTAGCATGACCAGCGCACCTTATCAGCACGTCTTTCGGACTGTGCAGAAAACCGGAGCACCCGGAGGAAACCCATGCAGATCTGGGGAGAACGTGCAAACTCCACACAGACAGTGACCCGATGCTGGGAATCGAATCTGGGTCCCTGGCGCTGGGAGGCAGCAATTGCTAACCACTGTGCCACCCACTTGAGCAATTCTCAAGTAACGCTCAGCGATGTCCATTCCGTGTAGGACACCCCTTTGTTTGCACTGGTGCATCCTTTAACCCAATCCTGACCAACACAGCCCACTCAAAACTGAAACTCTATTGAAAAAAGACACCACACAAACCAGTCGCAGTTTTCGTGCCAATGACTACTAGCTGGTCACAGGGGGGGGGGGGGGCAGCGAGTACAGACCATCCCTTCATCCCTCCCGTTCAGCTCTTGGGCTAACAATTACCCCGCTGTCTGACCTCAGTATCCGAGAACTAAATTGCATTATTTACTTGTGTATCTGGGTCACGAGTGGAGCGCGCTACTCCCACGAATTAAATGACAATTTCCCTAAGCACTGTTCTTGTATTTCACCCAAAACGCAACACATGTTTCCCCGAAAGAAAAAAAAGAGACGTGTTGTCAATTGCAACTTGGAATTTCACACAGTGTTGCCAATTTCAGTTTGGAAATCGACACACTCAATAAAACTCCTGGTTACTGAATAACTGTGAACAGAAATACCTACCAGACCCTCCCCTCTCCAGGCGAATACTGGCTGTTCTCTCGCAAGCAATCGCCCAAAATTTGCATCTTAATTCGCCTCTCGACCAAAATACACCCACCGCAAACTTAGCAGTGGGCTTGGTACAATCCTTCATGTTAATTTGCAACCACAGAAAATAAACTATGCTGAATTTCCACCCCCCCCCCCCCACTTTATTTGGAGGGAGGGTGGAACATTTCATTAATATTTGAGTATTTCACTCAAATAAATCTCCCTCTTTAAAAAAAAAAGTCGATTGCTTTCTTATTTGAAAGGGATTGGAGACTGGGGGGGAGGGCACCCTTGCTGTCTACAATCTGACACATGGAAATGTGTATGTGGGGGAGAGAGAGAAGTCAGCAAAAATATATATATATAAAGAAAGGGGGCCTTCCTTCCAACAGTAAATCCTTAAGAGGCCAGTTTACAGTTAAGTCCCATTGCATAGATTCCGCTTTTTTTTCCCCCATTTCCCTTCCCCACACACACAGAGCAGATAATTGCAAGAATCAGAATAACAGGGCCCCAGAGTTAACGGTAACGTTGGATTATTTGAGTACAAGACCTGACCGCTATTTCCAGGGAGCAGCAGTTAACAACAGGCCGGGGTATAGAGCCTTCAAGATGGGCTTAAGACAGACCGACAGAGCTACCTACGGAACACAGCACCGACACACACACACAAACGAGCTACAGACCTGCCACAGAAGCTCCAGTCCGCTGTTTTCCTCCTTCCTTTCCTCCCCCCCCGCCACCGTTTGGCTTGGAGGATGTGTGTTCTTTAGCTCAATGAATGTGCACGTTATTAGACGGTGGATTCCCACTGCTGTTTGTCCGCGACAACCCAGTGTTCGGCGGAAGCAGGAACTCCAAGGGGGTCTCTCTGTGTATATATATGCGTGTGTGTTGCTGTCTGTGTGTGAGAGAGAAAGGATCCACCGATCAGCTCCAGGGACCCTCCATGTAACGGGGAGGGAGAGGCAGGCACTGTTGGGGAGGTGGAGAGAGACTGTGTGTACAGAACGGCAGCCTGAGTCTGAGTGAACAGAGAGAGAGAGAGAGCACAGTTCTGCTCAAAGCTCAACCCATCTCCCAGGCACACACTGCCTATGTGCGCATGTCTTCCCCCCCTCTGACAAGCAAGGAATCACATGTAGTACAACCCCTGAGAATTTACACTCAGATCTCCCCCCAACTCCCTTTGCTAGATTTTGCCACCCTCAGTAACCAACAGGGAAACCGAAAGGAACAGCTGTACCGTTGCATATACATTTTGAGAATGGGTCCTTGTTGCCACAGTATGAAACATACTGAAATCTACTCCCTATGCACTAGCATGCAGCAAATGGTGCCAATTGATTCTGATAATATATTGGAGCACAAGAGGGAGAACTTGATCTTGCACTGCAGTGTCCTGTTCTGAATATCCGCGTGGACTCAAATCTGTGTAAGAAGCAGGACGGTGGTTGGCACTGCTGCCTCACAGCGCCAGGGACTCGGATTTGATTCCTAGCTCGGGTCACTGTCTGTGCAGAGTCTGCCCCTTGCGGGTTTCCTCTGGGCACCCTGGTTTCCTCCCAAAGATGTGCAGTGGCCAGGCTAAGTTCTCCCTTGGTGTACCCAAACAGGTGTGGCGACCAGGGGCTTCCCACAGTAACTTCATTGCAGTGTTAAGGTCAGTCTATTTCTGACACTAATAAATACACTTAAACATCATGGTCAATCTTCCTGCCATTCCTTTTGGCAAATTAAATAAACTGAGGGACAAAGTAAAAGGGGCGGCTCCTTAAATGGCAGGCGGGCGGGTGGAGGAACCACCCAAAACAAAAAAAAACATAAGGGAAACTTAAAATATCTAATCAGGATGTCCAACCGCCTTTCGTGCTCATTGGGCACCGCAGGGGATGGGGTGCATTATTGACTCGAATAATCACATTTTAATTTGATGTGTCTTAAGGTTCCTTTGTACTTTTGGTTTTGTTCGGGCTGTTCCCCTTCCTTTTGGGGAGTTGTCCCTTTTACTTTGTCCTAATTTAGTTTGAGTTTGTTTATTTGGTTTGAACTTAAAAGAGGATCAAGTTGTTCAACCATTCTGCCATGCCCTTATTCAGGGTCCTTAAGCGGTCAGTTAATGGCCATTTAAGGGACTTGTCCCACCTCCACTAGTCTTAACACGAGTGGGCCTGTTGCCATGTAGCATACACTGCAAGGAAAACAGTGTAGCCAACTTGTCACCACCTGACAGGTTAGTGAGTGGGTGCCCTCAATAAAAGGCTTTCATTGCCTGCTCCAGGGACTGGACATCAGGAAACTGGGGGGTGGGGAGAAGACATGTTGAGAGCCACACCCCTGCCCTTGCTGCCAACCTCCCTGCACACCTTCTTCCTACGACCCCTACCCACTCATACTGCACCCCTCTCCCCCACCACCTCCCAGTGGCCAGGCCACACTCTGTAATCCTGGAGCCCCGGTGCCTGTCTTTCTGGCAGCTGCCACACCCTCCCCAGTGATGCTACTGAGCAAATAAAAAGCTGCCAGCCACTTCAGCAAAATCCTGCAGATGCTGGAATCCGAAACAGAAACAGAAAATGCTGGAAAATCGCAGCAGGTTTGACAGCATCTGTGGAGAGAGAATAGAGCCAATGCTTTGAGTTTGGTTGACGAGAGTGTAATTTGCTTGAAACTCTATTCCCTCACTACAGAAAGAGTCATCCAGACTCGAACCGTTGGCTCTATTCTCTCTCCACAGATGCTGTCAGACCCGCTGAGACTTTTCAACATTTTCTGTTTTGGTTGTAGCTTCCAACTTCCAATTGGCCGCCAATTCTCGGTTGGAGAGACTTCTACCCCCCAGGATCTCAACACCAGAGGTAGGCCCTAAGCCAGCCTCGCCACGACCTGATTGGCTATTGGATTGATGGGCTTTTCAAAAGGAGGCAAAATGGGTCCTACTCCATTTGACAGGCAAAACCTCAGACACCTCAACAAGATTCCACCAATACAATCAGGATTTTAAGTTGCATTAATTAAACAAAGAAAGCGACATTTAAGAACATAAGAATACAAGAAATAGGAGCAGGAGTAGGCCATCTAGCCCTTCGAGCCTGCCCCACCATTCAATAAGATCATGGCTGATCTGTAGTGGATCAGTTCCACTTTCCCACTTTCTCCCCATAACCCTTAATTCCCTTGTCTATCAGAAACCTATCCATCCGTGATTTAAATATATTCAGCGAGGTAGCCTCCACCACTCCAACGGGCAGAGAATTCCAGAGATTCACTACCCTTTGAGTGAAGAAGTTCCTTCTCAACTCTGTTCTAAACTGCCTCCCCACCGCCCCCCGCCACCTTATTTTGAGGCTGTGCCCTCTAGTCCTACTGTCCTTTCTAAGCGGGAAGAATCTCTCTACCTCTACCCTATCCATCCCCTTCATTATCTTATATGTCTCTATAAGATCCCCCGCTCAGCCTTCCAAACTCCAACAAGTACAGACCCAGATTTATTACCTATCATCATCTATCAATTTGTTATAAATACTCTTTATTTGTTATACAAATGGCATTGATACATTTAATGCTTTCATGAAAAAATTAAATAGGAGCAAATCTTCCTATTAAACCCTAAAAGTAGGCATAGAAACGACAGTGAATCTTCCTATTGATCTGTTGCGATTCTCTATCATTGATCAAGAGTTATAAAATTTCATTTAATGCACAATTTGTAGTATTTAGATCAGAATACCCAATTATAGGAAGTTGAACATAGGGGCATAGGAATTAGGAGTGGAAGTAGGTAAATTCAACCTTTTGAGCCTGCCCTGCCATTCAGTCAGATCATGGCTGATCTCTCCCTGACCTCAAATCCACTTGTCCCCCATATCCCCTTATCCCTTTTTTTTATTAGAAATACATCTATTTCCTTCTTGAAATCATTCATCAATTCACTGAGCTATGGTGCAGTGAGTTCCACAAATTCACCACCCTCTGCGAGAAGTAGTTCCTTCTCATCTTATTTTAAATCTACCACCTTTCAACTTGTACCTGTGACCTTGTGTTCGAGACTGCCCCACAAGGGGAAACATTTGGTTTATATTTGCTTTATCAATCTCTTTTAATAGTCCTCTCAATCCCCAATAAACACCTTTTAATTGTTCAACTATTCTGGACATGCACATCATAATTTGTGTTATTTTTCGACGAGTGAAGTATTTGGCATTAAGGTGAGACCAAACTCAACATTTAGATCCTAATCTACGAGAATACATTTGCTTTCGCAAATCATTATCATTCTGTCTAATGTACTGTAACCACACTGCAATAATTATGTATTCCCTTAATATAAAGCTATTAATAATTTATGACGATGAAACAATTGCACTTTATTTTGCAAAGCGACACACTACTGTCACCAATTTGCTGTCGCAAAAGTATTTGTTTTGTTGGAAGCAAGTATTAATGGCAACGATTCATAATAGCATTCCTGGCTTGGGTCACTGTCTGCATGGAGACTGCACGTTCTCCCCATGTCTGCGTGGGTTTCCTCCGGGTGCTCCGGTTTCCTCACACAGTCTGGAAGATGTGCTGGTTAGGGTGCGTTGGCCATGCTAATTTCCCCCTCAGTGTACCCGAACGGGCGCTGGAGTGTGGCGAGTAGGAGGATTTTCACAGTAACTTCATTGCAGCTGTAATGCCAAATATTTCACTCATCAAAAATAACACAAATTATGATATGCACGTCCAGAACATTTAAACCATTATAGGGTGTTTATTGGGGATTGAACGGACTATTAAAAGAGATTGATAAAGCAAATATAGACCAAATCCTTCCTCTTGTAGGACAATCTCAAACAAGAGGTTACAGATATAGATTCAGAGGCGGTAGATTTAAAACTGAGATGAGGAGAAACAACTTCTCGCAGAGGGTGGTGAGTTTGTGGAACTTGCTGCCCCAGAGCGTGGTGGAGTCTGAATCATTAAATGGTTTCAAGAAGGAGATAGATATATTCCCAATAACTAAAAGGGGATAAGGGGATATGGGGAGCAGGTGGGGAGGTGGATTTGAGCCCAGGGAGAGATCAGCCATGGCCTGATTGAATGGCGCTGAAAAGGCTCGAAGAGCAGAATTTTCCTACTTCCGCTCGTAATTCTGATGTTCCTCCTTGGGATACTAATAAATAAACTAGCAAATGCATTATCAGGGTTTGAAATGCAAATATTCCGTTTGCTCCTGGCGCAACTTCACATATTTCACCCGCTCAAAATCACAATAGTATTATTCATTCAGGAGAATCAATTATTGAGGGCAGCACGGTGGCACAGTAGTTAGCACTGCTGCCTCACAGCGCCAGGGATCCGGGTTCAATTCTGGCCTCAGGTCGCTGTGTGGAGTTTCAGGTACTCACCACCCTCTGTTCTCATGTCTGCGTGGGTTTCCTCTGGGTGCTCCGGTTTCCTACCACACTCCAAAGATGTGTGGGTTAGGTGGATTGGTGATGCTAAATTGTCCCTTAGTGTCAGGGGGACCAGCTAGGGTAAATGCATGGGGTTATGGGGATAGGGTCTGGGTGGGATTGTGGCCAAATGACCTCCTTCTGCACTGTAGGGATTCTATGAAGTGGTGGAGGCTACCTCGTTAAATATTTTTAAGACGCGGGTTGATGGGTTTTTGATAAGAGAGGGGATTAAGGGTTATGGGGAGAGGGCGGGAATGTGGAACTGAGCCACGACAGATCAGCCATGATCTTATTGAATGGCGGGGCAGGCTCGAAGGGCTAGTTGGCCTACTCCTGCTCCTATTTCTTATGTTCTTATTCTTATGATCTTATGTTCTTATGATTCTATCGTAATCACCACAGGATATTTACAGCACTTTGTGTGTTTTACAACCTTGTAACATTTGACAATGCAACAGTTACATTGTTGCGGTCTATTCTTTATATTCAATTTGCCTGTAACAAAGGCAAATAACTGTGCTCTAAAATAGCAACAGTAAAATTCCAGTATCGTGGAACAGTTACTAAGCTTCTTTGATATGCTCATTCAGCACTCGATACCTCTTCGGGCTAAGACCATCTTGATGGAGGAACCTAGGTTGTAGGGTTTGGATCCCTCCACACTGTTCCCCCCCCCCCACCCCACACTCCCCACTTCCGCTTTCCGATGTGTGGTTGGGGTCTCAACAGGGGTTTTGGATTGTATCAATTCTCCAAACTACCCCGCTTAAGTCAGCAGACTCAGTATGGGAGGAAATTAGAAACAGCAGGAGTTAGAAAACACTGGGGGGGGGGGGCGGTGGTCAACACCTCTCCCCTTCCCCCTAACGGTAGCTACACTACTGGGCAGAGCATTAAACAATTAATTACTTGAGTCTATTGCAAAGGGCAGTTGGTGTCTTAGTGGTATTGTCACTGGGTTAGGCTTTGGGGTGATCTTATAGAGGTCTATAAATTAATGAGGGGCATATGTCAGCTAGATATTCAACATCTTTCCCAAAGGTAGGGGAGTCTAAAACTAGAGAGTATAGGTTTAAGGTGAGAGGGGGGAGATATAACAAGGTCCAGAGGGGCAATGTTTTCACTCAAAGGGTGGTAAGTGTCTGGAACAAGCTGCCAGATGTAGTAGTAGAGGCGGGTACAATTTTGTCTTTTAAAAAACATTTAGACAGTGACATGGATAAGATGGGTAAAGAGGGATATGGGCCAAATGCAGTCAATTGGGGCTAGCTTAGTGGTTAAAAACTGGGTGGCATGGACAAGTTGGATTGAAGGGCCTGTTTCCATGCTGTAGGCCTCTATGACTCTATGACTCTAGTAATCCAGAGACCCAGGTAATATTTCGGGGACCCAGGTTCAAATCTTGCCACTGCTGTTTGTGAAACTTGAATTCAATTCAAAAAATCTGAAATTAAAAGTCTAATGATTGTTTCATCAGAAGTGACTCTTCAAATGCAGACAATAAAAATAGAACAAAACTTACTCCAACTTCGAAATCAAAGAAAGGGTTTAATAAAGAAACATCATTACTCTAAACTTGGGGTCTTGCCCTGGGCCACTCCAAGCTCTACACAATTCTACATAGGTTCTTATTTATAGTGAGTCAGTTGGTCAGCTGACTATTACATCATTCTGTAATTGGTTCCATGATTCATTGGGTCAGCTGACCCTTACATCTTCACTCAAAGGGTGGTGAATCTCTGGAATTCTCTGCCCGTTGAAGTGGTGGAGGCTTGCCTCGCTAAATATATTTAAGACGCGGGTTGATAGGTTTTTGATAGGCAAGGGGATTAAGGGTTATGGGGAGAGGACGGGAAAGTGGAACTGAGCCACGACAGATCAGCTATGATCTTATTGAATGGCGGGGCAGGCTCGAAGGGCTAGATGGCCTACTCCTGCTCCTATTCCTTAAGTTCTTATCTTGATACCATTGGTCACATTACACCCAATGCAAAGTTGTTTACATCCTAATAATGATGACCATGAAACCATTGTTGCTTGTCAGAAAAACCCATCTGGTTCACTAATGTCCTTTTGGGGAAGGAAATCTGCCACCCTTACCTGGCCTGGTCTACATGTGACTCCAGAGCCACTTGTGTCTTCGGGATGGAATTAGGAATTAGATATCCCACGAACAAATAAAAAATAATAATAATTGTGGGGTGGGGGGGGGGGGCTTTAATCTTCGTATAGACAAGAATAGTCTAGGAGACAAATTTGTAGAATGTGTGTGTTAGTTTCTTGAAGCAATACATAGTAGAACCAATCAGAGATAAAGCTATCTTGTATCTAGTGTTGTGTAATAAGGCAGGGTTAATTAGTAATGAAATAGTAAAAGGTCTACTTGGCAATAATGAATAGAATACGATCCAATTCCACGTTATGTTTGATCTTGATGCATTCCAATCGCAAACAAAAATCTCAAACTGAAACCAAGCCAATTACATAGGTATGAGAGGAGAATTGAGTAAGGTTAATTGGGATATAGATTGGAGATAAATAAACAGTGAGAAACACTTAAAGAGACAATTCAAAATGTTCAACAAAAATACATTAAATTGAAGAGCAAAATCTCAGACCCGTCTGTGGCTCACTCAGGAAGTTAATTGAAGTATCAGGTTAAGAGATTAGGCTTACAATTCTGGGGGCGAAAAGTAGCAAATCTGAGGGTTGGAAGTCTTTTAGAAACTAGTAAAGGGCCACCAACATGACAATACCTGGAACAGTTTTAGTCTCCACGTTGAAGAAAGGATATGCTTGCATTGGAGGCAGTGCAGCAAAAATTCACTAAATTGGCCAGTGGGGTGAGGGATTGTCGTTTGATGAGAGATTGAGTAAACATTTTCTTCAAGAAGATGAGAGGTCATCTCACTGAAACCTATGGACTTCTGAAAGATCTTGATAGGAGGGCACTGAGAGATTGGCCAAGATTTTCTGGTACCGCCATGGTGGGATCTGCCATAGGAGGTTTGGAGGTCCAGCCCAAAGTCTATTGGTTTCTGGCGGGACTGGTAGGAGGAGCTGGTGGGAGGGGCTGGAAAACCCCACCCAATGTTCCCACAGGCCAGGAAAGCTAAAATATGGGGCAAAATCTCAGATAAGGTGTTGATATTTAGGACTGTGATGAGGACACATTACTTCACTGAAAGGGTCACAAAGTTTTGGAAATCTTTCCCCAAATGCTCAATCATTGAAAACATTTTAGACTAGGATAGACGGTGTAATGATTCAGGAAGTCCAACTGGAAATGAATACAGTTTATCACAAAATACGAAGTAAAACTACAACCATGGTGTACACACACAAATCCCTGCCTGGGATTACCATTCTATGATGTTACAAGTAGGCATACATTAACACTGCAATGAAGTTACTGTGAAATTCCCCTCGTCTCCACACCCTGGTGCCTGTTCGATTACATTGACGGAGAATTTAACATGGCCAATGCACCTAACCAGCATGTCTTTCGGACTGTGGGAGGAAGCCGGAGCACCTGAAGGAAGCCCACGCAGACGTGGAGAAAACGTACAGAATCCGTACACACAGTGGCTCAAGCTGGGAATCGAACGCAGGTCCCTGGCACTCTGAGGCAACAGTGCTAACCACTGTACCACTGTGCTGCCCACTTTATTTCCTCCTTAATCTATGAGTGGAAAAATGTAAGGTCTTGGAGAGGATCTCAATGAAGATGCAGCCCTGAGGTGTGTTGCCAATGTTTGCACCATCTTTACAGATAGGGAGAACATGCAAATGGAATATAGATGGCTATAGAAAGAGCTTTGCAATGAGTGGCATACTTAGCATCCACTGTAAATCTTCCATTTTTAGTGATTATTTATTGAGATTGATGTGTAACTGGACCATAAATTTTGCACACTGTTGATTCATTCTCTTAAATTTACTATTAATTCATATTGCCAAAACCATTCTGAAAACATTAGAAAACAACAGCTCTTGCAGTCTACACTGCAGTAAACACTGAGGATTATTACTTAACATCTGTTGTGCTGCAAATTTGGTGGATCAGGTTCGTATGAAGATTTACCCTTATTATTAATAAGAAAAGGCCACCTTCTGAGTCACATTATAGGCTGTCACTTAGTTTACTTAATACTACAAAATCTTCAACTTTCATTCATTGTATAATGGAAAAGATGTGCTGGTTAGCTGGATTGGCCACACTAAATTGCCCCTTAGTGTCCAAAGTTGTGTAGGTTAAATGAATTGGCCATGCTAAATTGTCCCTTAGTATCCAGAGATGTATATTTAAGGTGGATTGCCCATGCTAAATTGTCCCTTAATATCCAAAGATGTGCAGGTTTGGTGGATTGGCCATGCTAAACTGCCCCTTAGTGTCCAAAGATGTGTAGGTTAGATGGATTGGCCATGCTAAATTGCCCCTTAGTATTCAAAGATATATACGTAAGGTGGATTGTCCATTCTAAATTGTCCCTTAATATCCAAAGATGCGCAAGTTTGGTGGATTGGTCATGCTAAATTGTTCCTTAGTGTCTAAAGATGTGTAGGTTAGATGGATTGGCCCTGCTAAATTGCCTCTTCGTGTCCAAAGATGTGTAGGTTAGATGAATTGGCCATGCTAAATTGCCCCTTAGTATCCAAAGATGTATAGTTTAGGTAGATTGGCCATGCTAAATTGCCCCTTAGTATCCAAAGATGTATAGTTTAGGTAGATTGGCCATGCTAAATTGTCCCATGGTGTCTAAAGATGTGCAGGATTGGTGGATTGGCCCTGCTAAATTGTCCCTTAGTGTCCAAAGATATGTACGTTAGATGAGGCAACAGTGCTAACCACTGTGCCACTATGCTGCCCACTTTATTACCCCCTCAATCTATGAGTGGAAAAATATAAGGTCTTGGAGAGGATCACAATGAAGATGCAGCCCTGAGGTGTGTTGCCAATGTTTGCACCATCTTTACAGATAGGGAGAACATGCAAATGGAATATAGATGGCTATAGAAAGAGCTTTGCAATGAGTGGCATACTTAGCATCCACTGTAAATCTTCCATTTTTAGTGATTATTTATTGAGATTGATGTGTAACTGGACCATAAATATTGCACACTGTTGATTCATTTTCTTAAATTTACTATTAATTCATATTGCCAAAACCACTCTGAAAACATTAGAAAACAACAGCTCTTGCAGTCTACACTGCAGTAAACACTGAGGATTATTACTTAACATCTGTTATGCTGCAAATTTGGTGGATCAGGTTCGTATGAAGATTTACCCTTATTATTAATAAGAAAAGGCCACCTTCTGAGTCACATTATAGGCTGTTACTTAATTTATTTAATACTACAAAATCTTCAACTTTCATTCATGGTATAATGGAAGGATGTGCAGGTTAACTGGATTGGCCACGCTAAATTGCCCCTTAGTGTCCAAAGATGTGTAGGTTAAATGAATTGGCCATGCTAAATTGCCCCTTAGCATCCAGAGATGTATACGTAAGGTGGATTGTCCATGCTAAATTGTCCCTTAATATCCAAAGATGTGCAGGTTTGGTGGATTGGCCATGCTAAATTGCCCCTTAGTGTCTAAAGATGTGTAGGTTAGATGGATTGGCCATGCTAAATTGCCCCTTAGTATCCAAAGATGTGCGGGTTTGGTGGATTGGATGTGTTAACTCCCCCCAGGGGTGCAAGGATGCATAGGTTAGATGGATTGGCCATGCTAAATTGTCCCTTAGTATCCCAAGATGTGTGGATTAGATAGATTGAGGGTGGCCATGGAAAATGTGTAGGGGTTATGGATATGTGGCAGAGGAGAGGACCTGGGTAAGATACTCTGTCTGAGAGACAGTAGAGACTCAATGGACTGAATGGCCTCCTCTGCACTGTAGGGATTCAATGATTCCAAGAAATTCTCACTGCACACACGCAGCCTCTACTTCCAATTTCGGGGTCAACCACCTGATAAGCCTATTGACTCTGATGTGTACAGCATTAAGCATTAAAAGACGGCAGAACACTGTGGTTCTGATGACATTCAGAACTTACTCAGACTTTTCAGTCAAGGTAGAATTTTTGAATTTGCTGAAAATCAGTAGACTTAGTTTAGACGCCTTGTTTACGGGTTGAAGTACGAGATAGGCTCATTACTAAATTAGGATGCAGAAGGAATTTCATGTGTAACTTCTAAGTACAACAGATTTGTCAAATAACCTAATGGGAAAGACCTACAAAGAGATCCAACAATTAGTTGGAGAACAAACAATGATTAGAATGGTTAGCTGGTTTGTTTTTGACTGGTGCAGATGTAATGGGCTGAAGAGCCTTCACAGTGCTGTAAACCTGCTGAGGGTTTATAAGGCTCTGGTCAGACCACATTTAGAATGTTGTGAGCAATTTTGGGCCTCATGTTTAAGAAAGGATGCGCTGGCCTTGGAATGGGTCCATATGAGGCTCACGAGAATGATCTTGGCAATGTATGAGGAATGTTTGAGGTCCCTGGGTCTGTCCTGGTTGGAGTTTAGAAGGATGAGGGGGGGATCTCATTGAAGCTTACAGGATATTGGATAGAGTGGACGTGGGTGAGATGTTTTCATTCATAGGAGAGATGAGGATCCGAGGGCCCTTTAGAACTGAGATGAGGAGAAATTTCTTCAGCCAAAGAACCAGGCAAATCACAGCACAGGGTTAGGCCCTCCAGCCCTCCAAACCTGCACCAACCATGCTGATTGTATGAACTAAAACCCCCTACCCTTCCAGCGACCATATCCCTCTATTCCCATCCTATTCATGTATTTGTCCAGATGCCCCATAAAGTCACTGTCATATCTATTTCCACTACCTCCCCCAGCAGCAAGTTCCAGGTGCCTACCACCCTCTGTGTAATAAAACTTGACTCATACATCTTCTTTAAATCTTGCTCCATGCACCTTAAGCCCCTTAGTAATTGACTCTTCCACCCTGGAAGAGTCCACTCTGCCCATGCCCCTCAACTTCTATCAGGTCACCCCTCAATTTCCGTCATTCCAGTGAGAACAAATCAAGTTTCTCCAACCTCTCCTCATAACTAATGCCCTCCATACCTGGCAACATCCTGGTAAATCTTTTCTGTACCCTCTCCAAAGCCTCCACGTCCTTCTGGTAGTGCGGCGACCAGAATTGAACACCAAATTCCAAGTGCAGCCTAACTAAGGTTCTGTAAAGCTGCAACATGACTTGCCAATGGGTGGTGAATCTATGGAACTCATTGCCGCAGAAGGCTGCGGAGGCCAGGTCATTGAGTGTATTAAGACAGAGATAGATATGTTCTTGATTGGTACTGGGATCAAAGGTTACGGGGAAAAAAGTGGGAGAATGAGGTTGAGAAACTATCAGCCATGATTGAATGGCAAAGAAGGCTCGATGGGCCGAATGGCCTAATTCTGCTCTTATGGTCTTATGGGCCTCTATGACTAATTGAAACACTATATGAAATTTAGAAATTAGACTAAAGATCATAGAATTATAGAACCCTACAGTGCAGAAAGAGGCACTTTGGCCTATCGAGTCTGCACCGAACACAATCCCACCTAGGCCCTACCCCCATATCCCTACATATTATACCCACTAATCCCTCTAACCTACGCATCCCTGGACACAAAGGGGCAATTTCTTAGCAGGGCCAATCAACTTAACCCGCACACCTTTGGGCTGTGGGAGGAAACCGGAGTACCCGGAGGAAATCCACGCAGGCACGAGGAGAATGTACAAACTCCACACAGACAGTGACCCGAGCTGGGAATCGAACCCAGCACCCTGGAGCTGTGAAGCAGCAGTGCTAATCACTGTGCTACCGTGCTGTGGGTTAAGTTGGTTGGCCATGCTCAACTGCCCCCGGTATCAGGGAGATTAGCAGTAAGAAATCTCACAACACCAAGTTAAAGTTCAACAGGTTTGTTTGGTAGCAAATAGCTTTATTTGGTAGCAGGACTAGAGGGCACAGCCTCAAGGTAAGGTGGGGAGCAGTTCAGAACGGAGTTGAGGAGGAATTTCTTCACTCAAAGGGCGGTGAATCTCTGGAATTCTCTGTCCGTTGAAGTGGTGGAGACTACCTCACTAAATATATTTAAGACGCGGGTAGATAGGTTTCTGATAGACAGGGGGATTAAGGGTTATGGGGAGAAAGCAGGCAAGTGGAACTGAGCCACTTCAGATCAGCCATGATCTTATCGAATGGCGGGGCAGGCTCGAGGGGCTAGATGGCCTACTCCTGCTCCTGTTTCTTAAATTCTTATGTTCTTAAAACCTTTTGCTACCTAACAAACCTGTTGAACTTTAATTTGGTGTTGTGAGACTTCTTACTGTGTTTACCCCAGTCTAACGCCGACATCTCCACGCCAGGGAGATTAGCAGGAGAAATATGGGGAGAGGGTCAGGTGGGATTGTTGTCAGTGCAGGCTTGATGGGCCAAATGGCCTCTTTCTGCACTTGTAGGGATTCAACGATTCTCTAAAGTTTAAACGCTAATTAGATAGACCCTTTAGAAAAGAAAATCTTGTATCTTTCCACACATTCCTCCTCCAGCATTTTCTGTGTTGTTTCAGATTCCAGCATCCGCAGTATTTTATCGTAGTATATTTCCCGTTGCTTACATTTTAATGTTACATGAATGTAATAATGCCTTTGGATTTTGCACTGCACTCCTGTGTGCATTTAATCCCATCCTCAATCATTAAAATTTTAATGAGATATACTTCCGAATTGAATGCACCAATTGTGTTTCGCACAGTTTTCTCCAAGGAGTGGTTCTGGTTTTGGAATGAACTGGTTAGCCACCTGTTGCAGTGATTATTGGTGTAATATTCATAGATCATAGAATCCCAACGGTGCAGAAGGAGGCTATTCGGCCCATCGAGTCTGTACTGACCACAATCCCATCCAGGCCCTATGCCCATAATCCCGCACATTTACCCTGTTAATCACCCTGACACTAGGGACAATTTCGCATGGCCAATCAACCTAACCCGCACATTTTTGGTCTGTGGGAGGAAAGCGGAGCATTCAGAGGAAACCCACGCAGACACGGGGAGAACATGCAAACTCTGCAGTGACCCAAGGCTGGATTCGAACCCAGGTCCCTGGCCGCTGTGCCATTCTCAAAGAGGCAGCTGCACACCAAGCAACATGATAATTTGGGGCAGGACGGTGGCACAGTAGTTAACACTGCTGCCTCACAGTGCCAAGGACCCGGGTTCAATTTCAGCCTTGGGTGACTGTCCGTGTGGAGTCTGCACATTCTCCCTGTGTCTGCGTGGGTTTCCTCCGAGTGCTTTACTTTCCTCCCACAGTCTAAAGATTTGCAGATTAGGTTGATTGGCCATGTTAAATTGACCCTAATATCTGGGGGGCTAATGGGGTAGATACGGGGGGTTGAGGGGATAGGCCCTGGGTTGGATTGTTGTTGGTGCAGGCTCGATAGACTAAATGACCCTCTGCACTTCTACAGGTACACCATAGAAAACATTCCTTCTGTTTGCATCACAGCTGGGCATGGCTCCTGCTCTGTCCAAGACTGCAAGGAACCACAAATGGTCATGAATGAAGCCCAGTCCTTTACACAAACCAGCCTTCCATGCATTGACTCTGTCTACACTTCCTGCTGCCTTGGGAAAGCAGCCAGCATAATTAAGAACCCCATGCAGCCTGGACATTCTCTCTTCCACCTTCTTCTGTCGGGAAAAAGAAACAAAAATCTGAGGTCGCGTACCAACCGACTCAAGAACAGCTTCTTCCCTGCTGCTGTCAGACTTTCGAATAGACTTACCTCACATTAAGTTGATCTTTCTCTACACCCTCGCTGTGACTGTAACACTACATTCTGCACTCTCTCCTTTCCTTCCCTGTGGATGGTATGCTTTGTCTGTACAGCGCGCAAGAAACAATACTTTTCACTGTATGTTAATACATGTGACAATAATAAATCGAATCAATTCAAGGAGGCAAAGCTCATACTCAGGTATTAACTCAGTAATTTGCATCTGTCTTTATGAGAAGAAGATATTACCCAAAGTATGGTGAAACAAGAGAATGTTGGCACACTTGATGGGCTAGAGATTAGTAAAGAAGGGATATAAAGGTAATAATTTCTCTGGGACTTAAGTATATCAAAAGGCTAATCGATTTCTGGTAACTTAGCCAAGCCCCATTACGGGAGTCTGTTAATATTTATAGAAGATTCACAAGTAGATCAGTAAGGGCGGCGCAGTGACATAGTGGCTAACACTGCTGCCTCACCCCCTCCAGGGGCCTAGGTTCGATTCCGGCCTTGGGTGACTGTGTGAAGTTCTCTCTGTGTCTGTGTGGGTTTCCTCTGGTTGCTCTGGTTTCCTCCCACAGTCCGAAGAGGGAGGGTTGGCCATGCTAAATTGCTGCTTGGTGTCAGGGTGATTAGCAGGGTAAACATGTGGGGTTACAGTGATCGGGCCTGGGTGGGATTGTTGGTACAGGTTCGATGGACCAAATGGGTTCCTTCTGCACTGTAGGGATTCTATGATTCTAGTTTGAAAACTGTTCTATTCAATCACTATCAATAGGGCCCCAAATTATATACAAAGTGCACCAGCTAAATTGTCATTTCCAGCCATTCTTTACCATCTGGAAGAAATAGCACTCCCAGAAGTTCCAGTGTTCTCTTTTCCATCTTCTTTATGTAGACACGGTATATTTAAATATTAAGTAGGCCATGCTGGTGTTTAAATTTTCATGGTATACATTTTAAATGATAGGGAAAACAGATGCTGCTCTGAAACCAGAGCTTTTCAAAAGTCAAGAGCACTTTACAGAGATTCTGATGAATTCTGTACACATAACCTTACAAAGCTATCCAGATGTGCGCTGTGCTGTTGTCACACATGACGTATGATTCTTTTCAACATCTGCGGAGTGCGGAGAAGTTAGGCACAATTCACCTCTCCTGATGAGGAAGGGTTTTTTTTTGTAGTTTTCTCATACTGTGGAAGGGATTATTAGACTGATTAAAAGTGAGAGGTTGTTAGGTATATGTCATTAAGCTGTCTCCCCTCTGAATATAAGAAAGCAAGTGTTGGGGACGATTTTCTAGCCTGCCGCAAATCGCACCAGTCCTGGAAAATTGTGCGCGGGCCTAAAGATGGGTTTAGTGCCCAGCGCCAAGTGGTTTTACAACCATCCTGGTCCCTTTCTACTGGCACAGACCTGATCGCACCCAGAAAGGGCGTGAGACCGATTTGCATATTTAAATGCACTTAGCCTGTTTGAGGCTGGATTCTCCCAACTCCTGGGATTATCCATCTCTTGGACCCAAGGAGAATCACTACTGGGCTCCATTAGAGAGACCAGGCCTAATGGCCATGCCAGGGGGCTCGGAGGACATTGAAATCCCCAGGGTGGTGGGGGATATGATTGAGCAGTACCCATCTGGCAGAGTCCACCTGACAGTGCCCACCTGGAACCCTGGTACTGCCCACCTAGCACCCTAGCAGTGCAACCCTTTGCTCGACAGTTCCCTCTCAGCGTTGTAAATATATTTTGGTATAAACACACATTGTACAATTCAGCGTGCCCGTATTGAAGACATAGATTTGAAGCAATCGGCAAGCAAAGCAAAATCGATTTGAGAAAAAACTTGTTTCACACAGCGAGTGGTTATAGCCAGGAATGCACTACCTGAGGGTGCATACCGTGGAGGCAGGTTCAATCGCGGTGGAGACGGGAGCTCCTGATACCTCCATGGTGGACTGGGGGAGAGGGTCACACTGGTTGTGATCAGTTTAAAGATGGCAGCTGAGTTTTGCCGGCATGTTTAGGCCCCGCCCCCTGCAGTACGGCATGCACCCGTGACTCTTTTTGGCAGAGTGTGGTAAGATCTGGAAAGAAAGTCAAATGGTTTTCTCTCTGACAATAGCACTCTGGTCTGGACTGTTTTTCCTTTGGGGAATCGCGGTGGATGGAATCCACGCTGATAACAGACCATTGAACCGCATTACGAACACTCCTCCTGTGACCAACAAATCCTGGGGTTAGACTCAAACAAGGATCCTTTGGTCCAGAGGTAGGTGGCACCACCACAGTGCCACAAGACGTCCGAATCCAATGAATAAAATCCAGAATTGAGATCTAAACTCTTTAATAGTGATCATGAAACTATCAGCCATTGTTGTAAAGACCCAACTGGTTCACTAATATCCTTTAGGAAAGGAAATCTGCCGTCCTTACCCACCCTGACCTACACATGACTCCAGAGCCACAGCAATGTGGTTGACTCTGAAATGGCCCAGCAAGCCACCCCTGACTGAAGAAGGTGAGAGAGAGAATGTCCGGGGTGTGTGGGATCCTTGATTATGCTGGCTGCTTTGCCAAGGCAGTGGGAAGTGTAGACAGAGCCAATGGATGGGAGGCTGGTTTGCGTGATGGACTGGGCTTCATTCACGACCCTTTCTCTGTGTGACAGCATGCATCTGATGACAATAAGAATGAAAAGAACATGAACTTTATTAAATGGATTAACTTGATACAATACAGAGCTCTCAATCCATCTTCAGTTACCCACAAACTACATTTATAATTTTATCTACCTGAGAAAAGTTGATAAGCATTTATTTTTTTTTGACCTTCCACATATAACATTTGGGCAGCGTGGCGGTACACTGGTTAGCACTGCTGCCTCACAGCATCAGCGACCCAGGTTCAATCCCAGCCTTGGGTCACTGCCAGTGTGGAGTTTGTACATTCTCCCCATATCTGCATGGGTTTCCTCCAGGTGCTCCAGTTTCCTCCCACAGTCCAAATCCGTGCAGATTAGGTGGATTCTCCATAATAAATTACCCTTTAATGTCCCAGGATTTGTAGATTGAGTGGATTAGCCATGGTAAATGTATGGAGTTACACGGATACAGCTGGGGTGAGGGTCTGTTAAGACACACTGGGTGGGATTTTACAGCCTCGTTCGTCCCGAATTAAGGATGGATACAAATCTTGGCCTTGGCAGTGAAGCCCATATCTTAACAATAAAAAGTAGTCCACTCAGGTGTCTTTTTTGCTTGCTTGAAATTACATGGAATCGTAGAATCGCTGCACTGCAGAAAGAGGTCATTCGGGTCAGATAGTCAGCACCGACTCTCCAACAGAGTATTTAATCCAGGCCCTATCCTGTAACCCCACACATTTATTTGCCAACTGTACAGAACTTTGCAGAAGTGAGATCTGGCCATGAAAGGACTTGTTGATGATGTGAAGGATTTTAATCTTAACATAATAGTGCGTGAGAAACTATTTAACGTCAGAAAAAATTGAACTAATTGGCGAATGTTTTTCACATAGAAAGGGTGGCACAATGGCACAGTGGTTAGCACTACTACCTCATAGCACCAGGGTTTTGGATCCCGGCCTTGGGTCACTGTCTGTGTGGAGTTTGCACATTCTCTCTGTGTCTCCGTGGGTTTCCTCCGGGTGTTCTGGTTTCCTCCCATAGTCCAAAGATGTGCAGGTGAGGTGCATTGGCCGTGATAAATTGACACTAATATCAGGGGATTAACAGGGTAAATATTTGGAGTGATGGGAATAGGGCCTGGGTGGGATTGTGGTCAGAGTAGATTCAATGGGCCGAATGCCCTGTAGGGGCTCTGTGAAAAAAGATACAGATGGTGGGATTTGAAATGAGTGACCGTTTCGGGAGAATGACGGTCAGAATGTTGACCGGCAGAGTTTGGGGGAAGTCTGGATTGGTGGAAGGTAACAAAGTCATGAGTGAGAATTGTGGTGGCATTGGGAGACAGTAAGGGCAGAGGTGGAATTTTGTGATCTTGATGTTGGAAAGGGTAAGGTATTTGTAGGTCAACTTCAGGTCAAATGATGTACTGTTTTCAGAGCCTGAGTCAGCTGACCCAACTTATCCAAGGAGGCGATGAAGTTGTTAATGGTATGTTAAATATGTATATGAAGGACATTGTTTAATTAAGTACTTAGAGCACTTATAAAGAGAGACCGCTGAGCCACAAGGCAGAGAGATAGGAAGTAGACATACATTCTGTGAATTCTGTGAATAGATCTATTCTTAGAAATTGATGGGCCCTCGCTGGCAGATTTTCAGGGAAAGAAGAACCATAAACTTCTCCAGGTCACTTTCCCGCTGCCCTCCAGCCTACATTGACCTGTCCGCAATTTTACAGGAGATGTATAGTTCAAGGGCAGAGGGAAGGCTGCTAAGTCAATCTGCTTGGGTCTTGAGCTGTGAGTTGGGGAAGGGGGTGCAGTTGCAGTGCCTCCCTTGCTGTCTTCCTTTCCACATTGGGCATGCCCACTCCCCACAAGATCTGTGCTGCGTGGATGCTCCTTCTGATTGGAAGACCATGACCATTGATGACGTTAAGGAAGATGTGAATGGCTGGAGGAGAGAAATGACAAATGCAGTTGGAAAAATATAGCCAATTGGAGTAGCGGACAGATGGAAAAGCAGGAACAATGGAAAACTGCATTAACCAAAGCTTAGGCTGTAGGGGGCCCTGAGTACTCAACATCTCAATAAGGAATTTGAGTGGCACGGTGGCACAGTGGTAAGCACTGCTGCCTCAGAGTGCTAGGGACCTGAGTTCCATTGCCAGCTTGGGTCTCAGTCTGTGTGGAATTTGCACATTCTTCCCGCGTCTGTGTGAGTTTCTTCCGGGTGCTCCGGTTTCCTCCCACAGTCTAAAGATGTACGGGTTAGGTGGATTGGCCACATTAAATTGCCCCTTAGTGTCCAAAGATGTGCAGCTTAGGTGCATTGGTTATGATAAATTACCCCTTAGTGACCAAAGACATGTAGGTTAAGCGGATTGGCCATGCTAAATTACCCCTTGGTGTCCCAAGATGTGTAAGTTAGGTGGATTGGCCATGGGAAATTGCCTCTTAGTGTCCCAAGCTGTGTAGGTTAGTGGGACAAATGGATGAGGTTACGGGGATTGAGCCTGGGTAAGATGATCTGTTGGAGAGTCGGTACTGTCTCGATGGGCTGAATGGCCTCCTTCTGCACTGCAGGGATTCTATGAGTAGGGCCGTCCACCTTGGTGCTTTCAAAAATAGTGATAAGTTTGAGGTTGAGAGTTGATTAGTAGAAAATGCTATAGACATACAGAGGGATCTGGGTGTGCAAGTCTACAGATCCTTAACGGTGGCAGCACAGGTGGAAAAAGTGATGAAGAAGGCAGATGGCATGCTTGCCTTTATTGGATGGGGCATAGAGTATAAAAGTTGGCATATGATGTTGCAGTTATATAGAACATTGGTTAGGCCACATTTGGAATACTGCAGCCAGTTTTGGTCACCATGCTACCAGAAGGACGTGGAGGCTTTGGAGAGAATGCAGAAAAGGTTTACCAGGATGTTGCCTGGTATGGAGGGTATTAGCTATGAGCTGAGATTGAGTAAACTAGGGTTGTTCTCCCTGGAAAGACAGAGGTTGAGGGGCAACCGAAGAGAAGTTTATAAAATTATGAAGGGCATAGATAGGGTGAACAGTGGGAAGCTTTTTCAGAAATGGCAAACACAAGGGGTCACAAGCTCAAGGTAAGTGGGGGGGGCAAGGTTCAGTACGAATATGCAGGGGATGTATTTTACACAGAGGGTGATGGGGGTCTGGATGCACTATCAGGCAAGGTGGTTGAGGCAGATACACTAGGATCATTTAAGATTTATTTAGAGGCCATAAGAACAGACTGGAAATGGAGGGATATAAATGGATGGTCTAGTTAGGAACACATGGTCAGTACAGGCTTGGAGGGCCGAAGGGCCTGTTCCTGTGCTGTATTGTTCTTTGTTCTTTGTTCACCTGGTTTCTGGTTGAGACCAAGTGGTGACAATTAATGTTCGCACTGGTTGACAGTGAGTGGAAAAGACATTCCCTTCTCCGACATTGACCTCACCTTGATAGGAAAGAACAAAACGAATCGCCCAGAAAATAAGAATAAGAAGACAGGTAGCGTGAATAATTCACATGATTAATCATTGAAAAGGTTATTTCTGCTTTTCGTGGGCCCACCATAATCCAAAAGTAAGTTTGTTTGGATTTCTTGTAGTGGGGGTAGGAAAGGGGATTAGGTTTCATCACGGGTTTATCTAACTGCTGGCCTTAAGTTGCTGCTTGGAGAGGCGCAAAATGGTGGGGGTCCCCAGAGCAGCAGGTGGGGGCCATGGGGGAATCAGGGTGGGTAACTGACCACTCACTGGAAGCTTTTGTGTTCACAGTTAAATGTCCCTACATGGGTCATGGGCGTCAGAATAGCAGCTTAAGGTGCATTGATTTTACACTGGGCTTTTTGCCCCTTCATCCAGTTCACCAACTCATATCCAGGTTGTCAGCTAATGGATCAGGGAATTTTAGGGGGCAACATGGTGGTTAGCACTGCTGCCTCACAGCGCCAGGGATCTGGGTTCGAATCCTGGCTGGGGTCACTGTCTATGCAGAGTTTACACATTCTCCCTGTGTCTTTCCAACTGAGAGTTTCCTCTCACAGTCCAAAAGACATGCCGGTTAGCTGCATTGACCCGGACAGGCGCTGGAGTGTGGCGACTTGGGGATTTCACAGTAACTTCATTGCAGTGTTAATGTAAGCCTACTTGTGACACTAATAAATAGACTTCAATGCTGTTTATGTGTAAGGGAGCACAGATCTGCAAAGGAAGCAAATGCAATATGAGAAAAACCTTTTTCACCCAGCCAGTGATTGGGGTCTCGAATGCACTGCCTGGAAGTGTGGTGGAGGCAGGTTCAGTCGAGGCATTCAGGGGCGGCACGGTGGCACAGTGGTTAGCACTGCTGCCTCACAATGCCAGGGACCCAGGTTCGATTCCCGGCTTGGGTCACTGTCTGTGTGGAGTTTCCACATTCTCCCTGTGTCTGCGTGGATTTTCTCCGGGTGCTCCAGTTTTCTCCCACAATCTGAAAGATGTGCTGTTTAGGTGCATTTGCCGTGCTAAATTCTGCCCCCCCCGGTGTACCCAAATAGGCACCGGAGCGTGGCGACTAGGGGATTTTCACAGTAACTTCATTGCAGTGTCAATGTAAGCTTACTTATGACACTAATAAATAAACTTTGACATCAAATATGAACAACATACAAGAAAAATAGTGTGTGACTATCTCAGAATTTAGCTTCAGGGATTGAGTGTGGGGTTGACAAGTATATTTTGCTGCTTTCTCACTGCACAGCATGGAGCTAAGAAAATAATTGCTAACCTAAATTGCGAATGTCATTTCAAGTCTGTCTTATTGATGTGGATGTTGTATTTCTGAAGTACAAGTTCAATACGAGAGGCAGGCAGTTGTCATTTTAACTGCTCCTCGTGCATGTCTCTCACGGTGAACACACACAGTGGGCCAAAAACATCAACAAAACCTGTCCGGATGTTAGAAACTTGAGGCAAAACCGTTTGCAGAGATCAATGGGATTCATTCATCGCTTAACCTCAAAACTGAACAAAGATTGTTGCACTTTGTGAGGGGGGAACCGAAGCAAGCAGTTGGATCGATTCACAGAAACTAGGAGCAGGAGGAGGCCATTTGGCCCTTCGAGCCTGCTCTCCATTCATTTCGATCATGCTTGATTCTCCATCTCAATACCACACTCCCGCTTTCTCCCCTTACCCCTTAAAGCCACTAAAATCTAAAACATTATCCACCTCTTCCTCAAAGAATTGAATCCCTACAATCCAGAAGGAGGCTGCTCGGCCCATCACGTTTGCACCATCTCTCCGACCAAGAGGCCCTATCCCCACATTTTTACCCCGCTAATCCCCCTATCCTACACATCTTGGGACATCAAGGGACAATTTGTCATGGTCAGTCTGCCTAATGCATGATGTTGTTTTGCCAGGCAATGGTTGATTTTGATATCCATAGAATTCCTGCAATGTAGAAGGAGGCCATTCAGTCCATTGAGTCTGTACTGACTCTCTAGTAGATCATCCCACCCAGGCCCTATCCCCTGGAACCCCACATATTTATTCTGCTAATCCCCCTAACTGGCACATGCAAAGAACAAAGAAAATTGCAGCTTAGGAACAGGCCCTTCGGCCCTCCAACCCTGCACCGACCATGCCGTCTGCCTGAACTATCCTTCCAGGGACAATATCCCTCTATTCCCATCCTATTCATGTATTTGTCCAGACGCATGTTAAAAGTCACTATCATATCTGTTTCCACTACCTCCCCCGGCAGTGAGTTCCAAGTACCTTGGGACACTAAGGGGCAATTTGCAATGGTCAATCTACCTAACCTGCAAATCTTTGGACTGTGGGAGGAAACTGGAGCACCTGGAGAAAACCCACGGTAACACAGGGAGAAAATACAATCTCAACATAGACAGTTACCCAAGGCCGGAATTGAACCTGGGTCCCTGGCGCTGTGAGGCAGCAGTGCTAACCACTGTGCCACCATGCTGCCTTTCTTGAATCCATTCAGTGACATAGCCTCCAGGCCTTCTGTGGTCGCACAGAATTCATTACCCTTTGAGTGAAGCAACCTTTCTTGATCTCGATCCTAAACGGATAGCCTGACTCCTAGATTCCCCGATCAGAGAGAACATCACAGTGGCACAGTGGTTAGCACGGCTGCCTCACAGCGCCATGGATGAGGGTTCAGTTCCAGCCTCGGGTAACTGTCTATGTTGAGTTTGCACGTTCTCCCTGTGGGATTCCTCTGGGTGCTCCGGTTTCCTCCCACAGTCCGAAGATGTGCGGGTTAGGTGGGTTGGCCACGCTAAATTGTCCCTTAGTGTCAGGGGGATTAGCAGGGCAAACGTTCGGGTTATGGGAATAGGGCCTGGGTGGGATTGTGGTCATTGCAGACCCAATGGGCCAAATGGCCTCCTTCTGCACTGTATGTTGATGATCCACCCCCTTCACCTGTCCAGCCCTGTTAGAGTCCCGGTGTGGGGAGTAATCGATTATTGAAGACGATTATCGTGCGCGCAGCGAAATGAAATCAGCACGCCAATAAGCATTCTGAGTCCTGTGAGGAATTGTCAAGCACAGAGTTCTTCACTGGGCTCCAGGGAAATCTCCAAGGTCGGTGGTTGAACATTGCTCTTCGGGTAGCTCTGATACAATTCCTCGCAATCAAAACGGGGTGACAGCTTGGGAGAGACTGATGGGGTTCAGTGGCCAGGTGTACCGTTTACACTGGATCCTGCGGTTCCACGACACGACAACAACATTAATAATTCTGCTTTCATCTATCACAAATAAACCATTGAGGAGGCGGCGGGAAGAGCGTTTGACTGAAAATTAATTGGGAGTCAAAACGCCTGAGGTCAAACTGAAGGGAAAGTAAAACTGGTGTCATCATTCGCTATGATAATAGAACTGTTATATTGATAATTTGATGCAGTCTTGAAGGCCTGTCTGATTTACAGGGAAAAAAGATGGCTGCTTGCGTCCGACTCAGATTAAAAATTTACTCGTTACGATCAAACAGCAATTCCGAACAGTCAAATTATTTTCTTTTTACTCATTCGTGGGACATGGGCGTCACTGGCTGGCCAACAAGGACAATTGAGAGTCAACCATATTGCAATGGAGTCACATGTAGGCCAGACCAGGTAAGGAGGGCAGATTTCCTTCCCTGCAGGACATTAGTGAGGAGTCTCACAGCGCCAGGTTAAAGTCCAACAGGTTTATTTGATAGTAAATGCCACTAGCTTTTGGGGCTTTGTCCCTTCATCAGGTGAGTTCTGATCACAAACAGGGCCTATAAAAGCACACACTCAGTTTACAGAATACTGATTAGAACGTGAGTCTTTACAGCTAATCAGTATTCTGTAAACTGAGTGTGTGCCTTTATATGCTCTGTTTGTGATCAGAACTCACCTGACAAAGGGACAAAGCCCCGAAAGCTAGCGGCATTTACTATCAAATAAACCTGTTGGACTTTAACCTGGTGTTGTGAGACTCTTTACTGTGTTTGCCCCAGTCCAACGCCGGCATCTCCACATCAGGACATTAATGAACAAGATGGCTTTTCCCGGCAATGGGTTCATGATTATCTTAGGTTCTTAATTCCAGATGTTTGTTATTGAATTCAAATTCCATCATCAGGCATGACAGAATTCGAACCCAGGTCCCCAGAATGTTAACTGGGGTCTGGATTAATTATCACGTGAAAATACCATTAGACCATTGCCTTCCTGATAACTTACTTTTATTCATTGGTTCATTGGGATGTGGGCGTCGCTGGCTGGGTCAGCATTGATTGCCCAGTCCTTAGGGCATTTAAGAATCAACCACATTGCTGTGGCTCTGGAGTCACATGTAGGTCAGACTGGGTTCTGACAGTAGATTTCCTTCCCTAAAGGATATTAGTGAACCAGATGGGTTTTTACAACAATCGACAATGGTTTCATGGTCATCAGTAGACTTTCAATTCCAGAGTTTTATTGAATTCAAATGGGCGACACGGTGGCACAGTGGTTAGCACTGCTGCCTCATAGCGCCAGGGACCCAGGTTCAAGTCCAAACTCGGATCAATGTCTGTGTGGAGTTTGCACATTCTCCCTGTGTCTGCTTGGGTTTCCTCCAGGTGCTCCAGTTTCCTCCCAAAGTCCAAAGATGTGCTGGCCGGGTTGATTGGCCATGCTGAATTGCCTCTTAGTGTCAGGGAGATTAGCAGGGTAAATATGACGGGTTACAGGAATAGGGCCTGGGTAGGATTGTGGTCGGTGCAGACTTGATGGACTGAATGGCCTCTTTCTGCACTGTAGGGATTCTAATAATTCCATGAAATCCCACTATTTGCCGTGTGTTCCATCCCCAGAACATTACCCTGGGTCTCTGGATTTCTAATCCAGTGATAATACCAGTCAGCCATTGCCTTCCCAATAGCATAGTTTGAATGGCTGGAAGCCTAAACTAACTCCTTATTCCAAGATCGTAAGCC
Source organism: Carcharhinus amblyrhynchos (assembly GCF_965287045.1). Classification (NCBI taxonomy): domain Eukaryota; kingdom Metazoa; phylum Chordata; class Chondrichthyes; order Carcharhiniformes; family Carcharhinidae; genus Carcharhinus; species Carcharhinus amblyrhynchos. The sequence continues at coordinate 73,257,699 of NC_137337.1, read as the reverse complement.
TAGATTTGAATGCAGGCCACTAGCTAAATCCTCCCACTCTCCCCAACACTTCTGTCTTGTATCCCAGTCGCATAATCCCTCTGTGCATTGCAGTGCATCTCATTCTTGACTAAACAGAGAGTTATCGCAGCTATCGGAACACTCCTCCCTCCCCTTCTTCCCAGAAAAAAAAACGTACAGGAATCCTGCGGTGTAGCCCAGTCTTACAAACGGGATAAAAGTGTGCACTTCCCGAGCTGGCATCCCTCACAGCCCTGTCAACGGAAATGGAATTATGCAGAGACTAATGAAGCTTGGATCACAGAGCAAGCAACTTCTGTTTCCTGTCACAACGCGCTGTAAATGGAGCAGGACGTGCCTTTCCTGGGAGAAGTGGAAGGAAACGGGGAGATTAATTTTCCATCTCACAATAAGCGATGAAGACTCCATCCCTCATAAAACATTTCCAGCTTCATTCTCGGGCAAAGTGTGGATTGCAAACCGCCCGAGGGGAATCATCATTCGTTTGCACGTCTACTTGTGACATTGGCCTTGATATTAGAGAGCTCTGAAAGATGTACTGTTCAGTTGGAGGGAGGGGGGGCTGGGGGTGGGAGTAGGATGTATTTCTCACCTTTTGGCCCAGTTCATCATCTTGCATTTCTCTTTACTCGTCAAATCTCCTCTCGCCATTTTACCTGGTGTGAGGGACGATACGTCATTTTAAAAAGTATATTTCTCTGAAGGGAGTCAAAGCGATGACAGTCTTTCTCGGAGCTCTGAGTTAAACGCTCTGACCCTGAGTCAGTCAACAGCAAAGGGGGAAATGAATCTATCAGTCTTGAAGCAATATCTCCACCTGGTTGGGTGGGGAAACCTTTATATCAGTCATAGAATCACAAAATCTCTACAGTGCAGAAGGAGAGCGGCACGGTGGCACAGTGGGTTAGCACTGCTGCCTCACAGCGCCAGGGACTCGTGTTCGATTCTAGCCTCGGGTCGCTGTATGTGTGGAGTTTGCTCGTTCTCCCTGTGTCTGTGTGGGTTTCCTCCGGATGCTCCGGTTTCCTCCCACATTCTAAGGATATGTGGGTTAGGTAAGGCATTGGCCAGGTTAAATTGCCCCTTCATGTCCAAAGACGTTCAGGTTTGATGGATTGGCCATGCTAAATTGCCCCTTCGTGTCCAAAGACGTTCAGGTTTGATGGATTGGCCATGCTAAATTGCCCCTTCGTGTCCAAAGACGTTCAGGTTTGATGGATTGGCCATGCTAAATTGCCCCTTCATGTCCAAAGATGTTCGGGTTCGGTGGATTGGCCATGCTAAATTGCCCCTTCATGTCCAAAGATGTTCGGGTTAGGTGGATTGGTCATGCTAAATTGTCCCTTAGCGTCCAAATATGTGTGGGTTAGGTGGATTGGCCATATTAAATTGCCCTTTAGTGTCAGGGTGATTAGCAGGGTAAATGAGGAGTGGGGCCTGGCTGGGATTGTTATCGATGCAGGCACAACAAGCTGAAGACCCTCTTTCTGCACTGTGGGGATTCTATGAGGTCATTCAGCCCATCGAGCTTTAGCCAACCACAACACCACCCAGGCCCTATCCTTTTAACCTCACATATTTACTCTGCTAATCCCCCTGACACGAAAGGGCAATTCAGCATGGCCAATCCACCTAACCTGAACATCTTTGGACACTAAGGACATCTTTGGACAGTGGGAGGAAACCGGAGCACCCGGAGGAAACCCACACAGACACAGGGAGAATGTGCAAACTCCACACAGACAGTGACCCGAGGCCGGGAATCAAACCTGTGTGCTTGGTGTTGCGAGGCAGTGGGGCTAATCACTGTACCACTGTGCCGCCCCTGTCATCTTCAGAGTCATCATCGGAGAGTTATCCATTTCAGAATGAGATGCAAAATCCATCCTCAGTAAACTTTTTGATTTGATTTGATTGATTTATTATTGTCACATGTAGCATACAGTGAAAAGTATTGTTTCTTGCGTGCTTTACAGACGAAGCATACCGTTCATAGAGAAGGAAAGGAGAGAATGCAGAATGTAGTGTTACAGTCATTGCTAGGATGTAGAGGAAGATCAACTTAATGCAAGGTAAGTCCATTCAGAAGTCTGACAGCAGCAGGGAAGAAGCTGTTCTTGACTCTGTTGGTACGTGACCTTAGATTTTTGTATCTTTTGACTGTGCATTATAACACTTAAACAACCAAAATATTTAATGGAGTGAGTCCATTTCGTTTTTTTGAAATGGAAGCAAGAAAAGACATCTACTTTCCTGCTAACCTGTTGCATAATGTTTGACTTCTTGTGAACTGCAGAATTATTGCATTTACCTTGGGGCTGTGCTGACATGTTAATGTTTTACCATCATTACTGCTGCACTGAAAATAGCACAATTGAGAGTCACTTAGCAGAGGTCACGCTACAATTACAAGCTGAACTTTACCATAGACAGTTTTACCAATTGGATTTTTATAGGGCCATCAGTTGCTTTGATGTTACTGATTGATCTTCCAGCAATGTGATAGGAAGTCATTAGTAATGTGACAATATAACATTATTGCTCTCGCCTGACATTTTAAAAAGCGCGAACTTCTTTGCCTTGTCCCTAAATGGCTATGACTTTACTTCCGAGTCACTGGTTATGATGTTCACATGGGTCATGAAATTGTGGAGCAGATCCTTCTCTGTGGTGTACCTCCACTGGTGACTGTTGGGTGTTTCTCAGTTGGATAACCATTGTAATTTCAGTACGGATACAGTTCCCGCAGTAAGCATCAGCAGAAAGGGAATGCAGTTCCGCTTTAATGAGGTGGATTTGGCTTCAATGATCAATAGCAAAGCTGCTGAGTGTTGCAGGGTTGGCAATTGCAAGTGTAAGCGATTGGCTAAATATCCAAACTAATGGACCAAGCATGGACGTTCGTGCCCCACCATCCAGCAACTGTTGCACTATTGGCACCCCAGCGAACCATGCTGGTATCAATGCGTGTTCAAATCATTTATTCACCTGGTGAAGGGGCAGCGCTCCAAAAGCTCATGATTCCGAGTAAACCTGTTGGACTTTTACTGGTGTTGTGGGACTTCTCAGCCCCACCTCAGTCCAATGCTAGCATCAGAATCAAGGTTGCGAAACATTGAATTATCCATGCCTGCATCCAAATGCTCTGTTTAAACAAAGTGGAGATGGCTTTTGAGTTTCGAAGTGTCCAGATCACCAGCAATCTGTCCTGGACCCTCCACGTCAACGTTGCAGTTAGGAAAACTAACCAACCCCTCTACGTTCTCAGGAGGCTAAGGAAATTTGGCATACTCACTATGACTCTTGCCAAGTTTTTACAGATACACCATAGAAAGCATTCTTTCTGGTTGTATCATGCTTGGTATGGCTCCTGCTCTAAGACTGCAGGAAACTACAAAGAGTCGTGAAACCTAGCTGTCCTTCATGCAAACCAGCCTCCCATCCATTCACTCTGTCCACACATCCCGCTGCCTCAGAAAAGCAGCTAGCATAATCAAGGACCCCACGCACCCTGGACATTCCATCTTCGTCCACTGGGAAAAAGATACTAAAATCTGAAAACACATAGCAACTGACTTAAGAACAGCTTCTTCCCTGCTCCCATCAAGCTTTCAAACGGTCCTATTATATATTAAGCTGATCTTGCTCTACACCCTATTGGTAACTGTAACACTATATTCTGCACCTTCCTTTTCCTTCTCCCCTGTGTTGTTGATGAATGGTCTGCATAGCATGCGAGAGATAAAACTTTTCATTGTATTCCAATATGTGACAATAATAAATCAAATCAAATCATTCATAACAGATATTTGATATTGATTTTCATTTATTCTGATGTTTCTTCTCTTCTTGTGTTAAGCCCTGCACTCTGGCATAGTTTCACGAATGTGTCTCATCAAAATGTTATTATGCATACTCTGACAGTGCGTGGCAGCAAACAGCCTGAGGGATGTGTAGTTTCAGTCTCTGCAAAGACTTCATTTTGAGGTATTTCTGCCGATGCACAATTACATTTAAATGCTAGACTGTCAGGTTAACTAACTCTGCTAAACTGAACAATTGTAGTTAACTCGACTACATGGAGAATCAGAAGGCATGATGAGTTGGCTAAAAATTGACTGCATTCCTGAAGGGTACACAATGCAGGCAAACAACAGTTTCCCACAACAGCAGCTACAAGGATTGTTTTTCTAGACAGAGACAGCATGTAAAAAAACACTTCTAATAATGAGGTCAGGGTTGAAATATATTTTGATTTTAGAGTGTGTGAGTTCAGTTGAGTTCAGTTCAGTTCTGAGATTCCGTTCATTTCAGCACATGCTTTTTTTGTAGAGGGCTTGGCCGAGAGTTTGCTTTTCTGCTTCTGGCATGTTAATTCTTTAAGTTCTTTTCAATAAAAAAAAATCCATTTTAAAACTTGTACTAGTGCTGTCCTCGCATCTCTTTAAACAAATGAATGGACCCAACCATGGATGGCATGGTAGAACAATGGTTAGAACTATTGCCTCACAGCACCAGGGACCTAGGTTTGATTCCCAGCTTGGGTCACTGTCTATGTGGAGTTTGCACATTCTCCCTGTGTCTGTGTGGGCTTCCTCCCACAGTCCAAAGATGTGCAGATTAGGTGCGTTGGTCATGCTAAACTCTCCCTCAATGTCCCGGGATGTGTAGGTTAGAGGGATTAGTCAGGTAAATGTGTGGAGTTGTAGGGATAGGGCCTGGGGTGGGATTGTTGTCGGTGCAGACTCGATGGGCCAAATGGTCTCCTTCTACATTGTGGGGTTTCTATGATCTTTCTAATAATCGCGGAAGACATCATGGCTGATCTTGTCCCAACTCTTCAGTATGCATTTCCAACAGGGTGACTGTGCGGGAATCAGGACTGGGATTCTCTGCCCACTCCCCATTCACCAGCGCTCTCAGGAATTGAAGGAACGATCCCATTGTTCTTGCTGGGATCTGTTAAAGGATCCCAGCAACATTAGGTGTGACTGTGTAACATGGTCACCCCATTGGTTCAGCATTGTTGTGACGTGCGAGAAATATGTGGTGTACAGCATCACTTCACAAATGATATGAACTTGTTCTGAAAATGATTCCCTCCTGCTGCCTTTGGTTCATTTGTCCATCATCTTAAGTCCATGCGCTCAGGTTACTGGCCCTTCTGGAAACACTTCCTCCTGATTAACTCCATCACCATCCTTCATCATTTTGAACACCTCCGCCAAGTCTTCCCAATAATTTCTCTGCTCTAAAGAGAACAATCCCAGTCACTCTCCGTGTGCCTGGAATTTTCCATCACTGGCACCATGCTAGCAAACCCCCTCTTCATCCTCTCAATTGCTTTGGTGTTTTTCCTGAAGTATGGTGCTCAGATTTGGCCTCAGTACTCCAGCGGGTGACTTGTGTCTTATAAATGGGGGAGGGGAGATGTCCAGTGGCGTGGGTGGGGGAGCTTGGCACAGAGAACGATTGGCAGGGGCTCCCGATATTCATGGAGGGGTGGCAGGGGAGTGAGAGGGGGTCTCGAGTATACTGTGTAAGTGCACTGGGAGATCGGGCGCGTGGGCAATAGTGTCCCCAGAGCTTAGCAGCCGGCTTTCTGGTGAGATTAGGCTCTACCCCTTTCCCTTCTGGCGAGAATCACCTCCTGGCTTCTTTATTCAACTAAGTACGATTGTGAGTGGGAGCTCGCCCAGAAGTTGGCATGATTTTGTCCCATTTTCATTCTCATTTGGCACTTAGAACTTTTTTAAGTAAGATCACCCCCTTAGCCTTTATTTCCAACATACATTTTCCTTTCCCTCGGGTGCTCCCCAGAAGGGTCAACATTTGCCCCTCTCTTATTTCTCACCATGCTGTCCTTTTGCAACACCATCCAAAAGCACAGCATTAGTGTTCACATGTATACTGAGAACCACCCTAAACTCAGCCCTACCTCAGCACCAACCCTCTCAACCCCTCCAACCTTACCAAATTCAGATCAATTATCTGTCAATCAGAGCTGGTTGAACAGAAATGTTCTCCTTTTAAATAGTGTGAAGACTGAAATGATTTGCTGGAATTCTCCGACCTCACCCGTGGCTCAGACCCTCCGGCCCCGCTGCAGTGAATGGAGTTTCGTCCGAGTGCCAAATTCTCCGTTCTCGCTGGGAGCCGAGGGTAGGGCATGCGAGATTGGAGAATCCTGCTCCTTGTTTCGGGTCCCCACTCCAATTCCTGGTTAAAAACTTGGACCGGAATCCCCCAACTCACCCGCAACTGGGATTCTCCAGTCTCGCTGCTGTGAATTGAGATTTGGCAGAGCGCCAAATTTTCCCTTCTGGCTGGCAGTGCTGGCGAGGCACACAAGGCCAGAGAATTCCGGCCTTCACCCCTCTCCCAGGCAACAGCCTGAGACTAAACCAGACCGTTCATCACAAAGAACAATGAAAAGTATAGCACAGGGTCAGGCCCTTTGACCCCCCAAAACCTGTGCCGATCATGATGCCTGCCTAAACTAAACTTCATAGCGAGGGGGATTGAATATAAAAGTAGGGAGGTCTTGCTGCAGCTGTATAGGGCACTGGTGAGGCCGCAGCTGGAGTACTGTGTGCAGTTTTGCTCGCCGCACTTACGCAAGGATATATTGGCCTTGGAGGGAGTGCAGAGGAGGTTTACTAGGCTGATACTGGAGTTGAGGGGGTTGAGCTATGAGGAGAGGCTGAATAAACTAGGCTTGTACTCGTTAGAGTTTAGAAGAATGAGGGGAGATCTCATTGAGACGTATAAGATGATGAATGGGATGGATAGGATAGAGGTGGAGAGACTCTTCCCGCTCAGAAAGGACAGTAGGACTAGGGGGCACAGCCTCAAGATAAAGGGGGGGAGGCGGTTTAGAACGGAGTTGAGGAGGAACTTCTTCACTCAAAGGGTGGTGAATCTCTGGAATTCTCTGCCCGTTGAAGTGGTGGAGGCTACCTCGCTAAATATTTTTAAGACGCGGGTTGATGGGTTTTTGATAAGAGAGAGGATTAAGGGTTATGGGGAGAGGGCGGGAATGTGGAACTGAGCCACGACAGATCGGCCATGATCTTATTGAATGGCGAGGCAGGCTCGAAGGGTTAGATGGCCTACTCCTGCTCCTATTTCTTATGTTCTTATATGCAGTTATGAAGTCCGTATCCTTCCATTCCCATCTTATTCATACATTTGTCTAGATAAATCCGCGATCGTACCTGCCCCCACCACCTCCCCAGGCAGCACACTCCAAACACTCACCACCCTCTGTGTAAAAAAACTTGCCTCACACATCCCCTCTAAACTTTTCCCCACGCACCTTAAACCTGTGTCCCCTAGAACTTGACTTTTCTACCCTAGGAAAGAGCATCTGAGTATCCGCTCTGTCCATGCCACTCATAATTTTGTAAACCTCTATCAGGTCACCCCTCAACCTCCGATGAGAACAAACTGAGTTCATCCAACCTCTCCTCATAGCTAATACCCTCCAGACCAGGCAACGTCCTGGTTCATCTTTACTATTTTCTTGGCTTCCCCCCTCACAACATCCAGTCTACCCTCCACACCCCGCCAGCCCCCCAAATCCCCCACCCAGATATCAAAGAGCGAGGGAAATGCAGCCACAAATGTCCTTTCTACCCCATCAACCTTCGTAAAGAAGGATTCGCTTTATTACTCAACCTGCCATCCTTGGCGAAATCAGTCCAATAAGCTCGGGAGAGAAGGGAGAAAGACGAAACCTTCACCTTATCGGAAATGAGTTATTTGATCTCCTCTGAGGAAGATGTAAATTAAACGCAGACATAGATGGAGGGAGTTGGAAGATTTATTAGTTTCCGCAGAGCTGAATGGGCTCCACCTTCATATCTAAAACTTTCGTCATAAACCGATACAATCTTAAGTGCTGTTGGAGAAAAGACTTGTTTACTGCAGTTGCGAGATAATAAAATTCATGAGGCCCGTTCTTACTGAGTGTCACTCTGTTAACCTGTTATTTATGCAGTCCGGCTGCAAATATGTTGGAACCGTTCTAATGCTTTAATAAAAATTTCTAAAGACATGATAATTTATGCACAATACGGTAACTTTCCTTTCATCGAATGCGTGCGGAGTCTTTTTATCTCCTGGCAGGATGGATCAATAGTGATTTAACAAAACTGAAAGCTCTTACAATCCATTAGCTTCTTTCAATACATTGAGTCCGCGGCAATCTGTTTCTATTCACAGCTTTAAAAATCTGAAAAATACCCTTAAGCTGATACAGGTAATTGCTGAGCTCCTTTGTCTATAACAAATAGAAACATGGAGTGATAAGAATTGACACTGCACTCAAAAATGCCATTTTTTTTATTCTTTTACATCTATTTTCTCATGGATTGGGCATCGCTGGCAAGGCCAACATTTGTTGCCCATCCCTAATTGTCCTTAAACAGGTCCACCCTGTTAGACCATTTCAGTGGACAGTTAAAGGTGACTGTGGGAAGGTGAATGCCGAGTGGCATTATTGCTAGATAATTAGTCCAGAAACTCAACCAATGTTGTGTCGGTCCAGGGTTCGAATCCCGCCACGGCAGATGGTGCAAAATTTAAGTTTGTTTATTTATTATTTGTCACAGGAAGGCTGACATTTACACTGCAATGAAGTTACTGTGAAAATCCCCTAGTCGCCAGACTTCAGCGCCAATTTGGGTACACTGAGGGAGAATTTAGCACGCCTAACCAGCACGCCTTTTGGGCTGTGGGAGGAAACCGCAGAGGAAACCCATGCAGACACGGGGAGAATGTGCAAACTCCACACAGACAGTGACCAAAGCCGGGAATTCAACCTAGGTCCCTGGTGCTGCGAGGCAGCAGTGCTAACCACTGTGTCACCGTGTAGCCCCAACTTGAATTCAATAAAAAAATATGTAATTAAGAATCTCCTCATGATCATGAAATGATTGTCGATTGTCAGAAAAACCCATCTGGCTCATTAATGTCATTTAGGGAAGGAAATCTGCCTTCCTTACCCGGTCTGGCCTACGTGGGATTCCAGAGCCACAGTAATGTGGTTGACTCTCAACTGCCCACGAAGGGCAATAAATGCTGATCTGGCCAGCGAGGCCCATGACTCATGAATGGTCTCATTACTGAGACTAGTTTTGAACTCCAGATTTATTAACTGAATGGGATTTGAAGCTGTGTCCCCAGAGCATTAGCCTTGGGATCACTAAGCCAGTGATATTACCACTACACCACTGTTTATCATAGAAACCCCACAGTGCAAAAGGAGGCCATTTGGCCCATCTGCACCAACAACAATCCCACCCAGGCCCTCTTCCCAGCACCCCATGTGTATTTACCTTGCTAGCCCCTTGACACTAATGGACAATTTAGCATGGCGAATCAACCTAACTTGCACAAGTTTGGAGTGTGGGGGGAAACTGGAGCACCCTGAGGAAACCCACTCGGACATGAGAGGAATGAGCAGACTCCGCACACAGATAGCCACCTAGGGCCGGAATTGAACCCGGGTCCCTGGCACTGTGAGACAGCAGTGCTTACCACTGTGCCACGCCAAAGGGCACCACTAAAGGTAAAGAGAAAATAGTACTGCGTACAGGAATAATCTGACATTGCAGTTTCAGTTCCCCTGGTATCACACAGATCAATGCATTTGTGTAAAATTTCTTTCAATGCTACTTAAATGTTGAGCCATTTAAAGTAACTAAGTGGAAGCCACGGTAAAAGTGCACAGAAAGCAATTTTATCTGAATGCATTAACATGTGGGCTCCCAGAGGCAAACATCTTTCAATCCAATGCAAGAGCCGAGGATGTCCGCGTTGTTACCTTTCCTGGCTGATCACACCATCAGACATCTCAAAGTATTTGGTTTGAATTGAAGCAGCAGTATCAACAAATGCAGTAACCATTCTGAATGATAGAATCCCTACAGTGCAGAAGGAGGCCATTTAGACCATTGAGCCTGCACTGACATTCCCACAGAGCATCTAACCCAGTCCCTATCCCCGAAACCCATGTTTCAACCCTGCTAATCACCCTAACCTAGACATCTTGTGACACTAAGGTGCAATTTAGCATGGCCAATCCGCCTAACCTGCACATCTTTGGACACTAAGGACAATTTAGCATGGCCAATCCACCTAACCTGCACATCTTTGGACACTAAGGACAATTTAGCATGGCCAATCCACCTAACCTACACATCTTTGGACACTAAGGACAATTTAGCATGGCCAATCCACCTAACCTGCAGGTCTTTGGATACTAAGAGCAATTTAGCATGGCCAATCCATCGAACGTGCATATCTTTGGACACTAAGTGGCAATTTAGCATGGCCAATCCATGGCCATAGAGAGGGAAGTTCGCTATGGCTGAGGAAATGAGTAGCGGAGAATTACCTGAGCTCAAGTTTCAGAATTGTGGAGTCCATCCAATAAGGTCAACATTAGAATAATCAACTCTGGAGGCAACAAAGGCATGCATCAGGGCTTCAGCAGTCGATGGGCTGAGGTATGGGTGGAGACAGAAGACATTTTGAAGGCTTGCAAGCGGTGTTTGTGACACAGAAGCCATGAGTGGGCAGCTAATTTCAGCATTAGATAGGGAACTGAGGTCACAAAAAGGGTTGTTTACAGAATGCAGCATTATAAACAGTCTGATTCCTATCTACCAACACAGTGTCTTGGCAGTTTTTCTTTATAAGTGCTCTAAGTACATAATTAAACAACATTTTTTGTGCGTGTATCTTAACAATTTCACAAGCATAATCTTAACAGGGTGGAGGATGCATGTTTAGACATATTAAGAAGTCTCCCAACACCAGGTTAAAGTCTAACAGATTTATTTGTAGCAAACATGACCAGCTTTGAACTGACTGTTCCTTTTCAGGTGGGTGGGAGTTGGTGGGAGCACCTCACTCTACCGCCAGCTCACGAATAATCTCATGATGCTCCACTTCTCCAGCTGCTACCCTAAACACGGTAAAGAAACCATCCCCTATGGACAAGTGCTCCGTGTACACAAGATCTGCTCAGATGAGGAGGATCGCAACAGACACCTCCAGACATTGAAAGATGCCCTCATAAGAACAGGATATGGCGCTCAACTCATCAATCGACTGTTCCTACATGCCACAGCCAAAAACCGCACCGACCTCCTCAGGTGACAAACACGGGACACGGTGGACAGAGTACCCTTCATTGTCCAGTTCTTCATCAGAGTGGAGAGGTTACAACATCTTCTCCGGAGCCTTCAACATGTCATTGATGAAGACAAACATGAAGCCAAGGCCATTCCCACACCCCCATTTTTTGCCTTCAAACAACCACACAACCTCAAACAGACTGTTGTCTGCAATAAACTATCCAGCTTTCAGGAGGACAGTGGCCACGGCACCACACAACCCTGCCACAGCAACCTCTGAAAGATGCGCCAAATCATTGACACAGGGACACTACGCAGACGCTACGACTACAGATGAATGAACACCGCTCGACAATCACCAGGCAAGACTGTTCTCTTCCTGTTGGGGAACTCTTCAGCGGTCACGGGCAGTCGGATAAGCATTCTCCAAGGCAGCCTTCATGACACACGACAGCGCAGAGCCGCTGGGCAGAGACTGATAGCCAAGTTCCGCACACATGAGGACGGCCTCAACCAGGATCTTAGGTTCGTGTCACACTATTTGTAAACCCCACAAACTACCTGACTTGTAAAATCTCACTGATTTTCCTGTCTGGAAACAATACGCATCTTTTTAACCTGTGCTTAATGCTCTGTCCACTCACATTGTCTTTACCTTTAAGACTTGATTAGCTGTAAAGACTCACATTCCAATCACTATTCGTGTAAATTGAGTTTGTGTCTTTGTATGCCCCGTTTGTGAACAGAACTCCCACCCACCTGACGAAGGAATGAAAGCCAGTTCTGAAAGCTAGTGGTGTTTGCTACAAATAAACCTGTTGGACTTTAACCTGGTGTTGTGAGACTTCTTACTGTGTTTACCCCAGTCCAACGCCGGCATCTCCACGTCATGTTTAGACATATCACAGAGGAAGATTGTCAGACAGGGTACAGCAAGACCATGGGAAAATTGGAATTGAGATCAAGTCTTTTGAACTTGGTTCATTAGCACAGAGCGAACCTGAGCCAATAGATGTATGGGAGCACAGAATTCTAGCTAAAGCAATTGGATTTAACACCTCTTCTGCATTAAGCCCATTCCCTAGAGGGAGAAATGTTGGCCAGGAGAAACAGCTTGTACGTGTTTTAAAGAAGTGTAATCAGCCAAAACAATGACACAGTGGTTAGCACTGCTGCCTCACAATGCCAGGGACCCGGGTTCAGTTCCAGCCTCGGATCACTGTCTGTGCAGAGTTTGCACATTCTCTCCATGTCTGCATGGGTTTCCCTCCAGGTGCCCCGGTCTCCTCCCACAGTCCAAAGATGTGTGGGTTAGGTTGATTGGTCATGCTAAATTGACCCTAGTGTTAGGGGGACTAGCAGGGTAAATTTGTCAGGTTAGGGAAATAGGGCCTGGGTGGGATAGTTGTTGGTGCAAGCTCGATGGGCCAAATGGCCTCCTTTTGCACTGTAGTGATTCTACGCTGGTGAATATGTGGGATTATGGGGATAAGGGCCCGGGTGGGATTGTTGTTGGTATAGACTCGATGGGCCAATTGGTCTCCTTCTACACTGTAGTGATTCTATACTGGTAAAATGTAGGGTTACAGGTATAGGGACTAGGTGGGATTGTTGTCGATGCGGGCTCGATGGGCTAAATGGCCTCCTTCTACACTGTAGGGATTCTATGAAAAGTAATAATATCCAGTTTCTTACTTCACCAATTGTCTTGGGATGGAGATCATCTGCATATGTATGTTTTGCACACTCTGATCTACAACATTTGCTATCGCTGTCTGAAATTCTTCCACAAAATAATTTTGTCTGGTTATCAACTTTGCTATTTGAAAGAAGCACTTTCAAAGCCTTCTCTTTGATCACTGCCTTTGGCCTTCCTCACCCTAATGCCCCCACTTTATGGTTCGGCGTTGACTAGTCATCTTCTGAAGAGCTCCAAGGTATTCTTTGATGTGAGGGGCACATTCGTGCTCAAGTTGTTGCTGTTAAATTTCAGATAGCAACACAGTTTGACTTTGAGAACAAAGGAGTGTCATCAAGATTTTTCACATTTGAAGTATCCTTTCCAATTGTCTTCAAGATGAATGAATTGAAGTCTCCCATTTTTCTTGAAGAATGTCTGTTGCCGTTGATGCGCTATGACCATTCCCTGAGTGACGATGAATATTTATTAAGTTTAAAAGGGTTTGACATGTATAATGCATTGTTGTATCAACATTGCAGATTGACACAGCTCTATGTTGCCCCTGCTTGGAATATCGAAGACTGTGCTTGTCCCTTTGAGGTGCGGCACGGTGACACAGCGGTTAGCATTGCTGCCTCACAGCACCAGGGACCTGGGCTCGATTCCCTGCTTGGGTCACTGTCTGTGCAGAGTTTGCACATTCTCCCCATGTCTGCGTGGGTTTCCTCCAGATGCTCCGGTTTCCTCCCACAGTTTAAAAATGTGCGGATTGGCCATGCCGAATTGCCCCTTAATGTCAGGGGGACTAGCTACGGTAAATGGATGGGGTTACGGGGATAGGGCCTGGGTGTGATTGTGGTCAGTGCAGACTTGATGGGCCAAATGGCCTACTCCTGCACTGTAGGAGTCTATGATTCTGTGAACGCTTTAGGAAGAACCAGCATAATGGTACGCAGCATGGGAAGAACTATTTTTTTAAAAAAGCTACAGTCTTTAGCACTGCTGCCTCACTGCGCTAGGGACCCAGGTCTGATTCCTGGCTCGAGTCACTGTCTGTGTGGAGTTTGCACATTCTCCCTGTGCCTGCGTGGGTTTCATCCGGGTGCTCTGGTTTCTTCCCACAGTCCAAAGATGTGCGGGTGGAAAAATTTTTGAAGGACACTGAAAGATTCAAACTGGCTGTGGTTGGGTGATGTGAGAAAACTGGGTTTTGCTACTCATTTGGCAGAAAGAGGATATCAAGTGAAAGAGTTCCATATGACATATTTAGATTGTGTTAACACGGTAAGATGAAAGTACTTAAATCACAGAATCATAGAAATCCTACAGTGCAGAAGGAGGCCATTCAGCCCGTCAAGTCTGCACTGATAACAATCCCAACCAGGCCCTATCCCCATAACCTCACATATTTAGCCCTCTAATCCCTCGAATCTACCTATAGTGGGACACTAAGGAGCAATTTATCATGGCCAATACACCTAAAACTGCACACCTTCAGACTGTGGGAGGAAACTGGAGCACCCGAAGAAACCCAAGCAGACACGGGGAGAATGTGTAAATTCCACACAAGCAGTAACCCAAGCTGGTAATCGAACCTGCCCTCTTCTTATTTAGTTTGGTGTATGTGTTCCTTGTTAAGTAATGCTTGGTCTATATTGGTTTTAATTTGTTACAGTAAATGCCTTAAAATGTGAAATCTAATTTTTTTTGGCAATTTCCATTAGCTGCTGCGAAATTAATGCCTTTTAAAAAGTTATAGGTCTCCACAGGGCTCATGACAACAGTCAATGAATAGAAATTATTGTGACTTTCTGATCCTGGAGTTCAAAGCACAGTGCTGTGGAGTAGATGATATAAAAGCATTGAGGAGAGATTAATCACCTACTTATCCAGTACTCATCAGTTCTATGCTATCTGTGGCATCTACAGAGGTTTGAGGAGAAGGACGGGAACCCAATTTATGGAGCAGAATTGAACTCTACATTTTTCTTTCCTTGCAAGCCGCTGAGGTAATATTTCCAACATTCTGCAAAATCCGTTCACGTGAGTTTAAGGGACAACTGTACAAATCTCTGACAATGGAAGGGCCTGACAACTGCAGTATTGAAAATTTACCCTGGTGATCTTAAACATGTGGACAGCGAGCAAAAGCAAGAGGTGAAACTAAACCCATTGCTAAGGTTATCAATTTGGCTCACATTCATAGAATCCCTACAGTGCTGAAGGAGGCCATTTGGCCCATCAAGCCTGGACTACTCTCATAAATGTAGAGATGCCGGCGTTGGACTGGGGTGGGCGCAGTAAGAAGTCTCACAACACCAGGTTAAAGTCCCACAGGAATTATGAGGTTTTGAAACACTGCTCCTTCATCAGCTGCTCCTTCTGGTGAAGGAGCAGTGCTCCAAAAGCTCGTGATTCCAAATAAACCTATTGGACTTTAACCTGGTGTTGTGAGACTTCTTACCGTACTCTCATAGAGACATAGAGTCATAGAGGTTTACAAGCATGGAAACAGGCCCTTTAGCCCAATGTGTCCATGCCACCCTTTTTTTTTAACCACTAAGCTAGTCCCAATTGCCTGTGTTTGGCCCATATCCCTCTGTACCAATTTTACCCATGTAATAGTCTAAATGCTTTATAAAAGTCAAAATTGTATCCACCTCTATTGTTACTCCTATAGCTTGCTCCAGGCACTCATCACCCTCTGTGTGAAAAAATTGTCCCTCTGGACCCTTTTGCATCTCTCTTCCTCACACCTTAAACCTATGCCCTCTAGTTTTAGACTCCGTACTCTCAGCCAGAGTATCTTACCCAACCACTTTTCCCCGCCACATCCCTGTAACCCCACACATCTACCATTCTTAATCCCCCTAACCCGCACATCTTCAGACACTAAGGGGCAATTTAGCATGGCCAATGCACATAACCAGGGGACATTTGGAGTGTGGGAGGAAACCACAGCACCCAGAAGAAACTCACGCAGACATAGGGAGAACAGGCAAACTTCACACAGTCAGCCAAGACTGGAATTGAACCTGAGTCCCTGGCACGATACACCAGGCCTTTCCTTCCAAGGACATTAGTGAACTAGACAGGTTTTTGATAGTCATCATTAGACTTTTAATTCCAGATTTTTTTTAATGGAAATCAAATTTCATCATCTGCTGTGGTGGGATTCGAACTCGGGTCCCCAGAGCAGTACCCCGGGTCTCTGGAGTGCTAGCCTAGTGGCAATACTGTTACGCAACCACCTCCCACTGGTTAAGTGCGGCAATAGATGTAAATTCTAATCTGCGCAGATTAGATTTCAGGTCAGATTACTGAAAAATAAGAACAGCAAATTAAATTAAAGCCCACATTATGACTAGAACCCAATTTTTGGGGACATTGGAGCCCTAGTGAACAGACAAAGATGATGCGTAGATGTTGCGGAATCAGCTGTATTTATTTCAAGTAGCTAATACTGTACAAACTCACTCCTTTGGGCATCACACAACTGTCCATTGAAAGTTAAGTAATGCTATCATTTGGTGTGACTGCAGCCATTGAATTCAATGGCAAGCAGGACCAAAGACACGGTTAATGTTAGAACATAGAACATTACAGCGCAGTACAGGCCCTTCAGCCCTCAATGTTGCGCCAACCAGTGGAACCAATCTAATGACCCTCTAACCGGGGAAGTGCTGGAAGATTGGAAAACGGCTAATGTTACGCCGTTGTTTAAGAAGGGTGCCAGGCAAAAGGCGGGGAATTATAGGCCGGTTAGTTTAACGTCTGTGGTAGGTAAAATGTTAGAATCCGTCATTAAGGAGGAAATTGCGAGGCATCTTGAAGGGAATTGCTTGATAGGGCGGACGCAACACGGTTTCATTAAAGGGAAGTCGTGTCTGACAAATTTACTGGAGTTCTATGAGGATGTGTCTAGGGCAGTGGATAGAGGAGAGCCGGTGGATGTGGTCTTTCTGGATTTTCAGAAGGCGTTTGACAAGGTACCTCACAAGAGGTTATTGCAGAAGGTCAGGGGACATGGAGTTGGGGGTAGGGTGTTAGCGTGGATAGAGGATTGGTTGTCAAATAAGAGGCAGAGAGTGGGGGTCAATGGGTGCTATTCGGATTGGCGGTTGGTGACTAGTGGGGTGCCCCAGGGGTTGGTGCTGGGGCCTCAGCTATTTACCATTTATATAGATGATCTGGAGGAGGGAACCGAGTGCAGGGTGTCGAAATTTGCTGATGACACCAAGATTGGGGGAAAGGCAAATTGTGTGGAGGGTGTGGAGAGTCTGCAGAAGGATCTAGATAGGCTGGGCGAATGGGCCAGGAAATGGCAAATGGAATTTAATGTTGGCAAGTGTGAGGTGGTCCACTTTGGTAGGAAGAATGGTAGGAAGGACTATTACTTACGTGGCGAAAAACTGCAGCAGGCGACGGTGCAGAGGGACCTCGGGGTCCTTGTGCATGAGTCGCAAAAACCCAGCTTGCAGGTGCAGCAGGTGGTCAGGAAGGCGAATGGGATGCTGGCCTTCATAGCGAGGGGGATTGAATATAAAAGTAGGGAGGTCTTGCTGCGGCTGTATAGGGCATTGGTGAGGCCGCAGCTGGAGTACTGTGTGCAGTTTTGGGCGCCGCACCTGCGCAAGGATATTTTGGCCCTGGAGGGAGTGCAGAGGAGGTTTACTAGGCTGATACCGGAGTTGAGGGGATTGAGCTATGAGGAGAGGCTGAATAAACTAGGCTTGTACTCGTTAGAGTTTAGAAGAATGAGGGGAGATCTCATTGAGACGTATAAGATGATGAATGGGATGGATAGGATAGAGGTGGAGAGACTCTTCCCGCTCAAAAAAGACAGTAGGACTAGGGGGCACAGCCTCAAGATAAAGGGGAGGCGGTTTAGAACGGAGTTGAGGAGGAACTTCTTCACTCAAAGGGTGGTGAATCTCTGGAATTCTCTGCCCGTTGAAGTGGTGGAGGCTGCCTCGCTAAATATTTTTAAGAAGCGGGTTGATGGGTTCTTGATAAGAGAGGGGATTAAGGGTTATGGGGAGAGGGCGGGAAAGTGGAACTGAGCCACAACAGATCAGCCATGATCTTATTGAATGGCGGGGCAGGCTCGAAGGGCTAGATGGCCTACTCCTGCTCCTATTTCTTATGTTCTTATGTTCTTATGTTCTTAACCTAAACTATTCCAATGTTATCCATATGCCGATCCACTGACCATTTGAATGCCCCTAAAGTTGGCGAGTCCACTCCTGCTGCAGGCAGGGCATTCCACACCCTTACTACCCTCTGAGTAAAGAACCTACCTCTGACATCCGTCCTATATTTACCACCCCTCAATTTAAAGCTATGTCCCCTCGTGTTAGCCATCACCATCCGAGGAAAAAGGCTCTCACTGTCCACCCTATCTAACCCTCCGATCATCTTGTATGCCTCAATTAGGTCACCTCTTAACCTTCTCCTCTCTAACGAAAATAATCTCAAGTCCCTCAGCCCTTCCTCATAAGACCTTCCCATCATACCAGGCAACATCCTGGTAAACCTCCTCTGCACCCTTTCCAATGCCTCCACATCTTTCTTATAATGAGGCAGCTAGAACTGTACACAATACTCCAAGTGCGGCCGCACCAGAGTCTTGTACAGTTGTAACATGACCTCACGGCTCCGAAATTCAATCCCTCCACCAATAAAAGCTAACACACTGTATGCCTTCTTAACAACCTTATCAACCTGGGTGCCTACTTTCAGGGATCTACGCACATGTAAAATGTTGGCATCCAAAACACAATTGCAGGGACGAAGAGGAGGACGAGTGGCTGAGGGAAATGTATACAAGTGGTGTAATGCAATGCCATCTCTGACACAATACACATTCAGCATTCTGAATTCCCCTGTCCTAGATAGTGTTCCCCTCCTTTGGGTGCGCACTACACTTGGTCGTGCGAATCAATCCAGCTGTGAAATGAGTGATTTGGCTGCGATCAAAATATCAACTTTTACCATTCACTCTGGGTCAGAAATTCGCCTCCTCTTCCAGTTTTGGAAGGGTTTCTGTTATCATTTATGAGATCATATCCCCCACCTTCAGCACTGCTTCAAGCTGGCATGAAGCTTAAAGTTAATACAGTTGGCTTCTGATCATTTAAAGGTATATCGTTCTCACTGAGAAGCTATTTACTTGTGGCTACAGATTTCCAAAGCAAGTACTGTCATCAAGAATGAACATGCTGGTTTAAAAAAACGACAGTGTAATGTTCCCTGATGCACTGTCACTGTTTCAAGTGTAAACATGATTCTTGGCTATTTACCTTTCCATCATTTTCTGATGTTAGGGAAACACGGTGGCACAGTGGTTAGCACTGCTGCCTCACAGTACCAGCTTGGGTCACTGTCTGTGCGCACGTTCTCCCTGTGCCTGCATGGGTTTCCTCCAGGTGCTCTGGTTTCCTCTCACAATCCCAAAGACATGCTGGTTAGGGTGCATTGGCCGCACTAAATTCTCCCTCAATGTACCCAAACAGGTGCTGGAGTGCGACTAGGGGATTTTCACAGTAACTTCATTGCAGTGTTAATGTAAGCCAACTTGTGACAATAATCAATAAACTTGAAACTTTATTGTAGGATTGTCAATGCGAGCTCTCTACCAATGCAGAAAGGGATACCCTGTATTTATTGAGATCATACCATTCTAATGCCTTGCTCCCACAGTGTTTATCTAGCACATCCACCTATACTGAGTAAATCAGTGCTCATCACCATTAGTGTGAATTACAAAGGGACTACTATGGAGTGGCACAGTGGCACAGCGGTTAGCACTGCTGCCTCACAGTGCCACGGACCTGGGTTCAATTCTGGCCTTGGGTGACTGTCTGTGTGGAGTTTGCCTATTCTCCACGTGTCTCCGTGGATTTCCTCTGGGTGTTCTGGCTTCCTCCCACGCTCCAAAGATGTGCGTGTTAGGTGAATTGGCCATGTTAAATTGTCCCTTAGTGTCCAATGATGTGTACCTCAGTTGGATCGGCCATGCTAAATTGCTCCTTTGTGTCTACTGATGTGTAGGTTGGATGAATTGGCCATAGTAAAATTGCTGCTTAATATGTATGTTTGATAGAATAACCATGATAAATGTGTGGGAGGATGGGGGGGAGGGTTTGGGTAAGATGTTCTGTCAGAGAGTCAGTGCAGACTCGATGGGTCAAATGGCCTCCTTCTGCACTGTAGAGATATTATCATTCTGTGAAATTGTTTTGAGAATGCTGGTTATTCCAAGCACTTGGATATGGATACACACACTATACATGACGGGGATCCACATACAAAGTATCATAGAATCCCTACAGGAGGCCGTTTAGTCCATTGAGTCTGTACCAACTCTCTATTATCTTACCCAGACCCTATCCCCATAATGCCACATATTTACCCCACCAATCCCCTGAACCTTCACAAATTGGGATACTAAGGGGCAATTTAGCATGGCTAGTCCATCTACCTTGCACATCTTTGGATTGTGGGAGGAAATTGGAGCACCCGGAGGAAACCTATGCAGACAGGATTAGAACATACAAACTCCACACACAGACAGTGACCCGAGGCTGGAATTGAACCCGGGTTAGCCATTGTGCCACCCTGTAGGTGGCCAGTGGGGGTAGATTGGGGTCAGTGCACAGTGCAATATGATGCTGTCACGCTGTTCTGGGGTTATACAGTGCCACACTGCCAACATACTGAGTCTGTACTTGCTGGAGGGGTCATCACAAGGGGTGCCTCTTTGCCCCCTTAATCCATCATTCAGAAACATTATGAGCTGCAAATTGCTGAGAGTGTGGCCAGAATTTTACTGCGTCACCTGCCTGAGACCAATGGGGAATGCGAGCCTCACCCGCCCCGATTCCAGGATGGGTGTGCCGGTAAAATCCCGGCCTGCGAATTGGTGACAGAGCATCTGGGACCTCGGGGGGGGCAGCCTAAAGCCAAGGAGATGAAAGAATTGAGAACAACGACAAGAGGCAAGTGGAATTAGTGTTACATCAGTTAGAGATAGAGAAAGAAAGCAAGGGAAAGTAAGCTCGGATCAGGAGCGAGATCGAGACAGCAGAGAAACAGAAAGTAAAAGTGAGATAAATTTTAACTTCTGTGGACGGTTCACAAACCACAGAAATGACACTCCATCGTTTCCGTTTTTGCTTTTCTCAGCTGCAGAGATTAAGTGCGATTGCAGGAACGTAAATCTCATCATTAAAAATATACTTGAGTCGTTGAGTGCTGACCCAAACTGTCTGCAGCCAACTTCCTTCATTATTACAGCACAAAGCAAGCGATTTCTTGAGAATCGTGGGAACATTGATAAAGAGCTCCCAGTTTTCTAACCCAGGGATGCCACAATATGTCCAGCTATGTGTAGCTACTTGCAGCTCACAGGATAGCTCTTCCTCACCGCATATCGCTGAACAATTTACACACCAGTAATAGTGCATTAAATTCTTATTCTGGCCTACCAATATTGACTATCGCTACTGTTTAGTCCAAACACCCTGGGAGGCAATGGCCTAGTGGTATTAACGCCAGGCTATTAATCCAGAAACTCAGCTAATATCCTGGGATCCGGGTTCGAATCCCGGCACGGCAGATGGTGGAATTTGAATTCAATAAAACATATTTGGAATTAAGAGCCTATTGATGAAACCATTGTTGGAAAACCCCATCTGGTTCACTCATGTCCCTTTAGGGATGGAAATCTGCCATTCTTATCTGGTCTGGCCTACATGTGACTCCAGAGCCACAGCAATGTGACTGACTACGCTGTGGCCCGGGGCGGCACAGTGGTCAGCACTGCTGCCTCACAGCGCCAGGGACCCAAGTTCAATTCCAGCCCCGGGCCACTGTCGAGTTTGCACATTCTCCCCGTGTCTGCGTGGGTTTCCTCCGGGTGCTTCGGATTCCTCCCACAGATGTGCGGGTTAGGTTGATTGGCCATGCTAAATTGACTCTAGTGTCAGGGGGATTAGCAGAGTAAGTGTGTGGGGTTGCGGAAATAGAGCCTGGGTGGGATTGTGGTCAGTGCAGACTCGATGGGCCGAATGGCCTCCTTCTGTAGTGTAGGGATTTTATGACCCTCAGCTGCCTCCCAAGGGTAATTAGGGATGGGTAATTAATGCAGGCCAGCCAGCGATGCCCATGTCTCATGAATGAATAAAAAAAATGTACAATTTCCTTCTCTCCTGCCTCTGCCAATGTAAAAACAGGAGCTTTGGCATTTCATCTTATGTCACCATTGTGCTACAAGTAAAGTTAACATGGGTTTTCTTGAAATGGGCTAGATATACAAGTGTCCTTGTTTGCAAACAGAGTTATTCAGCTGTAAAATGAGATAAGCAGCAGGTTAAACAAGGCAACCTCGAAACAGACTTAGATTAGAAGCGGAATAAGGTCCATTTGGTACTTCAAAGGGGGCAGGGTAAGCCCCAATCACCGATGAAACTGGCAAGAAACTTAACCTTTTCAACCCAGCATTTCGATCAGCTTCCACACTATTATCCTTTTTTGTCTGAGGACTCAGGCAGCGTGACAACAGGACACAATCCCCTTGAGGTTTAGCTCTACCCTAGTAACAATGACGCTACTTATCCCTCTCTTTGTGCCGGGTCGCGCGATTGAAAAGTCTGCAAATCTTTAACTCTTCAGTCGGGGAGTGTCCAATTCGCAGCAACTCTGCCCCATTGTGATGGTTATGAAAAGAGAGCAAATCCAGGTTATTAACACTGCAGCAAGAAAGAGATTCTGCAAATAATGGACATTGGAAATACAAAAAAGTAAAAGCCCACTTTTAACGCCTCTACTTTCTCAGCAGACTATGGAAATTTGGCATGTCAGCTACGACTCTCACCAACTTTTACAGATGCACCATAGAAAGCATTCTTTCTGGGTGTATCACAGCTTGGTGTGGGCTCCTGCTCTGCCCAAAACTGCAAGAAACTACAAAGCGTCGTGAACGTAACTCAGTCCATCTCGCAAACCAGCCTCCCATCCACTGACTCTGTCTACAATTCCTACCGCCCCGGAAAAGCAGGCAGCACAACCAAGGCACATACGCGCCCCGGACATTCTCTCTTCCACCCTCTTCCATCGGGAAAAATATACAAATGTTTTTGACCAACCAACCAACTCAAGATCAGCTTCTTCCCTGCTTCTATCAGACTTTTGAATGAGCTTATCTTGCATTAAGTTGATCTTTCTCTAAACCCTAGCTACGACTGTAACACTACATTCTGCACTCTCGCCTTTCCTTCTCTATGAACGGTATGTTTTGTCTGTACAGTGCGCAAGAAACAATACTTTTCTCTGTATAACAGTACATGTGACAGCAATAAATCAAACCAAATCAAATCAAATCTCTTCTAACTTCTGGGTTACTATTGTAAAGATTCAGATGGATCTCCCCCAGGAGCCATTACCCACCTCTCCCGCCCACACCCCCTTTCTACCCAGCCCGTGGTATTCCCCAGCTTTCGAACTCCCCATGGGATTTCCCCCTGACCTGACCTGACCTGACCCACCTGCAGACCCACCCTGACACCCACACCTATTCGAAACCCCATCCCCTACACCATCCCAACAAGTTCTGAACCGCCCCCCCCCCCCAATCACGACCCCTCACCGAGGTATACGGCCAGAATTTTACCACCTCGCCAGCCCTGGAATGGAGGTGGAGGAGGCCCGGAGAATGGAATTCTCTGCCAGCCTCGGGTGGGATTTTATAAGCCTTGCCTGAGTGACGTCCTGCCCTATGTCTCCCTACTCTTGCCCTCAGCCACATCTGATAGCCCCGACCCCTGTATGATGTCCGAATCCGCCATAATGCCTGACCCCAGCGCCCCCCATGACTTCCATTCCCCCCTTCCCCCCCCCCCTCCCCCAAATACTCTCCACTCACCTGAAGCACTTGCCCCCTCCCCCTGGTCTGCCAATTGCAAACGTACTAGCTGTGCTACCAGAAGTGGGGCAGGGACAAGATGGGCCAAATGGTCTCCTCCTGTGCTGCAATTTTTCTTGTGTGTTTCTTTCTTCAGTTCGAAATTGCTGGGCTTTGGCTTCTGGATCTCGCCCAGCCTGAGCTGGACACTGGGGCAGAAAAGGCGCGGAAGATATTCCGGGTAATTGGACACGCGTGGTGGAAATCTGACACCGTTTGCTACTCCAATGGGATTCGAGCCCAATTGCCCCCTTCAGCTCAACAGGCGATGCCTCCCGAGACTGCTTATCAGGCCGTGAGCAGCAAGGTCAGATTTTAAAATGTTATTGATGTAGGTGGAGGAGACTCATTATCAACATAGTTCAGACACATTCTCCTTCTGCCAGTTGGCTGCTGTAGCTACCTTCCCATTCTAATTGTCACAGCAACCCCTAACTCACCAACCTGCTCACCCATTCCCCCCTGCTGGCTATACCGCTGCAGGGGTCACACCCTTTGCCCCCGTCCACCCAAACACAGGCATCCCTGAAACTCTAGGCTGTAACTGATGTTAAGTACAGATGAAATAGGAACAAGACGAGACCATTCGGCCCATCAGACCTGTTCTGTCATTCAATATGCCGATCCTACGCTTCAACGCTATTTTCCCACCCATTCCCTATATCCCTACCCAAAAGCTTTCCATTTCTCTCCTTTTATCCCATATCTCTTGATCTCCTGAGGGTCCAAAAATCCCAACCTGATCTCTATTCGATGATGGACTGTTCGCAGCCCTCTGGGGTTGAACGTTGTACAGGTCACAAATCCTTAGAATGAAGAAATTCCTCCTCACCCCAGTCCCAAATGATTGAGCTCCATTATCCTGAGCCTGTTCCCTGCCCCGTGTCTGAGTTTCCTTGATGAACAGGACGATCTCTCAGAGCCCACCCTATCAAAGCCCCTTCAGGATTTTCTAAGCTTCAATGAGATCAAAGGACAAAGAAAATTACAGCCACAGGAACAGGCCCTTCGGCCCTCCAAGCCTGCACTGACCTTGCTGCCCGACCTATCTAAAACCCTCTACCCTTCTGGGGACCATATCCCTCTATTCCCATCACATCCATGTACTTGTCACGGCGCCCCTTAAAAGTCAGTACTGTATCCACTTCCACTACCTCTCCCGGCAATGAGTTCCAGGTACCCACTACTCTCTGTGGAAAAAATCTGCCTTGTACATCTTCTTTAAACCTTGCTCCTCGTACCTTAAATCTATGCCCTCTAGTAATTGACCCCTTCACCCTGGAAAAAGCTTCTGACTATCCACTCTGTCTATGCCTCTCATAATCTCATAGACTTCTATCAAGTTTCCCCTCAATCTCCATCACTCCAGTGAGAACAATCCAAGTTTCTCCAACTTCTCCTCATGGCTAATGCCCTCCATATCAGGCAATATCCTGGTAAATCTTTTCTGTACCCTTTCCAAAGCCTCCACATCCTTCTGATAGTGTGGCAACTAGAATTGAACACTATATTCCAAGTGCGGCCTAACTAAGATCATCTCTCCTTCTTCTGAACTTCAGAGAATATCAACCCACTTTACTCAACCTCTCATCATAGGCCAACCCCCTCATCCAAGGGACCCATATAGTGAACATATGTTGTACTGTCTCCAATGCAAGTGTTCGGGACTAGTTCAGAAACTCCAAGGTATACTATGAAGTTAGCTTGGACCCCCAACTTTTTTTGATTTTGGCATTAATGTGAGTATAAGGTGTTTTACTCCATGTTGATTCTATTGACCCATGAGGAAGCTTTTATTGAAACATACATTATTTAACAGTACGGTTTAACTGTAACAAAAAGAATTAGAATAACTTACACCAATTGAAATACTTAAACGTGACAAGATACTATTAAGAACATAAGAACATAAGAAATAGGAGCAGGAGTAGGCCATCCAGCCCTTCGAGCCTGCCCCGCCATTCAATAAGATCATGGCTGATCTGTCGCTGCTCAGTTCCACATTCCCGCCCTCTCCCCATAACCCTTAATCCCCTCTCCTATCAAAAACCCATCAACCCGCGTCTTAAAAATATTTAGCGAGGCAGCCTCCACCACTTCAACGGGCAGAGAATTCCAGAGATTCACCACCCTTTGAGTGAAGAAGTTCCTCCTCAACTCCATTCTAAACCGCCCCCCTTTTATCTTGAGGCTGTGCCCCCTAGTCCTACTGTCTTTTTTGAGCGGGAAGAGTCTTTCCACCTCTATCCTATCCATCCCATTCATCATCTTATACGTCTCAATGAGATCTCCCCTCATTCTTCTAAACTCTAACGAGTACAAGCCTAATTTAACTATTCTTAACTGCTGGTCTATTTCTATCAGTTCCAATTTAAGTAATATTCCTCATAGATGTAAACTCCTCTTCAAAATCTGTTCACAAACAACAGGTTTATATGCTGGTACATGGGCTGCTAGTTCTCATCTCTCCAGAGCACCTCTGGAGGGAGAAATCTACTTTCAAGCAAGTCCCAGACTTCAATCTCCGGAGAGAGAGAGAGAGGAGTTGCTGCTTCTTTCAAATCCAAACAGAAACTGCCTGCTTCTTCTCTCTGTAAGCCTAGCTCCTCCCATTAGCATGTGACATACTCTTGTCAATCAACTTCATTAAATCCCACTCTGAAGCCCCAGGGGACAATATAAACAGTAACAAAACTGCATTGTCTCAGAGCAAAACAAACAATATCGAAATCAATTCTGCTGCATTCTCAGCAGGTGGGCTGCCTGGAACAGACAAAGCAGCACCATGTAACAGAATTGAACCTTAACATATCCTTCACAAGAAACATGACACAAAATGCATTTCTTAAAGGCACAGTATTGTCACACAGATAGGTCCCTTATCTGTAAGGAATCTATAAGTGTGGAGAACAAAATTGGACACAATACTCAAGATGTGGTCTCACCAAAGCCCTGTAGAACTTAGCAAAACTTCTTTACCCTTGTGTCTCAATCTCCTTTTTAATAAAGGCCATTTGCCTTCCTCACTACTTACTGCACCTGCATGCTACCTTTCTGTGTCCCTACAAGCACACGCAAGTTTGAGGTTTATTTCTTAGTGTCACAAGTAAGCTTACATTAACACTGCAATGAAGTTGCAGTGAAAATCCCCTACTCACCACAGTCCGGCACCTGTTCAGGTACACTGAGGGTGAATTTAGCATGGCCGATGCACCCTAACCAGCACATCTTTTGGACAGTGGGGGTGAAACCGGATCTTCCAGAAGAAACCCACACAGACACAGGAAGAAGGTAGAAACTCCGCGCAGTGACCCAAGCGGGGAATTGAACCCGGGCCCCTGGCGCTGTGAGGCAGCAGTGCTAACCACTGTGCCACCGTGCTGCCTAAGTCTCTTTGAAAAACAATGAACATCTCGTATTTCGTGAGATTGGGAAAAAATGCATTTTTCATAATGAGAGTTGGGGCAAACAAAATGAGTTCCGTAAGAGACAGAAAAATAAAGTGAACTGAATCAATTATAATACTTTTGTAGAGCTATTTTTATTGAATATTATTATTCTCACATTTTAGATGATACAGCGCTCCTTCTACAAGTAACAACACTTTGAAAAATTATATCACATAATTAAGAAGGCAGAACCCTGCTGAGTAACAACAGGGGCATTGTTCTAGCCGGGAATTGAAAAGGAAGCATCAAATATTTCTTTGGATATTTTCACAGCACGCGGGTGAAAAAAAATGATAAAGTTCCCAAGGGTGACATGAATCAAGCGACCGTGGAATAGCAAACGGACTAAGTGAATTCTTCCTTCCTGCATTCACAAAAAGGTCTCTGCGGGACAATTGTTGAAATTTTTTTTTGCAGGAACGAAATACAATAGAAAAATATTTCAAACACTTGATAGGCTGTGGAAGCAATTGGCTCAGGTTGCATTCAAAGCAACTGAAAGGACTGGCTCACGTGCTAACAGTCACATCATTGCCACCACTTTAGGGAATTGTTAAGAATGAGGCTAATACGAGGAATACTGCAGAAATATCGGACGATGCAAGACTTTGTCCCTACAATGCCCCTACAGTGCAGAGGGAGGCCATTCAGCCCTTCGAGCCTGCACTGACAACAATCCCACCCAGGCCCTATACCTGTAACCCCACATATTTACTCCGCTAATCCACATTAAGAGAATTGTAGCGGAGAGAAGGGAGTGGGGGGGATGGGGGGGTGAGATCAGAGGGTGGGTGGGTAATAGGCAGACCACAAAACTTGCTGGTTAGGCGCATTGGCCATGCTAACTTCTCCCTCACTTTGTACCCAAACAGGCACCAGAGTGTGGCGACTAGGGGATTTTCACAGTAACTTCATTGCAGTGTTAAGTAAATCTACTAATAGATACACTTTAACCTTTAAAACAAACAATGGCAGCAGTGTGTATCATCCACAAGATGCACTGCAGCAACTAACCAAGTCTCCTTAGGCAGCACCTTCCAAACCCACGACCACTAGCATCTAGGAGGACAAAAGCAGCAGATATATGGGAACGCCATCACCTGGAAGTTCCCCTCCAAGCCACACACCATCCTGAGTTGCAAATATATCACTGTTCCTTCACTGTTGCTGCGTCAAAATCCTGGATTTCCCTCCCTACCAGCACTGTGGATGTACCTGTACCTCAAGGACTGAAGCAGTTCAAGATGGCGGCTCACCACCACCTTCTCCAAGGGCAGTTAGGGACGGGGAATGAATGCTGGACCAGCCCTCAATGCCCACAAACCATAAATGAAGAGAAACATCTTGACTTGAGAGGGGGGATCTAATTGAAATTTACGCTATACTGAGAGGTCTAGATAGAGGGGACATGGAGAGGATGTTTCCACTAGTGGGAGAGACTAGAACTTGAGGGCACAACCTCAGAGTGAAGGGACGCTCCTTTAAAACAGAGATGAGGAGGAATTTCTTCAGCCAGAGAGTGGTGAATCTGTGGAACTCTTTGCCGCAGAAGGCTGTGGAGGTCGGGTCATTGAGTGTCTTTAAGACAGAGATAGATAGGTTCTTGATTAATAAGAGAATTTGAGAATCATATCGGCCATGATTAAATGGCAGAGCAGATTTGTTGGGCCGAGTGGCCTAATTCTGCTCCTATATCTGATGGTCTGATGGACTTTTTGGGATTGCTAACGTTAAAAAAAGTGCCTTTTTGTGCGGAGCTTTTGGATTTACAGATTAAGGCTTGCGATGTGCTAATAGGGAGGCGGTGTGGTTACGTGCTTACTCGATTCACAGCCAAAAATAAAGCAACGTGTACAATTCTGGCTGACATACTCAGCCAATCGCTGGAACAGCAGGGCCAGGGAAGAGGTGATTGCCACGTTTGAGCACTGCTGACGCTAAGCTCCTCTGTGAATGAGTGTGTGCCACAGCTCGTTGATAAACCTTGTTGGGATTGCATCCCGTTGAATCAATAAAACTGAGTTATCACTATCAGCCTGTACATCCTTCTTTCGCGCGGCGTGCAGCTGGTAGTAGAGCAGCCAGGGATGGAGGTGATCAGTTTAATTGCGGCACTCAACTCACAAACACAGCAAATAAAAAATCTCTCCATTAATTATTAGCCATCGGTCAAAACGGAGACCCGGGGTTAACAGAAGCTGATGAACCTTTGAATAAGCACCAAGGCAGGACTAAGTCAGTGATGCTATCACCAGGTGCTACATAAGTAGGATATCGTTAAAGCCTCTTTACGTAGAAACATAAAAACATAGATGATAGGAGCAGGAGGAGGCCATTCGGCCCTTCATTATGATCATGGCTGATCATCCAACTCAATAGCCTAATCCTGCTTTTTCCCCATAACCATTCGCCCCAGGTGCTATATCCAGTTGTCTCTTGAATACATTCAATGTTTTGGCATCAGCTACTTCCTGTGGTAATGATTTCCTCAGGCTCACCATTCTGTGTGTGAAGAAATGTCTCCTCATCTCCGTCCTAAATGGCCTACCCTATATCCTAACATAAGAACATAAGGAATAGGAGCAGGAGTAGGCCATCTAGCCCCTCGAGCCTGCCCCGCCACTCAACAAGATCATGGCTGATCTGAAGTGGATCAGTTCCACTTTCCCGCTTTCTCCCCATAACCCTTAATCCCCTTGTCTATCAGAAACCTATCTACCCGTGACATAAGTTTATTCAGCGAGGTAGCCTCCACCACTTCAATGGGCAGAGAATTCCACCCTTTGAGTGAAGAAGTTCCTCCTGAACGCTGATCTAAATTGCCCCGCCCCCCCACTTATTTTGAGGCTGTGCCCTCTAGTTCTGCTTTCCTTTCTAAGCGGGAAGAACCTCTCTATCTCTATCCTATCTAGCCCCTTCATTACATTGTAACTCTCTGTAAGATCTCCCCTCAGTCTTCTAAACTCCAACGAGTACAGACCCAGTCAATTCAATCTCTCCTCATAGGCTGACCCCCTCATCGCCGGTATCCTCAGATAATGACCCCTGGTTTTGGACTCCCCAACCATTGGGAACATCCTCCCTGCATCTACCCTGTCTAGTCCTGTTAGAATTTTATAAATCTCTATGAGATCCCCCCTCAAAAATTACATCACAGAAACAGCCACAAAATCAACAGGCTCACGATCGTGCACACAACTTTGCGTCATCACTTTTGCCTCAATTGTCTTTTCTTTGTATTTATTAACTCATCGACATTGAGTATGGTCTTCAATATTCATTCTCCGAGGATCAGTATATCTACCAATCCGAGATTGATCAATAAAGGGATCAAGGGTTATGGGGAGAAGGCAGTAGAATGGGGATGAGAATCATATCAGCCATGATTGAGTGGCAGAGCAGACTCGATGGGCTGAATGGCCTAATTCTGCTCCAATATCTTATGGTCTTATGGATCAATGTTAATTCTGATCAGAGTGTGAAGAGAAATCGCTGCTCGGTTCATCCCTGCCTTAATGGAAACGTCCCCCTTGGAGGAATGTTACGCTTTGCTGAGATTTCCCCATTATTGTGTGACCCCAATCTATAATATATACAAAGAAGTGAAGGTTTAATAAAAACAAATTACTGCGGATGCTGGAATCTGAAACCAAAAGAGAAAATGCTGGAAAATCTCAGCAGGTCTGGCAGAATCTGTAAGGAGTGAAAAGAGCTGACGTTTCGAGTCCAGATCTCCCTTTGTCAAAGTAGATGCTGCCAGACCTGCTGAGATTTTCCAGCATTTTCCCTTTTGGGTGGAGATTTAATAGTGCATACCCAGAGATCAACTGAAGGGGAGGTGATGGCCCAGTGGTATTATTGCTAAACTGTTAATCCAGAAGCTCAACTAATGTTCAGGAGTCCTGGATTCAAAACCTGCCATGGCTGATGGTGGAATTTGAATTCAACACAACTGGCCTTCATCAATCGAGGGATTAAGTTTAGGAGTCAGGAGATAATGCTGCAGCTTTATAAGACCCTGGTCAGACCCCACTTGGAGTACTGTGCTCAGTTCTGATCGCCTCATTACAGGAAGGATGTGGAAGCTATTGAAAGGGTGCAGAGGAGATTTACAAGGATGTTGCCTGGATTGGGTGGCATGCCTTATGAGGATAGGTTGAGGAAGCTTGGTCTTTTTTGCTTAGAGAGACGAAGGATGAGGGGTGACCTGATAGAAGTGTATAAGATGTTGAGAGGTATTGATCGGGTGGATTCTCAGAGGCTTTTTCCAAGGGCTGGAATGGTCGCTACGAGAGGACACAGGTTTAAGGTGCTGGGGAATAGATACAGAGGAGATATCAGGGGTAAGCTTTTCACTCAGAGGGTGGTGAGTGAGTGGAATTGGCTGCCGTCGGTGGTGGTGGAGGCAAATTCGATCGGGTTTTTTAAGAGACTTCTGGATGAGTACATGGAACTTAATAGAATTGAGGGTTATAGGTAAGTCTAGTAGGTATGGATATCATCGGCGCAACTTGTGGGCCGAAGGGCCTGTTTGTGCTGTAGTTTTTCTATGTCCTATATTCTACAAAGAAATATTGGAATTAAGAATGCACTGATAACCGTGAAAGCATTGTCAATTGTTGGAAAAATCCATCTAATTCACTAATGCCTTTTAGGGAAGGAAATCTGCCATCCTTACCCAGTCTGGCCTACATGTGGCTCCAGAGCCACACCAATGTGGTTCACTCTCAACTACCCTCGGGAAACTAGGCATGGGCAGTAAATACTGGCCAGCCAGCGACACCCATATCCCCCGAATGAATAAAAAGAACAGTCGTATGCGGTACTAACCACTGCTTGACCTTACAGAGAGCACACATCCAGAGATCAAAAGAAGATAGATCCGGGGAGGATTTGACCCCAAAACCGAAAGAACAAAGTAAATTCAGGGCGGGATTTTACAGCCTCGCTCGTCCCGAAACCATAAAATCCCGCCCAAGATCAACGGACCTTCCCATGCTCCATCTCTGATTCCCGCAGCCTCAGCGCTTCAAGGCAAAGTGCACTCAACAGTTTGCAAACGCAGTATGCAGCATGTACACAAATCGAGGGTCTGGTGCCCAGTAAGGCAAAACCCACACACATCCAAAGTGCTGAACTGGGATTGGCAAATGGTATCGCTAGCTTCCTTTTCCCAGGTAAATTGTGAAAGTTTGTGGAGGCGATCCAATCATGATTAAAATGTTTCTATTTGCTCAACCAAAAAGGAACCACGTGCAAAGCAAACAACTGCATGAATGATCAAGTATTCACAGCAAGTTTATTGGCAATCCGTTCTCATACTGATGCATAGGCCAATGTGTGCCATAGCCGACTGCCAACAATGTGTCTTTGGGCAAAAAAGGTAATAAGTTGCATTGTTCCTTCATTCAGGGGTGAGAAGGAGGCACAGAGTAAGCCTGTGATACTTAATACATGTATTAACATGCCTGGGCAATACAAAAGAGGAGTGTGAGTGTCTAGGGATATATGTTCATAGCTCCTTGAAAGTGGAGTCACAGGTGGACAGAGTGGTGAAGAAAGCATTTTTCATGCTTGGTTCCATTGGTCAGAACATTGAATACAGGAGTTGGAACACTTGTTGAAGTTGTACAAGGCATTGGTAAGGCTATACTTGGAATACTGTGTACAGTTCTGGTCACTCTATTATAGAAAGGATATTATTAAACCAGAAAAGATTTACTAGGATGCTACTGGGACTTGATGGGTGGAGTTATAAGGGGAGGCTGGATAGACTGGGACTTTTTTTCTCTGGAGTGTAGGAGGCTGAGGGGTGATCTTATAGAGGTCTATAAAATAATGAGGGGCATAGATCAACCAGGTAGTCAGTATCTTTCTCCAAAGATAGGCGAGTCTAAAACTAGAGGGCATAGGTTTAAGGTGAGAGGGAATAGATACAAAAGTGTCCAGAGGGGCAATTGTTTCATACAGAGGGGGGTGAGTGTCTGGAATAAGCTGCCAGAGGTTGTAGTAGAGGTGGGTACAATTTTGTCTTTTAAAAAGCATTTAACGGTTACATGGGTAAGATGGGTATAGAGGGATATGGACAAAATGCAGGCAACTGGGGCTAGCTTACGGGTTTAAAAAAAAGGGCGGCGTGAATAAGTTGGGCCCAAGGGTCTGTTTCCATACTGTAAACCTCTATGACTCTATGATAAGAATTAACAAAGATATCTTTGTACTGGAAAGCAGGGAAGGACGGGAATAGTTTAACACCCGTTCACATCAGTTGCCATGATTACATCGGAATTAAAAAATGAGTTAATAAACCGGAAAAAAGAATAAATTAATTTACAATTCCTCAGAACGCACAACATGAGACTTTCTTGCCAATATTTTCAGTCAATGCTGTTGCAAAATGATTTTTAGTTGTTCTCTGCTAGTGATATGGGAAGATGGGGGGTTGGGGGGGGATCAGGATACTGAATTTGATGATCAGCCATGATCAGAATGAATGGTGGAGCAGGCTCGAAGGGCCAAATGGCCTACACCAGCTTCTTTGTTTCCATGCATTACGAGATTAGTAACGTGCACTGGAGGTCTCCGAGTTAGTGAGTGCACTTATCTCGTGAATAGCTAAGCCATGGGAAACAATATTTCACTTTTGTAGAAGACCTTTACCATGACAAAATGGGGGCCGGGTTTTGCTCAGTTGGCTCGTATAGTAAGTCAGAAAGCCCAACTAGAATCATAGAATAGGATCGTAGAATCCCTACTGCACGGAAGGATGCCTTTTGGCCCATCAACCGATCACAATCCATCCAGGCCCTATTCCCGTAACCCCACATATTTACCTTGTTAATCCCCTTGACACTGGGGTCAACTTAAAATGGCCTCCTGCTGCATGGTAGGGATTCTATGATTAGTAAGTGTGTAGAAGAGTGCGTGCCGAAGAAGCAAATCCATGTGTTTCCCAACCAAAAATCACGGATGAACAGGGATATCCACTGCTTACTGAAATCCAGGTCTGAGGCCTTCAAGTCGGGTGACCCTGACCGACACAAGAAATCCAGATACGACCTACGGGGGAACCATCGGAGATGCCGAGAGACAGTGCCGGACCAAGCTAGAGTCCCAAGCTAGCCACACCGATCCCCCGCCCACTATGGCAAGGTCTGCATGACACAACAGCTTACAGGATGGAGACACAGTCGGGTGAAGCAGGAGTGAGCCATGTCTCCTTGAAACAGAGCAGTCTCTCCATTCTCTCTGAAAAGTGAGTCTGGCTTTAAGTTTGTCTGGCTTGTTTTCAAGAGATAAAACCAATGTTTCGAGCCAGGATGACCCTTCGTCAGAGAATTTGAAACTAGTGTTACTTACAATGAATTTTGGGGATGTGTAATTGATTTGTTTTGCAAAATAAACACTTTATTTGTAAAATATCTGAAAGAACATCACAAACATTTCAAAATGGCCGTCACAAAAGAGGCAATGATATTCATGGTCTCCGCATAGATCAAATTGCACACTGAAATACTTCAGTATAATTAAAAAACTATTACATACATTTTATTCACACCCAAGATCAATAATAAACCACCCCTAAGTCATATCCCAGATTTGGGCAGCACAATGATATAGTGGTTAGCACTGCTGCCTCACAAGGCCAGGGACACGGATTCAGTTCTGGCTTTGGGCGGCTGTCTGTGTGGAGTTTGCACATTACCCACACAGTCCGAAGAAAGAGTAAAATAGATTCATCGAATTCCTACAGTGCAGTGGGAGGCCATTTAACCCATCGAATCTTCATCAGCCACAATCCCACCCAGGCCCTACCCCCCGTAACCCCACATATTTACCCTGCAAATCCCCTGATACCAGGGTCAATTTAGCATGGCCAATCAACCTACCCTGCACATCTTTGGACTGTGGGAAGAAACTGGAGCACCCGGAGGAAACCCACGCAGATGTGACGAGAACATGCAAACTCCACAAAGGCAGTGACCCAAGGCAGGAATCAAACCTGGGTCCCTGGCGCTGTGAGGCAGCAGTGCTAACCACTGTGCCACCATGCCACCCAAGATGTGTGGGTTAGGTTGACTGGCCATGATAAATTGCTCCTTAGTATCGGGGGATTAGCAGGGTAAATAGGTGGGGTTATGGGAGCAGGGCTTGGGTGGGATTGTGGTTGGTGCAGTCTTGATGGGCTGAATGGCCTCCTTTTGCACTGTAGGGATTCTATGATTTGGTAAAAGAACCAAATATTATAATGAGGATCTTGTTCATATCTAAGAAATGTTCTTCACAATTAATCCCTGAAAACTGAACCTTAGGTAAACATCAAAGGTGCAGTGCTCAGCAAGATAAGAAGACTTAGCATTCTTTTTTATCTGATTGTGCTTTTTGTTATCAAGGTTCGCATTGTATGTTTAAGTGCTGGTGTAATAGCAAAAAGCCATTTTTTATGTGTGTGCATTTCTTATCAGTGAACTCACTCTTGTTGCTGTGAAGGGACTTGCCTACATTGTGCTTGCGAGCTAGTTCTGACTCCTGTTAAAATACGTTTGCTGTGAGTGTACCCGAAGTAACTTCAATCTGATATTCCTGGATTAATTCTGCATTATTTGACCCCTATTCTTTCAGGTTCCAAACTTCCCCACCAACCACCACCTCTCAAAACCCATGGCTTTCCTTGAATCCTCAGTTGGAACAGATGGTTGGTATGGTCATTCAACAGTTCCACAATGCAGTCAGACTCTGAATGACTGCACCCAAGACACGCCAGAAAGCAGTTTGACTTATCACCATTGATTACTTTGCACATTCCCCTCCCCGTATCCTCCAGGTGCTCCGGTTTCCTCCCACACTCCAAAGATGTGCAGGTTTGGTGGATTGGCCATGCCAAGTTACCCATAATGTCCAAAGATTTTGATGTCACATACAATGAAAAGTATTGTTTCATGCATGCTATACAGACAAAACATGCCTTTCATAGAGAAGGAAATGAGAGAGTGCAGAATGAGAGAGTGTAGTGTTACAGTCATAACTAGGGTGTAGAGAAAGATCAACTTAATGCAAGGAAAGTCCATTCAAAAATCTGATGGCAGCAGAGAAGAAGCTGTTCTTGAGTCGGTTGATACGTGACCTCAGATTTTTGTAACTTCTTCCAAAGGAAGAAGGTGGAAGAGAGAATGTCTGGGGTACATGAGGGTCCTTGACTACGCTGGCTGCTTTGCCAGAAGTGTAGACAGAGTCAACGGATGGGAGGCTGGTTTGTGTGATAATGAAATGAAATGAAATCAAACCAAATCAAAAATGTGCAGGTTAGGTGGATTGGCCATGCTACATTACCAAAGATGTATAGGTTATCATAAAATAGAACCATAGAATCCTTACAGAGCAGAAGGAGTCTATTCAGGCCCTCGAATCTGCACCGACAACAATCTCACCCAGGCTCTATCCCTGTCACCCCATATATTTACCCCACTAATCCATCTAACATATGCATCGCAGGATACTGAGGGACAATTTAGCATGGTCAATGCACCTAACCCGCACGCCTTTGGAGTATTTAAGGAAACCAAAGCACCATCTGGAGGAAACCCATGTGGACATCCGGAGAATGTGCAAACTCAAAACAGACAGCGACCCAAGCCAGGAATTGAACCAAGGTTTAAAATTGAAATGAGGAGGTATCAGAGATCCTGGGTGCCAGCAACCTTTGGCACTCTTAATCGCTGAGTACAATCAGCATTGGACCCCATGCA
This sequence comes from Carcharhinus amblyrhynchos, assembly GCF_965287045.1. Taxonomy (NCBI): domain Eukaryota; kingdom Metazoa; phylum Chordata; class Chondrichthyes; order Carcharhiniformes; family Carcharhinidae; genus Carcharhinus; species Carcharhinus amblyrhynchos. The sequence goes on along the minus strand of NC_137337.1, from coordinate 73,220,692 downwards.
TAATCCAACGCGAGGCCTTTAATGACCTGTGCACAAGGAGAAACCAGTTTGCAGTTGTCCTGCAAGTGTTTCTGAAGTTACAAACAAAAAACTTGGCAATTGTAGTCAGCTACAGCAAACCAGAAACAAGCAATTTTTCTAATCTTTCATTTGCATGCACATTCACCAATTAAATCCTGGCTTTTCACCCTTTCTCATTCGATGAAAAACTGACTGCTGCCAATCCTTCATTTGCACAGCACATCCCCATATCGCGCCTTTGGTATTTATCATGGAAAAATCTGGTCTTGTTCACCTTCTGGTGAAGGCCGAAAAGCAGAATGTTGTGGGGCCTACGCAGATGAAGATTAGCCTGTTCGTGCTCAATGGTTGACACTGACCCCTTTGAAGATCTGTAAGCTGATAAACATTTTCCATTTCTGTACAGACGTAGCTTCCAAACTATGAAACTTCAATCTAAACATTTTAAATTCCACAGAGGAACTTTTTCTCGCAGAGGGTGGTGGATTTGTGGACCTCATTGCCCCATAGTGCAGTGGAGTCTGTGTCATTGGATGATTTCAAGAAGGAGATAGATACATTTCCAACTAAAAAAGGGAAAAGGGAAAAGGGAATAAGGTGGGGGGGTGGATTTGAGTCGGAGATCAGCCATGATCTGATTGAATGTCAGAGCAGGCTTGAAGGGCTGAATCTGCCTATTCCTGCTCCTAATTCCAAAGTTCCTATGCACACGGCCATATCTCTCTGACTTATCATAGAATCGTAGAATTCCTAAGGTGCAGAAGGAGGCCATTCGCGTCTGCACTAATCGCAATACTGCCCCTGCCCTATTCCCGCAACCCCACATATTTACCCTGCAAATCCCCCTGACACTAACAGTCAATTTAGCATTGCCAATCAACCTAACCTGCACACCTTTGGACCGTAGGAGGAAACTGGAACACCCGGAGGAAACCCATGCAGACTTGGGGAGAATGTGCAAACTCCACACATACAATGACCCCAGGCCAGAATCGAACCTGGGTTCCTGGCACTGTGAGGCAGCAGTGCGAACCACTACGCCACCGTGTTGTGGAAGCTCCCGGCAAACTTTCAGCAATTGCTGGTGCATAGGAAATATTTTTCTTTGACTGGAGGTGAGGCAGATGGAGACCATAGACTGGGCATCTTAAAGGTCTCTGCCACCTTCAGCAGAGCTTGACCTAGAGAGCAGCTCTCTCCAGTTGGACTTCTCCCTTGTGCTTTCTCTACCTCCCTGTGCTGATCCCTCTTATTTAACACCTGTAATACCCAGTGTTGCCAATTCTATGCTGGCGCTTGAAGGATAAAAATGTGTGACAGTCCATCTCCATGGGCATGGCGGGCTATCTGATGGGCATAAAGAAAGGAGAACAAGAAAGTTTACTATGTCACTCTCTGATGTGCTCCCACGTGGAACCCCTCTGTCCTCAGCCTCTCAGATAGTTCCAGAGAAGGAAGTGCGAGGAACAGTTGCGAAATTATCTGTTCAAAAGGCAGTGCTTTATTCTGTACTTAGAGTAAAACTTAGAGTGTACTTAGTGCGGCAACAATAATCTTCCTCTCAAGGTCAACAAAATGAAGGAGATTGTCATGACTTCAGGAAGCGTAAAGGAGAACATGCATCAACGGGGATGAAGTAGAAAGGGCCGAGAGCTTCAGGTTTTTAGGTGTCCAGATCACCAACAACCTGTCTTGGTCCCCCCATGCCAACACTCCAGTTAAGAAAGCCTACCAATGCCTCTACTTTCTCAGAAGACATAGGAGATTTGGCATGTCAGTTACAACTCTCACCAATTTTTACAGGTGCACTATAGAAAGCATTATTTCTGGTTGTATCACTGCTTGGTATGGCTCCTGCTCTGCCCAAGACCACAAGGAACTACAAAAGGTCGTGAGTGTAGCCCAATCAATCACACAAACCAGCCTCCCATCCATTGACTCTGTCTACACTTCCCACTGCCTCGGCAAAGCAGCCAGCATAATTAGGCACCCCACACACCCCAGACATTCTCCCTTCCACTTTCCTCCAACGGAAAAAGACACAAAAGTCTGAGGTCCTGTACCAACTGACACAAGAACAGCTTCTTTCCTACTGCTGTCAGACTTTTGAATGGACTTACCTTGCATTAAGTTGATCTTTTTCTACACCCTGGCTGTGGCTGTAACATTACATTCTATACTCTGTCCTTTCCTTCTCTATGAATAGCATGTTTTGACTGTATAGTGCGCAAGAAACAATACTTTTCACTGTATGTTCATACATGTGACAATAACAAATCAAATCAAATCAGATCAAATCAAATAAAGAGATGCATATGCAGTACACAGACTGAAACATTATATCAAAGGCCAAACAGTAGTGTTGCTAAGACAACAGGCTGTTTTTGAATTTTAGCCAATCAGTTTAAATTAGGCACTTGGATAACAGCAGCCTATTGGATTTAAATTTGGTGTTTTGGTAACCTGAGAACTAATCCTATTGTGGAGATGTTGACACATCGTCCGGGCGTAAGAGACAGCTCTCAGCTCCAGAGAGATAACCAGCAGCTGCCCTCTGCCACTGCTAATAGCTTTTAGCTCAAGGCCTCAGCTTAAAGAAGACAGCGATTCCAGATAGAAGAAAGAAGACAGAAGATTCCAGAAGACAACAAACCTGGTTAAAATTTTGAGTGTAACAAAACTTTTTTTTTGTTCACAAGTGGAAACTCTATTTATCTAAACAGCATTCCATTAGAATCATATTTTATTTGGCTTGTTAATAGTCGAGTTAACCTGTTCACTGATAGGAAGATAAATAAATTGTTACTTGTTGATTTTACAGAGAGAGTCTCAGGTAGTCGTTTTGATTTAACCACTGAAAGTTGCTGAAGAGCTGATCATACATTGTAAACAGATTATAACGCGAGCTACTCCTCGTTGAGTGGTTAGGTGTTGGCTCTCAGAGAGGGAATCAAAGTCAGGGATAAGAGGCTGTGAATTTAAGATGGTCAATAAGGAAGCAAGAGGAGAATAGTGGGAAGAAAAGTTTTCATCCAAAGGATTGTTGGAGCTTTGATTAGAGCAGGAAGAGGCCATTCGGCCCTTTGAGTCTACTCTGCTGTTCATCACAATCATGGCTCATTGTCCAATAGCCTACTCCTGCTTTCTCCTCATAACCTTTGATCCCATTCACCTCAAGTGCTGTATCCAGCTGTCTTTTAAATATTGTCACAAGTATGCTGACATTAACACTGCAATGAAATTACTGTGAAAATCCCCTAGTTGCCACATTCCAGTGCCTGTTCAGGGGCACAGGAGGAGAATCTAGCATGGCCAATGCATTTAACCAGCACGTCATTCAGATTGTGGGAGGAAACCGGAGTACCTGGAGGAAACCCACGCAGACACGGGGAGAATCCTCGCAGACAGTGACCCGAGCTGGGAAACAAACCCGAATCCCTGGCGCTGTGAGGCAATGGGATAAATGGGATAAATATTTCAAGGCAGATGAAGTTGATGGAATGAGGGGATGGAGGGGGGGCGTTGAATTTACTCGGGGACGCTCGAGAGCGGATCGGGCTCTGAAATGATTACCTGAAAGTCTCTCTTCAGAGCAGTAAAATTCTATAGTTCTAAATTCCATTTCAGTCAGTAATCAACACCGAGACAGCTTGGACAAGTAGCTAATACATGTTTTGCCCCCAGGTATCAAAGAGATAATTTTGTTTGTCATTCGTGCTGACAAGGAGAGTACTGAGATCATAGTCAGGCAATTGGGTTTCCAGAGACACTGTGCGCTGTAATAAATATATCTAACGGGGAAGAGTGTGCAGCGCGATGGCGAAAGGAACAATGTGCAGCAAAAGGAAATAGTAAATAACATTGCATCCATTCAGCATCCTATCACACCATCAAAATGTCCCGAATCACTAAACAAATTATTTACAGAATCTATTGTTGCTGATTACGTAGCAAAACTAGTCACTTCATTTCCCTGACTAAACTCAGCCCCTCGCTCCCGATTAGAGTTCTCACTCAAAGGGGTTGTTATCGGAAATGATTGTGGTTTAAGCTGCATGAAATTAGTTGGTCAAAGTCGATGGGAGTTCCCTAAGGTAAAGTTTATTTATTAGTCACAAGGCTTACCTTAACACTGCAATGAAGTTACTGTCATCCCCATTCTCCTGTTTTTTCCCCATAACCCCTGATCCCCTTATTAATCAAGAACCTATCTATCTCTGACTCAATGACCTGGCCTCCACAGCCTTCTGTGGCAAAGAGTTCCACAGATTCCCCACTCTCTGGCTGAAGAAATTCCTCCTCATCTCTGTCTTAAAGGATCGTCCCTTTATCCTGAGGTTGTGCCCTCTGGTTCTAGTTTTTCTTACTGGTGGAAACATCCTCTCCACATCCACTCTATCCAGGCCTCACAAGACCCTGTAAGTTTAAATAAGATCCTCTCCCCTCATCCTTCTAAACTTCCTCAGTTTAGCGAGTGATTTCCAAATAGACCTTTTGGACTTTAACCTGGTGTTGTGAGATTTCTTACTGTATCCACATTAACCTTGCCACAGGAATCTTGGCCAGAATTCTCTGGCCATTAATACCCCATCGCCATTTTTTTAAACCTTTATTTATTAGTGTCACAAGTAGGCTTACATTAACATTGCAATGAAGTTACTGTGAAAATCCCCTTGTCGCCACATTCTGGTGTCTGTTCGTGTACACTAAGGAGTAATTTAGCATGGCCAATCCACCTAACTGGCACGTCTTTTGGAATGTGGGAAGAAACCGGAGCACCCGGAGGAAACCCACACGGACACAAGGAGAACATGCAGACTCTGCACAGACAGTGACCCAAGCTGGGAATCGAACCCAGATCCCTGGCACTGTGAGGCAGCAGTGCTAACCACTATGCCACCATGCCACCCTGCAAGCAAGGACGCAGAATTTGGTATTCAGTCAAATCTCCATTAACTGAAGCAGACGTTAACAGCTGGAGAATCCCACCTAACTTGAGTCTAATAATTATCAGTGTGTGGCTTCTAATGATCTGATAATTGTTGATAATTTTTTCTTATGGGACACTGGAGTCACTGGCTGGCCAGCATTTATTGCCCATCCCTAGTTGCCCTTGGAGGGCAGTTGAGAGTCAACCACATTGCTGTGGCTCTGGAGTCACATGTAGACCAGACCAGGTGAGGACAGCAGATTTCCCTCCCTCACGGAACAAGATGGGTTTTTCTGACAATCGACAATGGTTTCACAGTCATCAGTAGATTCTTAATTCCAGATTTTTTTTATTGACTTCAAATCTGTCGTGGTGGGATTCGAACCTGGGTCCCCAGAGTGTTAACTGAGTTTCTGGATTAATAGTCTAGCAATAAAAACACTGGGCCATCACCTCCCAGTCAATACTTTGTTCTCGTAGGTGAACAGTGTTAAATGCAAAGTCTCATTCCTGGAGGTTGTGAATTGTTTCATTTTCAGAGTTAAAAAGTGTCAAATATTAATTGCTTGTATCCTTTCATTTTTCCTGTCAGCGTCTTTTTTGTTCTCTCTCCGTCCAAGATTTTTTCCCTCACTTCTTTTCTTCTTCTGTCGCTAACCTGATCTTGAATTCACCTCTGTTAATTCACCCCGCTTTTCAGTCCTTCCTCCGCTTATCCCTTCATCCTTTAATCCCATTGATGATCCAAGGTCCGAGAAGACCCGTCGTCCTCCTGGCCACCATAATCAGCTCGGAATTCCCGCAACATTGTGGGAAAGAAAGTGGAAAAGCTAAAAATGCGTTGTCAGGTCCAACTGATGGGGAAAACCATGAAATGGTCAGCTTCAATCAACTCTTGCCTCTTTTGGTCTCTCTTAGATTTCCTTCATTAACTTTGTTGCTCACTGATTCTCTGAAATTTCCCATTCTTGAGCCGTCAGGTTGAACAAAACAGGTTGGCAGTGCTCCAACCTTGTCTGTAAATCATTCCTTAGGTTATATAAAAACAGCACAGGCATGTTTTTTAAACTGTCCATGGTTCAATTAACTTAATTACCTTAAAGCAGAGCATTCCTATCTGGAAACTGCGGGAAAACAGATTCTTTCTGCATTGTCCACTTCAGACATTGCCGGTTTACAATCTGCCACTGGTTCAAAATAATCATGTTAACTATTGTTATGTTCTCCCAATACTCTGAGTGGATTTTCCAGGCCTTACCACTGGTGGGACCTTCCAGTCCCACCAACGGCAATCCTCCAGTGGCAGGACAGTTGATCCAAGCAAAATAGGCATTGACAGAACTGGAAGATACTGTTGATGGCCAATGACGCCATCAGAAAACATTCCATTGGATGGGGTCTGGAAAACCCACATATATTTTTGTGCAGTTCTGGTCTCCTTATCTGAGGAAGGATGTTCTTGCTCTGGAGGGAATGCAGAAAAGGTTTACCAGACTAATTCCTGGGATGGCAGGACTGACATATGAGGAGAGATTGAGTCAGCTAGGATTATATTTGCTGGAGTTTGGAAGAATGAGGGGGAATCTCATAGAATCCTATAAAATTCTAACAGGACTAGACAAGGTAGATGCAGGAAGGATGTTCCCAGTGGTGGGGGAGTCCAGAACCAGGGGTCAGGATCTGAGGATACAGGGTAGATTGGTTAGGACAGAGATGAGGAGAAATTTCTTCACTCAGAGAGTGGTCAGTCTGTGGAATTCGCTACACAGGAAGTCGCTGAGGCCGCAACATTAAGGGTGGGATTTTCCAGCCACGCTCGCTCCAAAACTGGAGAAATCGATCAGAGATCAACAAACCTTCCCATGGTCCGCCCCCTCGCCAACTATGATTTCTGTAGCAGACAGAATGGGAAAATCCACTCTTTTCAAGAAGCAATTAGATATAGCTCTTGAAGCAAAAGAGGGTTAAGGATATAGAGGGATGGTGGGATTAGGCTATTGAGTTGGATAGTCAGCCATGATCGTGATGAATGACGGAGCAGGCTTACAGGGCCAAACAGTCTACTATTTTCTACATTTCTATACATTTCCTTGTTCCAACGGATGATGTAAAGTGAGCTCTGAAGTGCTGTTGGTGGCCTCATCTCTCTATGCAATCCAGGTATTTAAAGTCCTATGGTGTATCTATAGACTTTTCTTGTTTCTTCCGGAAGCCAATGTTGGAGGAGGGGCAGCAAAACGAGGGGTTGGTATTATTGTAGCTGGATGTCACATCCTCATTGCAAATGAGTTACAGTGGGCATGTGAGGATGGCACTAAATAGTTGGCATAAATATGCTTGGCAGCAGATCCCCTGGTAGGGGAGCAACAAGTGGAGGGGGGCAGATGCTTGAGTGGCATGCTCAGGTGGGAGTAAAGCTGAACCAATCAAATGTCAGAGCCAAAATGATTGGCCACCGGCAAGGCAACAGCTAAAAACTAGAGGCGGACATGTCACTGTGGGATTGTGAAACATTGGGTAGGATTCTCCAGTCTCGCCCATGGCTGGACCCCGTTGCAAGCGAGAATGGAAAATTTGACGTTCCAGCCAAAACTCCTTTCAGCGGCACCGGAAAATCCCAGCCGTGAAGGAGAGACGGACGGTTTAGGCCATTACAAGTACAGGAGCTTCAAGGGCTTGACCCTTTCAAGGAAGGCACAGTGAGATCATTTCTGCAGTGAAGGAACCCTAGATCTACTGCAGTGCTGTGGAGGCACTTAACTGAAATGAGGAGAAGTACAAATCAGCACTTTTCAAATGGGGTTCAAATAAAAATGTTAAGACATCAGTTGATGATAACATTATAAAATTATAGAATCTTAGAATCCCCACAGTGCAGGAGGAGGCCATTTGGCCCATCGAATCTGCTCACCATTCATTTTTATCATGGCTGATCATCAAATTCAATATCCGAATTCCCCCTTCCACCCATATCCCTTGATCCCTTTAGCCCCCAAGACCTATATCTAATTTCATCTTGAAATCGCACAATGTTTTAGCCTCAACTATTTTCTGTGGGAGTGAATTCCACACATTCACCATCCTCTGGGTGAATCAATTTCTCCTCACCTCAGTCCTAAAAGGTTTATTCCTGATCTTCATACTATGACCCCTTGCTCTGGATTCCCCTCCACCATCAGGAACATTCTTTCTGAATCTACCCTGTCTAATCCTGTTAGAATTTTACAAGTTCATAAAAAGCACTTTGAATGGGTTGCCAAGTATTGACGATAGTTGGCACTGTATAGAAAACGGGAATTGAAACAAAGAATTATAGAATCTCGACAGTGCAGAGAGAAGCCATTCAGCCCATCAAGTTTACACCAACAATAATCCAATCGAGGCCCTATCCTCATAGCACCACCCTGCTAATCTCCCTGCCTCTAAGGGACAATCAATGTGACCCACACATTTTTTGACTATGGAAGGATACTGGAACACCTGGAGAAAACCCACGCAGACAGGGAGAGAACGTGCAAATTCCATACAGATCCCAGGCCAGAACAGGCCAGTCTTTGGCGCTGTGAAGCAACAGTGCTAACCACCATGCCACCATGAAAGTGGGATATAAAATATATTCTGATGGCAAACCAAAAAGAAAGCCCTTAACAGAGATTCTGCTGAGTTCGTTCTAGCATCCATTCAGAAATTCCATGGAAGTCTTGGGTGGAACTTGCCAGATAACATAGCAAGAATAATTTACCATTGACCCTTGGTGTCAGGGAGATTATCAGGGTAAATCCATGAAGTTATGGGGATTAAGGGTGGCACGGTGGCACAATGGTTAGCACTGTTGTCTCACAGCACCAGGAACTTGGGTTCGATTTTTGGCTTGGGTCACTGTCTGTGTGGAGTTTGCACATTCTCCCCGTGTCTGAATGGGTTTCCATCGGGTACTCTGATTTCCTCCCACACTCCAAAGATGTGCAGGTTAGGTGGATTAGCCATGCTAAGTTGCCCCTTAGTGTCAGGAGGATTGGCTAGGGTAATGCATGAGGTACTGGGGATAGGGCCTGGTGGGATTGTGGTTGGGGTGCAGGTTCGATGACCTGAATGGCCGCCTTCTGCGATTCTACGATCCTATGAGGGCCTGGGTGGGATTGTTGTCGGTGCAGGCTCACTGGGACGAATGGCCTCTTTCTGCACTGTAGTGATTCTACGATTCTATAAGTGAAGCAGAGACGAGTATGTAAGCTGAGTAAAGGGATATCCATTGAAGACACTGAAATGATACATTGGGTAGCCCTGGCGAATAAAATATCCAACATCAATCAGGGAGTTTAATGAAGCAAAGTGAATGTTTCACTACTGTGTTTCATATTCCAATAAATCCAGGCAGTAATATATATTATAACCTGGCCATATAATCCATCTGCTCACCAGGTTGCAGCCAAACATTTTACATTAGTAGACAAACCTGTAAGTTCAACGGAAAATATAGCTGCCTGGATTCTGATCAGCATTATTGTAACATCAGCAATAAAGTAAGCGGGTTACTGCTGGTGTTAGACTAATCGCAATGAAGAAAACTGAAGTGTTAATAAAAAAAAGTTTTATTATGCGGCTAATGGGCAAAATGTGCCATTTGCTCAAATGAGTAAAATTAAAACTACAGTTACAGCTCCCATTTAATTCTAATTGGATATTAAAGTGAGTTTTTCAATTAGTGACACAAGTAAGCTTACATTAACACTGCAATGAAGTTATTGTGAAAATCCCCTAGTTGCCACACGCTGGCACCTGTTCAGGTACACTGAGGGAGAATTTAGCATGGCCAATGCACCTAACCAGCAGGTCTTTTGGGTTATGGGAGGAAATGGAGATTGCAATCCCACCCAGGACCTATCCCCCTAATCTCACATATTCATTCCACTAATCCCCTTGACACTAAGGGGCAATTTAACCTGACAATCTCCCTTAGAGTGTGGGAGGAAACCAGAGCATGTGGAGGAAACCCATGCAGACACAGGGAGAACATACAGATGCTACACAGACGGTGATGCCAAGCCAGGAATCGAACCTGGCTCCCTAGCGCTGCAAGGCAACAGTGTTAACCACTGTGCCATCATGCTGCAGCAGAAGGCAAAGACACCGATGGCAGTTTAGTGGTGTGATTTCCAAGCTGTCAACACAGCACTATCATCAAGAAATATTTATTAATTAAGGGTTGAGTGACTACAGAAGGGAAGTGTATGTCAAAGGAATATAGAAGATTAAGGGGTAGGATAGCTTTGATTTGATTTGATTTGATTTATTATTGTCACATGTATTAGTATGCAGCAAAAAGTATCGCTTCTTGCGTGCCACATAGACAAAACATGCCATTCATAGAGAAGGAAACGAGAGAGTGCAGAATGTGCTGTTACAGTCATGGCTAGGGTGTAGAAAATGATCGACTTAATGCAAGGTAGGTCCATTCAAAAGTCTGACAGCAGCAGGGAAGTTCTTGAGTTGCGACCTCAGACTTTGTATTTTTTCCCGACAGAAGAAGATAGAAGAGATGATGCCCGGGGTGTGTGGGGTCCTTAATTACGCTGGCTGCTTTGCTGAGGCAGCGGGAAGTGTAGACAGAGTCAATGGATGGGAGGCTGGTTTGTGTGACGGATTGGGCTACATTCACAACCTTTTGTAGTTCCTTGCAGTCTTGGGCAGAGCTGGAGTCATACCAAGCTGTGATACAACCAGAAAGAATGCTTCCTATGGTGCATCTGTAAAAGTTGGTGAGATTCGTAGCTGACATGCCAAATTTCCTTAGTCTTCTGAGAAAGTAGAGGCATTGGTGGGCTTTCTTAACTATAGTGTCGGCATGGGGTGACCAGAACAAGTTGCTGGTGATGTGGACACCTAAAAACTTGAAGCTTTCAACTCTTCTACTTCATCCCCGTTGATGTAGCCATTGATGTACTTGCCATCAATTAGGCCATTCAGCCCTTCAAGTCCAGTCTATCATTCCATCATGGTTGATATGCTCCTCATCCCCATTTTCTTGCCTTCTCCCCGTAACATTTCAACCCATTACCAATTAAAAATCTATCTAACTCCTCCGTTAAATTTACTCACTGTTCCAGCATCCACCGCACTTTGGGGTAGTGAATTCCACAGATTCACAACCCTTTGGGAGAAGTGTTTTCTTCTCAACATCTGTTTTAAATTTGCTATCCTTTATCCGCAGACTATGACATCTCATCCTAGGATGCCCCACAGGAGGAAGCATCTGCTCCATGTCTTTTATCATCTTGTATACCTTGATTTGATCTCCCCTCATTCTTCTGAATTCCAGAGACTGTCGGCCTAAATTGTTCAATCTCCCTTCATACGACAAACCCCTCACCTCTGGAATCAATCTAGTGAACCTCCTCTGAACTGCCCCCAATGCCACCACATCTTTCATCAAATAACAGGACCAAAACTGTGCACAATACTCCAGGTGCGGCCTCACCAATACCTTGTATAGTTGCAGCAATACTTCTTCCCTTTATATTCTATTCCTCTAGCTATAAATGCCAACATTTCATTCACTTTCTTTATTATCTGCTGTACCTGCATGCTAGTTTTCTGTGATACATGAATGAGGACACCCAGGTCCCTCTGCACTGGAGCACTGCAAAGTCCCTCCCCACTTAGATAAAAAGTTGCCTTCCCAATTTTGCAACCAAAGTGCACGACCTCACACTTACCCTTGCTAAACTCCATCTGCCACATTTTGGCCCACTCTCTTATCTATATCCATTTGTAAGGTTCTTATTTCCTCCTTGCAACTTACTGTCCCGCCTATTTTTGTGTCATCTGCAAATTTGGCTATAGAGCCTTCTATTCCGTATACAAGCCATTAATATAGATTGTAAATAGCTGGGGCCCAAGGACTGAAATGTGTGGCATCCCACTAGTTACTTCTTGCCATCCAGAAAAAAACCCATTTATCCTGACTCTCTGTCTTCTGTCCGGTCACCTATCCAAGTTAATAAATTGCCCCTAATCCCATGTGATCTAACCTTGTGAATTAACCTTTTGTGCGGCAGCTTGCCAGGTGATTTGCCAAGCATAATCATGGGCCGATCCAACCCAATGGAAGGTCATGGCTGCCAACAGGGTATGGTAACTGGAGTTGTGGTGAGGAGGGGTAGGTAACTGGAGTTGTGGCGTGATTTGATTGAAGAGTGAAAGAGGCTCGATTAGGTTCAGTTCCATCATGCGTTGAGAAATTGATGGTTTAGTAATAATGATAAAGATTTAAATGTACACAAACTGGGACAAAGCCTCAGGGAACACAAGCATGCTTATCAGGCACCTTCTCCTGAGGTGTTTTTGCCAAGTAGGGTATCTCCAATGACCTGTCTTAACGGTAGAAATCTCCATCTGTATCCTTGTATAGTTGCAGCAATATTTCCTTCCCTTTACATTCTATTCCTCTAGCCATAAATGCCAACATTTCATTCACTTTCTTTATCATCTGCTGTATCTGCTAGTTGCCTGTGACTCGTGAACGAGGACACCCAGATCCCTCTGCACGGAGCACCCCAAAGTGGAGCTGGTTAACTGAACTGGCTAGACGGCTATGCAGAATAATATCAACAAAGCAGGTTCAACTCTTGTACCAGCCAAGGCAGTCCTTGGGACTTGCCTTGTTCCACAGTGATAGCATAAGCCAAAGTTAGCATGGTGGCACTGTAGTTAGAACTGCTGCCTCACAGCGCCAGGGACCCCAGTTCCATTCCAGCCTGCATGACTCTTGTGCCGCAATTCTACTGCCCCGCCCACCATGGATTTGGAGTGGGAGAGAAGCAGATAACAGAAATGTCCGTTGATCTTGAGCAGGTTTTTCTAGTCTTGCTCGAGCGATGCCTTAAAACCTTGCCCTCTGTCTGGAGCTTGCAACATTCTCCCCGTGTCTGCGTGGGTTTCCTCCGGGTGCTCCGGTTTACTCCCACTCTCCAAAGATGTGCAGGTTGTGTGGATTGGCTATGGTAAATTGCTCCTTAGTCTCCAAAGATGTGTAGGTTAGGTGGATTGGCCATGGTAAATTGCTCCTTAGTGTCCAAAAATGTGCAGGTTATGTGGATTGACCATGCTAAATTGCCCTTTAGTCTCCAAAGATGTGTAGGTTAGCTCAGTTGGCCTTGTTAAATTGCACCTTAGTGTCCAAAGATGTACATGTAAGGTGGATTGGCCATGTTAAATTGCCTCTTAGTATTCAGAGATGTACAGGTTAGGTGGGCTGGCCATCGTAAATGCAAGGGGTTACAGGGAGTGGGGGTGGGCCCAAACAAGATACTCTTCTGGAGAGTCAGCACAGATGCAGTGGGTTGAATGGCCTCCTTCTGCACTGTATTATGATTCTATGATTCCCTCAGAGTTTGAACACAATACATGAAGAGCAAGAGAGAGAGAGAGAGAGTGAGCAACTGTACCAAAACTCTTCATTAGTTTGATGACCGTCATTAAATCTCCCTTGAACTTTCCACTTGATAATTAATTATCTTAAAAAGTTCCAGACGGAGACCCACACACAAATAATGGCCGCTTGGAGGAGGTGACAGAGGGCTGCCAGAACACTGAAGGCAAGCCAGGCAAGAAATCAATGTCTTCAAAAGAGACAGCGGGAAACAATGTGAGATAAGAAGAAAAACATATTATCGCTAAATGACTCACACGGGCCTGGACACCTTTGAACACAAAATTAAATGTGGCCATTTGTTTTGCATAATTGCACAGCTGTGGGAATTTACAGATGTATGAACAGAGAATATGCTGTGATCAACCATTAAATACGAATCCATAAGTAGGTTTGACACTACAATTATAATCTGACTCATAAGTCAAACATCATACACTGTAGTTGGCTGCTGCATATTTTATTTGGACCGCTGTTCCATCTTGGCGAATCATTTGTCACATTACCCTTGGGTAGGCGATGGTCTAGTTGTATTATTGCTAGACTATTAATCCAGAAACTCAGCTAATGTCCTGGGGATCTGGGTTCAAATCCAGCCATGATAGAATTTGGAATTCAATAAATAATAACTATCTGGAATTAAGAACCCACTGATGACCATGAAACTATTGTTCACTAAACCCATCTAGTTTACTAATGTCCTTTGGAGAAGAAAATCTGCCACTCTCCTGTTAGTCATAGCTAGGGTACAGAGAAAGGTCAGCTTAATATAAGGTAGGTCCATTCAAATAACTAATGGCAGCAGGGAAGAAGCTGTTCTTGAGTCAGTTGTTACGTGATGTCAGGCTTTTGTATCTTTTTCCCAATGGAAGAAGGTGGAAGAGAGTATTTATACAGACAAAGCATACCGCACATAGAGAAGGAAGGTAGAGAGTGCAGAATGTAGTATTATAGTCTTAGCCAGACTGTAGAGGAAGAATTAGGCCCATTCAAAAGTCTGATGGCAGTAGGGAAGAAACTGTTCTTGGGTCAGTTGGTATGTGACATCAGGATTTTGTATTGTTTTCCCAATGGAAGAAGGGAAGGAGAGAATGTCTGGGATGTGTGGGGTCCTTAATGATGCTGGCTGCTTTTACATAACATAAGAACATAAGAAATAGGAGCAGGAGTAGGCCAACTAGCCCTTCGAGCCTGCCCCGCCATTCAATAAGATCATGGCTGATCTGTCGTGGCTCAGTTCCACATTCCCGCCCTCTCCCCATAACCCTTAATCCCCTCTCTTATCAAAAACCCATCAACCCGCGTCTTAAAAATATTTAGCGAGGCAGCCTCCACCACTTCAACGGGCAGAGATTCATCACCCTTTTCTGAGGCAGCAAGAAGTGTAGACAGAGTCAATGGATGGGAGGTTGGTTTGAGTTCATGTTGAGCCAAAGGGCTGCTTTCTGTGCTGGAAAATTCTATAGCCGGAATGTTACCACTGTTCATACCAGCGGGATTTTCCCAATCCGCTGCAGTGAATGGAAAGTTGGCTGGGTGCCAAATTCTCCAACCTCACTGCAGCAGGGGTGCAGTGTGAACAGCCGGTAAGATCACGCTGCATAACTCTATGGGCGGGATTTTATGGCCTTGCTTCTCCCAAGACCGGGAAATCCAGCCTAAGGTCAACAGATCTCTCGATGGTCCACCCCTTGTCTGCTCCAATTCAGACGGCAGGCAGGGTGATAGAAGTCCAACGTATGATTCTAACTCTTACTTTTACCATGGCCTTGTCCTGTTCCCCTTTTTTTCCCATACCCCTCTTTTATTGTATGTGCGCCAGAGGAGTGGACCTGTCAAACCACTTCCCTCATTTTGTGTGTATGTGTGTAATAAACCAACCCTCATATTTTACCTTATTATGAATTTGCTGTGGGGTTATTGATGGGGGTCATTCCAAAATGGAAGAGTTGTTACAAATACGCCAGCACTTACAAAAGGAGAAATCAAAAAATAAAAACACCTTTCTGTTGGTGGATGGTTATTATGAGGAGAAATTAGGCTTGCTTAAATTAAACCACCTGGTCTCAACAGCAAGGAAATCTTTTACTCAAAATTATCATTACATTTTTTCCAATAAAGCAATTCGTTTTGTTACATTTTGGCCTTGTCCCCACCTTAGTTACCTTAATAAATGACAAAATAGGTGACAGCCATTCTCTGATTTGTTCCCTGGGGCAATGCCTTGACCAGTCAATGTCAACAAGACTGGTTTGAATTTAAACAAAGCTTGGAGGTTAACAGTCAGTCATCAGTTAACTGGTGCAGTCTCCGTGGGAATACCTTGATCAATCACTCTCCACTAGCCAACCAATCAGCACGCTCCTCTCAAGGAGTATAAATGGCTGCTCCCATCACCATTAGTATTCTTGCGAATTGTCCTGATGAGTGCTAGATGAAAAGCTTCGACAACATGTGTCTTTTTCGGTAATACTCAAGATTTGTATTAATGAATTACTATTAAATTAAGAACCAATGAGAATGAGGAAAAGCGTTATAAGTGGCAATCCCCATGACTCAGAGAAACGAGCTTTACTGGTTTTGTAGCAATATTCTCAATATCTATTATAAGGCTTCATGTCCAATAAATTTCTTATTCAATTGGGCAGACTGGTGTTACGTTGGCAAGCATGTTAGCTAAATTGCACAGCAAATCAAATAAATAGCAAGCAAATATTTCTTGGTGGCAGGGTTCGAGTGAGGAATATTGGCTCGGAGATCAGGAGAGCATCCGCTCTTCCTCAAATTGCGCCCTGGGGTCCAATATACACACACACTCACCAGAATAACAGGGTTATCAACCCTCCAGGGTTGGCCTGGAGTCTCTGGGAATTGAATATCCTGCGTGACGCTGGAGAAAAGAAGTTATGGAGATACAGCGTTTTTCTTTGAACATTATTGTCTATGAGATTTTAAAAAAAGATTGACCATGGGGGAGGGGGAGAGGGGTGTGGGAGACTGTTTGGCCAAAAGTCAAGCATCATCCAATTGGGTATTTAGTGTTTTTTTGCTTTCCAATTGGTGTAGGAAGGCAATGTGTCACAAGGATGGATGTGTTGGCCAACTAATGGCTGGAGTGTGATGGAACATCCAGGTTTATGATTAATCACAGTTGGCAACTCCAGTTAATAGGAAAACAGGGCTTTAGTTTAACATTGCAGCTCTCCCTCACCACTGCAGTGAAGAGCAGAGCTCAGGATGGGGGTGCAGACGGTGCCAAGCACTGAACTCAGGGGCTGTGGGAGCAAGGAGTGGGGGATGGTGTTGTAACAAAGTCTAGAGTGAGAAAGCAGCCAGATTTTTGACTTAGTTTCAGTGAGCTTTTGTCTTTGAAACATTTACCATATTTGATTTTGTGGTACTAAATCTCAAAAGTGATATCCCTTAAACTTTGAACACCACTCTAGCCCCCCTCACCCACCCTACTCAACACCTACACACCTCTTAATCCTTCACCTCATTCCCCTATCCCCACCAGTTCACGTCACTCCCAATCCACACCCCCACACAACAGCATTAGTGTTAGAGTTAGAGATAGGGTTAGGGATAAAGTTAGGGTTAGGGTTAGGGATAGGATTAGGGTTAGGGTTAATGTTAGGCTGAAGGTTAGGATTAAGGTTAGTGATAGGGTTAGGGTTAGGGTAAGCATTAGGCTGAGGGCTAGGATTAAGGTTAGTGTTAGGGTTAGGGTTAGGGTAAGTGTTATGCTGAGGGTTAGGATTAAGGTTAGCTTTAGTGTTAGGGTTGGGGTTAGGGTTATGGTTAGCCTGAGGGCTAGGATTAAGGTTAGTGCTAGGGTTACTGTTAGGGTTAGGCTGAGGTTTAGGATTAAGGTTAGTGTTAGGGTTAGGGTTAGGGTTTAAGCCATACCGCAGTGTTGCTCCTGACCTTTGGGCAGTTTTGTGGTTTCATTTTGAAAAGCCCACCAAAAAACCCCAGAAAATGTCCAAAGGTCTGAAACATCAACTGATGATGTTCTTCACTAAAGGCTTGTTGGAAAGCTGGTTCTTCCCTTCATCATTTTAGAGTGAACTTGATGCTTGGGCAAGGGGGTTTGTGTCGGGGTGGGTGGGGGGTGAGGTGAAGAGGTGGGGAATGACTGGTGGTGAGGGTGTCAGAGTGTGTGGGAGTGGGGGGATGAGGTGAAAGTTTGGGAGTGTCGTGGTGAGGTTATGTGAGTGAGGTGATGGGATGGAAGCGTGGATCAGGAGTAGGAATGAGATGAGGTGGGGGGATTGGGGAATGAGGTGAGAGGATGAGGGATATGTAGGGGTTGGGGTAGGGTGGGTATGTAGGGGATGGGGGGCTAGAGTGGGATGCACGGTTTAGGGGGAATCATTATTTAGGTTTAGTATCACAAAATTAATTATTTTAAGTTTATTTATTAGTGTCACAAGTAGGCTTACATTAACGCTGCAAGGAAGTTACTGTGAAATTTCTCTTTTCTCCACACTCCGGTGCTTGTTTGGGTATACTGAGGGACAATTTAGCGTGGCCAATGTATCTAACCAGCGCATCTTTCAGACTGTGGAAGGAAATCGGTACACCCAGAGGAAACCCACGCCGGCACGGGGAGAACATGCAGACAGACAGTGACCCGAGCTGGGAATCGAACCTGGATCCCTGGCACTGAGGGGCAGCAGTGCTAAATATAGTACATGTTTCAAAGTTGCAGTTGAATTTAAATCCACCTAGAAATAGCAGTCTGAATTTTCATGATGTCTTAAAGTAGACACAATTCTCACAACACGCTGTGTCGCTATATCAGAAAATCCTGGGCCTCATCACAATAAATGTAAGCAACTAAATGTTGAGATTGATGCAAAACAGGACGTTGACTCATTACCTTTGCAAAGCCTGGGGATGAAATTCCTACTCGTCACTGGGTGATTCCTTAAAGAAAGACTTTACCAATTTCTACTCCATCCTCGGTTCACCCCAATAGGCTGTAAATTCACAGTGCACAACACAATTTGTATGACATCTTCTGGTGGAAGAGGAAAATATCAAGTCCTTGAGTTATGGCCCTGCTGAGATTTTGTGCCACGGATCATCTTTCTCTGAGAAATTGCGATCTGCAATTCAATATACACTTCTCCATAGCTGCTGGTAAATATCTGGTTGAAAAATCCTGGGAATAGCATCATTCGAGTAAAAGGGGCAGATGCCATTCATGGGTTAGTGTGGGGTAGTGATGGAGAAATCGGAATGGTCGGGTTGTATTAGCTACAGAGTTGAATTCAAAAGAGACAATACTGTAAAATCTCAGCAGGTCTGGCAGCATCTATAAGGAGAGAAAACAGTTGACATTTCGAATCCAGATGACCCTTTGTGAAAACTAAAAGGCGTAGAAAGTGAAAGATATTTATATTGCAGGGCAAGGGAATAAAAGATTGATCATAGCCACAAAAACAAGGGAAAAAGACTGCTAATAGCTGTCCACAGAGAGAATAAAGGATGTGAATGGCCAAATGGCAGAGAGGCTATAGGCTATGCTTTGTGGAGATGTTGGGAATGGGACAGAGGTAGAATGTAGAAAAGGGGAAGTGGAGGCGAGAGAAGGTCAGGGAAGGGGGATGAAGTTGGCAATGTTATTAAAGGCAGAGCAACTTGAGGGCTGAATGGCCAACTCATGCTCCTAACATGTATGTTCGTATGTTATTTGGATGGATGAGATGAGCTAGGCTAGATGCCTTTTGTCATTTATGAATATCTTGCGAACAGAGGATAGAATAATGGCTGGAGTTCTGTTAATTTTCTTGGTAATGATAATGTACTGAGTGGCTTTGTATGCTCGGGTTCGTAGTGTGTAAGATTCTCAAGAGTCTTTTCCATTGATTGAAAACTTGTGATTTTGTCCACTTGCTTATTATCCCGCTCTATCTTGGCACTCTTATGAGATTTTTAGATACTGAAATATGATAAAGTCACGTTGCATAGTAGATATACACTGCAGCAATTCACCAAAATCCTTAGACAGCACTTCCAAACCCACAACCACTTCCATCTAGAAGGACAAGGGCAGCAGATATATGGGAACACCACCACCTGCAAGCTCCCCTCCAAGCCACTCACCATCCTGACTTGGAAATATATCCCTGTTCCTTTGCCGTTACTGGGACAAAATCCTGGAATTCCCTCCTTAACAGCTTTGTGGGTCAACCCACAGCACATGGACTGCAGTGATTCAAGAAGGCAGCTCACCACCACCTTCTCAACGGCAACTACTGATGGACAGTAAATGCTGGCCAACCAGTGAGGTCCACGTCCCACGAATGAATTAAAAAAATTGAAAATATATTGTAGTGAAAAACAGCAATTGGCAGGATCTTCAGTCTTGCTGATCAAGAAAATACAGATACCGTTCACTCTTTGTCATCTGGCCTTTTAAAAGTTGTGTCCCACAGAGACACCTGAGGACTCCAATGCTTCTCACTGACAGTGAAGACCTGTGTCGTTCAATCGTTGCACTTCGATACTCAGTGACATTACTGTTTAAATAGAATCCAATTACATCCCTTGCATGAAATAATTGTATTAATTAATATATATCCAGGCAGGAAAAAGTCTTTTATTTATCCTATACAATGGAAAAGATCTGGGTTGCAAGTATTTAAAAAAAAAGGCCCGGAAAAAGGAAAAGTGCTGGGGTCCATGATATCTCTCCCTGGCCCGGCCAAATGCAGCCTTTT
The DNA here is from genome assembly GCF_965287045.1 of Carcharhinus amblyrhynchos. Lineage (NCBI taxonomy): Eukaryota > Metazoa > Chordata > Chondrichthyes > Carcharhiniformes > Carcharhinidae > Carcharhinus > Carcharhinus amblyrhynchos. The sequence goes on along the minus strand of NC_137337.1, from coordinate 73,200,579 downwards.
GTCTCTACTCAAGTCTTGGGATGAGTTTCAATCGAAGGTCTTTGGGTCAGAAGTGAGGGTATGGCCAACTGAAGCATATTAACGTAAAAGAGCAAGCAATGGGTGTCATGTACGGATGAAGGTAAACATAAATCAGCTCCCTACAAAATGTATTTCACATGCATCCAGTACGTGACTACAATCACAAATATCTCACTGCTGATTCCTTAATGATGTTTGATGAATACGGGCACTAGTGTTTGGGCCATTTAATGTACCTAAAAGTGGATTACACTGAAATATGATATAACATCATAAATATTTCAGTAACATCATATATGGGATTAGTAATTAAGATAGATACCAGGGATTACTGAACGAGATTTGGCAGCGATGCAATCTCCCCATTAAACAAGCTCCAAGATAAAGAAAAGGCTCATATAATGGATAATTTCCAGTACACTACTCCACTTGAGTGTTACTTTGCTACAAAGCCTTGAAGCAAATCACAGCGCTCACAGAGAGGCAACCCATTTGTATTCCATCAAAAAGAAGTTAAGCACGGAACCTCTGGGGAAAGGGCTTCAAAGAATGGTACCTTATCAAAGAGGCGCAGGAGAACAAGAGCAACAATGTGCTTTCAGAAGGTTGGGTGCGGCCAATGTGACAGAAAGTCATTAGTCAGGTTATAGGAGGAATTTGTTTACTTGAAATTATGGATTCTGTAACAAAACTCAAAGCGCGGCGGATCAACATTGCTAATGTGGCGCAGTTGTTACAACTTGTGCCAAACTGGAATCGACTAACAATGAACCTGGAACCTGAAAGACCTGTTGTGCTGGTAAGCTACTTTTAAGACTACAATATCACTGACATCCTGAATACAAAGAGCTGCCTGGTGGATAACTCTTCTCAGGTAATGTGAACATACATTCTAACATATTGCAAACAAGGCCAACTATTTGTTTTAGTATTTCAGCAGTGATGGCTGGTCGCCTGATGTTACAGGGTAGAGACCCAATCAGTTTTTACGATTATCACAATTCCAGTGGTGTATCCAATCCATTTCCAACTCTTCTGTTGTCCTTAAGACCATAAGATATAGGAGCAGGATTAAGCCATTCGGCCCGTTGAGTCTGCTCTGCCATTGGACCATGGCTACGTTTTTCAGTCCCGCTCTCCTGCCTTTTCCCCATGACCTTTGATCCCCTTACCCCTTAACGGGAAGCGATGGCCTAGTGGTATTAATTCTATACTATTAATCCAGAAACTCAGCTGATGTTCTGGGGAATGGGTTTCGAATCCCGCCTTGGCAGTCCCTTTAGGGAAGGAAATCTGGTGTCCTTGCCCGGTCTGGCCTACATGTGACTCCAGAACCATAGCGATGTGGTTGACTCTCAGCTAGGGATGGGCAATAATTGGTGGCCCAGTCAGCGATGCCCATATCCCATGAATGAATAGAAAAAAATAAAGAATCTATTCATCTTTGTCTTAAGTAAGCTCAATGACCTGGCCTGCACAGCCTTCAGTGGCAATGAGTTCCATAGATTCACCACTCTGGCTGAAGAAATTCCTCCTCATCTTGGTCCAATCCATCTCCATGGGGTGAGTCCCTCAATTAGATACGCTGATGAGACGGCACGCCTCAGATTTCTTTCTCTGGTCCAGCTTAGATAATGACCTTGGGCAACCCGGGAGCTAAAGGCAGACAAGGACAACCAGATGGAACAGGTAAGTGCTTTTACAGGACAGTTTGTTTGACAGGAGCATCAGGAATCCTCTTCCTGCCCACCAAGCAACCCTGTAAAATTCCCCAGAAGAATGAGAGGTGATCTCGATGAAAGATTATAGGTTTCAGAAGAGAATGTTTCCCCTTCTGAGAGAGTCTAGGACCAGAGGGTAGAACAAAAGGGTGCCAATTTAAGAGTGACATGAGGAAGAATTTCTTCTCTCAGAGGGCTGAGAGCCTTTGGAACTCCGTGCCACAGAGAGCTGTGGAGGCAAAGTCCTTGGCAGGATTTTCCGATCGCGCTCCCCAGGGGACTGGAAAATCCTGCCCGAGGTCAATGGACCTTTGCATGGTCAATGGCCCACCTGCTATGGTTCCCGTAGCGAGCAGTACAGGAAAACTCAGCCCCTAGTGTATATGGAAGGCGTAGATAGATAGATTTTTGATCAGTGAGACAATCAAGAGTTACGGGGAAAGGGCAGGAAAGTGGACATGAGGAAAATGGGATCTGCTATGATCTTATTGAATAGCGGAGCAGGCTCAAGAGGCTGAATAACCTAGACCTGTTCCAATTTTTCATAGAATCCTACAGTGCAGAAGGAGACCATTTGGCCTATTGAGTCTGCACTGACTACAATCCCACCCAGGCCCTATCCGCATAACCCCATGCATTTATCCCACTAGCCCCCCCGATACTAAGAGGCAATTTAGCTTGGCCAATCCACCTATCCCGCACATCTTTGGACTGTGGGAGGAAACCCACACAGGCACAGGGAGGATGTGCAAAGTTCACACAGACAGTGACCCGAAGCCGGGAATCGAACTCGGGTCCCTGACGCTGTGAGGCAGCAGTGCTAACCACTGTGCCACCATGCCGCCCGATGGTCTTTTAATGTTTTTATCAAAAAGGATCAGAAACACATTAATGCAATACTCTCCAGTGGTGCACAATCTTGCAATCCTTGCTTTCCTCTCCTATCCCATCTGTGATCTTCTCCCATCCTCCCCCAAGTTCCACGTCCCTCTGCTCTGCCTTCTGCCTGCGAGGTGGATCACTGCTGAATCTGAACGTGCACCGCTAGGGAAATGGATTTTACAATCAGCCATCAGATCCAGCTGTTAAATTCATCCGGTCCGGAGGAAAAGCTATTTCCTCAGGTTTCCGGATAGCAAAGCAACACGCCATCCCCACCCACAATTCCCTCTCTTCTGTTCCCTAAATATCAGGATCCATGATACCTAGTCTGGAGATTCCTGCTCTCTCATGCACGCCCCCGTCCCTCTCCCTCCCTCCTCCAGATCTGCTGACCTTGCACAGGCCCCGAGCGGCAACTCTAACATAATTTAACACTGGATTTCACTGGATTTCTTGGGGGTGGGGGCAGGAGTTTCCCTGACCCGCCCACCATGGGAATCGTAGTGGGTGGGGATGGACCTTGCAAAGACCTCGGGCGGGATTTTCCAGCTTTGGGGCGAGCCTGGTTGGAAAATTCCTGTTTTTTTTTCAAACAACAGAGTATTAGCCCCAAGATGAACAATCAAGGGGGATTGGGGGTGGGTGGGGGGGATTGGGGGTGAAGAGGAGCTCTTAGCAGATGCAAAGGCCAACTGCCCGATTATATCCTGAAAATTGGGAGATGATTTGCTCGTAATGCATGCATGGATTAATTCATGTAATGGCGACGTGTGAGGCAAATGGATTATTAATTATTTGCCGTGGTTTAGCCAAGAGTTGTTTGTATATTTTTGGCAGGAGATCAATCAAAAAGAACACATGCTTCACTCTTTCTGAGCAGGTGCCTTCGCAACATCTTTCCGAGTTCTTTCAGTGCGAATGTGTCCTCGGACTCACTGGGCAATTCTAGTTGAACGATGTCTTGCGTCAGCTTGTGTAACATTATCTTCAGCGATGCTTTGGACGGCACGGTGGTTAGCACTGCTACCTCACAGCGCCAGGGACCTGGGTTCGATTCTCGGCTCGGGTCAATGTCTGTGCGGAGTCTGCACATTCTCCCCGTGTCTGCATGGGTTTCTTCTAGGAAAAGTACACTTTTTACAACCACAATCACCTTATACATGCTCAGTTATAATACTCAATTGATGTGAGGTTTTTACTTGCCTCAGCTGATTATTATTTTCCCCTATCCTTTGGGCATTCCAACTGCGTGGGAATGGAGGAATACAAATGAATGGACTAGTTGGACGTATGAGCGGTGCAGGCTTGGAGGGCCGAAGGGCCTGTTTCCTGAGCTGTATTGTTCTCTTTGTCCTTTGTGTCTGGATCATAGAAACAGGCCATTCAGCTCACTGAGTCTGCACCAATACCCAGGCCCTATTCCTGTAACCTCACATATTTACCCTGCTAATCCCTTTGATACGAAGGGGCAATTTAGCATGGCCAAGCAACCTAACCCGGACATCTTTAGGGGAAATTGGAGGAAACCCACCCAGACACAGGAGAACGTGCAAACTCCACACAGATAGTGACCAGAGCCTGGAACTGAACCCAGGTCCCTGGCGCGCTGAGGCAGCGGCGATAACCACCGTATCGCCCCAAAGGCTGACTTTTAATTCCAGATTTTTATTGAATTCAAATTTCACCATCTGCCATAGTGGGATTTGAAGTCGAGCCCCCAGAGCATTGCCCTGATTCTGCATTACTAGTTCAGTGGCAATACCACTGCGCCACTGCCTCACCACCTTCATATTAGAATGTGGATCACTCCTTGTCAAATGTATGATTTAAAGGCTTCCTTCCAGCTCTTTCACTCTTCGGGATTTGAAGGTCAGGTGTATGGAACTCACTGCTACTATTCTGCAGTTAAACATTGTGTAGGTTTTTGTAGTTTGTCTCTATTAACCCTTTCAGTGGAAACAGTTAGCAATACGACTTACTTCCCTTCATAATTATTAGCGTGGATATTAATCCTCCTCAACGCATTTTTGTAAACCAAGGGGCGGGATTCTCCAGTCTTTCAAAATGACCTCAAAGGTCAATGTTTTTGGCCATTAATCAATTGTAAGGTGAATGTGATTGGTTTTACAAACTGTACTTTCATATAATGCGACCTTAATTGACAACTCTGATGGGGTGGAGATAACTCCTATTCTTTTTATTGGTATATGCTAATTACTTGTAATCGAAGCTGAGACTCTCATTGCCAATGTATTTCTGAATTTTTCACTCTGAATGACTTCATTCAGAGTCCTATAGCTACAGCTTTCTTTCAATAAATCATCTTGAAACTCTGTGACTTTGTCCGGCTACTTGAGGGGAATGATAGCATTAAGCACAACAAGAAAGCTCAGTTGGGTTGAACATGCTTTAACATCAAGATGCCCTTCAAACTCAAAGTTCAAATGAATTGTTGTGTTAAGAATCTGCGCTATCTCACTTTTTATTTTCAATTTGTGATTGATGAGGACTGATGGGATCATCTGACTAAGATAAACAATAGTGTCAGGGAAGTGATTTTACATCCACAGACATAAGGCGAAACCAGGAATCCTTGACAATCTGGTCATCTCAGTTTTACTTCTATTTAATTCAGCTTCCTCATGCCAACAGCCTGACTATCGGCGCCAAATCTATCCCAAAAGAGTCAATGTTCAATTAAAATATGATAAAAAAAAACACAAAAGCAGACAGGGTAAGGAAAAAAAAAGATATTAAAGTCAGCATAATTTTAATTGATGGCAAGTCTATTGCTTTATGCATGCAGAAGATTCGCTCATTTGAATAAATAGGTCTTGCTCCCAAGTGAGATCCAATTCTTCATAGCGGAGACAAGGACAAGGGCAGAATTATTGATGCTGTTTTCATAAGCAACTACAGTTGTAGCTTCCTCGACACTCAAAGGCATTCATCTGCATTGGGTAATGACAGGGAACAAAGAAAAAGAGAATAGCTAAGTTTCTGGGGACAGGCGTTCAAATCGCACCAGGGAGACTGGTGGAACTTAAAATTAATTAATAAAACTGGAATATAAAGTTAGTCTTGGTACTGGCAGTCATGATTACTGTGATCGGTAGTTAGCATTGCCTGCCTCACGGCGCCAGGGATTCGGGTTCAATTCTGGCCTCAGGTCACTGTCTGTGTGGAGTTTGCACATTCTCCCCGTGTCTGCATGAATTTCCTCTGGGTGCTCTGGTTTCCTCCCACAATCCAAAGACGTGCAGGTTAGGTTGATTGACCATGGTGTCAGGGGGATTAGCGGAGTAAATATGTGCTGTTATGGGAATAGGGTCTGGGTGGGATTGTGGTTGGTGCAGACTTGATGGGCCGAATGGCCTCCTTCTGCACTGTAGGGATTCTATGATTCATCTAGGAGAAAGAAATCTGCCAAACTTACCCCCCAGTCTGGCCTGTATGTGATGCCAGACTCACAGATCAATGTGGCTGACTCTGAACTGCCCACTGAAATGGCCTAGCCAGCCACACAGTTCAAGGGCAATTAGGGATGGGCAATAGATGCTGGCCCAGTCAGTCATGCCCACATCTCATGAAAGAATAATGAAAAAGTTATAGGGTGAGAGATGGGGTGGGGTGGAGGGGCTACTGCTTGAACCCAATTCCTTTGGCATTGGGTCCAGACAGAAGCTCCCCCAAACATCAAGTATCAGGATCCATGTGCTGACACCCATGTCCACTCCTCCGTCACACTCAATTCCTCATCCCCTTCCCACAGCACCTTCCCTTTCAATCGCAGAAGGTGAAACGCCTGACCTTTTACCTCCTCCCGCCTCACTATCCAAGGACCCAAACATTTCACTTGAGCCTCCTTCAATTTTGTTTACCATATTCACTACTTCCAATGTAGTCCTCTCCACACTGGGGAGATAAAATGCAGATTAGGTGACCGTTTTGTGGAACACCATTTATTTGCCAGCCTGGCTGGAATTTTACTGCCCCACCCGCCACGGGAATTGGAGCGGGCGCGAGACTGCGGACAATGGGAAGGTCTGTTGACCTCAAGTGGGGTTTTATGGTTTTTGAACAAGCGAGGTTGTAAAACCCTGCCCCATGTGTCTGAGATGGCTGCACCTTCCACATCAAGTGATATTGGGGGTCAGTCTTTAAGCATGACCCCCAGCCTCCCTGTCGCTTGCCATTTCAACACACCATCCTGCTGCCGTGTCCACATGTCCATCCTTGGCCTGCTGCAATGCTCTAGTGAAGCTTAATGCAAACTGAAGGGACAAAAATCCATGTTCCCATTAGGCACTCCACAGTCTTCCAGGCTCAACAACTTTAGACTGTGACATTTCTCCCCCATCTTAACTTTTTGTTTTAATATCCCAAGCATTTTTTTTTCCCCCTAATGCAAAAACCCACCACCCCCTTCCCCCTTAAGATCACTGTTCTTAAATTTTGCTTTGAGTTTGGTGCAATCTCTCTCAGCTCCCACCAACCTTTCCAGCACGCTTTCTGTTCTTGTACATTGATTGCCCTGTTCTGGGTCAGGTTAGAAACTCTAAAGTACTTTATGGAGACCACCCAAAATCATAAGTCTTGCATCTTGAATTTAGCTAGGATGAGCATGATATGTTCCACTTCAGGTATGATTTAAATGACCCACCAGGGAGCTTTTCTCAAACAAAGTTTATTTAAGACTATAGTTAACGTGTGTAGAAAGAAAATTAGCAATACCTATTATCAAGTCAAACAAAAAAACAGAAAGAAAATAACCACAATAATGTATTATCCCTTAATTGAATATTAAAGCTGTTCTAACAAACCAAAACCTTTCATAGACAAAACCCTTTTCACAGGCTTAACACAGCATAGAGTAAAGTCTCACTTGACTGGAACTGAATCGTTCAAAGCCTGCACTTTCCTTTTCAAAGGCAAAATGTTGCCTTGAGATAACCAGCAGAATTTCCAAATAGAACAGGGAAACAGAGAGAAAGAGACTTTAGCTTCTTTCTTGCTTGATGCCACTGCTAAAACTAAAAATTAAGCTGCAGTCTCAGAACTCTCAAAACTGAAACTTTAAACTCATGGAAAGAAATAAAAGTGTCCAAAAACACATGATCTTTTCTCCTAACAATGCAGGATCATAAAAATAATCCCAGAGTAAACACAAACAACCCCACTCAAGCTATTGAAGTAGCGATAAAAGGACCCACCGTAGTCAGCCTGGCAACAATAATGAAATCACTGAAGCTGTGAGCTAAGAAACCACTGAAACTGTGAGAGCCGCAGAGATCATGATTTAAAAAAAAACTTTGTTAATCATTGCAATGGGTTTTCTGCAGCAGATATGGCAAGCCATCTTTCCGATCCCTCCAAAAGCTACAAAAGCGCATATCTCATCCGAACAAAATAAAAGCAAATTACTGCGGATGCTGGAACCTGAGACCAAAAGAGAAAATGCTGGAAAACCTCAGTAGGTTTGGCAGCATCTGTAAGGAGAGAAAACAGCTGATGTTTCAGGTCCAGATGATCCTTTGTCAAAGCTGAAGGGCCAATGGGTCATCCCTCTTTACAGATGCTGAAAGACCTGCTGAGATTTTCCGACATTTTCTCTTTTGGCTCATTGAACTGCCGCCACAGTCACCATGGTGGGGGGTAGAGGGTGGGGAGGTGGGGGGAACTGGACCAGTGAACGTAGGCAAGCAGATACCAACCAGAGAGCACCGTGGCCTTTTCTGTGAGGTAGTTTGCAGAGTGTGCGCTCTCGTTGTTTCTGGACAAGCTGCTTTTTTGTTCCATTTATTTGCAAGCCTGGCTGGACTTTTACCACCCCACCCGCCACAGGAACTGGAGCGGGCATGAGGGGTGGACAATGGGAAGAGCTGTTGACCTCAAGTGGGGTTTTACGTTTTTCGAACACGCGAGGTTGTAAAACCCTGCCCCGTGCTTCAGAGATGGCTGCACCTTCCACTTCAAGTGATATCGGAGTTATGACATCTGTTGGCTCTTGAACTGTAACTCCGTTCACCAGGAGCACAGCACATCCAGTGGATGTAAAAGTTACAACTCCTTTGAATTCTAATGCCATTAAATCTTACCGGGCTGCTTCTGCGCTGTAAGTTAGGCTGCGGAGCACATTATCAAAGCAGTGGAACAGAGGCACTGTGCAATTAGCCTTTACTGAGTTAGCTTTTCCCAAGGTTCAATGCCTGCATAAAGGACGAAATGTATGGTGCCTTTTTCCTATTTATTGGGTTAAAGTGTGTTAAGCACACCCCAAATTAGTTAACCACCACATTAAGCTAGCAATTTATGATCCATTGTAATTACTAATTTTCCTTGGCCACAGAAATAGTGCAAAATGAATTGCTAAATGGGTATTTAAATTGCAAATTTTACATTACTGGTTTGATTTTAATAATAAAACCTGAACACGTTACTGTGACTAAGCGCTGCCAGTGCTATCAATGCAGTATAGCCACTATATCTGTGTGTGTTTTTATTCTTTTTTCCATAACATTAGGGAGGTCTGAGCAGTTAATTAGCAAGAAACACCAATAGACTGCTTCTGTACCTCACAACAATTTCAGAAAACTAATGTGCACAATTGCTTGGCAATGAAGAATTGCAGTTACCTTCTTCATATCTGGAACTGATCCATAACTTGCAACAATAAATTATCTTCCATCTCCCGGAAAGTTAATTCATGCATTTGGTTGCAGATCTTTTGCAATGCTAAACTCTTATTTCAGGAAATATGCTATTTAACTTTTGTAGTCGGTGTAATTACCTCAATGTGGCCTGTGAGTTTGGCCTCTCAGAGTGTGAGCTCCCTGATTGAGCTGTGGATAGAGAAAGAATGGCTACAACAGTGATTTAACAACAATAACGACAATTGTAATTTTAAAATGGTTGTTCTGGCTGAAGCATGCTGGGAATTTTGGTCAACTTATAGATTAAAACCAGATGCGGGTCAGAAAGAGGGTCTGGCCTGGGAGCTGTGATCTGAAGCTTCCTGTGTTGGTCAGATCGGGGAAGTTGTTTACATTAACCAAGACATTGTGACTCCGATTTTTATGGCTGCTATGTATGGCGTATACAGTTTAAACTAAGTGTAATGGCTTTGTTCAAAAATAATTTCACTGGATGTTCAAGCCATGTGATCAGTTTTTGGTTACATAGTTGGCTAGATGATAAAGAATCTTCCAGAAGCGAGCGCAGAATTATGGATAAAAGACATGTGAGCTCTTTGTTTGGCAGCAATAACTCGAAGAGACCAGCCATCGCAACAAGACCTTGTACCCTGAAGGATGCTTCAGAGAAGCAGAAGATAGATTCTGCATTGAGGATATTTCTTGGCCAAGGTTTTCTGAAACTCAGTGGTATCTATTTTCAGTTAAATATTAAAGTTGATGTTCAATTGAAATCTAAAGTGCAGTTTAAGAGTTAAAGTTCAGTTGAGAGTCGATGTTCAGTTTGAGTTAAAGTTCAGGAAAGAGTTAATGAGTTGCAACTGCTCATGCTTGAGTTGGTACTCAAAGTGTTAAATGAAGAAATAATTGAATTACTCTCCTTGTTTGTCTCATTAAACTGGAATGCTTATTTAAATTCAAGCCGTATAACAGAGCTTGCCCAATCTTCTTGGAATACTGTGTACAGTTCTGGTCACCCTATTATAGAGAGGATATTATTAAACTAGAAAGAGTGCAAAAAAGATTTACTGGGATGCTACCAGGACTTGATGATTTGAGTTATAAGGGGAGACAGCATATCTGGGGCTTTTTTTCTCTGGAGTGTAGGAGGCTGAGGGGTGATCTTATTGAGGTCTATATAATAATGAGGGGCATAGATCAGCTAGATAGCCAGTATCTATTCCCAAAGTTCGGGGAGTCTAAAACTAAAGGGCATAGGTTTAAGGTGAGAGGGGAGATACAAAAGGGTCCAGATGGACAATTTTTTCACTCAGAGGGTGGTGAGTATCTGGAACATGCTGCCAGAGGTAGTAATGGAGGCAGGTACAATTTTATCTTTTAAAAAAGCGTTTAGACAGTTACATGGGTAAGATGGGCATAAAAGGATATAAGCCAAATGCAGGCAATTGGGACTAGCTTAGGGGTTTAAAAAAAAGGGCGGCATGGAAAAGTTGGGCCAAAAGGCCTGTTTCTGTGCTGTAAACCTCTATGACTCTATCTGGGTGTACATTGAGGAATGTCACGTCTATTGGCACTCCGGCTTCTGACTTTGTACCTGAAACACTCTTACGATTAGAGATAAGTTTATTAGTGTCACAAGTAAGGCTTACAGTAACGCTACAATGAAGCTACTGTAAAAATCACCTAGACGCCACACTCTGGCGCCTGTTTGGGTCAATGCTCCCAAGCATTGGGAGTCTTTCAGAGTGTGGGAGAAGACCGGAGCACCTGGAGGAAACCCACGCAGACACGGGGAAAGCGTGCAGACTCCGCACATACAGTTACCCAAGCCGGGATTCGAATTCAGGTCCTGGTGCTGTGAAGCAGCAGTGCTAACCGCTGTGCTGCTGTGCCGCCTGATAAGTTTGTAAATAAAGGGAATCTCGTAAAGCGACACCAGCCTCTGAGGAGTTATTTGAGTCCGGTTTATCTGAAACTGGACAGCTGTTTAATGTTATCTTGGATGGAATTTAACCTTGGTTAAGCCACATTTGGAGCATTGTGTGCAAGTTCTGGTTACGAAACCACCAGAAGGACATGGAGGCTTCGGAAAGAGGGCAAAGAAAGTTCACCAGGATGTTGCCTGGTCTCGAGGGTGTTGGCTATGAGGAGAGGTTGAATAAACCAGAGATGTTTTTACTGGAAAGATGGAGGCAGAGGGAAGACCTTATAGGAGTCTACAAAATTATGAGAGGCATGGACAGGGTGGATAGTCAGAGGCTTTCTCCCAGGGTGGAAGTGTCAATGACAAGGTTCAAGATGAGAGGGGAAACGTCGAAGGGAGATGTATGGGGAAGGTTTTTCATGCAGAGGGTGGTGGGTGCCTGGAACGTGCTGCCAGAGGGGCGATGGAAACAGGGACATTAGCAACATCTAAGAAGCATTTGGATGGATACATGAATAAACTATAGAATTTATTTATTAGTGTCACAAGTAGGCTTGCATCAACACTGCAATGAAGTTACTGTGAAAATCCCCTAGTCACCATACACCGGCACCTGTTTCAGAGGAGAATTTAGCACGGCCAATAGACCTAATTAGCGTATCTTTCAGACCATGAGAGGAAACTGGAGCACCCGGAGGAAACCCATGCAGACACAGGGAGAACTAACTTCTGTGTGGGTTTCGTCCGGCTGCTCCAGTTTTCTCCCACAGCACGAAAGACGTGCTGGTTAGGTGAGTTGGCCATGCTAAATTCTCCCTCAGTGCACCCGGATAGGCGTCGGAGTGTGGCGACTAAGGGATTTTCACAGTAACTTCATTGCAGTGTTAATGTAAGCCTTACTTGCGACTAATAAATAAACTTTAAGTGTGATTCTCATGTCTTTAGTAAAACTATTGACAGGATGGTTTCTTGCATGCCTTCTCCAGTCTGATGTGTGTCTAATTCTGCTTCAGATGTGGCACTCATGTGACATATTCCTCAGAGAGGCTACGCTAATGGAATGATTTCGGAAATTGAACTGCAAACATTGTAATCAATGTGTTCAACAGGTGTTCACACTGTCAGGTGTCACGGCAACAAGGTTAACTTGGTAATTCCTATGATCTGCGTGGTATACGACATCTACATCACAGACTGACAGCTAACATTAGCTTAAACCTAGTTGAGAACTCAACTTGGAAAATGCTAGAATAAAGTAGTGAGTCCATTTTAAGGGATAGTTTACACATTGGTTCAATTCAGTCCTGACCAGTAATGGTACGTCAAACCAGTTGAAGAAGTAACTGAGGTCCGAGGGAAGGATTTGGGTAAAAAGAGATAATGCAATGGCTGAGCTAGAGGTGGCCAAACTTTAATATCAAGAAATTTGAGGTAATGAAATGTGAATTTACACCGGATGATAAAAAGAGAGTGAAAACTTGCCATTAGCTCGCTAAGATAGTGAAGGATCAAGTTGAAAGAAATCTGGATTCAACTTGTGAGTTTAAATGAATATTGTGAGAAGTGTCACCACACCAGGTTAAAGTTCTGTAATAATTTCAGGGAGCTGACAGTCCCGTCACCAAGTTACTTTATTTTCACCATTCATCTATACACAGCCAGATCTCCAGTTGCTCCTTGCTGAATGCAGGCAGAGAGTCTGACATACCTGCTTTAAATAGGGAGCATGAGGCTCCCTGATTTAACCATCAACTAAGATTCATCAGGTACTCCTCTCTGGGTACCAACAAATTAAATAAGTTGAATTAACTGAGGGACAAATTAAAAGGGGCAGCTCCCCAAAAGAAGGGGGAACAGCCCGAACTATAAATCAAATCACAAAGGAAACTTAAAACAGCAAATCAAAAAGTGATTGTCGGGGTCAATAAGATTCGTCTGGTAGTTTATACCCTAGCAAGCCAACCGCATTAGGCTGGCTGAAGTCATCACAAGTTCCACAGGTTTATTTGGAATCACGAGCTTTCGGAGCACTGCTCCTTCATACGATGAGTGGCCCACTCGCCTGATGAAGGAGCAACGCTCTGAAAGCTCATGATTCTAAGTAAACCTGTTAGACTTTAAGCTGGTGTGGTGAGATTTCTTTACTGTGCCCACCCCAGTCCAACGCCGGCATCTCCACATTTTACATGAATATTACTTTCTTATTCATGCTATTGGCCAGTTCTACAGTCCTCATTTTATTTTCAGTCAATACTATGCATGTGTTTGCACCATGTGGACATGCTGCTTTCTCATTTACGAAATGAATTGATAAAAAGATAGCCGAGGAATTAGATGGCGAGATGGGTGGGGAGAAAGCTATGCTGCTTTAAAGCACATAAGGTTGTCAGGGATAATGGGGCAATTAGGAGATCCGGTGTAAATTAGAACTCTCAAATTAGTGGTCGGGCACAACTCTGAACAGAACTAACTATTCCGTAACATGGATTCACTATTTCATTCTGGCATTTTCCGAGTTCTCAACGGTGTTTAAGATACTGTTAGCTGTTAATCTGTGGTGCGGATACCACACAGAGCATAGGAATTACCAAGCTAACCTCGTTGCTGTGATACCTGACAGTGCGAACACCCATCAAACACGTTGATTACAGTGTTTGCAGTTCAATTTCCAAAATCATTCCATTAGTGTGGCCTTTCTGTGGAATACGTCACATGAGTGTCACATCTGAAGCAGAATTAGACACACACACATCAGACCGCATTTATAAACCAGAAAAGCCGCGCAAGAAACCTTCCTGTCAATAATTTTAATAAAAATATGAGGATCACCATTTTGGTTCGCAATTCTATTCCCTTCCCTCACCTAGCAGTGCACTAAGGCAGACTTTTCGCTTCCATAGCCAGTAATTCCTGAAACAGATCATAGTCTGTCGCTGGGGGTGGGGGGTATAGCTGGAAGGGCGCCATTCCACATCAAGCATGGTTGACCAGGAGTCTCTCCCACTTTTACCACAGCCATTGGCAGACATTCTCTCTTCCACCTTCTTCTGTCGGGAGAAAGATACAAAAGTCTGAAGCCATGCACCAATCGACTCAAGAACAGCTTCTTCCCTGCTGCTGTCAGACTTTTGAATGGACCTACCTCACATTAAGTTGATCTTTCTCTACACCCTACACGTTACTCAGCATGACATCAAGGGCCGATACTGTTCTATGATATTTATTATTGTTACAAGTAAGCTTACATTAACACTGCAACAAAGTTACTGTGAAAATCCCCTAGTCGCCACACTTCACTGTTCAGGTACATTGAGGGAGAATTTAGCACAGCCAATACATCTAACTAGTGTACCTTTGGAGTGTGGGAGGAAACCCATGCAGTGAACATGCAAATTCCACACAGACAGTGATCAAACCTGGGTCCTTGGTGCTGTGAGTCAGCTGTGCCAACAACCACGCCACTTCCCATGTTCTTTAGTGGGGGAAATCTGGTCTGACCTACATGTGACTCCAAACCCATAGTGATGTGATTAATTTGCAACTGCCTCTGAAAAGGCCCAGCCAAGGACCACTAGAGATGGCAATAAGTGCTGGCCAGCTAGCGACACCCATGTCTCACAAATTAATAAAAAATATGGAAACCTTCCATGCCTATCGGTCTTAGTCCAACAGTTGCATTCTCCTGATTATAAGGTGTGAGCTCAGGCAACATCCCAGAGTGCATATATCTTGGCCATTTCTTCCATGTGATACTGAGGGAGTCAGATGTGTCATCTATTGGATGATACATTAAACCAAAGTCCCATCTCTCCTTTAGGATTCCATTAAGGACTTCAATCTACCATTAGAGGAAGGGAATGGGAAGTTCAAGGACAAACTGGAAGCTATTCATCCTTTGACTAACATCACCAAATTGGATCATTTACCGCACTACAATTTGTTGACCTGAAGCTGCATGAAGTCTCATTCTGGAACAACTTGAATACTGGAATTTTACCACCACGTCCATCCCGAATGGCTCACAGAACGGAATTCTCCATTGGCCTCGTGCGGGATTGTATGAGCCTCATCCAAGCGAGGTCATAAAATACCAGCCGAAAAGTGAAAGTTCCCAACTTCTTTTACCAAACTCAGGGCACAAGTCCGATCTGAAACTAGGGTGTGACCACAGATCCTAAATGAGGAGATTTAAGTGCCCAGATTAAATCGCAATGCTTAGCGGTGTGTGCAAATGTTTCATGCACATTTTTATTTTATTTTGATCTGATTTCTTATTGTCACATGTATCAGTGCACAGTGAAAAGTATCTCTTTTTGCGTGCTATACAGACAAAGCATTCTGTTCATAGAGAAGGAAAGGAGAGAGCGCAGAATGTAGTGTTACAGTCATAGCTAGGGTGCAGAGAAAGATCAACTTAATATAAGTTGCAAGGATATCCTTACTTTAGAGGGAGTGCAGCGAAAGTTAACAGGCTGATCCCTAGGATGGCAGGTCTGTCATATGAGGAGAGACTAAGTTATTTGGGATTATATTCACTGGATTTAGAAGAGTGAGAGAAGATCTCATAGAAACTTATAAAATTCTAACAGGGTTAGACAGGATAGATTCAGAGAGAATGTTCCCGATGGTGGGGGAGTTCAGAACTAGGGGTCATAGTTTGAGGATAAGGGGTACAACTTTTAGAATTGAGGTGAGGAGAAATGTCTTCACCCAGAGGGTGGTGAATCTGTGGAAGTTACTGCCACAGCAAATAGTTCAGGCCAAAATATTGTCTGATTTCAAGGAGAAATTAGACATAGCTCTTGGAACTAAAGGGATGGAGGGATATGGCAGGAAGACGGGATCAGAGTATTGAATTTGATGATTGACCATGATCAAAATGAATGGTGGAACAGGCTCGAAGGGCCAAATAGCCTACTCCTACTACTAGTTTCTTTGTTTCTATTCAAAACTCTGATGGCAGCAGGGAAGAAGCTGTTCTTGAGTTGGTTGGTATATGACCTCAGACTTCTGTATCTTTGTCCCGATGGAAGAAGGTGGAAGAGAGTACGTCTGGAGAAAGTAAATGAGAAAGTTGCCTCATCAAGGTATCTGCCACAATTTCATTTTTACCTCTGTGCTGTTTTGAATATCAATGCTCCAACACCGGTGTGGTGTTATCAACAATCTATTATCTACAAATTGCATTATACATCAGCTGAAGGGGTCTTCAGACAATGGACAGTGCAGCGTTCATTGAAAACCCCAGCTGGTAATGTTTGAGTTTCGGATCAGGGCATGGAGCCGTCAACTCTGCTTCAAAGGAGATTGTCGATTCAATCCAGGAGAATTCACAGCCCACTGTTAATAACAGATCAAAAACTCCCTGCAGCAGTGAGAACGTTTCATACCTGCCCATACCAATTCTGATAGAATATGTGAAAGGATGGAGATGGGCACAGATATCACTAACTTAGTTCATTCCACTTCAGCCGTCTCCTGCTAAAGAACTTAACATGGTGAAAATGTACAATTACAGCACCAAAGGCTCTTTATTTCTTTACAGGATGTGGGCATCACCAGTGTTTATTGCCCATCCCTAATTGCCCTTATACCAAATGGCTTGCTCAGCCATTGCTGTGGATCTGGAGCCATATGTAGGCCAGACTGGGTAAGAACGGCAGATTTCCTTCCCTAAAGGGCATTAGTGAACCAGGAGAGTTTTACAATGACAGTTGTCATGGCCAGTCAAACTAATAGAAATGTTCGTGGAATCTTTCTTAGTTCATTCGTGGGACGTGGGCGTCTCTGGATGGCCAGATTTTATTGCCCATCCCTAGTTGCCTTGTTAAGAGGGCAGTTGAGAGTTAACAACATTGCAGTGGGTCTGGATCACATGTAGGCCAGACGAGGTAAGGATGGCAGATTTCCTTCCCTGCAGGATATTAGTGGGTTGTTACAACAATCGACAATAGTAAATTCATCAGTGAATTTTTAAGTCCAACTTGAGGAAGCGTAGTCATCTACTTCAGGAAGCGTAGTGGAGGGCATGGTCCTGTCCACATCACTGGGAGTGGACGAGAGATTCAAGATTCTATGTGTCCAGATCACCAACAACCTTTCCTGGTCCCTCCATGCCGATGCTACAAGTAAGAAAACACATCAATGCCTCTAATTTCTCAGGAGACTAAGGAAATTTGGCATGTCCGCTACAATTCTCACCAATTTTTACAGATGCACCATAGAAAGGATCCTTTCCGGATGTATCACAGCTTGGTGCAGCTCCCACTCTACCCAAGACCACAAAGCCTCCCATCCATCGGCTCCATCTACACTTCCCGCTGCTTTGGAAAAGCAGCCAGCATAATCAAGGACCCCACACACCTCAGACATACTGGCCAGATTTTTACCACCCATCTGCCACAGGAATCGGAGCGGGCGAGGGATAGACCACAGAAAGGTCCGTTGACCTTGGGCGGGATTTTACAGTTCCGGGCCAAGCAAGGCCGTAAAATCCCATCTACTTTCTTCCACCTTCTTCCGTCGAGAAAAGGATACAAAAGTCTGAGGCCACATACCAACCGACTCAAGAACAGATTCTTCCCTGCTGCGATTAGAGCTTTGAATGGATCTACCCTGTATTAAACTGATCTTTCTCTGCACCCCAGCTATGACTGTAACACTACATTCTGGGCCCTCTCCTTTCCTTCTCCTCTGTGTAGCCTATAAATGGTATGTTTTGCCTGTATAGCACACAAGAAACAATACTTTTCACTGTGTCCCAATACATGTGGCAATGATAAATCAAATCAAAAAAGTGAAAAATTTAAGGAAATGCTGTAAGGCCCTTGAGCCAATAGAAATTCAATGTACAAGACAAGCAAATAAAAAGGAGAAAGTGATAGGAGCCAGTTTCAGATATGAATGGTGTCAGTGCACTAAAACAAAATGGCAGAATAGCCAACATTCCTGAGAAAGACAGATGTAATGTGTGATCTCAGCATATAGACAGCACAAAGGCTTTAAAACAATATTTGCTCATTCCATTAGCACCAAGTAAAGTGTAACTCCAGGAAACAGTCCTGCCCAGCTCCTGACCGCTGTTCTCTCACTCTCTTTCTGTAGCTCTGTGTATTTACCATTTCAAATCCCCCTAACCTGCACATCTTTGGACACTAAGGGTCAATTTAGCATGGCCAACCCCCTAACCTAAACATTTTTG
Source organism: Carcharhinus amblyrhynchos (assembly GCF_965287045.1). NCBI lineage: Eukaryota > Metazoa > Chordata > Chondrichthyes > Carcharhiniformes > Carcharhinidae > Carcharhinus > Carcharhinus amblyrhynchos. Next base: position 73,182,177 of record NC_137337.1, on the reverse strand, counting down.
GACACTAAGGAGCAATTTAGAATGACCAATCTTCTTAACCTACACACCTTTGGACACTAAGGGGCAATTCAGCATGGCCAATCCCCCTAGCCTGCACATCTTTGGACACTCAGGAGCAATTCAGCATGACCAATCCACGTAACCTGCTCATCTTTAGACTGTGGGAGGAAACCGGAGCACCCGGAGGAAACCCACACAGACATGGGGAGAACATGCAGACTCCACACAGGCAGTCACCCAAGGCTTGAATGAAAGCTGGGTCCCTGGCACTGTGAGACAGCTAACCACTGTGTCACCGTGCCACACAATAATCAAGTGCTTACATTTTGAATTGACTTGATGATGGATTTAACCTTCTGGTATCAGCACTAATATTTCCTTCAGAGAAGTAGGAGCAACACATAACTGAAGTGTAATCGAATCAGATCAGGACAGCAGAAGCGAACAGATTCAAAGTCTAATCGTAGATGACTAGCTTGTAATCACTCAGAAATTTTTTTCTTTAATGTGACTCGTAGGCTTATAAACACTTGTCTATGTCCAATACACATTCTCTGATGCAGAAAGGAATTATATGAAAAGCAATTCTGAACATTTTATGATTTTTTTTCAGGCATAGAGCATGCAGCTAAATTATAGGTCTGATTCTGAATGTGAAATTGCAGGCATTACATGTGAAAATGACAATAATATTTGCTCTACGAGATGGTTTGATTCCATTTGTGAGGGAAGCAGTTACCAGTGGAGAAGGCAGCATCAAGTTGACATTTACGCTGAAGGAGTGCTAATTATAAGTCTGTTACCACAGGTTTATTAATAAGTGTTGGTTAGCTAATTAATAAACGGTTTCGCAGTCACTGTGTGCAGCAGAGCAAATTCTTCAGCTGTCTTGGCCATTTAAGTATAAATATATTTGTGCATTTGCGTGCTGCAGTAACAGATACATTAAACAATGATGTTCGTCAGCATGAAATGATCCAGAAAATACATGATTACATGGAACTTTTACAGATGCACCATAGAAAGCATTCTTTCAGGTTGTATCACAGCTTGGTATGGGCTCCTGCTCTGCCCAAGGAATTATTAACCGTCGTGAATGTAGCCCAATCCATCACTCAACCTAACCTCCCATCCACTGACTCTGCCTACACTTCCCTCTCCCTTGGCAAAGCAGCCAGCATAATCAAGGACCCCACGCACCCCGGACATTCTCTCTTCCACCTTCTTCCATGGGGAAAAAGATACAAAAGTCAGAGGACACGTACCAACCGACTCAAAAACAGCTTCTTCCCTGCTGCCGTCAGACTTTTGAATGGACCTACCTCGCGTTAAGTTGACCTTTCTCTACCCCTCAGCTATGTAACACTGTATTCTGCATTCTTGTGTTCCCTTGTCCATGAACAGTATGCTTTGTCTGTGTAGCGCAAGAAACAATACTTTCCACTGTCTGCCAATACACGTGACAATAATAAAGTAAATCAAATCAAAAAATATATATATAAAGCGCTTTCTTGTTGGATTCACCAAAGTGTCTATCAAAGAGGTATTCGAATGTTTAGGCACCAAAATGCAGAATGCATTTCCACTCAAGCTATGGTAGGTTAACAAACTTGTAAACCAAATGTTGTGGGCAGCACAGTGGTTAGCACTGCTGCCTCACAGCTCCGGGAGTCCGGGTTTGATTCCCGGATTGGGTCACTGTCTGTGTGGAGTTTGCACGTTCTACCCATGTCTGAGTGTGATTCCTCCGGGTGCTCTGGTTTCCTTCCACAGTCCAAGGATTTGGAATTCACTGCCTGAGTTGGTGGTGGCAACTCTTCTAACAAGTACCTGGATTTGCACCTTAAGTGCTGTAAGCTTCAGGGCTACGGGCCAGAGGGATTAGAAAGATCACTTGGTTGTCCTCAGGCTGGCATGGACAAGAAGGACTGAATGGTCTCCTTTTGTGCTATAATGGTTCTATGGTGACACAGTGGTTAGCATTGCTGCCTCACAGCACGAGGGACCCGGGTTTGATTCTGAGCTTGGGTCACTGTCTATGTGGAGTTTGCATGTTCTCCCTGTGTCTGCATGGGTTTCCTACAGGTGCTTCAGTTTCCTTCCATAGTCCAAAGGAGGTGCATGTTTGGTTAATTGGGCACTAAGGGGCAATTTAGCATGGCCAATCCACCTAACCTGCAAATCTTTGGACACTTAGGGGCAATTTAGCATGGCCAATCCACTTAACCTGCAAATCTTTGGACACTTAGGGGCAATTTAGCATGGCCAAACCTCCTAACCTGCATGTCTTTGGACACTAAGAGGCAATTTAGCGTAGCCAATCCCCCTAACCTGCAAATCTTTGGACACTTAGGGGTAATTTAGCATGGCCAAACCTCCTAACCTGCACATCTTTGGACACTAAGAGGCAATTTAGCATAGCCAATCCACCTAATCTGCAAATCTTTGGACACTTAGGGGTAACTTAGCATGGCCAATCCACCTAACCTGCAAATCTTTGGACACTTAGGGGCAATTTAGCATGGCCAAAGATGTGCAGATTAGGGGGATTGGCCATGCTAAATTGCCTCTTCGTGCCCCTCGATGTGTAGGTTAGGTGGATTATACATAGTAAATGCACAGGGTTACGTGAATAGGCAGACAGGGGAGTGGGCCTGGGTAAGATGCTCTTTGGAGAATTGATGCAGACTCAATGGGCTGCATGGCCTATTTCTGCATTGTAGAATTCTACGGAGTCACTTTCATCAGCTGTTTCTATTGTAGGCCAAGATGCAGTGGTACAAGCGACACGTTACACACACAGAAACCATTGCTAACCTTTTTTAAACCCAGAAGATGATAACAGGATTCCAGCACAGCGAGCAATTGAGGCAGAATGTTTGTTGTTTGCGTGTTTAAGCTATCACTTGTTTCAAACATCCTTCGCAACCTCGCAAAGTGTTGGCAGCAGGGTTCCAGTGGAATCTCCCCCAAGACTATTTGTAAAGATTTTCACGGTTAGGAGGCTTTGGAATTCCAGAAAGGTGCGCTCATCCCTAAGAAGAATCAATTCCTCCTGTAAGCTCTTCACACAAGATGCCGAGCGCTGGAACTGATGGAGAACCACAATCTGCTGCAAGTCACAGTCCAGGCAGAGCAGTTACTTCAAGTCTGGTAATCCAATCGAATAAACTGCTGGCTGACAAAATGCATCGGAGCTACACAATCTCACAAATACAGCTCACCAACTGTTATCAGCGCAGGGAAGCCGACAGATTAAAAGGTTTATTTATTAGTGTCACAAGTAGGCTTACATTAACACTGCAGTGAAGTTACTGTGAAAATCCCCGAGTCGCCGCACTCGAGCCCCTGTTCGGATACACTGAGGGAGAATTTAGCATGGCCAGTTCAGCTCACGTAGGGCGTCACGGTGGCACTGTGGTTAGCCCTGCTGCCTCAAAGCACCAGGGTTCGATTCCCCGGCTTGGGTCACTGTCCGTGTGGAGTCTGCGCGTTCCACCTGTGTCTGTGTGGGTTTCCTCCCACAGCCCGAAAGACGTGCTGGTTAGGTGTATCGGCCGTGCTAAATTCTCCCTCAGTGTACCCGAACAGGCGCTGGCATGCGGCGACTGGGGGATTTCCACAGTAACTTCATTGCAGTGTTAAGGTAAGCCTATTTGTGACTAATAAATAAAACTTTAATATCTTTTAGACTGCGGGACGAAATCAGAGCACCTGGAGGAAACCCAGGCAGACACGGGGAAAACATACAGACTCCGCACAGACAGTGACCCAAATCAGGAATCGAACCCGTACCCCTGGCGCTGTGAGGCAGCAGTGCCGCCGTAGATTGTGTCCAAGGCTCAAGATTTCTTCCTCTCGCATCAACAATCAGGTTGAAAATTCATTGGCCGAATGAGAAATAAACAGCCCCGAAAAGATGATGGAGAAAATTTGGAGAGTTTTAATAAAGGGACAAATGGAGCCACCGCAAACGAGGGACAGCACAGTGGCACAGTGGTCAGCACTGCTGCTTCACAGCACCAGGGACCTGGGTTCAGTTCCCGGCTTGGGTCATTGTCTGTGTGGAGATTGCGCGTTCTCCCTGTGTTTACGTGGGTTTCCTCCCACAGTCCAAAGATGTGTGGATCGGCTGTGCCACATTAACCTTTATCGTCACAACGATGTGCAGGTGGATTGGCCATGGTAAACGGGGGGATTGGGTGGGTAAATGCTGATTCTGGGAGCCGGTGCAGACACGGTGGGCTGAATGGCCTCTTCCTGCGCTGTAAGGATTCTCTGGTTTTTGTAAGATAGCAAATGCAGCAGTAAACTTGAATTTAACAAAGCTTCACGAAAAAATAATGAGGCAATATTATTGAAAGGCCTGAGACCACTTCATTGTTCAAACAGCCTCTGTTTTTGTGCTTTTTATGAGGCTTAAAAATACCTTCTCCATCCAGAAATTTTACAGGAATCTTTGAGATGATTTTTGGTGGTGTACACTGCCCCCTTCTGGATCCTGAAGAGGCATTGCAGCTTTTGGTTCAAATTTCCAACATAAATTTAGGGATTTCTGAACCGGGTTAAAATAAAAGTCCAAAGGTGTGCAGGTTCGGCAGATTGGCCAGGTAGATGTGCGGGGTTACAGGGATAGGGTGGGGGTGAGGGCTTGGAGGGGATCATTTGGAGGGTCAGTGCAGACTGAATGGGTTGATTGGCCTCCTTCTGCGCCGTGGGTATGTGCGTGTATACAAGTGCTTGAAGTGTGGTAAATAAGATAGCAGAGGTGCAGGGGCAGACAACAACACGGGAACACGGCGCCACAGCGATGACAGAGAATCATAGAATCATACAGCACTGATGAGGCCCTTCAGCCCATTGAGTCTGCACCGACACAGTAGAAACTCCTGAACTCCCACCTAATCCCATCTGCCAGCACTTGGCCCAGAGCCCTGGATGTTTTGACATGTTAAGTGCTCATCCAGATTTTTTTAAAGGATGTGAGGCAACCCGCCTCTACCACCCTCCTAGGCAGTGCAGTCCAGACCGTCACCGCCCTCTGGATAAAAACGTTTTATCCCTAAACCTCTCACCCCACACTTGCGTCACCTCGTGACTGACCCTTCAACTAAGGAGAACAGCTGCTCCTTATTCACTCTGTCCATGTCTCTCATAATCTTGTACATCTCAGTTGGATTGCCCCTCAGTGTTCTCTGCTCCAATGAAAACAACCCAAGCCATCCCAGGCAGCATCCTGGTAAATCTCCTCTGCACCCCTTCCAGTGCAATCACATCCTTCCAATAATGTAGTGACCAGGACTGCAGATAGTACTCTAGCTGTGGCCTCACCAAAATTCTCTACAGCTCCAACTTGACTTCCCTGCTTTTTTAATATATGCCATGATTGATAAAGGCAAGTGTCCCACATGTCTTTTTCATCACCTTATTAACATGGCCTTTCCACCTTCAGAGATCTGTGGACAAACACGCCAAGGTCCCTTTGTTCCACAGAACTTTCTAGTGTCTTACCATTCATTGAGTACTTCCTTGTCAAGTTACTCTGTCAGAGGCTTTGCTGAAATCTATTTTAACCACGTCGACTGCACTACCCTCATCTACACACCTGGTCACCTCCTGAAAATATTCAATCAAATTTGTTAGGCATGACGTCCCTCTGAAGAACCCATCCCTGATCAAGCTTTCCCTCTCCAAGTGGAGACTGATGCTCATCTTCAGAAGTTTCTCCAGTAGTTTCCCAGCACTGACGTGAGACTCATTTGGTCTGGAATGCGCTGCCTGGGAGGGCAGTAGAGGCGGCTTTATCTCTAAAATCCTTCTCAAATAGCGGAACCACCTTAGCAGTTCCCCAGTCATCTGGTACCTCCCTGTGGCCAGAGAGGAATTGAAAATTTGAATCACAGCCCCTGTAATCTCCTCCTTTATCTCCCACATCAGTCCAGGGCACTATTCATCTGAACCTGGAGATATATCTACTTTTAAGGCTGCCAGCACCTCCAATACTTTGCCCTTCTGTATGTCCATTTGCTCAAGAACCTCACAGTCTCTTTCCCTGAATTCCATACCATTGACCTCATTCTCTTGGGTGAAGACAGATGTGACGTATTCATTCAAAATTCTACCAATGTCCTCTGCCTCCACCATAGATTTCCCTCTTGCTCCTTAATGGGCCCTAATTTTTCCCTGGTTATCCTCTTCCCATTTATATACTTATAGAATAGCTTGGGATTTTCCCTATTTTTACCAGCCAGAGTTTTCTAATATCACCTCTTTGCATTCCTAATTGCTTTCTTAAGCTCCCCCCTACACTCTCCATACTTCACTAATGTCTACCACTGATTTGCTCCTTCTGTACTTTTTAAAAGCCTTTCCTTTCCTTCTCATTGTATCCTGAATATCTCTGGTCATCCATGGTTCTCTGGGCTTGTCATTCCTACTTATCACCTTAGAGAGAACATGCAGGGCTTGTACCCTCCTCATTTTCTTTTTGAACGCCCCACCCACTGCTCTTCTATAGATTTTCCCATTAGTAGCTGTTCCCGGTCTACCTTGCCCAGATCCTACCTTATTTTACTAAAATCCACTCTCCCCCATCCAAATTTTTGCAGCTTGTCTATTTCCTTGTCCATAACAAGCTTAAATTGGACCATGTTATGATCGCTATCACTAAGATGCTCCCCCACCATCACCTCAACCACCTGTCTGGCTTCATTTCTCAGAATTAGGTCCAGCACAGCTCCCTCTCTTGTTGGACCCTCTACATATTGATCTAAAAGATTCTCCAGTGCACATTTCAAGAAATCTACTCCATCCAAGCTCTTCACACTATGTATATCCCAGTTAATATTGGGAAAGTTGAGATCACCTAATATAGTAACCCTATTGTTATTGTTTTTACACACTTCCGCAAATTGAGCACGTATTTGCTCCTCAATATCCCTCTGAGTCTCTGAGGGAATATAATAAACACCTAACAATGTGGTTGCCCCTTTTTTATTCCGAAGCTCCACTCATAAAACTTCATTTGATGATTTAGCAGCACAGCAGGTCGGGAGACTCAAGCGAAGGTTATTTTATTGGGTTTTTAGTTGGGTGCCATGGGCTTCCGAGAGTCTCCGGTTGTTGGATTTCTGTCAGGTTTAAGTCAGAAATCCGCCGTGGAGCTGACGGAAATCCATCCGACTCAAACTTAAACAACTGTAACTCTAACTCTTTTACTAAATTTTAACTCTTAATTGGATATTACCTTTAACTGCACATTAACTTTAATTATTTAACTGTATTTAGATACTGCCGGGTTTAAGAAAACCTTGGCCAAGAAATATTCCCAAAGAAGAACCTATCTTCTCTCTGAAGAGTCCTTCAAGGCACAGTTCTTATAAAGGTTAATCTCTAGAGTTGTGGTTAGCAAAGGACTGCAGATGTCTTTTATCTACAAATTCTTCACCTGCTTCCAGAAGATTCTGCCATCCAGCCAACTTTGTAACCAGAAACTGATCACAATGCTTGAACACCCAATGAAATTACTTGTAAGTGACACTTAATTCAGACTGCAGATCCCACACATAATGGCAATAAAATTCGATGCCATCCAGATGATTCAAAAGTAAAGAACTTCCCATATTTGGTCAACACAAGGAGTTTCTGATCACAGCTCCCAGACCAGATCCCTGACTCAGAGTAACCTTACAACCTGCATCTGGTTTTAATTATAAGTTGGCCAAAAATCGCAGCATGATTAACCCTCAGCCAGAATTGTTATTTTAAAGCCACTAATGCCATTATTGTTGTTAAATATTTGTTGGTAGTCATTCTTTCTACGTCTACAATCTCTACAATAACTCTCACCAACTTTTACAGATGCACCATAGAAAGCATTCTTTCTGGTTGTATCACAGCTTGGTATGGGCTCCTGCTCTGCCCAAGACCGCAAGGAACTACTAAAGGTCATGAATGTAGCCCAATCCATCACACAAACCAGCCTCCCATCCATTGCCTCTGTCTACACTTCCTGTTGCCTCGGCAAAGCAGCCAGCATAAAGGACACCACGCACCCTGGGCATTCTCTCTATCACCATTTTCCATCAGTAAGATGATACAAAAGTGTGAGGTCATGTACCAACTGACTGAAGATCAGCTTCTTCCCTGCTGCCATCAGAATTTTGAATGGACCTACTTTGTATTAAATTGATCTTTCTCTACACCCTAGCTATGACTGTAACACTACATTCTACACTCTCTCATTTCCTTCTCTATGAATGGTATATTTTGTCTGTATAGCGCGCAGGAAACAATACCTTTCACTGTATGTTAATACATGTGACAATAATAAATCAAATCAAATTGGTGAACCAGTTGTAAATGATGCAGGTATGACAGTAAGCTGGAACCCACTGAATATCGGTTAAGTGGGGGGACGTCTGAGAGGCAGTGCTCACTAATGACATGCTAATATATTAACATCAGCTTTCTGTGGTCCTGCAGCATGTTTCATGCCACTCCATTGACAAGGGGCATTAAGATTGGAACTCGGAAACTCTCTGGTATGAGTCACACTCTGGATTTTAAGCTCAAGCCATCATTCTCACAAATGGAGAATGCGGAATAGAATCATCCCCACATTGTGTGTATTTTTACTGTTTCAGGAGAATGTACTAAAAATTTAGCTTTATGCTATAGGTAGTCGGTACGTCTGGAAGGAATACATTTCAGGTGCTGGGAGAGCTGAATCTCAACCTTGCAAGTGGTTATGTTACATAGAGTTAATGGATCCTGTTTACCTAAGTTCCCCCTGAGGTTTTGGATTAGAATGATTGACAGGATCAAGTAATGATGTGTGGTTTATGTACGGTCTTATATCTGTAACAGAGAAAGAAATAGTTTGTGCAGAAAGGAGTTGAAGTTTAACTGTTCTGGTCAAAGTTAGGAGAATTTTGCAGGCATCTGAAAGCTCTATATCTCTCTGAAAACCCTAAGGCTGTCTACACTTATAATAGCAAGTATAGTTTTGATTGCAAACTATATTTAAGGTGTTTTAAGTCTGTAAGAAGAATGTTGCTTATTTGGAACTAAAATTGTGATAAGTTAAAAATTAAGCGTTTTTCTTTTCATGTTTAAATATTGTGCAACTGTTAAGAGTTAAACTGTTTATTTTGTTAGAGTTACACTAAACTGTGTTATGAATTAAACTCTTTTGATAAAAACAATCCTCAATTTGTCAATGGAATTACTCCTGGAGTGAAGGATCTATTCCTAACATTAATGCCAAAATAGAAAAATTGTTGGTGTCTAGTCTGACTTCTTAATAAATCTCAGTGTTTGGGTTTGGGACTCTAACTTAACATGAAAGGAAATCTAGCAGGTTTCTATAGGAAATAAACAGTAAATGGATAATATGAGAGGGATGATATGGATCAGATCAGAAACTTCAAAGCGTTTTATGGAGCCTGCCTGGCTCGTAAGTTTTGCAGTTTAAATTTGGCCAGGATAAGCATGAGATGTTTCATCTCAGATATGATTCAAATGACCCACTAGGGAGCTGTTATCAAACAAGGTTTATTTAAGAATAAAGTTAACATGTATGGAAAGAAAATTAGCAATAACTTGTATCAATTACAAACAAAAACAAAAGAACTACAATAATGTATAACTCTCAACAAATATATTTAAGATGTTCCAATCAAACAAAACCCATTCATAGGTTTGACACAGCAAAGGCTAATGCCCACGTGATATTGGAATTGAATCCTTTTGGATGAATGCTGTAATTCTCTTGGCGCATTGAGAATAGTTTGAAGTCAGAATAGCTTCTTGGAATGCCAGAGACAGACTCTGGTCAAGCCACTGACAGTAGATTTTCTACTGCAGGAAAGCAAGACCTGTTGTTTTCAGATAACCTGCAGAATTTCCAAAAATAGAGAGAGAGATTTTCAGTTTGATGTCCCTTCTAAAACTAAAACACTGCTGCCAGCCCCAAAACAGAAAATGAAACTAGGGAAAATAAACTGTCCAGAACACATGACCTTCCTCATAGCAATGTAGGGTCACAAAACAACCCAGGGTAAAAATAAACAAACCCCATTTAAATCCCTGAAGGAGCAATAGAAGGAGGCCTAGAGACAGCCCAGTGCCACAATGAAGAACACTGAAGCTGTGAGAACTGCAGAGAATATGATTTAAAACAAAATTTTCTCAAAGGTACACTAACATCAAAGGGATGGTGTCGATTTTGGAGCAAAAAGCAAATGTATACATGGAAGCAAAGATTATGACTGAGGCAGTAAATGAACACATTTCATGAGTCTGTACCAAGGAAGGAGATACTGCAGAACTCATGATGAGAAAGGGGATATTTGATGTACTGGATAGTATAAAAATTGATTTTTAAAACGGGGAGCACTCAATTGGCTGGCTGTACTTAAAATGGGTAAATTATCTGGAGCCTATGGATTGCAAAGAACTATAGAATCCCTGCAGTGCAGAAAGAGGCCATTTGGCCCATCAAGTCTGCACTGACTCTCCAAAAGGGCTCTCTCCTCCGCTCTTTGTAATCCTGTGTATTTATCATGGTCAATCCCCCTAATCTACACAGCTTTGGACACTAAGGGGCCATTTAATGTGGCCAAGCCACCTAACCAGCACCTCTTTGGACTGTGGGAGGAAACGGGAGCACCCAGAAGAAACCCATGCAGGCATGGGGAGAATGTGCAAACTCCACATGGACAGTCACCCAAGGTTGGATTTGAACCTGGGTCTCTGGTGCTGTGAGACAGCAGTGCAAACAACTATGCCACCATGCTGTCCCAAATTGGCTTAACAGCAAGGTAGATCACAGTTGACAGAACGAAAGGAAAGAATTGTTTTTCAGACTGTTGTCCAGTGGACTACAACTACAAAGGACAGTTGAGAGTCAACCATATGGTACAGTACACGTACGCCAGACCAGGTAAGGAGGGCAGATTTCCTTCCCTAAAGGGAATTTAGTGAACCAGATGGATTTTTTCCAACAATGGTTTCATGGTTATCAGTAGATTCTTAATTCCAAAGTATTTTTTAATGAATTCAAATTCCATTTTCTGCCACGAACGGGATTCGAACCCAGGTCCCCAGTCGAGTTTCTGGATTAATAGCCTAGCGATAATGCCACTAGGCCAGCGCCTCTCAGAGGATTTCATTGCATAGTGATTATCAACAGCTTGATCTTTCATTCAGAGAGAACATGTTGTATTAGAGAGTGACAAAAATTGATTTAAAGGGAGACAGAGAAGTCATTTTACCAGCACCTGTCCTTTATTTTTGCTGGGTTTTTCTGCTTCTCTCCCCTTCCACCCTGGACAGCTTGTCCCCCTATTGTGATTTGCAAGCTTTTCGTTACCTCTGCCTGTTTTTTTTAATATTCATAATTAGGGCAGTCACATTTATTTTTCTGCAAAAAAATAATTGCAATTAAGCTCTCAATTAAAAACTTTAATCTCAGTTAATTTAGGCTTTAATCACATTTAATTGATAAAATTATTGCATCTATCTCATTCAGGTGTGTTTCATTATTATGCGACTGTTATTAATAATGTACAGAGATAGAAAACTGTTTTTCGTCATAAACAGATACTACATTATATAGAAAATATAGCAGGGAAAAACAGGCCATTCAACTCATTTTCTATATTGTTCTTTATGCCTTACTCAAGTTTAACATCCTTTAACTAAACACCCAGATTTCTTTGCCTGACTTTGTTATCCTGCCTTCCACCAATACGCAGAATCAGAAACAGGTTACAGCACAGAAGCAGACCATTCAGCCTGTCGTGTTGTTGCTAGCTCTCTCATAGGAACAATTCACCTATTGTTCCTTCCACCCCCTGACTTTTCCCCTGTACAGTCTTCATTTTCAAGTTATCATCGAATGGCTACAGGCCTGAAGGAGACTATTCAGCCCATTAAGTCTGAGCCGACTCTCTGAAAGAGCATTTTACACAGCCCACCCCCCCCCCTTCCCATCTTATCTCTGTTGCCCCACACATTTATCATGGCTAATCCACCTAACCTACACATCCACCTAATCCCCCCACCTGGCTCCCAGCTACAATCTTCAGGATGCATCTCTTTAACCAGAGCCTGTCTTTATTTTCCTGCATTTCTGCTTGGGAACTCTCGGGCAACTTGTAGACTTATTCTCTCCGCTCGCTACACGAGCTGTAACCTTGCCCATTCTCTCTCGTTCTGAAGCCTCCCTCTCTTCTGCCCAGAACTTGAGCGATTGGAAGTCTCTCCACAATCAGCACAGCTGCTCTCGCCCATTTTACACACTGCACCCAATCAGTCTCACCCTAGGCTTCCCTGTCCCCATAGTAACCATGCTAGCTACTAAATTAAACAAAAATGACAAGGGTGACAGCCCTTTGGTGGAGTACCGTAATTAAAATCTAATGTCAAATGGAAATTTAAGTAACTGAACCAAAAGTTGCAGAAGGCCTGAAGCATGCCAGTGTCCCCTATTTATACATGCTCAAGGTACATAATTAAACATTGCCCTTCAGTGGTGTATCCTAACAGTTTAATTAACAAACCCATAACAAGCTCATGGAACTCATAGAATCCATTAAGCGCAGACACATTTGGCCCTTCAAATCTGCAACAGCTCTCCAACAGAGCATCCTATTCAGACCCTTTCCCCGCAACACCACATATTTACCCTGCTAATATAACTAACTTATATGCCTTGAGACACTAAGGAGCAATTTAGCACAGCCAATCCACCTAAATTTCAGACTGTGGGAGGAAACCGGAACACCTGGAAGAAACCCATGTTGACATGGGGAAAAGTGTAAACTCCACAGAGGCAATCACCCAAGGCTGGAATTGATCCCAGGTCTCTGGCGCTGAGAGGCAGCAGTGCCAACCACTGTGCTACCCTAACAGATTAATTAACAAGCCCATCAGCAAGCTTATAGAACTCATAGCAAAGGTAGGATAGAGTTGGGCAATATTATCGGAGTGGAATGAAAGATCTCTGTGATGGTGCGACTATGTGGTTGGATGCTCATCTTGAGGTTAAAAATAATGCCAAGATAGCAAAGTCTAGTTCAGGCTCAGATGAGAAGATAGAGTTATAGGGTCATAGGGTAGGAGTTTACTGACCCACTGTGGATGGGGCTATAAAATGCCATTTAAAAATCCATTGACTTCAATGGGAGTGCAAAACCCCGCTGGAGTAAAATTCCATCCATTGTCTAGGGAACTGGATTCATGTTGAGGAGCCTCTGGCTTCGTTCTCCCCAGAATCTAGTTGAAATTTCTGTTCAGCTAGTTCTGAGCGACGGACCAGCAGCCTATTAGTTTACAGCTAGTGAAGTGTGAAATTCAAAAATTCATGAAAGTATTTATTTCATATGTGAGAGAGTTAAGACAGTCATACTCGAAAAACAATTGTCAGAAAATTGCCTTTGTAATTTAAAATTAAAGTGTCATGGATTTATGTTGACTGAAATAACACTGCTCCATACATAAAGCATTTATTTTCAAACATGTATAATCAGCTTTGAAGAAGCTATTCTGGAAACTGTGATTGTCTGATTAACTCCGTCTCTGATCACCAGCAAGAAATGATTAACCCTTAACAACAGCAGAAAATGCTGGAAAATCTCAGCAGGTCTGTCAGCATGACAGGGTCGGCACAGTGGTTAGCACTGCTGCCTCACAGCGTCAGGGACCTGGGTTTGAATCCCGGCTTGAGGCACTGTCTGTGTGGAATTTGCACATTCTCCTCGTGTCTGCGTTAGTTTTTCTCTGGGCGGTCCGGTTTCCTCCCACAGTCCAAAAATGGGTGGGTTAGGTGGATTGGCCATGCTAAACCATCCCTTAGTGTCAGGGGGACTAGCTAGGGTAAATGCATGGGGGTACAGGGATAGGACCTGGGTGGGATGGTGGCTGGTGCTAAATCGATGGGCTGAATGGCCTCCTTCTGCACTGTAGGATTCTATGATCTGTGGAGAGAGAATAGAGCCAATGTTTCGAATCTGGATGACCCTTCGTCAGCTGAGTTTAAGGGTGCATGGAACACGCTACCAGTGGAAGCTGGCACATTAGCAATGTTTGAGAGGCATCTGGATGGATATGTGAATAGGGAGAGACTAGAGGGATATGGACCAAGTAAGGGCAGAAGGTTTTTATTTTAGTTTAGTTAGGGCATCATGATCGGTACAGGCTTCGAGAGCCAAAGGACCTGTGCCTGTGCTATACTTTTCTTCCTTCAGATATTCAGACAGTCCATTCTATTATTAGACAGTAATGAGAAATAATCTGGGAGATTGATGGCATTTAAAGGCATTTTTGACTAAATTCATCAGGTGGTCCTAGAATTGCTGAAGATATTGGGTGATATTTTCCCACAAAAAGTGTCACATAGCTGAGAAAACCGGAGCGACCTGCACCAGTCTGCCTGTGTGGACCATATCGCAGTTGTCCCACACTTAGTCATTTTTTGGGAGAGGGGTGAGCTGGGCATTGGTTTTGGGAAGGGCAAGACCTAAACCTGCCGCAAAGCAATCAGGCGTCATTGTGAAAGTGTGTGCTAATCTCACAGTGCACCGGGAAATCTCCTCCCTCCCTCCATGAACATCGGGTCCTCGCCCTCTTAATGGCGACATGTTCCCCCACCAATTGCTGGCACTGGGGCCTTCCCGATGGGTCCCCTTCATGATCCCTGACATGCTACCCCCTTTCATGCCCCAGTCCCTGATTCCCAATCAGGCCCCACTTGATTGGCACTGCCCCAGGCACACTGCCAGTCCCCAAGTGGCATTGCCAGTGTGCCAGATGGACACTGCCACTTGGCCACTACCTAGCCATGCCTCTGACCACCCGTGGTGTAGTCATTACACTTGGTCTCCAAGTGACTCTCACCAGGTTTTGGCTGCCCCCGAGGGTAGAAAGATCCCAGGAGCTGGGAGAACCCTGCATCGAACAGGCTAAATATACTTAAATGCTACTTTAAATATGCTAATTGGCCTTGTGTCCTTTCTGGGCGCGATCCAGTTTCCATCAGCAACAAGGAACCATGATAATTGCAAACCATTTGGCACTGGGCCATTTTTAGGCCAGCAAGCAATTTTTCCCGGATTAGTGTCAGCAAGGATGGAATATCGCTCCCATTGTTTTGACCGCTGTATGTTGTGATATTTCTAAGGCAAACAGTGGATTCAGGCTGGGACCAGCAATGACAAGTTTCCACACATATCCAGAATGAGGAAATCTGGAATATTGCATATGCTGTCACGCAACCAGTGGAAACCAGCTGGTTCTGGTCTGGGATCTAGGCCTGGAGGCACACCTGGATGTGGCATTCTTTAGAACAGGCCTGGGAAATGGAAGCTGTTACTGACATTTTAGATGGCAAAATGGGTTTCATTTATGAGGCTACGCTTAAGTATGGGGTACAAGAGCTATGAACTGTCCATTTTACTGCACGGACATGAGGATACGATAGCTGTTTCCCTATGCATATGCCACGTGCAGAAGGTGTGGGTTTCTCTAAGAACTGACATTAATGAAATTAATACTTTAAAATGGGGGGGTGCAGTAAAATGTATCATCCGTGTTTATGAAGGAGCTTGAAATGAGGCTAGGGAAGTACAAATAGAACTACTAATCTTAGCAGCAAGAAGTCCAGTAACACTTGGGATATTTTTTTAAAAAGTTAAAGGTTTATTCACAAGAAAATTTAAACACACAAGATTACAGTTACACAGTTAAAATTAATCTTACAATACATTCCACTCAAATGACTCCCGACTTGGTCAAATGCATAAATGAGTACCTTCCAAGCAACAGCTGCACCTATAGATGTTTAACTATAAATATCCCATATGGCCCAAGGCAAAGCTGTTGTCACTTTAATAAGGTATGGTATACAACGTCTCAAACTCACTTCCACTCTGCTGTGGAAATCCAAGAAATCAAACAAGATTGCTTTTTATAGCCCAGGACTTTTCTGGCTTTATTGATTCAAACTTCACCTTCTCCCAGTTCAGAGTGGTTTCTAAATCTGCCTCGCACAGCCAACATTAAACCAACTCAACATCTCTCCTTAAATGTCTTTCTTCCCTTTCATCTACAATCCTATCGTCCTCAGCACTTCTTTGAACTCAATTTTTCCAAACCGTAAAAAATTATTCATATTTTCCTATAGTCTTCCCACTTTCAGGTCAAATACAATTTCATAACCTTCCCTCATTTACGTATGAAACCGTTGCAAGTTGTAAAAGTTCCTTACTCCCCTTTAAAATTTTAACAGCTGAACTAAATTCCCTGTGTATCTCCTAATGCAAATATCTATTCCTAGCCTATTGACTTATAAACTGCAGCAGGAAAGTCTCATTACAAATGCAAACATCCAACACCTTTTTCATGATAGAAATTAACCTTTCCTAGCTTAATTAAATCATGTCTACACACAACCTTTTTTCACTGAATAACACAATGTTCCCCAAAAATATTTTTTTTTTTAAATTCTCACACAGCAAGTCAGCTTGTTAACTGTATGAAGTTATGTATCCTTTTGAAGTGACAGTATTAAAATATAAATGGTATACACTTTATTGGTTCAGTCTGCTTCAGGATCTCTAAAGCCCCTATGATATTCAAGTCTGAAAAGTAATTGAACACTTTTTGCTTCCACAGATAAGGGAAGCTATAAGATTGAAGAAGCTTGACTCCATCTGAGCACAATGCAGTCCACTTGATCAGTAGTCTGTCTACCACTGGCAAACTGTGGCTTACAATGCCTCTCGTGACAAGTTGCACTGCAGCAATTCACCAAAGCTTCAACAGTGCACACCAAGCTTGCGAATGCCACTAACCAAGACAGCCAGCAGGTGCAAAGATATTCCATCATCTTCAAATCATGCACTTCCCTGTTTTGCTCACGTATCTTTGCCAAACAAAAAACAAAACAGCACCAGTACAGGCCCTGCCCCTATACACGGTCTCTATCCCTTTGTTCGCCTCCCATTCATGTCTCTATCAAGGTAAACCTTGGATGTTGCTACCATGCCTGCTTCCACCACCTCCACTGGCAGTGCATTCCAGGTATCCGCCATCCTCTGCGTGAAAAGATTTCCCTGTGCATTTCCATGAAACTTATCCCTGCTCACTCTAAACCTGTGTCCTCTTGCAATTGACACTTCCACCCTCAAAAATCACCCCATCTATAACTTTCATAATTTTGCACACCTCTATCAGGTCACCCACCATGTTCCGTCATTCCAGTGAAATCAATCTGAGTTTATTAAACCTCCCCGGCCAGGCAATATCCCGATGAACCTTCTTTGCACTCTCTCTACATCCTTCTGGTAGTGTGGCAATCAGAACTATTGAATATAATGGGAGTTACCTTCACAACATGAACTGCAGTGATTAAAAATGGGATCCACCAACACCTTCTCAAAGGCAGTTAGTTAGGCATGGGCAAATGCTAATCTTGCCAGTGGTACCCACACCCCATAAATAAATTAAGGGGAAAAAAAGCAGGGCTGAGATTTTTTCAACAGCCTTTGGAGCAGAGGAGTGGATGAGGTAACCAGATGTATAGAGTGACTGCCAGTTTTATTTTAAACGAGTTAAGGGATTTAAAAACAAAGTTCTGAAAAATGCAGGCGTACAGAGTTTTCTGTGGACAGCGGAGGTAAAGCTGGTAATTATCTTAAGGATCTTGGAATACATTGGCCTTGCATGACCGAGGTTTATCTCATTATAAAATGACGAGAGCTTTATCTAGTTGAAGCGACAGAGTTGATATTGGAAAGGATGTCTGGGTGCAGCTTCATGATAAGGCAGTCTTGGACTTTGGCAGCACTGGGGATGGAATGTGATATCTGTCTCTTTGCTGGATTTCTGCCATTGAACCTCGGTGAACAGAGATATGAGAGAGGCTCAATAGCACAGCAGGGCCAGGAATGATAGCCCTAGTTTGCAAGTTTTCAAGGCATTTCTCCAACATCGGAGGCATGGTGGTATTGTCACTAGACACAGGATAATGTTCTAATCCCACCATGGCAGATGGTGAAATTTGAGTTCACTAAAAATCTAGAGTTAGAAGTTTAATGATGACCATGAAACCATTGTTGTAAAAACCCACTAATGTCCTTTAGGGAAGGAAATCTGCCGTCCTTACCTGGTCTGGCCTACATGTGACTCCAGGTCTACAGCAATCTGGTTGATTCTCGAATGTCCTCCGATATGGAGGGCAGTTAGGCGTGAGCAATAAGTGCTGAACCAGTCAGCAGTGCCCATGTCCCATAAAATATATAAATAAAAAAGATTCTGCACATTTGTGTTTGTCAGAATTATAGAAGAAGTCAGATTCGGATTAGCAAATGGTCTTTCTGATCTGAAAATGAAATATTGCAGATGCTGGAATCTGAAACAAAAACAGAAAATGCTGGAAAATCTCAACAAATCTGAGGGTCTGTGGAAAGAGGGTAGAGTAAAAAGTCTCACAACACCAGGTTAAAGTCCAACGGGTTTATTTGGTAGCACAAGCCACAAGCTTTCAAAATGCTGCAATTGGCTTAAAAGCTATTCTGAGACAGAATAGAACCAATGTTTTGAGTCAGGATTACCTTTACAAAGGATGACCCTGAAGAGCTCTGACAAAGGCAAGTGGGACATAGAAAGAAGAAGCAGGAGTTGGCCATTCGAGCCTGCTTCACCATTCATTTCAAGGCTGGCTGATCATCAAATTCAATATCCTGTTCCCCCCCCCCATCCCTTCAGTCCCAAGAGCTATATCTAATTTTTTCTTGAAATCAGGCATTTTGGCCTCAACTACTTTCTGTGGCAGTGAATTCCACACATTCACCATCCTCTGGGTGAAAGAATATCTCCTCACCTCACTTCTAAAAGGTTTACCCCTTATCCTCAAACTATGACAGCAGCACAATGGCACTGTGGTGAGCAGTGCCAGGGACACAGGTTCAATTCCCGGCTTGGGTCACTGTCTGTGTGGAGTGTGCACGTTCTCCCTGTGTCTGCGTGGATTTCCTCCAGGTGCTCTGGCTTCCCTCACAGTCCAAAGATGTGCAGGTTAGGTGGATTGGCCATGCTAAATTGACACTTTATGTTGGGGACTAGCTAGGGTAAATACATGGGGTTATGGGGATTGGGTCTGTGAGGGATTGTGGTCGGTACAGACTTGATGGGCCAAACGGCCTTATTCTCCACTGTATGATATTTCTGGACTTCCCGCCATTGGGAACATTCTGCATCGATGCTGTCTAACACAGTTAGAATTTTATAAGTTTCTATGACATCACCTCTTAGTCTTCTAAATGCTTTAGGATTATAGGGACTTAAGGCCACAATCAGATCAGCAATGGTCTTATTAAATGGCACAGCAGGCTCAAGGGACCATAGGGCCCACTCCTGCTCCGATTTCTCATCATGCTAACAAATAATACAAACTCAAGATTTGCGAGATCTGCATTCTGATAACAGAACTGTAGCTGTATTCAATCCAAACCTAACCACATGTGAAATAAGCAGCAGGTCTGGCAGAATTTGTGGAAAGACAAAATTCAGTGAACATTCATCAGGGCAAAATTCCAAGGCACGCTTATGCAAGGACTTGGCTTTCAACGTTAAAAATGGAGAGTCATGTTATTGTGAAATGTGTAGCTTTTATTTTCTTTAAAGTAGAGGGCTTTAAACTTTCCAATGAAAGTGAAAATGCTAGTTTCAAAAAAAAACAATGGATAAACAGGGTATTATTTTTGGCTTGGCACAGTGGTTAGCACTGCTGCCTCAGCTCCAGGGACCTGGGTTTGATTCCCGGTTTGGGTCACTCTATGTGTGGAATTTGCACATTCTCGCCCTGTCTGGGTGGGTTTCCTCTCACAGTCTGAAAGACATGTTGGTTAGGGTGCGTTGGCCGTGCTAAATTCTCCCTCAGTACATCCGAACAGGCGCCGGAGCGTGGCAACTAGGGGATTTTCACAGTAACTTCATTGCAGTGTTGATGTTAACCTATTTGTGACTAACTTATAAACAAACTTAATAAATTAACTTATAAATAAAGGTTAAACTTTTAAATGGAAAGAGTATATAGAATCCTTCTGCGGTGCAGAAAGATCTGGGTGTCCTTGTACATGAGTCAGAGAATGTTAGTTTGCAGGTCCAGCAAACAATCTGGAAGTCATGTGGAACATTGGCCTTTATTCCAAGCAGGGAATTCTGGCTACAGCTATATAAGGCAAAGGGATTATCCCAATCCAGTTGAGATTGCAGCTGTGAGCAGTGAATACAGTACACTTAATAAAAACAAAGAAACCCCTGCTTCAGGAGTGTTTGTGATCTTTGACACTGGGAAGAAAGGAGGTGACTGGGTGAGCATTGCATCTCCTGGACCTGCGTGGGATGGTGTGCAGCAGGCGACGGTGCAGAGGGACCTCGGGGTCCTTGTGCACGAGTCGCAAAAACCAAGCTTGCAGGTGCAGCAGGTGGTCAGGAAGGCGAATGGGATGCTGGCCTTCATCGCGAGGGGGATTGAATATAAAAGTAGGGAGGTCTTGCTGCGGCTGTATAGGGCATTGGTGAGGCCGCAGCTGGAGTACTGTGTGCAGTTTTGGGCGCCGTACTTACGCAAGGGTATTTTGGCCTTGGAGGGAGTGCAGAGGAGGTTTACTAGGCTGATGCCGGAGTTGAGGGGGTTGAGCTATGAGGAGAGGCTGAATAAATTAGGCTTGTACTCGTTAGAGTTTAGAAGAATGAGGGGAGATCTCATTGAGACGTATAAGATGATGAATGGGATGGATAGGATAGAGGTGGAGAGACTCTTCCCGCTCAGAAAGGATAGTAGGACTAGGGGGCACAGCCTCAAGATAAAGGGGGGGCGGTTTAGAACGGAGTTGAGGAGGAACTTCTTCACTCAAAGGGTGGTGAATCTCTGGAATTCTCTGCCCGTTGAAGTGGTGGAGGCTGCCTCGCTAAATATTTTTAAGACGCGGGTTGATGGGTTTTTGATAAGAGAGGGGATTAAGGGTTATGGGGAGAGGGCGGGAATGTGGAACTGAGCCACGACAGATCAGCCATGATCTTATTGAATGGCGGGGCAGGCTCGAAGGGCTAGTTGGCCTACTCCTGCTCCTATTTCTTATGTTCTTATGTAGGAAGTGGGAAAGGGTGTTGAGGCTGATGGAAGAATGGGCCAGAGGGGAACAGTCCCTTGGAATGATGAAAAAGGAGGGATGACAGGGCCCTCCACTCTTTCTGTTCCATTCCCAGCATTGCTTTTCCACCTATTCCTCTGCCTCCCAGAACTTTATCCTCACTTACCACCCCATCAGCCTTCCAGTCCTATGAATCATCTGCCAGCTTCCTCTCTTTGCCCCATCTTGTTTCTTCAGCTCTTCATTACGCTCCTATACTGCAGTGAGATGCGGACTGCATATCAATGATACACAAGAACCCCAGAGAAATTCCAGCAGCAATGCCACTGCTGTATACTCCGGATTCAGTGGGAAGACCATTGAACAAATGGTAGCCTCCATCCTGAAGCCAGCTCCACCAGCATTCTGCCAAAACTCCACCAAAATCAACTTTTGGATCAGACACTATGCCAGATGGCCACCTCACCCACCAGATCCTGTGCTCTCAACTCTCAAATGGCCAACATTCCAGCGGATAAAGAAACTGCTTCAAAGACACTCCTGACACCTTGAAACATGGCATCTTTGACCTTAATGGAACAGGGACAGTTTGCTACAAGTGGTTCTGAATGGTGAAAACCTTTTCATCAAGGTGCATCATGCTTGAAGTCCGTAAATGAAGCAGAAAAGTGGGGGAGAAAGGAAAGAAAGGTTGCCTTTATAGCTAAGCTTTTGATCATCTGACCTAATATGTTATGTGGCTTGGCATCATGTTTTATCAGTGCTCCTGTGAAGCACCTTCAGGGTGACCATCTCTCTTGTATTTTTTTATTCCTCATTTTGATAGTTTACCTCATATTCATATTTGTCAGATGGTTGGTGGGTGACTGATACTAGGATGTCCAGGGATGGGTCTGAGTGAAATGAGCAAGACTACAAGGGAGCCAGTCAGAGATGAAGTTGCAACTCAACAAGTTGTAAGCTTCAGTTGACTTTAAGCTACCACCCTTTACTTTTCAAGTCTCAAAACAGCCTACCCATCCAACTGCTGTGAAAATTAAGGGATACACTTTTAATTGGGGGGGGTCCAAACAGGCAGGCACTGTCAGAGCTGAGAGGTAGGATTGTAATGCTGTGTATAAAAGGGGGTGGAATGGCAGAGTTCTACAAAATAAGGGACAAATTGGTCCCCTACTCCCCAACTCCTACCATTCGGCCAATCAAGTCTGCACCGACTCTCTGACAGAATATCTTATCCAGGCCTTCTCCCTGTAACCCCAAACATTTCCCATGGCTAATCCATCTCACCAGCACATCTTGGGGCAGAAGGAGCAATTCAGCATAGCCAGTCCACCTAGGTTGGCACAGTGGTTAGCACAGCTGCCTCACAGCACCAGGGACCTGGGTTTGACTCCCAGCTTGGGTCACTGTCTATGCAGAGTTGGCACTTAATTCCCATGTCCACATGGGTTTTCCTCCAGGTGCTCTGATTTCCTCCCACAGTCCTAAAGACATGCTGTGAAGCAGCAATGCTAACACTGTGTACCCTACATTAAGTGCAATGGCCATGTTAAATTCTCCCTCAATGTAGCTGAACAGGTGCCGGAGTGTTTCACAGTAACTTGTAAGCCCTACTTGTAACAAAGAACAATACAGCACATGGTCAGGCCCTTTGGCCCTCCAAGCCTGCACCGATCATGTGTTCCTAATTAGACCATCCATTTGTATTCCTCTATTCCCAGTCTGTTCATGTAGCTATCTATATAAGTCTTAAATGATCCTAGCATATCTGCCTCAACCACTTTGCTTGGTAGTGTATGGTAGTAACAATTGGTAGCATCATCATAGAGTCTCCACAGTGCAGAAGGCAGCCATTCAGCCTTCTCCAACAACATATTTGTATTGGCCTGGAGTAATAAAACTATAAATAAATTTATCACAGAATCCATGCACTGCAGGAGGCAGCCATTCAACCCATCATGCCTGTACCGACCACAATCCCATCCAGGCCCAATCCCAGTAATCACACATATTTACCTTGCTAATCCCTTGACACTAGGGGCAATTTAGCACAGCCAGTCCATCTAACTCGTACATCTTTGGACTGTGGGAGGAAACAGGAGCACCTGGAGGAAATCCACACAGAGGAAATGTACAAACTCCACACAGACAATAGTCCCACCCAGGCCTTAATACCGTATCCCTATGTAGTTACTTGCTAACCCCCCGACACGAAGGGCAAATTAGCATGGCCATTCAACCTAAACCGCACATCCTTGGAGCTTCAGAAACCACCACCCCCCCCCCCCCGAGTCACCAGCAATAATCCCCCTTCACCTCACCCCCCCCCCAATCCTATTTTAATTCCTCAAGAACCCTGGCCTTGGGACATTGCACTACACTGGAGGAGCCGGATAAACAGGAGCTGCTACTTCTGAGAAAGCTGCAAATGCAAAGGAGCTTCGGAGTCCACACTGAATTCAACCAGGAGGCTGAGGGTTTTTCCTTCAGTCCAATGCAAGAGAAAGTTATCTGTGTCCATGGTCAGCTTCCTTAACTCCTTCCCTCTCCAACCCACCCGCCATCTTGCTCAGCTATGAACCTCGGGAAATGGAGGCCACTGTACGGGCGGTGAGGAACTACAACTCCCATACGGTCCCCGCGCTATGACGCAACTTCCGATTCCTGGGACAGCTTTCAGTCCGCCCCTAATGGATGGCAGACAGAGAAGAACTACAACTCCCATAATGCCCCGCGCTCTGACGAACTTCCGGCTTCTGGAGAAACTTCCCGTCCTTGCCCTGATGGTCAAGGGAGCACTGAAGCTCCCATACTGCCCCGCGCTCTGACGCAACTTCGATTCCTGGGACAGCTTCCTGTCCTTGCCCTGAAGGGTGGCGGCCGGGGGGAACAACAATTCCCATACTGCCCTCGACGCTCTGACGTAATTCCGGCTCCTGGAAAAACTTCCGGTTCTTACCCTGACGGCCAGGGGAGGAAGAACAAGTCGACTTCCTCCCCCCCCCCCCGCGCGCATTGAGGCAACATCCGCTTCTTAGAAGAACTTCCGGTCCTTGCCCTCGCCGGAGATCGGGAGGGATGATGGGAAATGTAGTCCAGGGACCGGGAGTCCAGAACGGAGAGCGGAGGGAGGAGGGGACTACAACTCCCGGCAGCGCCCGCCGCGCCCATGCGCAGTGCCGCCGGAGGAGGAGGAGGTAAGCCGCGGCCTGTCGGGCGGAGCTGGTGTCGGAGTCACGAGCGATTTTTTCCTGTCGGGTTTTCTCCCTCTTTCTCCCGTCCCCTGTGCGTGCGCGTGTGTGTCTAGTGTTTTTATTTTAGTTTTTTTTAAATTTTTCTCCTCAGAGATAAGTTTTAAAATCCCCTGGTTTGTTATTTTTGAGGGCTGTTGTTAGGGAAAAGCATGAGCGATAACGATGATATCGAGGTCGAAAGCGACGTAAGTCTCGCCTGCTCACCCTCCCCCTTCGCTATTATTCAGTAAAAAAAATCTTCCGAAATTCGTGTCGAAAATAACGAATAAATAAAAAAGTAACGTGTTGGGATTTCCCTCGACTGTGGGAAACGAAATAATTTTTTCTCCCTCCCTTTAGTTATGGATTCTCTTTCCCCTTTCTCTATTATTATCCTCTTTCTCTCTGTATATTATTCTCTTTCTCTTTTTCTCTATTATTCTTCTATCTATTGTTATTCTCTTTCTTTCTATATTATTCTTTTTCTCTCATTCTATCTATCTATCTGCCTCTATCTATCTATCTGCCTCTATCTATCTATCTCTATCTCTATCTATCATCCTTCTCTCTCTCTCTGTTACAAAGCTCTCCCGGCTTGTGTGTGATCATTGTGTGCACTTGTCTGTTTTGCAGGAAGAACAGCCGAGCTTTCAGACAGCGGTACGTAAATGGAGGGATTAACCTCGACCCAGTCCCCCCTACCACCACCACCACCAAAAAAAAACCAGCCGTCGTTGCCTTAATTTTAAAATTAAGTCCTTACATTTGACACCCACCCCCTCTCATCAAACTGCAGTAGCTTTTAATTTGGCTTTTCGTGTCTTTTTGTGTGTGTATGTGAAATGAAACCAGATTTTGGATTGTTGGTTTTGTTTTTCAGTCAATGCTGCCTTCCCTACAGCTTTTGATCATTTAAAAAATACATCATAAGCCAAATATTTAGATTTTTTTTAATGCCCTGTAAAGTTTTTTTAGTGAAAGGAAAATATCAATACCCCCCACAATCTGGGCACACATCCAGCTAAGGACTCAGGAGTTAGCGAGTGACGCCTTAGTGAGTGACACCACCTAAGACGTTACAAAGGCTTAGCAATCTTTCGATTTAATAAGAGCAAAACTATCATGGATGCTGGCATCTGAAACAAAAGCAGAAAATGCTGGAAAATCTCAGCAGATCTGATGGAGAGAGAATAGAACCAATATTTTGAATCTGGGTGTCCCTTCCCCAAAGTTAGGACTCGAAATGTTGGCTCTATTCTTTCTGCGCAGGTGCTGTCAGACCTGCTGAGATTTTCCAGCGTTTTCGATTTTTGTTTCAGATTCCAGCACCTGCAGTATTTTGCCAGCTTTCAAAAGTCATCCAGAATCAGTGTTGTCTCTAATCTTTTGATTTTATTTATTCTTGTCATGTGTATTAGTATACAGTGAAAAGTATTATTTCTTGCACTGTATAATTTATACAGAGTTCATCTTTAAATTTAGCAACTTGACCCTCTTGTCTTAGGGAAAACCTTTCTCTATCTCATGCTTTTTTTATGTTAGGAGATTCCCCCCACCGCTGTGTTTTAGAAGCGACTCATTGTGCCCACAAGCCTCAGCATGTCCTATTTATATCGATCCAACCCTTGAAGTGAAGCCAAACGTTCAGTGGCATTTTGTTCTTTTTTTTAATCTCTCTTCTCCTTTACCCACTTTCCATTCCCCCCCCACTACTTTTCACGTGAAAGGGGGTTCAACACATGAAGAACCTGCACTAATGGGAAGAGTAACAAACTCATCGTGATGCTTTTTATTCCCTCCCTTCCTCTTTTGCAGTTATGTAAATATGGTCAATACAGCGGTTTCGGATGACCAGCTGCTGAGAACTATTCTTCATCTTCGTCCAGAAACTTAAAAAAAATTCAGTAACAAATGTAAATAAAATTGATGTACTATTATAATTACTAGAGTATTTCTCAATGGTGTGCCTAAAACAAAATGGATTCCAGGAAGTGTGGGTAAATAATCTTTGATCAGATAGAATAATGCACTTCTAAATCAGCTTATGTTTAGAAAGATAATGACTGGGCTTATAAACATGATGATCCTAGCTTATGTGCCCTTTCGAATTTTGAAGTATAACTAGTTGGTAATGTAACCTTGAGATCATGTGGAAATTTGTTTTTTTGTGATGTATAGTGTTGTGTATGTGTAAACTTTGTCTGTGCTTGATAGCCAAGATACCAACTGCATCATTTGAAGTCTTAGCGTTTGACTGATGTTCAGATCCTTCAGCCCATGCATCTGTATGTTTATTGTCCATTCTTAGGCCTTAAGAATGTGTTGCATCGATCAGTGACACTTAGTCCTTTTATTTATCTCCCTCATAAATTTAGCAAAAATGGTACCAAGTTGTTGAGATTTCTGTGATCTATTTGCCTAACTCCCGACCTTAAGTATTGAGGTGAGACTTTTTTCAGAGTCTAGTGGGAAAAATATTAGCAGTCATTGGGTTGGGCGTGATTAGGTTAAATTTATCTCATAACTACTATTTAAATGTACAGAAAAATAGGCAAGTGGTTCTTGACATGAAAAAATAAGTCAGAACTTGAACCATACAAATATGAAGAACATTATTGAGAATAAAATGTTTAATGGGGACTATACTGAGAAAATAATTGCATTTTAATGCACAGTTTATGGGAGAAACACGACAGGGGCACTAAATCTAAAACTTTTATCATTTTGAGATACTATTGTACCGAGCAGGTTTAGTTCTTGCAATGAACTGTAAATTAATTGGAGCCTATGCTCTTTTTATCACATTTTTCTTCTTTTGAGTTCCAAATGGTTGATAATGAGAAGCAAATTGTGATTTTCCCATGCCACTCCTGTTGTCATGGGGCATTTGATTCCCAAGTGTTTGTGTGTGTACCAATACTTCTAATGGAAAAGTGCACTTGTCACATTTTCTCAGCTAATGGAATTCATTACAGCGCAATTTTGTTTGCTAATCAGGTAGGGATCTGCGATAAGAAATCGATAGACTAAGTTCTGTTCAAAATTCTCTTGACAAATGGAGTAATTGGCTGTCGCTCCTTCGTGGAGAATTGGAATATGTCAAAATGGTCAAACAATATAGTGACAGTATTCATAGAATCCCTACAGTGCAGAGACAGGCCATTTGACCAATTGAGTCTGCACCAACTCTGACAGAGCATTCCACTCAGGCCCTCCGCTCCACAGTACACTACCTGCATTTAAAGCTTTAATTTGCCTGTCATGTTCCATGTCATTGTATAACCAAACTGAAAGTAACAATTGGCAACAAAATATAGTACATGTTATCGCACATATTATGTATTGAACTACAAGATGTTTGCCTGTTCTTGTCCATTGCTTTATCTTGCAAATAGTTTTTTTTTAGTTATTAGCTGTTGTGTGCCTTTGTAGTTGGCATGCATCTCTCATTACCCTTGTTTATAATTGATAACTGCTTTTAGTAAATGTTAGCTGCTCGAATAGGGAAGCAAATGATTTGATTGCCATGGGTGTGAACCCTATAACTGCATAACCAGTATGCCAATTTGTTCTTCAGTATCTTTGGCATTTTTCCCCCAGCACAGAAATGTGTTTAAAGATATTTTCTTTGAGATACAAAGAGAAGAAAAACTTCTGTAAATAATGGAGTTTCTTCTGCAGAAATATTGGGGTCAGTTAGTTCTGTTGGCTGGATGGTTGGATTGTGATGCACAGCGATGCCAATAACACAGGTTCAATTCCTGTACCTGAGGTTATTTAAGAAGGCCTGCCTTCTTGACCTTGTCCCTCACCTGAGATGTGATGATCCTCAGGTCAAATCACAACCAGTCCTCTGTCCCTCAAAAGAGAGAGCTGCCTATGGTCATATGGTGACTATTAGCTGTTCCAGTTTCATTATAAAAAGTGACTTGCTCTGTCAGTATCACAGGTGCCAAAAATGGTGATTTTTTTTTTAAGAAAATGTTTTGACCACCAGCTTGAGTGGAAGTTAGATTTTAAATCCAAATCTTTCAATGAAATCTGTGGTGTTCATTGCCATTGATAAAATCTACAGCTAGAAATGTGAAGAATGTAAATTGCTGGAACTTCAGTGGTCCTGGTAATCTGATTCTGGAGCAGGCACAATACAGGCTCTTCCCTCATTGAGGAGACACAATAAAAAACATGAAAAACAAGTTCATTCACTAGAGAACTTGGACTGTTGAAATTAATCACTTGGAGATAAAATTCATTACACATAAGCAAACCACGTTGTGTTTTAACTCAATTTAATGTTTAAAATGTGTACCACAGGTAAACTGAATCATTGCTTTGAAATTTTAATAATAGAAATCTGGACTGAATGAGAAAAGTATTGCAGTCGGGTATGTTGGAGTGTGAACTAGGGAGAAAAAAAATCTTACTCCCTTGGTCTCAAGGCACTCTTTTTATTCAGAAGTGATATTATTTGTTTGACCAAAGTAGTTTGCAATTTCAGCAATGTTAAAGACATTATGAACTTTGGGTTTATCTTTCTGGAGCAGTAATTCATCGAGTGTGATTCTGTTTTTCAGGCAGACAAACGAGCACACCATAATGCATTGGAGCGCAAACGCAGGGATCACATTAAAGACAGCTTTCACAGTTTACGTGACTCCGTACCATCGCTCCAGGGTGAAAAGGTCGGTGTTCTAGTTAAGTTCCGCAGCTTTTTTACCTTCATTTTTTGTGTTTTGATGTTGAATGTAAAAATGATTTGGGGGCGGGGGGGATGTGGGCGCGGTTGGAAAGTAGTTGGGAAATGCCTTAAAGTTGTGAATTTATTCAGAATTGATGTTGCATGGTGAATTGGGAGAAAAAGTTGTCCTTTTGGCATCCTGTGCCCGTTCTTCTATTAGTGTTTTAGACTTTTAATTGCTTCTGTATAGACACCTGTTGGATATTATGCTAAGAATGCATGTTGGGGAGCTTGTATCTGTCACCTTGTAGCTTTTGCTTTTTGGAAAAAAGGGGTTATTTTTGTAAATCTTCTGACCATTTGTATGTTCATCTCTTTCCCTTTCTGCCTTACGTCTGATATAGAAACAACAACGCTGTGGCTCCCTGTGTATTTGAGAGTCAAACATTGAATCGTCATATGTCCCATGGTTTTTTTTTCGGGGACTACTTGCAGCGTTTTTAATTTTCCATTTATACATCGTGTGTCCACATCTGTGCATATGTGCCCATGGGCTTTACTGAAGATTGAAGCCAGGGATTTTCATTTTTAATTCCATTCACAGGATATGGTGCATCACTCACTAGGCCAGCATTTTTATTGCCCTTAACTGCCCTTGAGAACGCAGTGGCGAGCTGCCTTCTTGAACTGCTGCAGTCATGTGATGAAGGTACAGCCACAGTGTAAGAAGGAACTTCCAGGCTTTTGATCCAGTGAGGGAAATCTATGTAGTTCCCAAGTCAGGATGGTGAGTGGCTTGGAGGAGAACTTGCAGGTGGTGGTGTTCCCCTGCACCTACAGCCCTTGATCTTTTAGGGAGGAGGGGTTATGGGTTTGGTGGGGTGCTGTTGAAGGCGCCTTGGTGAATTGCTGCAGTGCATCTTGTAGATGGCACACTGCAACCATTGTGCGCCAGTTGTGGAGGGAAAGGATGTTGGAGCACATGGATGAGGTGCTGGTCAAGCAGGTTGCTTTGTTCTGGAGGGTGTTGAGATTCTTGAGTATTGATGGAGCTGTAAGTGAAGAATATTCTATCTCATTCCTGATTTGTGCCTTGCCGATGGAGGAGAAGCTTTGTGGAGTTGGATGATGAGTTACTCGCCGCAGAATTCCCAGCCTCTGTCCTGCTTGTGTCGCTGATCCAGTTCACTTTCTGCGTTGCATGTTTCACAAGGCGTTTGTCTAACTTGTGATCTCCATTTGGCTTTCCAAATTACTTCAGAGTTGAAGTTACATTGGCGTGTTTAAGTTGGGCCTTAAGGGCTGTTTGCTTTCAGTGTTAAGGGGCATTATCAAAAGAGGAAATAACTTCAGTTTGGGGTGGAGGAGGCATGGATTTGGTGACTAATGTTGATTTCTCATCCCTAATTATTTTAAAAATGGTATCAATGGAGCAATTTAAATCATAAGCTACTTTTAAAAATGTGTTTGTTCCTGTCGAGTCACTAGCTAGGCCAGCATTTAGTGCCCATCCCTAACTACCTTTGAGAAGATGGTGATGAACTGCCTTCTTGACCCTCTGCTGTCCATGTGGCGCATATACACCCACAGTGCTGTTTGGGGGGGGGGTATTCCAGGATGTTAACCCCAAAATTTAAATTGCTATCAATGTGGACTGGGGTAAACATAGTGACTTACTATATTAACTTGTTCTAATCTTGATGCAGTCCAAATTAAATTTAATTCCACATAACACAATTACCTTTGAATGTAGGAATTGGTCTGAGGTAATGGTTGAGGAGCTTTGTCAGGTTGCTTGGGTGCTGGATGTAGTTGCAAGGTATCAATTGGAGGTTAAGCAATACTTTCAGTATTTTACTTCAGAAATTTAAGATAAGCATTTGTGTACCAGTAGCCAGTGTTTAAATCATTTATTGTGCATGCTTTCTTTTAAAATATCTGGAATTACCTAATTTGGCAAAGAAGGGGCCTATCAAGTAGTGATGGTGGGATGTTTTGTGGAGTGGTGGGTCAATTGTTATCTTTTTTAAAAGCAGCAGCATGCTTTTTTTTTGCAGGGTTTCTATTGTTGGCCATGTTTTCTGAGCTGTGGGAAGCAGGCAGGTCAAGGAGATGAGATGGGTTGGATCCATCAGTTGTGTGCCTTTATAGCACTGCTGCACAAAGAGGAACAGGAGTATTTTCCCCCATCCCAACAAGCTAATCCATAATCACCCCATCCTTTCCATTGTGCAGAGGCCGCAAATGTCCTGTCCGAAACAAGGCTAATACTTTCATTGGTGATAAGTTGAAGACCACAAGACTTCTTTTGGAAAACTACTTTAAGCATAGGAGCAATTGGTAGACAATTATAAAACTTCCGACACAGATCAACTGTTGCTCATGACTAGCTGGAGTCTGGAGCATGGAGCTGCTAAATGACATGTTGTGTTAAGACTGTTCTCTAAATAGACAAAGAATAGGTAATAACAGCTGGTCATAAATTACTGAGGTAATTGACAGATCATCTATAATTATGACTAAACTTCAGGCTCCAAGCCAATGACTGTCTGTCTGTCTAAAACAAATGCATGCGTACACATAATTTGGAATTTATTACAATGCTATAATTAAATTGGGAGAACTATTGTAATTGTGACATGCCTGAGAGGATTCAGTATCATGCATATGCTTTTAAAACAATCATTTCACTTCTGTTTGATAATCTGTATCATAAATTACTGCAATGGGCAAAGTTCTTTAAAAGTAGAATAATATTTGAATCAGTTTATTATCCTGCAATAAACCACTCATCATCGTTGCTGGGAATGCAAAAAATAACTCTTGATTTCAAGGAAAAAGGAATTGAATGGCATGAAAGTATCTTGCACTTGACGGACAGGGCTAAAATTATTCAACTAGAAACCTGACAATGAACGCATGAAGTTTGCACAAAAAGGAGCAGCGCTCCAAAAGCTCATGAATACAAATAAACCTGCTGGACTTCAACCTGGTGTTGAGAGACTTCTTACTGTGCTCACCTCAGACCAATGCTGGCATCTCCAGATCATGTATGAGGTTTCTAATTTTAATTGCATATTCTGAAAACTAGATCTCCTTGTGGAGGGGTGGGGATAGAGCAATCAAGGTATTTTGCTCACCCTAAGTGAAACTACTTGTGTGGATCAATGGGAAAAGTCAAGAGGTATGGGATAACAAGTGACACTAGTGTGACACACACTCAATGGATTCCATCTTTGAGCGTACAGTGGTAGCTTCCCTGTAAGCAGGTGTATTTGATCATAATGTTCCATGCCACAATTCTATCCGTCTCAATGATTTTTGTATAATTTTTCTTCGAGGAAGAGGTTTTGGCAGTTGAGGTTACATCTAAATTGTTTCAAATACAGCTCACTTAGTTTTTTAGAAACAGCTGTGGGCACTGAAGGATTGTATTAAAGGCACTGAGGCCAGTTTGTGGAATTACAATTTTGCAAGGTAGGTCATTGGGTGTAATTGTCCTGCGTTCATTTTGAGAGCAGCACCAAGATGGTTGGGGAGGGGAGAAAAGAGAGTCGCCCTGTATTAGAGAGTTGGCAATAAAACAGGAAATGTAGGAAGTACTCCAGTCATGTCATATCTGTGGAGATAGAAATATAGAGGAAAGTTAGAAATACTAAGACAAAGCAATTTGCTGCGGATGCTGGAAATCTGACATGGAGACTCTGTGGGTCAGGCAGCATCTGTGGAAAAAGAAACAGTTAATGTTTCAGTTTGAGATGACTCTTTATCAGTTCTGATGAAAGACCATCTTAACTTAAAACATCAACTCTGCTCTACAGACACTGCCTGAGCTGTGGAGGTAGAAATGTAATAGGTTTTGAGCTCAAGAAAAGGGGAAGAACAATGGGGTGGAGGCGGCGAGAGATGAATTGCAAAACATCTGTGAAGCAAAAGCCAAAGGAATGGCAATAGGACAGATAAAAAAACAAAAGATATGTTCAGATGAGATATGAATGGCTACGTAACTGCTGTCCAAATGTAAAGGAAGAAAGGAACTGGGAAAAAAGCAAAAGAAACATGAAACAGAATGGAGAATCTCAAAACTATTCAGTTTAAATGTTGAGTCCAGAAGGCTCCAGAGAGCAGACTCAAAAGATGAGATGCTGTTTGTGGAGTTTAATGACATGAGATGTTCTCTCTCCACTGATGCTACCTGACGTGCTGAGTGTTTCCAATATTTTGCCCATCTCTCCCATTGCTGTCACACAGTTTTAAAATGCTTGCAATTGAAGCTGACCCATTGATACGAGAAAGGAAGTGGTTAGGCGAGAGGAGGTAGAGAGCAAAGGAAATGACGATACATAAATTGCCAGGATGTGACTTGTGGTGTCTGCGGGGATCTGCAATAAGACATTGGATTTTCATTATATTTATAAATGACTTGGATGAAGGAATCAACCATATATTCAGGTTAGCTGACAACGTTAAGTTAGATGGGACAGTAAATAGTGTGGATTTGTATCATTAAAGGTGTTGTGAATGAAAGGTATTAATTAGAGCAGAACATTACAGGAAGCACTGATGGATTATGAGTGTGGGCAAAACTGCCAGATGGAGTTTAACATGAAGTACAAGGTCATCAAATTTGGACCAAGATAGATCACAGTACTTTCTAAATGGTGAAAAGCTAGGGACCGTGGTGGAGCAGAGGGGCCCAAGTACAGAAATCACACAGTTGGAGTATTAGTTCAGAAAATGAAAAGACTAATAGGATGTTAGCCAGTATTTTAAGGAGGCTGGAATACAAATGGTTAGAATTAATGTTGTAGCAGCATAGAATAATCTGGAAAGATTGTTTTCCACTCAGGACAGGGAAGGCATCATAGATTCATCATAATGCTGCGGTTACAAGGGCTAAATTGAGATAGGATTACATTGACCTTAAATATAGACAATGAAGAGGTATTTATGATCAAAAGATTGTATCTATAAGTGGAGTGAAACAATTTCCTTTGGCCTGGGGAAGTCCACACCAAAGAGTATTAACTTTAAATTAAGAATTGGGCAGTTTAGGGGTGATGTCAGCAAACACTTGTAAAAAGGGTGGTGGGATATTTCTGAAAAGCACAGTTTGAGCAAAAATTCTCTCCACCTGAATATCAGAAATACTGGAACCATCGTCTTCGGTCCCCTCCACCAACTCCCCCCTTCTCTCAGGTAAATGCACGAGCTTGAACCAGACTGTTCACAGCTTTGTGTCACATTTGACCCGCAAGCTCAGCTACTGATGAAACATGTGCTCTGTTTCTAGGGGGTGGCACAGTGGTTGGCCCTGCTGCCTCACAGTACCAAGGGCGCAGGTTCAATTCTGGCCTCAGGTGACAGTTTGTGTGGAGTCTGCACATTCACCCGTGTTTGCGTGGGTTTCCTCCGGGTGCTCTGGCTTCCTCCCACACTCCAAAGATATGCAGGTTGAGTCGATTGGCTATGCTAAATTGCCCTTTAGTGTCAGGGATTAGCAGGGTTAATGCATGGGGTTACGAGAAAACGGCCTGGGTGGGTCTGTTGTCAGTGCAGGCTTGATGGGACAAAAAGGTCTCTTTATGTACTATAGGGATTCTATGATCGCCTATTTCCAGCTCTGTGGCATTGCCTGGCTCATCATTGCCTCGGCTCAGCTGCACCTAAAACCCTCATCTGTACTTTTGCTACCTCTAAATCTGACTGCACGTTTTCCTGCCCACGTATTCCTCTATCCTGCCCACCCACATTTACATGTGTAAACTTGAGGTCATCTCAAACTATGCTGCCTCTGTCCTAACCCTTACCAAGTCTAGTTGCATCCATCACTGACACATTGATTCCTGATTAAGCAACACATTGATGTTAAAATTTTCACCCTTGTTTTCCAATCTATCCATATTTCTGTAATCTACAATCTTCGCATACTCGCCTTGCTCTAGTTCTGATCTCTTGAACATTCCTGTCTTTAATCACCACCATTTATGAGCCTGCCTTCAATTGCTAGACTTTTATCTGCTGTAATTCAGTCCCTCGACTTCATCTCACTTTTTTCATTAAACAAAGCATTCTTTAAAGCCTATCTGTCCGACCATGCATTTGGCATCTGCCCTAATATCTTCTTAGTTTGATAGGTCAATTTTTCATTAAATGCCTTGGGAAAGTTATTGTGTTCAAGGAGCTATACAAATACAAGTTGTTGAGACTAGGTTAATTGAGATGTTAAAACTGTGAATGATTAATCTTTGGGTATTGAGGAATATGGAAGCAAAATGTAAATGGAGTTAAGAAATAGGACAGCCCTGGTTCAATTGAATGGCAGAAGAGGCTCGATTGGCTAAATGACCCCCCCCCCCCCCCCCCCGTTCTATCCTATTTCAATGTGTTTGAGTTACAAAATGTGCATAGAAAGTTTATACAGAACAAAACTAGTAACTTTTTTTATGATGCTTTTTTTTATTAGTGCTGGTTGGGAAATAAACATTGGCCGCAAAACTGGTAAGCTACCTAGCTACTGATATGGTCTGCAGTGGTTCCTGTGTATTGGAGTAAAGGAACAGACAGGTGTTTTAAGTTTATTCATTTATTAGTTCACAAGTAGGCTTACATTAACACTGCAAAGAAATTACTGTGAAAATCTTAGTCGCCACACTCAGCCTTCCACCTGTTTGGGTACACTGAGGGAGAATTTAGCATGGCTAATGCACCTAACCTGCACATCTTTGGATTGTGGGAGGAAGTTGGAGCACTCAGAGGAAGCCCACGCAGACACAGGGAGAACGTGCAGACTCCACACAGACAGTGACGCAGGCTCAGAATCAAACCCGGGTCCCTGGCGCTGTGAGGCCGCCCACCTGGAACTGGGAACTAAAATGTAGGTGGTCCGTTTTTGCAGTTGTTAAAGAAAATAAATACCAAAAAGGGCAAAAGTGCAAGATTTATTATATTTTTTCGCCAGTTCTCGAGAGAATTGAGAGTTGATTAAATTTGTCATACAAAACCAACTTAATCCATATCTGGCCTCACTTCACTGCACATTTTAGGCTGCCTTTAATAGACTTGAAGTGCACATGAAGGCACGTAAGTCACAATATCCCATTTGGGTGGCTGGAAAATTCTAGTCTTTGCTGCAGTGTGGTTTTAACAGCACGGAAGTTTATTGTCAGAATCTAGAACTGATTTTTTTTCTTGTTTATAAAGACCGACTGTGGGAATGCATTTTTCGGATGGGTTATGGTGCAGGATCGATGGAAACCAAGTTTGGGGAAGTGGAGATTATTGCAATGTTTGCCATGTTGGTAAACATACTTTTATTTTACCTTCTTGCGGCCTAAGACACCACTGATTAGTATCAAGCAAGGTTCTTTGCTTTTTAAGTTACTTTTGAATAAAGACCAACTTATTGGTGACCTATTTTGGTTGAGTGGTGCACTTATTTTGTGATTGCTTAGTTACTCCCCATTTTGTTGGGAGTATTGGTAAAATATTAAACCAAATACAATGAGGAAGAGTAAATATAGTCTTCAGCAGTGCAAGAATTCGAAACTATGTCAATTTTTAATAAATTGATTACTTGCAGGGCAGACTGAAGTTTAAATATTGATGTTTGTGCAAGCCTCTCTTTAGTCACATTTTTTAATGTTCCTAACTGAAAATAGTTCTGTGCCACCAGAGCAACACTGAAGGAAGGCAATGTATTTCACTGTATCTTGGTAAACCTGGCAAAATACGTAATGGTTTCACACCAGCAGTGTAGTCAGTTGTACAAGGCATGGATATGTTAAAATAAACAACCTCCTTTTAGGAAAGATATCAGGATGTCTCACTACAAATGAGCATAAGAACAGTTATGCAAGAACATCTTAAGCCATTATTCAGAGGTAAATGCATTATGGAGATTTGCATGGCAATTTATTTCATAACTTCCTTCTAACAAGTTAAAAACATTAACTTTTAATTTAAGAATTTTTCAGCTACATTCCAATATGTATCTATTGCACAAAATGTACATGTAGCTGAATGGAACCAGCATGTTTCTCATTTACGATGCTGAGGTTTTTCTCTACAAGATTCCAAAGCCTTTTTGAGATATAGCTCTATGTGCCAGCCACTTTGTAATACCTCAGGAAGTAGTCATTATGTGAGCCTTGTATTAGTTGGGCCCATGGGGAGAACTGAATCTCATTCTCTTCTATTAGGCCAACTGTAAAGGTTGCCAATGTCAGTCCCACCCCCATACAAGATTAAAAAGTAGTTCATCATAAGATTGTGCATACACCTTTGCTTCAGTTACTCACTGGAAAAGCTTCTGGCTAATAGAAGCCCATCTATTTTGCATGTTTAAGCTCAAATTGATTAGAAGTCTACATTTTGTGGGGTTCATTCAATTAACAAATGTTTAGTTTGGCCTTTGTTTAGTTGATTAGTAACTGCTTTCGACGTTTTGCTTCCTTGATAGAATGAAGATTTGGATTTGAAAGTTGATGCTGCACGAAGCAGTTCAATAACTTTAACTTGATCTTTATTGAAACTTGTTTCAATAGGCATCCCGTGCCCAAATCTTAGATAAAGCCACAGAGTATATTCAGTATATGCGACGGAAAAATCACACACACCAGCAGGACATTGATGACCTAAAGCGACAGAATACTCTGCTTGAGCAGCAAGGTAAAATTGTATTAATTTCACCTTTTTGAAAGAAATGGATTGTTTGTTTAAAGCCACTTGTCACATTTTGATCTCCAATCTGGAAATTGTCACGGGCTTAGTTATTCTAACTAAGATTTTGTGTTGTGTACCTTTTTAGTTACCCAGTTACAGATTATCTGTTCAGTGCAGGAAGTGTTCTACTATTGTGGCTAGCTAAATTGGTGCAGTTAATACTCCCCTTCATGTCAAATGCTTTTCCAACATTAAATAGATGCAATTTTAAAAGTAATAAAGAACAGGGAGCACTCTTTGATCATATAACACAAAAGACTTTGGAAAGATAATTTTATGTCCTTGGTCGTAAGAGCAATTATTTTCATGGACAAGTGTTCTGAAGGTTTTTATTAATCCTTCGCTTTGCTGTTTAAGGGCCTCAATTGCGGTTTTAAATATTCTAGGGAGCTTAGATGAGCGAATCTGCATTTGGGATTTGATGGGTGTATGAATAGAATTGCCTAAGAATCCTTGGAAAAGCCCAGTAATTAAACAAAACACTTGCAGCTATTTTAAAAATGTTCTAAATTTGAAATCTGTGCTAACGATTGTCTAGCTTGGAGGTTGGCATTGAAAAAATAAATGTTTCTTTTACATATGTTTTTTGACAGTGCTAGAAGGGAAAAGATTACTTCACTGAAGAACTCATTTAAATTGCTATTTTCTTTTAGGTTGGCAGAGGTTGACTGACTAATGTTTATAACGAGATGTAGAAGCAGTGTATATTTAATGATGAGCAAATGTGGAGATGTTAAAGTCAGAAATTACAGTAGTGATTTTATATTCGTATACTTCATATTGAACTAGTGGAATCATGCCTCTTTTTGTACCCTATAAAATACTCTCATTACTTCTCATTTTGAAGATATCATCACCAAAGTGACACTTGGGGCACATAAAACGTGGGATCAGGAGTAGGCAGCCTGCGTTTCGATTAGATCATGGCTGATTTTCTTTTTGCTTAAGACTTCTGTTGACGTGTTTTTTTCCTTCAAGTGTTGATTTGCCCCAAAAGTATTACGTCTGGTTTAATAATTGACTGCAGGAGAGTATTTTCAAAGCAGCAAGTAAATAAGTTGCCTTGAACACATTTTCCCTGGAGTAGTACTTAGCATCGTGTGATTCCTGCTTCGGATGGAAAATCAGCAAAAGTATCAGGAAGCAGTCAGTAAAACATCAGATCATTTTCTTTCCATGTCTGGCTTTGGCCTGGTGTTTTATGCTGATAGAGATTCTAAAAATTGAAATCTGAGATTAGATTTTGAAAGTTCTGATTTATCTGCCACCCTCAAAAAGGTGAATTCCTTCGAACCTGCTGTACTTGATGACATTTGTAGAAAAACAAAACGTGGCACACCCAGACTCTTGTTAATGAATGAACAGAATCCCTTTCTGAGCTGTATCAAAGTTATTGTCACAGTTGTCCATTAACTTGTGTGAGTTTCTGACACTGTCATTGCCATGTGTAGCTCAGTTAGGATGTCTCTTGCCTCCCATTTGAAAGATAAAGTTCAAGTCACACTCCAGAACTTGAAGCGCAAAAGATGAAGCTGGCACTCTGATGTAGCACTGCCAGAGATGCTGTCTTTCAGTTGAGACATTAAACCAAAAGATCACCTGGTACTATAAAAAAAGAAATGGGAGTTTATACATGGCCCGACTAATATCCCTTAATTGACATCATCTGAACAGATAATCTGGGTATCATCACATTGTTTGTGAGAGCTTGCTGAGTGCAAATTGGTTGCTACATTTCCTACAAAAGTGACTATACTTCAAAAGTACTTCATTGGCTATAAAATGTTTTGGGATATGCTGCCTGTAAAAAAAAAAATTCTCAAAAATACAACTCTTTCTAAGTTTTAAAGTTTATTTATTAGTGTCACAAGTAGGCTTACATGAACACAGCATGGAAGTTGCTGTGAAAATCTCCTCGTTGTCACACTCTGGCGCCTGTTTGGTATGCTGAGGGAGAATTTAGCATGGCCAATGCACCTAACCAGCATGCCTTTCGGACTGTGGGTGGAAACCAGGGCGTCCAGAGGAAACCCATGTAGACGTGGAGAACGTGCAGACTCCGCACTGTGACTCGAACTGGTAATCAAATCCCGGTCCCTGGTGCTGTGAGGTGGCAGTGTTAACCACTCTACTGCCCCTCAATACTTCCAGTTTAAAATCGTGTGCAAATCAGCAGAAGCTAGATTGTACAAAGCAGCTGCTTTGAATCATCAGTTGAATAGCTCGTATGAAAATATTATGTTTTAGGTTGCCTCCCAATCTTGGCATTTCTTCCTGGGCACTGTCTTTAAAAGACGAATTGTGTCAAAGGCAGCTGGAATAAAGTTGCAAATGAAACAGCTGTCTGAAAATGATTGCAGCATTCCCGTGAATAATTATTGAAATCCAAGCATTTATTCTGTGTTGTAGGCTGTGGATTGGCACGGTTCCTTTTTGTTTTGGGGGTGGGCATTAAAACGTGTTCCAGAAAACTATTTGAGTCAAATATATTCCATGTACGGTCATGCCCCTTATGTTGAGTGTTTTTCCCAATCCGTCTATTTTCTCGCCTTGCAGCCTCATTTCCTGTAGCTGTGTGGACACATTTTGGTTAGTTTCATTTCATTTGTTTAATGCTCCTGTTCTTATTGACATAGGAAAAGGTTGATTCTTTTACAGTCTTAGGGTTCAGCTTTCATTTAAAATTCCCTGATGTCAGAGGCACAGCTGCCCTGGTCGACTGATCCTGCATAGCTTCACTGCTCAGCAACTGCTTTACCACAAGGTGGTAGCAATAGTACAGTGCAAATGGCCCCTACACAGTTCAGCAATTAAAAATAATTCAATTTTAATATGCCAAAATCAAACTTGTAGTGATTTACTCAGTGTCATCAAACCTGGAACAATAACAATGTCAACAAC
Organism: Carcharhinus amblyrhynchos; assembly: GCF_965287045.1. Taxonomy (NCBI): domain Eukaryota; kingdom Metazoa; phylum Chordata; class Chondrichthyes; order Carcharhiniformes; family Carcharhinidae; genus Carcharhinus; species Carcharhinus amblyrhynchos. The sequence continues at coordinate 73,141,480 of NC_137337.1, read as the reverse complement.
AGCTTGAAAAGTGTAATTACCCAGAACCTATTCTGAATAGAGATGGTGCCAGATCCCTTCTCCCAATACTTTAATAGATGGATGCTCAACAAGAGAAAAGGAGAATCCAGACCAGATGATGTCATCTGATCCCTGATGTTAGACCAAATCTTTATTTGCATAGCCAATTGTAAATGCAGCATAAGAGGGCAGTTTTGGAAGGATGGATGGAGATGTTGAGTTTGCACCTCAATCACTTTGAAGAAGACTCTTACCTCTTCTCCTAAAATGTCAAAATCGCTTGAGGACAGCGTCTCTGTGATTTTTTTCCCTCCCCCATGTATGGGGTCCCAGCTTGCAAGCCCTAACATTAGCTTTCAGCATTGGCTGTGCTGTGATACCTGGAAATGGAGCATAAAGAGAGCTGCCAGCAGAATAGAAGTGGATCAACACATAAAACTGTAGCGTCAAGCTAAATTATACATAATGCGATGGGGAGGGGGTGAGATACAAGTGACTGCGGTTGTATAAATTTTGAGGAAGAGGAGGTAGTTTTAAACACCACTGGTTCATATCAGTAAAGAGATTGCAAGTTCGCTACAGAGAGCATTTCTTCTGTGTCCGGCTGCAATTAACTTGTTTGACATACAGTTTTATAAGGTAGCAGATTTAGTATGGTGAGCCGAAATGAGTTTTAGATCAGTGCAGGTGGAAGTCAGTTGGAGCAAGGGATTTCGCTGTGGCAGTGTGTGGTAAATGGATTTGTTGCTTTGGTTTTATCAGTGAACTGCCTTTCTTTTTCAGTACGTGCACTGGAAAAGGCACGGGCAGCCGCCCAGCTACAGGCCAACTTTTCATCCTCCGACAGCAGCTTATACACCAATCCCAAGGGCAGTGCTGTTTCTGCCTTTGACGGAGGCTCTGACTCGACTTCAGAGTCAGAAACTGAAGAACCCCAGACCAGAAAGAAACTGCGAATGGAGGCAAGCTGAACCCCTTCAGGCAATAAGCTGGCTGGCTTTTACTAGGGATTCTTGTGTATAGCTTTACTTTTCAGTTTGTCTTCTGTCAGACCCCTGTTGTGCTCCAAGGATTATAACAATAGATGCTGTTAGCAGGGTAGCATCACATTTCATCAGTAGAAGGACTCCCTGCTCTTCCTTACGAAATTACAAAATGGCAGCTGTCAAACTATTAAGGACTCCGTCTACTGCAACAGGAACTTTGCAGCAATTCTTAAGACTTATTCACTAGCTATGGCACCCAGTGGGGGCGTGAAGGTCTAGATTTGAAAATGTATGTTGTTAAAAGATTAAAGAAGCAAGGCACAAGTTATTTGATGCACTATTAATCTGTATGGGTGTATATTGCAAATGGTTGGTCGTGCTTAACCAATCTTAAATCCTATTTTGAGACCCTTTTGATCTTATTTTATTAATTTCAATTATGAAACAGAAGTTCGATGTCACTGATATTAAAAAGTCATGAACTTCAAAACTATTTACTTCAGACAAGTTTTTTTTCATATTTCTTCAATGTTTTACAGATTTAAAAATAATCAAATATTCTGTGCCTTGAGTTGCTTTTACGTAACCCTACGAAATGATGGAACAGCTTAAGTGCCCTAAAGCTATGCTTTAAGGCACTGAAATAACATCTGTCAATACATCCAAAATGGGTATGTTGAGGTTTGTGTTTTAGCAGGAACCAAAATAATTGTACTTAAGCCTCAGTCTGCATAATACAATGTACAAAATTAAATTGATTTCCATTACTGCTAATTATTGATGTTTGAACAATCAACTGGCTGCCAAGCACCATTCAGGCTGTGTCGGGGGTGTGTGTGTACATTTGTCTGTCTTTGCCTTTTCAATTATTGGTCTAAGCTTAAACTAGCTTGTAGCATTATGTAGATTTGTCTCTTGTTGTTATTTGATTCCATTCCATGGAAATTACAGGTATGTTGTACATACTGCCAAGAATTGTCTTGCAAGTTGAGGCTGACCTTTACTATGAGACTATAAATAAAAACTATTTTATCCTTGTTATTTGTGGTATTTACTGTGGTTTTTAATTGTGGCAGTAGTCACTTAACCTACCTGCATCAAAATAACTTTTGCTGTATAGTTTACTAGAAGATGAAAAAAATCCCAAAACATGGGATTCATGCTAAATTAAAGTATGAAGTGCTTCGCTCGCAGTAGCTGTTGTATAGCAATAGCCTTTGAGGTGAACAGCGTAGCTTTAAATTTAAAAAAAAACTTCAATGTATGTAGCACTTTTTATGCCCATTGCATATCCTGAAGTACTCCGGTCAATGAAGTATTCCTGAAATGGAATCTCAGTTATCCTACTGAACAACAGTTCACGGAAGGGTGCCTCTGCAGTTCTTATATGATTCTTCATTGTACATGTCTGCAGGCAACTTTGAAAAACCCTTCCAATTGAAGATTAAGTAAAATTAGATTTTGGAGAAGTATTTTAAAAATAGGTATGTACATCTCTGACAAAAGCACCATAGAAATGCAACATGTTTGATAGAAATATCTTAAGACCAATGGATTATTTCATCCAGAATTAATTGTGTATGGTGCTATTGTAATTTGCTTTTGATCGATCTTTGTAATTATGGCTTAGAATATATCTAATTCTACTCGTGGCTTTAATCCATTGCAGCCCCATGTGACACTAAGGATATCTGTTTAATTAGAACAGCATTTCTAATGCAGAGGATGACTTTACACCCTAAATCCACCTCCCAACTAGGAAGATTCTTCATAAGAAATGTACTTGTTTGAGAGCTGTTTACATTTAATTTCTGTATGAACACAACCCACTGGTACAATTAAAAGTGTCTCTGTTGGTTGTACAAATTGTACATAAAATTACTTTGGGGAGTAAAGTAAATTGGAATTGTATAAATCTGCCCATATGTTTGTGGTTCATGCAAGACGATCTGGGAGTGACGTTTTGTCTTGGGTTGAAGGAGGAGTATAGGAGCACATTTCTCTGGCTTAAAGTCGGAGCTTTATATTTTTCCTGTTGTATTTAACGTACTGACAAAATGTTACAAAATCTTAAACTGTATTTGTTTCAACTTGCAAGAGAACAGTGACTTCAAAGTGCTTATCAACTGTCCCCTCAACACATTGCTGTATGTTAGCAAAGTCTGGACAACTCACTACTACCCAAAAACAAAGCTCAATAACTTCCATTTCCAATGTCTACAATTTAAGCGTGGAAAAATAAAGTCTTCAATGCAGCAGTCCTTTCTGGAACAAACTTGCAAGCATGCTTGTGCGAGTCAAGCAAAGAAGATTTTGCCAGCTTGGGCGTGCATCCAAAATGAAAGATTCCCATGGGGTGGTAGCCTGTGCCAAGAGATCGCCAAGGTGGCAGCCAAAGCTCTGATTCAAGGATGCTGTCAAATGAGTGAGGAAACCTTGACTGACCGTCTGTGCAAATGGTGGCACCAGCTGTGAGCATGAAGTCACAAACAGCATGTGGTTTCAGAGGCTCCAAAGCAGGCACCAGCCCTGCAAACAACAGCAAAGATTGTCATCACCAGCAAGGGACAACTTCACGTGTGACACTTGTGACAGACTTTCTGGAATCGATGTGTTGAGCCATTAAAAAAAGTGCAGCAGATGATCTTATCCAATCTTACCAAAATTTAGAGACTCCATTCTTGCTATTCCTTGCAACTGGAAGAATGATAGTCATCATCCATTTATGACCCTTCATTCTCCGCATAAGTAGAAAAATCTTTGCAACATCTACCTTATCCTACCCTGTTGTAATTTTAAAGGCTTCTGTTAAATGATACTTCTAAAATGTTTAAACACTTTAGAAGACCTTATTGTTGCAAAGGAGAATTATTTCTCTGCATTTTCTAGTACATCACGGTTGCTCCCTATTTTGTGGTTCAGAGGTGCTAGGTGCAGGTAATTTGTGTCCAAATCTCCTCCCGTGAAAGTTGAGAACCACTGCCTATTGGGCAGAGTGCAGCAAGGAACTGAGTACAAGCTTAGAGTTCGGGAAGTGGGAGAATGTGGTGTTTATTTCCCTTTGCTCTTTCTATCTCACCTTTTAGGATTGGTTCTCACCTCACCACTGGGAAAGGAGTTGGTTGTAGTAAGGAACGAGAGTCGTGTGTTGCCTGCCCTGTCTCAAGGTTCAAGATATCTGCTCAGGGTTGGAGAAGAGCTTGCACTGGCAGGAGGAGAATCCAGTAGTCATGGTCCATGTGGGTACTAATGACATAGGTAGGAGGGAAAGGAGGTTCTCTATAGAGAGAATGAGGAATGAGATACCAAATTAAGGAGGAGACTGCAAAGGTTCAAGTTTAATTGGTGTCACAAGTAGGCTTGCATTAATAGTTAGTGAAAAGTTCCTAGTCACCACACTCCAGTGCCTGTTTGGCTACATTGGCTATGCTAGATAGTCCCTCAATGCACCTACCAGAATGCCTTTCAGACGTGTTATGGATAGAGGGCAACTGGTGGATGTTCTGTCCTTGGATTTCCAGAATGCATTTTCATAAGGTGCCACATCAGAGGTTACTGTGGAAGATAAAAGACCAAAGTGTTGATTGGCTAGCTGGGTCTTTTCCTGGTTGGAAGAATGTGATGACTGGTGTGTCGCAGGGATCAGTGCTGGCCTCAACCTTTACAATTTATGTAAATAATATGGATAAAGTGACTGAAGGTATGGTTGCTAAATTTGCTGACAACATAAAGATACAAAAGTAAATTGTGAAGAGGGTGTAAGTAAGCTATGAAGGGACATGGGTTAAGTGAGTGAACAAAAATGTGGGCAGATATGAAAATGCCCATTTTGGCAGCAAAAATAAATTGATGAGATTGCAGAGCTCTGAGGCACCGAGGGATCCTGGGTGTCTTCGTGCATGAATCACAAAAGGCCAGTATACAGGTACAGCAAGTAATTAGGAAAGCTAGTAGAATGTTACTATGAGGAGAATGGATTTCAAAAGTAGCTTATGCTTCAGTTATACAGGACAGTGGGGAGACCACATTTGGAGCACTGTGTACAGTATTGGTTTCCTCATTTAAGGAAAGATGTAAGTGCGGTAGGAACAGTTCAGAAGATTTACTTGACTAATTCCAGCAGTGGGCGGGTTATCTTATGAGGAAAGGTTGGAGAGATTAGGTTTGCATCTGTGGAGTTTAGAAGGATATGAGGTGACTTGATTGAAAGCATTCAGTTCCTGAAAGGCAGTGACAGGGTGGATGGGGAGAGGATGTTTTCTCTTGTTGGAGAATCTAGAACTAGGGTCACTGTTTAAAAATAAGGTATCACTCATTTAAGACAGATGGGGAGAATTTCTTTCTGTAAGGATCGTGAAACTCTGGAACATTCCCAAAAGGCAGTGTTAGCAGAATGTTTGATTATTTTTAGAGTGGAAGTGGATAGGTTCTTGATTAACAAGGGGGGTGAAAGGTTATCTGCAGGTTGGCAGGAATGTGGAATTGAGGTTACAATCAGATCAGTCATGATCTTGATTGGTGGAGAGGCTTGAGGGGCCAAGTGGCCTACTCCTAATTTGTACGTTTGTATATAATGTTAACCTTCCGGTCCATTTTTATTTGGAACACTGCATTAAATATCAGGGATGAACCCGCAACTTATGTATCGAGCACAGAGCTACCTACTAACGACGGACACAACCACTTCACTGAGTTCTGTATCAAATACTCAAATAGCAGGTATGGCCTATGGTGAAAATATTCCAATCCTTTTGTAAGTTTCCCCGTCCTTTAGGATGTTTGATTCCCAATTATCAACATTCAGATTACACTTTCACTGGCAGTATCATCGTTGTCACTCTTTCAATAGACTGTACTCTTGGCAAAAATACATTTTATTTATTAATTATTAGCCACAAGTAGGCTTACATTAACGCTGCAATGACGTTACTGTGAAAATCCCCTAGTTGCCACGCTCTGGTGCCTGTTTGCATATACTCAGGGAGAATTTAGCATGGCCCACACACCTGATCACGTCCTTTGGACTGTGGAAGCAACCCAGAGGAAAGACACGCAGACTTGGGGAGAATATAAAGTGCGCACAGATAGTGACCTCAAAGCTGGGGTCAAACCCAGTCCCTGGCGCTGAGGCAGCAGTGCTAACCACTGTGCCACCATCCTACCTTTTGTTGTCAAGGTAGGGAAAACGTGCGTATATGCTGTTTTTGCATGCATTGCACTGAGAAATCTGCTTTCTCAGCCAGCTGTACATATATCTAACTTCAAATTTTACCATTTTCTCAGTTCCTTTAAACAGTGAAAATGGCAGGGGTTCAAAGGGCAAATCCTAGTACTCTAGGCATGTAAGTCTGAGTGATATGGAGGACACAGAGTAACACAATGAATAACAAAACAGTCTAACGTACAGTTAGAATTAGTCTTATACATCTTATACATTGGGCAGCATGGTAGCACAATGGTTAGTATTGCTGCTTCACAGCTCCAGGAATCTGGGTTCGTTTCCCAGCTTGGGTCACTGTCTGTGTGAAGTTTGCACATTCTCCTAGTGTCCGGTTTCCTCCCACAGTCCAAAGATGTGTGGGTTAGGTTGATTGGCCATGCTAAAACTGCCCCTTAGTGTCCTGCGATGTGTAGGTTAGAGGGATTAGCGTGTAAATATATAGGGATATGGGGGTAGGGCCTGGGTTGGATTGTGGTTGGTGCAGACTCGATGGGCCCAATGGCCTCTTTCTGCACTGTAGGGTTTCTATGATTTCTATGTTTTTGTGACCTGATAGGAAAGAAAAAGTCAAGGTTACACACAAGATGGTGACTGCCTGGAACTCGCTGCCTAGGGAGGCAATGGAAGCAGATACAATCGTGACTTTTAAGGGGCGTCTGGACAAATGCTGGAATAGGGGGATATGGTAGAGGGTTTTAGTTCAGTCGGGCAGCATGGTCGGTGCAGGCTTGGAGGGCTGAGAGGCCTGTTTCTGTGCTGCAGCTTGCTTTGTTCTTTGTGAAGTCACCAGCCTCGCTTTTTAAATAAGGTTCAAAACGCATGAGCTTTTAAAAAAGAATTAACTGCCCTGCCTTCAAGCAGACAATGCCAGAAGCTGACATCCCACTATTTACATTCTTTGACCCCCTGCAACTTTGGAACAAAGCTAAGTTATTTGACCCGAAGGAGCTGGCAGTGAATTCAGATAGTTTGAACAAACCCCTGACAGCAATGGTATTGAGATACTTCTCATATTCACACACACGTCAAAGGTCAGCCTTAATCTGCTCCGTAGTTGTATGTTTATAAGGAGCACTTATTTAATTTGGGCAGCCATGCTGAGATTTTTAAAACAGTTGCGACTACACAACAGCGTGCACTCGACTGCTCTTTTGGTGCCAGTGTTGAAAACATCCAAAAACTGTAATTTTACTGTCTTCTGCCCTCTTATTCGGCCCAGCTTCCACTCCAACTCTAGCAAGCACAGAAGGTTAAAATGTTTGAAAGGCTCAGCGGATGTGACAGCACCCATGAATAGAGAAAGAGTTTGCATTTCCATTTGATGATTTGAACTTAAGGACGTCCCATGCCCAAGGCTCCAGGAATCTGGGTTTGATTCCTGTCTTGGGCCACTGTCTGTACAGAGTCTGCATGTTCTCCTTGTATTTGCATGGGTTTCCTCTGGGTGCCCTGGTTTCCTCCCACAATCTAAAAGATGTGCAGGTTAGGTGCATTGGCCATGCTAACTTCTCCTTCAGTGTCCCCAAACAGGCGCTAGAATGTGGCATCTGGGGCATTTTCACAGCAACTTCATTGCAGTGTGAATGTAAGTCTACTTGTGACACTAATAAATACACTTCATTTCATCTTGCTCTTGGCTAAATTTATCATAGCTATGCTTAGACCTTTCTTCATTTGTCCACAAGTACTTGTCCCTCCTTTAATGCCTTCTCCTACAGCAAGTGTTTCAGATTCTCTAGTCCATGTTTAGATGTGTAGATGCAGTAAATGTTTGCTGCTTCTTGTCTCTGCCAGTTTGAACTTGTTCTAACCTGGGAGAGAGCTCTCAACTCCGCTCCTCCTCCAGATTAACCTAATCAAAATGGGACCCTAGGTAGTTCCAACCTCTGTCATTTTGTCGGATGTATAAGACACACTTTTTGGCTGTCATGTGATTTAAAGCAGTGTTTGTTGATGTGAAGTTCAATCAGGATTGCCCAGATGCTGGGGAAATGCTGTCTTCAGCATTTTATCCTAGGCTTTCCCCCACCGCCCCCCCCCCCCGCCCCTGCCACCACCACCACCACCACCATTGTCTGTTTTCTTGCATTTATGTGTGTGGATCACCTTTGACTTCTAAACTTCAACTATATGCTTTTGACCTTTCAATGTCTGTCCATCACTTAATTGATCTTTATCTCAGCAGTTTTCTGTCAAGCAGTTTTCAACTTGTGCAATCCTTCAACTAGGCATCAAATTTCTCCTCCCTCTTTTTTTCTTGATCTTTTCAAAAATAATTGCCCATCTTTCAGCATCAGTTCTGTTGACGAGGACAACCCTGAAATTTTTAAACCTTCCTATTGTTTTTATGTCTATCTGATCTAAAGTGTATTTCTGGCATTTTCTTTTGCGTCTAGTACAGGTGTTCACTAGCTGTGGATAGTGGCTGCCAGTTAGATCTAAATCTAAACAAAAATGATCACTGCCACCAAAATCCTCTCACTAATACCCCTTCTGCCTGCCCAGAATTATTCCCTAAAACGGGTCTCAGAATTGTCCCTTCTCTGGGCTTATTACATACTGGCTAAAAAAAATTCTCTTGAATCCATCTTGAGAATTCTGCGCACTCTATATCATTGATACAGAATTTATCCTTCTTAATTTGAGAGTTGAAATCCCTCTACTATTACTGCCCTTTCATTTCTCAGCCATTTGCCTTCATATTTGCTCTTCTATCTGAATCCGTTTGGGAGTTATCTGCAGTGTGACTGCCTCTTATTCCTCAGTTCAAACCCAAATAGCTTCATTTGATGACCATTCAAGCGTATCATTCCCTTCTCACAATTGTAATTGTTTCTTTAACCAGTGTTGGGACCCCTGCAGAAACCTGTCTGTTCCCCAACTATTGAATTTCCTTGTACTATTGCCCTCTCCCTTCTTACCCTTCCCCTCCCCTGCCCCTTACTATCTGCTTGGTTCTGCTTCACTGGTTGGTAGTCATTTCCTCCCTACCTGCACACTCTCAAGTTGCATTGTGTTCACCTCCAGAAATGTACTGTCCAAATAAAGTTCAACTTCATGGATGCATTGCGGTGACATCAGCTGCTGCGCGATCTCTGAAATCCTCCAGCTAATAACACTTTCTACTTGTCTTAATCGTTCAGGGTGTTGAGAAGTTTCCTTGAGTTCCCACATAGAACAGGATGTGCATTCAATGGAACCGAGATGCTAGACTAACTAAACCTAACTGACCTAAACAAAATTTATTAAAGACTTGCATAAGAAAACTCACCAACTACTCTCCAATCAACATCTCTTGAGCTAATGCCATTTTTCTGAAAATCATTTGTCTTGATTCTTATGCTCCCTCTCATGGCTCTGGTTGTTCTGCCCCAAATGCCGTTAGGCCCTGTGCTCCTTACCTCCAGTCTCTGATTTAATGACGTATTTCCCTAGCCACTAGTTCATATAGAGGCATTGCAAAAGATCTTGGGCAGAATTTTCCTGTCCCGCCTGGCATAAGAAATGTAGTGGGTGGGACATAGATCATGCAAAGGTCTGTTGACCGCAGGTGGGATTTTCCACCTTTGGGACGAGCATGGCTGGAAAGTTCCACCCCTTGTCTCAGTTGTGGCTTGGCCTTGGTCACAAGGTTCCAGGTCTCACTACAAAGAGATGTAGAGGGTAGTGTTGAGGAAATGGGCGTGGTACATGCTGCAGAAGGATTTGGACAGGTTAGGAAAGTGGGTGAAGAAGTGGCACATGGAATACAATGTGGAAAAATATGAGGTTATGCACTTTGGAATGAGGAATGGAGGCATAGGCTAATTTCTAAATGGGGAAATGCTTTGGAAATCAGAAGCACAAGTACAAGGGGATTTGGGAGTCCTTGTTCAAGAGTCTGTTGAGGTTAACATGCAGGTTCAGTTGGCAGTTAGGAAGGCAAATGCAATTTTAGCATTCATGTCGAGAGGGCTAGAATGCAAGAGCAGGGATGTACTTCTTAGGTGGTATAAGGCTCTGGTCAGACCCCATTTGGAGTATTGTGAGCAGTTTTGGGCCCCATATCTAAGGAAGGATGGGCTGGCCTTGGAAAGCTTCAAGAGGAGATTCACAAGAATGATCCCTGGAACGAAGAGCTTGTCGTATGATGAACGGTTGAGGACTCTGAGTCTGTACTCATTGGGGTTTAGGAAGGTGAGGGGGGAATCTTATTGAAACTTACAGAATACCGCAAAGCGTAGATAGGATGTGGAGAGGATGTTTCCAGTAATAGGAAAAAACAGAACTGGAGGGTGCAACCTCAGGCTAAAGGGGCGATCCTTTGCAACAGAGATGAGCAGGAATTTTTTCAGCCAGAGAGTGGTGAATCTGTGGAACTCTTTGCTGCAGAAGGCTGTGGAGGCCAGGTCACTGAGTGTCTTTAAGACAGATAGATAAGTTCTTGATTAATAAGGGGATCGGGGTTATGGGGAAGAAGCATGAGAATGGGGATGAGAAAAATATCACCCATGATTGAATGGCAGAGCAGACTCGATGGGCTGAGCAGCCTAATTCTACTCCTTTCTCTTATGTCTATAGTCTTTTACTGACAGTTGAGGACAAGATTCACGCCAGCACTCCACTGCAGTAGTTGATGGAGTGCTGAACAATCAGAGATGATGCTTTTTGGATGGGAATTTAAAGACAGGTGCAGCCTGTCCTTGTGGTGTGGGTGTGGCCAAATGTTATTCTGGAGACATTGTCACTGAAAACAGAATCTGGCCATTGTTTCATTGCTGTTTGTGGAACTTTAATTGGCTATTGGATTTCCCTGCATCACAACACTAATGATACTTCACCAGTACTAAAATAGCTATTGAGATTTGGGACTCATGGAGGTTCCAAAGATACTACACGGAGTATGAATACCCTCTGTTTGGAAGGCGGTAGAGGTAGATCATTGATTATTTTTAAGATGGAGATAAATTCTTCAGCAAGAAAATTAAAGGTTATTGGGAGTAGATGAGAATGTGGAATTTGGAACTCAACTGTGAATGGTGAGGCAGGCTGAAGGGGCCAAATGGATTATTTTGTACATTTGAGTATGAGAAACTAGTTTTACATACTACTATTTTGTATGTTTATGTGAAAATTAGACTGCTCCAGGATTTTAATCTTCATTATATGCCTCCAATTTCCTGATTGTCTGTCTGAGATGTCAACTGTTGTAGAAGGCCCACAACCACTTGCTTCTTAGCTCAATTTAAATTGATTCAGCACTTTGATTTTCCAAATCAGTTTCCTTCCTTCTGGCTTTGTTCTATCTTGTTTTCCTATCTCAAGTATCCTGGAATATTAATTCCCAATCTTGCTTATTCTGCTACACATCTCCTTAGAATCGCTAGAGTGCAGAAGGAAGCCATTTGGCCCATGGAGTTTGTACCAATTCTCTGAAAGAGCAATTACCCAGACCCAACCCCTTGTCCCGTGCCCATTATCCTGTGCATTTAGTGGTGAATCCACCTAATCTGGACATTTTTGGACGCTAAAGGGTAATTTAACATAGCCAATCCACCTAACCTACATATCTTAAAAAGTTTAAAGTTTATTTATTTCTCACAAGTAGGCTTACATTAACAAGTTACTATGAAGTTACTGTGAAAATCCCCTAATCACCACACTCTGGAGCCTGTTTGGATACACGGAGGGAGAATTTAACATGGCCAATGCACCTGACCAGCACATCTTTTGGACTGAGGGAGAAAACTGGAGCATCCGGAGTAAACCCATGCAGACACAGAGAGAACGTGCAGCCTTTGCATAATGACCCAAGCCAGGAATCGAACCTGAGTTCCTGGTGCTGTGTGATAGCAGTGCTAACCACAGTGCCACCATGCTTTGGGCTGTGGGAGGAAACCACATAGACGTAAGTAGAGTGTGCAAACATCACACAGGCACCAGGTGCTGTATTCAAACCCAGATCCCTGGCCTGTAAGGCAGCAGTCCTGATCACTGTGCTGCCTTATAACAGACATTGCATCACATTCTTAATTCATCTGTTTTGTTGCAAATGTTTTGTACATTCAAGTATAGCATCTTTATTTTTGCTTTTCCCCCTTTCCCCTTGTGTTACCCTGATCTCTGGTATCCTCTTTCCTTTGTTATGCTTCCCACATTTGCCTAAGGATGGTTGGAACTATTTAACATGCATTTGGAGTTTTAACTGTTTATTCAAAAAAAGGTATTTCTTGAATCTGAGATTTTGAGTTTTACTTTTTTGAACTGAAAAAGGAACAAGTGCCTTGACTGGATGAGAAATTGAGAGCCGAATTTGGGAGAACATGAAAAGCTGGTGTCTGAATACCAAAGTTGATATATGATGAAATAAATGCTATCTCTTTTTGAAAATATGCTGTATTATTCAATTTTGGGGACTTAAAATGGAGTAAATATCTGGAACTACAGGATTTTCAGTATTAAGTTTTCATGATGAGTTGCAAAATGCTGTGGATGTGCGATATCCAAAATATAAAACAGAAAATGTTGAAACTAATCTACTTTGCTTACTATATACCCTGGCTTTTGTGGTCATTGGAATCTCCCGGACATGGATTTCATTTTTCTTCAATTTGGTCATGCTTTCAACTAGGTGAGATTTTCATCCTCCAGTAACATCAGTGTCACTGAACCAGCTAAACAGACCAATCAGATTGAAAAATTTTCAGACATTACCAGGAAATAAAATGTGCTACATCAAAAACAGGAAATGCTGGAAAATCTCAGCAGCAGTGGAAAGAGAATGGAGCCAACGTTTCGAGTCTGGATGACCCTTTGTCAGAGCTGAAGACTAGGAAAATTGGACAGTATTTACATACTGTGTGAATGAGAGGAGGCAGGCTGTAATTGATAGGAATGGCACGGACAGAAAGACAAAGGGAATGTAAATGGTGGTGATAAAGGCTGAGAATGGTGCTAATAGCATCCATTAAGAGATCAGAATGTGTAACTGGCAGAACAAAAGGTACACGAATGCAGCAGTTGGCCCTAGTTTTTGGGGCGGGGGGGTGAGATTTTAGAAATGGGGAAAAAATAAGAATATAAACTAATAAAAAAATGAATAAGATAAAAAGAAGAAATGAAATAAGTGGGGATGGAGGAGAGAGTTCATGCTCTGAAGTTGTTGAACTCAATGTTTAATCTGGAAGGCTGTAAAGTGTCTAATCGCAAGAGGAGGTGGTGTGCCTCCCGTTTGCACTGGGCTTCACTGGAACATTGCGAACAAGTACATGTGGACAGAGAGGAGGGTGGTGTGTTTGAAGTGACAGGAAGGTCTGGGTCCTGCTTGCGGACAGACCAAAAGTGTTCGGCAAAGCGGTCACCCAGTCTGCGTTTGGTCTTTCTGATGTAGAGTTGACCATCCTGGGAACAACAAATGCAACAGAACAGGTTGAAGGTGGTGAATGTGAAGCACTGCTTCATCCGAAAAGAATGTTTGGGCCACGGAATGGTGAACATCGAAGAGGTGAAGGGACAGGTGGTGCACCTTCTACAATTGAAGGGTCCCTGAGGAATGCTGACAGGGGAACTGGGGGAAGACGTGTTGAGTGGTGACATTATGTTGGAGTTGGCAGAATGGCACAGGATGATCCTTTGAATGCAGAGGAGGACGGCATGACAAAGGGGACCTGTCCTGGTTTTGGGAGGGAGGAGAGAGATAAGAGCAGTGGCCTGGAGGTTGGGGTCAGACACATTTGAGAGCCCTGTCAACCATAGTGGGCAAAAACCACAATTTCTAGATCTAAGATCTAAGCAAGATTAGAAATTCAAAACAGATGCAATATTTTACATGATTTTATTTTAAATCACTCAAAAAGGTATAAAAATTGCACCATTTTGTGCTGTAACACACGAGTTCACAAACTGAAATAAAATGTACTGATTATTTTTCACTTTTTAACCATTTTACAAATCGAAACAAAGATTGGGACTTAGACCGGGGATTAAAGTAGTGGTGGAAATATCATAAACAAACTTTAAAATAATTATTAAAAACCTACAGCATTTATATCATGAGAAAGTAAGGTTTCTGTAGTTTTTCAGGATCAGAGAGGTTGTTCAGAAGTAATTACGAACTTGGTGTGCTGTTAAAAAAAAACCATTACACTTCATTTAACAATGAGTGTGTAAAAGTAGAAAATAAATGTTGGACTGAACTCACAAAAGGTTGTTGACTTGAGTTTTTCTCTTCATAGATAAAAGCTGAATATTTCCAGCATTTTCTGTTTTTATTTTGGATTTCCAACATGCACAGTATTTTGCTTTTGCATCAGTGGATGCTCCTGTCAATTCAAGCCATTTCTCAGGATTTCATCTGTGGAAACTGTAACAACACAGCCTGGAAGCACTGGGAATCTCTGACAGCTTTTAACACTGACCGCTTTGATAAGATTACAGCTACAAAATACAGGCCAATCTTTGCACCAAGCAAAAATGTCAACTTTTATTAACATATGCCAGATAAGGACAAGGTGTGAAAAGTTGTAACAGAAGTGTTGCTGTGGTGTTACTTTGGTGCTAACCTTTGTCCTATCACAGCTGATGTTATTTTAAGAGCTGGTTCACCCTCTCTGATTCAGATATCAAAATATAAACCTTTTATCAGCAAGATTAGAAATTCAAAACAATTGCAATATTTTACTCGACTTTATTTTTAATCAGTCAAAAAAAAGATATAAAAATCGCACCACTTTGTTGGGAAAAAAAAGGCAGACAAGGTCACAATGTCCGAGCAAACGTTTCATTTCAATAAATCAGTTTGCACCTTTACTTGTCATGTTACAACAATTTTGACCTTTTTTTTTAAGAAAAAGAAACACGTTACATGTTAATCATTGTTTACAAACTGGATGAAGCCGAATTCCAATGGCAAGCAAACCAAACGGCAATGAACAGCATTTACACATTTTTAAAAAGGACGCGGATAAATATCAACATGATGGTCAGAACCAAATATGGAAGTTCAATATTTAGAGCTACAATCAAACCGTTGAGAATAAGTTAGCCGAAGAAGCAAAGAGGAAAGGTTTTAAACTCAGCATCTAGTACACCCAGCTGTGGGTGCAGGAGGATTGGAATCGCAGGCAAAGTATACTGAGGAGGCACCAAGTGAAGGTTAGGCACTTATCTGTTAACGTGACTTCACAACTAATGCATTGTGAAGAGGGGAGAAATTGCATTCACATTCAGCAAATACTGTCAACTGCAATTAGAAAACCATAATCCTCGCAATGCAAGATCTTTCCATTTGACAAAGAGCATGGTGCTGCATGCATACAGGAACAATTCTATAGCCTGGCCATAATTTGAACGGTTGGGACTGATGGAGTAATATCCACATCTTCTCAAGTTCCAGGAGACACAGCTGTTTAGAAACTTGGACAGTTCTCAAACATTGGGGTCATCTACATTTTGCAACATGTGTGTAGAGTGGTATGAATAGTGCTGGGCGATACAAATGCGCACCCAGAATTCTCTGGCCGTTCATGCTGGCAGGATTCACTGGTCCTGCCGACGTTTGGTGGCATTAGCAGGAATTCCCGTTGACAGCAGCAGGACCAGAGAATTCCACCACTCCCATTGGGAAACATGCAGCTGGGAGGCCGGAGAATCTCCTCCCTTGTCTTTGAACCTCAAATAATCTTGCACCTCTCTGTCATTGAGCAGTGCTGGAGGCCCCTCACATAGCACAAAACGTGATGGCAAAGTTTAATAAAACGGTTACTTTGCCTTCCTCAACATGATTCTCACATACAGTAAAGGTCCTACGACTGTCCATTCTCTCCGTTAAGCCCATTTTATTATATACTGATTCACAAACTATAGTGAACCGTTCGAACCAAGTTTGATATATTTTCTGCAGTTACGCAACATGATCCTTTTCTTTGGAAAAAGCGCAAAGAACTGTTCTGAAAGACTGAAAATTAATCCAGACCAAATGAAAATGCTTGGAAAGATTACTTTTATTGCAACTGTGATAAATTACTTCTGAAGCCAGTAAAAAGCACAGTGCTCTATGTACACCAATCCCTGCTCACTTCTCTGAGATTCAGTCATGGAATGAAGGACGCTTCACAGACACCAGTCTCTGTTCCTGCGGCATTCAGAGGCAAGTTGTTGAACATTGACTGGTCTAGTCAAGCCACAGCTTAGGCAGTGCTGATGGCTCTTTTGTTTCTTTGCTGTCGTAAGAAGCAAACAACTTGATACTGGTTCCTGCGTCACACTGAATCATTTTACCTTACAAACCACAATTCTTAGCACTCAGGTTACACAACTTAATTATTTTGAATGCATAATGAATTTAATTTGAACTATTCTTCATCTGTGGAACTGGCAGCTTGAGGAAGTGCATAACAGCTTGTGCTACTTTTTTGGGACCAATGTTGTACACTGGATGGATTGGTTCCTGTTGAAAAATAGAGGTATTTTACAATATTTAAAACAAAGAAAAGCGCAGCACAGGAACAGGCTCTTCGGCCTTCCAAGCCGGTGCTGGTCACAAAACCCCTACTGAAAATAACCTTCTACTCTTACTCAGTCCGTCCATATCCCTCTATTCCTGTCCCATCAAGCCCGTACCGACAACAATCCCACCCTGGCCCCATCCTCCTAACCCCACTTGTTTACCCCAGCTAGTCCCCCTGACACTAAAGGGCAATTTAGCATAGGCAATCCACCTAACCTGCAAATCTTTGGAGTGCAGGAGGAAACCCACACAGACATGGGGAGAATGTGCAAACTCCACACATTTACACAACACATGACCTCAGGACATCCCAAAGCACTTTTCAGCCAATGAAGTACATTTGAAGTGAAGTTACTTCTGTAATGTACTCAAATGTATTCACAGCAAGCTCCAGAAACAGCAAAGTGACCAGATTTTTAAAAATGATGTCAATTGAGGGATAAATACTGGTGGTAACATCAGGGATAAACGGTGCCATGGGATCTCTTACTCCCTCAGTCCTGCATTGGAGTGTAAGATTAAGGTTGTGTGCTCAAACCCTTAATTGGAATTCCAAGCCACAACCTAATCGATATGACCGACATAGTGGTTAGCACGGCTGCCTCAGTGCCAGGGATCCTGGTTCAATTCCTGGCTTGGGTCTCTGTCTGTGCAGAGTCTGCATGTTCTCTTCATCTGAGTGGGTTTCCTCCAGGTGCACCGGTTTCCTCCCACAGTTAAAAAATGTGTTGGTTTGGTGCATTGGCTGTGCTAAATTCTCCCTCAGTGTACCCGAAGTGTACATGAGGTGCCAGAGGAATCTCAGTCATGAGGTGGCGACTTAGGGATTTTCACAGTAACTCCA
Source organism: Carcharhinus amblyrhynchos (assembly GCF_965287045.1). NCBI lineage: Eukaryota > Metazoa > Chordata > Chondrichthyes > Carcharhiniformes > Carcharhinidae > Carcharhinus > Carcharhinus amblyrhynchos. The sequence goes on along the minus strand of NC_137337.1, from coordinate 73,123,943 downwards.
TTGCAACGTTAATGTAAGCCTACTTGTGACACCAATATAAATCTAACCAAACTACGATCACTACCACCAAAGTCCTCTTTCACCGATACCCCTTCAGCCTGCCCAGATTTGTTTCCTAAAATGTGTCTCAGAATTGTCCCTTCTCTGATTGGGCTTGTTACATACTGGCTAAAAAAAATTTCCTGAGTACATCTTAAAAATTCTGCACTCCCCATACCATTTATATTGTATTTATCCTTCTTAATTTGAGGGTTGAAATCCCCTACTTCATTGCAGTGTTAATGTAAGCTTACCTGTGACACTAATAAATAAAACCTTAAAACTTGAAATAAATGGCTGTAAATCAAGAGCTTTAATGACTGTCGTTTAGATTGAAGATTTGCAGTTAAGGTGATTAAAAAGTCATGGAGGTGGAAACAGTTCTCAGCTGAATTGAGAGCAAGTTCCTGCCTTAAACTTGTGCGGAGGGTTACAATGGAGGAATTCCTCACACTTGTACAGCCATATTGCTCAGCGTTGGGCAGCACAGTGGTCAGTACTGCTGCCTCTCAGTGCCAGGGACCCAGATTCAGTTCCCAGCTTGGGTCACTGTCTGTACGGCGTCTGCATGTTCTCCCCATGTCTGCCTAGGTTCCTCTGGGTGCTCTGGTTTCCTCCCACAGTCCGAAAGACATGCGGGTTAGATGCATTGACTGTGCTAAATTCTACCTCAAGTGTACCTGAACAGGCGCTGGGGTATGGCGACTAGGGGACTTTCACAGAAACTTCATTGCAGTGTTGATGTAAGCCTACTTGTGACACTGATAAATAAATTTTTTTAAGAAGTTATGCCTGAAATATTTTATCTTAAACGAGTGCTAGTATCCATCTTAGGTACAAAACTATGCTGAGTGGCTACCTATATCAGGAGAAGCAGCCTACAATTTGGGAGAATTCAGTACATAATTAGGGTTTGGCAAATGTCAGTCTATGTTAAAATGATCTTTATTCATGGCAATATTGTTAAAAACAGCACAAACGTTAGGTTAAAAACAACAATGGGAAAATATTTTGAACTTGATAACTCTCCAATATTTATTGCGAAGTTCAAGGCCATCCTTTCGGAGTTGGTTTACTTGCCCCACAGTTCCTCTACCAACCAAGCATCACTTACCAGCCGGTTGTTCTTGTCACCCACAATGACGTCGTGCAGCAGGTCTCCACCACCAAAGTGCTGTGCCACCGAAAGCCCACTTAGACAATAGCAGGTGTGGTAAAAATCCCTTGATCTGTGGGGGAGGGTGCAGAGAGAAAAATACATACAATGAGGTTCAACATCACAAGTATTGAAGTATGGAGTCCCATCATTTGGTCCACAAAAGTTAGCATGTCCAATTGCCCACATTCAATGCCTCTAGTTGTCAAGTAGAAATGGTCAAGAGCTTCGAGTTTTTAGGTGTTCAGATCACCAACAACCTGTCCTGGTCCCCCTATGCCGATACTATAGTTAAGAAAGCCCACCAACACTTCCTCTTTCTCAGGAGGGTGAGGAAATTTGGCATGTCTGCTACAACTTGCACGAACTTTCAGAGATGCACTATAGAAAGCATTCCTTTTGGTTGTATTCGGTGTGGCTTGTGCTCTGCCCAAGACCGCAAGAAACTACAAAGGGTCGTGAATGAAGCCGGGTCCATCATGCAAACCAGCCTCCCATCCACAGATACTGTCTACACTTCCTGCTGCCTTAGAAAAGCAGCCAGCATAATTAAGGACCCCATGTACCCCAGACATATTCTTTTCCACCTTATTCCATTGGGAAAAAAGGTACAGAAACCTGAGGTCACATACCAACTGACTCAAGAACAGCTTCTTCCCTGCTGCTGTCAGACTTTTGAATGGACCTACCTCGCATTAAGTTAATCTTTCTCTATATCCTAGCTATGACTGTAACACGACATTCTGCACCCTCTCCTTCTCTATGAATAGTATGCTTTGTCTGTATAGCACGCAAGAAACAATACTTTTCACTGTATACTAATACACGTGACAATAATAAATCAAATCAAAAGTCTCCTTCGGCAGATCTATTGTGAGACCAAAGTTGGCCATTGGTTGAATAGGAGAGAAATTGAGACGGCACGGAGGCACAGTGGTGAGCATTGCTGCCTTACAGCGCCAGAGCCCAGGTTCAATTCCAGCCTTGGGTTACTGTCAATATGGAGTTTGCATATTCTCCCCGTGTGGGAGAATGTGGGTTTCCTCCGGGTGCTCTAGTTTCCTCCCACATCCCACAAAAGATATGCAGGTTAGATGGATTGGCCATGTTAAATTCCCTTGTAGTGTCATGGGGATTAGCAGGGTAAGTATGTGGGGTTATGGGGATAAGGCCTGGGTGTGGTTGTTGTCAGTGCAGACTTGATGGGCCAAATGGCCTCTTTCTGTACTGTAGGGATTCTATGAAAAGGCTCACTATGCTGATACACTTGGTTTAACAGTTACCATGTCAGCAAACTACCAGATTATACCTGGTATCAACTGACACCAAAGGCCTGAGATTGTACTTTCCTTTACAAATGTTGGAACTAGTTTGCTTTACTGCAGGTTACTGCTGCATTATTCTAAACTGCAGTTACCCTGTTTCTGTGATTTCCATCTGAATAAAATGGATAATGCATTTCTACAGCTAGTTTGCACGACTGCCTGTAGCAATTTGCTGATTTAAATGTCTATTTAATTAGGATGTTTTTGTAGTAAAACATAAAAATTTGAAAAATCTTGTAGCTGAAGCCATCTTGGAAACTAACAAAACCACCAAATGGACAAACTTGGTGAGCCTGACCAGTACCCTGGGACACGCGCCTGACGTAGAAGCTTTGGAGAGAGTGCAAAGAAGGTTCATCAGGATGTTGCCTGGTCACGAGGGTGTTGACTATGAGGACGGGTTGAATAAAGTAGGATTGTTTTCACTGGAAAGACAGAGACTGAGGGGAGACCTGATAGAGGTCTACAAAATTATGATAGAAATAAAGAGATTGGATAGTCAGAGGCTTTTTCCATGGGTGGAAGTGTCAATGACAAGAAAGCACAGGTTCAAGGTGAAGGGGGGAATTTTAAGGGAGATGTGCAGGGCAAGTAGTGGGTGCTTGGAACGCCCTGCCAGAGGAGGTGGTGGCAACAGGCACATTAGTGACATTTAAGAGACATCTGTTTGGGTACTTGAATAGGGAGGGAATAAGGGATATGGCCTGAATTAAGGGCAGAAAGTTTTTTTTAAGTTTAGTTGGGGCATCATGATCAGTAGGGCTTGGAAGGCCGAAGGGCCTGTTCCCACGCTGTACTTTTCATAGAATCTCTACATTACAGCAGGAGGCTATTCAGCCCACTGAGTCTGCACTGACCACAATCCTTTCAGGCTCTTATCCCGTAGCCCCACATATTTACCCTGATAATAAGGGGCAATTTATCATGGCCAATCAATCAAACCCGCGCACCTTTGGACAGTGGGAGAAACCGGAGCACCCGGAGGAAACCCACACAGACATGGGGAGAACTTGCAAACTCCAGTAACCCGAACCAGGAATCGAACTCGGATCCCTGGCATTGTGAGGCAACAGTGCTAACCACTGTGCTACCGTGCCGCTTTGTTCTTTGTGTTGAACAGCAGGATCCAGTTAGCGAGATAGATATTCAAACATTGACAACAAAAAAAAAACTCGAACAGAAAGTAGTCTGTCATGACTCAGAAGTGATGCGCAGGGTGTAACTAAAAGTTGAGGGAGCAATTTTAAAACATGCTGTGCGATGAATCAATGCACATCATTCTTGTCTGACAACAAACTAAGACAGCCTGATCTTGCATGGTAAGTTTTGCTCACACTTCAGTAACACAGTATGTCACAAAATCATAAAACCTGTCTCCTCTCCCACCAACTAAAATTTCTCACTCAGTCTCCTGACCCATGCTACAGTTCATCCCACAATCGAGCTGTCAAGGAGGCACCTTTACCACAGCCACTCATTAAGGATGCATCTCCAATTAGTACTTAAAGCAGTCAGAAACCAGTTAGAACACCCACAGTGACATGATACTGTGAAACCAGTATAAAATTACCACTCACTTGCCAGGTTTGTCAAGCAGTCCTCCAGTGGAATTCTGACAACACAGTAGGATATACTCTTGTAGTGCTTCTTGATGGAACATCCAGTGTGTCATGCTGAGAGAATTTTTCCCTACAAAAGCATTACAGCACAGTACAATTACTACATGTCTATCTGAAATAGGAAAAATAAAATTGATATCCTATTCTGAAGGATAATTTGGGACCAACACAAATGCTGGCACTGCCAACCACACCACATCCCATTAAAAGTTCCAACTGCTCTGAAACAAATAAATTTACTTGTGTCGACTGACGTCAGTGCCTTCATATTTCTATGACTTACGAAAGGACTTGCAGAACTGTCCTGGAATCCAGCCGTGAGCAATGGGATTTTAAAAAAAATTCACGGGACACAGGCATCGCTGTCAAGGCCAGCACTTTTATTGCCGTCTCTAGTTGCCCTTAAGGAGATGATGATGAGCCGTCTTGAACAGCTGTAGTCTGTGCGGTGTGGATGCACCCACAGTGCTGTTTAGGAGGAAGCTCCAGAATTTCAACCCCTGTGAAGGCACGGCTGATATATTTCCAAGTCAGGATGGTGAGTGACTTGGAGGGGAATTGGCAGATAATGGCGTTCCCACGCATCTGTTGTTCTTATCCTTCTACATGGTAGAGGTTGGGGGTTTGGAAGGTGCTGTCAAAAGGGATGAAACACTCCTTCCTCTACTGAACTAAGTCTCTGCATCTTTGGCCCAATTAAGTGTGGAAATAATTGATAAGCTACCGTAGAAATGCCAGATTGGTGTCATGGGGAAACTTCAGAGGTTAAAATTCAAGAAGAACCTTTGAATATCATTAATATTCTGAATGAGGACAGATTATACATGGATTCTGAGTAATGTAAGCCAAGGGGAAAGGAAAGGCGGCAAGATGAGAGGAAAGCTTTCTACAGTATTAATACCCTTCACTGTGAGAAAAACAAATCCTCCAATCATTAAAAATCAAAATAACAAAATTAGCAGAACTGGAACTAACTTCATCATCAACAAATTCAGAGAGAAAAACCCTGATGTCAATATGACTCAGCTGTTGAAATGAGTTACAATGCCATTAATTATCATCTGACGACTTCCTGGTATCTCTCTCCATCCACATCCCACACCCTTAATCGAAACACACTTCCTTCTACGTCCACTCTTGGGAAACACTCTCCCATGGTATTTACAACTGCATTTGAAAGTTCCCAACTACTTAACCTCTGGCTGTCCACAGAATGCCTACAGTGCAGAAGGACACAATTTGACCCATCAAGTCTGCACCCAGTCTGCCTCTTTCCCTGTAATCCTACTTATTTATTCTGCTAATCCCCCTGACACTAAGGGCAATTTAGCATGACAAATCCACCTAACCTTTACATCTTTGGGAGGAAACCAGAGCGTCCAGAGGAAACCCACACAGACATAGGAAGAATGTGCAAACTCCACACAGACAGTGACCCAAGGTCAGAATTGAACCTGGGTCCCTGGTACTATGAGGCAGCAGTGCTAACTACTGCGCCATGCGTTCAATCCAGTACATCTACCATCGCCCATTCACTCAATGACACCATTACCTCCATCTTTGATGGCTTGGTCCCCAGTAAAACCTTTTAATCTCTTCCACCTTGGTCATGCCCCTGAGAGGGGCCTATATCCTCACTCACTCTAGTATATGGGAACTTTCTTCAGTGTATCTGGTTTAACCACATCACTAGATCTGGGAGGACCACATCAAGCAGTGAATAGGAGCTTCGCTTTCCTATTTCAAAACTACCCCACTGCACCTGTTCCATCCTGTTAAACAAAGATAACCACTGTTCCTCCTCCATTATCAAACTTCTCCTAAACCTCTCTCCCTTATTTCCTTGAATTCTTTTGTCACTAAGAACGAATCCATCTAGCTTCCATCTGCATCCCATCTGGCACACTGGAAGATGACTGTAATCTGCAACGGCAAATCAGCTCAATCTCAGGGCATCACTGTAGCACTTTGTGTCCAGGCCTGAGTGTGGGCATTGCTGTTTCATTAATGACTGTTTCCTTCCTCAAAGTCAAAGTGGGGATGTTTACTGATGATTACACAATGTTCTGCACCATTTGAGACTCCTCAGGTCCATATGCAGCAAGACCTGGACAACATTCAGGCTTGAATTGATCAGCGGCAAGTTACATTCATGTCACACAAGTGCCAGACAATGACCTTCTCCAACAAGAGGGAATCTAACCATTTCCCCAATTACATTCAAAGGAATTACTCTTGTTGAATTCCATACTATCAACACCCTGGGGGTTACCATTGACCAGAAACAGAACTGGACTTGCCATTTAAATACTGTGATTACAAAAGCAAGTCAGAAGCTGGGAATTCAGTGGGAGTAACTCACCTCCTGACTCCCCAAAGACTGTCCGCATCTACGAGGCACAAGTCACGAGTGTGATGAGATGCTCTCCACTTGCCCGGCTGAGTGCAACTCCAACAACACTCAAGAAGCTCAACATTTCTAGTTAAAGCAGCCCACTTGATTGGTATCTTATCCACTATCTTAAACATTCACTCCCTCCACCACTGACAGAGTGGCAACTGCATACATCATTTACAAAATGCAACTCGCCAAAGTTCCTTTGACAACTAATCCAAACCCTCACCCCAGTTGTTGACATCCACCACAATTCCTGGTTGCCTAATGCCTGAAACGTTAAATTCTAAGTGGTTTTTTAAAAACCTGTTGATAATCTTGCCTCTGTAATCTCTCAAACCCAAATATTGTCTCAAGTCCCCCCTGTCCCACAACTCCTGTGCATCAGTCTCTCCCTTTGCACCTCCACTGGTGCCTTTATTTATGGGTTGTGGACATCGCTGGCTAGGCCAGCATTTATTGCCTATCCCTAACTGCCCTCGAGAAGGAGACGGGGTATGTTGGCCTTCTTGAACCCCTGTAGTCAGTGTGTTGTAGGAACACCAACCGTTCTGTGGGTCTTCCCATTCTCTGGAATTATCTCCCTAAACTTTCAACTTCAAGACCCCCCCCTTCAAACCCATCTCTTTAACCAAATGGTATGTGGCACAGTGGTTAGCACTGCTGCCTCACAGCACCAGGGACCGGGGGTACAATTCTGACCTCAGGTCACTGTCAGTGTGGCGTTTGCACATTCTCTCCACGTCTACGTGGGTTTTCTCCGGGTGCTTCGGCTTCCTCCCACAGTCCGAAAGGCATGCTGGTTAGGCGCATTGTCCCTTAGTGACAAGGGGATTAGCAGGGTAAGTATGTGGTGTTACGAGGATAGGCCCTGTGTGGGATTGTTATTGGTGCAGGGCTCAATGGGCCAAAGGCCTCTTTCTGCACTGTTGGGATCGTATTCTATGTTCATCTATATAGTGAACCATAGAACACAGCCACCAATGGGTAACACACAAAATGAGATGACAGAAAATGACTCGAAATGTTGGCTCTAGTCTCTCCCCACAGATGCTGTCAGACCTGCTGAGATTTTCCAGCGTTTTCTGTTTTTGTTGCAAAACTAGTTCAAATTGGCTCTCTCATTTCATTAGATGAAGCCCAAGCTCTCCTGACTGGTGTTTCCAATACCCACTGGTTCCCTTCACACAAAGGTTTGTGAATCTGTGGAATTCCCTGCCCGATGAAGCAGTTGAGGCTACCTCATTGAATGTTTTTAAGGCAAGGACAGATAAATTTTTGAACAGTAAAGGAATTAAGAGTTACGGTGAGCAGGCAGGTAAGTGGAGCTGAGTCCACGAAAAGATCAGCCATGATCTTACTGAATGGCAGAGCAGGCTCAAAAGGGCCAGATGGCCTACTCCTAGTTCTAATGCTCACCAAATGGTCTTTTTGTCAATTTCAGCAGTGACTGCAGGATATGGAAGTGTGCCCATACGTTATTATTGGGCCATTGTTGTTGCACTCACCATCCATATGGAGCGCACGGTGCAGGAGAGGTAAGAGTCCAGCTTGCCAAAACGAGTAACAGCCATCCACCAGCTTGTTGCATCGACCTTGAAATCCACCTTCAAAGCGCATCTGCCGACTGGTGACCCAGCGCTGTGAGAAACACAATGTCAGTGTGTAACAGGATATCAAGATTGCACACCAAATCATTCCATTTTCCTCAAGCTTCCATGACAGATCCCCCAAATGTTTACTCAATATTGAGTTGGCAGCCCACCCATCATCACTTCACAATTTTTATAGACTCTTGGTCGGAACCCTCCTCAGCTCTCTATGAGGGGGCAGGGTAACCATTCACTCTCACAATGCTAAGAAAAATAACCCATTTTGTTGCAAGAAATTATAAAAGCAAAATACTGCAGATGCTGGAATCTGATCCAGAAACAGAAAATGTTGGAAAATCTCACCAGGTCTGACAGCATCTGTGGAGAGAGAATGGAGCCAACGTTGAGTCCTGACTACCCTTCCCCACAGCTGCTAGCTTTGATGAAGGGTCATAAAATCCCTACAGTGCAGAAGGAAGCCATTTGGCCAGTGAATCTGCACTGACCACAATCTCACCCAGGCCCTATTCCCGTAACCCCACTTATTTACCCTGCTAATTCCCCTGCACTAAGGGGCAATTTAGCATGGCCAATCCACCTAAGCAGCACGTCTTTCAGACTGTGGGGGGAAACCGGAGCATCTGGAGAAAACTCACGGAGAACGTGCAAACTCCACACAGACAGTGACCAAGACCGGAATTGAACCCAAGTCTCTGGCACTATGCTAACCACTGTGCCACCCACTTGGGTCATCTGGACTCAAAATGTTGGCTCTATTCTCTCCCCACAGATGCTGTCAGTCCTGCTGAGATTTTCCAGCATTTTCTGTTTCTTTTTTTTGCAAAATTAGTTCATTTTACTGAAGTGACTAACTTTCAGCTTACTGACCGCCATTAACACCATCCCTACAGGAATTACACAGAGCTGCTGCGTAGGTTAACTACTATTGTTAAATGCTGGATATTAGGGGTTCCTGAGTGCTGAGAGTGGGAAGAGAAAGGATACGATAGTGTGCAAGAAAACCGGCAGTAAGGCAGCATACCGGTTGCTGCAATGACATGTTACTTCCAGGTTTGCTGGTCAATTCAGTTGAGTGGGAACAATAGCAACACCGTGATTAGAAAATGGAAAACGTGAAATTTAAAGGATGATGGAGTTGGATACAAGATAGTGACTGAACGGAGTGCACAGGTTCCAAAGCTGTTCCCCAAACGTTTAAATTCATCTATTTATTAGTGTCACAAGTAGGCCTATATTAACATTGTAATGAAGTTACTGTGAAAATCCCCTAGTTGCCACACGCCAGCACCTGTTCGGGTACACTGAGGGAGAATTTAGCATGGTCTATGCACCTAACCAGCACGTCTTTCAGACTGTGGGAGGAAGCTGAAGCATCTGGGGGAAACCCATGCAGACACAGGGAGAACGCACAGACAGTGACCCAAGCCAGGAATCGAACCCGGGTCCCTGGCGTTGTGAGGCAGCAGTGCTAACCACTGTGCCACCCCTATCTGGGGATCTGTTCTAAGTCAAGTATTTACTCAATACTGTGAGGCCACATGTTGTAAGGGCCCACTGAGGGGATACTGCTTGCTGTTGATAGGGTAAGAAGCCAGCCAGTGGAACTAAAAGTAGTGGAGGTGGTCGGACAGCTGGAGCGTGATGCCACATGACAAGATTCAACGTCAAATACAATTTAATGACTTCAACAGGGCAGGAAAGGGAAGTAGAGTGTTACATTCGATTACTGATGTGTGTCACACCAATTTCTTCATCCTGCCTTCTCAAACCTACTTCAGCACACACCATTTCTCATACCAACCTATCGTGCAGGTGCACCCACGCTAGATGGATTTTTGGTCTCTCAGGGGAAAACGAGGGATCTGGGGAGCAGGCAGGAAAGTTGAAAGGCAAGATCAGCCATGATCGTATTGAATGGTAGTGCAAGCACCATGGCCTGTGTGGTCCACTGCTCCTACTTCACATGTTCTTGTGCACTCTCTCACATCTCCACCTGTCCATCCACTGCTGGCACTCACCCTCATCTTTACACAAAGCCCTGCCTCTCCCTGATAGTCATTCTCACCAAATGCACACACCCATACCATCATTCACAGGTCTCTTTCCTTTACCTCCTCTTACAGAAGGGAGCACAGAACACTAGGAAGAGGCAGAGAGAGACCTGAAGGTGGCCCTTCAGCCAACTCAGAGCGCCAGCATGCTCTGACAGCTACCTGGGGACAGAATTAAATATTAGATAGCCACACAGCATACAACACCCCCTCATGTTGACTTGATGTTAACAGTGACTAAAATATGGTCATTTGCATAATGATCACTTAAAACATTGTTAATTTATGGACCTGCAGGTGTCCTTCTGAGGGAGGAGGCTAATGACTCCTCAGAGATAGTGCACTGACTCAGAGGGTGCACTGTCATAGAGCTAATGCAGACTATGTACCAACTCAGATACTCACACTTCAGTGGGACTGGTGAGTCTTACATCAGAAAGTGAGCAAGAGAAGGACAATATGGGGAGATTCTGCTTTGGAGGCCACACGATTCTCCAAGCTCAACTGGAATCTGATGCTGAAGCATGGGGGCTGTACACAAAAAACATATTTATGAGGCCGAACGTGCAGTGTAATGGCAGGTTTTAGGAACATAGGCCTTTGGAGCAGGAGTAGGCCATTCAACCCATCCAACCTGCTCCACATTTGATGAGACCACAATCAGATCAGCCATGATCTTAATTCCACTTGCCCCTCCACAATCTTTGACTCCCTTGTTGATAAAAAGTCTATCCAATTCAAGTCTTGGATAAATGCAATGACCCAGCCTCCACTGCTTTCTGAGGGAGAGAATTCCACAGACGAACAATGACTTTCCAGCCTTACTGTACACACTCTGCTGGGAGTCTGGTGGAATCTGTATCAAACCCAATGTCAAAAACCTTCAGCTACAGAAAGAGTGGCCATCTGTATGGAATATCAAGCAGGACAAACAAACAAGTATAAGGCGACCCTCACCAATGGCTTTCACACTATGAAAGCACCCTTAAAGAGGGTTCAGGAAACTTGAGCTGGTCACTATCTGGCTGATCAGGAGTCAGGTGTTCTCCAACGTACGGCTATCAAGGAAATACATCTAGCCCACGAGAAGGATGATGTCGAAAGTGGACACTTAAGTGGGGACTTGATCCAAAACCTCTGCCCTTCCCAACTGTTTTCCCAACTTTGGTCCAGGACCTGCGTGCTGCCTCACGGCACGATGGCCAGGTTTGCCCTGACATAGGTGCACCTGTAATAGCCTCTGTTGGGTTTCAGAATCTAGAGGATGTTGACCAATAGCAACTCATCAGTCCGAGGAGGGATCTGCGCATCTTGCTTCAACCTCAGAGATTGCATCAAGTAGGAAGAGGAAGAGTTGGTAGTTGCACAAGAGTGTGCACATGGATGTGTAACACTCTAACAGAGTGTTGAATTTCTGTTTAATGTTTGAGCCACAAATAGTACCTGCAATTCATTCCACCACTTCTGCATCTTACCCATGTTTTAGTTGATGCCTGGCACTCGAGGTGAATGGCAAGATATAAAGTGACATCAAGCAATGGCAAGGGGTGGGGGGGGGATGTTGGCTGTGAAAGTTTATTTTGGGAGTTTACAGCATTGTTTGGTGTTGGAGAGGGGGTTGGAGGGAAAGTAGCTTTTACATGGTGTTATCAGATTGATTGGACAGGTGGAATCCAAGTGAACATCACAATAGCACAGGACATCCTGGGCAACGTGCCCACTGCTGGTACCTTGACCTCATCGCTCTGCCTCCTCCTCAAAACTGTCTGATATGCTGTACTTTCTGCCTAGGTCCAAACCTGACTGCTGTGTAATGCCGTGCAGCATCTGAACAGCCATTCACAGAGACCTTGGGTGGCGCTGATTGAAGCGGGTCTCCCGATTTGTCCAGCTACCTGAAGCATGCTGATAACTTGGTCTTATGGTTTTGATTATATTGCTCCTTTCTCTCAGTGGTTGGGTTCCCTAAGGATGTCACCAGCTGTCTTAAGTGGGAATCCCTCACCTCCAAGCAGTCAGCTGGCAAGTCTGCTTCAAAGTACAAAGATGTTAGATGCGGACTACCACAAGAAACAAAGCATTGGGGAAAATGCCTGGGAATCTTGTGCACAGCTGCATTAGCATCTCTTTCATGGCTGAATGTCAGCTACATATTGATGTTGAGGAAGCCACTGCACTGGATGAATATTCCTTGGTGATCTCGGGGTACCTGATTTGCCAGATGCGTGCAATTGACAATGACATGCGCCAGTCAGAGCCACAAAGCAAAGTGCTCGCTCACACTTATCATTTGTCTGACCTGGCAAACAAGTCATCACTTACCCATCTGACACAGCTGTTGGTCAGGAGATCCTGCAAATGTCTCAAACAGAGCACTGGAAGGATCCAAAGTGAGAATGGTGGGGACTTTGACAGCCCCTGGCAAAGCACTGCCACCAGAATCAGTTGGCAGCAGGTCTTTTTCTAGCAGACCCTGACCATCCTTAGACACTGATGCCAAGGAGGCTGTTCTCTGTCTGTATACCCAGTGTTGGGGGCATGGCCTCCAATGACTTGCATCACTCTGGTCATCTCCTCTACACTATGGGGCAGGAGGTGTGTGAGGGGCGAGGTGCTGCCGCTCCTGTTAGTTAGTTATTTTAGACCTCACCCGAGGTCCAAAGCAAAAGTGGATTCTGTGCTGAACTGACAGGTCACATCTCCAAACTAGAGATCAGACATGCAATCGCCTGAATTTGTGACAGGAACCATTCAGTATTATCAAGTAAGAAATCCACTGTGACTTTTCAGTGCTTATTGTCCCAGAGAAAAATTCAGAAGCTGGTTTGATATTGCTTTCATTGAGCGATGAACACATTAAAATTTACAACTCATTTCTCTTGAAGGGGTAACTCACATGCAACTGACCATACTGCTGTTAAATACAGAAAGAGGGAAGTTGCAACTGGCTTGCTGACATAGGTTGAGTTCTGCACAAGCCATTTACAATACATCCTGAAAGCAGTGGGACCCTCGCACTGACCCTTGGGGAACATCAACATTTACCATCCTCCATATAACCAATTGTCACAACTTGCTGTGTTCTGTCCTTAAGCCAATTTTTATACAAGCTCACTGAGCCTCCTACTCCATGAGCTTCAATTTTGATGATCAGACTTTTGTGGGGTTCTGTCTCAAAATCCACACGGATAACATTCAATGTGTTTCCCTCAAACTTCCCTGTCAAAAATTCTATTGGATAACTCAAATGCATGCTGGCTTTCATTAACTTTTAATTAATAAATTCAATGATTTCTTTCCCCCTGAATATTGTTTCAAAACTTTACCCACCACTGATGTTAAACTGACTCTGGAGTTACTAGGGATGCTCTTACATACACTCTTGAATAAGGGTGCCACATTTGCCACTCCTGAAACCAGCAGGAGGTGCCAAGGATAACAGTAACCATTTAAACTGCAAAATTGAGAGGTTTAGTCAATATTGAGAAAGGCTGCGACTAGTTAAAAGAACAGTTAAAGTTAAAAGTATTAGTCACAAGTAAGGCTTACATTAACACTGCAATGAAGTTACAGCGAAATTCCCGTAGTTGCCACAATTCGGTGCCTATCCGGCTCAATCCACCTAACCAGCATGTCTTTCGGACTGTGGGGGGAAACTGGAGGAAAGCCACGCAGACACAGGGAAAATGTGCAAACTCCACACAGACTGCGGCCCAAGCCGGGAATCGAACCCAGGTCCCTGGCATTGTGAGACAGCAGTGCTGACCACTGTGCCGCCCAAACGTTGGTGAACTTGCAGAATAGGCTCATAATTGTGGAGATGCCAGCGTTGGACAGAAGTGGGTACAGTAAGAAGTCTCACAACACCAGGTTAAAGTCCAACAGGTTTATTTGGAATCACTAATGAAGCAGCAGCAGCACCCCGAAAGCTCGTGATTTCAGATAAACCTGTTGGACTTTAACTTGATGTTGTGAGACTTCTTACTAGGCTCATAATTGGCAAACAAATGCAGTATCGTTAATTTTGAGGTGGTGCATTTTGTCAGGAAGAATGAGGAAGGCCAATACTGCTTGGTCAGTAAATGGGATAGGGAATTGAGAAACATAGGGGTACAGATATATCAATTGCTAAAATTAGTGATGCAGGTTAATAAGACCAGGGAAAGTGAAGAATAAAACACTGGGGTTCATTTCTGGACGGGAGAATTGAAATGCAGAGAAGTTAGGTACTTGTGTCAAACATTACTTAGAGCACAATGGGGTACCATACACTGCACTGGTCCCCACTGGAAAAGGTGCAAAAAAGATTTACAAAAATGTTTTCAGAACTGAAAAAAAAAAATCATATTTATCAGGAAAATCTAAAAGGCTTTCTTCCTGCGAAAAGGCAAGACTCAGGGGTGATTGAGAGAGGTTTTCATTGACTAGGAAAGGACCATATGGAAGGGCTGAACGCATTTTACTGAAATATTTCACCTATTGCATTACACTGAGAATCCACGTCAGTTCCCTACCAACTTCACCCTCAATTCCAGTTGGTGAAACAAAGAACAGCAAGGAGTACGTGAAAGTATTCACTTGGCAACATTGTGCACGTTCTATGAATGACAGACCTTCATTGTGTTTCTAAACCTCAGACCCAGTATCCTATACTCCTCCAGTGTTTAGCTTTGAAGTCCCACCACAGAGTATTAGCAGGATAAACATGTGGGGTTTCAGGGCCTGAGTGGGATTGTGGTCAGTGCAGGTTTGATGGCCTGAATGGCATCCTCCTGTATTGTAGGGATTCAATGATTCTTGATACAAACGCCTCCCCCCCTCAAAAAATAAAATGGTCAAGATTATTCACGAGACTCATTAACTCATTAATTCTTGCATCTATGACCTTCAGCAGCTTATAACAAATAGGGAAAGGAGTAGGCCCACGTGAGCACTCAAATCTGCTTCATCATTCGATAATACCATGACCGATCTTCAACCTCAATTCACTGCCTTGCCCTATTCCCAAATCCTTTGGTTTCTTGGGTGTTCAAGAATCTATTAATTTCCATCTCAAACATACACATCGTCTGACTATTCGTCACCCTTCGGGCTGCAGAATTCCAAAGAGTCACAACATTGAATGAAGACATATCTCATTTCCCCAAATCTTCCTTTTCCTAAGTCTACGACCTTTAGATTGAACTAATTTGAGTAACCAACCTCTCAGCATCTACTCTGTCAAACCCGCTAAGCGTTTTATACATTTCAATGATATCATCTCTCATTTTGAGAAACTCTAGGGAATACAGGTTCATTCTACGCAACCCACTCAGGAACAAATCAAGTGAGCCTTTACTGCACCCCCTCTCAAGTAAATATATCCTTCCTTAGCTAAAGAAATTGACATAAGACTTGAGGTTGTAGTCTTACCAAAACTCAAAAGTTGCAGCAAAACCTCCTTGCTTTTGTACTCCAAACCCCTTGACTAACATAGTATTTGCCTTCCTAATTGCCTGGTGTACCTGTACGTTAAATTTGTTCTTTGGGTACAGAGGTCCCTTCTGCACACTGACATTTACTTGTTTCTCATCTTTACTTTTCCCACATTATACTCCATCTCATTTGAAATGTCAAGACTTTTACAGCATGTCTGAATTCTTCTCAGAGCTTAACTTTCCTATCTAACTTCGCATCATCAACCAACTGTTTACATTACACTAGGTCCCTTCATCTAAATCACTGATGGGAGAGTTGTAGACAGTAAGTAGCTGAGGCCCAAGCATTGATCCTTAAGAACCTCACTGGTTAAAACCTAACATGAAAATGACTCATATATGACCGCTGGTGATCTTGCGTGCAGGACTGTTCCAGTGTAGCTGTGTTATCTTAAATATGCACAGTCTAGGATCCAAAAGGCCACATGATTACTCAAGGAAAGCTGACTTTTAGTGCCTTGAGTTGTTTACTCGCTGAAAGTGTTCTATAAATATATAAAATATCTGCAAGCTTTTGTTGCTGAAGTTGTTCAGTTTTTCATTCAATAATTTGTTTCAGAGTGTACTATAGTTATATCTTGTCTTCTTTAATTGAATGAGCTTGGATTTAAGGAGGGAGAGATAGTACTGGAATGAAGTCTTCATGCCTTCCTCTCTTTCACTGTATTAATATATAAACCAGAAGTGGAACAGAGAACTGTAAGTCGTCCTTCTCGCAAGAAAGCTTTTAAAAAGTTTATTTACGTATCACAAGTAGGCTTACATTAACACTGCAATGAAGTTACAGTGAAAAATCCTCTAGTCACCACACTGTGGTGTCTGTTCAAGTACACTGAGGGAGAATTTAGCATGGCCAATGCACCTAACCAGCACGTCGTCTTCAAGGTTGCATGGTTGAAGTTGTGAGTCAGTGCAGCAGAAAAACGTTATTAGATTCTTGACATTTACTTTGGGAGGAACATTGAGGAACATTATTGCAATCCAATTTCTTTAGCTGCTGTTAATCATAGTTCTTAGTAACACTATTTTCAGTCCAAGATTGAAAGCCTGTCCACCAGCTAGTCTTCCATACATTTTCCAAGGAATAAGTCATTGGCAAAGTTTGAGTTTAAGTTTATTTATTAGAGTCACAAGAAGGCTTACATTAACACTAATGAAGTTACTGTGAAAATCCCTTTGTAACCACACTCTGGCGCCTGTTCAGGTATACTGAGGGAGAATTTAGCATGGCCAATGCACCTAACCAGCATGTCTTTTGCAGTGTGGGAGGAAACCGAAACACCCTAAAAACCTATGGAGATATGGGAAAACGTGCAGACTCTGCAGAGTAACCCAAGTCAGGAAGCAAATCTGAGTCCCTGGCACTGAGGCAGCAGTGCTAACCATTGTGCCACCGCGCTACCCACTCCTTATCCATCTCATGACATTATCTGTTTCATAGAGTCACAGTTTTGCTCACAGGGTGTGAGGGTTAATTGATGGAAATTGATTTTTAGGAAGTTATGCACAAGAAAGAAAATTGGAACAGAGACCGGAATATAAACAGCTGCTGGTGCTCTTATGAACTGACCAGCAACATATTTGAAGACCTCTGCACTACTGCATTGAATACTGAAAGTATAGTCACCCACAGAACTCAAAGCACAAGAATGGCACAGTGGTTAGCACTGCTGCCTCAAAGCTCCAGGCATCTGGGTTCAATTCCAGTCTCGGGTCTGAGTTTGCATGTTCTCCCTGTCTTCGTGGATTCCCTCTGGATGCTCCGGTTTCCTCCCGCAGTCCAAAGATGTGTGGACGAGGCAGATTGACCACAGTAAATTGCCTCATTAACATCCCAAAATGTGTGGGTTAGATGGATTGGCCATGTTAAATGTTTGGATAAGGTAGGGGAGACAGCCTGGGTAACATATTGTGTCAGAGAGTCAGTGGGCCAAATGGCATCCTCTGCACAGTCGGGATTCTATGATTCTAAAGATTCAAGTCAATATTGGACCTTGGATAACACATCCGTCAGAGAACCACAAAGGAACTTGGCAAGCATCCCAAAATTACAACCCAGAGAACGCCACAATGCTTCCCCTGAATTGCAGTTCATGTGACATTCCTAGCATGTCAACAGTGAACAAGATCAGCCTGCTAAGGTTCAGTTAGGAGAATTCTCACCCCTTGAGTCAGAAGGTTCCTGGTTCAAGACTCACTCTAGGACCTGAGCACAAAAATCAACACTGACACAATGTGCAATACTGAAGGAGTGCTGCAGCCTTGGAGGTACTGTCTTCTGCACAGGGCATTGTCTGCGCACTCAGACAGATATCCCATGGTATCAAAGAAGAGCAGGGGAGCTATCCCTAGCATCCCAACGAATACTTATCCCTCAATCAATATTACAAAAATAATCTGGTCATCATTTTGGGTACTTGCCTGGCTGTTGCATTTCCTACATTACAAAACTTATAAATGCACTTCAAAAATAACTTATTTGGCCATAAACCTCCAAAGTTGCGAAATGTAGCACTGTGGCACAGTGGTTAACACTGCTGCCTCACAGCGCCAGGGACCCAGGTTCAATTCCAGCCTTGGGTGACTGTGTGGAGTTTGCACATTCTCCATGTCTGCGTGGGTTTCCTCCCACAGTCCAAAGAACTGCAAGTTAGGTGGATTGGCCATGCTAAATTGCCTCGTAGTGTCGATGTGCAGATTACATGAATTGACCATGGGAAATTTGTGGGGTTATGGGGGATAGGCCTGGGGAGAGGACTTGGTTAAGACAGTCAGAGTCGGTGCAGACTCGATGGACCAAATGGTCTCTTCTACACTGTAGGGATTCCATAATTCCATGATTCTGTGATTCTATGCAAAATAAAGATGCCATAGAGACCAAATGAGAGAAATCAAATAATCTATTTTGGAGCTACTGTTTGAGCAATTAGTTTATGGCAAAGACATTTGGCTAACACTCCTGCCTTCTTCAAACACAACATCCATGTCCACCTGATAGATCAAGAAAATGCACTTGCAAAAATATGTTGCTCTTACCACTTGTGTCAAGCTAAATTATGCGCTCATGTCCTGGAATGGATTTTGAATTCACAATCTCCTGAAATTAAGGCACAGAATCATCTCAGACAGAAGGGATAAAGTAAGGATTTGGCTAGGCACAGGCCTTAAGTGGAGGAAGGGTCTAATTAGACCTTTTAGCAAGGGGACAAGGGGCACCTTTCCCAAACTTGAACCCTCAACCCACTCCACTGATCCAGGGTGAATACCTTGCACTCCACTGTTTAGGAGGTAACTTCAGAATAGGCACAGTCTGCCCAGAAGAATTGGAGGGAAACGACAATACCCCGGTGTACACTCTGGTCATTATTCAATTACCCTTCAGCTCTCTCTAGGTAATTCCCCTCTCAGAGTGCTGAAAAGCAGAAGCTCTACAGTATTGTGGGAAATCATCCAGTGGTGGCCTATATCTCTCTCATCGTGATCTTTACCTCTGCCAAACTATGCATGTAAACCCAGAGGAATCTGACACAAAATATGAAAGTATGGAATAGAGAACCCTGAAAAGGGAAGCATTCACACTTTTGGTTCCTTTCTAGCCCTTATTAATCAAGATCATTTTGGCTCTCATGCCTGTTGGGTGAGCCCCAATACCCCATATGTTTGACTGCATCTATCCTTGCCTTGCCAGCTAGTTAGGCTTTCAGTAATGTGCCTGGGTGGTGAACAGCAAACTCTGTTTGGTCATTGCTTTTAGCTGCAGAATTTATTTTGTGCCTCTAAGATCTCACTCCAGGTTTCAAAAATAGTAGGACATCACATTAGACCTAGTTTTAAGTTAAAAATATCGAGTGAATTTATTTAACAGAAGATGAATAAGCAAATAAGTAATCACATCATGCACACAAATACAGATGGTAGACAACATTCTCGCACCTACTTCCTTGAATGAATCTTCAAAAAATATTTACTCTAAAAACTGAGCTAACTTTTTGCACGAAAACTCTGAAATGGCTATTTCTTTTCATTGAATTTTTCTACTGTAGGAGCCATGTTAACATAAAATATCCCTTCAAAATTTCAAATAATGTTTTTATTTCTTCCTCAGATTTATAGACTGGATCTGCCATCTTTTGCATTCCCAACTAAAGAATTAACAGGTCCCCTGGATTTTGAACATCCTTCCATTTAGGAAGGAGCTGTAGAATCTTGTAACAAATGGAACCAAATCACCACAAAGTTGTTAAAGTTTGAATTAATCTTTTTTCCATCCATGGTAATTCAACAAATCTTGCAATTCTGTAAGATAAGATTGGTTTAGGAATGCAAGACTTTTTAAAAAAATTCTTTCTTGGGATGTAGGCGTCGTTGGCTGGACCAGCGTTTGTTGCCCATCCCTAATTGCCCCTTGAACCGAATGGCTGGTTTGGCCATTTCAGAGGAGAGTTCACGGTCAAGCACATTGCTCTGGCTCTGGAGTCAACATTTCCTCCAGAACCCAATAATATTTCATGGGCTCGGCAGAAGCCGCCCCTGCAAGTCCAGATCTCCTGCTTCTAAAACAAAAGCATAGAAAACCTAGACAAACTGCAAACAAGATATAGGCCGATGGTTAATGGAGGAGGCAGAGCAAGGGGTTTGTAATCAGATACTCAACACAATTCCGCAGCAAAATGGATTGAGGCCAACTCAAGATTATACAATGTGCACATATGTCCTATGCGAGGGCCACAAATCACACCCTTCTGTTTCCAGATGATTATTGGGTGTTCTGTAGCCAGAAGAACAGTGAAGATTCTGAGCCATTCCTTATGGAAATCAAGATGACCACAAAGGTGATTAACCACATCTGTAACTAAAGAATGAAGTCCAGTGCCTGTTGAGCCTACCCCTCAAGAGAGGCACAATACAAAAGGCTTTAGGTATTAGCTGCAAGACACTGAAATCCCCCTGAAGTGAACATAACCAAATGTATGACTTATTTGAAACCAAGCAAGTGATGATCAGCCACTGTACAGAGTTGAAGATACGTAATAACAATCTGGGCTCACTCTTGAAGGCTTAGTCACTCTAATCGGACATTCCTCAACACCAACCTACCCATTAGAACAATGCATGTCCTGCATCTTTACCCAGACTAACTTGTTGCTAATAACTAGCCACATTGATCCTATTCCAAGCATAGTCATATCAAAACTGTACTCCTCATCGCAAGATATGTAAGCTAATCTATCATAAATTTAATAAATTTGTGTGCAAGAGTATATTCTTGGAAGTTCTTTTTTCTCCCAAAAGCACCAGTCTATAAGTCTCAGGTCACGTACCAACCGACTCAAGAACAGCTTCTTCCCTGCTGCCAGACTTTTGAACGGACCTACCTCACATTAAGTTGATCTTTCTCCACATCCTAGCTGTGACTGTAACACTACATTCTGCAGTCTCTCCTTTCCTTCTCTATGAACAGTACAGCTTTGTCTGTACAGCATGCAAGAAACAATACTTTTCACTTTATACTAATACGTGTGACAATAAATAATCTAATCAAATCAGCCCTTACCAACAAATGTTTTCCATTTATGGGATGTGGGCATTGCTGGCTGGCCAGCATGTACTGCCCATCCCTTGTTAATCTTGAGAAGGTGGTGGTGAGCTGCCTTGAATCACTGCAGTGCCTGAGGTGTAGGAACACCCACAGTACTGTTAGGGAGGGAATTCCAGCATTTTGACCTAAAGTGACAGTAAAGGAATGGCGATATATTTGTCAGTCGGGATGGTGAGTGACATGGAGGAGAAACTTGCAGGTGGTGGTATTCTCAGGTATCTGTTGCTGTTATCCTTCTAGATGGTAGTGGTTATGATTTGGAAAGTGCTGCCTGAAGAATCTTGATGAGTTGGTGGTGGAGGGAGTGAATGTTTGTGGAAGGGTTGCAATCAAACAAGCTGCTTTGTCCAGGATGGTGTGAGAGTGTGTTATTGGAGCTGCACTCATCCAGGCAAGTGGACAGTATTCCATTACAGTCCTGGTTTATGCCTTATAGATGGCGGGTAGGCTTTGGGGAGTCAGGAGGTGAGTTACTTGCTGCAGGATTCCTAGCCTTTGACCTGCTCTTGTAGCCACAGAATTTATATGGCTAGTCCAGTTCAGTTTCTGATCAACGGTAAACCTCAGGATGCTGCAGGTAGAAGAATTCAGCAATGGTAATGCCATTGAATGTTTAGATCCTCTCTTGTCAAAGATAGTCAATGTTTGGCACTTGTTTAGCACGAATGTTTCTTGCCACTTGTCAGCCCAAGCATGGATATTATCTGTGTCTTACTGCATTTGGACACAAACTATTTCAATATCTGAGGAGTCATGAATCATAGAATCATAGAAACCCTACAGTGCAGAAAGAGGCCATTCGGCCCATCGAGTCTGCACCAACCACGATCCGACCCAGGCCCCATCCCCATATCCCTACATATTTACCCACTAATCCCTCTCACCTATGCACGTCAGGACTCTAAAGGGCAATTTAGCGTGGCCAATCAACCTAATCCGCATATCTTTGGACTGTGGAAGGAAACTGGAGCACCCGGAGGAAACCCATGCAGACATGAGAAGAATGTGCAGACTCCGCCAGGAATCGAACCCAGGTCCCTGGAGCCGTGAAGCAGAAATGCTAACCACTGTGCTACCGTGCCACCTAACACAAACACAATGGTGTTGAACATTTGTGCAATCATCAGTGAACATCCCCACATCTGACCTTATGATGAAAGGAAGGTCATTGATGAAGCAGTTGACGATGGTGGGTCTAGGATACTACCTGAGGAACTCCAGTGATGTTCTGAAGTTAAGATGAATTACCTCATTTACTTAGTCAGTAAACATTTAATTACCCACTGTGCCAAGGCCTCAGTCATGTTATTCTATTTATTATGAGCTGAACGCATTTCATTAAAAGTTTGTGTTGATGAATTATGTTCAAAATTACATTTCCTTCAAGAGTTCCTGCTTCATGCATTTCCAAGTGCAAACTTTGGGTTCTACTGTTTTCTATTTAAAACAAGCTACTTACACTCCATTCAACATATAGAAATGTTCAAATACAGTCCCATCCTAAACAAGTTTCTCAGCAAAAAGCCAGCAGCACAAACACACGAGCTGTACCAATGATATTGTACCAACTTCACTAACAAGAGATGGATGAACAATACGTGTGACGTCTGTCAGACAAAGGATCGTGAAGAACAGCAAGTTGGCACAATTTCTTTCGCAATCAAGCATTCGAAGAAGTCTGAATTTGAGGAGTCGTACCTGTGCGCCTAAGTGAATGGATTGCAATTTAAAAATAAAAGCTAGATGGTGCCATACCGTTACTTTCATGCCAATAACACAGCATGCCCAAATGCAAGATCGCAATGAATTTGGCAATTTATGCACCTAAATTATAACTTGCCAAGTTGAATTTCAGTCAGTGCGACTGGACAGATATTCTTTAACTGCATAATTAAATTACTTGCAAAAATGCCAGTTTATTCAAAGATGCGTCAGTCACTCCAATTAATAGCAATGTTACAAGTTCAAATGATGATTCAACAGTGCCAGAAAATATGCTTAGAAAATCTGTCACATTGCCTTTCAACCAACGAAAGCACAAAACTCTAGAAATGACTAAAAATTTATTTATTAGTCACAAGTAGGCTCACATTAATGAAGTTACTATGAAAATCCCCTAGTTGCCACACTCCAGCGCCTGCTCGGGTACACTGAGGGAGAATTTAGCATGGCTGATGCACCGAACCAGCACGTCCTTCAGACTGAGGGGAAACCAGAGCACCCAGAGGAAACCCACGCAGACGCAGGAAGAATGTGCGGAATCTGCACAGCCACCCAAGCTGGGAATCGATCCTGGATCCCTGGCACTGTGAGGCAGCAGTGCTAATCACTGTGCAGCCCACTATGAAACATCTTGGGCTGGTTTACGATATTGTCGGTGCTCTGTAAGAGTACGTTGCTGTTAAATGCTGACACGGTGTCAGATTACATAGAACTGACTGCTCAGAACTATGGAACTTATGAACAGGGCTGGGTAAACCACAATCCGCCTGGATCGTAAACAGACTGGAAGCTGAGAATCTGGTAATAGCAGGAACTCGGAACGTGTTGTAACCACTTCTTCAGATAGTCCCACTAAATCTGCCGTCACCACCTTCTCTGCAAAAAGCCAATGCTAGAACTCTCACTGAATCATAGAATCCCTACAGTGCAGAAGGAAGCCATTCAGCCCACCGACCACAATCCCGAAATCCCTCATACTTACCCTGCTAATCCCTGACGCTAGGGTTAATTTAGCATGATCAATCAACCTAACTCGCACATCTTTGGAATGTGGGAGGAAACCGGAGCATCCGGAGGGAAACCACACAGACACAGGGAGAACGTGCAGACTCTGCACAGACAGTCATCTAAACCCAGATTTAAACCTGGGTCCCTGGCCCCAAGAGGCAGCTGTGCTAACCACTGTGCCACCGTGCTGCCCAATAAAATCCTCGTAATTACTATATGTTCAAACGCACTTCCCTTGCTCATTAAGTCCTGGATGGGACTCACACCTACAGCTTCTGGCTCAGAGACAGGGAGGTTATCCACTGTGCCACAATAACTAAGTGCTTGTATATGACCCTCAGTGACATCATGGAAAGCAGTGTCAGTTTTTACACTGACAACACCCATCACCACCTCTCTCCACTCCTCCATTTTACCAAATTATCAGACTGCTCTCTGACATCCAGGACTGGATGAGCAAAATTTCCTCCAGTCATCTATTGGTAAGACTGAAGCCATCATTTTGGACCCCTGCTCCAAACTTCAGTCTGAGCCACCAACTTCAACCCTTTACCTGACAACCAGTTTACTCCCCAGCTCAGTGTCACTTCTGACATCGACATGAGCTTCCAATTTCAGATTCGTGTCATCATTAAGACTACCTATTTCCATCATCATAACATTGCCCAACTTCACCCCGATCTCAGCTCATCTGCTGCTGAAACCCTGATTCATGTCTTCATTACCTCGAGACATATCTATTACAGAGATTCCAGAGATGAGGGGTTTGTCGTATGAAGATAGATGGAACAGTTTCAGTCTATACTCTCTGGAATTTACAAGAATGAGGGGAAATCAAATTGATGTATACAAAATGATAAAAGGTTTGGATAAAGTAGACGTGGAGCAGATGCTTCCTCTTGTGCGACGTTCTAGGATGACAGTCATAGTCTTGGGATAAGGGACAGCAAATTTAAAACAGAGTTGAGGAGAAACCACTTCTCCCAAAGGATTGTGAATCTGTAGAATTCGCTACCCCAATGTGCAGTGGATGCTGGGACAGTGAGTAAATTTGAGGCGTTAGACAGATTTTTAATTGGTAATGGGTTGAAGGGTTATGGGGAGAAGGCAGGAAAACAGGGATGAGGAACACATCAGCCAAGATCGAATGGTGGAGCAGACTCGATGGGTTGAGTGGCCTAATTCTGCTGCTATATCTTGTGATCGCAATCCTTACTGGTCTCCCAAATTCAATTCTCCGTAAACCTGGAATCATCGAAAGCTCTGCTGCTTATATCCTAACTCACACCAAGTCCAGTTTCCTCCATCAGTCTTGTCAGTGTCACCTGGTCAATCAGCAGTTTGATTTTTCAATTCTCATCCTTGATTTCAGATCACTCCAAAGCCTCCCCCTTTCTAAAGATGTGTGGGTTAGGTTGATTGACTGTGCTAAATTGCCCCTTAGTGTCAGAAGGATTAGGAGGGTAAATATGTGGGGTTATGGGAATAGAACCTGGGTGAGACTGTTGTCAGTGCAGGCTTGATGGGCCGAATGGCCTCCTTCTGCACTGAAGGGATTCGGTGATTCCTGTGTAATCTCCCCTGGGAATATTTGCTCTCAGCTAATTCCAGCAGCTGGGGCAACCACTATTTTAACTGTTGCACTACTGGTGATTGGGCCTTCAGTTGCCCAAGTCCTATGCACAGAAATATCCTTCCTACACCTCTCTACCTCACTGCCCTTCTTTAAGGCACTTAATATTAAGACAGATGCCTAAAAAATAAAGTGATTTGGTGTTCACATCTTGTTTAATAATGCTGCTGTGAAGTGCCTTTTATTCCATTTACACAGCACTGTTAACGTAGCTTATTGTTATTGTATTTTCTACTCACGATACACTGGGGAGTTCAAACACAGATTAGGTGACTGCTTTGTGGAATACCTCTGCTCAATCCTAAAGCCTCATCCTGAGCATTGGGTTGCCTGTCATTTTAACTCTGTCGCATTCCTAATTTGGCCTTTTGTGGAATCCCTACAGTGCAGGAGGCCATTTGGCCCATTAAGTGTGTACCGACTCTCTAAAAACGTATCTTACCCAAGCCTTTCCCCCACCCTATTCCTGTGACCCTGCTCATTCACAATGTCAAGTCCACCTAACTTACACATCTTGAGACACTAAGGGGCAATTTAGCATGGCCAACCCACCAATCTGCACTTTGGACTGTGGGAGGAAACCGGAGCACCTGGAGAAAGTCCACACAGACACAGGAAGAATGTGTAAACTCCACACAGTGATCCGAGCCCAGAATTGAACCCAAGTCCCTGATGCTCTGAGTTAACCACTGTGCCACATCCTACAATAGCCTCCTACAATGTTGTAATGCAGGAGGAATTGTACTGCATCAATAACACCCTTCTGGCCTCAACATTAATTTCAATAATTTCAGATGAGAAGCTGTGCTCCCATACATTTTTACAGCAGTTGCTGGTAGTAAGTTCTACTGTACAGTGAACTGTCCAGACTGGAATGCTTGGGATCAAGTCACTATTTGGGATTGTGGAATTTTCTGAATTACAGAATAATGTTAGAACACCTAACTACAAGCATGTGAACCATAAAATCACACAGATATAAATGTTCACCTGAATCACAGAAACTGATAAAACATTATAAAGTAGCAATAAAAATCGTTTTACTTATCCATATAAAAGTGTCTTCGCCCAAAGTACACTAAAATGATGCTGATGACATCCGGGGAGGCATTAAAATATTAAGGACTTAGGAAAACTAAGGAATGGATCGGAGATGCAATGCCAATTTTGAACCAGGAACAGGAATAGGGAGATGGCGGGGGTTAGGGCTGTGCAAGGTGAACAACAAACCCTTCTCTACTGGCCATGACATCATTCCACAATAGGTGCACGGTTGCAGCTGTCTAATGGACAGAAACAACACTTCCCCACTCTGTCTCAAGAGCAGCTGGAGCCCGTTTACCCTGATTTTTTGTATTCACTCATGGGACATGGGCGTCACTGGCTGGCGAGCATTTATTGCCCATCCTTAATTGCCTGAGGGCAGTTGAGAATCAACCACATTGCTGTGGCTCTGGAGTCACACGTAGGCCAGAGCAGGTAAAGACTACAGATTTCCTTCCCTAAAGGACATTAGTGAACCAGATAGGTTTTTCCCACATTCGACAATGGTTTCACGGTCAGCATGGTGGCAAAGTGGTTAGCACTGCTGCCTCACAGTGTTGGGGACCCAGGTTTGATTACCAACTTCGATCACTGTCTGTGTGGAATTTGCATGTTCTCCCTGTGTCTTTGTGGGTTTCCTCTGGGTGCTCCGGTTTCCCCCCTCAGTCCAAAGATCTGATGGTTGGGTGTTTTGGCCTTGCTAAATTGTCCCTTAGTGTCCTAGGATGTGTAGGTTAGAGAGATTAGCAGGGTAAATGAGTGGGGCTGTGGGAATAGGGCCTCGGCTGGGGTTGTTGTTGGTGTAGACTTGATGGGCTGAATGGCCTCTTTCTGCACTGTAGGGTTTTTATGATTTTTATGATCATCAGTAGAATCGTAATTCCAGATATTTTTTAATTGAATTTAAATTCCACCATCTGATTCGAACTCAGGTCCCTGGAACATCAGCTGAGTTTCTGGATTAATAGTTCAGCGATAATACCACTAGGCCATCACCTCCCCTTATCTGCATATTTTAAAAGGAGGTCCTCACCTGTTTCAGGTAGGGTAATATTGAAGAGATCAATGGGAATGTCACCCAGCAGTTTTAACCCAGGGTCACTCAGGCAGTTAAGGCTAAACAAACAAAATGCTGTTCTTTTTGTGGGACAATACAAAGGAAGGAGTGGAATACTGAGCTCTGATTGCTGCAGGATCAAAACATTTGAATCCAAATCATTTCACGACACCTTGAGCAGGATTCTGTGGAAATTCCCATCTGAC
Organism: Carcharhinus amblyrhynchos; assembly: GCF_965287045.1. NCBI lineage: Eukaryota > Metazoa > Chordata > Chondrichthyes > Carcharhiniformes > Carcharhinidae > Carcharhinus > Carcharhinus amblyrhynchos. The sequence goes on along the minus strand of NC_137337.1, from coordinate 73,095,999 downwards.
TTCAATGGATCTTTACATGGTCCTCTCCCCTGCCTGCTAAAATTCCAATGGCGGGTGGGATGGGAGAATTCCAGTCCTTACGTTCCTGCACCGTAGATTTCCAAAATGGCAAGGTTACAGCTATTATCACTTAGATCTCACTTACACACAACTTTTGTTACTTGTCTTTATCCTCTTGATTTCATCTTACCCCATCATCCCTTTTGTCTTTGATCTCTCCGGCCATCCACAGCCCCTCCCTTTCAGCCCCCTCCCCACTTTTCCCTTTGCCAGCATTTGCTTAAAACGGGTGACATCTTTTTTATAAACTATTTTTAACAATTTAACTATCTCCTGCTTTGAGGACAGGTCACCAACCTGAAACATCTGAAAACACGTTTGTCCCTCCACAAATGCTGCCTGACCTGCTGAGTGTTGAGTATTTCCTGCTTTGAGTCCTCCAGCATCTGCAGCAATTCATTTCCCATCTTATGTATAGTTCATTAGGTCTCATGGTGATTTACTAGGGACTCCCATTTTAGTATCATCTGCAAATGCAGACACCGCTCCCTCTACCCTATATCTTTAAAGTTATTTATTAGTCACAAGTAAGACTTGTACTAATACTGAAATTAAGTTACTGTGAAACTCCCATACTTGCCACAGACTGGCGCCTGTTCAAGTCAATGCACCTAACCAGCACGTCTTTCAAAATGTGGGAGCACCCACGCAGACATGGGGAGAACATGCAAACTCCACACAGACAGTGACCCAAGCCGGGAGCCTGGGTTCCTGATGCTGTGAAGCAGCAGTGCTAACCACTGTGCTACCATGCCATTTGGGATCCCCAAACAGAATGGTGAAATCCAATTCCAATCGTCTTGAGAAATCACCCTTCCTTTAATCTGTGTTCTCCCTTCTGACAGGCTTTTAAAACTAAAATCAAATTTGCTACCCTCCCCACAACTGCATACCAGTCAATACTCTTTCGTTTCCTGTGTCATACTTTGTCAAAGGCTTTCTAAAATGCAATGTTGTTCCTCACCGCATTTCCTTCACCCACTAAAGCTTCAACTTCTCAAGGAGCACCATCAGGCTTGCACATCTGACCATTCTTTAGGAAATCTTTTCCTTAATTACTTCCTCTTAAGCTAGATGCTTGTGAGTGCATTTTGAATCAAAGAATCTAATTTCTCCCCTACCGTAAATGTTAGTGTTAGCTACTGTGTTAGTCACAGGTTAGCATGGCACACGAACAGGCATTACACTGGCCAAGTTCCAATTCTAGAAATCCAGGTCCAAGAGTGGACATGGATTCAACATGGAACAGTTGGGCAGCACGGTGGCAGCACAGCAGTTAGCACTGCTGCCTCAATTTCGGCATGGGTCACTGTTTGTGTGGAGACTCCACGTTCTTCCTTTGTTTGTGAGAGTTTCCTCCGGGTGCACCAGTTTCAAAAAACAAGGAACAGTACAGCATAGGAACAGCCTTTCGGCCCACCAAATCTGTGCCGACACAGATGCCTCTCTAATATTGTCTTGCTTCTACCTGGTCCATATCCATCTATTGTCTGCCTATTCATGTATCTATCCAGAAGTCACTTGAACGTAATTATAGAATCTGCTTCCACCACCTCCTCCGAAAGTGCATTCCAGGCTTTCACCACCCTGTGTGAGAAAAAATTGACCCTTACATCTCTTTTAAACTTTCCCCATCTCACTTTCAATCTATGCCCCCAGTAATTGACCCTTCAACTCTGGGAAAAAGATTCTGGCTATCCACTCTATCCAGACCTGTCATAATCTTGTAAACCTCGATTAGGTCCCCCCTCATCCTCCAACTCTCCAATGAGAACAATCCAAGTTTGTTCAACCTTCCTTCATAGTCCATATCCTCCAAACCAGCCAACATCCTGGTAAATCTTTTCTGCATCCTTTCCAATACATTAACATCCTTCCAGTAGGGTGGTAACCAGAATTGCACACACTACTCCAAATGCAGTCTAACCAAAGTCTAATACAGCTGCAACATGATTTTCCAATTCCGAAACTCAGTGCTCCGACTGATGAAGGCCAGCACGCCATACACCTTTTTGACCACCTTGTCCACCCGAGTTACCACCTTCAGGGAACTGTGGATCTGCACGCCTCAATCCCTCTGTATCTAATATTTCTAAAGGCTCTACTATTTACTGTATACTTTCCTTCTGCAGTAGACCTTCCAAATTGCATCACCTCACATTCGTCCGGGTTAAATTCCATCTGCCATCTTTCGGCCCTGGTCTCTAGCCGATTTCTAACTTGCTGTATCCTCAGACAATCCTCCTCACTATGTGCTAGTCCTCCAATTTTTTTTATTATCATCATTTACAGATTTACTAATCAGGCCACCTACATTTTCCTCCAAATCCTTATATATATATACACACATATATGTAGGCCCCAGCACTGATCCTTGTGGAACACTGCTTGTCACAGACCTCCAGTTAGAGAAGTACCCTTCCACTGCAACTCTCTGCTTTCTATGCTGTTAATGAAAATTTTTAAACAACAACCTACATCGCAGAAAATCCAAACAGTATTACTTTATTTTGTGCATACAACGACCACTGAGTGTGAACAGAAGACTCTGCTCAAAGTTATTCTGTTACAGCCATCTTTTATGCAGATCATTCAAGTATATTCAAGCCTGTACAGATCTAATCACATCAGCCATCTTTTATACAGATCTATTCAGACAAGTATATTCAATTCTGTATAGATCTAATCACGTTCCTCAATATAATGGATTTCCTACCTTGTTTACCCAATAGATGTTTACGAGAATACAACAACACCCATAACTAAATTACTAATGTCACTGTAGCTTTTTCCCCCCCCCCCGAGAGCATTCCATTCTTTATAGAATCATAAACTCCTACAGTGCAGAAGGAGGCCACTCCACCCATCGAATCTGCACCGACCACAATCCCACCCAGGTCCTAACCCCATAACCTCATGGAGTTACCCTAGCTGGTCCCCCTGACACTAAGAGGCAATTTAGCCTGGCCAATCCACCTAAGCCACACATTTTTGGATTGCGTAAGAAAACCGGAGCACCCGGAGGAAACCTTTGCGGACACGGGGAGAATGCACTGATTCCACAAAGACAGTGACCCAGGCCATGATTCGAACTTGGGCCATGGCACTGACAGGCAGCAGCGCTAACCACCGTACCACTGCTTTATTTGCCTTCATTTTATTTGAGTCATGCTATCCTCTCTAACTTCTGTCAAACCATCCTAACCCATATTTTCTGAGTTAGTCCTTTATTGATATTCTACTTTCTCAATGCCCAAGATAGTTTTGTATCCATCTTACCAGCTCACCTCCTGAAAGACATTTGGGTTAGGTGCATTGACCAAGGTAAATTCTCCCTCACAGTACCCTAACAGGCAACAAGAGTGTGCTAAAATTGTTCCTTAGTGTCCCAAGAAAATACTATGAACAAGCCATGAAGATGACTTTAGACTTGAAGACGACAAATTGGTTGAGATTCAAGGAGAATACAGTTTTAAAGCTCTTTTGGCAGGTTTTGTACCTGCTGTCACCCAAAGGTCAGATCTGATTTAGTTCAAGCGACAATCACCATTTTCCAGAAAATAAAATGTCCCCAGATGTTAAAAATAATCCCAGCTCCATTAAGTTTTGATAGGTTTCCAAGATTGATAACAAACACAAGCTGCCATCATTTTAATTTGTTTGCCCTTTGCGATCATCCAAAATTCTGTGTACACATCTCCATGAAAATAGTGGAAAAGATTAATATTTAGTGACTGTTAAAATGTTACTGTGGGTTATGACTTAAAAAATAAATTTTTTATGGAGATGTACAAGTTTATTTATTAGTGTCACAGGCTTACATTAACACTGCAATGAAGCTACTATGAAAATCTCCTAGTCGCCACACTCCGGCGCCTGTTAGGGTGGTACACTGAGGGAGAATTTAGCATGGCCAATGCACCTAACCAGCACGTCTTTCAGACTGTGGAAGGAAACCGGAGCATCCAGAGGAAATCCACGTGTAGGCAGGGAGAACGTGCAGACTCCACACAGTGACCCAAGCTGAGAATCGAATTTGGGTCCCTAGCGCTGTAAGGCAGCAATGCTAGAACTGTAAACTCTTGAATGCAGTAGTTGTGAGTTTTGGAACAAATGAAAGTGGAATCAAACTCAATCGAGTATCGAAGAATTGCAAAATTAATATACTGGTCTACCTATTGTTGACTGGATAGTGATTCAATGCTGCAACATGGTAGAAATATGATAGCAGTCTATTTATTTGTCCTAAGGTCAAAAGCAAGATAGCTCTTTGGTAATAGGAGCCAACATTTAATCCAATATGTTCCTTCAGCGGATGTGTCTAATCGGAGAGACATTACTATTTTGAACCAAACAAAACATGCCAACAAAAAAAGCAGAGAAGGTCTGACTTACTAACAAAGCTTTGAGGTCCAGCATCCATTCCTTTTTAAGGATGACCATGGCAGCCATACCGCAGAACGTGTAGCCACCGTGTGCTTCCATTCCAGGTACACCGCCAATCCCACCCTCCCAATTCTGACAGCTGCAAAGGAAAAGAAAAGTTATCAGAGGAGTCGCAGACAATTATGCATTTTCTCTCTCTGAACTGCTCCTTTCCATGGAGCATACCAAGGCATGCACTTAAATTTCTGGTTCAACATCTCCCTCTTATTTTAATCAGTGGTTTTTCAGCCTTTTGCTTTGAAACGATCAACCCGAAGTGGCAAATCCTGAAGTTGTGTTACAAAGTGGAATTGGATACCCCCCTCCGAGAACTAACGCCTAAGCACTCAAAGAGAAGTACCTCACCTCATAATCTGAATGTGCTGTGGTATGATCTGCTCTTCAGTAACTTTTAGTGGTTAAATCAAAATAACTCTCTGACACTCTCTAAAATCAACAAGTAACAATTTATTTATCTAATTTACAGTGAACAAAAGTTAACTAAACTCTAACATACCAAATAAGATACTATTCTAATGGAATGCTGTTTAGATAAATACAATTCCCACTAATTAACAAAAATAATAGTATTTTAATCACTCTCTAAATTACAACAAGGTTTTGCATCTTCTGGAATATTCGTGTCTTCCCTATTGATTCTTCTTTGGTACCTTCGCTATCATAAGAACATAAGAAATAGGAGCAGGAGTGGGCCATCTAGCCCTTTGAGCCTGCCCCGTCATTCAATAAGATCATGGCTGATCTGAAGTGGCTCAGTTCCACTTTCCCGCTTTTTCCCCCATAACTCTTAATTCCCTTGTCTGTCAAAAACCTATCTACCCGTGTCTTAAATATATTTAGTGAGGTAGCCTCCACCACTTCAACAGGCAGAGAATTCCAAAGATTCACCACCCTTTGAGTGAAGAAGTTCCTCCTCAACTCCGTTCTAAACTGCCCCCCCCCACCACCTCATCTTGAAGCTGTGCCCTCTAATCCTGCTGTCCTTTCTGAGCGAGATGGTAATTTCTCTTAAGAGTTAAATGAAGCTGTTACTCTGGCAGACGGCAGTTGCTCTCTGCTTTTGTCCCATTGCCACCTTTCTTTTATATATGTGAAGACAAATCAATACCTCCCCCACAATAGGATTAGTCCTAGGTTGCCAAAACCATCAAATTTAAATTTAATTGGTTCTTGGTGTCTAAGTGTCGAATTAAAATTGAATTAAAAAAAAATTCGAAAGCCTCTGCCTTGGTAACACTGCTACTTGGCCTTCCAATATAGATGTTTCAGTTTTTTCATTATATGTACTTGCATTTTTTTAAAAACTTTCTAAGCATGAGAAAAACACACACCGCCTTATAAAGGAACCATGCAATTTTCTTTTTTTCACAAATTTTTTAAACAATTTTCAAACTTCCTGCTCTTATTATTTTATAATTTTACGAACACCAATCTACAATTACTCTACTCAACTTTGTGACACTTGATCCAAAATCATGAACAAACTGTGAAAACACTGCCTCTCAAAAGAAAAAAGCTCACTTCTTGAATTTTGTACACTCTCAGCAAACAGATTTTTTCAAATACTGTCACTGCCTGAAATCAGTAATTATTCAACTTGCATTTTAGTTTGAATGCTATTAGGAACAGATTTCAAAGTCTGATCTAAGGATGAATTCCCTTGAGGATAAAAAAAGTCTCAGAACATAATGGTTCAGAGCCCCTTCTTGACCCCCTTCTAACAGCAATTCCATACTTATGGAAGGATCAGCTGAGTAATTTTTGGATGCAGGAGGGGGCAGAGAAAACTACATGCTGTAGTTATTTATTGGTCCAGCCAACAGTTGTAAAATGATAGTCAGACGGGCGGGACGTTGGCGCAGTGGTTAGCACTGCTGCTATACAGCACCAGGGACCCAGGTTCAATTCCCAGCCTGGTCGCTATCTGTGTGGAGTCTGCACATTCTCCCGTGTCTGCGTGGGTTTCCTCCATGTGCTCCAGTTTCCTCCCACACCTCAATGATGTGCAGGTTACATTGATTGACCATGCTAAGTTGCCCTTTAGTGTCACGAGGTCTAGCTAGGGTAAATATGAGAGGTTACGGGGATAGGGCCTGGGCGGGATTGTTGCCAGTGCAGACTCGATGGGCCGAATCACCTCCTTCTTCACTGTAGGGATTCTATGATTCGATGTGCAGTGGACTTGGGAAGCATTTTAGCTTAAATAACATGTGGTGAAACAGAGATGTGGTCCAAATTCCAATCCCAGTCTCCACTGTGCATCTTTTTCAGGTTCACGGGGAGAAGAATGAAAGCACAATCTGAGAAAGGAGGAAATGTTTCTTCACAACAGCTCAACCGCTGTTCCTGCTGTGCTCAACTGGTCATGGGATGCAATTCAGCAGAATTCTCATCCAAAGAAGAACATGGAGGAATCTAAAACTGTGCAACTGAGTAGAGATGTTAGCAAACCTGAGTGGTTTGAATATAGCATTCACACATTGATTGATTACTTAGAAGCAGGGTACAGGCAATACATTTTGAACGTTAACAGTGTTAATTCACAGTTTTGAAAACAACTGAGTTGTCTATTGATCTTTCTCCGCTTTAAGGTACTGACCTTAACACCCACTCTGGTGTCCCTTCAAACAGTGTTGGCGTGATGATGTTTGTCAAGGACGCAACAGATGCCGCACAGTAGGTACTCCTAGAAAATTGCAGAACAGTGAATTTGCTTCCAGTTATCATTTAACCAACAATCGTTAGGGAACATTCTAAATCAATTTTTATACTTCGTATCATGGCTGTCAAAAAAGGGAGCTTAAGCCTTTGAACAATGTATTTTCTCTTACGGTAAGTCGTCCAACAGGTTTATTTGGAATCACAAGCTTTTGAAGCGCTGCTCCTTCATCAGGTGAGTGGCTCCATCAGGTGAATCACTCACCTGATGAAGGAGCAGTGCTCTGAAAGCTTGTGATTCCTAATAAACTGGTTGAACTTTAACCTAATGTTGAGACTTTTTACTGTGCCTACCCCAGTCCAACGCTGACATCGCCACCTTTTCTCTTACAAATCAGCAATTTCTGCTGTTTTAAGTAGGCAAGAAGAGAAGAATAGTAAAAGCTAAGCACCCGATATGTTAATAATTTGATTTTCTTCCTTTGCATTGTCAGAGTCTGTTGGCCTCAGGAAGAGTAACACTATTATAAACAAAAAAGATAGTTACTCTGAAGAGTACTCGCTTCTTTAGAACAATATTATTATTATAATGGGCAGCACAGTGATCAGCACTGCTACCACACACCACCAGGGACCCAGGTTCGATTCCAGTCTTGGGTTACATTCTCCCCATGTCTACGTGGGTTTCCTCTGGGTGCTCTGGTTTCCTCCCACAGTCCAAATGTGTGCAGGTTAGGTTCAGTGGCCATGCTAAATTGCCCCTTAGTGTCAGCAGGATTAACAGGGTAAATGTGTGGGGTTATGGAGACTGGGCCTGGGTGGAATTGTTGTCAGAGCAGGTTCGATGGGCTGAATGGCTTCCTTCTACACTGTAGGGAATCTGTGATCAATCTGTGCAACACTGATGCCATTTCTATTTTGGCCAAAGTTCTGCATGCATCAATACTGAAGCACTCAGCATTAGTACTGTCAAACAACAAATAAATAAAATTCCTCCCACCCTGTCCCAGTAATGCATCATAATCCCAAGCTCCAATGTCACAGCCTACCAACTAATAGAAAACAGTACCTCTTCCATTTCAACAACTAAAGCTCTCAGCAAGTGACCAGTGGTTTTGTGCTGCAAGCTGATTGCTTAATGAGAGCAGTCAATGAGACAAATTCGTTCCCCAAAAGTCACCCGCAACCATGTAATTCATCCTCTAACTCTAGTCCTTGGTGTGAAAGGTAGAAATGAAAACATATTGCTCTTCACAGCCTCCTTGTCAAATAATCTTTTGGAGTCTGCATGGTCTGTGACTTTTCATTCAGGATGTGATCAAGTTTTCCTTCCTGTATTCTTTTCTTCCCCCCCCCATTCAGTTTCCCGAGAAAGGAACAATTACTAGAGTGTCTCAAAATCGGCAACCTCTGGTCTGAATCCACATCAATTCCGGGATCTTACTGATTTTCAAAGCTGGCACACTGTGGATTGCTGGAGGCCAGGAATCTGCTGAGTCCCAGTCAGGTGAGGAGGCTCTGGACTCGGTCGAGCCTCAGTGCTGGAGCTGCAAAGACAAGCGCAGGGTGGCACAGTGGTTAGCACTGCTGTCTCTCAGAGCCAGGGTCTGATTCCCAGCGTCGGTCATTGTGCAAACTCCACACACATTCTCCCCGTGTCTGTGTGGGTTTCCTCTGGGTGCTCCTGTTTCCTCCAACACTCCAAAGATGTGTGGGTTAGGTGGATTGGTCATGCTAAATTGCCCCCTCGTGTCAGGGGGACTAGCTAGGGCAAATGTATGGGGTAAGGCCTGGGTGGGATGTGGTCGGCGCAGACTTGATGGTCCAAATAGGCTCCTTCTGCCCTGTAGAGATTCTATGATTCTATGAACATCAGGACAGAATCCTCAGTTTTATGATCCCATCTGCCTTCAGAACAAGTTAACAGCGCTGACATGCCAACGCACCAAGATCAACACTGACAAAGTGGCAGCTACTGTGGTGACCTTGATCCAGGAGATTGGTCCTGGACTGCTGCAGGAACCGCACTCCTGCTGAGCCATTTGCTGGCATCCATCAGTGTCAATGCAAGGAAGGGAAGGGCAACTTGAACTCACTCGAGCCTCTCAAGAAGGCAGCCGTGTGCCCTTGGGCCCCAGTAGGGAACAGGATCAACAGGTACATAACCTGTGGCCATCCACCCAGGTGACACTGGGAGTGTCCAGTCCATTCAACCCTCTTCTTTTGTGACCCCATCAGCTACAGCTCCACAGACTGAGGAGGGTGGCACTGCTACACAGCAGCCCAAAAACAGGCTGGGGCTCTCCAGGTCTCAGCCTTCCAGAGGACATCACCTCTTCTGTGGATGTTGTGAATGCACCAAGACATAGCCACAGGGTTAGAAATGTCAAAGCGCAGTTACACATCATGGGCATGGGTGTTAATCACTTGTACATAATGTTGACCATTGCAAATACATCCCCAAGAATGTCTCCTTGCTATGATGAGCAGTGGTCACGTCAGTCAGATGTGAAACTTTGGTTCCTGCACAAAATGAAGCCAAGTGTCACAATCCAGGGCCTCTCCCTGTGCAGTGTGTGGAATTCTGAGCATAGTAGATATCCAGCTTCAAAGTCACTGTCCACGTCAGTGATGCCTACACCTTGACGTGGCTTGTGTTTGCTGCAAGAATCTCATACTCAAGAATTCCTTGATGTTCTGCATCTGCTCTCAGCACCTTAAGAGGCGAGACTGCCCATCAGCCCCCATCTCATCAGCAATCCTGACACGTGAAGGTGTAGCACTGAATGGAACAGGTGATGAAGCCTGCCATGATGTCAAGCGCTGTTGAAGTCCATGTGCCCAGTGTGCCACAGCTGGAATGACCCTCTTCACAGAACATACATATACTGTAATCAGTCAGATAAGGACAATCATCAGCCATTATCAAAATGAATGGCAGAGTAGGTTCAAAGGGCTGAATGGCCTACTCCTGCTTGTAGTTTCTATGAAATGCAATGTGAAGATCTCAGGAGCATCCTCACTGCCATCATCACCGCCTCCCCCCCCCCCCCCCCACCCCCCGCCCCCAGAATCTTGTAGCTATGAAGGCTTCATGAACATGCCTGCCTTGTCTGTCCAGTGCAATGGCTTCATTATAGATTCATAGAAACCCTACAGTACAGAAAGAGGCCAATCTGGCCCATCGAATCTACACTGACCACAATCCCATCCAGGCTCTACCCCCATATCCCTACACATTTACCCACTACTCCCTCTAACCTATGCATCTCAGGACTAAGGGGCAATTTTAGCATGGCCAATCAACAAACCTGCACATCTTTGGACTGTGGGAGAAAACCGGAGCATCCGGAGGAAACCCATGCAGATACCAGGAAAATGTGCAAACTCCACACAAACAGTGACCCAAGCCGGGAATCGATCCCAGGTCCCCGGAGCTGTGAAGCAGCAGTGCTAATCACTGTGCTACCATGCCACCCCATTATCTGCACCCTTGCCTTTCAGAACCGCAGTGCCCTCACCAGAGAAGACGTGCAGTGGTTCCGTCTCCTCGTCATCCAGGTCTTTCCCACCCCTTTCCATCGCCAGCTTCTGGTGACTGTATCAGAGTGCTCTACTGGGTCAATCGAGGCCTCATTTTCAGGATGCTAGAACAAATCCTGGGTAGCAGCATGAGGCTGGTCATAGGTCCCCTCAGCAGGAGCCTGAGACTGCTATATGGGTGTCATCAGCCACGTGCTTTGCAGTCGTGCCCTCATCTCCGAGGAGCCAACTCTGCAGCCTGTGTCATTCCTGGAACCCACTCAGGACGTACAAGTCATGGATGCTGCTGAGGTATCATGCATAAACCTGTACAATCTGTTTGTTACAATTGCAGACCAGCTGGACACTGAGTTAAGCTTTGACGATTCACATATTGAACTGCTTGATGCCAGGGAGATTTAACAGCTATATTTCCGGTGAACATGTGGCAACAAATATTGCACTTAATCCTGGTAATGAAACAGCACCAGCTATGGCATATTTAAGGTTTCACTTGAGTTCACTGGGAACAACTGATGGAGTGGCCTTTCACACTTAGCACAGTATATCTGCTGCAGCTGGAAATCTTAACCACCCTCAGAGGGTTTGTTGCTTTTATTGTGCTTCATAGTTCAAAAACCAAAGACAGAAAAGCAGTAAATGAGACAGCAAAGCGACCATATCACCAAGATGTCTTGAGTGGAAAAGAGAAAGAACTGGAAAAGACTCTCACCGATAAAATTAAACGGAGTCAAGAAAATGCATCTTTTCCATGAATTATAAATGGAAGGTGAGTACTGAACCCAAACATTGCTCTGACATGGACAACACAGACACAACAAAAAACACTCATGCAGATTAATATCCTTGATTTCCCAGGATTGTAGCTGTTGACTGTTCACTGTGCGCAGGGAAATAAGTAAAAGCCTTGAGATGCCACATGAAAGCAGGAAAGGTCAAAGAAGCAAAAAAAAGATTTGCCATGGGCAACCAGGGACAAACAAAATCGGATTTACTCAAGTTTTATTTTCAAGGAAGAGCATTCAATCACAAAGGCTCCATGAAATAGGCCGACTGATTCTATTGCCAAGTACTGAGCCTGTTCTAAGCATGTAACTGCTGCATTTATCAACTGAAAATCCCCGGCAAGTTCAGATTCTTACATTTGCTGCACAAGGGACATCATTTTGTTACAAAATTCAGACTGCCCTACGCTGCATACTCCTCCACCCCACCCGTGTATGCCTTATCCTCCCAGAAAGTCAGACTAGAGGTGGTAGCATGGTGATATACAATTGGGAAGGGATGACCCTCAGAGGATTCAATGTTGACTCCACTCATCAAGAGGTCGCACGGTTTCAAGTCAAATAGAGGCAAGGAAACCTCTTGCTGACTTCCACCTGCCACTCTCCCTCAGCTAATCAATAATTAATTCTCCTTGTTGAATACTATTGAACATTGAAGATTGCAAGGGTACAGAAAGTACTGTGGGTGATTCACATCATAACAGCAGCTCAATGGCACAGGCCGGAATTTTGCAATTTTTTTCCAAAGTGTTAAAGTAAAAGTAAAGTTTATGTATTAGGGTCACAAGTAAGCCTTACGTTAACATTGCAATGAAGTTACTGTGAAAATCCCCTAGTCGCTACACTCAGGCACCTGCTCGGGTCAATGTACCTAACCAGTATGCCTTTTGGACTGTGGGAGGAAACCCATACAGACACAGGGAGAATGTGCAAACTCCACACAGCCAGTGACCCAAGCCAGGAATCGAACCCAGGTCCCTGGTGCTGTGAGGCAGGAGTGCTAACCACTATTCAACCGTGCTGCCCCAAGTGTTGCCTCGAGGTGGGAAAAGAGGAAGCCAGCCCACCAGTTGCCTTGCTGGGTTTCCCCACCATGTTTTCAAACATTTTTATGTGGAAAGAAATGGAAGGAGCCCACAACATCACTCCACTGGGACATCTCAAAACAAAAAGAAAATCAAAATCAAAACATGACCCCCCCTCCAAACAAAACCCCTGCCCCACTGCCCCCCTACTCTGCCATTGCCTAGGCCAGCAGTATCCAGTCATGCCCTCCGCCCAACCCGAGAGCTATACTCACTTGAGCAACTTTGGCAGGTTCTGTTCGCCAGATGCACTGTGTGAGGGAAGTGTCGTGATTCAGATCGGTATGATTGGACAATTGAAGGTTTGGGGTGGGGGGGGTGGCAGAAGGAGTAAAAGGCCTGATAACGAGATGCGAGCTGACATACAAGGGGATCCGGACTTTCAGAAGCTGGGATTTCCATTACATCATTGGCAAAGGGTGGGGACAAATCAGGTGGAGAATCCTGCTGGGTCTCCTGTTCGATTTTCTGACCGCCATCCCACCCCACCTCACCTCTTCCATTCCCCCAAAGTGGGAGTTGAAAATCCAGCTGCTCTTACTGAAGTGGCGGACGAGGTTTGAAGGGTGTAGCTACCAGACTGAACTTGTAGCAGGAGGAGAGAGAAAAAAATTTTGTGAGACCTTGTCCACACCAGGCCATCAGTCTCTGGTGCTCCTGTTAATGACAATATTAGTGACCACTGCCCAGTCACTGTGGAGACAAAGTACAGGGGAACCTTCACACCAAGGACACCCTCCTTTCTGCTACGTAATGGCGACATGGTGGCACAGTGGTTAGCACTGCTACCTCACAGCAACAGGGACCTAGGTTCGATTCCCAGCTTAGGTCACTGTCTGTGCAGAATCTGCACATTCTCCCCACCGGGTACTCCGGTTTCCTCCCACAGTCCAAAGATGTGCAGGTTAGGTTCATTAGTCATAATAAATTGCCCCTTAGTATCCCAGGATGCGTAGGTTAGAGGGATTAGTGGTGCAAATATGTGGGGTTACGGGGATAGGGCCTAGGTGGGAATGCTGTCGATACAGAGTCTATGGGCCGAATGGCCTCCTTCTGCACGACTGGGATTCTATGGTTTCTAGGTAATATTACTTCTGAACTAAACAGGATAGATTCATAATAGATCTAGCAGCTCAAAACTGAGTACCCCGAGACAATGTGGGCAGCAATCAGCAGCAGGACTTCATTCCACCACAATCTGTTACCTCATAGCTTTGCACATTCCTCACTCGACCACCATCATCTGATCAGGGTTCTAATCCTGGTTCACTGATGAGTGTCGAAGAGCATATCATTAACAACTCAGGCATGCTAAAGAGCGGAAACAATGTGCCATAGACTCAATAGCAAGAATGTCCTCACTCAGACTTGGAGACCAAAACTGCACACAATATTCGAGGTGTGGCCTCACCAAGGCCATGTATAACTGCAGCAAGACATCCTTACTCCTACACTCAAATCCTCTTGCTACAAAGGCCAGCATGCCATTAGCTTTCTTCACCGCCTGCTGTACCTGCCTGCCAACCTTCAGCGACTGTTCCACCATGACACTCAGGTCACATTGCACTTCCCCTTTTCCTAAACTGCCACCATTTAGATAATAATCTTCCTTCCCGTTTTTGCCACCAGAACAGATAATCTCACATTTATCAACATTTTATTGCAGTTATCAAGTATTTGCCCACTCAGCCAGCCTATCCTGCAGCCTCTTAGCATCCTTCTCACAGCACACACTGTCACCCAGCTTAGTGTCACCTACAAACTTGGAGATATTGGTTTCAATTCCTTCATCCAATCTTTAATGTATATTGGACAAAAGAGCTGAATCCCTGAAGTGATGCGAGGGTGACAATGCTTGACGTAAAGGCATCAGTTGACTAAACGTGGCATTGAGGACCCCTAGTAAAACTGAAGTCAATAGGAACTGGGGGAAAACTCTCAACTGGTTGGAGTGACACTTAGCACCAAGGATGATGGCTATGGCATCTGGAGGCCAATCCCAAACCAAGCACACCACCACAAGGATACCTCAGGGCAATCTCCCCAGCCCAACTACCTTTTCGTGACTTCCCTCCAAGTTCACGTAAGAAGTGGAGATGCTCATTGGAAGTTGCAGTGTTAAGTTCCGTTTATAGTTCCTCAGATCATAAAGGTTTGTACACACATGCAGCAAGACCAGCACAACATCCAGCTTGAGACCGATAAGTGGCAAGAAACACTTGTTCCACTTAAGTGTGAGGCAATGACCATCTCCAACAGGAAAGGGGAGTCTATAATACTTCTGCATGATATTCGATGGTATTAGAATGGTCAAATTAGCCACCATCAACAATCTGGGGTGGTGGTGGTGGTGGTGGTGGGGGGGGAGGGTGTCCACCATTGACCAGAAACTTAACTGGAGCAGTCATGTAAATACTGTAGTTACAAGAGCAAGACTCCCCACAGCCCTTCCACAAGGCACAATTCAGGTGCAAGATGGAATCTCAACTTGCCTGGATGCATGAAGCTCCAACAACATTTGACAAGCTCCAAAACACCCAGGACAAAGTAATCTGCTTGATGGGTACTATATCTGCCAGCTTAAACATTCAGTCTGTCTAGCACCAGTATACACCAGCTACCAGAACATGGGCTCTCCTAAGCGTTTATAGGAACAAACAAGACAGTTTTCTCCCACAAAGCAATGCTGCTTAAGATAAAGAATTCAAATAATCTGTTTTATCCGTGTATATCTTAACAGAAATAGTGCAATGGAAAGAAATATAATGGAAGATTTTCTGATGTGACGTGAAGAGTAAGTTATCTGACTCTTAAAAGGAAATTCAGAATGATAAATGTAAAATATTGAGACCACGGCACAACACGCTGTCCATGCCACCTGAATTATTGTATTTCACAGTGAATAGACACATTTTGAAATTATTCATTGCTCTATCTTAAAGTTTATTGCTTAGTTAGATTACTTTAAGCGTGTTTAAACACCGACGTCAACGCCTTGCAATAGGAAGCCAATCATAATCAAAACTCACCTGACATCGACCTCTCCACTCACGTGCATGGTGAAGGAACCATTCGGCTGCTTCACAGAGTATAGAAATTCGAGCAGTTTTTCCCTGTAATGAGAACAAAGGAGTACGAGTGAGACTCTGTTCAGCCTTAATTAAATTATGACACTTTGAAATTAACTTATCCGTTGCCTCGAACGATCAGGCACTATGCTGATGAAAGCAAAGTGCTGCAGATGCTAGAATCTGAAACAGAAACGGAAAACTGCTGGAGAGTCTCGGCAGGTCTGACAACATCTATGGGGAGAGAATAGAGCCAACATTCCAAGTCAACTCTGACAAAGAGTCATCTGGACTCGAAACACTAGCCCTATCTTCACTCTGCAGATGCTGTCAGACCTGCTGAGATTTTCCAGCGGGCAATACATGTAGATTGTTTTGCCCTGTTAAAAGTTTACATTTGAAGCGACAGTGTCTGTACCGCAATCAAAATTTGGTGCAAAAATTGCACAGGCTCAATCATTTATAAATTGTTGCAAGACTACATTGATGATGAATTGAATCATAGAATCTCTATAGTACAGGAGGCCATTCAGCCCATCAAATCTGAATCGACCACAATCCCACCCAGGCCCTATCCCCATAACCCAATATATTTACCCTGCTAATCCCCCCGATATTAGGCTCTATTTAGCCTGGCCAATCAACCTAACCCGCACATCTTTGGACTGTGGGAGGAAACCGGAGCAGCTGGGGGAAACCCACACCGACACGGGGAGAATATGCAAACTCCACACAGTCAGTGACCCGAGACTGGAATTGAACTCAGGTCCCCGATGCTGTGAGGCAGCAGGGCTAACCACTATGCCACTGGAAGTCAGATTCTGTATTGCTTGGTGCTACTGGAATGTTTAAGCAATAAAACTGAAGGCTGGGAAAAAGGATATTACATTCAGAAAGCTTTAACTCTTCTTACAGCCCAACCCCTTTACTACCATACAGCAAAGAAACATGTTCACTGGCTTCTTCCCTCTAAACATTTACAGGAGTTACGTGGTAGTGACTTGGGTTATTGGAAGGAGTGGGGGGGGGAGAAAAGAAAGAGGAAGGGCTAGTAAATCACTTCCTACATTGAACAGAGGTTAGGGATGTGAAACAAACTTGTACCCTGGGAATCAATTCATGGCAATCAATAATTCAGCAAGTTTGACAGATCCTTGTTTGTTAGTCATGATCACTGTCAAAAGAACCATTGGTGAGAACGTTCAAACTACAAATAATAACATCCAAATGTCCTACTTCTAAAATACATTTGCAGCCTCAGGAACATTAACCATGCATGCAGAAACGATGGAGAAAAAGCTCCACACAAAGTATATATCAGCTTTATTTAGATCTTACTACAAAAGTTCATTTCATTCTCTGATTTGCTCTGGGCTTCTGCTTCTCTCTGAACAGGCAGACGGTATTAAGAGGTCATACTGCATGTGTTACACGTTTGAAGGCGAAATGCAATCAACCCACAGGCATCCTACATTTGTCCATCGAGTGGTGGGCATTCCTGGTGTGTGCTAATTAACCTCAAGAACTGGCCTAAGGCTCTCAAGAATGGTATGAATAACTCCTATCTGAACCAAAGCTTGGAGCTTTACTACTGGCGGAAATGAATCAATATTGTGTCTCTGTTAGATGAAAAACATTTTTCTAACTTCAAACTGGCCAAGCCTTTAAACTTAGGTTGTACAGAATTCCTTGCATCAGCATTTTTACCATTTTTTTTTCGCTGAAATGTACCCAGGCATACAAGTAGATAAAAGAAATTGTAATGATCAACGCAGGGTAGTTTGGTGGGAGACTGCGCTACATTATGATCCAATCAAAGCAAAACACTGCGGACACTGGAAATCCAAAATGCTAGAAAAGCTCAGTACATCTGGCAGCATCAAATAGGGTGGCAGAGTGGTTAGCACTGCTGCCTCACAGTGCCAGGGACCTGGGTTTGATTCCTGGCTTGGATGACTGTGTGGAGTTTGCAAGCTGTGCTCTGCACCTGCATGTTTTTCCCCCGGGTGCTCCGGTTTCCCCCTTCAGGCAAAAGTTGTGTGGGTTAGATGCACTGGCCATGCTAACTTCTCCCTCAGTGTACCTGAACAGGCGCCGGAGTGTGACGATTAGGGGATTTTCACAGCAACTTCATTTCAGTGTTAATGTAAACCTACTTGTGACACTAATAAAAAAAAACTTAGAAGTCCAAAATGACTAGACTTAGTTCAGATAAATCATCATATTAGACTCAAAGTTTTAAGTGTTTCCTCTCTTTTTAGATACTGCCAGACCCAAGTATTTCCAGCATTTTCTGTTTTTATTTATCACACTTTCATTCAGTGCCATTAAGTGTGCCACATCTTTCATTTTTAACGCAAAAGACTTTTTGATATTTTTGTCACAAATTAAGAGCGAACATATCCAGTTTATGCAAACGCATTGGTAACCAACACCAACATCTATGTTTCATTTGATTTTTGTTTGCACATTTGAAATAAAAAGTTGCATAAATCTGCTCTTTGCCATTTCATATTATACTGTACGAGCTTCAAATCCCATTGTCCACAAAAACTGGTTTGTAGCTAAACAATGGAGTGGATCCCCAAATATTAACGTAATTCCATTAAAATAGATGCGCAAAACTTTTAGTTTAAGTTTAAAGCTTATTTATTAGTGTCACAAGCAGGCTTACATTAACATTGCAACGAAGTTACTGTGAAAATCCTGACCCATGTGACTCCACTATGTATACTCCAGACCCATGGAAATGAGGTTGACTTTTAATGGAATGGCTTTGCAAGTCTCTCAGTTCAAGGGTGATTAGGGATGGATAGCAAACACTGGCCTCGACAGTGACGTCCTCATTCGATGAAAGAGTAAATAAAAAAAAATATAGGATGGAAATCATTTGTTCCAGCATTAATTAGTGCCATTAGTGTCTTCATTAATTTTGAGAGTTCTTCTCCTTGATGCAGTATTAGTTCCTACTATCCAGCCTGCAGACCTTGTCCTTTACTGTAAATATTGACTCAAAGTAAGTATTCAACACGTCCACACTCCAGCGCCTATTCAGGTACACAGAGGGAGAATTTAATGCGGCCAGTGCACGTAACCAGCATGTCTTGCAGACTGTGGGAGGAAACCTGAACACCTGGAGGAAACCCACGCAGACATGGGGAGAACGTGCAGACTCCACACAGACAGTGACCCAAGGCCGGAATCGAACCTGGGTCCCTGGGGCTGAGAGGCAGCATTGCTAACCACTGTACCATCCCATTAGTTTTGTTTAGTTGTTAGCAGTGATTATCTTTCACTGAGAAACCTAATTGCTAATTCACAGCGTTAAACAACGAGCACATTATTCCATGATGCTCCGATAAGCAATAATCACATCAGTAGGATAGTAAATCAGGAACATTATCAGCTATGTAAATTTAGATGCCAGCACTCTGCAACTGACTGAAAAGTGATTTCTCTGCTCCATTTATTCAGTTACAGCACTTGGCATTTTCATCGCTGTAGAAGATATTTTCTTTAGTCTGGTGGCAAATTTTATTTTTGCAGCAGCAATGAGATGAGAAATAAAAATAACAAATAAAGACTGCTATAAATATGCTTTTGTTGCAAAGAAACACTGACAAAATGGAGTTTTTCCCCCTCAGTTTATGTCTTGCTCCCCATTTTCTAGTTATTAATTTAAAATGGGTTTGTTTCATGAATGCTATCCTCAAAATAGAAGCTGCATGTCCTTCCAAGTGCTCAAGAAGCCATGGTGGTTAGCACTGCTGCCTCACAGTGCCAGGGACCCAGGTTCAATTCTCACCTTGGGTCACTGTCTATGTGGAGTCTGCACCTTCTCCCTGTGTTTGGTGGGTTTCCTCTGAGTGTTCCAGTTTCCTCCCACATTCCAAAGATATGCAGGCTAGGTGGATTGGCCATGCTAAATTACCCCTTAGTGTTCCAAGCTGTGTAGGTTAGGGGGATTGGTGGGGTAAATACATGGGGTTACGGTGATAGGGGCCTGAGCTGGATGCACAGTCAGAGAGTGGGTGCAGACTCAACGGGCCGAACGGCCTCCTTCTGCACTGTAGGGATTCTATGACTTAACTGGCATTTATATACTTCCCGAGGCATTTCCCAAACAGGTGTAAAAAGAGACAGATGAGGAGCCAGGAAAAGTTTAGAAAAAGTGTCTGAAAGTTTGATCAAAGTAATGAGCTTGAGATTTTTTTAAAAACGTGGATGGGGGAGTTTGTAGGGTAAGGTGAGGCACTCAAGTTATAGGAAGAGTCGAGAAGTTGCGGAGGAAGGAACAGCGGGAAGACGGCAAGTATAACAACACAGTGCATTTAGTAACCTACCATGGTGCTACAGGGGAATATTAAGAATATTATCAGACACAAATTGAAAGCAAGCTAAAGGAGGAAATATTAAAAGGGGTGAATATTAACTTGTTGAAAGAGGTCAGTTTTAAAGGGGTGTAACAAGGGTGGCAAGAAACAAGTTCTTCAACCAACCAGCCCGTGAAATCTTCACTGAGACATGCAGGGCCTGACTTTAAGCCATTCAAAAATCCACCCTCAAGCAAAGAGTTAAAATTAGTCCTACAGTCCAAACCAAAATGTTAAGGTCAGATTTAAATTACTCGCAAGTAAGCTAAATCACAATGGGGAAAAAGCCAGCTGGTACAAAGAGAACAAGATAAAAGACAAAGACAGAAAAAGTAAAAACATATTTTTTAAACGTCTGATACTGACACCTGAAGGGATGAGCTCCATACTTGTAAAATTGAATTTTCAGGGCCAGAGAAGTCTTTAAAAATTCACCCATCCTGAAAGCACCTGTTCTATCCTCACCTGGCACTTTTAAGGGTTAACTAGAAATATCCAATTTCCCATTATTTTAGAGTGGTACAGTGGTCAGCACTGCTGCCTCACAGCGCCAGGGACCCAAATTCAATTCTGACCTCAGGTGACTGTCCGGGTGGAGTTTGCACATTCTGTGTCTGCGTGGGTTTCCTCCAGGTGCTCTGGTTTCCTCCCACAGTCCAAAGATATGCAGGTTAGGTTGATTGGCCAGAATAAATTGCCCCACAGTGTCAGGGGGATTAGCAGGATAAGTATATGGGGTAGGGGAACAGAGCCTGGGTGGGATTGTAGTTGGTGTAAACTCGATGAGCTGAATGGCCTCCTTCTGCACTGTCAGGATTCTATGATAATTTCATGGATTTAAATGCTGATACAGACACTGGGCCAAGTCTAACAGGTGATGACAGAAAATAAGAAATCATTTTATTGATCTTGAGTTGAAGTGAAGCCTTTGCAATCTACTCAAATCTGATCCATTTTCCCTGGCTGCTGCTTATTCTAAGAGCAAACCTGATTTCCAGATTGCAAAGCAAGACACATCAGAATGTTAGTTACGTATTGGTTAGACAAATTGAATGAAAGTTCTTAATTAGCAATATAACGGTTGAAGAATGAGGAGTGATAGAAACATATAAGATTATGAATAGATAAGATAGAAGCAGGGACAATCTTTCCGCTGGCAGGTGAAATTAAAACTAAGGGGCATGGCCTCAAAATAAGGGGGAGCAGATTTAGGACTGAGTTGAGGAGGAACATCTTCATACAAAGGGTTGTGAATCTGTGGAATTCCCTGCCCGGTGGTGAAGCAGTTGAGGCTGCCTCATTGAATATTTTAAGGCAAGGATAGATAAATTTTTGAACAGTAAAGGAATTAAGGGTTATGCTGAGAGGCGGATAAGTGGAGCTGAGTCCACGAAAAGATCAGCCCTGATCTTATTGAATAGCGGAGCAGGCTCCAGGGGCCAGATAGTCTACTCCTGCTCCTAGTTCTTATGTTAAGTTCTCACTGAACTTATTCATCACATATTAATCCAGGTAATGAGGAATTTCTCATGGAAACAATCTTTGGTTCCTGACACAAGAAATGTAGTTAAGCAAACTGAACGAATGTTCTTAACCAGCTGTTAACATAATTTATTATTCAGCACATATTAATCCGTAGGTAATGAGGAATTGCTTAGGTAGCAATATTTGGTTCCTGACACAAGAGGAGAAATCTAAAGAATGTCTGAAACCTAATGATCTGTTTAAAAGGAAATTAAAATAAAGGTCACCATAAGCAAACATCATTCCATCTAAAATAAGCCTTAAAGTATCACATTTGGTCAACTGACAAATGCTGCTTTTAGCAATACAAAAGTAACAGTTCCCCAAACAATCCAATGAAGCACAAGTTAATATGGCCTGGAAGTAATAAAATGCGACTCAACCGCTGCAGAGGAGCTTTAACCTCGAGCTGTTGAAAGAGACCAACAGCTCTGAAGTTGGATTTATCCTCTCCACACAAAATGTTCCAAACACAGACGGATATAATGGGTTCCCCTGAGGAGGAGAGCAAAATTCTCAGATTTATTTCCTGGAAAGGTAGCCAGACTGAGGGATCAGCACCATTTCCTGCTCCTGGCTGCTAACCCAGTCACTTCAGTCCTAGCTGGGTCCGAACGCCAGGGGGGATTAAAGTTAAAGTTCATTTATTAGTCACAAGTAGGCTTACATTAACACTGCAATGAAGTTAGTGTGTAAATCCCCTAGTTGCCACGCTCCGGCGCCTGTTCGGGTCAATCCACCTAACCAGCACGTCTTTTAGAACGTGGGACGGAACCGCAGCACACGGAGGAAACTCAACGCAGACACGGGGAGAGTGTGCAGGCTCCGCGCAGACAGTGACCCAAGCTGGGAATCGAACCCGGGTCGCTGGCGCTGTGAAGCAGGTACACTGTGCTACCGTGCCGCCCCGCTATCCAAAATTGGAAAAAATGTTGACTTCCTTCCAAATTACGGCAGCCAGTCAGAGTTGGAGCATGTTAACAGAGCATGATTTTCATACGAGACACACCTACTGTTTTCCACTTGATTCCTGCTGCCTTTTGGTATACACAGCAGTAACAGGAGCTGTGGAATTCCCTGCCCAGTGAAGCAGTTGAGGCTACCTCATTGAATGTTTTTAAGGCAAAAGCAGATGGATTTTTGAACAGTAAAGGAATTAAGGGTTACGGTGAGCAGGCAGGTAAGCGGAGCTGAGTCCACAAAAAGATCAGCATGATCTTACTGAATGGCAGAGCAGGCTCAAGGAGCCAGATGGCCTACTCCTGCTCTTAGTTCTTATGTTCTTGTACAAAACACAATGCATAAAGTTCACATCCAGTAAACTGGGTGTAATGTTTCTTGTTTGGAGCATCATAAAAATCCAACAAGACGCCAGTTAGGATAGTTTTTGTACTATCCTTTTATCATAGTTACCTGTTAATAACACTATATGCCTCTTCTGTGCCGATAATACAGAGCGCATTCACCGCTGCATATGTTGGAGCAAGATGTGGCTCTTGGCCCGGTCCACCACCAAATCCACCTTTGGGACTTTGACATCGTGTCAGGAATTGACAAATGCTGTTTCGGAAGGAGGGAAAAACATAATTGAGAACTGACAAGACAACCAAAAAGTCAAATCATTATCAAGTTTCAAATCTGCCACAGAGTATATAATTTTGACACAGAGCTCGTAGGTGACTGATCAAGACAAATAACTCATTTCAGTTAAAATAGGAAGTATCTGTATATTTTCCCATGTAAAATATCTACGCGCTGGCTGCCCCTCTAATTCCAACTGTCATCTGCACGGCCTGGTGTTTCCTCTATAGGCACAACATGGAAGCTAAATCTTGATGGGCAGCATGATGGCACAGTGGTTAGCACTGCTGCCTCACAGCAGCAGGGGCATGTGTTCGATTTCAGGCTTGGGTCACTGTCTGTGTGGAGTTTGCACATTCTCCCTGTGTCTAAGTGAGTTTCTTCTGGGTGCTCCGGTTTCCTCCCACATTCTGAAAGACATGCTGGTTAGGTGCATTGACCTGAACAGGCACCGGAGTTGGTGACTAGGGGAATTTCACAGTAACTTTAAAGTGCACCCAGTATCACACCCACTTTGCATCGACTTACGCCCAAGCATCTTCCAAACTCACTCCAATACACTGGAACTTAAAATGGGCAAAAGTCAGTGGAAACAATCCTGGCCTGTGAAAAATGTCAAAGACCTCCATAAATATTTATCCCCAAGCGTGAAAGCTTAAGTTTCAATTCATTTTAGTAGCACATTCAAATTTTATGTAAGAGGTAATAAAGATCATTCAGAAGTACAGAACTGGAGTACTGCTGAAAAAAGACATTTCGTCGAAGCTTCACAGAATCCCTACAATGCAGGAGGCTAGTCTGCCCATCGAGTCTGTACCAACAACAAACTGTACAAGCTAACTTATAGTAAGGAAAAAAACAATGAATCAAACAAAGCCCTCCAATTCTTATATCCCGTTTGTCTAGCTAAGCTTGTCCTGCTTTGCTTTATAATGATTGGATGAAATATTACCCCCCCCCCCCCCCCCACACACACACACACACACACACACACACAGTTGCTTCAAGATGGCGGAACCATCTTCTTGAACTGCTGCAGTCCCTGGGGTGTAGGTATATCCACAATGCTGGTAGGGAAGTAGTGGCACCACCCAGCGACACTGAAGGAACGGTGATATATTTCCAAGTCAGGATTACGCGTGACTTGGGAATATTCAGCTTGTGGTGTTCCCAGCTATCTGCCGCCCTTGACCTTCTAGATGGTAGTGGCCCTGGTTTGGAAGGTGTTGAGCCTTGGGGAGTTCCTGCAATGCATCTCGTAGATGGTACACACTGCTGGCACTGTTCATACGTGGTGGAAGGATTGAATGTTCGTGGAAGGGGTAACAATCAAGCAGGGCTGCTTTGTCCTGGATAGTGTCAAGTATCTTCGGTATTGTTGGAGCTGTACTCATTCAGTCAAGTATTCCATCGCACTCCGGACTTGCACTTTGTTGGTGGTGGACAGGTTTTGGGGAGTCAGGGGACGAGTTACTCACTGCGAGATTCCTAACCGCTGACCTGGTCTTAATAAGAACATAAGAAATAGGAGCAGGAGTAGGCCATCCAGCCCTTCGAGCCCGCCCCGCCATTCAATAATTACAGCCATCGTATTTATATGGCTGGTCCAGTTCAGTTTCTAGTCAACAGCTAGTAGTCAATATAGATAGTGGGACATACAGATTCTCTCTCCCAAACTGTTAATCGAGTTCTCTAATATAGTGAGCCTCATTAGTCCCTCAAATCAGTAACACCACACCCTGCTCCGAAATATCAGCAGCTACTGTGCGAGCCTGTCCCTTACTACAACATAGATGGATGGGACGGGGATTGCAAGATTAAGCCAAGGATGCTTGTGAAAATGTTGAAGCGCAAAGTAGGTCCATGCAAGATATAAATATACAAACTTCAAATATAACGCAAAACCAAATTTTGGACATTGGGCATTCAAAATCAAAAATGACCTGAGGCTTTGCATACTCACTTGGAAGCTGTACAGTCATCAATTGGCTCACCCAGAAGTTCCAAGCTGTGCAGGATCCAGTAACAGAGCCAGGGTCGACTTGCATCCAAACACTGAAGCAAAACCAAAAACATTATTTACAGCCACATAACAACAAGTGGAACACAGCTGGTTTAAACTAAAACATAGAAATACCTGATATTACTCAAGATTATCAAATGGATAGAAACATTATTGCATTTTTTATGCAAGTTGTGATGCCAAATTTGTCCAAATCCAATGCATTGACCATTTAACGTATGCTTATCTAGAAATACTGAAAACATCAGCAATCCTCAAACTAATGATCTATAGACCAAGAACCAAATACTCTTGCTCAAAGTAGCATGTAAACAGAAGATTTGTTGCTGGTTTTAAATGAAGACGTGTGGTTGAATCAGGTATTTTAGGATATTTCAGATCAGCAAGAAAGGAATAGAATTCTGGTTCAACCTCACCTGAAGCTTTGTATCTAATTCTGGGAACCGCACTTTAGGACGGATGTGAAAGTTTTGGAGAGGGCGCAGAAAAGATTTACTGAATAGTTCCAGGGATGTGGGGCTTTGATAATGTGGCTAGATTGTCAAAGCAAGCTATATTCTCCCACGGAGCTTGGATAGAGGTGTTTAAATTATGAAGAGAGTAGA
The DNA here is from genome assembly GCF_965287045.1 of Carcharhinus amblyrhynchos. Taxonomy (NCBI): domain Eukaryota; kingdom Metazoa; phylum Chordata; class Chondrichthyes; order Carcharhiniformes; family Carcharhinidae; genus Carcharhinus; species Carcharhinus amblyrhynchos. Next base: position 73,070,248 of record NC_137337.1, on the reverse strand, counting down.
TTGAAATAAATAGACCGTGCCTTAAAGTGGTTGGCAAAAGCAACATTCGTAAAAACAATTTATACAGCGAGTGATTAGGATCAGGCCGCACTCACTTGAAAACCAGAGACTCTCACCCAACTTCAATGGACCTATACATGGTCTGCCCCCTACCTGCTAGAATTCCAATGGCGTGCGGGATGGGAGAATTCCAACTCTGGGTTGCAGTGACTGATGGTATAATAGAAGCAGTTTCAGTCACGGCTTTCTTAAAGACTTCTTTTAAACTTTATTTATTAGTCACAAGTAAGGCTTACATTAACACTGCAATGAAATCACTGTGAAATTCCCCTAGTTGCCACACTCCGGCACCTGTTTGGATAAATGCATCCTACGCAGCATGTCTTTCAGACTGTGGGAGGAAACCGGAGCACCTGGAGGAAACCCACGCAGACATGAGGAGAATGTGCAAATTCCACACAGACTGTGACCTAAGCTGGGAATCAAATCTGGGTCCCTGGTGCTGTTGTGAGGCAGCCAGTGAAAACCACTGAGCCACCATGCTGCCCGAGTGGGAAATGGATAATTATCTGAAAATAAATAAATCGGTGGCGGGGGAAGTAGTATTAGTGAAGTTGCTCTTGCAGAGAGGCAGCACAGACGCAACAGACCCAATAGCTACCTTCTGGGTGCAAACATTCCGCGGTTCAGCATCACTTGTTAATTCCCTCTGCTCTGCAACCTCTTCAGAACCACCCAAAATTGACTCTCTGATAGTAGAAGCTTTCATCTCTCTCACTCCCCATCTCTGACAAACATCTTCACTACGTTAACTTTCCCTGGATGTTCATTGCTCTCCGATTACCTTTGTTCCAGTGTAGAGAAGCTTCACTTCCTTCTATCAAGTTTTCCCATTACTCAGCTTGTCCTATCAACATTCAGGCCCTTTTTGAAATCAAAATCTGCCACATTCACTCCTTCACTCTTCCCATAGCCACGCCATCTATAATATATCCCATACAAATGTTGCATGGGCTTGTGTGTCTGACTGCCATCTTGTACTGAAAGCCCCTCTTCGTTGAGCTCACTGCCATCTTTCCCTCAATCAATCATACTCTGCATCACCTCTTCCAGACATAACTGTTAATTCCAATAATTGTATGCTGAGGAAGAATGATCCTTTATCTTAAAAGGTTTATTTCCAAGACAGCAAAGTAAAATCACAGACTTCCCCCAGTTCCTCCCTGACGCTCGGTGAATTGGTTCATATACTCTTACAATGACCTCCTAATTAAACTAGGAGAACAGTACAGTACAGGAACAGTTCATCACAGCATGGGCAGTGTTGCAGACTAAGGCACCTGAGAGTGCGTGTGTGCGTGCATGGCTAACAGTGCATGGCGACACTGTGCCACTTAACAAGAAGCGGCTTTCAACGTACTCACTTATTAACCAGTCTGTTTTCAATTTTGTTCCAGTTTGTGTCTCAGTTTCCACAACACTGACACGAGGCTAACTGGCCTTCAATTGCAGGCTTTATCTCCCCCCGCCCCCGGCTTTTTGAAAGGTGTAACACTTGCAAAGCTCCAGTCCTTTCGTACAATTTGGATATCTGAGGACCACTGGAAGACTCCCAAGAGCCCCCATAATTTTAACCTCAACCTCCCCTCAGTGATCCAGGATACATCCCATCTGGACCAGGTGAATCTTCTCCTTTGGAATGCTGCTAACCTTTAACTCCCTCCCCTCTGGCTACTTTTTATCCCATCCAATTTTTCCATTGTCTCCTTCTTTACTGTGACATTGACAGCATCTTCTTGCACAGTGAAAACAGAAGCAAAGTACTCACTTACAGCCAGGTCCCATAATCTTCCCCAGCTTTTACTATTCACAGATCAATTCTTAAAAACTTTGTGTTTCCTTTGATGTTGCTAACAAAACTATTCTAATCATTTCTGGAACGAAGGACGCTGAGGGGTGACCTGATGGAGGTTTACAAGGTCATGAATGATGTGGACAGATTGGGTGGTCTTTCCTAGGGTAAAAAAAGTCAAGTACTAGAGGACATGGGTTTAAGGTGAGTGGGGAAAAGTTCAGAGATGATGTGCCAGGCAATTTTTTTTTTTTTTTTACACAGGAGTGGCGAATGTCTGGAACACACTGCCCAGGTGGTGGGAGCAGGTACAACCAGAATCCTTGCTGACATTATTCATAGAACCCTACAGTGCAGAAGGCGGCCACTCAGCCCATCGAGGCTGCACCAACCACAATCCCACCAAGCCCTATCCCCATAACCCTAGCATTTACCCTAGCTCAGCCTTCCTGACCCTAAGGGGCAATTTAGCATGGCCAACCTATCTAATCTACCTAAATTATTCTTCCTAAATCAGAGACAGTAAGGCAGTCTCATTGCCACCACTGATAAAAATCAGCAAACAAAATGGAATAAGGATCAAAACTGGTGAAGAACCTGAAACCATCCTTCTCTTCAGAGCTCAGCTGTTCAATTGCGAACCTGCCAGCCATCATTGAAGATTACATTAAGCTTTAAATAGTAGGGCAATCTCTAAAGGATTAAATACATTTAATCTGTAGTGGATCATTTGGACTAAATGCTCCTTCAACTCATTTCTGTTAGATAAAGTGAAGGAGCAAAACAAGCATCAGGTGGACAAAGTGGGGGCAATTCTCCCCCAAAAATTCCAAGTGTCGAGAAAACTGGAGTAATTCATGCTGGTTTTTTCAGTGGGAGTTCACACTAGAATCTCCCACACTCTGGGCAATGCAAAGAATCCCAGAGAATCTCTACAGTACAGAAGGAGGCCATTTGGCCCATCGAGCCCAACCACAATCCCAGCCAGGCCCTATCCCCATATCTCTGCTACTACTACTGCTAACCCTGCCACCTAGTGGAATATTCTCTGTAAACATATTTCTTCTCAAATATTCACCCTGCTAATCCCCCAACACTAAGGGGCAATTTAGCCTGGCCAATCAACCCAACCCACACATCTTTGGACTGTGGGAGGAAACCCATGCAGAATACTAGCCTCACCTCCCAGCCGATTTCCGGTACTGTGCAGACGCTGCCAGAAATCCAGCCTTGGGAGATACAAACGCGGCGCGAATGTTTGCGGGAATCCCACAATTGGCTGATCCGTGGTTCTTCCTGCCCACTGCACCCAAAAATTAGCTCAGCAAGATGGGAGAACTGCCCCCAGTGTTTTGATCTTATTGAGTGGCGGGGCAGGCTCGAAGGGCTAGATGGCCTACTCCTGCTCCTATTTCTTATGTTCTTATGTGATTACTATATCATCTTAAAGTTTTTGCAATTTGAATGTGTCATTTCTCCCTTTCATAATCCAACAGGGACAATGTGCTTTCCTCCCCCCCACGCCCTGGAAATACACACTACAAATCACTAGTGTTGCTGTTTGGAAGCAGGAATTTCTTGAATAATCTGGTAAAGGTTTGTTTGATAAAATTGAGCACAATGTTAGAACAATCAAATCAATGGCTTGCAGGTTGTAAGGATCATGACAACTGTCAGCTTTCATGGTTTTTACTGTACAAGATTGACAGCGATTTCCAGCATCAGCGCACACACAGTTGGATGCATAAGTAAAGAAATCACTACTAATCACCCCTGTGCTCCTGCACAGGGTGCAATGTTGTAAACATCACAAATCCACAGAATCAGTAATTTGATGCAGACTTAATTTCTTCTTATGCACTACATTTTCTGTAAAATCCCATCAAAATATTTACATTTAAATGCTTGTTGAATGAGGTGCAATGCATTTTATAACATTATTTTAACTCAAACTTTTCTGGTCCTAAAAAACTAATTTTACAAGTCTGGAGTATCACTCCCTCCAAGACAAGAATCCCAGGGTGGCATAGTGGTTAGCAATGCTGCCTCACAGTGCCAGGGACCCAGGTTCAATTCCAGCCTTGGGTGACTGTGTGGAGTTTGCACATTCTCCCTGCGTGTGTGGGCTTCCTCCCACAGTTCAAAGATATGTAGGTTAGGTGGATCGGTCATGCTAAATTACCCTTCGTGTTCAAAGATCTGTAGGTTAGATGGTAAATGCATGGAACTACAGGGATAAGGCAGGTGAGAGAGTCAGAGTTGGTACAGATTCAATGGGCCAAATGGCTACTTTTGCACTGAAGGGATTCTATTTTTAAAAAGTACAGATTTTTTAAATATAAAGATTATAGTTTTCATTTTACACCCTCTTTATGTCCCAATCTTTAATTCCCTCTCTGTGAAACTGAATGATAACCACTGCCTTTTATTTCTGAGTTTGCTACCTGAGAGAATTAATTCTTCGATCTGGTTCAGTACTCAGATGATTTCAGTATTTCTAGATACTGGAGTTCCTGTACAGGTGGCACCAGAAAGAAACTGAAGTCTTAATAGAAAAATCAATGCCACAATCGATTTTGAACATTGCTAAAGCTTTCTGTTTGCTATTGACTGCAAAATCTGGGCCAGTATCCACCTCCGGCACAAACATTCAAATCGCACTCAATAGTGTAATCCTCAATACCAAATCAAAATAACATCCAAAAGATGTGCAGTCAAGTTAAGTGCCAATGGGGGAAAAAAATCTATTTTGACAGTTTATAGTAAAGCTAATTTTATCACTACCATCGAGTCTGAATGTATTTTCCCCCTCGAGATTTAATAATAAAATGTTTTCGGCACCTTCCAAAATGGGAATACTGCTGTGGAAGCTGACTCACAGATGTCAAGCATAAAATAATATACAAAGGAAAAGCAGATGGGTGGCACAGCAGTTGGCACTGCTGCCTCACAGCATCAGGGACACGAGTTTGATTCCGGCCTCGGGTCACTGTCTGCGTGGAGTTTGCACATTCTCCCCGCGTCTGCACGGGTTTCCTCCAGGTGCTCCGGCTTCCTCCCACATTCCGAAAGACGTGCAGGTTAGGTGCACTGGCCGTGCTAAGCTCTCCCTCAGTGTACCCAAACAGGCGCCGGACTGTGGCAACTAGGGGATTTTCACAGCAACTTCATTGCGGTGTTAACGTAAGCCTACTTGTGACTAATAAATGAACTTTAACTTTAGATTAAATCACCGGGTACAAAATGCATTTAGATACAACAGTGGTAAAATTTGCTTCACTACAAATAGGTTCGCCCCCCCCCCCCCACCTCCACCCGCCTCTGGCTGCATATCTACTGTATTTCACACATGAGAGGGACATGTGTGAAGATAATTCACAGAGACATTGTGACTATAATATTTATAATCAAAGGAAGAACAGTTATAGAATTCACCCCAAGTCAGGCCACATTTGATGGTCACACATCCCATCAACCATGCTGAAATTACTGCCAAAATTCTCCACGACTCAAACTATAAATGCTCGTGAGCCTGCTCATGTCAGTCTCTGTTCCTGAATTAGTTTCACTGGTCACCCACTTTCAGCACACCCCCACCCTCGGGTCTCCTGACAGCATGAGGTGACTTCAATGGGAATTCCCAATGATAGCGACGGGACCAGAGAATTCTGCCACCAGCAAACAGCACGCCGCCAAGAACACACAGCTGGGAGGCCAGAGAATCTCTCACCCCACCACACCCCCCAACCCACTGTCCTGAATTGAAAACAACATTTTTTCAACATTTTTTTAAAAATTCATTCATGGGACACGGGCGACGCTAACTGGCCAGCATTTATTGCTTATCCCTAGTTGCTTGAGGGCAGTTGAGAGTCAGCCATATTGCTGTGGCTCTGGAGTCACATGTAGGCCAGACCAGGGAAGGACGGCAGATTTCCTTCCCTAAGGAACCAGATGGGTTTTTCCGACAATTGGCAATGGTTTCATGGTCATCAGCAGATTCTTAATTCCAGATAATATGTTTCTATTAAACTCAAATTCCACCATCTGCCGTGGCGAGATTTGAACCCGGTTCCCCAGAACATTAGCTGAGTTTCTGGATTAATAGTCTAGCGATAATGCCACTCAGCCTCCCCTTAGGTTAAGAGACTGTGAAGGGCATTGTCAAAATTAAGTACCTAGAGCACCTATGAACAGAGACTTTGTTCATTTGATCTGTTAGTGCCCATTTTACTGGCATATTCAACAGAGCATAAAGTGAGATGGGAGCTATCACTTAAAGGTAATTTACCAATTAGTCATTGTCATTCACAGAGTGTAAATAGAGGCTGCTAGAACACTGTGGGTGACAGGTTAGAAGGCAGACATATGTACTGCTGCGTTCTGTAAATAAACCTACTATCAAGGAAAAGGATTAGTGCCTGGTTTCATTTTACCGCATCAAGCTTGGGATCCATTTAACACCCAAGTTCAGTCAGTGGACTGTGCATTGGTTTGCGGTGGGAGATTCGTGTCCAGTGAGAGGGGAAGCTGCCTCCCACACTCTCCCACCTTGATTACGTTGTAGGAGCCCATAAAACCCTCACAGTTTATTGGACTAACCACACTACAGATAGTTAAAATGATCCCCAAGTTCGTAGTAATAATTGCTTTCACTTTGCCCTATCACATTGTTAATTTATCATGCCTCCTGCCACTTCCTCATAGCATTCTCCAAGAGTACAAAGAATCGAAAATGAAGCTGTTCTTATACAGGATCTGTACAAAGCACTAGCTAGTTTTTTGTTATATGTTTTCAAATAACGCTAAGAGGTTGGAAGTAAAGTGTACCCTGATAAAACAATGCATGGGACGGCACAGTGGTTAGCACTGCTGCCTCACAGGGACCCGGGTTCAATTCCGGCCTTGGGTCACTGTCTGTGCGGAGTTTGCACGTTCTCCCACGTCTGCATGGGTTTCCTCCGGGTGCTCGGGTTTCCTCCCATGGTCCAAAGATGTGCGGGTTAGGTTGCCTGGCCATGCTAAATTGTCCTTCAGCATCAGAGAGACTAGCTAGGGTAAATAAGAAGAAAGGCTGAACAAACTGGGATTGTTTACATTGGAGCATCAGAGGATGAGGGGGGATCCGATAGAGGTTTACAAGATCGTGACAGGCTTGAATAGAGTGGAGTGTCAGAGTCTTTTTCCCAGGGTTGACGGATCAATTACTCAGGGGCATAGGTTGAAAGTGAGACGGGGGGGGGGGGGGGGGGCAGTTTGAAAAAGATGCAAGGGGCAAGTTTTTCCACACACAGGGTGATGAATGCCTGGAATGCGCTGCCAGAGGTGAGGGAAGCAGATTCTATAACAGTGCAAGAGGCATCTGGATAGATACATGAATAAGCAGGGAATAGAGGGATATGTACCATGTAGAGGCAAGAAAAAATTAGATTAGAGAAGCATCTATGTCAGCACAGACTTGGTGGGTCGAAGGGCCTGCTCCTGTGCTGTACTGTTCTTTGTTCTAAACATGTAGGGTTACAGGGGTAGGGCCTGGGTGGGATTGTTGTCGGTTCAGGCCTGATGTACCAAGTGGCCTCCTTCTGCGCTGTATGGATTCCATGATTAAGTTTAATCACACATCAACAGCTAAGTTCCAAACTTCACATTGAATCTGCACATTAAAAATCCAAGGCGCACGATCCTTCCCCCTCCACTACCCCCGCTTGAAATCTTACCGAGTACGATTCCGAGAGGTGTCTCAGACCTTTCTTCAAGTACTGGAAATGTTTCTCCCTTTGAAGGGTAGGCCTGGAAAACAGCAGACACGATTGAATCAACCGATGCAGATAACTAGGCAGCACTGAACCTCCAAGGGCTGTTGTATAATTCATATTTTCACTAATACATTCGGGCTGTACTCAATGTTCCAGTTTGAGGGTTCAAAGACAACTGCAGGCTGCAAAGTGCATAATTTTGCAGTACAAGGTCCCAGGCCAGACCAATGGATGGATGCACTGCATCTTTTAACATCCAGTTTGGTAAACTTTTAAATATTTTGCACTCTTACATCCAAGTAACAGAAAGAAAATTACAGTACTGTCATTAACAATTCTGAACATAAGCATATTGCGTTTAGATTGTAGCATAATGCGAGTTTATACACTTAATATGTTACACACTTAATGGAAAGAATGGTTCAGAGAGTCAGAGTTTTACAGCATCGAAAGAGGTCCTTCAGCCCATCGTGTTTGTGCTAGCTATTAAGCACCTATCTATTCTAATCCCATTTTCCAGCATTTGGCCCATAATGTTGCGTGTTATGGTGTTTCAAGCTTTCATCTAAGTACGTCTTAAAATGTTGGGAGAGCTTCCAACTCCACTACTCTTTCAGGCATTGACCTTGAGATTTCCATCACCCTCTGGCTAAAAAGTTTTTTCCTCTACTTCTCCTACAAACCTCCAGCTCCTTAAATTAAATCTATGCCCCCTGGTTATTGACCCTCTGCTTAGGGGAACAGTTGCTTCCTGTCTATGCCCCTCATATTTTATCCAGCTTAATCAGATCCACCCTCAGCTCTCGCTGCTCCAAGTGCAGCATGGTGCCTCAGTGACAGGGACCTGGGTTCGGTTCTGACCTCGAGTCACTCCCTGTGTGGAGTTTGCACATTCTCCCTGTGTCTGTGTGAGTTTCCTCCAGATGCTTCTGTTTCCTTCCACACTCCAAAGATGTCCAGGTTAGGTTGATTAGCAATGCTAAATCAGCCCTAGGTGTCAGGGGATTAGCAGGGTAAATATGTGGGGTTACAGGAATAGGGCCTCTGCAGACTTGATGGGCTGAATGGCCTCCTTCTGCACAGTAGGGATTCTATGATTCACTCAATAAAAGTGAGAGCTAGCCACAAAATTCTTTAAAAACTGGAAATTTACTGTTTCCTCCTAGAATTTGCAATAGATTTCAGGTGTGGAAGATCAAAAACAGAACTTATTTAACAGCCATGAGCAAGGATGTCATAACGCGGAACATTGTTATATGTGTGACTATTTCCAAGCCCATCTCAGTTTATTAGATGAATTTCAAGGAACTGAAAAGCTTATTAGTATTTAAAGTCTTAAATTGGGCAAAATGAGCTTGTTTAGCTACAGTTGCTAAACAGAAGTGAAACACAACACTTAGTTCATTGTAAGTCTCCAAGCAGAACCTCAGCTGACAGCATATGACTCTGCACCATTGTTATATATGAGCTGAATAAAATATCCCTGGCAAAGCATATTCTGGACAATGCATAGGTTGGATGGAGCATGTGGCACATCACAAATCCATAAACATATTGAGAGGGAGTCGCAACCGGCAAGATCAAAGCTCAAACCATACATCAACTGAATTAAGAGAGCTTGAAAAATTATACAAGCCACATTGCCACATAGTGCAGCACAGTGATACAATGATTAGCACTGCTGCCTTGCAGTGCCAAGGACCAGGTTCGATTCCCAGCTTGGGTCACCGTCTGGGTGGAGTTTGCACATTCTCCCTGTGTCTGTGTGGATTTACGCAGATGCTCTGGTTTCCTCCCACAGTCCAAAGATATGCGGGTTAGATTGGTAGGCCATGTTAATTGGCCCTTAGTGTCTCGGGATGTGTAGATCAGAGGGATTAGTGGGGTAAATGTGTGGGATAGGATCTGGGTGGGACTGTTGGTGCAGACGTGATGGGCCAAATGGCCTCCTTCTTCACTGTATGATTCTATGATCGTGGAATTAACAAAGGTCAATTTTGTGGAAATCCCACATCCCAACCTTACGCCACAGTCACAGCAGGTAGCAGAGTCCCAAAGTGAGAAAAACAACACAGCAGGGGTAGAGCGTGAAATCTGTCACTCAGTTGGAGGACGGAAACACAAGAATTCTGTCAAGCAGGTAGGTGTTCAGATTATGAACAAAAATTTGAAAAACTGGTATGGATTACATTAGACCTGAAAACGGTCATTATGATTTGAGAGATCTTCATAATTATCAATAGTTCTGCCGGGATTAACATCAATAGACTCATTCCGCTGAAGTAGAGCAGAATAAATCTAAGAGGAAGAATTGCTATAGTGCTTTGAATATCACTGGTTCCCTGGTCTTTCAACCAAGTTGCTGCAAAGTTCAGAAACAGAGAGGGGCTCTCAAAAAATAATTTCACTCTCCACAAAAGAAACTTATCCCTCCAGAAGGATTGCAATTACACAGACATGGCTGCAGGGTGACCAAGACTGGGAGCTAAATATCCAAGGGTACACGATATTTAGGAAGGAAGTCAAAAAGAAAAAGGCGATGGGGTGGTATTAATAGTTAAGGATTAAATCAGCACAATAGTGAGGGGGTATTGGCAGGAAACCAAGATGTAGAATCAGTCTGGGTGGAGTTAAGAAGCATCAAGAGAGAAAATAAACATCTGTGGGAGTTGTCTATCGGCCTCCAAAACGGTAAAAAAAAGTTTATTTATTGGAGTCACAAGTAGGCTCACATTAACAAGGCAACGAAGTTACTGTGAAAATCCCCTAGTTGCCACACTCCAGCGTCTACTGGGATACACTGAGGGAGAATTTACTATGGCCGATCAACTTAACCTGCACATCTTTGCACTGTGGGAGGAAACCTACACAGACACAGGGAGAATGTGCAAACTCCACACAAATAGTCACCGAGGCTGGAACTGAACCCAGCCCCTGCTAACCATTGTGCCACCATGCCTATGAGAGGAGATCTCATTGAAACATATAAATTCTGCCAGGGCAGGACAAACTGGATGCAGGAATGTTTCCTCTGGTTGCTGGGCGGAGGTCACAATCTCAGGATGCAGGATCAGCCATTTCAGACTGAGGAGATGTGAAACTTCTTCACTCAGAGGGTGATGAACCTGTGCAAGTCTTTACCATTCAAGATTGTGGAGGCCAAGTCACCAAACGTATTCAAGAAAGAAATAGATAGATTTCTAGAATCTAAAAGGTGTCAAGGGAGAGCACTGGAGTATGGCATTGCGATGGAGGATCAGCCGTGATCATATTGAACAGCAGAGCAGGCTTGAAGGGCTGAATGTTCTACTTCTGCTCCGAGTTTTGATGTTGCTAGGATTGCGTCACTAGTACACAGAAACACACAACATGCATTTAGATTTTGTTTGGCCAAGCAATTAGGGAGCTGGAAATATACCTCCGCAGAGCAAGTTATTAAAACGTTCAGTCGTTTGAGGGATTTAAATTCCAATAGTGTTCAGTCTTAACACTCACCTACAGGATTTGTTTACAGGGAACCAGTAAATGCTCAAGTTGGGACCAGAGAGAATCTGTTCAGCGTTCAGTCATCCAGCACTGTTTCCAAGTCCCTGAGCACTTGAACATTAGCAGACTAAATGACTGAAATGAGGCTCAAAAATGCAATTTACAGGAGCCTTTGTTGAAGTGTCACTTGAATATAATAACCAATTTATTGCAGTTACAAGAGTTTTCAAGTGATACCCTTGCATTAATACAAAATAAATTACATAAAGGCACCAGAGAGACAAACCGTGCTCAGTTCAGACAGCTCACCCCGCCTTGCCCCTTGCACAGGGTTGATGCTGGGACAAGGTACACTTCTCCATCAGGGAAGCCAAACTGGGCAGAATTTTCCGAATCTTTTCCAAAGTGTCAGCTGGGGCTGGAAAGTGGAGTGTAGCCCGCCATTGTGCTGCCAGCTTTTTGAAAAGAAAAAAGTTGAGTGGGCACCTACACTGAAGACTCTTGAAAGAACCTTTTTTATGAAGTGTGTTGATCGAGAAAGAAACTAAAAGGAGGAACACCCCACCCCACTCCCTAACCACTACCCACCTCCCTCTCCCAACCTCCTCATGGGAACAGCACCCCTTCCCCCTACACCTCCCCATGGGTTCAGGCCCCTCCCGCCCCCCACACCTTCCCATGGAACAGCACCACCAGCCCCCCACCTCAAAGGAGCAGACCAACAGACCACCCTATCATGGGAACAGACCCCACCTTCGCACAGGAACAGACTGCCCCACCTCCCCCAAACAGAAGTCAATCCCTGCACCCCCGCCTGTCATCTTCCCCATGGAACCTCATCCCACCGCCTTCAGTAGGTCCTGTTCGGTATTGGAGGGGGTGGGGGTTGCTATCGTGATGCATTTCAATATGAACAAACAGTCCAACATGCAGGGGGTGGGGGGAGGGCCCAGTGGCAAAGGGCAGCTGGGGACAAATGTGCAGATGCAAACAGGGGAGAGAAACAACAAAAAATGTTCTTTTTTCCTGGTCCATGGTCATGGAAGCAGTGCCTTATGATTTATTCGCATAGGAGGAACTGAAGCAACGGACAGAGAATGGAGCCTTGGGACCTTCCAAGGTAGCGGTGTCATCACAGTTGCTTAAAATTTCAAACCAGTTTGAGGTGGATCTCGAACAGCTCTTTCCCTGCACGTGATCAGCAATTACAGGGACAATCCTAATTCGCTACATAAAACAAGTCTAAATAGTTAGATGGAGGTACAAGACAATGGCAAATGAAAGCAAAAGATGCAAACTTAACTCTAGGGAACTCAAATAAACTCAAATCCTGCGATCTCCAGTTCACTGCATGAGTCACTGTGGCCTGTGGTGTAATGGCCCAGTATCCAGTTAACGTCACTTATGGTTTCATCTGCAGCAATTCTGCAGCTTTAATAGAAACTGAAAGGTCAGAGGCATCAGATTTCTGATCAGTGACAGCCTCCGCTTTTTAATAGCTTAGTTTCTACAGAGGGACAACATAGGCATATGCATCATCAGAGCTTACTGATGGCACAGCACCATCAGCCCAAGTATCTCCTGGTGGACTTTTCTGTAATTTCTTTACAACCCACGGTGTAACGCATTTTCTATTTAATTCACGTAGTCGCAGGTCTAGAAATACAGCAGGTCTGAGAGGAGATGCTGAACATTCTTGTCAGCTGAAATTGGCAATAACGTGAAGTTCGAAATGGTCCAGAAACCTGGCAAGATACAGGCTTCTCAATTTGAAATATCTAAGTCTTTGAATGAATATCTGACAGCATTTTGTTTCCTGATTTTTCAGATCCGTTTTATAAAGTTTTTTCTCTTCTCGTCTGTGCTGGCTAGGTGGATTAGCTGTGCTAAATTCTCCCTCAGAGACTGCTGCCTCACAGCGCCAGAGACCCAGGTTCAATTCTGGCTTCAGGTCACTAACTGTGTGGAGTTTGCACTTTCTCCTGGTGTCTGTGTGGGTTTTCTCCGGGTGCTCCAGTATCCTCCCACACTCCAATGATGGGTTAGGTGGATTGGCCATACTATAAACATGTGGGGTTACGGGGATAGGAACTGGGCGGGATTGTGGTTGGTACAGACTCGATGGGCCAAATGGCCTCCTTCTGTACGGTAGGGATTCTATGGTGCCCGAACAGGCGCTGGAGTGTTGCGACTAGGAGATTTTCACAGTAACTTCACTGTGATGTTAATATAAGTCTACTTGTGACACTAATGAATAAACTTTAAACTTAGAAGCAAGGAATCCTCATTAGTGGACAAATGCACAGGCACCACTGTCCTGTGATCCTTTCCTCCGGTGGCCATCATTCACGCTTTGGTTTTGACAGCCAACGCTGGTGGTCTAATAAACTGCGAGTGGCATTACACTCCAACTTGATCTTGAGTTCAGTTGAACATCACACAGATGTAAAGTTATTAAAAAGGAGCTGCTGAAGAGCGATCAAGTGGATCAAGGCTCTCCCTTTTCTGTATCTTAGGGCTGATCTCAGAATCTGGGGGGTTAGCACAGTGGTTAGCACTGCTGCCTCATGGCGTGCAGGACCTGGGCTCAATTCCCGGCTTGGGTCACTGTCTATGTGGAGTTTGTACATTCTCCCCTTGTCTGCGTGGGTTTCCTCCGGGTGCTCCGTTTTCCTCCCACAACCCGAAAGACATGTTGGTTTGGTGCATTGACCCAAACAGGCACCGGAGTCTGGCAACTAGGAAAATTTCACAGTAACTTCATTGCTGTGTTAACGTAAGCCTTACTTGTGACTAATAAATAAACTTTTACTTTCAGGGCTCTGGTGCATTTGAAATGGCATTGCTAACGAGTTGGCCAACCCTTGGTAATATAACTCAAAACTGGGAAATCAAACTTGAGGCAATCTTAGTCTCAAAGTTAACAAATTTGCCAAATTATCAAGGAACTCTGACAAAAATATAAAGCTATGCTCTGTGCCAAGTGAAATCATTACCTTTTGTACACTGCCAAACGTCACATCAACATTAAAATCTGAAAATCTACAAATTATAGTTTAGCCCAGATAAAGAGAAAGCCCCCAGGTCTATTAAGAGGAGGATAAAAGAAAAAAGTTTAACATAAAAAAGCTAAAATGTTAACTCTGTGAATAGAAATGTACTTTCAGACGACAATGTGGAAACAGAAAACTTTGCAACAATTCCAGACTCATCTAAAACCAAGCTGTTAACACTAAAAGCAAAAGCACAGCTGTAACATTAATGACGAAAGAGGCCTGAGTAGAACAAAAAAAACAAGCAAATTGCCTCTTTGCCTCCATCTGCTGAAAAACTTTATGAACAGGCTTGGTTATGGCCCCATTTCTCACTGGCACGCCACGTGGAATCAACAAGAACTGTACTTCCTCTAAAACAACCAGATGCATTCCACCCTCCAAGATCGCTGACAGATAATAGAGTCTAAGTCACCACAGTGTTAATTGTATAATTGTATAAAACCCACATTCACGTTCTGGTTAGTTAAAAGCTTTGAGTCTTGCCTTGGACGGCCCTGTAGAGTCAGGACTATCTCAAGAAACATTACCGTTGGGTAACACTTTCTGTTAAGAGAAAACTCAGAACAATAAATTGACTCATTTTGAATAAGGCACACAAAGCTGAGGATAGCATAATTGAAATACTACATCATCACTTCCAGGGAGAAATAATTCTCTAGCAGTACAAAAGAGACAATAATGCATTAATTTACTCCACATTTCAAAGGTTGCAAAAATTAGTGATAAGCTCTAAAATGGATGATTAGGATGGTTAGGATGAATATTTGGGGTGGCAGAGTGCCACAGCGGTTAACACGGCTATCACACAGCACCAGGGACCCAGGTTCAATTCCCAGCTTGGGTCATTGTGCGGAGTTTGCACATTCTTCTCGTGTCTGCGTGGGTTTCCTCCGGGTGCTCCGGTTTCCTCCCACAGTCCAAAAGACATGCTGGTCAGGGGTACTGACCCGAACAGGCGCCGGAATGTGGCTACTAGGGGAATTTCACAGTAACTTCATTGCAGTGTTGATGCAAGTCTTACTTATGACAAATAAACAAACTTTAACTTTTAAAATACCGTAAAGCAAACTGGAAAATTTGAATTTAACGTTTGAATATTTGTGTAATGCACTGGGCATTTTGGTACATGTTGGACCTAGTTTTCTGCATCATTCTCATGGAATATACCTAGCGTGACTGATCCTCGCTCAAGTGCTGGATTAGTGGGGAGGCAGTGATGAGTGGGTAAAAGGACCAAAGAACTCACACAAAAACCATCCCCTCATTCAAAGTTTGATGCAAGATATATGATTAATTTCCTGTGTAGAGGAAATTAATTGTGTTCTTGAAGACAGGGGGTTGTTATTAGCGGCGGTGATTGTGTATGGAGACTTCACTAATGGAGTCCAGCCAGGATGCGTGTTAGGATCATTATTTTTGCTTTCTATAATAACATTCTGATAAAGGCATTGAAGCAACTTTCAGCAAGTTTGCTGATGATACAGAAATGCGTGCTGGTGTAAGGCTTATTGGTAGCATCAAAATCAATCGTTAAAGTTTATTTGCTGCTGTCACAAGTAGGCTTACAGTAACACTGCAACAAAGTCACTGTGAAAATCCCCCAGTTGCCACACTTTGGCACCTGTTCGGGTACACTGAGGGAGAACTTGGCATGACCAATGCACCTAACTGGCACGTCTTTCAGACTCTGGGAAGAAACCGGAACACTCTGGAGGAAACCCACGCAGACAAGGGGAGAACATGCAGACTCCGCACACTCTGTGACCCAAGCTGGGGATCGAATCTGCGTCCCTGGTGCTGAGAGGCAGCAGTGCTAACCACTGTGCCATCGTGCCACCCCGTTTAGTGTGCCTATCAGCTTATTATTTAGAATTTTGTACTAAATTGATAAAGGCCATTTAAAAAAAAGCTAAACCTGCATTATTGGAAACCAACTGGATTAGTTAAATGGACAGCCTTAATTGAGAGGCAAATAAAGAAAAGTAATTCATTGATAGATGTGTTGGTAAGGCTGGTAAAGTAACCTGTAACATAAAACATTCATAACTTTTATAATTATAAACATATTATACAATTAACTCTTGACTTAATATGAACTCTTAAAATGTCATGAGAATTTTAAGACGGGCTAAAAAGATAACATGAACTTTGTTTGACTTTTCGTCAACCTTGACTGAAGGGATGAGTAGGTTTTTTTTCAAAATGTCTCAATGACACACAGTTAAGCGATATCTCTCACTTGAGTTAGCCTGAGAGCTACAAACAATTCTTAATAAATTCATAGACTGGCTGCTTTCCAACAGTTGTTTTTGATTTTTAAGGGGCTTCTCAACAAATACATGAATAAGATGGGAACAGAGGGATACGGACCCCGGAAGGTAGGGGGTTTTAGTTCAGATGGACAGCATGGTCGGTGAAGGTTGGAAGGCCAAAAAGCCTGTTACTGTGCTGAAATTTCTTTGTTTAAGTGGACATTGTAAGGTGATTTTTGAGGTATAAAAAAGGGTCTCAAGGAGCCATACTGGGAGAGGGGTTGTTTAACATATTATTCACATTTTTGGAGGCTTCACTTCTCAACCCGGTCTGAGAAGGGTAGTGAGAAGTCTGTTCAATTGTTAGAAGTTCAGCTTCCTCCTCTTACTGTTAATTGGCACTGCTTTTTAACTTCCTGAATTGTTACCTTCTTAATAGTAAACTTTCTGAATTCTCCTTTGCCATGTGGTGAAGTTTGTGGAACTGAGTGTGATTTACAATTGGGGAGTTATTGCAAACAAGTGAGCCCCATAAACCTTAGTTCAAATAAATCTTGTTTTAACTGGCTTGAAGCCTTGACTAACTGAACCAAGAGACCGGAGTGTTAGCACTGAGCCAAGGCTGACACAAAATTAATCCACAAATACTGGATATCAGAAAAATAAAGTGAAGGATTTATAAATATCTGAGGGAGGGTTTAAAATGGACACTAGTGTGACTGTAGATATGTTAATTTCAATGTCAATTGGAGGAGCAACTAAAAAGGCAAATAAAATGCAGGGATAAATTGCCACAACACAGGAGTTTATATCTACAAGGATTTGCTGAGGCTTTGGATAACAATTGGAGTAGCGTGTGCAATTCTGAGCCCTACACTTCAAAGCAGGGACAGAGATGCAACAGAGACAGCGCAGAGAGCAGTATTTAGGCCTAAATGTAAGTAGCATTATCTACAGAGGAATGTCAGAGAAGCTTAAGTTGTCTATCAACATATTCACACTGCTCACAGAGATGCTGTACTGAATTTCATTCTTAATCCATGTTGGTACACACAATAATGAAAACATCCTTCGTGAAAGAATGTTTTCACAAATATTTGGAACAATATTAATAGCTCATTAAACTAACGGTCAAGCAGTAAGAACCTGGCAAAATATCCTCATTAAGAACATTTTTCTATCCTTGATTTATTTATTAGTGTCACAAGAAGGCTTAACGTAACTGCAATGAAGTTACTTTGCAAATCCCCTAGTCACCACACTCCAGCGGCTGTTCAGGTACATCAAGGGAGAATTTAGCATGACCGATGCACCTAACCCGCATGTCTTTCGGACTCCTGCACACATGAGGACGGCCTCAACCTGGATCTTGATTTCATGTCACACTACTTGTAACCCCCACCATACTACCTGGGTTTGCAAAATCCTACTAACTGTCCTGGCTTGAGACAATTCACACCTCTTTAATCTGTGATTATCCCTCTGTCCACGCACACTGCTTGTACCTGTAAAGACTTGAGTACTTACCAATTCCAATCATTCTTCACATTCCAATCTCTAATTATCTTGCAATTGTGTCTTTACCTATATATACCATTTTTGTGAACCTACCCCCACTCACCTAATAAAGGAACAACACTCCGAAAGCTCATGATTCCAAATAAACCTGTTGGACTTTAACCCGGTGTTGTGAGATTTCTTACTGTGCCTACCACAGCCCAATGACGGCATCTCCACATCTTTCGGACTGTGGGAGGAAACCCACATAGAACACGCAGTCCGCGCACAGATAGTGACCCAAGCTGGAATCAAACCTGGATTCCTGGCGCTGTGAGGCAGCAGTGCTAACCACTAGGCCACCGTGCCACCCCTTGCCTGCTACCGATGAAGCTAAATTATTTTTGAGCTGAGTTTCAAATAGTTTTGACACAGGGCTATGTAAAAGACACAGCAGAAATTCTTTCAAGTATTTCACGTCAGCACTCGGTCAGTCATTCAAAGACCACCAAAATTTAGTTTAGAAACAAGTTTCACAGAAACTTCAACCTCCAGGCCAGGAAAAAGCACAATGACTGCAATATGATATTGGAGAAATGTTAGGTACACCAGCATCAGTTATTTACTGCAGTGCACAGAAAATTCATGTAAAGCCTGTGTTCAGGTTGGGGGAGAATTAGTGCATCAGGATTACTAACAGGCAGTCTGACACTAAATACACAGTGACTACCTACTGAAGCCAACATTATAATTTTCACGTTATACAGTGTTAAGCTGTTCAAATCCAGCTGATGCCACATATCAGATATTACTAACTGCACTGTATGGTAATGAAAATATTTCACTTTAAGGTGTTGCAAGCATATCCAAGGTTAGTTGAATGGTAAGCTGATGAACTTGTGGAGTTAAGTTTCACGTTAAAGGTTAATTCACCGCACAGCCGTGGACGGCCTCCTGAACATACTGGACAATTATAGGGTTGATGTGGTTTCAATTCATGTACTTACTGCAGCATACTCTGACCAATTCCAAAAGCATCATACGCCTCTTCCACATTTTGTTCTACTGTTTTCTGTTTATGGAAACAAACAGGAAAAGGTTAAGTTCGACACATTTTATTATGATTATAACTGCATTCAAAAAAATGTAGAATCACTTTGAAAAACCGAATCCCTCTATCTCAGCACCACTCCAGGATAACAGGATGAGAGAACATTTGCTAAACATAGAATCCCTGTAGTGCAGGAGGCCATTCAACCCATCTAGCCTGCACCGACATCAATCCCACACAGGCTCTATCCCTGTAACTCAGCATCTTTAGCTTGCTAACTCCCCTGACATGAAAGGGAAATTTTGCAAGGCTAATCAACCTAATCCACACGTGTTTGAAGTGTGGGAGGGAACTGGAGGAAACCCACGCAGACACAGGGAGAATGTGTAAACTCCACATAGACAGACAGTCACCCAAGGCCAGAATTGAACCTGGATCCTTGACTTGAGAGGCAGCAGTGCTAACCACTGTGCCACCGTGCCACTGTGAGTAAGCAGTCTACACCGTAGATAACCTAGCCTTCTGAATCCCACTTAAAGCGAAACAAGCGAAACACTTGCTTTTCTCAAAGCAGCAATTCCAGGCATATTAAAGGCAGCAAGCTTTCCCCCTGTCAATTCAAGATGATGTGTAGGAATAGTTTCAGAAGTGTTGCCTCAGAAGACCTATTCTGTAAGGGATCAGCAAAAACCCTGACAAATCTGCAAAGGATTAGCTGTCACACATAATCTAATATGTATGAGGATTGGCTGCCTTGGTACAGGTAATAATAAACATCATAATTGGTAAAGAAGGGGAATAATTCAGAAAGCAATATTTCTGAAGGTAACATTTTGTACAGACTAATATTTAGTGGGATAGGCCATAGGCTCAAAACCCATTGAGACAATTAATAATATGTTCTTTCCCAACAGGAAGAAAACCTACAAACATTTTAGGGAGGGCCAATGTTCAAACTAAAATATCGTTTTAAAAAAATGGATATTTTTTAAAAAGTTCATGAACAGAATTGAATCCCTACAGTGTGTAAGAGGAGGCCATTCGGCCATTGCACCAACAATGATCCCACTCAAGCCCCAACTCTGTACTTACCCTCCAATCCCCCTGACACTGAGCGGCAGTTTAGCATGGCTAATCCACCTAACCCAAACATCTCTGGACTGTAAGAAGAAACCAGAGCCTCCAGTAGAAACCCACGCAGACATGGGGAGAATGTGCAAACTCCACCCACCCAAGTCGCCCAAAGCCAGAATTGAATCAGGGTCCCGGCGCTGTGAGACAGCAGTGTTAACCACTGGGTCATCATGCCGCTGCTAAGACCTTTTTTCTTAAAAAACTGAAGTGCCGCGCCCCAAAGATCAGAATATGGGGAAACGGTCAGGCACACCATGTCTGGTCACGCTCACCATTTTCCACAAAATCTCACCAACTTTTACAGATGCACCACAGAAAGCATTCTTTCCGGTTGTATCACAGCTTGGTACGGCTCCTGCTCTGCCCAAGACCGCAAGAAATTACAAAAAGTTGTGAATGTAGCCCAGTCCATCACGCAAACCAGTCTCCCATCCACTGATTCTGTCTACACTTCCCTTTGCCTCTGAAAAGCAGTCAGCATAATCAACGACCCCACGCACCTCATACATTCTCTCTTCCACCTTCTTCCATCGCGAAAAAGATGCAAAAGTCTGAGGTCATGTACCAACTGACTCAAGAACAGTTTCTTCCCTGCTGCCATTAGACTTTTGAATGTATTTACCTTGCATTAAGTTGATCTTTCTCTACACCCTAGCTATGACTGTAACACTACATTCTGCACTCTCTCCTTTCCTTCTCTATGAACGGTATGCTTTGTCTGTATAGCATGCAGGAAACATTACTTTTCACTGCATACTAATACATGTGACAATAATAAATCAAATCAAACACGGGCAGGTTAATGGAATGGAGGGACACCTGGCAGATGAACTTTAATGCAGAGAAGTGTGAAATAACAGTTTATGAGGAAGAATGTGGAGAGGCAACAACAAAGAATACAATACAATTCTAAAGGGGCACAGGAGCAGAGGGAACCTAGGGAATGCATAGTCAAATCAATGAAGGCCATGGAACAGGTTGAGAAAGTGGTTAATAAGGAATCTGAGATCCTCAAGAGACCAGGATTAGAGGAAGGCAAGTATCTCAGAGGATTGTCAGACAGAGAGAAGTTAGAGATAAGGAAGGGTGAGATCCTGCTTGGATCAGGAAGCACAAGGGTGTTGGGTGAAGAGAGTTAGGACATGGACGTTGGATGATCTCAAATTTAAGGAGGCCAGGAGTGTGTTGGAATAGTCCAGCCTGGAGCTAACAAAGGCATGGTTAGGGCTCTGACCTAGTGTTGTGAGACTTCTTACTAGGACTTTCAGCAGCAGAGCTGAGGCAGGGGTGGAGACAGGCAGGTGCATGAAGGTGGAAATAGGGCGTCACAGTGACAGCATAGATATATGGCTAAAAGTTCATCTCGGGGTCAAATACAACACTAAGATTCAGTCCAAAACATTTGCCAGGGAGACGGATGCAGTCAGTGGTGAGACAGCAAGAGATTGTGGTAGGAATTAAATCAATGGCTTCCGAATATTTAACTGGAAAAAATTTATGTTTATCCAGTGCTAGATGTTGGATAAGCAGTCTGACATCACAGAGTAGTGCAGGGAATTGAGAGAGGTGATGGCTACATAGAAGCTGGCTGTTGTCACTCATGGTGTGTGGTCAGATTATGTCACCGTGAAGCCGACTGCAGTTCAAAATTGGGGGGAGTCCAAGGATAGATCCGTTGAAGACACCTGTAGAAGAAGAACAGGAGCAGGAAGGAAAGCTTTTGCAGCAGATTTTCTTACTATGATTAGATAAATAAGAAAGGAACAAGGTGGGTACAGTTCCTCTCAGCTAGATGAAAGTGGAGAGATGTTGGGGTGGGCGGAGTGGTCAACTGTGTCAAAGGTGCAGACAAGTCAAGAAGGATGAGTAGATGCCTTTGCCAAGCAAGCCACTCCATTCAAGGGCAATTAGGAATGGGCAACAAATGCTGGCTGAGGGATAGCCCTGTTCGCTTCAGTCTGTACAAAGACTTCATTTTAAAATATTACTGCCTGTGCACAGTTACATTTAAATGCTAGACTGTCGGGGTTAACTAATTCTGCTAAGCTGAATAATTGTAGTTAACTCGACTACATGGAGAATCAGAAGGCATGATGGGTTGGCTAAAAATTGACTGCATTCCTGAAGGGTACACAATGCAGGCAAACAACAGTTTCCCATAGAAGCAGCTGCGAGGATTGTTTTTCTAGACAGAGACTATGCGAGAAACACTTTCAATAATGAGATAAGGTTTGAAATATATTTTGGGATTAAAGTGTGTGTTTAGTTCAAGTTCAGTTCACTTTTTTCACTTCTGACATGTTAATTCTTTAAGTTCATTTCAGTTAAAAAAAAGCCATTTTAAAACTCGTATCAGTGCTGTCCTCTCATCTCTTCAAACGAATGAATGGACCCAACACTGGTCTAACCTTTGAACAGTCAGATGCATTTGTTTATATGTGTTTGTGTGCACAGATGTGCATTTATAGTATGTGAATTAGTGTGTCCATTCATTTGTTAACATGAGCATGTGTACATGTCTGACAAATGTGTGTGTGGATGTGCATATCTGAATGACTTGGCGCATGTGTGCGCACATGTGTACATCCTGGCAACTGCGCCTATCCACATGCATGCATTTGAGTGAGGATGCATGTGTAACAGTGTGCATATATCCGCGAGTGAGTATACACAAATGCACCTGTATGTGGGTTTGAGAATGTGCATCTGTGTATGTTTTATCCATATGTTTTATTCATTGTGGATGTTGCTGATTAGGCCAGCGTCTGTTGCTCACTCCTAACTGCCCACAAACTGAGTGGCTTGCTTGCCATTTTCAGTCAATCAGAGTCAACCACATTATTGTGGATTGGAATCACATGCGGGCCAGACCAGGTACAGACAGCAAATTACTTCCCCAAAAGGGCATTAGAATAGCCTTTAGAAGGCAACTATTTCCACCTTCCTAAATTTGCCCAACTCCTCCGCCCCTACTTTAGCTCTTCTGCTGAAAGCTCTATCCATGCGTTTGTTAACCCCAGACTTAACTATTTTACGTACGCACGTGTGTGTGCATGTGCAGTTTTTTTTATTCCAAACATGGGTGTACAGGAGGTTGAAGGAAGCTTGCAAAGTAATCAGGAGAAAAAAAGGCTCAATTCCTGTCCATCTATGTTCAGCAACACTACAGTCTAGTAAGGCTTGCAGCTTTTAAAACTCCCAAGACTAATGGATGTAAAGTAAAAAGTAAAAGTAAAGTTTATTTATTAGTTACAAGTAGGCTTACATTAACACTGCAATGAAGTTAGTGTGAAAATGCCCCCAGTCACTACACTCCGGTGCCTGTTTGGGTACACCGAGGGAGAATTTGGCACGGCCAAAGCACCAAACCAGCACGTCTTTCAGACTGTGGGAGGAAACCAGAGTACCCGGAGGAAACTCATGCAGACATGGCGAGAACTTGCAAATTCCACACAGACAGTGACCCAAGTTGGGAATCGAACCCGGGTCCCTGGCGCTGTGAGGCAGCAGTGCAATTATTGCCCATCTTCTTCCATCACTTCAGCAGAAGAATTGACATCTGCAGCAAGCTGAACATCACATGAAGCATTTCAATTTTCCACACTAGTTTTCTGGAATTTTGATGACACCATTGTTAAAGCTGAAAGGTTAATAGTGTAATCTGGATCATTTGGTAGTTTTAAGGCCCAAAGTAATTAGGTACTTATAGAAACAATATTTGTCTCAACTCATTTCATTACATGCTCCTGCATACCGTTCAATTTCGTATAGACTTTGCCCCAAATTCATGCCAATGTGGCAAAGCTAAGTGCAGATATTAACGCCCTTTTCACTTTCATTGCTGTGTTAATTTATACAGCAAAGACCAGAAAAATTATCGTGATTCTATTAAAAACAAAGCTCCTATGTGGACTCTCATCTCAATGTAAATCATGGTGTTGTAATTCTTATTATTCAGTGTAACTCTGTGCCAGACTCTAAGCTAATTGGTAATGTTCGCCTTCAGTAATATTACAATTAAACTTCAATTTCTATCTAATTTCTAGCTCCGCTGCGCTTTCCTTTTGAAAGGTTAAAACTCGCAAGAGTCAAAGTGTTCTGTTGCGTACAGGTAGTTTATATGCTTAAGTTTTTTCATGACTATTACAATATCGAAATGAAAATGAATATATGAATATGAATATTTGGGCAGCGCGCTGGCACAATGGTTAGCACTGCTGCCTCAGTGCCAGGGACCCGGGTTCAATTCCTGGCTTGGGTAGCTGTACGTTCACACATTCTCTCCGTGTCTGCGTGGGTTTCCTCTGGGTGCTCCGGTTTCCTCCCAAAATCCAAAGATGTGCGGGTTAGGTTGAGTTGGCCATGCTAAATTGCCTCTTAGTGTCAGGGGGACTAGCTAGTGCAAATGCATGGGGTTATGGGGTTAGGAACTAGGTGGGATCGTGGTCAGTGCAGACGTGATGGGCTGAATGGCCTCTTTCTGCATTGTATGATTTATCCAGCACAAAGGAAACATTACAATACCATGAATCAACTGTTTTCAAACAATGGAGTTGTTTGTTAACATTCGGGACTGTAAACCATTTAAAAACTTAGCTAATAAATAAATTCTCATCATTAGAATGCATCAATTCGTAAGTTCCAAGTTGCAGGATATTTTTCCCTTGGAGTTGTTTAAAGACACTAGTCTAAAAGGACAGCCAAATAGAACAAATGGTTCAAATTGCTATGTGCTATGCCTCAACGTAAAAAAAATTATCTATTGCCAACACACATGAACATACGCTTATAATTGTCGTATTTACAAAGCAAACGGAAGATTACCATAGATTGATGAAAAGGGTAACTTTTTTTCTCCTCTCCCCTTATTTTGACTCCGACAGTTCAAAAGAGTCTGAATGGTCTCTTTTATAAAAAAGATTCTCCATTAAAAAAAATCACATTACTTTCCATGTCATCAGCTGGTTTGATGAATTTCAAACACATCAGTTAAGAAAGACCCTTCTCTCTGATCCTTCATTGCTACTGCAACACATAAAATGCACCACACAAAACAAAGCACTGCGGTATAAATATAGTCACCAGCATGACGGTGCCTGCTGTTATGGAAAGCACAAATAAAAACAGGGGAGAAATGAATGCCTATTTATTTTATGCTGATGAGTTGATAAGCTTCAAGCTTCTTCCTAATATTTACTGCAAAAGGCAATGTGCGTGTAAGCCTGTGAATTATGAACTTTCTTACAAGGTGAAACTTAATAATTCAGCATGAAATATATTGATTACGTCACAGAGAAATTCATAAAACTCTTATCCTCTTGACTGCATGCCCAGCTAGCGTCCAGATTTCATAGAATCCCACAGTGCAGAAATAGGCCATTCGGCCCATCGAATCTGCACCAACCACAATCCCACCCAGGCCCTATCCCCATAACTCCATGCATTTACCCTAGCTAGTCTCCCTGACACTAAGGGGCAATGTATCACGGACAAGCCACCTAACCCGCATATCTTTGGATTGTGGCAGGAAACCGGAGCACCTGGAGGAAACCCACACAGACACTGGGAGAACGTTCAAACTCCACACAGACAATGACCCAAGCCAGGAATTGAACCCGGGTCCCTGGCGCTTTGAGGCAGCAGTGCTAACCACTATACTACCATGCCACCCTTCAAAGATCATGCTGATTGACCAAGCTTGAAGGGCCTGGTAACCTACGCCTGCTTCTATTCTTTGTGTTCATGCAGCACAAAAGGTTAAAAACCCCTGAGTGCAATTTTGTTGTCAGCAGTAATATACAGAAGCAAACACAGCATACAGCTTAGTTACTTAAAAACTGTTTCTCATGGTCATCGTCTTGTTGAAGTTGTACTAGACATTGGTAAGGAATATTGTGAATATTGTGTACAGTTCTGCTCACCCTATTATAGAAAGGATATTATTAAACTATAGAGTGCAGAAAAGATTGACCAGGATGCTTCCAGGACTTGATGGTTTGAGTTATAAGGAAAAGCTCGATAGATTGGGACTTTTTTTCTCTGAAGCGTAGAAGGCTGAGGAGTGATCTCCTAGAGGTCTATAAAATAATGAGGGGCATAAATCAGCTAGATAGTCAATATCTTTTCCCAAAGGTGGGGGAGTCTAAAACTGGAGGTTTAAATTGAGAGGGGGGAGATACAAGAGAGTCCAAAGGGGCAATTTTTTTCACCCAGAGGGTGGTGAGTGTCTGGAATAAGTTGCCAGAGATAGTAGTAGAGGTGGGTACAATTTTGTCTTTTAAAAAGCATTTAGACAGTTACATGAGTAAGAAAGGCATAGAGAGGTATGGGCCAAATGTGGGCAACTGGGATTAGCTTTGGGGTGTGGAAATGTGGAATGTGGAACTGAGCCACGACAGATCAGCCATGATCTTACTGAATGGCGGGGCAGGCGCGAAGGGCTAGATGGCCGACTCCTGCTCCGATTTCTTATGTTTAAAAAAAAAGAAGCGTGGCACGGACAAGTTGGGCTGAAGGGCCTGTTTCCATGCTGTAAATGTCTATGAGTCTATGATTATCATGTAATCAGCAAGGAGAGGTGATGGCCTAGTGGTCTTATCGCTAGACTATTAATCCAGAAACTCAACTAATGTTATGGGGACCCAGATTCGAATTCCGCCATGACAGATAGTGGAATTTGAATTCAATAAAAAAAATCTGAAATGAAGAATCTACTGATGACCATGAAACCATTGCCAATTGACGGAAAAACTCATCTAGTTCACTAATATCCTTTAGGGAAGGAAGTCTGCCTCCAGATCCACACTAATGTGGTTAACTCTCAACTGCCCTCTGAACAAGGGCCACTAGTAATGGTCTATAAATCTTGGCCAGCCAGTGACATCCATGTCCCATGAATGAATAAAAAAAATTTCAGAATTCATAATATTGCCTTCCAAATAATTTAGCTTAAAGGTATAGTTAAAAATACCACATATAGGGCTCGCAGGATGATTGGCTATATATTTGAAGAATTGCTCACTACTCAAACTGCAACATCCTGACCTTGAACCTCTCTCTCTGCTTTAATATACAAGAAAGCATCATGGAAAGTTCTATAAAGAGCATCCTTCTTGACTGGCAAAACAGATCCATTTGGAATTGTTTGTTGCAGTGACAGACCACAAGAACAAGAGGTCAGCAACTTGGATTTTGACTTGGATCTCAGCTAATTTATTTGTAAATTGTCCTTCTTTTGACTCAAACTAATTAACCTTTGGACCATGCACTAAGCAGGACCACTTCAAATTTGTCATTTTCAATTCCATATTAGATAGGGCGACATAGTGGTTAGCACTGCTGCCTCACTACACCACAAACCCAGGTTCAACTCTGACCTCAGGTGTTGAGTTTGCATGTTCTCCCCATGTCTGCGTGGGTTCCCTCTGGTGCTCTGGTTTCCTCCCACAGTCCAAACATGTGCACGTTAGGTGGACTGCCATGTTAAATTATCCCTTATAGTCCAAATTCGGGGGATTAGCAGGGTAAATACGAGGGGTTACAGGGATAGGGCCAGGGTAAGGTGCTCTACTGCAGAGTTAGTGCAGACTCAATGGGCTGAATGGCCTCATTCTGCACTGTAAGTATTCTATGATAAATATACAGGGCAACCAGATAAAGCTTCATTTTGCCTCCAGGTTTTCTAGTCAAGATGAAGGAACCCACGGCAAAGGCTTAGCTCTTCACTTTAATGTCCTAATGCTGGCACCAAATGCATTTTGCAAGCAGAAACATGGGTGGCATGGTGGCACAGTGGTTAGCACTGCTGCTTCACAGCGCCAGGGACCCGGATTCAATTCCCAGTTTGGGTCACTGTCTGTGTGGAGTTTGCATGTTCTCCCTGTGTCTGCGTGGGTTTCCTCCAAGTGCTCCAGTTTCCTCCCACACTCCAAAGATGTGCGGGTTAGGTGCATTGGCCATGCTAAATTGCCCCTTAGTACCAGGGGATTAGCAAGGTAAATATTTGGGGTTACAGGGATAGGGCCTGGGAGGGACTGTTGTTGGTGCAATCTCGATGGGCCAAATGGTCTTTCCCTCTGTATGGATTCTATGAATTATCAAACAAAAGTGGACACAGTCAGAATTCTCAGAACACTAGGTTAAAGTCCAATAGGTTTATTTGGAATCATGAGCTTTTGGAGTCCAGCACTCCGAAAGCTTGTGATTCCAAATAAACCTGTTGGACTTTAACCTGGTGTTGTGAGACTTCTTACTGTGCCCATCCCAGTCCAACCCTGCATCTCCACATCATGGCTACCAAATAAAAGTGGGCATAGCCCCATGACAACAAATACTATGTAACGTAGCATTAAATCCATCGTATGCAACAACACAAATGCGGTCCAAGGGACAATGTTTTAAACCAAGCTTTTGTTTTTCCAATTATTCAATCTGCACTCATCGAGTTGCAATCTGTAAGCTTCTTTATTTGAAGCCGATGTATTGTTTGTTTTTCCAGACACGCAACTCAGAACAAAAAAAAAGGAAACCGCTGTGGATACTGGAGATCAAATAAAAACAGCTGCAAACACTGGCTAGGTCTGGTGGCATCCGCAGAGAAAAAGTAACATTCCTCTCCTCAAAGAGGCTGTCTAACCTGCAAAGCCCTTTCTGTTTGTTCTTAGGGGGCCTGAGTCATAGCACAGGTAACTCAGCTCTGGATCAAATCCAACACCAAGGCTTCGAGGGAGAGGGAAGGATTCAGTGGTTAGGAAGTGGGAAAAGTGGCTTCAGCCTTTCCAGTCTTTAGTTTTACAAGCAATCTTCAATGTCTCTGCCACCACCCACCCCCCATCTCCTGGCACCAAGTGGCTCCCTGCCCTCCCAGTTAGCTTCTATGGTTGTTGGTTGACACCATTTCATGCCAAATGTCACAGCAATGCGGCAGTAGGGCACAGATAGCGCTGCTGTCTCACGGCTCCAATTCCTGTCTTGAGTCACTATCTGTGCGCAGTCTGCACGTTCTCCCCATGTCTGCGTGGGTTTCCTCCAGGTGCTTTGGTTTCCTCCCACAGTCCCACGATGTGTGGGTTAGGTGGATTGGCCTTGCTAAATTGCCCCTTAGTGTCCCGGGATGCGTAGGTTAGAGGGATTAGCGGGGCAAATATATGGGGATGGGGCCTGGGCGAGGTTGTTGTCAGTGCAGACTCAATGGGCCGAAAGACCTCCTTCTGCACTGCAGGGATTCAATGATGTCACAGAAATTGACCTGAATGTGAAAAATATGTTATTAGCAAGTAATCAACTGTTTTTTTTTGCCAGATGTTGTTTATATATGTTCTTAAAGTAACTTTGTCATTCAATATTCCAAGCGCATAAAATAATTATAAGCCTGTTGCCATGAAAATTAGAGTCATATTTGAAAGCACAACAATATTTAGCAGTCTACAGCTAATCTTCTCAAAATAACCACGGCAGTCCCATTGATTTTTTTTCCCCAAAGGATAGTTACATAACTGTCATTTCTCTTTAGACACCCTGGCATGACTCAGAGCATCTGTCGAGAAAAGTGGTATTGGAGAATAGGTGTCTCTCAAATTTACAACCTTCACATTTAGATCCAAGTAATGAAAACTGTGAGGACACCGGCTGCTCACTCGAAAAGCGATGCCAAGTTCATCAAAAATAATTGTGTAAGAAGTTTCAGTGAGCCTAATGAACTGTTGGCTTCCAATTACAAAATGGTGGAAGGAGGATTTCACTTGGCACATGTCAACTTAAATCATGATTCCTTTTGGACACGATTCTGATCCGCGATTGACAGCAACAAAACCCGAGATGATAATAGTTGTTTGCTCTTGGTAGAATCTTTAAACTAAAACTGTGGCCCAGATTTTGTGGGCAGGTTTGCTGATGGCAACTTGCGCGTTTCCACAGGGGGGCATTCCAGAAGTTGCTGACAGTTTCAGAGGCACAGGTATAGTGAACACTTGACATTTTCACCATCACTACTGTCACAAAATAGCAAACTTTCAGTCCCAGTTGCAGAAGTATTCCACCCAATGTTAGGTGGAATTTACAACACAGAATCAAGCCATTTGGCCCAACTGGTATATCAGCATTTAAACTCCACAAGGACCCCCTTCCACCCCTCTTCTTCCAACCCATTCATCTTGATCATGGCTGATCATCAAATTCAATATCCTAATTCCGCTCCCTTCCTCCCATCTTCCTTGATCCCTTTAGCCCCAAGAGCTATATCTAATTTCTTCTTGAAATCAGTCAACATTTTGGCTTCAACTATTTTCTGTGGTAGTGAATTCCACACAATTACCACCCTCTGGGTAAAGAAATTTCTCCTCATCTCAGTTCTAAAAGGTTTACCCCTTATCCTCAAACTATGACTCTTAGTTCTGGACTCCCCCACCATCAGAAACATTCTTTCTGAATCTACCCTGTCTAACCCTGTTAGAATTTTGATCCCATCTCACTCTTCTAAACTCCAGTAAATATAATCCTAAGCAATTTAGTCTCTCCTCATATGACAGACCTGCCATCCCAGGAAGCAACCTGGTAAACTTTGCTGTACTCCCTCTATAACAAGGTCATCCTTCCTCAGATAAGGACACCAAAACTGCACACAGTGTTCCAGGCGTGGCCTCACCAACACTCTGTATACAATCTCAGCAAAACATCCCTATCCTTAAATCCTCTTACTTCAAAGGCCAACATACCATTTGCCTTCTTTACTGCCTGCTGTACACACGCACTTACTTTAAGTACATACCAACTTCTATTTACTCACTCTTTGTAGTGTTGAGTCCGACATTCTTACCATTCTTTGGACAAAGAAGTTTCTCCTGAATTTATGGGTAGCTATCTGTATTTAAAAGCTTTTCTCTGTTAAGCTTTTTTGGCAACATACAGTCATGTAAGAGCATCATAATGCATCCTCCCTCTTCAGGAGAATTATTTAACAAACTATGCGTTTCTGCCCTGCAAACAATTTCCATGAAATTCCTTGAATCAACTGGGCAGCACGGTAGCACAGTGGGCGGCTCTACTACCTCAGTGCCAGGGACCTGGGTTCAATTCTGGCCTCGGGTGACTGTCTGTGTTGGAATTTACACGTTCTCCCCATGTCTGCGTGGGTTTCTTCCGGATGCGCCGGTTTCCTTCCACAATCCAAAGATGTGCAGTTAGGCGGACTGGCCATGCTAAGTTGCTCCTTAGTGCCCCAATATGTGAATAGGACAAGTAGGTGGGGTTAAAGGGATAGGGTCTGGGGTGGGATTGCTGTCGATGCAGGCTCGATGGGCCAAATGGCCTCCTTCTGCACTGTAGGGATTCTATGAACCTTCTATGAACTTCAATTTGAATGGTAGGAAATTTACAATGAGCCACAAGTACTGATTTCAGATCAAGTTCTTTACAAACACAGGGAGTATATTTCGTGGAAGACTGCAGTGCAAACATTGATACTATCAATGGTGACAGGTGAGGAACAAGCATTTTCATCAGCAGCAGGAACTGTTCCACAAAGAAATGGACATTTGTGTAAAGGGGGAAAGTAGAAATTTAATAGAAGATTCCTTATGGTGGTTCAATAGCTTTCAGACACAATAACACCAAGTAATCAACATTTACGTTTCACACATCTGTCAAGTGAAATGCATCGAGAGAGATACTCTCTCACTACTTAACCCATTTCTTGCACGATTTTCCCGAGGGATAAAATATTTCAATATTTCAAGCAGTACTAGTTTGTGCCCTCGTAGCCACGTTCAATTCTGGCCTCGGGTCACTGTCTGTGTGGACTTTGCACATTCTCACCATGTCTGCCTGGGTTTCCTCCGGGTTCTCCAGTTTCCTCCCACAGTCCAAAGATGTGTGTGTTAGGTTGATTGGCCATGCTATATTGCTCCTTAGTGTCAGGGGACTAGCAGGGTTACAGGTATAAGGCCTGGGTGGGATTGTTGTCAGTGCATTCTTGATGGGCCTCCTTCTGCACTGTAGGGATTCTATGATGCTATACAAACTCCTTTAAAATAATTAAATGAACTCCATGTTCAAATAAAAATACTCTCTTTGGCACGCTACAATACTAGATTGCAGCGTCGTGGATCTTAGAATTCTACAGTGCACAAGGAGGCCGTTTAGCCCATCGAATATGTACCAACCACAATACCTATAACCCAAAGCATTTACCCTGCTAATCCCCCTGACACTAAGGGCCAATTTAGCATGACCAATCCACACATCTTTGGTCAGTTTAATTTTCAGTTGGCTGGACAACTGGTTAGTGACACCAACAGCGCGGGTTCAATTCCAGTACTGGCTGAGGTTGTTCACGAAGGCCCCAACTTCTCAACCTTGACCCTCGCCTGATGTGTGGCGATCCTCAGGCTAAATCGCCACCAGTCAGCTCGCCCCCTCAAAAGGGGAAAGCAACCTGTGATCATCCGGGACTACGTAACTTTACCTTTGCCTGATCACAGTGTACAAGTCAACCTGGGGTGTTAACAAGATGACCCATTTTTCGGTGCCTCATTGAATATTTACGTCGATACTCGGAATTCTCAGACCACCATTTTCTGCTAATAAATGCATGTTTGGAGCTATAATCACATTAGCGTTCAGCCTTAATTTTTCAGCTCAGAAATATGTTTCTTTGTTTTTTTTTCCTATATAAGCTGCCAGACCCATTGAGTGTTTCTTTGTTCTTGTTCCAGATTCCAGCATCCTCCGTATTTTGCTCATATTAGGGTCACAAATACACAATTCAGAAGTGCGCACAAGTCAGGAGTGTGATGGAATACTCCCCACTTGCTTGAATGGGTCCAACAACACTCAAGAGGCTTGACATCAACCAGGACAAAGCAGCCCCGCTTGACTGGCACCACATCTACAAAGAGCAACTCCCCCACCATTGACGCAGAGTAATAGCAGTGTGTGCTATCTACAAGACGCAGTGCAGAAATTCACCAAAGATCCTTAGACAGCACCTTCCAAACCCACAATCACTTCCACCCAGAAGGCCAAGGGCAGCAGATACATGGGAACATCACCACCTGTAAGTTCCCCTCCAAGCCACTCACCATCCTGACTTGGAAATATATCACCGTTCCTTTGCAGTCCTGGGTCAAAATCCAGGAATTCCCTCCCTGACGGCATTGTGGGTCAATTCACAGCATGTGGACCGCAGCAGTTCAAGAAGGCAGCTCACCACCACCTTCTCAAGGGCATCTATGGATGGGCAATAAATGCTGGCCAGCCAGTGACGACTATGTCCCACAAATGAATGAAAAAAAATTAATGTCCATCTCAACGGACGGAGAGGAAGATGATTTGAATTGGAGGGATGATTATGAAATTGAAATTGCCACCGCTGGCCCAGGGTGGGATCCGCGTGATGAGGCCAGAGCCAAAGTGTTTCTGGATGAATCCAATGAATCCTTTGCAGTGGACTCCAAAGACAATCAATGTGACTGTTTTTTTTTTACGATTTTGTGATTGCCAAACTATTTGATTAATAATATATGGCGCATTGATTCAAAGTACTTGTGCTCTGTGTTTTCTCACATTTCAGAACAGCCATCATTTCCATGGCTCACACTTTGTTCCTGGCATTTATATCAACTCCCACTTTGGAAGGATCTTTCAAAGCTTCAGAAGTAGACTTGTATATCACGATCTATGAAACTTAACATATCTGGTCATTCTCCTTGAATTTTGAGGAGCAAATGCAAAAGAAAATAATGATCTTTCCATGTGATTCTCAAACATCTGCCACAAACTATTTTGCAAATCAAATAGTGGTTCACACTGCTGCTTCACAGCGCCAAGGACCTGGGTGCGATTCCCGACGTGGTTCACTTGTCTGTGCAAAGTCTGCACATTCTCCCCGTGACTGCATGGTTTCCTCCGGGTGCTCTAGTTTCCTCCCACAGTCTAAAGCTGGTTAGGTGCATTGGCCGTGCTAAATTCTCCCTCAGTGTAGCTATACAGGTGCTGGAGTGTGGCAACTAGTGAATTTCCACAGTAACTTCATAGCAATGTTAATGTAAGCCTACTTGTGACACTAACAAATAAAGTTTAGAACACAGAACTCATACAGTGCAGAAGAGATCATTCAGCCCATCAAGTCTACACCGATCCTCTGACAGGATATTTTACCCAAGCCCCGTCCCCCTGCTCTATTTCTGCAACGTCATGCATTTACCACACTAATCCCCCTAACCTACACGTGTTGGGACACTAATGGACAATTAAGCATGGCCAATCCAGTAACCTGCACATCGCTGCCCCACAAGGCTGTGTCCTTTTCGAGACTTCTTATGCACCTATGATGTGTGGCTAAATTCTCCTCCAACTCCAATTTCAAATTTGCTGATGACACCACCACAGTGGGATGAATCTCAATGATGAGATAGAGTACAGGAAAGAGACTGAATCTGGTGAAATGATGCAATGACAATAATCCCTCCCTTGATGTCAGTAAACGAAGGAGATAGTCGACTCCAAGAAATGTAGTGGAAACTAACCCTAACCACGTCT
The DNA here is from genome assembly GCF_965287045.1 of Carcharhinus amblyrhynchos. Taxonomy (NCBI): domain Eukaryota; kingdom Metazoa; phylum Chordata; class Chondrichthyes; order Carcharhiniformes; family Carcharhinidae; genus Carcharhinus; species Carcharhinus amblyrhynchos. The sequence continues at coordinate 73,035,629 of NC_137337.1, read as the reverse complement.
ATATCAACGAAGATGATATAGACAGAAGAGACAGTTTCAAGTTTCTAGGCGTCCAAAGCATCAACAACCTGTCCTGGTCCCTCCACCCTGACCATAGTTAAGAAAGCCCACCATTGCCTCTACTTTCTCAAGAGGCTAAGAAAATTGGGCATGTCCGCTACGACCCTCACCAATTTCTAATTTCTACAGATGCATCATAGGAAGCATCCTTTCCAAATGTACCACAGCTTGGTATAGCTCCTGCTCTGTAGTTCACTGCGATCTTGGTCAAAGAGTCGTGAATATAGCCCAATCCATCACACAAACCAATGTCCCATCCATCGACTCCGTCTGCACTTCCCGCTGCCTCAGAAAAGCAGGGAGCACAGTCAAGGACCCCACAATACCCACACATACTCTCTTCCACCTTCTTCCATTGGGAAAAAACACAAAAGTCTGAGAACACATACCGAACAACTCAATAACAGCTTCTTCCCTGCTGCCATCAGACTTTGAAATGGACCTACCGTATATTAAGCTGATCTTTTTCGACAGAAACTGCAGAGTTTCTCTACAAACTTCACAGTTACCCAAGGCCCAACTGAACCCGGGTTCCTGGAGCTGTGAGGCAGCAGTGCTAACCACACTGTGCCATTTTTCTTTGTGACTGTGAAACTGCATTCTGCACCCTCTCCTTTCCTTTCCTCCATGAATGGTATGTTGTCAGTATAGCACAGAAGAAACAATACTTTGACGTATACCAATATATGTGACAATAGTAAATCAAAACAAATCTTTGAACATGGGAGGAAATTGGAGGAAATGCATGCAGATATTGGGAGAATGTGCAAACTCCACACAGTCACTCAAGGCCGGAATTGAACCCGAGTCCTTGGAGCTGTGAGACAACGGTGCTGACTACTGTGCCCTTTTTCTCAGAAAAAAGGGGAAGGAAATATTCCTTTTATATGTTATTTCCACCTCCCACTTTGTAATACCTTTCTTCCTCTTCTGAAGGGATAATTGCACTGCTGTTTCTTCAGAGGTCAGTACTTGATTCAGTCGTGCTTAGGCACGAGTCTTCTTGTGCGTGGACATATGGAAGTGTGCTATCCCTATCAGGGAATGCACGGCAACAAGTTCGATCCTTTCATGGGCTGATACGTCCAAAAGACATTATCAACGGTGAGGCGCCTCTCTCACATCTGGGGCAATGATCAACTACTGCCAGTCTAAAGTAACAACTAAATCGCTTTACAAGTGGGATTACATTCGGAACCCTCCTTGTTATTTCCTTGTCCAATTATGCCTATTTCCTTTCATTAAGTTAGTATCAACCATACCCCTCCTCACTCCAGAGACAAATTTCATTGCCTCAAGAACACAGTTGCAGTGAACGCTGATCTCGATAAGCTTCCAGGGCACATTATTCCACAATTTTATTACCCTGCAAGTGAAAAAGAATCTTTGCCCAACCTCCTTTCTGACTTTCGAAACACTCTTCCACAGTGAGAGAACTGCCTGATCAAATTGGTTGACTTCCCACAAAACCTAATTAACTTTTGCAATTATGGTCTTCATTGCTTTGTGGTAAATTATATTATGCTTTAAATGGCAAAATGTCACGGGCTACAGAACAAAATGCCTTTAAATCACCAGTTAAAACAAATGTCATGGTTCACGGAACTAAACGCCTTCAAATCTTGTTAAAATATTGAGAGCATTCAACAATGTAACAAGGAATTCAGCATCGAAATATCTCAAAGCACTTCGCAGATTCATTTATTACTGTCACAAGTAGGCTTACATTAACACTACAATGAAGTCACTGTGAAAATCCCCTAGTCGTCACACTCTGGTGCCTGTAAGGGTACACAGAGGGAGAATTTAGCATGGCTGATGCACCTAACCAGCACGTCTTTCAGATTGTGGGTGGAAACCACAGCACCCGGAGGAAACCCATGCAGACACAATGAGAATGTGCAGTCTCCACACCGACAGTGACCCGAGGTCGGAGCTCAACCTAGGTCCCTGGCGCTGTGAGGCAGCAATGCTAACCGCTGTGCCACCATGCCATCCAGGCATAATCAGACAAAATGAACACTAAGGCAGAACAGCTATTACAGGATTAGCCGCAATGTGCTTTTTAGCAGAGCAGGAGGGCAGGCCAGGAAATTTAAACTGTCAGATGCTGTGAAATCTGCACTGGCTGATTTAGAGTACAGGAATGAGATAGGGAATCTGGTGAGTTGGTGCAGCAACAATAATCTCTCCCTCAACGTCAACAAAAGGAAGGAGATTGTCCCCGACTTCAGGAAGCGTAAAGGAGAACATGCCCCTGTCTACATCAATGGAGACGAAGTGGAAAGGGTCCAGAGCTTCAAATCAACAACCTGTCCTGGTCCCCCCATGCTGACACTATAGTTAAGAAAGCCCACCAACACTTCTACTTTCTCAGAAGACGAAGGAAATTTGGCATGTCAGCTACAATTCCCACCAACTTTTACAGATGCACCATAGAAAACATTCTTTTTGGTTGTATCACAGCTTGGTATGGCTCCTGCTCTGCCCAAGACCACAACGAACTACAAAAAGGTCATGAATGTAGCCCAATCCATCACACAAACCAGCCTCCCAGCCACTGACTCCATCTACACTTCCCGCTGCCTCGGAAAAGCGGCCAGCATAATTAAGGACCCCACTCACCCCAGACATACTCTCTACCACCTTCTTCTATCAGGAAAAAGATACCAAAGTCCAAGGTCACGTACCAACTGACTGAAGAACAGCTTCTTCCCTGCTGTCAGACTTTTGAATGGGCCTACCTTGAATTAAATTGATCTTTCTCTATACCCTAGCTATGGCTGTAAGACTACATTCTGCACTCTCTCCTTTCCTTCTCTATGAATGGCATGCTTTGTCTGTACAGCGCACAAGAAACAATACTTTTCATTGTATGTTAATACATATGACAGCAATAAATCAAATCAAACAAAACCTTCAATTTAAAATGATGATTGTACCGAAACTGCCTCAGCCCTCCCGAGCCAGCCCTCTCATTTCCCCACACGTGGCTTCGAGAATATCCTTCTTCATTCTTCCCATTGTTGGTTTTAGCATGCAAACAACAAGCCACTTCCCTTTTCCAAAAATTCTTTGTCAGGATGCAGGCATCGCTACTTGCCCACCCATCTAGGTTTGACACTGGGAGATCGTTTTCTGCTGGTCAGGGAAACCGAAAAAGCAAGGGCCAAGTTCTCAGCATTAAGGGCCCAATCATTTGACACCGAGGAGGAGGAGAACTTGCTTCAAAAGGGACTGTGAATCTTTAGAATTCGCTACTCCAGAGGATTGTGGATGCTCCATCGCTGAATACATTTAAAGCAACAGGTTTTTGTCTCTTGGGGAATTAAGGCATTTGTGGATGGATGAAAAAGTGGAGTTAAAGCCCAACATCAGCTGGAATGGTGAAGCAGGTTCAACAGGCCCTGTGGCCTACTCCTGATCCAATCTCTTGTGTTTTTGAGAGTGATAGTGCAGAAGTGTTTGATTTGATTTATTGTCACATGTATTAACATACAGTGAAAAGTTTTGTTTCTTGCATGCTATACGGACAAAGCATACCGTTCATAGAGAAGGAAAAGAGAGAGCAGAATATAATCTTAGTCACAGCTGGGGTGTAGAGAAAAATCAACTTAATGCGAGATGGGTTCATTCAAAAGTCTGATGGCAGCAGGGAAGAAGCTGTTCTCGAGTCAGTTGGTACGTGACGTCAGACTTTTGTATCTTTTTCCCAACGGAAGAAGGTGGAAGAGAGAATGCCCGGGGTCCTTAATTATGCTGGCTGCTTTTCCAAGGCAGCGGGAAGTGTAGGCAGAGTCAGCAGACGGGAGGCTGGTTTGCGTGATGGGCTGGGCTACATTCATGACCTTTTGTCGCTTGTTGCAAACTTGGATGTTGGAGGAACATGGAGTGATCAAACATGCCAAAAGGCGGATGCAGCTCAAGACAGATGACAAGAGATACCATTGGTGATAGTCACTTGGATTGAAACTTAAAGAGCAGTTTCGGTCCAATGACAGAGCCAGATTGGAGGGCCTCGCATAAGAATTCAGGAAGAAAATGGGCATGGATTTGGGAGTAAACAGCATGTTCAAGGATCTTGGAGATGGGATGATACTTTGCAAGAAAAGAGGGGTTTGTTTTTGAGGAGAGAGTTATAATGGCATCTTTTAGAGAGGGAACGGTACCCAAGGAAAGCAAACCATTAACCACATCAGTCAAATGGGAACTTTGCATTCTTGCCAACACCAAGACTGCCTATTTCCATCTCCATAATCAAATTCACTACCATCTTCGCTCACCTACTACTGCAACCCTCATTCATAACTTCAATACCTCTTGATGTGACTGTTCCAACATACTCTTGGCTAATGCCCCACATCCAAATCTTCATAAATTTGAGGCATCCAAATCTCTGCTGCCTATGTTCTACCTTTCAACCTCCAAACACACCTATCACCACTGTGCCTGCTGACATACAATGCCTCCTGGCTCCAGCAAATTCTTACTTTAAAAATTCTTTTAGTTCCTTCATGGCTTGCCACCCCCTATTTCCACCAGCCCCATAATTCTCTGCAATATCAAGTGTTCCCCCAATTCTGTCCTCTTGAGCACTCAATTTTAATTGCTCCATCTCCAGTGGCCACAACTTCAAGTGCCTGGGCCCCGAGCTCAAGTGGTCTCTCTACACTACTCTGCTTCACTCCTCATTTTCCAGCATCAAGATATTCTCTAAAACTTAGCTCTGTGACCGAGCTTTTGATCCATCTTGTCCAATTTCTCATCGTGTGGACTGGTGTCAAACGTTCCTGTGAATCACCTTGGAATGTTCTCTTACAGTTGAGGCACATTATAAATACAGGTTGTTGTTAAAATAGGTCAACAGTTTAAGGAGAAATAGCATCAAGTGAGCAGGAGGTGGGTCCTGAGAACAAGCTGACTCAAAGGGGTCATGAGGGAGATAAGAGAGAAACTAGAGAACAATGAGTTTGATTCAAGGTCAGAAGGGATCCTCCAAGGAGGTGTGGCCCAGATATAAATGGGAGGAAAGCAGCAGAGGTATTGGATCATATAGTCTCAATCATAGGTGACAGAGAAGTAAATAAGTCCATGAGCTCCTCAGATGCATTGTAAACTAGAAAGGCATTATACTTGGTGATTGTACAATAGTTCCAGATGAATAAGCTGCACCCACAGTTCTGGTATTGTCAATTCTAAATGAATGTTTGCAGGATTAGGGAGGATCAATTTCTCAAATACCAGACTCTGCTCATCCACTCTGTATAAAGCTAGTTAATCCAGAATTCTGCACTGGAGTTCATCCCTGCTCCACTTTTGCCAGCCATACAAAGCCACACCTTTCTCAAATTACTTGATGCTGATTACCATTCCAAAGTCATCTTTTAACTTCAGTCATTTGCTAAAATATAAGCAAAATGCAGCAGATGCTGGAAATCTTGAATAACAACAAAAAATGCTGGAAAATCTCAGCAGTTCTGGCAGCATCTGTGGAGAGTGAAACAGAGTTAACGTTTCGTGTTCACTATGACTCTTCCTCTGCAAAGTTTCAAACTGTTCTTTATTGAAACATTAATTCTGTTACTCTCACTCAATTTTTCCAGCATTTTTAGTTTTATTTCAGTTACCCTGCTGCCTTGCTGACTCCCTTCAGCTAGGGTGGGTCCTTAATTAAGAACCCCACGCGCCCCAGGGATACTCTCTTCCACCTTCTTCTGTCAGACAAAAGTTTGAGATTACATACTAACTGATTCAAGAACAGTTCCTTTCCTGCTATCATCAGATTTTTGAATGGACCTACCACACATTGTGCTAATCTGTTTTCTACAGTCCAGCTGTGACTGCACCACTATATCTTGGAGCGCCGAAGGGCCCGTTTCCTGTGCTGTATTGTTCTATTCCGTACCCTCTCCTTTCCTTCCCCCCATGTAGTCTATGAATGATATATTTTGGGTGTATAACACGCAAGAAACAATACTTATCACTATCTTTTAAAGTTTGTGTCACACTGAGCTTACATTCTTAGAATCACAGAAACCCTACAGTGCAGAAGGAGAGCATTCGGGCCATCAAGTCTGCACCGATAAAAATACCACCCAGCCCATACTAACACTGCAATGAAGTTACTGTGAAAATCCCTTAATTGCCAGAGTGCCAGTTTGGTTACACTGAGGGAGAACTGCACCTAATCAGCACATCTTTCAGACTGTGGGAGAAAACTGGAGCATCTGGACGAAACCCACACAGACACAAGGAGAATTTGCCGACTCCACACAGTCACCAAAACCGGGAATAAAACCCGGGTTCCTGGCACTGTAAGGCAGCAGTGTTAATCACTATGCCACCCGTATCCCAATACATAATAAACGAAATCCAATCAAAAATAGATTTCAGCATGCAAAACAAGTGCAGAGTGGGGGGGCTGGGGACCTACAGTCCTAGGTGCAAATAGGTTAACTGTAAACTCCAATATTTTCACAGTAACTTCATTGCAATGTTAATGTGAGCCTACTTGTGACACCAATAAATAAACTTAAAAGACATTACAAGCAAAGTGGTGGTGAGGAGGGGGAACATGTTACCCTTCATCATGTGCCGGGGGAACTGGATACTGGCGATAAGGATTCTGGGGATTGTAGTTCCCCTTCCTGTCTTCATGCAGCGCTTCCGGCGGCCAAAGTACTACAGCTCCCAGAAAGCAGTGGGGCCGGAAGCCAGCGCTTCCCTTCCCCCCCCCAGCACCGGCCGCCGGCCCGCACGCGTTGCCTCTATCTCTCTCACCTGCTCCACTGAAGTTACCGTCGGCAGATTGTCGTCTTTCATTCTCTCTTTGGAGTGCTCCTGGCGCCAGCATCGCAGCGCGTTGGCCATGGCGCAGGGAGCCGAGTCGGACGGATTCTCCCCTCTCCTCACCCTCCTCGCCGGGCCGCTCAGCCACCTCTCTCCGGCATTACTCCCACCCGACAGCCGCTCGGCGGGGACGGTCCTCCGGGCCAGTGCGCAAGCGCGTTGATGCGCCCCCTGTGGCCATTTGAACACCTGTCAGCCACTAGGCTGCTAACCTGGGGAGCTCAGCAAGAGGAACAATCTTGTTCCAATGATCCAGTGGATTATCACTAGACCATTAATCCAGAAACTCAGCTAATCTTCCAGGGGCCTGGGTTCAAATCCTGCCATGGTAGAATTTGAATTTTTTTTTAAATTAAGAATCTACTAATGGGTGGCATAGTGGTTAGCACTACTGCCTCACAACACCAGGGATCCAGGTTCATATTCCAGCCTGTGTGGAGTCTGCACATTCTCACTGTATCTGTGTGGGTTTCCTCTACAGTCCAAAAAGTTCAAAGCTTATTTATTATTTAGTCACAAGTAAGCTTACGTTAATACTGCAATGAAGTTACCACGAAAATCCCCTAATCGCCACACTCTGGCACCTGTTCAGGCACACTGAAGGAGAATTTAGCATAGCCAATGCGCCTAACCAGTACATCTTTTGGACTGGGAGGAAACCGGAGTATCCAGAGGAAACCCACACAGACACGGAGAACGTGTGGACTGTGTGCACCTGGAGTGCATGAGGGAGAACTTAGCATGGCCAATGCACCTACCGGCACATAGAATCATAGAATCCTTTTGATTTGATTTATTACTGTCACATGTATTAATATACAATGAAAAATATTGTTTTTTGTGTGCTATACAGGCACAGTTCATAGAAGAGGAAAGAGTGCAGAATGTCGGGTTACAGTCATAGCTAGAGTGTAGAGAAATATCAGCTTAGCGCAAGGTAGGTCCATTCAAAAGTCTTACGGCAACATGGAAGAAGCTGTTCTTGAGTCAATTGGTACGTGATCTCAGACTTTTGTATCTTTTTCCTGATGAAAGAAGGTGAAAAAGAGAATGTCCAGGATGAATGGGGTCCGTAATTATGCTGGCAGCTTTTCTGAGGCAGCAGGAAGTGTAGACAGAGTCAATGGATGGGAGGCTGATTTGCATGATGGATTGGGCTATGTTCATTACCTACAGTGCAGAAGGAGGCCATTTGGCCCATGGATCTACACCTATCACAATCCCATCCAGGCCCTACCCCCATAACCCCCATTTACTCTATCTAGTCCCCCTGACACTAAGGGGCAATTTAGCATCACCAATCCACCTAATCCACACATCTTTTGGACTGTGGGAGGAAACTGGAGCAAACTCACGCAGACACGGGAAGAACATGCAGACTCCGCACAGACAGTGACCCAAGCCGGGAATCGAACCTGGATTCCTGGTTCTGTGAGGTAGCAGTGCTAACCATCATGCCACCCAGTTTGCAATGTGAGTGGGAATGGTTAAGCATATGAATGTTAGGTTGAGACCAAACTGATTGGCATTGTTGATACGTGAGTAGTAGAGGTGTGATGAATTGAACAGTGTGAGAGGCTGGTGATGCAGTTAGTTAGACAACAATGTTTGGGGTGAACTTACCCTTTAAATACTGTGACTCAAGAGCAGGTCAGAGGCTCTAGAATAACCACGATCCTGATTCCCCAAAGAATATCCAGCACCTGGGAATGTGATGGACTACCCTCCACTTGCCTGGATGGGTGCAGTTCCAAAAACACCCAAGAAGCTTGAGACCATCTTGAACAAAGCAGCCTGTTTGATTGGCATCTCATGCACAATGACAGCAGTGTGTACCAGTGACAAGATGCACTGCAAGAACTGACCAAGGCTCCTTCAACAGCACTTTCCAACCCCATGACCTCAACCACGCAGAAGGAGAAGGGCAGCAGGTAGATGGGAGCACAACCACCTTCAAGTTCAAGTCTCAGTCACTCACCATCCTGACTTGGAAATATATCATAAGAACATAAGAAATAGGAGCAGGAATAGGCCATCCAGCCCTTCGAGCCTGCCCCGCCATTCAATAAGATCATGGCTGATCTGTCGCTGCTCAGTTACACTTTCCCGCCCTCTCCCCATAACCCTTAATCCCCTCTCCTATCAAAAACCCATCAACCCGCGTCTTAAAAATATTTAGCGAGGCAGCCTCCACCACTTCAACGGGCAGAGAATTCCAGAGATTCACCACCCTTTGAGTGAAGAAGTTCCTCCTCAACTCCGTTCTAAACCGCCCCCCTTTTATCTTGAGGCTGTGCCCCCTAGTCCTCCTGTCTTTTTTGAGCGGGAAGAGTCTTTCCACCTCTATCCTATCCATCCCATTCATCATCTTATACGTCTCAATGAGATCTCCCCTCATTCTTCTAAACTCTAACGAGTACAAGCCCAGTTTATTCAGCCTCTCCTCATAGCTCAACTCCGGTATCAGCCTAGTAAACCTCCTCTGCACTCCCTCCAAGGCCAAAATATCTTTGCGCAGGTGCGGCGCCCAAAAATGCACACAGTACTCCAGTTGCGGCCTCACCAATGCCCTATACAGCTGCAGCAAGACCTCCATACTTTTATATTCAATCCCCCTCGCTATGAAGGCCAGCATCCCATTCGCCTTCCTGACCACCTGTTGCACCTGCAAGCTGGGTTTTTGTGACTCATGCACAAGGACCCCGAGGTCCCTCTGCACCGTCGCCTGCTGCAGTTTTTCGCCCCGTAAGTAATAGTCCTTCCTACCATTCTTCCTACCAAAGTGGACCACCTCACACTTGCCAACATTAAATTCCATTTGCCATTTCCTGGCCCATTCGCCCAGCCTATCGAGATCCTTCTGCAGACTCTCCACACCCTCCGCACAATTTGCCGTTCCCCCAATCTTGGTGTCATCAGCAAATTTCGACACTCTACACTCGGTTCCCTCCTCCAGATCATCTATATAAATGGTAAAAAGCTGAGGCCCCAGCACCGACCCCTGGGGCACTCCACTAGTCACCATCCGCCAATCCGAATAGCACCCGTTGACCCCCACTCTCTGCCTCCTATTTGACAACCAATCCTCTATCCACGCTAACACCCTACCCCCAACTCCAACTCCTTCCTTAACTGTGTTGAGTGTGTACCTACACCACATGGACTGGCACAATTCAAGAAGGCAATCAGGGATGGGCAATAACTTCTGGCCTATCCAGCAGTACTCACATCCCATGAACAAGTAGAAAATGAAACATGCTAAAACGCCCCTTAATGTTTAAAGATATGTAAATTAGAAGAAATAGCCATGGATTAGAGCGAGACGGTGAGTCTCTGTCAGAGAGTTGGTTTACTCTCAATGCGTTGAAGGGCCTTCTTCTGCCCTGCAGTGATTCTATGATTCTAAACTTGAAACAGAGTTAATATTTTGAGTCTGTGCGACTTCTTCGGAGCTAAAGAAAGGGAAAAAAATGACGCATTTTATACTGTTTAAGAGAGGGGGGAGTAAACTAGGTCAGAGATAAGTGCGAGCTCGGAGAGATTTGTAACCGAAACATCTTTGCCCCATCCTTTCTTAAACAGCGTAAAATCCACTTCTCCCTCTGACTCAGAAGAAGAGTTGTGCGGAGCTTTAAAGTTTATTTATTAGTCACAAGTAAGGCTTACATTAACACTGCAATGAAGTTACTGTGAAATTCTCCTAGTAGCCACAGCGCAGCGCTTGTTCAGGTCAATGCACCCAACCAGCGCATTTTTCAGACTGTGAATTGAGAATTTCAGAGAAATAAAATTCCAAAATGTTGCTGGAGTGAGATGACTTCATGTAAGCTGTGCCCAGCATAACTTCTAATTCTACCTTTTACTCTCGTTCTTACACCCTAGCTATGACTGTAACACTACATTCTGCACTCTTTCCTTTCCTTCTCTATGAATGGTGGGCTCTGTCTGTATAGCACACAAGAAACAATACTTTTCACTGCATTCTAATACATGTGACAGTAATAAATCAAATCGTGGGAGGAAACCCACACTGTCACGGCGAGAGTGACTCAAGGCAGGAATCAAACCCAGGTCCCTGGGACTGTGAAGCTGAGTAAGGCTGAGATTACAGGAATATTGTGGAGTTTGCACATTCTCCCCGCGTCTGCGTGGGTTTCCTCTGGGTGCTCCGGTTTCCTCCCACACTCCAAAGAGGTGCGGGTTAGGTTGATTGGCCGTGCTAAATTGACCCTAGTGTGAGGGGGATTAGCAGAGTAAATAAGTGAGGTTACGGGAATAGGGCCTGGTTAGGATTGTGGTCAGTGCAGACTTGATGGGCTGAATGGCCTCTTTCTGCACTGTATGGATTCTATGAACAATGCATTTGTCCATGAATGTATTTTTTTTACCCCTGGAGTGAGTATTTTAATTGTAAATAACCCAGCAGCAAAGTCATTTTTCACTTAATGAAAGCTAAGAGGTGGGATTCACTGGCCAAGCTCGCCCCAAAACCAGAAAATCCCACCCAAAGTCAACACACATTTGCATGGTTTGCGCTCCCCCACCACCCGCTACATTCCCCGTGGTGGGTGGGAAGGGAAGGGAAAACCCCCATCTAGAGCAGGAACTTTCTGCCAATCCGACCGGAAGCATCTTCCTGTGAACCCCTGCAATGCATACAACGGGAAACCCTGTTGACAGCAGCGTGACCAGAAGATCCCACCGCTGGCCAATAGGGGGCTGCCCCTGCTGCCATGTGACACGCCGCAGGGAGACGGAGGATCCCACCCAAGGTTAGTTTTTTTAATTTGATTTTGTAATTTATTTTATTCATTTGTGGGACGTGGGCATCGCTGGCTGGCTAGCATTTATTGCCCATCCCTAGTTGCCCTTGAGAAGGTGGTGGTGAACTACCTTCTTGAATCGCTGCAGTTCACGTGCTGTGGGTTGGATTGAATATAAAAGTAGGGAGGTCTTGCTGCAGCTGTATAGGGCATTGGTGAGGCCGCAGCTGGAGTACTGTGTGCAGTTTTGGGCACCGCACCTGCGCAAGGATATTTTGGCCCTGGAGGGAGTGCAGAGGAGGTTCACTAGGCTGATACCGGAGTTGAGGGGATTGAGCTATGAGGAGAGGCTGAATAAACTAGGCTTGTACTCGTTAGAGTTTAGAAGAATGAGGGGAGATCTCATTGAGACGTATAAGATGATGAATGGGATGGATAGGATAGAGGTGGAGAGACTCTTCCCGCTCAAAAAAGACAGTAGGACTAGGGGGCACAGCCTCAAGATAAAGGGGAGGCGGTTTAGAACGGAGTTGAGGAGGAACTTCTTCACTCAAAGGGTGGTGAATCTCTGGAATTCTCTGCCCGTTGAAGTGGTGGAGGCTGCCTCGCTAAATATTTTTAAGACGCGGGTTGATGGGTTCTTGATAAGAGAGGGGATTAAGGGTTATGGGGAGAGGGCGGGAAAGTGTAACTGAGCCACAACAGATCAGCCATGATCTTATTGAATGGCGGGGCAGGCTTGAAGGGCTGGATGGCCTACTCCTGCTCCTATTTCTTATGTTCTTATGTTCTTATGAATTCTGGGATTTTGCCCCAAGACTGAGAAGGAACGGCAATTTATTTCGAAGTTGGGATGGTGAGTGGTTTGGAGGGGAACTTGCAAGTGGTGGTGTTCCCATGTATCTGCTGCCCTTGTCCTCCTAGGTGGAAGTGGACATGGATTTGGAAGGTGCTGTCTAAGGATCTTTGGCGAATTGCTGCAGTGCATCCTGTAGATCGTGCACACTCCTCTGGATGTTATTTGAGAGAAGGTAAAGGCCTGAATTATCCAGTCTCACATGCCCCGCTACAACTGCCAACAGGAATGGAGCATTTGGCACTTAGAAAAATCTCCATTCACAGCGCAGGGCCAGGGAATCGCAGCCATGGGCAGGGTCGTGGAATTCTGGCCAAAGTCACTAGTGCATGCACTTAATAAGGTTAGTCAAATAGAAACAAAAGATACCTATTAACAAAATCAAAAGGATCTCAGTCTCTGTCCTGCTGCAGGCCTGTTATTTCATGATTAACTCATTCCGCTGGCCAAAGTGAAGGTTTCAAGGCTGTGGAATTTCTTCTGCAGCTGTGATGGCTTCTGGAGTTGATCTGTAGGAAGTTGGTTTTCTCAGGTAAGCTTGAAGGTGAAATGAGTTGGGGGGAGCAAAGAAATCCCTTATTTCTCTTTTGAGAAACTGTGGTGTGGCCATTTTCTTAGCCTGGCTGATTGCAGCAGGACAGTGTTCTTGTTAGACCCCCCTCTCTCTGTGTGATGCAGTCTTTCTGTGGTGGAGCTCTGTCTCAAAGCAGCTTGCTGAGTTTTTTGTATTATTCTTAATACGGTAAGCTAAAATTGCTGCTGTACCATTTGACCTGGTCAAGATTACGAAGTCTCTTTCCAAATAAATATTGGTGGGGGAAGGTAATATTAATTACTTACCTGAAGCCTTTTTCTACTTTTTTAAAACGTATTTTAATAGGATGTGGGTGTCACTGGCTGGCCAACATTTATTGCCCATCCCTAATTGCCCTTCATTTCAGAGTCAACAACATTGCTGTGGCTCTGGAGTCACATGTTAGCCAGACCAGCACGTTTTGTTCCCTAAAGGACATTAGTCCTGATGTGGAGATGCTGGCGTTAGACTGGGGTGGGCACAGTAAGAAGTCTCACAATGCCAGGTTAAAGTCCAACAGGTTTATTTGATGTCATGAGCTTTCGGAGCGCTGCTCCTTGATCAGGTGAGTGGAGATGTAGGCTGTAATCTACAATTCTGGTTTGCTATTCTGGGAACATATGTTTCACCATCACTCTGGTCCATCACTGATAAAGGAGCAGCGGTCTGAACTCTCGTGATTCCAAATAAACCTGTTGGACTTTAACCTGGTGTTGGGAGACTTCTTACTAAAGGACATTAGCGAACAAGATAGGCTTTTAACAACAGTCAACAATGGTTCAATGGTCATCATTAGACTTTTAATTCCAATTTTTTTTTTCAAAATTCATCATTTGCCATGATGGGATTCGAACCCAGGTCTCCAGAGCATCTCTGGATTCTAGGCTAACGACGATACCATTATACCACTGCCTTCCTCAGTGGTCAAATCCTTTGTTCTTGCCAAGGCAGGATTTACATTCCACAATGTGAACCTCGAGACTTTATTATATACTGGACGAGATTACAATGAGTCATAATTATATTAATGATTGTTTTCGTGCCATTGAGAGTGGAGTGCAGGCTGCAATCTACAGTTCCGGTTAGCTATTCTGGGAGCATAAGTTGCTTGTTTTGTGAAATGTAACCTTTAAGAATACAGTTTTCCAGATTGATAATATTGTCATGCAAACACATTGTGACTCACACTCCAGTGGAAAGAAATGAAATCCCAATTTTTACACTTTTCCTCATGAAACAAAAGCTAAAAGAAAGGCACACACTGAGATTCATTTCCACACACTGATGCAATACAGTTTCTTTATCTCTTATTACTTCCCAATTGACAATGGCTAGAGCACGGAATTTTAAAGCTAAAAGCAAATTATTGCAGTGCTAGAATCCAAAACAAAAACAGAAAGTCTCAGCAGGTCAGACAGCATCTGTGGAGAGAGAATAGAGCCAATGTTTCGAGTCTGGAAGGCCCTTCATCAGACCTTCAGAATCTAAGAACTCCTTAACTCAGCTGCCAACTCACTAAGGATTTGAATTTCAAGGGCAGCGATGGGCCCTTGCAGGCACCAGGGGTCGCTGTTGGCAGGAATGGAAGACCTTGCTGACGGGAACAGCCAGAAAATTCCAGCCCGTGTTTCAGGGCTGAAGGCAGTGAACGCAGTAAAGCTCCCCTGTGAGCTGAGTATAGCACAGTTCCCTGGGAAGCTGGTGTGAAGATGTTTCAATGCAACTCCCACACTTACAGATCTTAGAAATCTTAGACACCCTACAGTACAGAAAGAGGCCATTTGGCCCATCGAGTCTGCACCGACCACAATCCCACCCAGGCCCTACCCCCATATCCCTACATATTTATCCACTAATCCCTCTAACCTACACACCTCAGGACACTAAGGGCATTTTTTTTTAGCATGGCCAATCAACCTAACCCCCGCATCTTCAGACTGTGGGAAGAAACTGGAGCACCCGGAGGAAACCCACGCAGACACGAGGAGAATGTGCAAATTCCACACAGACAGTGATCCAAGCCAGGAATCGAACCCAGGAGCTGTGAAGCAGCAGCGCTAACCACTGTGCTACCATGCCACCCAAAACATTACTGATGCGATGGCCGGGAATCGAACCCTCGATGCTCACCACTATACCACCATCATTCACTCTAAATGATGAACAGTACAAACAAGCTGACCCAAGGAAAGGAGGGTGAGAACACTGATAATCACAAGGTGGTAACCATAGCAGCAGGCGTACTTGGATGACACGGTGGCACAGTGGTTAGCACTGCTGCCTCACAGTGCCAGGGAGCTGGGTTCAATTCCCGGCTTGGGTCACTGTCAGTGTGGAGTCTGCGCGTTCTCTGCGTGGGTTTCCTTTAGGTGCTTGGGTTCCCTCCCACAGTTCGAATGATGTGCTGGTTAGCTGCATTGGCTAAATTCTCCCTCAGTGTATCCGAGCAGGCACTGGAGTGTGGCGACTAGGGGATTTTCACAGTAACTTTAGCGAAGGAAGGCAGCTCTTAGTTAGTATCCCCATTTGTCACAAGGGGCACCGGGATCCAATTCCTCTATGAGGAATTCTGAATTGTGGGATGGCACGGTGGCTCAGTGGTTAGCACTGCTGCCTTACAGCACTAGGGACCCGGGTTCAATTCCAGCCTCAGGTGAGGAGGACATTCTCGTCGTGTCTGCATGGGTTTCCTCTGGAGGCTCCAATTTCCTCCCTTTCTCCAAAGACTTGTGGGTTAGGCTTATTGTCTGTGCAAAATTTGTCGCTTAGTGTCAGGGAGATTAGCAGGGTAAATACATGGGGTTACAGGGATAGGGGCCTGGGTGGAGTTGTTGTTGGTGCAGGTTCAATGGGCCAAATGGCTTCCTTCTGCACCGCAGGGATTCTATGATTCTAGGTATAGATGTTTGCATGGTGTAACAATGTGGGTATACCTTGCTGTTGATTAGCTATTATAACAGTATTCACCTGACATAAATGAAGTAATCGTAGCTATTAGTTGTAATTGAGTGTCAATGACTTAACAACAAATGTATACTTGCGATTGGTTTATACAAATTACTTGTAAGATGAGCAAAGGTATAATTGTTCATGCCAAGTAGCACTTAGCAAGTCTGTACGCCATTTGCAGAAGGCAGACTTTCTCACTATAGCTTGAATAAAGGCTGATTTAATCTGGTCTGTCGAAGGTACGAAGTATGAATTTCGCTGGATAGCGGCGAAATTCCGTATCACAGTCAATGATCTTTCTTTGGACATTTGCTCTAAAGATCATCAATCTGAAACATTAACTCTGTTTTTCTCCATAGGTACTGAGCTGCTGAGTACTTCTGTTTTTACTTCAAAAGTATTTCATCGGTTTTGAGACTTTCTGAAGTGATGAAAGGCACTTCACGAATGTAAGCCTTTCTTTCTGTCCCTTTTGTAAACACCCACATGCGTGCTCCCTTTGTCTAATCACACGTCTCTAGCTAGTGCCTGGCACTTCTTCTTTGTCCTTGAAAACTTATACTTGTTGAAGACTCAATTTGTAAATTGGAGGGGTCTAATTTTGACTTTTTGCCTAGGGAACCAGCTGCCCATTTTGCGTGGCATCCTGAGCCTCATTTCCGTTGAAGCCCAAAAGGTTGCAAGGCACAAGATCTAATTTTGGGCAAATCTCAATCCTCCCAGTTCAGATTGTTAAGACCCACGCTGGAAATGCCAAGGTGTTTTGGGAAATTAGCCTAGACCCTAAGGGTGAGATTTTCCGGCTGCGCTCACCCCAAGACTGGAAAATCCCGCCCGTAGTCAACAGACATTGGCATGGTCCTGTCCCATCCTCCACGATTCCCGTGACAGGCAGGACTGGAAAGCTCCGCCCTAAGATTTACATTTGATTTTGGCATTAGGGTGAGCATAAGGTGTTTCACTCCAGGTACGATTCAAGTGACCTCTGGAGAGCTTTAATCAAAGTTTATTTAAGATCAGAGTTAGAATATATCAAAAAGAATTAGCATAACTTTTACCAATTGCAAGACTTAAGCATGACACAGTATAATTCTTTACAGCTAGCTATCTCTGTTGTTCCAATTTAAAAGCAATATCCCATGGACATACACCCTTCTTCAGAATGAATTAGCGCTAAAACAAGTTTGGTCACATGATACTAGACTTCCAGCTTTTTATCACCTATGGACTGAAGTTTTCAGACAGCGAAACAGAGTAGTAAACCTACAGTGACATCACACTGCATTAATTGTAAAGTGCTTCGGAATGTCCAATGGTCAGGATAGGTGCTGCATAAATACAAATCATTCTTTTCTTCACATTTGAGATCAACAACTACAGAGCATGAACTTTCAGCCCCACCTCCACTCCAACTCTCTTTATTTTATTTCATTTCTTATTTTCATAGATGTCATCCATTTTTATATTCTTATTTTAATTTTTCAACTTCTAAAATCTTGCTTTCCCCCTTGTTTCACACCCCCCTAACCCCACTAGGGTGATATGGCACATTTCTGCACTCTGCACCCATGCTCTGCCATTGACGCATTCCAATCTCTTAATGGACACTATTAACACCATTCCTACCTTTATCATCACCAATGACTTTTCCTTTGTCTTTTTGTCTATGCCATTCCTATCAATTATAGTCCCCCTCCCCTCGCACATATAGTATAATTCTTGTACGATTTGCCTCGTCTTCAACTCTGATGAAGACTCACCCTGACTCGAAACATTGGCTCCATTCTGTCTCCACTGATGCTGTCAGACCTCCTGAGATTTTCCAGCATTTTCTGTTTTTCTTTCTTTACAGTTGTCATGGTTCAGGTCGGAAACTCCAAAATGCGTTATGGAGCTCGCCTGGATCATAAGTTTTGCAGCTTGTATTTGGCTAGAATAAGCATGATAGGTTTCAATATGATATGATTCAAATGACCTACTAGGGAGCTTCTTTCAAACAAGGTTTATTTAAGAATATAGTTAACGTGTATGGCAAGGAAGTTAGCAAGAACTTTATCAATTACAAACAAAACAACTACGATAATGGTTAACAAATATATCTAAGATGTTCCAATCAAGCCAATCCCAAAAACAAAACCCTTTAAACAAGTTCAACATAGCAGTCTACTGCTCACATGATATTGGAATTGAATCCTTTGGTTGGAGAATTGAAAACTCTCAATCTTGTAAGTTCTAATAGCCGTCCTGACACACCCAGAACAGTTTGAACTCAGAACAGCTTCCCCGAACCCCAGGTAGACCCTGGTCAAGCCACCAACAGCAGATTTTCTACTCCAGGAAGGCTTTCAGCCAACTGGCAGAATTTCCAAAACCACAGAGAGAGAGAGATTTCAGCTTACTGCCCCCCCCCCCCCAACTAAAACTCAAACCGGCAACTCAGAACTAAAAATGAAACAGATCTTATCATCTGACGTGCCAACCAGTTTTCCTCCAAACAATACGGGGTTATAAAAACTAATCTCAGAAAGTATCCGAGGCCCCCATTTAAGCTACTTAAGGACAATTAAAAGGACAGTGGGTAGACAGCTCAGCAGCAATGAGAAGTACTGAAACTATGAGAGCTTCAGAGATCATGATTAATAAAAAGCTTTCTTAAAGGTACACTAACATCACACATCATAGAGGCTGTATTCATAAAGATTTATTCTGTATTTAACCGCATTGAACCTATCTTGAGAGTACTTTTAATACTAACAGTGCTAACAGGGAAGTACTTTATTCCCAGCCCGCCATCCCGCATGCTCCTGAGTGAATATTTACCAAAACAAATGGGGTGCATGTTGTTCATAGAATTCCTACAGTACCATATGGCCCATCGAGTCTGCACCAACCACAATCTCAGCCAGGCCCTTTTCCCACAACCTCACACATATACCCTGCTAATCCCCCCGACACTAGGGTCAATTTAGCATGGCCAATCAACCTAACCTCCACATATTTGGACTGTGGGAGGAAACCAGAGCATCCAGAGGAAACCCACACAGACACGAAGAGAATGTGCAAACTCCACACAGACAGTGGCCCAACGTCGAAATTGAACCTGGGACCCTGGCACTGTGAGACAGCAGTGCCAACCACTGTGCTACTCATGGTGTTGAGTGTATTATCAGAAATCCCACTTGAAATCGCCAAACAAAATACAAAGGACTGGAAGTCTGAGTGAAGAGTAGTTGCTCCCTTGTTCTTGAAACGTTTGCCGGAGGATTTGAACACAGAATTAGCCTAAACTGGGATTTTAGGCTTACTTCGGAAGTCACAGATTGCCTTGTTCAGGACGTGGATGATATGATCTCTGTCTTCAGCTGAAGATAATTTTGCACAAAGCTCAGTGTGATTATCCCTTTGCAGAAAAACCATGAGTCATACCTTGTGTGTTCGTGCACAACCTATAAAGGACAGCTCAGGAAATTAAAAATCAGGGGTCTGGGTGATGCTTCATACTGTGTGGGTGGCTGGGCATTTTCTTTTGCAATTCATGCTGAGATTTCATTCTGTGCATTTGGAAACGCCTGGCTTGTGAATTGAATGGCTTGACATATTTGTGACGTCATTCAGGTGCAGTGTTATAAAGCATTAGCTGAGCACACCAGGGCTGGAGACACGCTTGAGAATTAGATATTGAACCACTGATTCCAATAGAAAGCATCCTCATTGAGAATTCATCATGGAGTCATGGACTCATAGAGGTTTACAACATGGAAACAGACCCTTCGGTCCAACTTGTCCATGCTGCTCCCTTTTTTTTCTCAACTAAGCTAGTCCCAATTGCCCACGTTTGGCCCATATCCCTCTATATCCGTCTTACCCAAATAACTGCCTAAACACATTTTAAAAGACAAAATTGTACCCACCTCCGCTACTACCTCTGGCAGCTCGCTCCAGACACTTATCTCCCTCTGTGTGAAAAAGTTGCCCCGCTGGACCCTTTTATACCAATCCCCTCCCACCTTAAACCTACGCCCTCTAGTTTTAGACTCCCCTACCTTTGGGAAAAGATGTTGACTATCTAGCTGATCTATGCCCCTCATTATTTTATAGACCTCTATAAGATTACCCCTAAGACTCCAGAGAAAACAATCCCAGTCTATCCAGCCACTCAAACCATCAAGTCCCAGTAGCATCCTAGTAAATCTTTTCTGCACTCTTTCTACCTTAATAATATCCTTGGAGAGGCGGGTGTACAAAGTTCCTGGAGTCTTTTACTCCAAGCTATGTAAAAGATCATTGCCTTGCCCTCCTCAGATGGTCTCATGGTCCGGAAAGAACAATAACCCAAGCCCAAAAGGCCCCTTCCTATTTACATGTCTGTTGCAGTTATTCCTTTCCCCAATTCTCTTCACTCACCTACTGGTGCACTAAGGCAGACTTTCATTCATTTCAGAGCTAGTAACTCCTAGAATGTGTTGCCAGTTGGTCACTAGGGGCTTATCATGTGAGGGACGCCACTTCAGGGTGACACCGTGGCACAGTGGTTAGCACTGTTGCCTCAAAGCGCCAGGGACCTGAGTTCAATTCCAGCCTCAGGTCACTGTCTGTGTGGAGTCTGCACATTCTTCCCGTGTCTGCGTGGGTTTCCTCCGGGTGCTCCGGTTTCCTCTGACACTCCAAAGATGTGTGAGTTAGGTAATTGGCCATGCTAAATTGCCCCAAGTGTCAGGGGGATTAGCAGGGTAAATACAGTCCGAAAGGCATGCTGATTAGGTGCATCGGCCATGCTAAATTCTCCTTCGGTATACCCAAACAGGTGCTGGAATTTTAAGTTTAAGTTTATTTATTAGTGTCACAAGTTGTCACAATTAGTGTCAAAATCCTCTCGTCACCACACTCCAGCTCCTGTTTGGGTACACTGAGGGAGAATTTCGCATGACCAATGCACCTATGGAGATTTTCACAGTAACTTCATTGCAGTGTTAATGTACACCTACTTGTCACACTAATAAATAAACTTCCTTCATATTTGCCATTAAGCGGCTTTTTTTTCTGGGAAGACAATCTACCACTTTTTGCACTATGATTTAATGTGAATCACTCCAGTGCCAAACAGTCCACATCAGGTGACAAGTTAAAGCCCTCTTTGTTCCAGCTCAGCAATGTATCTTGAGCTTAACTTCAAATCTCTGTGTACATCAGTGCAATGTTTCCACTTCCCCTATGATTTACTTGTGTCTCATCCCAAAGGCATGTTGATGCCAATCACAGGGACTTTTGCAAAGTTGACACGTATCCAATATTGATTATGCTGAAATTACTAAAAGCTAATTTCCTGTTTAACCTCTGCAGTTGGAAGAGCAAAGATCCTATCAGTATTGGATGAATTTTCACCCACATCTCAAAGATGAAAGGTCTGTTTGCAGGTCTGCAGTGTGGATCACTGTCGCATTATTTAATAAATCAGTGCATTGTTCCAAACCAGGGTACTATCACTTCCCTTGAAACTTTATGTGGCTGGAGAAGCGATTTGCACTGCAACAGTATCTGTGGAAATTGACAGAATTCACTGCAAATCCGAAGCTCTTTAAAGATTGTTAAAGTTTATTTATTAGTCACAAGTCAGGCTTACATTATCACTGCAATGAAGTTACCGTAAAAATCCCCTCGTCACCACAATCCGGTATCTGTTTGGGTCCATGCACTTAACCAGCACGTCTTTCAGACTATGGGAGGAAACCGGAGCACCCGGAGGAAACCCAGGCAGACACGGGGAGAACGTGCAAACTCCAAATGGACAGTGACTGAAGCCGGAAATCAAACCTGGGTCCCTGGTGCTCTGAGGCAGCAGTGCTAACCACTGTGCCACCGTGCCATCCATAATGAGTATAAATATAAAGCTCATATTTATGAAAATATTAATATACACTTTTTAGTAATTGTGCAATATTAGCAATTTATTACTCATGACCTACAATAGTATTTGTAAAAAAAAGTTCCTCAGTTAAAAAAAATCAAAAATATTTCACTCTTCCTGAACTTTTTTTCAGTTTTGACATAATAACAACACTCGAATAATTGAAAGTAGCTCTCTAACCTGCATCAAGATGGATGGTATTTCTCTTATTTTTTGGAATATTCTGTATAGAAGGCACTGTGAATGTGTGTGTGTATCCATGATTAAATAAACTGGGCGTGGTGGAGGTCATTAGAGATAGCTTGTCCATGAGAACTGAGAAATAAAAGATGTAAAAGTCTTAGGTTCTTGCATTTGTAATGAAAAGTTATGGTGAGGTTGGATTTACATGCCAATAGATTGCGTTTAACATTTGCATTAGGAGATGAGTAGGGGATTGACTTTTCAGCTGTTGAATTTCAAAGGGGAATTCCGAAATTGTAAGGAACTTCTACAACTTATAAAGGTTGCGTAAGCAAACAGAAGAGGGTATAATAAATTTCATTGACTTAAAAGTAGCCCACACAGCCCAGACATTCACTCTTCCACTTTCTTCCATTGGGAAAAAGATACAAAAGTCTGAAGTCACATTGCAACTGACTCAAGAACAGCTTCTTACCTGCTGCTTTCAGTCTTTTGAATGGATCTACTTCACATTAAGTTGATCTTTTTCTACACCCTAGCTATGACAGTAACACTACATTCTGCACTCTCCCCTTCTCTACAAACGGTATGTTTTGTCTGTATAGCGCGCAAGAAACAATACTTTTCACTGTATCTCAATCCATGTGAGAATAATAAATTGAACAGAACAGGAAGATATGGGAGGTTTTTATATTTTGGAAAAGTTGACATAAGCAGGGTTTTTTACCTGGCAAAGATTCATTCATGAAGCGAATGTCACTGATACAAAAGACATCTTTATTAAGGCCAGAAGCCACTGGGAGAAGTTACCTCGAGAGTCACAGATACAGAATACCTGGACCCCTCAGACAAGTTCTGAATGATCAGCAGAAGGTCGACACAGTTGTACATTTTCTTTATCAAATTATCCGCATTCTCTTAGCATAAAATCAAATGATTCTTAAAGAACACGAGTCAATAATAAACACTGGCATGTATTTCAGCTAGTCAGCAACTGGTCCTTTCATGTCTTGATTTCTATTTGGCCCAAGTCTGGGCCTCAACTCCCCTATTGGCAAAACTCCAGTTTCCCTGTTACCATGCCTCCCAGGAAGGCTGTTCTCATGAGTGCGAATTCAGTTCATTATAAATGCAGATAAAGTTGATACCCCAGGTCTGGGAACCAAGCCAACTGAATTAAACAACTCCAGTTGATACATATTTTCATTTTCCACCCTAGATCTAAACTAGTTTCCATGAGATTCTTTTAATAATTCTTTTATCTAAACCATAATTCCCGGCAACTTCTGTCTCTTGGCTGAAATGGTCAATTTTAAACATAAAAGATTTGTCATAGAGGTTTACATGGAAACAGGCCTTTTGGCCCAACTTGTCCATGCCTCCCTTTTTTTAAACCACTAAGTTAGTCCCAATTGCCCACTTTTGGCCCATATGCATCTATACCCATCTTACCCATGTAACTAAATGCTTTTTAAAAGACAAAATTGTACCCGCCTCTACTACTGCCTCTGGCAGCTTGCTCCAGACACTCACCACTCTCTGTGTGAAAGAATTGCCCCTCTGGACTCTTTTGTATCTCTCTCTTCTCTCCTTAAACCTATGCCTTCTAGTTTTGGACTCCTCTACCTTTGGGAAAAGATATTGACTATCTAGCTGATCTATGCCTCTCATTATTTATAGTCTTCCATAAAATGACCCCTCAGCCTTCTACGCTCCAAAGAAAACAGCCCCATTTTACCCAGCCTCTCCTTATAACTCAAACCATTAAGTCCTGGTAGCATCCTAGTAAATCTTTTCTGCACCCTTTCTAGTTTAATAATATCCTTTCTATAATAGGGTGACCAGAACTGCACACAGTATCCCAAGTGTGGTCTTACCAAAGTCTGGTACAACTTCAACAAGACGTCCAAATTCCTGTATTAAAATCATTTACAGCATTAGCATGTTGTTAAATAATTTGCCCTGTTAGCTTCATAAATCCAATTTGAAGTCAATAACCTTTCCTGGTAATCTTGTTAATGCCTTAACATCTAAAAATGAAGAAAAATGTAAGACAATCACTTTGAGTTGAGATCAAAGAGGGGAACGGAAGTTGAGATAAACGGGAAAAAGGATATTGAAGGAAAGCTGTTTAGCAGAGTGAGTTAACTATGTGGGGGAAATGTTCAAACAAAACCTGCGTTGGGAGAAGGTGAAAAAGTTGTGAATTTGAAGCAGTCGCCGGTTTGCAAACCAGGAAAGGCTTTGCTTTCAAGAAGCAGTCTGTTTCTGAACCTTTCTTTGACTTGATTTGATTTATTATTGTCACATGTATTAGCATACAGTGAAAAGTATTGTTTCTTGCACGCTATACAGAAAAAAACATACTGCACATAGAGAATGAAAGGAGAGGGTGCAGAATGTAGTGTTACAGCTTTGACAAAGGGTCATCTGGACTTGAAACGTCAGCTCTTTTCTCTCCTTACAGATGCTGCCAGACCTGCGGAGATTTTCCAACGTTTTCTCTTTTGGTAATGTTACAGTCATAGCTAGGGTGTAGAGAAAGATCACCTTAATGCAAGGTAGGTCCATTCAAAAGTTTGACAGCAGCAAGGAAGAAGCTGTTCTTAAGTCAGTTGGTTCATGATTTCAGACTTCTGTATCTTTTTTTCCAATGGAAGAAGGTGGAAGGGAGAATTTCCAGGGTGTGGGGGGGGAGGTCTTTAATTATGCTGGCTGCTTTTCCGAGGCAGTGGGAGGTGTAGACAGAGTCAATGGATGGGAGGCTGCTTTGTGTGATGGATTGAGCTACATTCACGACTTTTTGGAGTTCTTTGCGGTCTTGGGCAGAGCAGGAGCCATACCAAACTGTGATACAACCAGAAAGAATGCTTTCTATGATGCATCTGTAAAAGTTGGTGAGAATCGTAGCGGACATCCCAAATTTCCTTAGTCTTCTGAGAAAGTAGAAGCATTGGTCGGCTTTCTTAACTATAGCGTTGGCATGATAGAGAGTAAAGACCCACAGAACCGTACCCTAGCCTGATTCAAGTCCTTCGGGATAGAAGTGGAGGTGGTAATACATCATTACTGAACTGCTTGGTTGGACACTAGAACCAGAACGTTTTCTTCTTGCGTAACCCAACTTCATCCGCCTTTCAGTTTACAATCCTCACAGCCACAATCTTGACAATGCTTCAACACGGTTTATTCAAGCAATGACATCTTGCAAACACTCACAAAGAAAACTGGCTTAAACTCCTTCCTGCATCTGTGCTGAAGCACTTATCTGAGCAGCCAGGCTTTGTGTTTGATTATCTTCTCTTGAGCTTTCTCTCCTGCACTCAGTGGCTGCATCCTGAAGATAATCACACGAACTGAAAGCAACCACTTGGCACAGCTTCCATCTGGAAATCCATATTGCTGTGACGGTTCGGTGAACAGGTGCCCAGTAAGCATTCTCAGAAATTAGAACAGAGAATGATAGAAACAGTCAACAGATCTGGCAGCATCTGTGGAGAGAGAAACAGAATTAACCTTTCAAGGTGATGACCTTTCGCCAGATATGGGAAACAAGTTGGAGACGTAATAGGGTCTTAAGCAGGTAAAGGGGGGATGGGGAAAAATGAACAAAGGGGAAGGTCTGTGATAGGTTCATAGATTCATAGAACCCTACAGTGCAGCAAGAGGCCCTTCGGCCCATCGAGTCTGCACCGAACACAATCCCACCCAGGCCCTACCCCCCTATCCCCACATATTATACCCATTAATCCCTCTAACCCTACACATCCCTGGACACCAAGGGACAATTTTTTAGCACGGCCAATCAACCTAACCCGCACATCTTTGGACTGTGGGAGGAAATCGGAGTACCCGGAGGAAACCCATGCAGACCCGAGGAGAATGTGCGAACTCCACACAGACAGTGATCCGAGCCGGGAATCGAACCCAGGACCCTGGAGCTGTGAAGCAGCACTGCTATGCTAACTACTGTGCTACCATGCCGCCCCGTAGATTGCAGGAGAGATTAAAAGACAAAAGAAATGTGGTGTAAGGCAAAATGGTCGAGAGCTTCAAGTTTCTACATGTTCAGATCGCAAACAACCTGTCCTGGTCCCTCCACGCCAATGCTATAGTTAAGAAAGCCCACCAATGCCTTTACTTTCTCAAAAGGCTAAGGAAATTTGGCATGTCCACTATGACTCTCACCAATTGATGCACTGTAGAAAGCATCCTATCCAGAAGTATCATAGCTTGGGATGGCTCCTGCTCTGACTCAAAGGATTGTGAACTTAGCCCAGTCCGTCATACAATCCAACCTTCCATCCATCCACTCCGTCTACACTTCCCGCTGCCTCGGGAAAGCAGCCAATATAATTAAGGACCCCATACACCCCGGACATTCTCTCTTCCCCCTTCTTCCGTCGGAAAGAAGATACAAAAGTCTGAGAACACATACCAACCGACTCAAGGACAGCTTCTTCCCTGCTGCCATCAGACTTTTGAATGGACCTACCTCGCACTAAGCTGATCTTTATCTACACCCTAGCTATGGCTGTAACACATTCTGCACTCCCTCCTTTGCTTCTCAATGAACGGTATGCTTTGTCTGTACAGCATGTGAGAAATAATACTTTTCACTGTATTCATGAGACAATAGTAAATCAAATGAAATCAAAATCAAGAACAGCTTCTTTCCTGCTGCCATCAGACTTTTGAACGGACTTGCCATATATTAAGCTGATCTTTCTCTACACCCTATCTGGAACTGCAACACCAATATTCTGCACCCTCTCCATTCCTTCTCTTCTGGGTATTCTATGAATGGTATGTTTTGTCTGCATAGAACACAAGAAACAATATTTTTCACTGTATCCCAATATATGTGACAATAATAAATCAAATCAAAATCAAATACAGTGCAGAAGGAGGCCGTTTGGTCTGTCAAGCCTGCATCGACTCTCTGACAGATTAACCCAATTCTCGCGACAATAATAAGTTGAATCAAATCAAAAGGCAGTGTGAATAAGATAAGTAAGTAACTAAAAGATGGGTGTGCATGAGATTTTGGCCAGGATTCTCCGATCTCGTCTGCTACTGGGATTCTCCAGTCCCACTGCTGTGAATGAATATTTGGCTGAGTGTCAAATTCTCTGTTCTTGCTGGCAGCAGTGGCAAGGTAAGCAGAATTCTGGCTGTAGATGGGAATAATTGAGCCATCGCAGCAGCCCCTTTGAAAGGAATAAGGACAGAGGCTGTGATTTGTGATTGTGGTTCTCATTGTTGAGTCTGGAAGGCTAAATTGTAGCCAGTCAGGAGATGAAGTGATGTCCCTCAGGATTACATTGAGCTTCATTGCAACAGGATAAGGAATGGAGGACAAGAGACGGAAAATTATACTGATGGACAACTGAATGCTAAGGGTCACAGACTGAACTGAGGTTTGTTTTTATTCATCCGTGAGGCATGAGCGTCACTGGCTGCGCCAGCATTTCTTGCCCATCCATAGTTGCCCTTGGAGGGCAGTTGAGAGTCAGTCACATAGTTGTAGCTCTGGAGTCACATGTAGGCCAGACTAGATAGGGATAGCAGATTTCCTTCCCTAAAGAACATTAGTGAACCAGATGGGTTTTTCCGACAGTGCTTTCATGGTCATCAGTAGATTTTTAATTCTAGATATTTTTTATTGAATTCGAATTGCACCATCTATCGTGGTGGGATTTGGACCCAGGTCCCCAGAACATTAGCTGGGTTTCTGGATTAATAGTCTAGTGATGACACCACTCGGCTGTCACCTTCCACTATATGTCCCACAACGTGATTATCGAATCTATCTCCTCAGGGAACACCGCTTGGTGGCTTTAGCGTACTAAATTGAAAGGTATAGAGGTAACTTGCTGTTTAACCAGAAGGAAAAAAATGGTAAAAGGATACTGGTTTGATTGCTTTTTTCCTGCTGTGTCTGGGACCCGTGGACAGTGAGAAGGAGAAGGTAAAAGAACAGGTTTTGCAACTCCCCCAGTTGAATGGAAATCTGTTATGGAACAGGGAGTGGCTGTTTGGGTAATTCATTCAAGGACATATAAGCGAAGCAAGTGGAAGAAAATACACTTCATAAGTGTGCCTGAACCTCCGTAAAAAAAAACTCAATAAAATGTATTTATTAGTGTCACAAGTCGGCTTACATTAACACTGCAATGAACTTAATGTGAAAATCCCCTAGTTGCCACATTCCGGCGCCTGTTCAGGTACACTGAGGGAGAATTTAGCATGGCCAATCCACCTAACCAGCACGTCTATCGGATTGCGGGAGGAAACCGGAGAACCCAGAGGAAATCCGTGCAGACATGGGGAAAACATGCAGACTCCGCGGAGACGGTGTCAAGGTCAGGAATCGAATCTGGGTCCCTAGCACTATGAGGCTGCACTGTGCCATCATGCTGCCCCTTACTCAGCAATATGATCTTTTGTTATTGTTTGCCATGTTGTGGGGAGAGGAGATTGAAAGAAGAACCATTTAAGGTTTCAATCCACATTTTCCAGCCAAATACAAGCCTTTGAACAACATACCAAAAGCAATTATGACCACTGACTGTCCAGACAAATCATAATTCTCATTGTCAACGTGATTTAAAAGTTGAAGATTTCAGTATTGCAGATAATCTATTTAATCATATTCAACATTGCAACTTCATTGTTTGGCTGATATAGAAGTAACTGTGCCTTTAAGAAATGTATTTGTGTCATGTTTCTTCTGAGGATCTGTTTTAGCAGTTTGTTTTTTTATTGGTGCTGTTTTGTCAGCATCAGGCAGCCTTGTTTCCACCACAGCAGCATAATTGGTCCTAATTGCTAGAATGTTTGATTTAATCTGAACTGGACTTTTCTGTCATTTTAGTGTTTTCACCTGGGGTTTTGCAGTGTAGGGTTTGATTGGGTTGATTGAAAGCAATCTCAGGTTGCTGGGTGTGACCAGGCTCGCTGAGAGAAACCCAGCTCAGCTGCTTTTTGGGAGCCATAGAAAGAAGAAATAGTCCTGTGTCTCTCTGAGGTCTGGAGACTGGGATCTTCCAGGTACTGTTTATTTCTCTGAAGTTCTACGTTTGAAGATATATCCTCCTGTGGAAACTGCTGTATAGGAGTTAGAAAACAGGTGTCTTTCTGTATGTGTACAGAGTGGTTAGAAGCCTGGAATCTATCATCCACATGAGCATACTTGTGGGAAGACTTTATGGAACTGTGTCACCTTGGTTAGGAACCATAGGCCCAGGGTACTGAGCATATGACTGACTCCCCGATGTCAGGGCTACATCATCATGTGCCTCATTGATTAGCACATCAACATTTTTACTCAGAGAGTGGTGATAGTTTGGAATGCACTGCCTGGGTGGGTGTTGGAGGCAGGTTGCCTCACATCTTTTAAAAAGTACCTGGATGAGCACTCGGCATATCATAGCATTGAAGGCTATGGGTTATGTGCTGGTAAATGGGATTAGTTAGGCAGGTCAGATGTTGATGCAGCCTCAGTGGGCTGAAGGGCCTCCCTGCATTTGATTCTGTGATATCCATCCTGCTGACCCTTTCATATTACAAAACCCACAACCTTCAGACTTAGAGGTGAGAGCGGGCAGCACAGTAGTTAGCACTGCTGCCTCACAGTGCCAGGGATCTGAATTTGATTCCAGCCTTGGGTGATTGTGTGGGGTTTGCACTTTCCCTCCCTGTCTGCATGCATTTCCTCTGGGTGCCCTGGTGCAAAATTGTGAGGGTTGGGTAGTTTACCTATTAACTTGCCTCTTTGTTTCCCAAGATGTGTAGGTTAGAATCATTGAATGCCTACAGTGCAGAAGGAGGCCATTCGGCCCATTGAATCTGCACCGACCACAATCCCACCCAGATCCATATTCCCATAACCCCACATATTTATCCTGCTAATTCCCCTGACACTCGGGTCAATTTAGCATGATCAATCCACCTAACCTACACATCCTCGGACATTGAAGGGGCAATGAAGCATAGCCAATCCACCCTAACCTGTACATCTTGAGTGTAGGAGGAAACCCACAAAGACATGGGGTGAAAATGCAAACTCTATTCAGACAGTGACCTGAGGCTGGATTCGAACCCGGGGTGAGCTTGGGTAAGACGCTTTTGATATAGACTCAATGGGCAGAATTTTCCTGGGAATCGTAGTGGGCTGGGGCGGGCGGGCAGACCAAGAGCAGGTCCTTTGACCTCGGGTGGGATTTTCCAGTCTTGGGGTGGGCGCAGCTGGAAAATCCCGGTCAATGTGTCCAATGGCCGCCTCCTGCACTGTAGGGATTCCCTGATCCTGGAAGAGTGCTACAAGCTGCGACGTGGCTAACACTCCCAGTTTCAGTTTGTGACATTTATATAACTAATTTTCAACCCTCTAAAGAATTGACGTGAAGACTTTGTGGCAGAATTTTATTGCCCTAAGAGATCCGGGGCAGACAAGGCTCGTTGGAATTCTCCACTGGCTTTGGGTGGGATTTTCCGAGTCTTGCCTGAGTGAGATCATAAAATACCAGCCCTTATTTCTACTTCAAATCATGCGGCCAACAATTCACTGGTTAACTGTGGACAATCAATTTATACCTTTAATCTAGCGTTATCAATGCAATGATTATCTCAATTGAAATTGATGATGTGTAACCAGATGAATGCTTTGGTCACTTAAGATATTACTTAAGTAGTTCTTTCAACATCTATTGACAACAAAATTAATAATGGAGAAAGGAGGTCTCATTGTATTAGTAAGCATTTCTTTTCAGAAATATTATTATTTCTGACTTGCTGCACTTAGTCCTACTTTTTGTTCAGTAAAATTTGAAAGCCCTCATTATTTATATTTCATGAAACCATGTTATTACACTCAATGATTTGTTTATAGCGCTTTTTGAGAGTTAAAAAGTAATAGATGAACGAATGAATTGAAAATTTCTGCAATTTTCCCCAGAGACTCAAAAGCACTTTATCGCACCAGTACTTAAAGTTGAAACAAGTACAAAAACACAGTCAAAAAATTTATTTTTGGAGTAAGTGTCTGCTTGTTTTGATGTATAGCACAGTGGTTAGTGCCGCTGCCTCACAGCGCCAGGGACCCCGGGTTCGATTCCAGCCTTGGGTCACTGTTTGTGCAGAGTCTGCACATTCTCCCCGTGTCTACATGGGTTTCCTCCGGGTGCTCTGGTTTCCTCTCACTGTCCAAAAATGTACAGGTTAGGTGGATTGGCCATGCTGTGTGGGGTTATAGGGATAGGATGGGGGGGAAGGGCCTGTCAAAGAGAATCAGTGCAGACTTGATGGGCTGAACGGCCTCCTTCTGAACTGTAGAATTCTATGAAATTCATCACTTTTGACTTAAATCTATTTTTAAGTTATTGTTTAAGTTCAAATTAGAAAAGGTCTAGAAAGTCTAGTCTTCTTCAGTGTTATCATTCCGGTCAAAAACTCCAAAGTATTTTATGGAACCCACCTGACTCGTACGTTTTGCATCTTGAATTCAGCTGGGTTAAGCATGAGATGTTCCGCTTCAGGTATGATTCAAAAGACTCGCTAGGGAGCTTTTATCAAACAACATTTATTTAAGAATATAGTTAACACGTACAGTAGAAAAAAAACAAGAACTTTCATCAATTGCAAACAAGAAACAAAACAATCACTATAATGTATAACTCTTAATGAATATCTCCAACGTGTTCCAATTAAAACCAAAACCCACAGACAACAAAAGCCCCTTTTCACAGGTTTCACACAGCGCAGACTACTGCTCGCGTGAAAATGGAAATTTGAGTCCCTTGGTTGAAGTCTGCAGTTCTCTGGATTCACTCCAAACAGTTTGAAGACAAGACAGCTTCCCAAAGCACCAGAGCGAGACTCTGGTTCATTCCTCATCTACAGCAGATTTTCACCCTTCAGGAAACCAACAGAATTTTCAAAACAACAGGGAGAGAGGGAAAACACTTCTTTTTAGCTTGCTGTCCCTTCTAAATCTAAACTCCAACCTGCAGCCCCAAACTGAAACTGAAAATCAATTCTTGTCACCATTTTTTTTTTCCTCCAAACAATGACATCATCTAAGGCTGTGAACACGAAGGGGAAAAAAGACTCTTAAAGGTACACTAACATCAAACAGGGGCGTCAGTTATTTGGGAATTTTGTCCTCTTTTGTTTAAGGTCCGTTTGTCTCTGGATCTCGCTGTTCTCCCAAAACATGTGTTTTAAATGCCAGCCCACAAAATGAAAACAAGGCCAGACTGGTCATTGTTAGGAAACATTGGTTCTACATAACCTCCCAGCTATTTATCTTTGGATGACCCCCTTTGGGCGACCCCTTATGCTCTCTGGTCCTGGACTCTCTCTCAAGGTGAAGCAGTCTCTTGGTATCAACCCTGTCAAGCCACCTGAGAATCCGATACGTCTCAATCAGGTCGCCTCTCATTCTTCTAAGTTCCAATGAGTATGGGCCTAATCTATTTAACCTCTCCTCATAGGAGAATCCATAAGAAAATGGCGAATTCCCAACACCTGCTATATTGTGTTGGTGAGACGCTGTGAGGTAATTTTTCACAAGAGAAAATGAAAGGATGAGATGATTCAATTTACTCATGTTTTCTTATATCTGGTTCATTGTGGAGACAAGGCCTCCATGATGGAAAACTGTGCCTGACTCTGAGGCTAATTATGGAATTTCAACAGTGCAGAAGAGGCCATTTCATCCATAGTGTGGAATTTTCCTGTCTCACGGGAATTGTAGCGGGCGGGACAAAAAATTCGACAGACTGTTGACCTCGGGTGAGGATTTCCGGTTTTGGAGCAAGCAGAAGATCCCACCCATCATGTCTGCACTGACTCACTGACAGAATATCTTAACCAGGCCCTCTTCCCCATTTGATCCCCATTAACCCCATGCATTTACCATGGCCAATCCACCTAACCTACATATCTTTGGACACTAAGGGGCAATTTAGCTTGGCCATTCCACCTAACTTATGCATCCTTGGATGCTAAGGGCAATTTAGCATGGCCAATCCACCTAACCTGCACATCTTTGGACACTAAGGGACAATGTAGTGTGGCCAATCCACCTAACCAACACAATTTAGGACACTAAAGGGCAGTTTAGCATGGCCAAACCACCTAACCTGTACATCTTTGGATGTGCAAACTCCACACAGTCACCCAAGGTGGGAATCGAGCCGGGGTCCCTGGTGCCGTGAGATGGCAGTGCCAACCACTATGCAACCGTGCCACTTAACCTTTTCACTAAAAGGTCACTCCTTTGATGAGGGTTCATTTAAGCATTAAAAATGTGACTGACTTAAATATTTAATTAATTGTGCAGGCAAAATTGTTTATCTTTTGTTCATCTTCAATTAAAAAACCTTCCTCCACGTAAACACGTACAAAATAAATCTGGCTGGTTTGACATCACTAGAATCAACTTCCAATTCAATATAAGAGAGTGAAAAGGCATTCTTTAAAAATTTAGTCAGTTTCTTCCCCTGTGAGGTGGAGGGGAATCCAGATCAGTAATGAAAAACCTGTCTCTTAGTTAAATATTCAGTACCATTAAGGATGCACCATAATCTGCTTAAACACATTAGGACTTTGCCAGGATCTAATATTTGAGTTACTGTCCAGAGGGAGTTAATATTGCAGCAGTTCTTATTAGCACTGGTGCTACCAAAGGCAGTGTAATTTATACATTTTACTTTGAAATCTATAAATTAAGAACAGATAGTTTATCTCTTTTCTTCATTCTTTTTGTGTCAAGCCAGTGACTGAGTTTATTTTGTTAGTGTCACAAGTAGGCTTCCATTGACACTGCAATGAAGTTACTGTGAATATCGCCACACCCTGGCGCCTGTTTGCATAGAATTTTAGATGGCCGAGGCATTTCTTTCAGACTGTAGGAGGAGACCGGAGCACCCAGAGGAAACCCGTGCAGACATGGGGAGAATGTGCAAACTCCATGCAGACAATAACCCAAACCAGGAATCGAACCCAGGTCTCGACAGGTGTGAGGCAGCAGTGCTAAACACTGTGCCACCATGCTGCCCTCACTGTTGCCTCATAGCGCCTGTTGTATCAATATAGGAAAACTTCTTTGCACCTCCTGCAAGGCAAGTTTTTTAAAGTTAATTTGTGGGGGTCGCTGACAGGGCAGCATTTGTTGTCCATCCCTAATTGAGACTCAGCCACATTGCTGTGGCTCTGGAGTCACATACAGGCCAGACCGGGTAAGGATGGCAGATTTCCTTCCCTAAAAGGACGTTAGTGAACCAGATGGGTTTTTCTGACGATCAACAATGGTTTCATGCTCCTCAGTAGATTCTTAATTCCAGATTTTTAAAAAAAAATTGAATTCAAATTCCACCATTTGCCGTGGCAGGATTCGAACCCAGATCCCCAGCATATTGGCTGATTATCTGGACGAATAGTCTACCGATGATACCAGTCGGCCATCGCCTCCCCACAAGGCAGTGTGTATCCTACAGGGACCAGAACTGTACTCCAGGTATGTGTCACCAAAATCCTGCACAATAGCAGTAAGCACTTATTTCTGTGCGCCTTTCAGAACCACTTTTAAAAATCTAAATGTGAAAATATTTTGATGAATGTGAACTTTTAAAATTTATGCATCATATTCTGAATGTGTCATAGGAAAATTACTGTGGGATCGTAAGGACATTAACCAGTTTGAGGGAGCCGAAATAACAATTGTAGTGATTAGATTGCAGAGTTAATTAGTATGTTGATTGATGTTAATTCAGCTTTCATATTGCCAAGAATATTAAGTTTTCTAAGCCAGTTCCCCCGAAGATATTATCAGTGCTTGTTATTTACAATAAATTTAATTCTAATTTGAATACAAACAGTCAGAAAGGAATATTTGTTCAGGTATTCCTAGCTCTACGTATAATGTTTTCTTTTGAAATTCTGGTTACAAGATGCCTTCCTGAACACCAAGCCATCCCAGTTATATGTTGAATTTTAGCTTCCCTGTCCTTTAACTCAGCAACATTACAACTGGAATCATAGAGTCATACAATCCCTATAGAGCAGAAGAAGGCCATTTGGCCCATCCAGTTCCAGAGACACTCCATCATCGAGGAAAAAGAATTCTTGATCTTAAATCTGTCTCTGGAATTCTCTGCCCATTGAAGTGGTGGAGGCTACCTCGCTGAATATATTAAAGTTACAGGTAGATAGGCTTCTGATAGACGAGGGAATTAAGGGTTATGGGGAGAAAGTGGGAAAGTGGAACTGATCCACTTCAGATCAGCCATGATCTTGTTGAATGGCGGGGCAGGCGTGAAGCGCTAGATGGCCTACTGCTGCCTCTATTTCTTATGTTCTTAAATAGGTGACCCCTTATTTTTATGCAGTGGCCCTTAGTTCTAGATTAGAACATAGAACATTACAGCGCAGTACAGGCCCTTCGGCCCTCGATGTTTCACCGACCTGTGAAACAAATCTAAAGCCCATCTAACCTACACTATTCCAATATCACCCATATGTTCATCCAATGACCATTTAAATGCCCTTAATGTTGGCAAGTCCACTACTGTTGCAGGCAGGGCATTCCACGCTCTTACTACTCTCTGAGTAAAGAACCTGCCTCTGATATGTGTCCTATATCTGTCACCCCTCAATTTAAAGCTATGTCCCCTTGTGCTAGCCATCTCCATCCAAGGAACAATGTTCACACTGTCCACCCTATCTAATCCTCTGATCATCTTATATTAAATCACCTCTTAACCTTCTTCTCTCTAGATGTTCCCACAAGAGGAAGCATCCTCTTCACATCCATGCTGTCAACACCTCTCATAATCTTGTATATTTCAATCAAGTTGCCTCTTGCTTTTCTAAGCTCCAGCAGCTACAAGTCTAGCCTGTCCAAACATTTCTTGACCACAATACTACCCAGACCCTATTCCCACAACCCGACATATTTACACTGCTAATCCTCCCAACTCTAGGGTCAATTTAGCATGGCCAATCCACCCAACCCGCATATCTTTGGACTGTGGGAGGAAACCGGAGCACCCGGAGGAAACCCATGCAGACAAAATTGGAATTCTCCGACCGTTCATGCCCTGCTGCCGCTGCCAGCAAAGACAGATGATTTGGCGCTCAGCCAAATCTTCATTCACTGCAGCGGAACTGGAGAATCCCACTGGCGTGAATGGCCAGAAAATTCTGGCCAGTACCTAAAAACTCACACAATTCTTAGGTCCATTATTTGTTTAGCTGCTTCAGACATGAGTAAAGGTTGCCCTTTGTTTGTCCCTAACCAGTACGATAGGCATAACACTCCTAGTTAAAGCTTTGTGCTAATGTCCTCATTGTTTTGGCACTTAAGAAGCAACATAGCATCCGAACAACAGGTGGCGATTGTTCCATGGGCTAAGTGTTGTCTGGCAGAAGAACAGCCTGATATTCAACCCAAATCTGTCTTCCACAACATGTAAGCACGACCCTTAATCCTTGGTCGCCTGCCCAGTTGAAATAATTGATCTCAACCGACCCACTCGAGCAGCTCCTTCCCTGCTGCCGTCAGACTTTGAATGGACCAACCTCACATTAAGTTGATATTTCCCTACACACTAGCTATAACTGTAACAACACATTCTGTACTCTCTCCTTTCCTTCTCTATGAATGGTATGCTTTGTCTGTACAGCACGCAATAAACAATGCTTTTGGCTGGATACTAATACATGTGACAATGATAAATCAAATCAAAAATCGATCTCATTCAAATCACCTCTAATTCTCAGCTTCTTCATTGTGTTGGTTTTTTACCTTGGTCTTCCATTGGGTGACGCTGGTAAACACAGTAAGAAGTCTCTCAACACCAGGTTAAAGTCCAACAAGTTTATTTGATAGTAAACCCACTAGCTTTCGGGATCTGCCCCTTGGTCAGGTGAGTGGAGAGCTTTGGTCACAAACAGTGCATATAAAGACACACACCGTTTACAGAATACTGATTAGAATGCGAGTCTTTACAGCTAATCGATTCTTAAAGGTGCAGACAATGTGAATGGAGATAGCATTAAGCACAGGTTAAACAGATGTGTATTGCCTCCAGACGGGACAGTAAGTGAGATGTTGCAAGCTCAGGCAAGTCACGGGGGTTACAGATAGTGTGACTTGAACCCAAGATCCTGGTTGAGGCCATCCTTGTGTGCGGAACTTGGCTATCAGTTTCTGCTGAGCGACTCTGCGTTGTCGTATGTCGTGAAGGCCTTTTTGTGGGCAGTTAAGCATCAACCACATTGCTATGGGTCTGGAATCACATGTAGACCAGACCAAGTAAGGTTGGCAGATTTCCTTCCCTCAGGGACATTAGTGAACCAGATGGGTTTCCACCAATCATGGTCACCAATACTGGGATTAGCTTTCAATTCCGAATTCATTGATAACATTTAAAATTCCACCAGCTGCCATGGTGGGATCTAAACCCGTGTCCCCACAGTGGCACAGTGGTTAGCAGTGCTGCCTCACAGTGCCAGAGACCCAGGTTCAATTCCAAACTCGGGTCACTGAATGTGTGGAGTTTGCATGTTTTCTGCGTAGGTTTCCTCCGGGTGCTCCAGTTTCCTCCTACAGTCCAAAGATTTGCGGATTAGGTGGATTGGCCATGATAAATTGACCCTTTGTGTCGGGGGGCAAGCAGGGTAAATATGAGTGGTTACAGGATTAGGGCCTGGGTGGGATTGTGGTTGGTGCAGACGTGATGTGCCAAATGGCATCTTCCTGCACTGTAGGGATTCTATGATTAGTGTGGGCCTGTAGATTACTGGTGCAGTGACAGCAGCACTACACCACAATCTCTCCCCATCACCTCTCCCCTCCGTCTCCCCACTTATCTGAGTAACCAAGTTACTTTTATCTGTGGATTCATTTGATGGCCATTCTTACCAGAACCTTAGTATCCCCGACCACATTGTGCATGAGTTGATGGTTGTGTGACCAGCGAAAAGCTTGCCTTGCACGTCTTCTCAACCAATGATGGTGCTCACTTTTGAGGAAACCACTAGAGAAAGACATCCTGAAATAACTCCTCGGAGGCCGGTGTCCCTTCACCAGATTCCCTTTATTTTCGAACTCTATTCCACTTCTAAGAGTTCTTCAGGACCAAGTTAGAATCCGGAGTGTCAGTAGCCCTGACACTCTGCAGTATGTACACAGGTGAAAATCCCTGATTGGGCAGGCAATCAGGGAGCTCATACTCTAAGGGGCCATCTTCTTGGGGCTCATTGAGGTCATTAGACATCCGTTGAAATGGACTTTCCCGGATAATGAATTGTCTATAGCAAATTATATATTTGGAAAAGAGAATGAATAAAGGCTAGTGATGAATAGTATGAACATTGGCAGTCTTGGAGTCCATCAGTACAACTTACCTGGCTAGCTTCCAAACTATATTGAGGAAGGAGGCAATCTTACCAGAAGATATTTAAGTGTCAAATAAAGTGAAGCAAGATTTGTTTCCTGCCAGGGGGAGTGGGGGCAAGGTTTACGTTAACCCAAAAGCCAATATACTACAGCAGAGGGTGCTATTGCACATGCGTGGATCTCTCT
This sequence comes from Carcharhinus amblyrhynchos, assembly GCF_965287045.1. NCBI lineage: Eukaryota > Metazoa > Chordata > Chondrichthyes > Carcharhiniformes > Carcharhinidae > Carcharhinus > Carcharhinus amblyrhynchos. The sequence goes on along the minus strand of NC_137337.1, from coordinate 72,996,896 downwards.
GTTCTATGTAATAACACAGAACAGGAAAGTCTATCACTACCTTCCCCCCACCTCCCCCCCCCCCCCCCCCCCCCACCCCACCGAATATCGTTCATTCCTGCGCCATTTTGGGTGTGAGGTTGATCTCGCCAGATATCCACGAGAGGCAAGAAATTGGGCACAAACCCAACTTTTTTAGCTCTCTCGCCATCTTATGGGCTGTTCCCACCCATCAACTGATGGGGCGAGAAGGAAAGATCAACACCCCCGCCATAGAGTTAACATCACAGTTACCCTCAGAACCAAAGGAGTAATACTTTGTTTCAGGACAGCGCTGCGAACAGTCAAGAAAGAATGAAACGTGGTCACCCAGATGTGGCAGCTGATGCCATGCCAGCATTTTTACAATCATTGTACAATATATTAACTTGCATTTATTTATGTTTCAATGACTTTATTGCTGCAATTCTCCATGAAAAACAGTACTGTATTACTCTCAAATCTGAAGAACGGCAGAAGAGAAGAAACAACTCATTGGAATACTGATTTTAGTTCTGTGTTGATTAAAAATGTCTGAAAATAGATCTGGCATTAATTTAATCCATTTTGAAATCTAATCCACTGCAGCAAGTTGGTTTGACCCACATGGTGAATCATGGCCCTAAATGAAAATAATATTGCGAGGCAATGTAATGCAGCAGAATGTAATTTTTAATAAAAATAATTCTCTATGTCATGTTAGGATAATTTGAGATGAATTGCTAACACTTCTGATTTTCATTAATGTACTAGATAAAAAATATGTTTATTAATTTTAATTTTCACCCCTTTTCCTTTCCAGAAAATGCTCCTTACTGTTAACATTTAATTTCAACCAGCCCCCTGTTAAGCAGCAGGGAGTGATAGCAGGCCATTCAACAATGGAAACCATCACAGTACAACCCCACTGGTGAAAGGATCGAGGATTCAGTTCTGGCCTCGGGTCACTGTCTGTGTGGAGTCTGCATGTTCTCCCTTTGGATTTACTCCTGGTGCTCTGGTTTTCCTCCACAGTCCAAAGATGTGTGGTTACACCATAAGACATAGGAGCAGAATTAGGCCATTCGGACCATCGGGTCTACTCTGCCATTCAATCATGGCTGATTTTATTCTCATTCCCATTCTCCTGCCTTTTCCCCATAACCCCTGATCCCCTTATTAATCAAGAACCTATCTATCTCTGTCTTAAAGACACTCAGTGACCCAGCCTCCACAGCGTTCCACAGATTCACCACTCTCTGGCTGAAGAAATTCCTCCTCCTCTGTGTTTTAAAGGATGGCCCCTTTCGCCTGAGGTTGTGCCCTTTTGTTCTAGTTTTTCTGACTGGTGGAAACATCCTCTCCATGTTCACTCTATCCATGCCTTGCAGTATCCTGTAAGTTTCATTAAGGTCCCCCTTCATCCTTCTAAACTCCAACAAGTACAGACCCAGAGTCCTCCACTATTCCTCATACGACAAGCTCTCCATTCCAGGGATCATTCTTGTCAACCTCCTCTGGACCCTTTCCAAGGCCAGCACATTCTTCTTTAGATATTATTAGGTGGATTGGCCATGCTAAATTGACCCTAGTGTCAGGAGGGTTAGCAGGATAAATACGTGGGGTTACGGGCATAGGATCTGGGTGGGATTATGGACGATGCAGACATGATGGACCAAATGGCCTCCTTCTGCACTGCAGGGATTCTATGAACGAGAGGGCACAGATTTAATTTTAAAGTTTATTTACTAGTGTCATGAGTCAGCTTTCATTAATACTGCAATGAAGTTACTGTGAAAATCCACCAGTCAACACACTCAGCACCTGTTCATAGAATGATAGAATCCTACAGTGCAGAAGGAGGCCATTCGGCCCATCAAGCCTGCACCGACAACAATCCTACCCAGGCCATATCTGTATAGCATATCATATTTACCCTTCTAATCGCCCTGACACAGAAGGGCAATTTAGTGTGGCCAATCCGCCGTACCACCGAGAGGTGTTCGGGTAAACTGAGAGAGAATTTAGCATGGTCAATGCACCTAATCCAGCACGTCCTTCGGACTGTGGGAGGAAACCAGAGCACCCAGAGGAAACCCGTTCAGACATGGGGAGAACATGCAAACTCCACACAGACAGTGACCTGAGACTGGAATCGAACTCGGATCCCTGACGCCGTGAGGCAACAGTGTTACCATTGTGCCACCGTGCTGCCCTAAAGAGATTTGTAATGGCAACATGAAGAAAAAGTTTTTCACGTCAGCGAGTGGTTGGGATCTGGAATGCGCTGTCTGAGACCATGGTGGAGGCAGGTTCAATCGAGGCTTTGATAAGGGAATCAGGCTGTTATCTGAAAAGGGAGAACGTGCAGGGTAACGAGGAGAAGGTAGAAGAATGAAACTAGGTGATCGGAGAGCTACTTCAGACATGATGGGCTGAATGGCCTCCTCCTGCCATGCAACAAATCCATGATCCTTTTCATCTGTGATGTCCAAGTAAACATGTTATCCAACAAGAGTCACTGGATGGAAACAGAGAGGACTGGAAAATTACAGCAGGTCTGACAGCATCTGCAGGGAGAGACTAGAACCAATGTTTCCAGTCTAGATGACTGAAGGGGAGGTGGGGAGAGGTGGAGGACCTCCTCATGAGCCTGCTCCAAACAAGTTATAAACAGGTCCAGGCAACGGGAAGCCCAGGGGGTCATCCAGCCTGGCTGTCTGCCCCTCTACCCTGGGTATACTTGCAGCTGGGTGTCCCTGGAGAGAGAGTATGTGGTGACTGAGGGCACCGTTGAGACCCTCCATGCCTGTTGGGCACCGCAGGGAGTGGTGTGCATTACCAACCCCTTTAACCACATCTTGATTTGGCACTTCTCCTTTCTGCTTCGTTTTTCTGTTTCGGGTGGTCCTCTCTTTTTTGGGGGGGCTGCCCTTCTTACTTTGCCCCCTTTTAATTTGTTTAATTTTGTTCATTTGATTTGGCCAAAAGAAATACAAGTCAGCAAGACAAAATCTTTGGCAGATGGAACCTAACAGATGTAAAACACAACATGTAGGCAGAAATTGTTGCTTGACTCAGTTTAAGCTTGAGTCTCTCCTCTTCAGTTATACATTCACATCCTGTCACAGGATTTGGGGCACATTGAGCAGGTCTCACCTGCTGGTTGGTGAGCTGGCAAGAGATGCACATCACTTTCTATGGGCAAGACCCTGTTCTATTAAACACCAACCAGGCACTTAGGTGGCCAGCATTGAGTCTTTCCAAGATCAAGGGTAGAAATCCCACTCTCCTCCAAGAGCTGACAAACCATCAGCAGCTCCCTCATTCCATCAGCACCACCAGGGGAATGGTTGTTGGCAATTCACCTCGTCCACCCCTCCCCCTGCCCCGCCCAGAGGCCTAGGATCAGGGAGGCAGCAGGTGATTGAGAGCAGGGTGGGAGTTGAGGGGAGGGGGCTGCTGACTGGGAAGGGGGATGATGCTCAGATGAAAGGGTAATGGGGTAGCCCTTCCTGACTCCCAATCCCATGAACAAGAAGTGAATGTCTGGTGATGAGGAATGCCCTGGTACACCAGAAGCAAACTCAACGAGGTTTGTTTTTCAGGATCTCCACCTGGTGACTTCCCACCTGCCACTGGGTAAATACTAACGGTGACTGAGACCCTTAAGTGGGCATTAATTGCCACATTAAGGGTCTCAATTGGCATTTGGATGGGACGATTGTCCATTGGGGTGACATGGTGGCACAGTTGTTAGCCCTGCTGCCTCAGAGCACCAGGGACCCGAGTTCAATTCCGGCCTTGTGTCAATATCTGTATGGACATTGCATCTTCCCCCCGTATCTGTATAGGTTTCCTCTGGTTTCCTCCCACATTCCAAAGATGTGTGGACTAGGTTACTTGACCGTGATAAATTGTTCCTTAGTGTCAGGGGGATTAATATGGTAAATATATGGATTTGCAGGATTGGCCTTGGTGGGATTGTGGTTGGTGCAGACTCGATGTGCCGAAAGGCCTCTTTCTGCTCTGTAGGGATCTATGAGCCTTCCTGTCCTGGAATAATGGGGGTGGACGCAGGAAGGCAGTGAGGTCCCATCCCTGCACTCCTCCTGCCTGAATAATGTCCCCTCATCTGACAAACTCACTTTGATGTTCCACCTGTAATCTGGGCTGATGTTCCAGTGTCACACTGAAGGAGTTGTTCAGTTTGGAGATGTTGGGTGGGATTTTCCAGCTGCACCCGCCCCCAGGATTGGAAAATCCTGTCTGAGGTCAACGGGCCTTGGCAAGCTGCGTGTCCCACCCAGTAAGATTCCCATGGTGGACGCGATGGGAAAATTCTGCCCACTGTCATCTACGTGAGACATCAGGCTGTTGTGTTGTTGACCTATTCAGGCATCACTGACTGTATGAAACTTTTCAAATGTGAGCAGTGCTAATATTCCTCCCTTAAGCAGCTGAGCCAATCATTCAAATGCAAACTTTGCATAGATTGACTGCTGCAGAAGTAACAAGTTGATGTGAAATGCTGCAATATGCTCTGAGTATCTGGAAGGTGCCTTTCATTGAATCCCTACAGTGCAGAAGAGGCCATTCGGCCCATTGAATCTGCATTGAATCTCCAATAGAGCATCTTACCCAGACCCACCCTCCATCCTATCCCCATAACCCCACACATTTACCCCACCAATCCTCCTAACCTGTACATCTTTGGACACTAAGGGGCAATTTATCATGGCCAATCCACCTAACCTGCACATCTTTGGACTCTATGGAACAATTTTACTTGGCCAATCTATCTAACCTACACACCTTTGGATACTAAGTGGCAATTTAGCATGGCCAATCCACCTAACCTACATATCTTTGGACATTAAGGGACAATTTAGCATGGCCAATCCACCTAACCTACATATCTTTGGACATTAAGGGACAATTTAGCATGGCCAATCCATCTAACCTACACACCTTTGGACACTAATGGACAATTTACCATGGCCAATCCACCTAACCTGCACACCTTTGGACTGTGGGAGGAAACTGGAGCACCCAGACGAAACCCAGGCAGACAGAGGGGAGAACGTTCAAACTCTGTGCAGACCAGAATCAAACCTGGGTCCCTGGCCCTGTGAGGTAGCAGTGCTAACCACTGTGCCACCATGCCATGCTTGAGGAAAGGCCACAGTTTTTTTTTATCTTGCCTGGATATCACAAATAATGGGTAAAATTCTTCTCACATTGTTGATATCTTTCTCATCATCTGCTGATTGAAGAGACCAGTGAGAAATGATTTCCAAAATGCTTTTGCCCAGGCTGATGTTGTCCCTTTAAATTCACAGCATGCTGCAGTGTCTGGTTGCCATGTATGAGTCACCAGTCTGTGAGATTTGACTTCTTAATTGGAATTGGAATTGAGTATCTCACAAAAATGATCTCAATCTTCAAGTTTTAAATTACCATTTTTGAAGCAATGGAAGTCACAAAAGCAAACAATAATATCATTAAGCTCTATTTAGTCATCACTTTTTATTGTGTTTAAGATTACAATAATTGAGGCTGGGAGTGTTTAAAACTCAGTCCAAACTGAGCCCATTTGCAAAGTAAATAATTTGTCCAAATGACTCAGTGGACTCACCCAGTGTAAGATATCTTGCACTTGGAAGGAGAAGCTAAGTTAACGGTTAGCACCACTGCCTCACAGCTCCAGGGACCCAGGTTCAATTCCCAGCTTGGGCCACTGTCTGTGTGGAGTCTGCACGTTCTCCCCATGTCTGCGTGGGTTTCCTCCGGGTGCTCTGGTTTCCTCCCACAGTCCGAAAGGCGTGCGGGTTAGGTGCATTGGCTGAATTGCCCCTTAGTGTCCTGGGATGTGTAGATTGGAGGGATTAGTGGGGTTATGGGTATAGGACCTAGATGGGACTGTTGTCGATGCAGATTCAATAGGCCGAATGGCCTTCTTCTGCAATGTAGGGACTCTATAATTCTAAGTTAGGCTCCTTCTGCACTGTAGGGATTCGATAATTCTGTGCACTGTAGAGATTCTATGGTTCTATAGACTAAGAAGTAGAGGTGTAGAAGAATTGTATAGTATAGAAGGATTGGCTATGCTAGATTCTCCCTCAGTGTACCCGAACAGGCACCGGGGTGTGGCGACTAGGGGGTTTTCACAGTAACTTCATTGCAGTGTTAATGTAAGCCTACCTGTGACACTAGCAAATAAACTTTACTTTTATTTTACTTTAGGTGTAGGTTCTTCATAGTAATTGTGTTTGAAAGTATGAATCTACAAGCTAGAAATGTCATCCTGAATTGTTGTTTATATAAAATATATTTCCGCAGACATTGAAGACTAAACCTAAAGTGGGTGCCTAAAGTATAAGGTCAAGGCTGAGAATAGCAAACATGTTCTCAATAATAGTTTGCAGCGAAAGATTATGTCATATCGCAGGCACACAGCCAGGTAGTGAGGGGAATGAGGGAGTTAATGATGTGAATAGAGCCACTTGTGGATGCATTGGTAAGAGTCCAGGAAGGAAGCTGACGTCCATTCTTTCAAATTAGTGGTACGACAAACAAGGAACATTTGGCGTTAGACAAATAGAAAGGATCATCCAATAAAAGCCACTTGACGCTGTACGCTTCTATTTAACTAGAAATTGAGAGGACATGTCAGCATCATGTTACAGTAAGTGATTAATCTTATAAAAAGTAGAACACACCAGAGTTACTCATAAACTTTCATGTCATCTTTTTAATGATACTACTGAAAGTAAGGAAATTATGGACACGTTGAATACTTACTTTGAGTCAGTATTTACAATAAAGGACAAGGTCTGCAGGATGGATAGTAGGAACTAATATTGCATCAGAGCCAAGAACTCAACAAAATTAATTAAAATGTTAATAGCACTGAAGCGTGGTAGATTGCAGGAACAAATGATTTCCATCCTAGATTTTTTTAAGTTATTCTTTCATTGAATGAGGACATCACTGGCAAGGCCAGTGTTTGTTATCCATCCCTAATTACCCTTGAACTGAGACTTGCAAAGCCATTCCATTAAAAGTCAACCTCCTTTCTATGGATTTGGAGTTCTGAGTTAAGGGCAGCACAGTGGTTAGCACTGATCACAAGCCCCTACGACATAGGAGCAGAATTAGGCCACTTGGCCCATCGAGTCTGCTCCCCCATTCAATCATGGCTGATATTTTTCTCATCCTCATTCTCCTGCTTTTCCCCATAACCCCTGATCCCCTTATTAATCAAGACCCTACCTATCTCTGTCTTAAAGACGCTCAATGACCTGGTCTCCGTAGCCTTCTGCGGCAAAGAGTTCCACAGATTCACCACTCTCTAGATGAAGAAATGCCTCCTCATCTCTGTTTCAAAGGAAGAATTGCTGCCTCATGGCACCAGGGTCCCGGGTTCAATTCTGGCCTTGGGTCTCTGTCTGTGTGAAGTTTGCATGTTCTTCCCATGTCAGTGTGTGTTTCCTCTGGTTTCCTCCCACAGTCCAAAGGTGTGCGGGTTAGGTGGATTGGCCATGTTATATTGCCCTTTAGTGTTAGTGGGATCAGCAAGATTACGGGTTTCGGGCCAGGGTAGGATAGTTGTTGGTGCAAGTTTGATGGGCTGAATGGCCTCTTTCTACACTGTCAGGTTTCTATGATAACATTGTGGAGTCAGGATTTTCACAGTAACTTCACTGAAGTGTTAATGTAAGCTTACTTGTGACACTAATGAATACACATTAGGTAGAACACACAGGTAGGCAAGGCTGGGGTAACAATGGCAGATTTCCTTCCTTGAAGGACTTTAGTGAACCAGATGGGTTGTCATGACAACCGATGGCAGTTTCATGGTCACCATTACTGAGACTAAGTTTCAATGCCAGATTTGGTTAGTGGAATTCAAATTCCGTCAGTTACCTTGATGGGATTTGAACCCAAGACTTAGAGCATTAGTCTCTGGAATGCTAGTCCAGTGACATTGTCATCGTACAACCACCTTCCCTTAAAGGAGGTAGTGAGATCATTACAAATTCCCTAACTATAATATTCCAAAGTTTCTTTGATCTCCAAGCAGTTCCTTAAGATTGGAAAATTGTGCGTAACACACTGCTACACATAAAAGATGAAAGAGGGCCCTCTCTCCAGCCCTATCCCTGTGATCCCACACATTTACCAAGGCTAATCCCCCTAACCTACACATCTTGATTCAATAACAGGCAACTTAGCATGGCTAATCCACCTAACATGCAAATCTTCAGACTGTGGGAGGAAACTGGAACACCTAGAGGAAACCCACACAGACATGGGGAGAATGTGCAAACTTCACACAGATAGCCGCCCAAGACCGGAATTGAATCAGAATCCCTCGCACTGTGAGGCAGCAGTGCTAACCATAGTGCCACCATGCTGCCCAAATTACGTGATCCAAAAGCCAGTTAGTGAGGATATGGGGCAGAATTTCCTGTCCTGTCCTGCCCGTCACGGGCATTGTAGCAGGCAGGCGCGAACTATGCAAAGTCCGGTGACCTCAGGCGGGATTTTTCCGACCTCGGGGGGGGTGAGCGCAGCCGGAATATCCCATCCAAGATCACTAGAGCAAATTTGCATCGCCCAACCCAGCCAATCAAATAGAAATGAAAGCAAAAGTCCCAGCTACAAAGTGGGCGTTTCTGTCTGGCATTGCTCAGTCTCCTTGGTAACACTATTGAGTGAAGTGAGCACTGGATTCGCCCCACGTGCCAGGGTAATGTGAAAGAAGAAGGATAGAGATTGAAGGATAATCAACCAACTACAAACTGCTTAATAAGGTATAAACGGCAGAATACATTGTCTCCCATCATGATAAAGGATGGTTTAGTGTCCTCCCTGCTTCTCTGATATAGAATAACAACCCACACCAGATCAGGTTAGTGCCGTTTAATGACTTCCCTCAATCGCTAATTGAACAAGATGTGCTTTTCAAGGCCATTAGCCGTACTTGCAACCAGATCAGTCCTGATATCAATAATTTGTTATCTTGGTCTTGGTGGGAGAAGGCAGAAATCTGTGGATAGTTACAGCATCAAAGGAGACCATTTAGCCCACCACATCCATCCTACCCCCTGAGGCAGTAAGTAGTCTCACAACACCAGGTTAAAGTCCAACTGGTTTATTTGGTAGCACGAGCTTTCGGAATGCTGCCCCTTCATAAGGCAGTCCACATACCCACCTAAAGTTTTTTTGAAAAAGTTTATTTATTACAGTCACACCATTTTACTCCTTCTACAAAGTTAAAGTTCAAAGTTTATTTATTCGTGTCACAAGTAGGCTCACGTTAACACTGCAATGAAGTTACTGTGAAACTCCTCTAGTTGCCACACTCCAGCACCTGTTCAGGAACACTGAGGGGGAATTTAGCATGGCCAATGCATCTAGCCGTGATTTGCACAGTGAGTTTTTATTCAGAAGCAGACTCATGAAAAGAAAGCTCAATTCTACCATTTAACTTAAAGAATAAAAATGCTGGCACGGTGGTTAGCACTGCTGTCTCACAGCACTAGGATCCTGGTTTGATTCCCGGATTGGGTCACTGTCAGTGTGGACTCTGCACATTCTCCCTGTGTCTGTGTGGGTTTCCTCCGGGTGCTCCAGTTTCCCCCTACAGTCCGGAAGATGTGCTGGTGTAGTGCATTAGCCATGCTAAATTCTCCCGGGACGGGCGAGCCGCAGAAAAACACACAGACACCAGCGGGACTGGAAGATCCCACCAGTGTCCAATGGGCAGGCCTCACCACCAGAAAACACACCTTGTGCGTCTGGAGTTTTACCTTTTCGTCCTCCTGAATTTTCACTTCCCTCGCTATCAACGCCCATTCAGACCATCTATAAAGAATAAGCAGGGCAGTTTCAGCATGTTACCAATAAGCACATATCATTCAGAGTCCAGGAACATCCTGACAAACTGCTTTCCATTATGTTTCACTGCAGTGTGATCAATGGCCACCACTACCATCCAGTCAGTTGCTGATCATTAAGAGAACCGACAAGCAAGTCACTGTTTAAAAGACCTGGGGCAGGTCTACATGCCCTGTTGGTGGCAGAGGGATGTGTTGGAATGACGGATTTGAAAACAAAGGAAGGGATAATCGTAGCGATTTTACATTCTCATTCCAATGCATTTACAAAGCAAAATCTGCTCGTGTTTTGTTCTCTTTGCTTGGCTTAATGGAAACAAAACACAAGAGTTGCCAGATTCACCTACTAACCTGGCGGGTAATGTTACAATAATAAGGGAGTTGCTGACTAATCATAATGACTAATCTGCAGACCTGGACAGGTGAGGAAACCTCCATGGTGTAAACATTGAGATGCAATCACCCAAAGGCATTTGGTCTTCTCAAATGTGTTACATTTAGTAAGTAGTCTCACAACACCAGGTTAAAGTCCAATATGTTTATGTGGTAGCACGAGATTTTGCAGCATTGCCCCTTCATCAGGTGAGTGAAGATTTCAGTTCACATCCAGGGCATATATAAACACAAACTCAATTACAAGTTCAATTACTTATGGACTGTTTCCCAATATATTGTTTCTGAAATAAATTATTTGATTTGATTTATTATTGTCACACTTATTAGCATATAGTAAAAAGTGTCATTTCTTGCTGCACTAGACAGTTAAAACGTACCATTCATAGGGTACATGGGGGAAAGGAAAGGAGACGTTGCAGAATGTAATGTTTCAATCATAGCTAGGGTGTAGAGAAAGATCAGCTTAATATATAGTAGGTTCATTCAAAAGTCTGATGGCAGCAGGGAAGAAACCGTTCTTGAGTTGGTTGGTACGTGATCTCAAATAGTGATGAACAATGTTTTTGATTTGATTGATTTATTATTGTCACATGTATTGGGATACAGTGAAAAGTATTGTTTCTTGCACTCTATACAGAAAAAGCATACTCCTGATAAAGTACAAAGGGGAGAAGGAAAGGAGAGAGTGCAGATTATAATGTTCCAAACATAGCTAGGATTGGCGAAAGATCAACTTCATATATGGTAAGTCCAATCAAAAGTCTGATGGCAGCAGGGAAGAAGTTGTTCTTGAGTCGGTTGGTGTGTGACTTTTGTATCTTTTTCCTGATGGAAGAAGGTGGAAGAGAGTACGTCCAGGAATGTGGGGGTCCTTGATTATGATGGCTGCTTTTCCGGGAAGTGTAGACGGAGTCAGTGGATGGGAGGCAGGTTTGCGTGATGGATTAGGCTACATTCATGTCTACGGTGCAGAAGGAGGCCGTTCAGCCCATTGAATCTGCACCGACCACAATCCCACCCAGGCCCTATTCCTGTGACCCCAATATTTGCAATGCTAATCCCCCTAACACTAGTGTCAATTCAGCATGGCCAATCAACCTAACCCACAAATGGACTGTGTGAGGAAACTGGAGCACCCAGAGGAAGCCCAAGCAGGCACGGGGAGAATGTGCAAACTTCACACAGCCAATGACCTGGGGCTGGAACTGAACTCGGGTCCCTGGTACTGTGAGGCAGCAGTACTCACCACTGGGCCACCGTGCCACCCAAGAAGATGGAAGAGAGTGTGCCCGGAGTGTGTGGAGTCCTTGATAATGCTGGCTGCTTTTCTGAGGCACTTGAATGTATCAACACTTTGTTTCCACATCTCTCCTGAGAACATCTTACTACAAACTTGTCTCCCAGCACAGTCCATGTCCAATTCTGGACAGGATGAAATAGTTTATTGTGGTCTACATTATCCAGTCCCTAATGAATCCAGAGAGAATTGAATCATGTTTCCATCTTCTATATTCCAATGAGAGACTCTCAATTCAGTCCCTACAGCCCCTCATTCTGCTTCTCAACCTCTCCCATATCTTTCCAACAGCAGCAACATTTATTGTATACTGTGGTGATCCGATCTGTACACATTCTGAGTACAGTCACATCAGTGATATATGAACTGGCAGGATTACCTCAGCATTCATTATTGACTGAAGCTAAATATATCGAATAAATCTCTGCTGAAAATAACCATTTTCTCACCCATTTAAGGTGACACTTGTTTTGATGACTTTTGGCATATTTAAAAGCACTGTATATCGAGGCAGAACTGTGGCACAGTGGTTAGCACTGCTGCCTCACAGGGCCAGGGACCCGGGTTCAAATCCCAGCTTGGGTCACTGTCCATGTGAAATTTGCATGTTCTCCCTGTGTCTGTGTGGGTTTCCTCCAGGTGCACTGGTTTCCTCCCATAGTCCAAACGATGTGCTGGTTAGGTGCATTGGCTATGCTTAAATTTTGCCTTGGCATACCCTAACAGGTGCCGGAGTATGGCGACTAGGGGATTTTCACACTAACTTTATTGCAGTGTTAATCAAGCCTACTTGTGACACTAATAAACAAACTTAAAACTTTAATGAACCTTATGTTGGGAGGTGGTGTTGTGGCTTGGAACGAGGGAGCAGAAAATAATTAAATAAAATGTCCATGATGGAAAAAGCAATAAAGATAATCAAACCAGAGCAGAAGCAGAAGGACGGTGGGGGGTACGGTGGCACAGTGGTTGAGCACTGCTGTCTGACAGCACCAGGGACCTGAGTTTGATTCCCGGCTTGGGTCACTGTCTGTGTGGAGTTTGCACGTTCTCCCTGTGTCTGCATGGGTTTCCTCCAGTTTCTTCCCATCGTCTGAAAGACGTTCTGGTTAGGCGCATTGACGTGAACAGGCACCAGAGTGTGGTGACTAGGGAATTTTCACAGTAATTTCATTGCAGTGTTAATATTAACATGTGGCTAATTAATAAATAATAAAGGAAGACTTGAAAAAGATGAAATCAGTGAAACAGTTAGACTGATGGAAGGTGTAATGTCCTAACTATGTTAGGGGTTGTGGGTTTTAAGCAAAGAGGAAATGAAGTGGTTTGCACATATAGATTGAAACTAACAACAACAGGGTTATTGAAGGAGCTGTTGTTTGTATGGGATAAAAAAAATGAAACTAATGCCTGTGAAACATCCCAGAGACATCTCCACCAAATCATGGGGCCAGCTCTTAAAGCAACCAGGCAACCAGTTAACTATATAACAATGGAAAAGAGAATTGGTTAAAAAAAGGGAAAAGCAATGGGTTAAAGGAAAAGGCAAGGGATGAGTTAAGTGAAAGGAGTTAAGAGAATATAGATTGTCATAAAAACCCATCTGGTCAGTTAGGGATGGGCAATAAACGCTGGCGACACTCGTGTCCTGTAAATGAATTTTAAAAAAGGGCTATGGGAAGGGACGGGGTTTAAGGGAAAATGGAAGGAATGGGTTAAGGGAAAAGAGGTTAAAATGAATGGAAGGAATGGGTTTTTGATTTGATGTATTATTGTTGCGTGTATTAATATACAATGAAAAGTATTGTTTCTTGTGTGCTATCCAGACAAAGCATGCCATTCATAGAGCACATAGGGGAGAAGGAAAGGGGAGGGTGCAAAATGTGGTGTTGCAGTCATAGCTAGGATGTAGAGAAAGGTTAACTTAATATAAGGGTAAGGGAAAATGGAAGGAATGGGTTAAGGGAATGGAAGGAATGGGTTAAAGGAAAATGGCAATGAAGGGGTTAGGGACGAAGGGGGAGGGCTGCATGTCTCCTACACTCGGGATGCTTTGAGGTGGAGTCCCACACACCGCGTCATTCATTGCAGGCACAGAGTCCCCTCCCCACGTCCCCGTCCCTCCTGCTGTCAGTGCGAGCAACAGAAAAGACTCCTTCCCTCTCTCCCTGTGTGTCCTCCAGATAGCTCCGAGGAGAAAGGCAGCCCGAGAATGCCCAGATAATTCCATCCATCCACCCCCTGCCTGCAACAGAGAGAGAGAGAGAGAGCCAGCAAGCCCAACACATCAAGCTCTGGGGTGGCATCCAGGCAGCCAGGCAGATATGGGACTGGAGAGGAATAAAGGAGCGGCGCTGGGGCTCTCGCTATCTGGATAAAGAAAAGTGCTCGACTTTTGTATCAATTGTTGGCACCATGGCTAAACAGTATGATGTGTTATTTAGACTGCTACTGATCGGGGATTCCGGAGTAGGGAAGACTTGCCTCCTCTGCCGCTTCACCGATAACCAGTTCCACGCTTCCCACATCTCCACAATAGGTAAGAGAGACTGAGACAAAAAGGTGTGTGCTTCCTGTGGGCAATATTGTTAGATGCCGGTGAGCACACACCTCTTTGTTTCCCTGTGCCGGCAACCAGCTCCAGCCTCTGGGCAGGGAGCAGACTGAGGTGGATGGATTGATTTGCAGTGTCATTCCTTTTTTCTGTGCGTGCAAGTGGGGATTTTGTTTTGGAAGTTTCACTTGGGGCGTTTGGAAGTCAGGAGGGATTGAGTTGTTTGTTATGCACAGTGAGAAATTGAACGCCGATTGTATCTATCTGTATGTGTGTGTGTGTGTGTGTGAGGCTGAAACTCCATCCCTCTCCCTCTCTCCAACCCCCCACAAAGGAATTTGCTAAGCAATTGCTTGCAGTGATCCGGGATTGGTCCTGATTTGATTTGATTTGATTTATTATTGTATCAGTATACAGTGAAAAGTATTGTTTCGTGCGTGCTATACAGACAAAGCATACCGTTCATAGAGAAGGAGAGAGTGCAGAATGTAGTGTTACAGTCATAGCTAGGGTGTAGAGAAAGATCAACTTAGTGCGTGGTAGGTCCATTCAAAAGTCTGAGCAGCAGGGAAGAAGCTGTTCTTGAGTGGGTTGGTACCTGACCTCAGACTTCTGTATCTTTTTTCCAATGGTTAAAGGTGGAAGAGAGAATGCCTGGGGTGTGTGAGGTTGTTAGTTATGCTGGCTGCTTTTTGATTTTTTAATTTGATTTGATTTATTATTGTCACGTGCATTAGTATTTTTTGTGTGCTTTACAGACAAAGCATACCGTTCACAGAGAAGGAGAGGAGAGAGTGCAGAGTGTAGTGTTACAGTCGTAAGTGGGAAGTGTAGACAGAGTCAGTGGATGGGAGTCTGGTTTGCATGATGGACTGGGCTTTGTTCATGACCCTTTGTAGTTTTTTTGCGGTCTTGCACAGAACAGGAGCCATACCGAGCTGTGATACGTCCGGAAAGGATGTCTTGTATGGTGGTGCATCTGTAAATTATAGGCATTTAGGGTCATTATTGAACCATACGTGTGTGTGTATGTCTGTGTGGCGTTGGGGATGCATGGTATAAATATGGATTGTAAGAAATAATTTTTGTCAATAACCTCCAAATTTATTGGGGGGAGGTGGAATAAGGGGCTAACTCCCAAGATCATAATTGAAGCCTGTGACAAATTCATTGAAAGCTGAAATGCATGGAGTGGTTATCTCTGTCCTGGGAGGTACATCAACCAAGCTTTTATCTGTGAACAAGACATTGGCACCTAGTCTAAATGTAAAGCCTTACCATGATTTCTTAAACCTGTTCCATGACAACCATCATTTCTTACTCATTCTCTTTCCTCTTTGCTTCCATAGCTTCACGTGAATTTTCTTGCATTTGTCTGGGAAGATGATGCTCTTTTTGCATTGAGACCCCATGGGTGCCACTGAGCTTAGACCCTGCACATTCTTAGAAATGTTCTATCTTCATAAAATCTCTACAGTGCAGAAAGAGGCCATTTGGCCCATCGAGTCTGCACTGACTCTCCGACAAGACCCACCATCTTCCTATAAGCTCACACGTTTACCCCACTAATCCCCCTACGATACACATCGTGCGACACCAAGGGTGGGATTTTCTGTCTGCACTCATCTCTCGAATGGACTGAAAAATCCTGTCCGAGGTCAAAGGACCTTTCACCTCCCTCCCGCAACGATTCCCGTGGCAGGCGGGATGGGAAAAATCTGCCCTAAAGGGCAAGTTAGCACAGCAAACCTGCACGTCTTTCAGACTGTGGAAGGAAACCGGAGCACCCGAAGGAAACCCACGCAGGCATGGGAAGAACATGCAGACTCCGCACAGACAGTGACCCAAGCCAGGAATGGAACCTGGGTCCCTGGCACTGTGAGGCAGCAGTGTTAACCACTGTGCCACCGTGCTGCCTGGTCTTCTGGGTCTCCTCCCAAATTGCCACACTTACATGCCCTCTGAACTTCAGTGTTTGACACAAGGGCATTGTTATATTAGGCTGGCATTACCCACAACTACAATAGGTTCAGGAACCATATTGAAAAGGAGTAAATCATTGTCAGCACTATAGAAAGAAAGCTTTCTTTTCAGCTGAAGAGAACCTGTCAATGTGTTGATTAACTCTTTTCAAGCCCTAACATTCTCCGAAAGTTGTTATCTAACAAGATTCCTCTCTTGAGTTCCGACAAAGGGGTCATCCTGACCCAAAACGTGGGCTCCATTCTCTCTCCACAGATGCCGTCAGACCTGCTGAGATTTTCCAGCATTTTCCGTTTTTGTTTCAGATTCCAGCATCTGTAGCAATTTGCTTTTACATTAAGATTTCTCTCTTGTTTGTGTCTATGTGTGTATTTCGCATCCCCTGTTTCAATGTCAAAATTGTAATTTTTTTCCAGTATTGATGATGGAGCTATACATTAGCTTGCCTGTTCTCTCCAGAGGTTCAGCCTGGCACACTGGATATCTCCAGCAGATTTTCTGGAATTGTTTCAGACCTCTAGCTTGCTTTTTTGTTTGTATTTTCCCTTCAAGCTATTGAATTATGTCACAAATGTGGACTAGGCAAATGTGTTTAATTTTTCAAAAATCAATCCCCTCTGAATGCTACCCCATCCACCACCTTCAACACTCACTCCCTCCACCACCGATACGCAGTAGCAGCAATGTGTACCATCTACAAGACGCACTGCAGCAACTCACCAAGGCTCCTTCAAACAACACCTTCCAAATGTGTGGCCTCTATCACCTAGAATGGTGGGATGTTCTTTCGGAGAATTGGTACAGACTCGATGGGCCAAATGGCCTCTTTCTGCACTGTAGGGATTCTGTGGTTCTAATTCTAGGTCCAGCACCCAGACTGTGTTTTCGGATGGCACGGTGGCACTGTGGTTACTGTTGTCTCACAGCGCCAGGGACTTGGGTTCAATTCCAGTCTTGGCTGACTGTGTAGAGTTTGCACACTCTCCCCATGTCTGCATGGGTTTCCTCCGGATGCTCCAGTTTCCTCCTGCAATCCAAAGATATGCAGGCTAGGTGCATTGGCCGTGCTAAATTTGCCCCTTTGTGTCCCAAAATGTGTAGATTACAAGAATTAATAGGATATATATGTGGGGTTACAGGGATAGAGTGGTGGACCTGGGACAGATGCGTTGTCAGAGAGTCAGTGCAGACTCGATGGCCCAAATGGCCTCCCTCTGCACTGTAGCGATTCTATGATTCTGAAGAACAAGGGCAGAATATGCATGACAAAGCTGTCACCTGGAAGTTCCCCTCCAAAGCCATACACCTCCCTGACTTGGAAATATATCGCTGTTCTTTCACTGGAACTTCCTTCCTAACAGCACCATGGGTATACCTACACCCCATGGACTGCAGCGGTTCAAGAAGGCAGCTCATCACCACCTTCTCAAAGCCAGCTATGGACAAACAGTACATTCTGGCCTAACCGGTGGCACCCACATCCTGTGAAAGAATTTTAAAGAAGTCTCCTTTGGCTTAAGATAAGACAGAATGTTCTGAGAAAGAGCTAATTCCTGATAAACACATTAGTTTGGAGAAATGCCCGTGTGATCCGGTTGCTGTGGGGGAGAGAAACTGAAATGAAAAACCCATTGAAGTGGAGTGGCAGTTTTAACACCTTTCACAGTATCTCACAGAAAAAGGAAAGCTGCTCTTAGGGATGCCAAAATAATCAAGCAACTGCTGTGGAAAAGCAAGTAGAACTAGGGGGCGGCATGGTGGCACAGTGGTTAGCACTGCTACCTCGCAGCGCCAGGGACCTGGGTTTGATTCCTGGCTTGAGTCACTGTGCGGAGGTTGCATGTTTAAAACATTTTTAAAATTGGTCGCAAGTAAGACTTACATTAACACTGCAGTGAAGTTTACTGTGAAATTTCCCTAGTCACCACACTCCAGCGCTGTTCGGGTCAATGCACTTAAGCAGCACGTCTGTCAGAATGTGGGAGGGAACTGGAGCACCCGGAGGAAACCCATGCAGACACTGGGAGAACGTGCAAACTCCACACAGACAGTGATCCAAGGTGGGAATCAAAGCTGGGTCTCTGGCGTTGTGAAGCAGCAGTGCAACCCACTGCGCTACCCTTCTCCCTGTTCTCCCAGTGTCCGTGTGGGTTTTATCCAGGTGCTCCGGTTTCCCCCCACAGTCCAAAGATGTGCGGGTTAGGTGGATTGGCCTTGAAAAATTGCCCCTTTAGTGTCAGGAGGATTAGCAGGGTAAATACGTGGGAGTTTAGAGCCTGGTTGGGATTATTGTCAGTGCGGGCTCGATGGGCCAAATGGCCTCCTGTAGGGATTCTATGATTCTCTGACTCAGGTGATCTGTTTGTCACAAGGGCTACCCGGGCAAAAAATTTAGCGATCCCAATTTTGATCTTGCACAGTGTCTCTGGGAGTGTGAGTTTCACGTTTCCATTAGGACTTGTGCGCTGAAGTACCTGAGTTTACTCCTCAGTGGTTTAGCTTGAATTGTAAACACTGTTACCTCTCCCCGTGGGTCTGTAACTCCCAGCAGCGGAGTTTGCACATCAGAAAAAGATACAATTTAAATACTGGGTTTTAAACATCAGAATAATTTATTACAGAAAATGTATTCTTGCTTTAGCTCACAGTAGGAGAGGAATTGGCTTGTCACCTATTTTGTGATAAGTCTCTGACACAATGCGGATTAGTGCCAAAGGTTTTTGACTCTGCTGCGCTGTCGACAAAATGGGAAATATTTCCTAGGAGATTGTTAGAGTTACCCAAAGCCAATCCTGATTTCAGTGCTGCATTGATCCTGAAATTACCCAACCGGTACAGATCCCGCGCTTACTTAGCTACTGAAATATTAAGCTGATAACCACTAATAACCTGAACCAGGTACGTCAAATGAAAGAGATGTGCAGCACAGCAGTCAGAATCTGTAACGAGAGAGAAGATACGCGTTAAGTGTTTCAGACGTAGCCTTGATGTGACAATAATCTCTCCCTCGGTGTCAAGAAAACAAGGGGGATAGTCATCGACTTCATTGAGCATGATGGGAGAACATGCCTCTGTCTACATCAATGGGGATGAAATAGAAATGGTCGAGAGCTTCAAGTTTTTAGGTGTCCAGATTACCAGCAACCTGTCCTGGTCCTCCCGTGCCAACACTATAGTTAAGAAAGCCCACTAATGCCTCTACTTTCTCAGAAGACCAAGGAAATTTGGCATTTCAGCAATGATGCTCATCAACTTTTACAGATGCACCATAGAGAGCATTCTTTCTGGTTGTATCACAGCTTGGTATGGCTCCTGCTCTGCCTAAGACCGCAGGAAACTACAAAAGGTCGTGAATGTAGCCCAATCCATCACCCAAACCAGTCTGCCATCCATTGACTTTTTCTACACTTCACGCTGCCTTGGAAATACAGCCAGCATAATTAGGGACCCCACACACCCTGGACATTCTCTCTTCCACCTTCTTCCAGCAGAAAAAAGATACAAAAGCCTGTGGTCACGTACCAACCGACTCAAGAACAGCTTCTACCCTGCTGCTGTCAGATTTTTGAATGGACTTAACTTGCATTAAGTTGATCTTTCTCTACACTCTTGCTATGACTGTAACGCTACATTCTGCACCCTCTCTTTTCCTTCTCTATGAACAGTATGCTTTCTGTATAGCATGTAAGAAACAATACTTTTCACGGTATACTAATACATATGACAATAATAAATCAAATCAAAGTGAATCTGCTTTTGTCTATCTTGCAGGTATGAGGAAAGGTTGAATAGGTTGGGCCTATATTTGTTGGCGTTCAGAAGAATGAGAGATGACCTTAATGAAATATATATGATTCTGAATGGGCTTCGCTGGGCGAGAGAACGTTTACACTCATGGGAATCTAGAACTAGGGGGCAAAAATAAGGAGGTCTCCCATTTAAGATGGAGATGAGGAGGAACTTCTTCTTTCTTTGGGCATCGTTAACCTTTAGAATTCTCTACCCCAGAGACTTCAAGATTAGTTATACAGATTTTTGAACAACAAGAGAGACAAGGCTTATGGGAGGTTGGAGGGAGAAAAGTGGAATTCAGGCTCATTCAATCAGCCATCATCTTATCAATCAGCAAATACGATTGTCACATGTATTGGGATACACTGAAAAGTATTGTTTCTTGTGCTATCCAAAGCATATCATTCGTCAAGTACATTGGGGAGAAGGAAAGGAGAGAGTGCAGAACGTAGTGTTACAGTCATATGTGTACAGAAAGATCAACTTAATGCAAGGGAGGTCCATTCAAAAGTCTGACAGCTGCAGGGGAGAAACTCATAGAATCGTAGAACCCTACAGTGCAGAAAGAGGCTCTTTGGCCCATCGAGTCTGTACCGACCACAATCCCACCCAGGTCCTACCCCCATATCCCTACACATTTACCTACTAATCTCTCTAACCTATGCATCCCAGGACACTAAGGTTGATTAGCATGGCCAATCAACCTAGTCTGCACATCTTTGGACTGTGGGAGGAAACCGGAGCACCTGGAGGAAACCCACGCAGACACGAGGAGAATGTGCAAACTCCACACAGACAGTGATCCAAGCCGGGAATCAAACCCATGTCCCTGAAGTTGTGAAGCAGCAGTGCTAACCACTGCTACCGTGCCACCTGTTGTTGAGTCAGTTGGTACATGACCTTAGACTTTTATCTTTTTTCCTGATGGAAGAAGGTAGAAGAGAGAATGTCCAGGGTGTGTGGGATCCTTAATTATGCTGGCTGCTTTCCCGAGGCAATTGCAAGTATAGACAGAGTCAATGGATGGGAGGCTAGTTTGCGTGATGGATTGGGCTACGTTCACAGCCCTTTGCAGTTTCTTGTGGTCTTGGACAGAACAGGAGCCATAGCAAGCTGTAGTACATCCAGAAAGGATGTTTTCTATGATGCATTTATAAAAATTGGTGCGAGTTGTAGAGGAGCTACCAAATTTCCTTGACCTCCTGAGAAAGTAGAGGGGTAATTTGGCCAACTCCTCTTATTTCTCTTATTCTTATATGATTTCTATGTGGATGAAACCCATGTGCAACATTTTGTGAAATGAGATTGCCTATTAGAAGTTCATGTCTGGAATTTCTTCCTTGAGAATTTGTTTCTTTCTCTCATTTGTGGTCTAACTTTTTAAACACTGCAGCAACACAGTAGCACGATGGTTAGCATTGCTGCCTTACAGTGCTAGGGACCTGGGATCGATTCCTGGCTTGAGTCACTTAATCCCCTCGGTGCTCCGGGGCAGGTGGTGGCCTCGTGGTATTATCACTTGATTTTTAATCCAGAAACTCAGCTAATGTTCTGGGGATCTGAGTTCAAATCCTGCCATGGCAGATCGTGGAAGATGAATTCACTTCCCAAAAAACAAATCTGGAATTAAGAATCTACTGATGGCCATGAAACCATTGTCCATTGTCAGAAAAACCCATCTGGTTCAATCATATCCTTTAGGGAAGGAAATCCTTACCCAGTCTGGCCTACATGTGATTCCAGAGACACAAATGTGGTTGATTCTCAATTGCCATTGGGCAATTAGGGATGGGCAATAAATGCTGATGTGGAGTTGCTGGCATTAGGTAAACGCAGTAAGAAGCCTCATAACACCAGGTTGAAGTCCAACAGGTTTATTTGATAGCAAAAGTCACTAGCTTTCAGAGCGTCCACTACTCCTTCGTCAGTGAGTGGGAGTTCTGTTCACAAACAGGGCATATAAAGGCACAAACTCAATTTACAAAATAATGGTTGGAATGCAAGTCTTTACAGGTAATCACGTTTCAAAGGTACAGACAATATAGTGGAGAGGGCAATAAGCACAGGTTAAAGAGATGTGTATTGTCTCCAGACTGGAGAGTTAATGAGATTTTGCAAACCCAGGCAAGTGATGGAGGTTACAGATCATGTGACGTGAACCCAAGATCCCGGTTAAGGCCGTCCTCGCATGCGGAACTTGGCTATCAGTCTCTGCTCAGTGACTCTGCGTTCTCTTCCTGTTGGGGAACACTTCAGCGGTCACGGGCATTCGGCCTCTGATCTTCGGGTAAGCGTTCTCCAAGGCGGCCTTCATGTCACACACAATGCACAGTCGCTGAGCAGAGACTGATAACCAAGTTCCGCACACATGAGGACGGCCTGAACCGGGATCTTGGGTTCATGTTGCACTATCTGTAACCCCCACGACTTGCCTGGGCTTGCAAAATGTCACTAACTGCCCTGTCTGGAGACAATAGACATCTCTTTAACCCGCACTTAACGTTGTCTCCACTATATTGTCTGTACCTTTTGAGACGTCATTACCTGTAAAGACTCGCTTTCCAACCATTATTTTGTAAATTGAGTTTGTGTTTTTATATGCTTTGCTGTGAACAGAACTCCCACTCACCTGATAAGGAGCAGTGAGCTCGTGGCTTCTGCTACCAAATAAACCTGTTGGACTTTAACCTGGAGTTGTTCTTACAATTAATGCTGGCCAGCCAGCAATGCCCATGTCCCACGACTGAATAAAAGATGGTGTGATGCTGGTTTTGGTGATGGTCATCCATCTCGCCTCTTTAAATCCTACCCTTTATCCGGGCAATAAAGCTGTACTGTTTTCTGTAGGATTTGGGACAATGTGTACCTGTTTCCACATTGGAAATCTAGGATTCAGCTCCTTGTGCTTGTGAAGGAGAGAGAGATGCAGCTTTGATCCAGACTCGGAGCTGACTCACCCCTTGCTTCTCCTGAGCTGTCATTCGGTTTAATGAGACTTGACCCTATTGATGAATGATCTCATTCACAAAATTCGCATTTCTCCTGGGATTTATTCGAGTGACGAATGACGTAGGCTATTGTTGACACAATGGAGCTTTTGCAATGTGTCAGTGCAGGAATACTGAAAACCCAAAGGAAACCATGTGTCAAGCAGAAATTAGTGCAGTTTTGCTCGAGTTATTGGCATTTGAATCAGAGAATCATGAAATTCCTGTTGTGCCGAAGGAGGCCATTTGGCCCATCGAGTCTGCAGCGACAACAATCTCACTCAGGTCCCATTCCCATAACCCCACATATCCACCCTGCTAATTCCCCTGACACTAGGGGCAATTTAACATGGCCAATCAACCTAACCTGCACATCTTTAGACTGTGGGAGGAAATCGGAGCACCCGGAGGAAACCCACACAGAACGGGGA
Organism: Carcharhinus amblyrhynchos; assembly: GCF_965287045.1. Lineage (NCBI taxonomy): Eukaryota > Metazoa > Chordata > Chondrichthyes > Carcharhiniformes > Carcharhinidae > Carcharhinus > Carcharhinus amblyrhynchos. The sequence goes on along the minus strand of NC_137337.1, from coordinate 72,973,554 downwards.
GAGTGTGCAAACTCTGTGCGGTCAATGACCCGAGGCCAGAATTGAACCCAGGTTGTTGGCACTGTGAGGCAGCACTGCTAACCATTTGACACAACAAATAACTTCCTTTCCCCTTATTTTCCTTGAATGCCACAAGCCTTTTCAAAACTGGTGTGTGCAATTTTGACTGCGCCTAAATGGGCAGCGCGGTGGCACAGTGGTTAGTACTGCTGCCTCAAAGTGCCAGGGACGTGGGTTCGATTCCTGCCTGGGTGACTGCCCATGTGGAGTTTGCATGTTCTCTCCATGTCTGCATGAGTTTCCTCCCACATTCCAAAAGACGTGCGGATTGGGAGTGCTAAATGTTTTGATTTGATTTATTATTGTCACGTGCGTTAGCATAAAGTGAAAAGTATTGTTTCTTGCGTGCCACACAGACAAAGCATACCGTTCATAGGGGAGGGAAGGAGAGAGTGCAGAATGTAGTCATTGTTAGGATGTCGAGAAAGATCAACTTAAATACAAGGTAGGTCCATTCAAAAGTCTGACAGCGGCAGGGAAGAAGCTATTCTTGAGGCGGTTGGTGCATGATCTCAGACTTTAGTATCTTTTTTCCCGACAGAAGAAGGCGGAAGAGAGTATGTCCGGGGTGCTTGGGATCCTTGATTACACTGGCTGCTTTTCCAAGGCAGTGGGAAGTTCAGACAGAATCAATGGATGGGACGCTGTTTTGTGTGATGGACTGGACTATGTTCACAACCCTTTATTGTTTCTTGTGGTCTTGGTCAGAGCTGGAGCCATACCAAGCTGTGATACGTCCAGAATGTCTACATTTCCAGACTATGTCATTGTCCCTTTGTGTCCAGGGATTTGTAGGTTAGACATGGTAAATGCATGGTTTACAGATATGAGGCAGGGGAATGGGGCTGTGGAAGAAGTTCTTTTGGAGACTCGGTGTAGGCTCGATGAGCCAAATGGTCTCCTTCTGCCCCACAGGGATTCTATGATAGACTGAAGCTCGTTCAGGTTAGGTGGATTGGCTGTGCTAAACTGCCCCTTAGTATCCCAAGATTAGTGGGGTAAATACGTGGAGTCACAGGGATAGGGCAGTGGAGAGTCTGGGTAGGATGCTCTGTCGGAGAGAAAGTGTCAACCTAATGGGCCAGATGGCTTCCTTCCTTCTGCACTGTGGGGGTTCTGTGATTCTACAACTTTTAATCTCCGTTGCCCTCAGTGGAAAATCATACAGGGCCGGGTGCAAAATGGTCATTCCACTTGATCCCATGGGCTCCTGGCCCAGCAGTTTAGCCCCTATTTCAGATTAGATTCAATTCTTTTGGCCCTGAAACCTTGTCCAAGGTTTTCGTGTGTGAGCTGCGAGTGCTGACAGGTTCATCAATCACACATTGCTCAGAGATTAAGCACCAAAACTTGCACAAAGCACAACTGGGCCTTTCAGATAGGTCAACAGATCGTACTTGGGAGCAGGGACTCCAGCTGATTTTCATCTACTCTATCGGAGGCAAGTCTTCTTGTTTATTGTTAGGACTTGGGTGTCACTGGCTGGCCAGCATTTATTGCCAAAGGGTTAGGCCTATCTGTATCCACTCAATCAGATCCCATTATCTCTAAAGACTGCTGACAAACCATGTTCTCAATGTTCGGAGTTCAAACGGAACGAAAAAGCACGCCTTCAAAAATTCACCCTCTAAACCCTGATATCATCCTGGTTAATCTCTACTGAGTCCCTTCAAATTTAGTATATATTTCTAGAGGTTAGTTGCTTAAAACTGAATGCAGATAGGGGTCAGACCTTCCTCTTCCTCACTTTTGAATGTTCCTGAGATAAGGGGTGATATTCGATTACCTGTACATTAACTTTTAGTGATTTGCGAGCGTGAATATCTAAATCCCTTTGCTCCTACATTCCCATTAACAGGAAAACATTCGGATTTGTCTGTCTTGGATCTTAAATGGATTATTTCCAAGAAGGAAAAGTGCAGTTTGGATCGGAATTCTTATTTCCCCATTTTACTGGTGTTCCATTTTCAGGTATACAAGCCCAGTTCAGACCAATATTCTCATTTCCCTATTTACTGGTGTTCAATTTTAAAAGTACACAAGCCTAATTTTAAATTGTTACAAGAATGGGCAGCATGGTGGCACTGCTGCCTCACAGCTCCAGGGACCTGGGTTCGATTCCCAGCTTGGGTTACTGTCTGCGTGGAGTCTGCATGTTCTCCCTGTGTCTGCGTGGGTTTCCTCTGGGGGCTCCGGTTTCCTCCTGCAGTCTGGATTAGGTGCATTGACCAGGCTAAACTGCCCCTTAGTGTCCCCGGATGCGTAGGTTAGAGGGATTGGCAGGGTAAGTATGTAGGGTTACGTGGATAGAGCCTGGGTGGGATTGTTGTTGGTGCAGAAAGATGGGCTGAATGGGCTCCTTTTGCAGGATTTGTAAGTTTGGACTAGTATTCTTACTTCCCTGCTTTGCTGTTTCCTTTCTGGGTTCACATTCCATCTGCCCTTATTTATTGCAGTTCTTTAGACTGTTCATGTCACTCGCTGATTCCAGCTGCATGACTCACTGTACCAACGTGTTTTGTGTCACCTGCAAATTTGGATAGATGACCCTCTCCATTCACTTGGAAAAGCGATACAAAAAGCTGAAAGCTCAGTGTAAATCTCTGGTGGGCACTGCCCGTCACTGCTGTCCATTCATGCTCTTTACCTGTTACTCTCTTTGCCTTCTACCTTTCAACAAAAGAACACCACATGTGGTGAAATTTCTTCCAATTCCCTGTACTTTCCTTGGGCTTTCGTCCATGACACCAGTCACTGGGAAGATGGGTGATATTAGCTCAAGGTAGCCACTCCTCCAGAAACGCAACGCCTTGCTCAAAAGCAGGGGTTTGAAGCCAGCTAAAGTGTCACCGCCATTGATTTGGCCAACACAGACAATGTAGCCCACACCTGGGACTCACTGTTAAGTAACTAGGGTCGGGCTGGGGGTTTAAACCAGAAAATGGGCGAAACATGATCCAAACTACAGACATCCATTGTGACTCCATTGGAGTTAAAGTTTATTTATTAGTCTCACAAGTAGGCTTACATTAACGCTGCAGTGAAGTTACTGTTGAAATCCCCTAGCTGCTGCACTCTGGCGCCTGTTCAGGTACATTGAGGGAGAACTTAGCATAGCCAGTGCACCCAATCAGCACGTCTTTCTGACTGTGGGAGGAAACTAGAGCAAACCCAAGCAGACACAGGGAGAATGTGCAAACTCCACACAGTGACCCAAGGCCAGGAATCGAACCCGGGTCCCTGGCACTGTGAGGCAGCAGTACTAACCACTGTGCCATCGTGAGGTCCAAGGTGCTGCTGTGGAAATGTGGGACATTCGCAAGAACTGTTAAGGAAGTTAATTCAACGCAATTGGGAATCTGATTTAAAGTTAACTACTCTGTCATGGGGAAGCTGGGTTGAGGGAGCCGTGAGCTGCTGATTTGCCTTTTACAGTAACCCTAAGGCAGGCCTCCAGGCTCTCATTGACAAACACAGCTCCCCATTTCATAATGGAGAATCTCCTAGAATGTTCCCTCCCCTCCCCCCACAAAATGTCCCTCCCACTTCGGTGAAACAGCCAGCATTTTTCACCCCTCGATTCCAAGAGCACCTGGTTTGACCCCCTTTCTACCCAGCAACAGGTGAGTAACTGACTAGTCTATTGTGGCATCTCTCTATCAGTGTATGGCCTTTACAAGCACTGTCCTCCATTTTATGAAGTTTATTTATGAGTCACAAGTAGGCTTACATTAACACTGCAATGAAATTACTGTGAAAATCCCCTGGTCGCCACACTCTGGTGCCCGTTCGGGCACACTGAGGGAGAATTTAGCATGGTCAATGCACCTAACCAGCATGTCTTTTGGACTGTGGGAAGAAGCTGGAGCACCCAGAAGAAACCCACACAGACACGGGGAGACTCTGCACAGACAGTGACCCAAGCTGGGAACTGAATTTGGGTGCATGGTGCTGTGAGGCAATAGTGCTAACCACTGTACCACCGTGCCACTCTTGTTTTCCCCCAGTTTTATAAGTTCTGCTTGGCCAATATAGTATATCATGTTTAATTTTAAGTACAAAGAAATGGAAAAATGTTGATTTTAGTGGAATCAAACGTTATAGAATCTCTGCAATGCAGAAGGTGGCCATTTGGCCCCTCAAGTTTGCACTGACCACAATCCCACCCAGGCCCTATCCCTGTAGTCCCATGTTTTTACCTGTTAATCCCCTGCTACAAGGGACAATTTATCATGGCCAATCCATCTAGCCCACACATCTTTGGACTGTGAGAGGAAATCCACGCAGATAGTGGAATTTGAGTTCAATTAAAAGATATCTGGAATTAAGAATCTACTGATGACCATGAAACCATTGCCGATTGTCGGGAAAAACCCATCTGGTTCACTAACCTCCTTTAGGGAAGGAAATCTGCCATCCTTACCCAGTCTGACCTTTGGAGTGGCACTGTAGCATTGCTGCCTCACAGCACCAAGGATCCGGGTTCAAATCTCTGCTTGGGTCACTGTCTGTGTGGAATCTGTATGTTCTCCCCGTATCTGCGTGGGTTTCCTCCGGGTGCTTCAGTCTCCACCCACAGCCCAAAAGACTGGTTCGTGCTTTGGTCATGCTAAATTCTCCCTCAGTGTATCCAAACAGACGCCGGAGTGTGGCGACTAGGGGATTTTCACAGTAACTTCACTGCAGTTTTAATGTAAGCCTACCTGTGCCTAATAAATAGACTTTAAACTTAATTTAAGCCTACTTGTGACACTAATAAATAAACTTAAACTTACATGTGACTCCAGATCCACAGCAATGACCCTCAATTGCCCTCTGAACTGACTTAGCAAGCTGTATCAATTGCTACACCTTCAAGGGTGAATAGGGATGGGTACAAAATGCTGGCCAGCCAGCGATGCATGTGGTCCATGACTGAATAAACAGGAAAGTCCTGGGGGTGGGAATTGAACTTGGATCTTCTGGCTCGGAGGCAGTGATACTAAACCCACTGCGCCCGAGACCACCACCTCCTCTCTCCTTGAGGAGAGGCTAAGTCATTTTTCAAACAGTGCTTATGGAGAATCTCATGTTTTGTTCCATGCCTATTGGTGAGGGGGGTATCAGCTGGAGAGATAATGATAAACAAATATCCTGGGGCTGGCTGACTTGTTCTCGGTGCGGCGATTCAATGAACGTGTCAAACAATAAATTGTTAAGTGGATGAACACTTAACCTAAATATCTGGGCATTGCCGTGCCCAATATTCTGACAGGGACACTAATTCATTCATTTTAAATGGCCTTCTATCCCTGCATCAAAAAATACATGAGGAATCTCTTCCATTCTCTAATGCTGCCAATCGTAATTTGAGGTTTATAAACCAGCAAAGATAATTTTCTAATTGATAATTTATTTTAATTAACGGTTGACTTGTACTTCCGTGCACTGGATCATTTCAATTTTAAGTACATTGAAGTGGAAATATGCTGATTTTAGTGGAATCAAGTTTGAATTTCACACACACACACACACACACACACACACACACACACACACACACACACACACACACACACACACACACACACACACTGGCAGGCACCGAGAACAGAGTTCCTCTCTGTATTTACATAGAATAGATGAAAATGGAGGAAACCATTCAGCCCCTCGAGCCTGTTTTGCCATCTAATAAGATCATGGTGGATCTGATAAGGGTCTGAAATCTGGATCCTGCCTATCCTTCATAACCTATCCCCCACTCCCCCCAAGTTTACCAAGACTCTATTCATCGCTGCCTTAACAATATTCAAAGACTCTGCTTCCACTGTCTTTTCAGGAAGACTTCTAAAGACTTTCGACCCTCTGATAGAAAAGGTTTTGCCTCATCTCCATTTCAACCCCTTCCTTTTAAACAGTGACTGTAGGGTCTGTCCATCTGTTAGAATGGACGTAGGCAAAACTAGTCCGATGTTGAACTTCTTTTGTTGACCTTCATTTAAAATTACCATGATGGAAAGCAAAAAAGACTGATTTACTGGAGGGATAGAGAGAGAGCAGATACAGACATGATCTAAAACTTGCACAGGACTCAACTGAACTAAACAGATAGCTTTTACTTACAATGTGTGAATTCTTATCTGTGTTATTGAAAGAGCTGGCACACACAGTCTCCAACTTACATAAACAATTGGCAGCTGTGTGGTCTTGAAAAACTTTGTTTAGCATCATTTATGCTAACATTGTATTTGAAAGAATGCAGTCAATTTCTAACCCCTTTTAAAAAGAGTCATCTGGACTCGAAACGTCATCTCTTTTCTCTCCTGCCAGATCTGCTGAGATTTTCCAGCATTTTCTCCTTTGGTTTCAGATTCTAGCATCCACACTAATTTGCTATTACCCAGTCAATTTCTAAGCTCATCCCAGAATTCCCAGTTGAGTTGTCAAGTGTAGCCAAGTTAGCTTTAAGCTTAGCATAGTTACACAGGCAAAAACACCTGAAAATGAAATCTTTCTAACTGAAGCAAACCATATAGATGATTCCACAGTGACCCTTAGTTCAAGATGGTGGTCTCACAAGTGCCCTGTACTAAGCAAATCCTCCCTATATTTGTATTCACTTTGGAATTTTAAAATAGCAATCAGTACAATGCAGTGACTTGAACCAAAACAGAAAAATGCAGGGAAATCTCAGCAGGTCTGACAGCGTCTGTGGAGAGAGAATAGAGCCAATGTTTCTTGTCTGGATGACCCACAGTAACTTGAAGTTTTGTTCTTGTGTTGCATTCAATGGAGGGTCCTCCATGAATCATTAGCCTGTCGATCGAAGCACCTAACATGAAACCATGTGCTCTTCCGTCAATGGGTTTTGCACAGAAAAATACCATGAGAAGCATATTTGGATTGGTGACATCCACGGTGGCACAAGTGGTTAGCACTGCTGCCTCACAGTGCCAGGCACCCAGTTCGATTCCCAGCCTTGGCTTTCTGTGTGGAGTTTGCACGTTCTCCCCGCGGCTTTCCTCCAGATGCTCTGGTTTCCAAAGATGTGCAGGTTAGGTGGATTGGCCATGCTAAATTTGTCCCTTAGTGCCAAGGGGGACTAGCTACGGTAAATGCATAAGGGGATAGGGCCTGGGTGGGATTGTGATAGATGCAGACTTGATGGGCCAAATGGCCTCCCTCTTTTGGTGTAAAATTCTATGATTCTAAGTCGATGATTCCTCCCAGCAAAGATGCTCAGGTTAGGGAGTGCTAAATTGCCCCTTAGAGTCCCCAGATGTGTAGCTTAGGGGATTAATAGGGTAAATGCATGGAGATAGGGCGGGGGTGGTAAAATGCTCTATTGTAGAGTCAGTGCAGACTCGAAGGGCCGAATGGCCTCCTTCCATAATGAAGGAATTCTATGATTCTATAAGGGACCAATGATAGAACCATCTCAGAACCATTTAGCATCTTCTGAAAAAGACTGTTGAGATATAGTTGTAGGTTATACACAGCAGATGCAGCAAGATGTGATGTTGAGCACTAAGTCAGCACTTCACACAACACAGCCACAGTAATTGATAACTATCCATGGAGATTAAACACCTCATTGTTACATGTGTTTGAAGTGCTGCCTGCTAACCTAACCGTAGTCTTGAGCATCTTGCTTGCTGGTGAGTCATTAAGCACCATCTTTTCGAATAAACTCAAGCTATGAAGCAGCCTCTGTAAGCCCGTCCCTAAGGAAATTCTCCTCTTGCATTCTGGATATTCATGAAACATTTGCCGCCACTTTTCCATTGGCCTCAGTGCCACTGCATCCCAACACTCTGCAACTTCAGTGTAATGTGACTTCCCCAGTCATAAATAAATTGCCTCTTTATCAGAACAATGTGAGCCAACTTGTCATACTACTCTCCAAACACTAACATTTATTTACTTATTGTCACGAGTAATCTTACGTTAACACTGCAATGAAGCCATTGTGAAAATCCCCTTGTCTCCACACTCCGGCGCCTGTTTGGGTACACCGAAGGAGAATTCAGCATGGCCAATGCACCTAATCAGCGTGTCTTCTGCACTGTGGGAGGAAATCGGAGCACTCGGAGGAAACCCACACAGACACGAGGAAGATGTGTAAACTCCGCACAAATAGTGATGGTTTTTAGGTGTCCAGATCACCAACAACCTGTCCTTGTCACCCCATGCTAACACTATAGTTAAGAAAGCCCACCAATGCCTCTACTTTCTCAGAAGACTAAGGAAATTTGGCATGTCAGCTACGACTCTCACCACTTTTACAGATGCACCATAGAAAGCATTCTTTCTGGTTGTATCACAGCTTGGTATGGGCTCCTGCTCTGCCCAAGACCACAAGGAACTACAAAAGGTCATGAATGTAGCCCAATCCATCATGCGAACCAGTCTGCCATCCACTGACTCTGTCCTCACTTCCCACTGCCTCAGCAAAGCAGCCTGCGTAATTAAGGACCCCATGCACCCCAGACATTCTCTCTTCCACCGGGAAAAGATACAAAAGTCTGAAGTCATGTACCAGCCGACACAAGAACAGTTTCTTCCGTGCTGCCATCAGACTTTTGAATGGACTTACCTTTCATTAAGTTAATCTTTCTCTACACCCAAGCTATGACTGTAACACTACATTCTGCACTCTCTCATTTCCTTCTCTATGAACGGTATGCTTTGTCTGTATAGCGCGCAAGAAACAATACTTTTCATTGTACAAGTAAAGTTTATTTATTAATCACAATTGCGTTACATTAACACTGCAATGAAGTTATTGTGAAATTCCCCAAGTCGCTCCACACACACACCTATTCGGGACAATGTACCCAACAGCACATCTTTCAGTCTGTGGGAGGAAGCCATAGCATCCGGAGAAAACCCACGCAGACACGGGGAGAGCATGCAGACACACACAGACAGCGATCCAAGTCCAGGATTGAACCCGGATCCCTGGTGCTTTGAGGCAGCAATGCTAACCATTGTGCCACTGTGTCAGCCCCAGTGTGATGTATTTGTGAAGTTGTCCTGGGTGCCCGGGGAATGTGGATTTGGGAGCAATCTACTTTCCAGGACTGAGGTTCTGTGCTTGCAGTTCTGAAGATCTTTGAAAATTTGCCCCGAAATGACCATCATTAGTGCTCCTTACTTCCAACTTTTCAGACCTGGAACAGGTATCAAGAATTCAGGATCCTCCATTCAAAAAGGTGGTGGCGTAGTGGCAATCTCACTGGACTGGTAATTCAGAGTTCTCAATTAATGTTCTGGGGACCTGGGTTCAAATCCCACCCTGCTAGCTGCTGAAGTTTCAATTCAGTTGATAAATCCGGCTTAAGATTATCCTTTAGGGAAGGAAATCTGCTGTCCTTACCTGGTATTTCCTACATGTGACTCCAGAGCCACAGCTGTAAGCTACAGGGTTATGTAGATGCAAAAAGGTGGGATTAGGAAGGGCAATTGGCTGTTTTTGGGTTGACAGATGGGCTGAATGACCCCCCCTTCTGTGCTGTATCATTTCTATGGCTCTATGAATGGGTGGAAGATCTGCAGACCTTCTGGGGGACCAGCAAAAGCCAGCATTTGTGTCCCATCTCTGGTTGCCCTTGAACCGAGGGCAGTTAAGAGTCAACCACATTACTGTGGCTCTGGAATCGCATGTAGGCCAGACCAGGTAAGGACGGCAGATTTCCTTCCCGAAAGGGCATTAGCAAACCAAATGGGTTTTTCCAACAATGGTTTCATGGTCATCAGCAGATTCTTAAGTCCAGATTTTTTTTATTGAACCAGATGAATTTTAACAATAATTGATGATGGTTGTCATGGCTACCATCACTGAGACTAGCTTTAAGTTCCAGCTTTACTTGGCTGAATTTAAATTCCAGCAGCTGCCACGGTGGGATTTAAACCGATATCGCCAGCGCATTAGCCTGGGCTTCTGGATTACTGAAATAAAAGCAAGTTACTGCGAGCGCTGGAAATCGGAAATAAAACTGCATTTTTTGTTTTTACCCCTGGATTACTAGTTCATTGTAAAAAGTCTCACAACACCAGGTTAAAGTCCAACACTAGCTTTCGGGGCTTTGCCCCTTCGTCAGGTGAGTGGGGAGTTCTGATCACAAGCAGGGTATTTAAAGGCACGCACTCAGTTTACAGAATACTGATTAGAATGCAAGTCTTTACAGCTAACCAAGTCTTAAAGGTGCAGACAATGTGAGTGGAGATTAAGCATTAAGCATAGGTTAAAGAGATGTGTATTGTCTCCAGACAGGACAGTAAGTGAGATGTTGCAAGTTCAGGCAAGTCAAGGGGGTTACAAATAGCGTGACATGAACCCAAGATCTACATTTATAATACCCTGTTTGTGATTATATGCCCTGTTTGTTATCAGAACTCCCCACTCACCTGATGAAGGGGCAAAGCCCCACAAGCTAGTGGCATTTGCTACCAAATAAACCTGTTGGACTTTAACCTGGTGTTGTGAGATTTCTTGCTGTGCCGGCATCTCCACATCACTACTAGTCCATGACATTGCTATCACCCCACTAACTCTCCCTCCTCCTTCTCCCCTGGGGGATGTTGGAATGATCTGCAAATGTGCATTTAAACCGGCTTTTGGCCAGGATCAAGCCCAAGGTTAGATATTAATGCCAGTTCTTATCAGCTTGGATCTGGTAAGGCTAGGATTCTTGCGAGCTATACAGACAAAGCATTCCATTTATTGAGTACATAAGGGAGAAGGAAAGGAGACATAAGAACATAAGAAATAGGAGCAGGAGTAGGCCATCTTGCCCCTCGAGCCTGCCCCGCCATTCAATAAGATCATGGCTGATCTGTCATGTCTCAGTTCCACATTCCCGCCCTCTCCCCATAACCCTTAATCCCCTTGCCTATCAACCCGTGTCTTAAATGTATTTAGCGAGGTAGCCTCCACCCCTTCAACGGGCAGAGAATTCCAGAGATTCACCACCCTTTGAGTGAAGAAGTTCCTCCTCAACTCCGTTCTAAACCTCCCCCCTTTATCTTGAGGCTCTGCCCCCTAGTCCTACTGTCCTTTCTGAGCGGGAAGAGTCTCTCCACCTCTATCCTATCCATCCCATTCATCATCTTATACGTCTCAATGAGATCTCCCCTCGTTCTTCTAAACTCTAACGAGTACAAGCCTGGTTTATTCAGCCTCTCCTCACAGACAGTGCAGAATATAGTGTTACAGTCATTGCTAGGGTGTAGGGAAAGATCAGCTTAATATAAAGTAAGTCCATTCAGAAGTCTGATGGCAGCAGGGAAGAAGCTGTTCTTGAGTCGGTTGGTATGTGACCTCAGACTTTTGTATCTTTTTTCAGAGGGAAGAAGGTGGAAGAGAGAATGTCTGGGGTGTGTGGGGTCCTTAATTACCCTGGCTGCTTTTTCTGAGGCAGTGGGAAGTGTAGACAGAGTCAGTGAATGAAAGGCTGGTTTCCATGATGGACTGGGCTATGTTCACAATCATTTATAGTTTCTTGTGGCCTAGGTAAGAGCAGGAGCCATACTAAGCTGTGATACAACCAGAAAGAATGTTCTCAATGGTGCACCTGTAAAAGTTGGTGAGAGTCATGGCGGACATACTGAATTTCCTTAGCTTCTTGAGAAAGTTGGTGGGCTTTCTTAACTATAGCGTCAGTGTTTTACTATCAGTCCTTTGTCAGTTTCTATTTTCTTTTCTGGCATTTAAAGAAATGGATTCAGCAGACTGTTTGCTTTGATTGTTCACTGGGGAAAACCCCATGCATTTAACCTAGTCGGGCTAACTGCCTGACACCAAGAAGCAATTTAGCGTGGCCAATCCACCTAACCTGCACATCTTTGGAGGAAACCGGATAATATATTTACCTCTTTCCCATTGCTCCTTTAATACATTGGAATCCTGGTATTTCAGTCTCTCCTATTCAAATACACAATTGTATTGATCTCCGAGCCCAACAGCCCAGTTCCAGTTACTCCAGCCCAATTTGGTCAGCGGATGAGAGATCTTGGCAGCATCTTTATCTCAGTATCTCACTCCATCGTGCAGGGTGGTTAGCACTGCTGCCTCACAGCGCCAGGGACCCAGGTTCAATTCTGGTCGCGGGTCACTGTCTGTGTGGAGTTTGCACGTTCTCCCTGTGTCTGCGTGGGTTTCGTCCCACAATCTGAAAGACGTATGGGTTAGGTTGATTGGCCATGCTAAATTGACCTTAGTGTCAGGAGGATTAACACTTAAACATGTGGTTTAGGGCCTGGGTGGGATTGTGGTCGGTGCAGACTCGATGGGCTAAATAGCCTCCTCCTGCACTATAGGATTAATATTGCACAAAGAGTGATGAAAGTGTACATGACGTTCTGAATCCTAACATACACGATGAGTGTGTAAGACTCTCGGTGAAAGTGCTGAGTGTTGTATCAATTAAGCCCTTCCAAAAATGCTAGCTTAATAATCTGGGCAGGATATTGAGATGGGTAGTCAGAGTCAATTAAATATTTATGGGTACGTGAGGAAATCCTTTGCTGGAGCGATGAAAGGAAATGTGGAATTGAAAGATCAGTGCTTTTCATGCCCTTGGGATATCCCACAGCGCTTAGCAGCCGATGGAGTCGTTTTCTTTTGAAGTGTAGTTATTGATATAATATAGGTAAAAGGAGCAACTAATTCACTGCAGCAGCTCCCACGAACAGGAGGGCTCGAGTCTTGTGTTATGTAAGGGAGTAGGAGTCATTAAATGGCTTCAGGAAGGATATAGTTTTAATTTAGAAAAATGGGTTAAAGGGATATGGGGAATGGACGGGGAGGTGGATTTGAAACCAGGAAGAGATCAGCTGTGATCTGATTGAATGGCGGAGCAGGCTCCAAGGGCTGTTCATCCATAGATGTGCGGGTTAGGTGGATTGGCCAAGCTAAATTGTCCCTTCGTGTCTCGGGATGTGTAGGTTAGCAGGATTAGCGGGTAAATACGGAGATGGGTGGGATTGTTGTCGGTGCAGACTTGATGGATCGAATGGCCTCTTTCTGCACTGTAGGGTTTCTATGGCTGAATTTGCCTAATTCCTAATGTTCCTTTGACACTATAGATAAGAAAGCCCACCAACATCTCTACTTTCTCAGAAGACTAAGGAAATTTGGCATGTCAGCTACGACTGTCAACAACATTTACAGATGCACCATAGAAAGCGTTCTTTTTGGTTGTATCACAGCTTGGTATGGCTCCTCGGGTATGCCCAAGACTGCAAGAAACTACAAAAAGTCATGAATGTAGCTCAATCCATCACGCAAACCAGCCTCCCATTCATTGACTCTGTCTACACTTCCCATTGCCTCAGAAAAGCAGCCAGCATAATCAAGGACCCCATGCACCCTAGACATACTCTCCATCTATCAGGAAAAAGATACAAAAGTCTGAGGTCATGTATCAAATGATTGAAGAACGGTGGACGACACAGTGGCACAGTGGTTAGCACTGCTGCCAGGGCCCTGGGTTTGATCCCAGCCTCGGGTCACTGTCTGGTGGAGTTTGCACATTCACCCCGTGTCTGCATGGGTTTCCCTGGGTGCTCCAGTTTCCTCCCACAATCCAAAGATGTGTGGGTTAGGTTGATTGTGAAATTGCCTCAGTGTCAGGGGATTAGTAGGGTAAATACATGGGGTTATTGTCGTCAGTGTAGGCTCAATGGGCTGAATAGACTCCCTCTGTACTGTAGGACTTCTAATGTTGATCAGTGGACATCAGGGTGAGCGGTGCTTGGTTACAGTTAGGCTACGAACTGCAGAGTTTTAGATGAGTTCATCATAGCTCATAGGCGACATGGTGGCACAGTGGTTAACACTGCTGCCTCACAGCGCCAGGGGCCTGTGTTCGATTCTGGCTTGGGTCTCTGTCTATGTTGAGTTTGCACGTTCTCCCTATATCTGCATGGGTTTTTTCTGGGTGCTCCGGTTTTCTCCCACAGTCCAAAGATATGCAGGTTAGATCAATTGGCTGTGCTAAAGTGACCCTAGTGTTAGGGGGATTAGCAGGGTAAATATGTTGGGTAATGGGAATGGGGCTTGGGTGGGATTGTGGTCGGTGCAGACTCGATGGGCCGAATGGCCTCCTGCTCTGTATGAATAGGGATACGTTCAGAAGATGCAAATTAATATTTGAATAGTGAGTATTAAAACCAGAGTGGCCACAGATTGAAATGATGGAACTTTGGATTACAGTGAGACTTTTCTTAAAGTTTATTTATTATTGTCACAAGTAAGGCTTACATTCACACTGCAATGAAGTTGCTGTGAAACTCTCCTAGTCGCCACAGTGCCTGTTCAGGTACACTGAGGGAGAATTTAGCATGGCCAATGCACCTAACCAGCACGTCTTTCAAACTGTGGGAGGGAACTGGAGCACCCGAAGGAAAACTGCGCAGATACGGGAAGAACGTGCAGACTCTGTCGGTGTGGAGTTTGTACATTCTCTCCGTGTCTGCATGGGTTTCCTCCAGGGCTTCTGTTTCCTCCAACACTTCAAAGATGTGCAGGTTAGATAAGTTGGCCGTGCTACATTTCCCCTTAACGTGCAAATATGTATAGGGAAGGTGGATTAGCCTTGGGATGGGGTGTGGGGGGGGGGGTGTGCTGAGGTTAAGATGTTCGTCATTGAGTTGGTGCTACTCGATGGGCCACCTTCTGCAGTGTCGGGATTCTATGATACTGTGGCTCTGTGGTTCTGGTAGCACGAGCTTTTGGACCGTTGCCCCTTCCTCATTCACCTGATGAAGCTCCGAAAGCTTACGCTACCAAATAAACCTGTTGCGCTCATCTAAATACGTTTTAAAGATTGTAAGGTTTTCAGCCTCCGCTACCGTCCCAGGCAGTGCATTCCAGAATCCCACCATCCTCTGAGTGAAAATTCTTTTCCTCAAATCCCCTCTGAATCTCCTGCCCCTCACTCTCTAAAACTCAGCCCCCTCATGATTGACCCCTCAACCAAGAAGAACAGCTGTTCCCTACTCACCCTGTTCAGACCCCTCATAATCTTTTACACCTAGAATCCTACAGTGCAGAAGGAGGCCATTCGGCCCATCGAGTCAGCATTGACCACAATCCCACCCAGGCCCTATCCCCGTAACCCCCACATATTGACCTGGCTAATCCTCCTGACACTAAGGGGCAATTTAGCGTGGCCAATCAACCTAACTTGCACATCTCTTGTCCCTCTTCAGCCTTCTCTGCCCTAAACAAAACAATCCAAGCCTCTCTGGTCTCTCCTTGTAGCTCACATGCTCCATCCCAGATCACATCCTGGTGAGTCTCCTCTAATGCTATCACATCCTATCATGAGGTGGCCAGAACGGTGTGCATTGCTCCAGCTGTGGCCTAACTATTGCTCATGTCTGGGGACCAAGATTCGTGCGAGTTCCTCTGAAGCCTTGGCCTCAGGCTGCAGGGACCCAGCTTCTAATGAGGGGGCTGAGTGGAGGGCCTGCTGTTGGAGAGGCAGAGAATTCAGAGAGAACGCGGTTATCGTTCTTTCACACATCACTGCTAACCAGCAGCACAGAATGAGGATGTGACTGGAACTAGCACACAAAAACAGCAAGACTCTCTTCACCCACGCAGAGGATACAACTCATCAAACTGTTGGACACGCTGGAACCTTAGTAGACTTAACATTAAATATGCTAAATCAAGGCAGGTAAATGTGTGACTTTGGAAGTTGTAACGTGTCACTATATTTTGGGGAGAGAGAAGCGCTAATGCAGTCAAAGATTTGATGGAAATTTAGCAATCTAGAGCAATAAAAAGAGGCTTGAGAGCAGGCAACTCCCATCGTTCACAACCCCCTCCATCACAAATTTGTTTACCTGCGCAAATCTCTTTGCGTATCCAGTCACGGTTCATGAATGCTGTCAGGGAGCGGCACGGTGGTTAGCACTGCTGTCTCACAGCGCCAGAGAGCTGGATTTGACTCCGGCCTTGGGTCACTGTGCAGAGTTTGCTCGTTTTCTCCCCAGGATGCCCTGGTTTCCTCCCACAGCCCAAAGATGTGGAGATTACTTGGATTGGCCGTGCTAATCTTTTACACCTAGAATCTCTACAGGGCAGAAGGAGGCCATTCGGCCCATCGAGTCAGCGTCGACCACAATCCCATCCAGGCCCTAATCCCACAGCCCCACATATTTAGCCGGCTAATCCTCTTGACACTAAGGGGCAATTTAGCATGGCCAATCAACCTAACTTGCACATCTTTGTCCCTCCTCAGCCTTCTCTGCCCTAAACAAAACAATCCAAGCCTATCCGTTTTCAAAGATGTGTAGGTTAGAGGGTAAATGTGCAGAGTTACAGGGTGGGTGCCTTGGCCTGGTTCAGATAGTCAGTGCAGACCCCATGAGTTGAATGGCCTCCTTCTGTAGGGATTCAGAGGATCCTATGAATACAAATTCCTGATGTATACTATGCGGAACATACTGAGTGTAGAACCATTGTGTGCGTGTGTACATATTAAGCATACTCACGGCATAAAATCTTGACAAAATGTTCAGGATGTTGACAACCAGCTGCTGTTCAAAACTCACTTGAAGTGCCCATCACTGAATGACGTCACCTTGGTTGCCAGGGAAACCTCTGCTATTCTGTTTGCACCTTGCTATGTTGTAGGAAGATTGTGCAAGAATCAAATAATAACTCGGTTAGCTTGTGCTTCGGGTAGTCTAACTAACAGTCAGTGCCAGCATGGCTAATTGACAAATTACATTGGAAGGAATCATCTCATGATCACCCAGTACACACACCCTGACTCGAAAACAGAAAATACTGCTTTACAAAGCCTTGGTAAAGCTTCGCTCGGAGTACCTTGTTCCACTGCCAGCACCGAGTGCGAGATTTTCCAATCGCGCTTACCCCAAGACTGGACAATCCCGCCTGAGGTCAATGGACCTTTGCATGGTCCATGAACCCCCTGCTACCATTCCCATGGCGGGTGGGACAGGAAAATTCCATCCCGTATTCTTGGAATCTTCCTTTTAGGAGTGGAGTTCGGATTCACCCAAATTCAGTCTGACAGTTGACCATCATCCAGTTGGGTAATGAGTCTTTTTTCTTTCCAATTGGCATGGGAAGGCAATGTGTCATAAGGAAGGATGTGTTGACCGACTATTGGCTGCAGTATGGAGGCAAGTCATGTGATGAAACTTCCATAAAATCCCTACAGTGCAGAAGGAGGCCACTCGGCCTATCAGGTCCACACTGACCACAATCCCGCCCAGGCCCTATCCCCATAACCCCATGCATTTACCCTGGCTAGCACCCCCCCCGACACTAAGGGGCAATTTAGCATGACCAATCCACCTAACCTGCACATCTTTGGACTGTGGGAGGAAAGCAGAGCACCTGGAGGAAACCAATGCAGACACGGGAAGAACGTGCGTGCAAACTCCGCACAGACAATTCCCAAGCTGGGAATTGAGCCCAGGTCCCTGAAGCTGTGAGGCAGCAGTGCTAACCGCTTGCTGCCGTGCCTCCAGGAATACATCTAGTCACAGTTGGCAACCCTTGGTGATTGTAAATCTAGAGTTAAGCCATTTGGGAGAGAAACCAGGCAATGTTTTTTCACACAAAGAATAATGTGTTTAGACCCAGGCCAGAAACTCCAAGATATTTTGTGAAGATAGCCTAGTTCCCTATGTTTTATATTTAATCTTGGCATTTGGGTGAGCATAAGGTGTTTCACTCCAGGTATGATTCCAGTGACCCACTAGGAAGCTTTTATTAAACAAAATTTATTTAAGAATCCAGTTAAAATATGACAAAATGAATTAGCATAACTTTTACCAATTACGGGATTGAAACATGATACAGCATAAACTGCAACAGCTAGCTATCTCTGTTGATCCAAGTCAAACTCCATCCCATTGACATACACAGCTTTCAAGACTTGGCACAGAAAGCAAGTATGCTCACGTGATGCTGGATTTTTAGCTCTGTGAATTGGCCCTGCGAATGTTGTACTAAATCTCTGAGGCATCCCAGTGTCACAACTTACTAAGAGGCCTCTGGAGAGAGGGAGAGAGAGAGAGACTACTTCCTTCCACCAGCTTCTAGCAGGAGCTGAGAAATGAAACAAAAGACTGGACTTGTCTATGGGGGGAAATAACTGTCCTCAGGCATATCACCTGACCTGTCAATCATCCCCAAATCAAGTTTCACTCAGCCATCCACCAATCAAGCTCCAATTAACTATCCCCAAGGGACTATAAAACCCCAGAACACTGCATTAGTTCAGATTAAAATCAGCATGATGTCCATTATATTGCTTCGGTAACAATTAGAGGACACGGGTTACAGACATCATGGCACCGATATAATGCTCGGACCTGCTTGACAAACCTGCAGAGAAACATGATTAAAATACATTTTTAAAGGTGCGGTATTGATACAAATGGAAATTTTGATTGACCCATTTTGATTCAATTTCAAAACTAAGGAAATTTGGCATGTCAGCTACGGCTCACACCAACTTTTACAGATGCCACCTTAGAAAGCACTTTTTCTGGTTGTATCACAGCTTGGTATGGTTCCTGCTCTGCCTAAGATCACAAGGAACTACAAAAGGTCATGAATGTAGCCCAATCCATCACACAAACTAGCCTCCCATCCATACTTCCCGTTGCCTCGGCAAAGCAGTCAGTGTAATTAAGGAACACACACACACCCCGGACATTCTCCCTTCCACCTTCTTTCATCGGGAAAAAGATACAAAAGTCTGAGGTCATGTTCCAAGCGACTCAAGAACAGTTTCTTCCCTGCTGCTGTCAGACTTTTGAATGGACTTAACTTGAATTAAGTTGATCTTTCGCTGCACCCTAGCTATCACTGTAACACTACGTTCTGCACTCTCTTGCTTCCTTCTCTATGAATGGTATGTTTTGTCTGTATAGTGTGCATACTTTTCACTGTATACTCATACACGTGACAGTAATAAATCAAATCAATAAGCATATCAACAGATGCAAAGCAAATGATGGGGAAATAGAGAATGGTGGCACAAAGTCAAGGGGCTTTATAGCTTACGCCTGTTCACGCATTGGGAGAAACTCCACACTTACCAGCATCTGCTAAGACAAATGGTTAACATTCTTCTGTAATGAGGTTGGATATGATGTGACTGTTGTCATCAGTGAGATGCATTGTAAAACATGAAGCATTTTATGCTCCGGAAATGAAATCTACTTTGAAATCTTGGCTGGTGGGAATTCTCCAGCACTAACCAGTTAATGGAACATACCACTGTGTGAGGCCATGAGTATCGGTTTTTAAAACAAAGCTGCAGTTCCACTGAGCGCAATGAATCAATGCAGCTCTGGCCATTGGCTCTTAAGCTGGAAACTGCGGGGAAATCGATGGCAGTGATAGTGATGAGAATGATCACTGCTCCAGGTCGATATCCATTATCTGTAAATCCCGAGACCCGAACACATCCAAAAACTGCATGTTTTTCTTTTGAACCTTATTGAATTGGAAGGTGAACAGTGCAGACAGATGACTGGACTTCCCACGCTAAGGGTCATAGACTATACCACATCAACGATATCTGTGATATGACCTATGACCTTTAGTGTGGGAAGTCGAGTCATCTGTCTGCACTTGTGATTTTTGTAGTGAAGATTTCAAAAAGAAACTTATTCCAGGTCCCCTGCATTTATTATTCCAAGATACACCTTGCTTTTCCAGTCATTTTCATAGAATCGCTACAGGGCAAAAGGCCTTTCCAGTCTGCATCAACAACAGTCCCACCCTGGCCCTATCCCTGTGACCCTAAGTACTTACCCTGCTAGTCCCCCTGATGCTAAAGGACAATTTATCATGCCAATCAACCTAACGGCATGGCACGGCATGGTGGCACAGTGGTTAGCGCCAGGGGCCTGGGTTCGATTCCCAACTTGGGTCACTGTCTGTGTAGAGTCTGCACGTTCTCCCCGTGTGTGCATGGGTTTCCTCCAGGTGATCTGGATTCTTCCCACAGTCCTAAAGATGCACTGGTTGGGTGGATTGGCCATGCTAAATTCTCACCCAAACAGACACTGGAGTGTGGCGACTGGGGCATTTTCACCGTAACTTCATGTAATGTAAGCCTACCTGTGACGCTAATAAATAAACTTTAACCTGCACATCTTTGGAGCGTGGGAGGAAACCCATGCAGACATGGGGAGAATGTGCAAACTCCACCCTGACAGTCACCTGAGGCCAGAAGTGAACCTGGGTGCCTGGCGCTGTGAGGCAGCAGTGCTAACCACCGTGCCTTTTATTTACTTTACACAATAGCTAGCCCAGGCTGTGATGTAAGTTTATGTCTGAAACTTTCTGAAATCTGAAATTCAGTTGGCCCTGAAGATTTGGGGTATAGAATACTCGAGCTACGCTATTCAAGGACTTTATATAGTGGCTGAAAAGGGGTTTGATTAAGCTGTACCCATTGATTGAAATATACACCAGCTTGGCGCTGTCTGTTCATATCAGTTATATCAGTGTGCAGCGAATGATGGTGGGCAACTAAACAACTCACACAGTCAGAGGAGGCTCCAAAGATATCCCCATCCTCAATGATGGAGGAGCCCAGGACATTTGACCAAGTGCCAGGGAGCCCTGTTATAACTGAAGCCAATGGAAATCAGAGAGAGAAATCTCTGCTCGTTGGAGTCGTACCTGGCAGATGGGAAGATCTGATGTGGAGGTGCCGGCAATGGACTGGGGTAAACACAGCAAGAAACCTGACAACACCAGGTTAAAGTCCAACAAGTTAATTTGATAGTAAACCCACAAGCTTTTGGAAATGCTATTCCTTCGTCAGGTGAGAGGAGAGTTCTGATCAGAGAAGGGCATATAAAGGCACACACAGTTTACAGATTACTGATTAGAATGCGAGTCTTTGCAGCTAACCTGCTATTCAAGTCTTAAAGGTGCAGACAATGTGAGTGGAGATACCATTAAGCATAGGTTAAACAGATGTGTATTGTCTCCAGACAGGACAGTGAGTGAGATGTTGCAAGTTCAAGGCAAGTCATGGGGGTTACAGATAGTGTGACATGAACCCAAGATCCCGGTGGAAACCGTCCTCATGTGTGCGGAACTTGGCTATCTCTGCTCAGCGACTGCGCTGTCGTGTGTCGTGAAGGCCGCCTTGGAGAACGCTTACCCGAAGATCAGAGGCCGAATGCCTGTGACCATAGAAGTGTTCGCTAATCAGCTGAATTGCTGGATTAATAGTCTAGCGATAATACCACTTGGCCTTCAACCTCCCTTCCTCTGCCTCTTCTGTTTTAAGATGTTCCTTGAAGCCCACCTTTCTGACCATGTTTGTGGTAGCATCTATGCCTGTGCCTCATTGTAAAATTCGGTTTGATAACATTCCTCTGAAGTATCTCGGGACATTGTAATCATTAGAGGTTCTGTAACAATGCGAGTGGCTGACTTATTTTGCTGCAGTATGTTGTATCAGTTATTAATAGCTTCATACTAAAATCTAACTCAGCTGTTAGCTGCACACCTGCTGTGTCTGCCGCTTTTGATTCTGAATTATCATTATTTGATTTTTTTTATGAGTAGATTTATTATCCTGCGGTGTTGCTCCCATCGGATCTTAATGTAGAATTGTGGCAATAATTGACCTTTGAATCAAAAGCGCTTACGACTGTTTGCACGTTCACCCCGTGTCTGCGTGGGTTTCCTCCGGGCGCTCCAGTTTCCTCCCTCAGGCCAAAGATGTGCGAGTTAGGTGGATTGGCCATGCTAAACTTTTATAGATGCACCATAGAAAGCATTCTTGTTGTATCACAGCTTGGTATGGCTCCTGCTCTGACTGAGACCACAAGGAACTACCAAGGGTCATGAATGCAGCCCAATCCATCACCGGCCTCCCATCCATTGACTTTGTCTACACTTCCCATTGCCTCAGCAAAGCAGCCAGCATAATAAAGGACTCCACGCACTCCAGACATTCTCTCTTCCACCTCTTCCTTTGGGAAAAAGATACAGAATTCTGAGATCATGACCAATCAATTCAAGAACAGTTTCTTCCCTGCTGCCGTTAGACTTTTGAATGGACTTACCTCACATTAAGTTGATCTTTCTCTACACCCTAGCTATGCCTGTAACACTACATTTTGCAGTCTCTCCTTCTCTATGAGTGGTATGCTTTGTATAGTGCGCAAGAAACAATACTTTGCACTGTAGAGTACTACATGTGATAACCATAAATCAAATCAAAATCAAACTGTCCTTGGTGTCAGACAAATTAGCAGGGTTATTAAGTGGGGTTACAGGGATAGGGTCTGGATGAGATTGTGGTCAGTGCAGACTCGATGGGCCAAATGGCACTGTAGGGATTCCATGATTCAGTGGTTCTATGAAAAACTGGTGTGTCGAGCGCTGTAGTTGCAGACTCATGTCTGGACATTTAACGATGTTGCGCTTTGAGCTTTGAAGTGCATTGTGCCGCTCTGCACAGCCTTGTACCGACTTCTAAAACTTGGCCTTCACAATGTCGCAGTTGTTTTTCTGCATTTTTACCAGTCAGACCAGAAAATAAATAATTCATAAGAACATAAGAACATAAGAAATAGGAGCAGGAGTAGGCCATCCAGCCCTTTGAGCCTGCCCCGCCATTCAATAAGATCATGGCTGATCTGTCGCTGCTCAGTTCCACTTTCCCGCCCTCTCCCCATAACCCTTAATCCCCTCTCTTATCAAAAACCCATCAACCCGCGTCTTAAAAATATTTAGCGAGGCAGCCTCCACCACTTCAACGGGCAGAGAATTCCAGAGATTCACCACCCTTTGAGTGAAGAAGTTCCTCCTCAACTCCGTTCTAAACCGCCCCCCTTTTATCTTGAGGCTGTGCCCCCTAGTCCTACTGTCTTTTTTGAGCAGGAAGAGTCTTTCCACCTCTATCTTATCCATCCCATTCATCATCTTATACGTCTCAATGAGATCTCCCCTCATTCTTCTAAACTCTAACGAGTACAAGCCCAGTTTATTCAGCCTCTCCTCATAGCTCAACCCCCTCAACTCCGGTATCAGCCTAGTAAACCTCCTCTGCACTCCCTCCAAGGAGTGCATTCATTCGAAAAGACGGGAAGAGAGCTCCAAGCAGATTAGGTTGAGTCCTTAAATATATTTTATTTATTAGTGTCACAAGTCGGCTTACATTAACACTGCTATGAAGTTTACTGTGAAAATCCCCCTGTCGCCACACTCCTGTTCGGGTACACTGAGGGGGAATTTAGCATGGTCAGTGCACCTCACCAGCACATCTTTCGGGACTGGGGGAAGGTCCTGGAGGAAACCCACGCAGAGGTGGGGAGAACATGCAGACTCTGCAGAGTCACCCAAGTCAGGAACTGAACCTGTGTCCCTGGCACCGTGAGGCAGCAGTGCTAACCATTGTGGCAGGTTGCTACCCACTTGCATCCTGTTGGACTTGAAATGTGTTGTTAGTGTTTGTTGTAAAGTTCTAAAGAAGCATTGTCTTAATGGACATATGAAATAATGCTGTCGCCAGATAGCACGTACTTGGGGTCTGACAACGAATAAAGGATGAACAGCAGTGAGCAGAGTGCAGTAAGCTGGAATTTGATGCGATGCGCAAAGATTTGTAATAGCACTTTTGAAATTGAAAGTGGCCGGAACGCAATCCTGGCTTTGATCCTCTGCCAACTGTTGCAGAAGGGACTGGCACTTACAGGGTTAACGTGGGGCTGAGGACAGTACTGACCACACAGTGATTTAAAAAGTTACATGATCCACAGTCACAGCATAGCATTCTGCATTAATTGGCCATGGTAAATTGACCTTCGTGTCAGGGGAATTAGCAGGGTAAATATGTGGTGTTATAGGGATAGGGTTGGGGTGGGATTGTTGTCAGTACCGGCTCGATGGGCCAATTGGCCTCCTTCTGCATTGCCAGGATTCCACGATTCCAATGCATCGTAGGGAATTCTATGGTTCTATAGACTAAGAAGTATAGGTGTAAGTTCTTCAAAGTAATCGTGTTTGCAAGTATAAATATACAAGGTAGAAATGTCGCCATGAACTGTTTAAAAAAAAAGACAAATGCATTAGGTGGCACAGTGGTCAGCCCTGCTGCCTCTCAGTGCCAGGGATCCGGGTTCAATTCCGGCCTCGGGTCACTGTGTGTGTGGAGTTGGTATATTCTCCCCGTGTCTGCGTGGGTTTTCTCCGGGTGCTGTGGTTTCCTCCCAGATTCCAAAGATGTGTAGGTAAAGTGGATTGACCATGCTGAATTGCCCCTTAGCATCAGGGGGCTAGTAGGTTGACTACCTGGGGTTATGGGGATGAGTGAAATTGTCAGAGCAGACATGATGGGCCAAAAAGCCTCCTTCTGCACTGTAGGAATTCTATGATTTCCGTGACTAAAACCTCTTGAGGTGGAATGGGTAGTCACCTCTGTTCAGAAGAAATCAAAGATTGGAGCAACACCACGAAAATCAACAGGTCTGCATTTGATCTAATGTTAATTGATCTTGACTGAGGTGGCAACTTAACAGGTGGATAGGGTCGTAAAGAGTGCTTTTGATACATTGTCCTTTATAAGTTGGAGTATCGAGTATAAAAGTTGGAGTGTTATGGTGAGGTTATATAAGGCATTGGTGAGGCTGAATTTAGAGTATTGTGTACAGTTTTGGTCACCTAATTACAGGAAGGATGTAAATAAGGTTGAAAAAGTGCAGAGAAGGTTCACAAGGATGTTGCCGGGACTTGAAAAGCTGAGTCACAGAGAGAGATTGAATAGGTTAGGACTTTATTCCCTGGAGCGTAGAAGAATGAGGGGAGATTTGATAGAGGTGTATAAGATTTTGATGGGTACAGATAGAGTGAATCCAAGCAGGCTTTTTCCACTGAGGCTAGAGGAGAAAAAAAACCAGAGGGCATGGGTTAAGGGTGAAAGGAGAAAAGTTTAAAGGAAATATTAGGGGGGGATTCTTCACACAGAGAGTGGTGGGAGTGTGGAATGAGGTGCCGGATAAAGTGGTAAATGCGGGGTCACTTTTAACATTTAAGAAAAACTTAGACAGGTACATGGATGAGAGGAGTGTGGAGGGATATGGTTCAAGTGCAGGTCAGAGGGACTAGGCAAAAAATGGTTTTGCACAGACAAGAAGGGCCAAAAGGCCTGTTTCTGAGCTATAAATTTTCTATAGTTTCTTTGGTTTCTAACTAGTTCCAACGTTCCTGGGAAGACAGGAGATGAATGAACAAAGGTTCCTGCTGTTGATCTCTGGTCAGTTACCATTGCTTGTGGCAGTGCAGTTTAGGACACGCCTCTCATGTTAAAATGGCTGCCACCTCTGGTAACTAGGGCTCACAGGTGGACAGATGCTTGGCCATCGTGGTGGAGAGCACTCGGTCCCCACAAAACCGTACACCAACCTGCAGTCACAGGCTTCAAGAACTACGGCAGACACGAGAGACCAAGGATAGCGAGAAGAAGTGAAACCATTTTGGTATTCATTGCACACGGAAAGATTTGTACAGAGTTCAAAGCAATGTTGCACTGATGCATTCAAAACAAAACGGCGAGGCTGGCTCCTTTGATTTTAAAGTTGGGGGTCAAGTACTGAATCCGTACAGAAAACGGCCTCACGTAGCTTGGAGTTCTGATTGTCTCTTTGAACAGAGAGAATCGGTTGTTCAGCAGTGGGGCGGCACAGCGGTTAGCACCGCTGCCTCTCAGCGCCAGGGATCCGGGTTCGATTCCGGAGTCGGGTCACTGTCTCTGCACGTTCTCCCCATGTCTGCGTGGGTTCCCTCCGGATGCTCTGGTTTCCTCCTACAGTCCAAAGATATGTAGGTCAGGTTGATCGACCATGTTAAATTGCCCCTTAGTGCCAGGGGGCTTAACGGATAAATAAGTGGGGTTATGAGGTTAGGGCCTGGGTGGGATTGTTGGCAGTGCAGGCTCGATGGGCCAAATGGCCTCCATCTGCACTTTAGGAAATCTATACTCTATGATGACTTAACTTAAGGGTGGCACAGTGGTTAGCACTGTTGCCTCACAGTGCCAGGGACCTGGGTTCAAATCACGACTTGGGGTCACCGAGCGTGTGGAGTTTGCACATTCTCTCCATGTCTGCGTGGGTTTCCTCCGAGTGCTCTAGTTTTCTCCCACAGTCAGAATGATGTGCCGGTTAGGTGCATTGGCCATGCTAAATTCTCCATCAGTGTACCCGAACAGGCACTGGAGTGTGGTGACTGGGGGATTTTCACAGTAACTTCATTGCAGTGTTAATGTAAGCCTACTTGTGACACTAATAAATAAATTTAAAGAATATTTATTTTGGAGACTACACGGCTTTAGAATGCGTGCAGGGACACATTCTCTATGATGTAGCACTTGGACTGTTACTAATTTCCTCGGGGGGGGCAGGGTGACAGAGATAGCGAGAGAAATTGAATTGCAGAAATGAGTGTTACTGTGTATACAGTCAAAACGGGTGAGACAGAGTGTGTTAAAAGCTCAAAGTTGTGAAACCGGAGTAGATGTATTGCTTAACCAGGCTTCGAAGTGGAATGAAAAGAGGGAGAAAAGGAGGCCATTAGAATGCAATGCGTTGCCCTGAAGTGTTGGGGGGACTAGAATCATAGAATCCTACAGTGCAGGAGGAGGCCATCCGGCCCATCGAGTCTGCACTGACCACCCAGACCTATCCCCATAACCCCATGCATTTACCCTAGCTAATCCCCCTGATACTAAGAGGCAATTTGGCATGGTTAATCCTCCTAACCCGCACGTCTTTCAGACAGTGGCAGGAAACCTGAACACCCGGAGGAAACCCATGAAGACATGGGGAGAACGTGCAAAGTCCACACAGACAGTGACCCGAGGCTGGGAATCGAACCCAGGCCCCAGGCGCCGTGAGACAGCAGTGCTAACCACTGTGCCACCCCGACTAGCAGGGTAAATATGCGGGGATCGGGTCTGAGTGGGACGGTTGTCAGTGCAGGCCCGATGGGCCGAATAGCCTCCTTGTACACTGTAGGGATTCTATGGGTGGCAGTGTGGTACAGTGGTTAGCACTGCTGCCTCAGAGCACCAGGGACCTGGGTTCGATTCCTGGCTTTGGTGACTGGCGTCTGCATGTTCTCCCAGTGTCTGCGTGGGTTTCCTCCCGGTACTCCAGTTTCCTCCCACAACGTGCTGGTTGGGTGCATTGACCTAAACAGGCGCGGACTGTGGCGACTGGAGGAATTTCATAGTAACTTCACTGCAGTGTTAATGTCAGCCTTACTTGCGAGTAATAAATAAACTTTTAATTTTATGATCGTGGTTAAATTTTAACTTGCTCGCTTTGGAAATTGCAAACAATGCAGTCCCCAAATGACTAGGGTCACCTTGGTGCTCTTGTTGCGTTCTTTGGAGCAGTGCCTGTTGTGTTATCGTCAACATGCTTGGTCAGAATGATCTCATTGTAATCGCTACTCTGGTAGGCTGCGACATATTTAAAATTTAATGCTAGCCTTTAGGGTATGAAACCAGTTTAAAAATTAACAACGCATCAAAGCATTGGTAAACAAGGCGTTCCGAATGCACTCGCGAATAATGAAGGATTGTCTGGTTGCGAATCCCACGTTTTTACTTATTGCGGTTTTCCTGTGCGTATCGCGTATCAAAAAAAAAGCCACAAAATACCACCCTGCCCTTTGTTCCCACTGAGATATTACTTGTCATAACTCCGATAATGATGACAAGCGCACAGAAAATTTGCCCGGTGAGGCCTAAAAAAAACATGAGACCCGCAGCTGGAACAGTCAGCAACAGATGTCACATTTGTTGTCGTGTTGGTTCTAACAATTACTGTGTTTAACTGCAGGCTACAAGATATGGCCACTGATTAGGGCGGGGAAGAGAGACAAGTCAATGTCATAAACTACAGTGATTTTTGCAGGGTCAATTCATGTTCTAAACCAGGGCTGTTAACACAGCAAGCGCACTTGGTGAGTGAACAACCATTGTGCCGTGTAAACGAGACAAGGAACCATGTTATGGCGCGGTGGCACAGTGGTTAGCACTGCTGCCGCACAGCGCCAGGGAGCCAGGTTCGATTCCGGCCTTGGGTCACTGTCCGTGCGGAGTTCGCACGTTCACCCCATGTCTGTGTGGGTTTCCTCCGGGTGCTCTGGTTTCCTCCCACAGATGTGTAGGTTAGGTGGATTGGCTATGATAAATTGCCTCTAGTGTTCAAAGATGTGTAGGTTAGGTAGATTGGCCATGCTAAACTGCCCATTCGTGCCCAAAGATGTGCAAGTTAGATAGATTGACCATGCTTAATTGCCCCTTAGTGTCCAACGATGTGAAGGTTAGGTGGATTGGCCATGTAAATTGTCCCTTAGTATCCAAAGATGCGCAGGTTAGGTGAATTGGCCAAGCTAAGTTTCCCCTTAGTGTCCAAAGGTGTGTAGGCTAAGTGGATTGGCCATGCTAAATTGCCACTTAACGTGTCCAAAGATGTACAGGTTAGATGGCTTGGCCATGATAAACTGACCCTTAGTCCAAAGATATGTAGGTTAGGTGGATTGGCCATGTTAAATGCACAGGGTTATGGGGATAGGGCGGAGGGGAGGGTCTGGGTGGAATGTTCTCTTTTTTTAGGGTCAGTGCAGACTCGATACGCTGAAAGGCCTCTTTCTGCACTGTAGGGATTAAATGGTATTCCTGCCCCACTTGCAATACAGGAATGAGAAACTGGAAAGGCAAAAGGAGATAGCGTAACTGATGTTCACTCACCCTGTGCTCAGCGATCAACATTGGCTTTTGCTCTTGAGAATGCCTTAAATTTAAATTTCTCTAACCTGCTTTCAATTCCTTCCACAATCTCTCCCCTTCAGTTCTATGTAAACTTAGTTCCCGTTAGGACTCTCTCCAAGTCTAACTCCTTCCTTACCCGCGATTTCCTTTGGTGTACCATCAGTGACCATGCCTTCAGCTGCCTCGATCTGAAGCTCTGGAATTCTGTTCCACCCCTGCTCTTCCTGTCCACTCCCCCGACCCACCCCCAAACCTCTCTGCCTCTCCACCTTTCCTTCAAGTTGTTCCTTAAAACATAATTCTTAGACCAAGCCTTAGATCACTTGTCCTCATGTCGTTTTACGTACCTGATATCGCTCCTGAGACAATTTCTTGTGTTAAGACTGCCATGTGTAGCTGTAGCATATCATAGAATCCCTACAGTGCAGAAGGAGGCCATTCAGCCCATCAAGTCTGCATCGACAACAATCTCACTCCAGGCCCTCACCCCACAACTCCACACATTTATCCTGCTAATCCCTCTAACCTACACATCCTGGGACTCAATGGGCAATTTAGCATGGCCAATGCACCTAACCAGCACGTTTTTCAATCTGTGGAAGGAGACCGGAGCACCTGGAGGAAACCCACGCAGGCACGGGGAGAACATGCAAATTCCACAGAGACAGTGACCCAAGGCCAGAATTGAACCCTGGTCCCTGGCGCTGTGAGGCAGCAATGCTAACCACTGTGCCACCGTACCGCTGGAATCACCTCAGCAGTTTACAAGTCCCAACCTACAGAGCCCATTGCTGTTGAACCTTGATGGATGTAGCAGTTCCTGGAACAGAATAGGATTTGTGGTGTTTCAGATAATTGTCTGTTCATTGCTACTTGTTGTAACCCTCCTATTTGTCTCAGATGGATGCAGACTACTTCACAATTACCTGGTACTCCATCTGACCAGTGTGATGTGAAGTGAGTTCAGGAGGACTTACTGGGATCAGTAAGTATACCCTGGGGAAATCAGGCTTTCAAATATCTTTAATCCCATTTGAAATTGGATAATTATGGGAATTATAGACAGATTTTTGGGCATTTATGTTCATAAATCGACAGATTTTATGGGCAGGATTTTAGGGCCTCGCTTGACCCGAGACCAGAAGATCCCATCCAAGATCAACAGACATTTCTATTGTCCATCCTCACCTACTCCGATTCCCGGGTGGATTGGGCAGTAGAATTCCGGCTTGTATGGATTATTGGAGGGTCTGATTATCGGAGGGTCTGTTGTAAACTGCACAGATCCACTCCACATCCCCACAGGATCTCATACGGTTAACCTAGAAATTGAGGCAAGGTGGAAATGTGGGCAATGCTTTGGAGGGGGGCCTCAACTGGGGCAAGGGTAGGTCTTGCCTGTCTGGATGTAAAATAGCTGAGAGGTTGGGGACGGGATAGGAACCCAACGGGGAGCCCACCCGAGGAACTTAGAGATGCACCATAGAAAGCATTCTTTCTGGTTGCATCACAGCTTGGTATGGGCTCCTGCTCTGCCCAAGACCGCAAGGGACTACAAAAGGGTGGTGAATGTAGCCCAATCCATCACGCAAACCAGCCTCCCATCCATTGACTCTGTCTACACTTCTCACTGCCTCGGCAAAGCAGCCAGCATGATTTCGATGGCCTTTCCGCCAGGGAATCTGCCGGAGGGAGTGGTGCCTTCGGTACGACCACAACGTCCCGCTGGGGTGGGCAAATCCTGAAAATCCTGACCTGAGAACCAAACCTTGGATTTTCCGATCTGTGCTGATCAGATCGGAGACAAGTGAAGGAGGGTAGGATATTCTCTTCTGTTGCAGCAGTGTTAGTGTTGAATTGGAGTCATTCCAGTACATTTCTCGTTTGGCCATAAATGTAGTTTTTATTCTTCAGTTTACATCAAAAATTCAGATTTGTGGTCCACAAGGATATGTTACAGTTCTCAAAAAATGATAGGGTTTTTCTGCAAGTATTTTTTCTCAGGCATTGTTAGATTCGTAGTTTCACCTTTGAGACTTTTCTGGTTTTTAAAATTATTATTTAACTTTTTTTATTTATTTGTGGGACCCGGGCGTCGCTGGCTGGCCAGTATTTATTACCCATCCCTAGTTGCCCCAGGCAACTAGACCTAGAGGGCACAGCCTCAAAATAAGGGGGGGGGGGGTGCAGTTTAGATCAGAGTTGAGGAGGAACTTCTTCACTCAATGGGTGGTGAGTCTCTGGAATTCTCTGCCCATTGAAGTGGTGGAGGCTACCTCGCTAAATATATTTAAGTCACGGGTAGATAGGTTTCTGGTAGACAAGGGAATTAAGGGTTATGGGGAGAAAGTGGGAAAGTGGAACTGATCCACTTCAGATCAGCCATGATCTTATTGAATGGTGGGGCAGGCTCAAGGGACTAGATGGCCTACTCCTGCTCCTATTTCTTATGTTCTTATGTTCAGGCAGTTGAGAGTCAACCACATTTCTATGGCTCTGGAGTTACATGTAGGCCAGACCAGGTAAGGATGGCAGAGTTCCTTCCCTCAAGGACATTAGTGAACCAGATGGGCTTTTCTGACCTTGGTTTCATGGTCATCTGTGGATTCTAAATTCCAGATAATTTTATTGAATTCAAATTCCACCATTTGCCATGGTGGGTCCCCAGAATATTAATGTCTATTTATTAGTTACAAGTAAGGCTTACATGGACACTATAACGAAGTTACTGTGAAATTCCCCTAGTCACCACAGTCCGCCTGTTCGAATCAAGGCACCTAACCAGCACATCTTTCAGAAACCGGAGCAAACCCACGCAGACATGAGGAGAATGTACGAACTTCACACAGACAGTGACCAAAGCCGGGAATCGAACCCAGGTCCCTGGTGCTGTGAAGCAGCAGTGCTAACCACTGTGCCGCATTAGTTGAGTTCCTGGATTAATAGTTCAGTGATAAAACCACTAAGCCATCGCCTCGCCTTCCCACTGGCAGAATTGTTTAGGGCTTTCGTTAAGATATTTCCTCACTGCCTTGCTGAAAACCTCCGATCCTCGCCCAGGGCTGAGATTCTCCAGTCCCGCTGCAGTGAATGGAGATTTGGCTGAGCACCAAGTTCTCCGTTCCCACTGGCGGTGGGGGTGGAAATGGATGAGATCGCTGCTATGCATTGAAATGTGACCTTTTATGTGGAATATGAGGTAATATCATGTTTCCAAGGATTGAACAAGCCTCTCTTATGCTACAGGTGTCTCAGTGGAACGCGGTTGCCAACTGTGATTATATGTTTTCCTGGAGGTTTGATCACATGACCATCGGTCGGTCAACACATCCAACCTTGTGACGCACTACACCAATCAGAAAGCAGAAAGAGTCATTATCCGATTGGATGATGTTTAACTGTCAGCCAATCAGCCTTTCCCCCATTTTTAATCATTTTACATCTGATATGGAGAAATGTTCAAAGAAAATTAAAATAAATAACCCTCTTTTTTTAATGTACCAATGTGTCACAGCGTCAGGGTCCCTGGTTCAATTCCAGTCTTGGCTCACTGTCTGTGTGAAGTTTGCACATTCTCCTCGTGTCTGTGTGGGTTTCCTCCGGGTGCTCCAGTTTCCTCCCACAGTCCAAAGATGTGCAGGTTAGGTTGATTGGCCATGATAAATTGACCCTAGTGTCAGGACCAGGTATGACTCCTGCACTGACCAAGACCGCAACAAACTACAAAAGGTCATGAATGAAGCCCAATCCATCACGCAAATCCACTATTGACTTTGTCTATACTTCCCGCTGCCTTGGCAAAACAGCCAGCATAATTAAGGACCCCACGCACCCTGGACATTTTCTCTTCCTTTGGGAAAAAGATATAAAAGTCTGAGGTCACGTACCAACCGACTCAAGAACAGCTTCTTCCCTGCTGCTGTCAGACTTTAGAATGGACTTGCCTTGCATTAAGTTGATCTTTCTCTACCCCCTGGCTATGACTGTAACACTATACTCTGCACTCTCTCCTTTCCTTCTCTATGAATGTTTTGTTTATATAGCGTGAAAGAAACAATACTTTTCACTGTATGTTAATATATGTGACAATAATAAATCAACATCAAATCCGGGGGGATTAGCAGATTAAATATGTGGGGTTAAAGAAATAGGGCCTGGGTGGGAATGTGGTCGGTGCAGACTCAATGGGCCGAAAGGCCTCCTTCTGCACTGTAGGGATCCAATAATTCGATGGTTTGTACACACCGGTGTCATCTTCAATTCTTGGGTAAACTCCAGACCAATCCTGGAAGGTTGGCAACCGTAACCGCAACTGATATAAACCTCTCTCATTCCCCTCTCGCCCTCTGAATCATCCACGAGGCTGCCTAAGTTATACCCTATTAACATGGAGAAATTAGGCAGCAGCCAGAAGGTCAGCACAGATTTCCTTGGCCACAATGTTGAGTTTTCAAATCTTCCATTCACAAAAGTAACGAAAGCCCTGCGCTAAAGCAAAGCAAGATGCCAGGTTGAAGGTCGGTTCTGCACAATCTGCCCAGATTCACTTTCCTGTCGAGGGAAATAAGAACCTCTGAGTTGGCAGGGAGCTGCCAAACAGCTGTCTGCCTTGGCAAGGAACTGTCACTCAAATCCTTCCCCAGAGACCAGAGAACATTACAGACTATCCTTCATGATTAGGTGAAGTTGTCAGTCACAGTAAGACACACATGGAGCCCAAAATCTTTCAAACGTCTTATGCATTTTCAGGAGAAATTAACATATTTCAAAACTGATAAACAAGGTTGCAATTAAACAATTAGTGCGGAAAGGACATTTGAGATCAGACTTTCTGATTGGTGTAATTCTAATACCAGTGCTAAACTATTTAAAATAAATGAGTTAAAATTATTCCAATTAGAAAATGTAGACTTTTGTCTGTGAGCCGCAGACTATAATCAGTTTGATTCCAAGGATAAGTAAATTGTTTAATGATTATACAACCTCTAGATTGAGGGTGATATTTGTAAGAGAATCTAATTGAAGCTCTGTATTATCAGAGTGACTAAGCAACAGGGAGAAACAATGGCAAGAATACTTTTGGTTATGTTTCAGCACAGATTAATACCACCAAATCCTACTTATAGAAGAAAAATCCTCACTGGTACAGAAAAGATCACAGAAATCATAGAATCTTACAGTGTAGAAGGCGGCCATTCAGCCCATCGAGTCAGCACCGACCACAATTCCAACCAAGCCCCATGCCCATAACACCATGCATTTACCCCAGCTAGTCCCCCTGACACTATGGGGCAATTTAGTATGGGCAATCCACCTAACCTGCACGTCTTTGGAGTGTGGGAGGAAACCGGAGCACCTGGAGGAAACCCACGCAGGCACAGGGAGAATGTGCAGTCTCTACACAGACAATGACACGAGGCCGGAATCGAACCTGGGTCCCTGGCGCTGTGAGGCAGCAGTGCTAACCACTGTGCCAGCTTGCTGTGAGGTGGGTTTTAAGAAGGCCAATGAGGCAGGAGCATGAGATGGGAACATGCCCTCAACCTGGGTGGTTCCAGCAATGTCAGCTGACAGACCCTTGTGTCAGCAATGCCATGAGACCAGGTTGCTATGGAAACAACGGCTACCAGTGACCCAAGATCGAGATATGGCCCAGACCATGAGAAATTGGAGCAGTCAAACTTCTCCTGCCATTACTCACCACTGGCTTAAGAGAGATTTTAAGGAATATAGACAGCAGGTGGGAAAATGGAGTCAGAACCCAAAATCAGCCATGTTTGTACTGAATGGCGGAGCAGGTTCAACAAGCTGCGTTGTCCACTCCTGCTCCAATTTCTTATGGGTTGGGCTGTACCTCGATCCTGGGTCACTGGTAGCCGTTGTCTTCACAGCAACCTGGTCTCGGGGCGTGACTGACATAGCCGTCACTGAGGGTTTGTCAAACAGTCCAAAGATGTGCAGGTTGGGTTGATTGGCCATGCTAAATTGTCCTTTAGTGTCCTGGGATGCGTAGATTAGAGGGATTGGCGCAATCCTGGGTGGGATCGTTGTTGGCGCAGACTCGATGGGCTGAATGGCCTCCTTCTGCGCTGTAGGGATTCTGTGATCTGCAACATCTGTGTGCAGGGACAGTTACAAACACCATGATCCTGCCGGAGATGTCCCCATGACTGAGTAGAATGACGTCTCTATCAATCTCAGTTGGCTTTCCGTACGCCCTCAATCAAGCAGAGCTCCCGCTGGTAGGGCATACTCCATTAACCCCGTGCCACAGTATTCATGAGCAGGTGAACAATGCCACGAACATATTAATGCCATATCGGCACCTGCTTCTGGGAGGACCCCGCATTATGTGTACAATGAAAGGACATTCTGGGACATCACAAAAGCTGTTTTACCTGGGGATGGGTGTGTGGGGAGAAGATAGATAAATAAAGTACCCATTTTTCAAGATATCACCATCTAGAAAAATGGAAACAAATTAAGAAATGCACAAGATATTAACAGAAGGCCATTGCTAATCATCCGTTCCAACAATGATCTTGTTGCGTCAAAGCAGATTGCAAACGAAACAAGATGGTGAGAAAAATTACAGGTAGATTTTACCTGAAAGGTTATCACTGGTACCAAAGAACGGCTTATCCAGAACTTGACAAGGTCATTGTTTTCACTCCAAAATGTCATCAGTTATTTTAACTTTGCAAACTTCTTGCCAAAACCTTTGCCAAACCTGATGCGAGTGTATAAATTCATTCAACAAGAGCGAGAAAATGTGAATTAAAAATGAAACAAGACCCAACATGAAAACCTTTAAGTTTGCGTCTATTCTAAGTTGTCAGTTTTGACATTTCTTATTTTAAAAAAATAGGGCAAGAACTGTTACGAAATGGAAACCCGTGGAGGCCAGAGGAAAACATTACCTTTCATTTGTCAGCCAGCAAGGTTCAGTGCAGTTGGACGCAAAAATTGTTTTCTCCACATGTAATTTGATTTAACAAGTTTAATGGAACAAGCTGCTGCTGTCTACATTGTCACCAAAGCAATGCCATTCTTGGTTTGATGCTTAACTTTGATGGGAGCAACACTTGAAAGGTGTCTCTTGGATCTGTCTGTTGGTTAAGGTTGGCAGAGCGGATGCTTCACGTCACTGGTCTATCCCTCAGGAGAGATGCGGGGGACAGCACTGCTGCCATTTCCAATATCGAAGCACTTCGAGTCACAAGGTGGGATCTACCGACCGCACCCCCCCCCAAAACCAGATAATCCAGGGCGGCACAGTGGTTAGCACTGCTGCCTCGCAGTGCCAGGGACCCGGGTTCGATTCCCGGCTTGGGTCACTGTCTGTGTGGAGTCTGCACATTCTCCCCGTGTCTGTGTGGGTTTCCTTCGGGCACTCCGGTTTCCTCTTACAGTCTGAAAGACGTTGTGGTTAGGTACGCTGGCCATGCTAAATTCTCCCTCGATGTAGCCAAACAGGAGCCGGAGTGTGATGACCAGGGGAATTTCACAGCAACTTCATTGCAGTGTTAATGAAGGTCTTATTTGTGACTAATAAATAAACTTTAACTTTAAAACATTAATCCCGCCTGAGGTTAACTGACCTTCACATGATCTGCACCCCCTCCACCCTCCACCAACCTGCTACGATGCCCTTGATGGGCAGTCGGGAAAATTCTTCATATAGAGTTATAGGTCTATGCCTCGCTCATCCCAAAACCGTAAAATCCCACCAGAGGTGAACGGACCTTTCCATGGTCCGTCTCTAGCCCGCTCCGATTCCCATGGCGGGTAGGGCGGTAAAGTCTCGCACATAGAGTTATACGCTGCAGTAAAGGCCCTTCGGCCCATTGAGTCTGTACTGGCAATAACTGCCTACTAAAGGCGCACTAATCCTGTTTTCCTGCACTTGTCCCATATCCTTGAATGTTCTGATATTTAAAGTGCTCATCCAAATACCTTTTAAAAGTTGTAAGGTTTCTGGCCTCTACTACCTTCCCAGGCAGCGCAGCCCATATTTCCATCACCCTCTGAGTGGATTTTGTTTTCTCACATCCCCTCCGAATCTCCTGCCCCTCACCCTACAACTATGCCCCCTTGTGATTGACCCCTCAACCAAGGGGAACAGCTGCTCCCTACTCACCCTGTCCAGACCCCTCATAATCTTATACACCTCAATCATGTCCCCCCTCTCTGCTCTAGAGAAAACAATCCAAGCCTATTCAGTGTCTCCTTATAGCTCAACTGCTCCATCCCAGGCAACATCCTGGGTGAATCTGTACCCCCTCCAGTGCCATCACATTCTTTCTATAGTGAGGTAACCAGGATTGCACACAGTACTCCGGCTCTGGCCTAACTATCATTCTGTACAGCTCCAATCTTCCCTCCTTGCCCTTGAACACTATACCATGACTGATAAAAGCAAGTGTCTCAAAGCATTCTGGGACATTTTCTACATTCAAGGCCCCTTGGAATGTAGGTCACTACTGTCGGCCTGTATTGTTCCAGTCAGAGCCATGGCTTTTCTTCCTTTACATTGCCTTAAGACGGAGTTGTCCTGTCGCAATGTGTGTGCGGCTGTCTCTCAACAAATGCCTCATTTATAGCATGGTGGCACAGTGGTTAGCACTGCTGCCTCACAGCACCAGGGACCCAGGTTCGATTCCAGCCTTGGGTGACTATCTACATGGAGTTTGAGCGTTCTCCCCATGTCTGCGTGGGTTTCATCCGGGTGTTCCAGTTTCCTCCCACACTCCAAAGATGTGTAGGTTTGGTGGATTGGCCATGCTAAATTGCCCCATCGTGTCCAAAAGATGTGTAGGTTAGATGGCTTTGCCACTGTGAAAGTGTGGGGTTACAGGGATAGGGTGGGGCAGAGGGCCCTGGGTAGGACATTCTAGTCAGAGAGAGGGTGCAGATTCAATGGGTCAACAGGCCTCTTTCTGCACTGTGGGGATTGCATGATTCTAATCGAGTTTGGAGGTGAAAAAGGAAAGGATGAGTTGACAAAATCTGCAGCATCATTCTCGTTCCCAGACCTTAATAGAGTCATAGAGGTATAACAGTACAGAAAAAGGCCCTTCGACCCATTACATCTGTCCTGGTCAAAATCACCTAACTACTCTAATCCCAATTTTCCAACACTTGGGCCCAGAGCCTTGTGTGCGATTTGTATGCAAATCTAAATATTACTTAAATGTGATGAGGGTCTGTGCCTCCACTATCCTTTTAGGCACTGAGTTCCAGCATCTCACCGCCATTTGGGTAAAAATGTTTTCATAGAACATAGAACATAGAACACTACAGCCCTCAACTTCCCTCTGAACCTCCTGCCCCCTTAGCTTAAATCTATGTCCCCAGCCCGGTCATTGGTCCTTCCATCAAGGGGGATCATTTCTTTCTGTCTACTCTGCTGCTGCCCCTCATAATTTTTATAAATCTCAATCGCCACTCAGTCTCCTCAGCTCCAAGGAAGACAATTCAGCGTTCGACATGGGACCAATTCCAGGAGCTCCTCCAGGGTGGGTCCACTTCCTCCAGATGTTGCGAATCACATTCTGACTGTTTTCTGGTCTGGAATTTGATCCAGGGTAAAAAGTCCAAGGCTTATAGGATGTCGGAAGTTAAATACAAGGATGCAAAAGAAGCCTTGTTGGAAAAGAACTGCCAATGTTGCTTTGATAAAAAAGAGGTTGAAGATATATTTAGCAG
Organism: Carcharhinus amblyrhynchos; assembly: GCF_965287045.1. Taxonomy (NCBI): domain Eukaryota; kingdom Metazoa; phylum Chordata; class Chondrichthyes; order Carcharhiniformes; family Carcharhinidae; genus Carcharhinus; species Carcharhinus amblyrhynchos. Next base: position 72,934,993 of record NC_137337.1, on the reverse strand, counting down.
AAATTAATCAGGCAACTAGCAAAACGTTTGAGAAAAAAAAAACAGAAAAAGTGAAAGCCACAAAGTCGAAACGAGTAAGAGGGGAGGATTTAAGTGCGCTAAGGTAGCTGATATTCTTGCAGACGGAAAGAATGCCTCTGGCAAGCTGTAATTTTAAACATTTCAAAAATATTTCCCAACATTTTGTTTTCTCTCCTGTTGAGGTGATTAAAAATATCACAATCACGTTAAACGTGCTGCCTTATTCAACTGAACCTTAATTAGCAGTCAGCTTGAAGTCTTGTCTTTAGTTCTTGGGAGTTTTTTTTGCATACAAGAAAACATGACTGGAGTGCGTGTTGTGCTTAACGCTAATATTTTTCACGACTACCAATTGCATTTAAAACGTGGAGGGAATGGGAAGTGGGGTGGATCCCCACTGAAACTGTCACAATAACACCCCCTATTAGCTAATGTGCCAATTAATATTTAGCTGGTAAAACTGCTGCTTTACCACAGCTTTGTGGTTATTCATAGATACATAGAATCCCTACAGTGCAGAAGGAAGGCATTTGGCCCATCGAGTCTGCACTGACCACAATCCCACCCAGGCCCTATCCCATAACCCCTCATTTATCCTGCTAATCCCCCTGACTCTAGAGTTAATTTACCACGGCCAATCCACCTAACTCGTGCATCTTTGGACTGTGGGAGGAAACTGGAGCACCCAGAGGAAGCCCATGCAGATATGGGGGGAGCATGCAGACTCCACACAAGGTCAGAATTGAACCCAGGTCCCGGGCACTGTGAGGCAGCAGTGCTAACCACTGTGCCACCATGCTGTTGCTGTTATTTGTTCCTAACAGGGATGGATCCATAGGATCCCTACGCTGCAGAAGGAGGCCATTCAGCCCATCAAGTCTGCACTGAATCTTTGAATGAGCATCTTACCCAGGCCCACATCCATCCCCTCCTGGCCCACCTTATCACCGTAACCCCTTACATTTACCAGGCTAATCTACCTAACATTCTTGGATACCAAGGGGCAATTTAGCATGGCTAATCCACCTAACCTGCACATCTTCAGAACGTGGGAGGAAACCTGAGCACCCCGAGGATACCCACACGGGACAGAAAATTTGGCGGACCGTTTAAAGGTTTGATCTGCAGCAGGAATTTCTGGTATTGGGGTGAACGTGGTTGGAAAATCCCTCTGACTGTTTCAGTTTCATTTTTAAAAATGCAAGCAGTTGCTGGCTGGGCTGCCTGAAGAAAGCGGTGCTTCTCTATTCTCTTTCTCTGCCTCCAAGGATTTTCTGAAAGCTCCAGGGCTGGTAACCTAAGTCAAAGCAAGTATGCCTGTGTTTTGCTAACTGATTTTGAAGTGGGGTTTGTGTCGATAAGAAGGATATTGCTTAAATTGGAACATGTAATGATGGAAGTCCAAACAATACAGTCTTAAGACCAAAATCAGACTCTACCACAATGATGTGACGAACTGGAGTATAGTGAAGACAGACATAGACAAGGCCAACACCTTTCATAACAGTTGCCTACATAAAATCTATACTCTCTCTCGGCCAAACAAAATTTCCAATGACTGCAAGAAGACTGGTTGCTACAGCATTGTCCCCAAGATCAATGGGCAGCACGGTGGCACAAATATATTGGGATACAATGAAAAGTATTGTTTCTTGCATGCTATATAGACAAAGCATACTGACTGCATAGGGAGAAGGCAAGGAGAAGGTGCAGAATGTAGTGTTACAGTCATAGCTAGGCTATAGAGAGGGATCAGCTTAATATATGATTTGATTTATTATTGCCACATATATTGGGGTATAGTGAAAAGTATTGTTTCTTGCATGCTATACAAAACATACCGTTCATAGTGTACATAGGGGAGCATTGCTGTCTCACAGCTCCAGGGACCTGGGTTCAATTCCCAGCTTGGGTCACTATCTGTGTGGAGTCTGCACATTCTCCCTGTATCTGCATGGGTTTTCTCTGGGTGCCCCTGTTTCCCCCCACATTCCAAAGATGTGCAGGTTAGATACATTGGCCATGATAAATTGCCCCTTAGTGTCCCAGGTTGGGTAGGTTAGATGTATTAGCAGGGTAAATAAGTGGGATTACAGGGATTGGCCCTGGGTGGGGCCGAATGGCCTCCTTCTGCACTGTAGGGTTTCAATGAGTTCTATGATCAAGAAGTGCCAGATAAGGTTATTCGGGCATGGGCTAAGGATGTTCCAAGGGTGAATGCCAATAATGGATCTATCCAGTATAGATCTGTGGTTAATTTACAACCTTGGGGTGAGCATGGCCGGAACATTCCGCCCATAGAATCCCTACAGAAGGAGGCCATTTGGCCCATCAAGCACGCACCGACCACAATCCCACCCGGGCCCTGTCCCCATAACCCCGTGTATTTACCCTGCTAGCTCCCTGACACTTGGGGACAGTTTAGCATGACCAACTCACCCAATCCGCATATCTTTGTTTTGGAGAGTGGGAAGAAACCGGAGGAAACCCACGCGGACATGGGAAGAACATGCAGACCCCACACAGTGACCTAAGGCTGGAATTGAACCGGGGTCTGAGGGGCAGCAGTGCTAACCACGGTGACAACTAATGTGTTTATTTCTAGAAATCGACATTACTTATGTCTCCTTCCTACATACTATGCCCATGTCCTAACAGTCTCTCTTTACAAATGCTCAAGGCACTTAATTAACAATGTCCTTCATCTTTATGCAATCATCCTCTGCTACCATGTTAATTCAATCCTAAACCAGCTGAAGTATGAAATTAGACACTAATACTTTTCTTGCAATAGATTTATTTACAGAAACCATTAAATGTGCTTGCTTCCAACTTACTAAACACACAGCTCAACAATCTCTCTTTGTAAGTACTTTAGGTGCTTAATTTACCTTAACATCCTTTTACTTGTATTAACATACTAAAACTGAAAATATTCCTGGTTTAAGGTTTTTTTCCCCTACCTTGTTTTTCTATGTTCAGCTGAGATTTATTGTACTTGTAAATTCAGATTGCCGCTCCCACCATTCCAGAAAGTAATGCTGAGTTTCCAAAATGTTTTGATGTTCGTCAGACGATACTTGAGGAAGCACTGGGGCTAATTGCCAAACTTTAACACTTAATCCCAGCCTCAAGTGTGTTCCCACAACCTGGAGCTAAGACCCCTGCACATCCTACCACCTGCCTCTTACACCAGCTTCTCCTCTGTTCCTTGGAGTGTTCCCCTGACAACAGTCATAGCAACCTACAGCCAATAAAGACACATAGGTAAAGATGCTAAAGTATCGCAACAAGCATCAACACCACCCCCCCCGCCACCAAAAACCGAAAAGCTCACCATATAAGAACATAAGAAATAGGAGCAGGAGTAGGCCATCTAGCCCTTCGATCTTGCCCCGCCATTCAATAAGATCATGGCTGATCTGAAGTGGATCAGTTCCACTTTCCCGCTTTCTCCCCATAACCCTTCATTCCCCTGTCTATCGGAAACCTACCTACCCGTGACTTAAATATATTTAGCGAGGTAGCCTCCACCACTCCAACGGGCAGAGAATTCCAGAGATTTGCCACCCTTTGAGTGAAGAAGTTCCTCCTCAACTCTGATCTAAACTGCACCCCCCCCTTATTTTGAGGCTGTGCCCTCTAGTCCTGCTGTCCTTTCTAAGCGGGAAGGATCTCTCTACCTCTACCCTGTCCAGTTCCTCGGCCCCTATAAGCTGAGATCACCCAGCTGTTCGTGACAGCGGGATCTTCCAGTCCTCCTGCCTCTGTTAGGGGGTTTCTGGCACCCTGAGATGGAAACAATGGGAAATCCTATCCCTGACAGCGGAAACAAAAGATCCCACCAGAGCCCAATGGTAAGCCACCAATACACACGCCACAGGGAAGTCGGAGAATCTCACCCTCTATTCCGAAAAGGCTCACAAGATGCATTTTCCCAAAATACACCTTTCAATTGCTCTGCATTTTTGGCAATACCAACTTTATCCCCACCACCACCACCCCCTCCCCCCACCACGAAGAAGGATGAAAGGGCACAACTTGGTTGATTTGATTTATTATTGCCAAATGTACTGGGATACAATGAAAAGCATTGTTTCTTGCATGCTATACAGACAAAGCATACCTTTCGTAGAGTGCTTAGGGAGAAGGCAAGGAGAAAGTGCAGAATGTAGTGTTACAGTCATAGCAAGGCTATAGAGAAAGATCAGTTTAATATATGATTTGATTTATTATTGCCACATATATTGGGATATAGTGAAAAGTATTGTTTCTTGCGTGCTATACAAAATACACCGTCTGTAGAGTATATAGAGGAGCAGGAAAAGAGAGGGTGCAGAATATAGTGTTACAATCACAGCTAGGGTGTAGAGAAAGATCAACTTAATATCAGGTTTTTGCTTTGTAATTTAAACCTGGTCTTTTCCGTGGTAACCTGAATCCATTTATACCTCATTAAATCTCTTGCCATAGAATTCAGAAATGGCAAGTGCGGACATTTGATACTTAGTGCTCTAACTTGTTATAAGATCCCTGGCAATTCCAGTGCGGATGAGCTGAAGGATTGCAGCCAAACAGCACTGAGGCATTGCTGCAGACTGGCTCACAGTGTCACCTTCGATCTGATTCATACAGAAACGCAGCAAAGCTCCGTTGACTATTTCTTTGCAACCCAGAGGTGCGTTAGTTTCTTGATTATAAAGGCTACATTTTTCTGTGCGCAATACTTGGAGAGTGGCTGAATTTATTTTTCAACTGTTTCTCAGGCAGCGGTAACAAAGAGCTGTTGAAACTGAATTAGGGGCAACATATATTTTTCATCTAAGTGCTGTTGAAATGGGCTTAAGAGAAATAACTCTTCAGAGGCTGGTGTCCCTTCACCAGATTCCCTTTATTTACAAATTCTATTCCACTCCTAAGAGTGCGTCAGATACAAAGTCAGAATCCGGAGTGTCAGTAGCCCTGACAGTCCCATATAAAGTTTTTTAAAGTTTGTTAATGAGTGTCACAAGTAGGCTTACATGTTGGCGGCACGGTGCTCCATGCTCACAGGGCCAGGGACCCAGGTTCAATTCTGGCCTCGGGTCATTGTCAATGCAGAGTTTGCACATTCTCCCTGTGTCTGTATGGGTTTCCTCCAGGTGAACTAAGAACAAAAACAGCCCGGGAAACAGGCCCTTTGGCCCAACGAGCCCGCGCCGCCATTTCAACATTACCAGTCCCCCCTCCACCCATGACCCTTATCTATTGTTTTTATGGCAATTCACATTGAGGGAAACTAATTTAGGGACAATTTATTACCACCAATCAGCCTAATAGCACACCTTTGGGGTGTGGGAGGAAACCGGAGCACCCGGAGAAAACCCACGCAAGCACGGGGAGAATGCGCAAACTCCCACAGACACCCACCCAAATCCATGTGTCTGCACAGCAAACAGTGATAGTCGCTGAGCTGTCGTGTTGCCCAGTTTAAGCGCACAGTAACGACATGAAGCACTAGGCTACTCTCAAACATTCAAGAGCAGCCCTAGTATGACCCATCGCGTGTATGCCCCTCGTTGGACAATAAGGCAGACCAACTTAAAACCTGTGAATTAAAAGAGAAAAACATTAGTATCATACCACATCCTTTTACATTACCAGGGACGTCCCAATGCTAATGAACTTTATTTAAAACAATCTCCTATATCCTCCCAGGGTGCTCCGGTTTCCTCCCACAGTTTAAAGATGTGCAGGTTAAGGGATTGGCTATGGTAAATTGACCCTAATATCAGGGGGATTAGCAGCATAAATGTGTGCGGTCACAGGAGTAGGGATTGGGTGGGATTGTGGTCAGTGCAGACTTGATGGGCTGTACTATAAGGATTCTATGATTAACACTGCAATGAAGTTACTGTGAAAATCCCCCAGTCGCCACACTCTGGTGCCTTTCAGATGCACTGAGGGAGAATGTAGTACGGCCAATGCACCTGACAACAGACTGTGGGAGGAAATCAGAGCACCCGGAGAAAACCCACGCAGACACAAGGCGAACGTGCAGACTCCACACAGACAGTGATCCAAGCCTGGAATCGAACCCGAGTTCCTGGCACTGTGAAGTAGCAGTGCTAATCACGGTGCCACTGGGCTGCTTTGTATATTTGTATACAGTTGTGGCTCCCTGATTGGGCAGGCAAGCGTCATCTCAGTTAGGGAGCTCATACTCCAAGAGGCCCAGAAGGGCCTTGTTGATGTTATTACAGTAAATATTTTCAAATGGTCCAAACTATCAGTTGCAATACGCACTTCTCTGGACATATTATTCATTGCTTAAATGGGTGACTTCAAAAAAGCGGACATATTATACTGTCAAACAGTCATAGATCAACCCACTCACTTCAACAAAAATCAATAAGCCACATATTTCTGTCAAAAATGAAGCAGGCGAACAATGTAAAACATATTGAACCCAAATACCCCAATGCATCTGAAATAAGAACAGAAAATATTGGAAACACTCAGCAGGTCAGGCAGCACCTGCGGATGGAGAAATAGCGTGAAGGGTTTCAGTTCATTAGCTGTTCATCAGAACCGGGAAGTGTTAAGAGATGAATCAATGAATAATGGTGGAGAGGCAGAAAGAATTGGGTAGACAAGAACAGGAAGAGGTTTTGTGGATGTTGGAAAATACATTTATCATTCTGATACCCTAAAACCCATCCTGAGCTGATTCTTCCTGGCTCAACCCAAGAAATAACTGTAGATTCTTGAGGGGAAGTTTGGAGGAGGTAAAAGGCGTTTTTTATTCTTTTGTGGGATGTGGGCATTCTCACAAGGCATTTTGATTTGATTTGATTTATTATTGTCATTTATTAACATACTGTGAAAAGAATTGTTTCTTGCATGCTATGCAGCCAAAGCATACCATTCATAGAGAAGGAAAGAAGAGAGTGCAGAATGTACTGATACAGCCATAGCTAGGGTGTAGGGAAAGATCAACTTACTGCAAGGTAGGTCCATTCAAAAGTCTGACAGCAGCAGGGAAGAAGCTGCTCTTGAGTTGGTTGGTACGTGACCTCAGAGTTTTGTGTCTTTTTGCTAATGGAAGAAGGTGGAAGAGTGAATGTCCGCGGTGCGTGCGATCCTTAATTACGCTGGCTGCTTTGCCAAGGCAGCGGGAAGTGTAGCATCTTTAATTACTCTTGAACTGAGCAGTTTTGCTGGGCCATTTTAGAGGGCAGTTGAGAGTCAACCACATTGCTGTGGCTCCAGAGTCACATGTAGGCCAGAACGGGTAAGGATGGCAGATTTCCTTCCCTAAAGGCATGTTAAGTGGACAAATTGGATTTTTACAACAATCGATGGTTGTTACGTGGCCACCATCATTGAGATTAGTTTTCAGTTGCAGATTTTATTAATTGAATATTAATTGGCTGACTTGGTGAGAATTAAACCCATGGATGGGATTTTCCAGTCCTGACTCTGGCGAGTGTTGTCGCTGGAAGGATGGAAGAATTTGGAGAGCCATTGACTTTTAACAGCTCTCCAAGTTTTCCTGTCCCGCCCTCGACAATGTCCACCAATGTAGGTGCTGGCAAACCCAACCCATGTCTCTCGGGCATTAGTTTGAGCCTCTGGATTACTAACCCAGTAATATTACCAATTGAACAAATGGAGCAGATATTTACCTAGCATTAGAAATCTTTGAAATACTAAACATGAGTTTAAATAGATCTCGTTAAAAGCAATATGCAGAAATGAAAAACAGACCTCTTGCCATAAATGTTCAAGTGTGAAAGACGGGGTAATGCAGACAGATTTGGAACAAAGGTAGTGTGTGAAAACTCATTGGAAATGCATGAAAAGGGAACTTAAATGGAAAAGCAATTGCAAAACACATCGGTGGTGGCACATTGGTTAGCACTGCTGCCTCACAGCGCGAGGGACCCAGGTTTGATTCCTCGCTTGGGTAACTGCCTGTGTGGCGTTTGCACATTCTCGCCATGTCTGCTTGGGTTTCCTCCAGGTGCTCTGGTTCCCTCGCACAGTCTGAAAGACATGCGGGTTAAGTGCATTGGCTATGCTAAATTCTCCCTCCGTGTGACCAAACGGGCGCCAGAGTGTGGCGACCAGGGGTTTTCACAGTAACTTCATTGCAGTGTTAATGTAAGCCTACTTGTGACACTAATAAATAAACCCTAAACTTTCACAAGGAATTCTTTCTGTATAGTAGCAGTAAGAAACTATTCAAAGAAAAGGTGGAAACTCCAAAGAGATCCTATCTGGTCTAAAGCTAAGGATGCAGATGAAGTTATTAATATATTCAGCTGTTGCTTCATTTAACTTCTCACAGGGCAGACACATCTCTGTAATTGCAAGAGATTCTAATAGGGTGAAATTGAGTTTTGAATTGAGTTGTTTGGGGGTTCTAAGAAAATAGCTCACCAAAGATAGGTCAAGGATAGATGGCACTTAAGTTACTAGAATTAATACAGTGCCGAAGGAGGCCATTCGGCCCATCAAGCCTGCACCGACAACAATCCTACCCCAGACTCTATCCCCGTAACCCCAGGTATTTACCCTGCTAATCCTCCCAACCTAGAAATCTTGGGATACTAAGGGGTAACTTAGCATGGTCAATCAACCCAACTTGCACATCACGTTGGGCCAAAGATTATGGGGAGAAAGCAGGATTAGACTATTAAGTTGAATGAGCAGCCATGATCATGATGAATGGCAGAGCAGGCTCAAAGGGCCGAATGGCCTCCTCCTGCTCCTATCTTCTATGTCTATTTTTGACCATGGGAGGAAACCCACGCAGACATGGGGAGAATGTGCAAACTCCACATAGACAGTCACCCAAGGCCAGAATTGAACTTGGGTCCCTGGCGCTGTGAGACAGCAGTGCTAACCACTGTGCCCCTCCCCATGCCCGCCATGGGAATCAGAGCTGGCGAAGGGCAGACCATGGAAAGATCCATTGACCTCAGACGGGATTTTACATCTTTGAGATGAGCAAGGCCATAAAATCCTGTATAGGGTTGAGATTTGTGAGCTACTTATGAGCTGGATCCTACATGGAGGTGGAGTAGTGCAACGCAGCACTCCTCACCCCCAAACCCCCATCCTGAAGGAAAGTATCTAAGTTAAATAGATGGAAATCATCTTCCCTCATGGGAAGTTCAGTTAACTTGGAGTCATACATAATGTGAGGCATTTCCAATTGATGTCAGGAAACTTGTCTTCACTCAAAGGTCATGGAAGCCTGGAAGTTGCCTCCCTTGGTTGTTGTTGGAGCTAAGGTTATTTCAAAATGGGCTAATGGCCCTAAGCGTGACAGACCCAGGTCAGATAGATGGAATTAAGAGACAGATCGGCCATGATGAAACAGGGCAGGGTTGTGGGCTGAATGGCCTCCTCTTATTTCTATATCCCTGGATCAGGTAAAGTTAACTTTAGGATACCCTGTGAGAAGCAAGCATTGGATTCTCACATTGCTATCAATGTGGAAGTCCATTCTGCCCATCTTAGCTCATTTATCCAGAAAGAAACTTTGGATTTTTGTTTTCACAAATGCTCTGAGGTTTCTCTTTTCTCCAGCTCCTACGCTGAAGTTCATTGCCTATGTAGATCACTCGGTAAAGAAGAACTTTAAATTTCAAAATGTTTGATGAAATCGTCCCCATTTTGTATTAGCAATGGCCATGCTAAATTGCCTTATGTGCCCCAGGATGTGTAGGTTAGAGGGATTAATGGGGTAAATTTGTGGGGTAATGAGGATAGGGCCTGGGTAGGATTGTTGTCGGTACAGACTTGATGGGCTGAGCGGTCTCCTTCTGCTCTGTAGGGTTTCTATAATCCTTTAAAAAAAGAGTAGCACAGTGGTTAGTATTGTTGCCTCACAGCTCCAGGGACCTGTGTTCGATTCCCGGCTTTGGATCACTGTCTGTGCGGAGTCTGCACATTCTCCCCATGTCTGCATGAGCTTCCTCTGGGTGCTCTGGTTTTCTCCCACAGTCCAAAGATGTGTGGGTTAGATGCATTGGCCATGCTAAATTGCCCCTTAGTATCCCGAGACGAGTAGGCTAGAGGGATTATGTGCGGTTATGGGAATAGTGTCTAGGTGGGATTGTTGTCAGTGCAGATTCAATGGGCCGAATGGCCTCATTCTGCACTGTAGGGATTCTATGATTGCAATGCGTTACAAATGCTGGACTCTATGCTGGCTGCTTGTCCAAGGCACAGGAAGTGTAGACAGAATCAGTGGACAGGAGGCTGGTTCCATGACGGGCTGGGCTACATTCCCAACACTTTGTAGTTTCTTAAGGTTTTGATCAGAGGATGGTGGTGGGTCGCTGCAGTCTGTACGGTGAAGGACTGCACTGTGCTGGGAGTTCTGGAATCTCGAACCAGCGACGTGAACTGTGCCTGTGTGACTTCAACGAAAGATGAAGCTTCATCAATTCTCATTAGTTGGACAGGCAAGAAAAATGATGGATGCAAAAGGAAGACAGAAATGGTGGTCAAAGAATATCTTTAAGGTAAAGATCGATAGATTTTTGAACAGTGAAGGAATTAAGGTGAGTGGGCGGATAAGTGGAGCTGAGTCCACGAAAAGATCAGCCATGATCTTATTGAATGGCGGAGCGGGCTCGAGGGGTCAGATGGCCGACTCCTGCTCCTAGTTCTTATCTTCTTAAAAGTAATCCAAATTATTTTTAAAAAGGGGCTCATTCTTGTGATTTATTTGCATGGGAATAGGATATCTGTATGGTTCACATCACCCTGGAAGCAATAGTTTAATTCTGAGAAAAGAGATGAGATTATAGCTGCTGAATAAATACCCAGGAGACGAATATTTATTCTGCTGTAATTTAAACAACTGTACAAATGTGAGGCAAGTTGTGCAATCAAAATAAAAATCAATTCAGAATGTCACCTCAAGACAGACTCCTGCAGTAAATAGTGCTCATGAAGATGGAGTTGAGAAATGCTAAGTACATATAATTGAAGTGGAGCAAATGATTTTTCTTTTCGAGCAAGGCTGATAATAGTTACAAGACTTAAATTATGACTGACCATCCATGGATAAAGTCTGCATTCAGTGGGGGTGATCTACTGTTGCACCCTGTCTGCAGAGCGAGCCGGTAAGTTTGCGAGAGAGCCAAAAAATCAGGTGTGTTCCCGATTTCTCACCTCTCGTGATCTTACCGGCATCGGACATCCAGCCAGATCCCCCTTGATTGTTCTGGGTTCAGCGGTAGCGACTGGCAATTGTTCCGGGTGGGGAGGGGGTTCGCAATCGGTTGCAGATCCCCACAATAGGATGTAGGGGAGGCTTTGGCCACAAATGCTGGCTATAACAGCAGAGACAGTGACAAGTTTCTGTGCTCATGGAAATCTGCACATGTGCAATTGCGCCCTCTGCTGCTATTAGCTGGCTTTCAGGTGATTTAGGCCCTGCCCTCTCTCCCTGTTGGCGAGAAACTGGTTTGTCGAGATTTTGTTTTGCCTATGTCCAGTAAGATTCGATTTTTAAGTCGCTGATGGAGGCGGTAATGCATTCTCCCTTTTTCACACCCGTTCGGGACTTAGAAATTTTTTTGGTAAGATCACTCCCTCAGTAAATTTTCATTCAGTTTGAGGGATGTTCACCTTGAAGAAACCTTTCGACACAGTTCCCTCAAAAACTGTTGGACAACGGCCAGGATTTTCCAGTCCTGCCTGCTCAAGAGGGAAACCTTGAAAGCTTGTGAGTTTACTATCAAATAAATCGGTTGGACTAAAACCTGGTGTTGTCAGACTTTTTACTGCCTCAGGAATTGCCATGGATTAAATTGACAGACCCCAGTTCAAGATCCGTTGACTCGTTGGGAGTGGAAAATCCCAATCAATATGTTTGGAACAGGAATTATTAACACTGTGCAGGAAAATTAAAATACAGTGTTGAAATAATTTTCATGCTAAGTTGCCCCTTAATGTCCAAAAGTGTGTAGGTACTCTGCCAGAGAGTCAGTGCAAATGTGATGGGCCAAATGGCCTCTTCTGCATTGTAGGTATTCTATGAATCTACGAATTTGCCTTTTGTTGCGTTCTGCAGATTTAGCCGTTGCGTAGATCCTCGAAAGCAAGCAAGGAGCAATCTCAGGCATAGGTTTAAGGTGCAATGGGCAAGATTTAAAGCAGATGTATGAGGCGATGTTTTTTACACAGAGGGTGGTGGATGCCTGGAACTCGCTGCCGGGGGAGGCAGTGGAAGCAGATACGATAGTGACTTTTAAGGGACAATTTAACAAATACATGAATAGAATGGGAACAGAGGGGTGTGGTCTCCAGGAAGATGGGGGGTTTTAGTTCAGTCGGGCAGCATGGTTGGTGCAGGGTTGGAGGGCCACAGGGCTTGTTCCTGTGCCGTAGTTTTCTTGTTCTTTGAGTAGGGATTTGCAAAGCTATCTCAGGTTTTACAGTTGAAAGGGTGAAACTTGAATCCATTGCCTCCTGATTTATTTACTAATTTTCTCCCCATTAGCCAATTGACTCTGTATCTGCTTTCTTGGCACAGTGGGATCTTTTGTGCTTTCTCTAATGGCCATTTGTTACGAAGGCATTGAGAGATCTTCAGCCCAGTCCTTCCTTCACCTGACACCCACACACAACTGTACTTCCACTAAACACCGGTGAATGATGACTAGGAATGGAAGGTGTGCCTGATGTCCATTCTAACCCAGAATACCGAGCCCAATCTACTGCCACCTCAGCTCAGATTGGTGGCACAGTGGTTAGCACTGCTGCCTCACAACGCCGGGGACTGGGGTTCAATTCCCGGCTTGGGTCACTGTCTGTATGGAGTCTGCACATTCTCCCCATGCCTGTGTGGGTTTACTCTGGCTTCCTCCCACAACCCAAAAGACATGCTGGCTAGATGCATTGGCCAAGCTAAGTTCTCCCTCAGAGTATCCAAACAGGCGCCAGAGTGTGGCAACTAGGGGATTTTCACAGTAACTGCACTGCAGTGTTAATGTAAGCCTACTTATGATACTAACGAATAAATAACTTGGACCCAGTGGTAAGGTTACACTTTGTAAACTTTTCTCTTGAAAGCACTTCTAAATTCTTATGAGCTATCTGTTGTATTTTTAAACCAGCAATGTTTACCTCCTGGAAAGATGTCTCAACACCATTAATTGCAAGAACACAAACATGTCTGTTGCAGCTCCCTTGATGTATTGCAGCATTAGTGAGTCAACTCTCTATTTTCTCACTTACCCTGCGATGCTGACCTTCCTTTCACCTGCGCGCTTCTCAACAACTATGGTACATCCAATTGCATCACTTGTCTGATTCAGTTCCCAGAAGGATCTACAATGAAAACCTACCTTCCTGCCGAGCAAACCTGTTTCCATAGTGGCCGTTCCCAGAGGAAGTGAATGTAATGAAGAACTTGCGCACATCGAACTGCTCACCATATCATCTCATGCTCCTGTTTTCTTCAGGCTTTGTTGACGGAATTAGGTCTATAAAACACCAACGGAAAACATTGTTTGTCATTACAGGAGAATTCCTAACAGTTTCCAAGGGTAAAACGACACACATCAGGTTGAGGAAGTGACACCTTTTGCTGCACTTAATTCATAATTCTCTCTAAATAACTCTCAAAATGAAATGAAATGAAATTAAATTAATGTTGAGGTCAAATGAAAATTTAGTGACGCCTACAATATATTTTCTAGATTTAAGTTGCACTGAAGAAGAGAAAGATGCATTGATTTTGCTGCTCTACCTCTTGGAGTTTGCTGATTTTATTTTTTACTTCTATATTGGGAGCAATCTCACCGGCCATTCACTCTCACTGCAGCGAGGTCAGAGAATTTGGCAGCCAGTCAGATCTCCGATCTCTGCGGCAGGATGGGAAAATCCTGCTGGCGTGAACAGCAGTAAGATTCTGGCCTTTGTTTCTCAATCCTCTAATCCGCTGTATTCACTGATTTAAAACTCCTCAATAACCCTTCAGGTCTCACGATAAAGTTAAAGTTTATTTATTATTCACAGGTAAGGCTTACATTAACACCGCAATGAAGTTACTGTGAAATTCCCCTAGTCGCCACACTCCGGCACCAGTTTGGGTCAATGCACCTGACCAGCACGTCTTTTGGACTGTGGGAGGAGACTGGAGCACCCAGAGGAAACCCACGCAGATACGGGGAGAACATGCAGACTCCGCACAGACAGCGACCCCAGTTGGGAATTGAACCCGGGTCCCTGGCACTGTGAGGCAGCAGTGCCAACCACTGTGCATTACCCATTACACATTGCACAATGTTTGTGTCACTTCAGGTATAACGGGACGTGATTCCCCTACAGGGAACTTCTGCAATTTGCATTTCCAATTGCAGTAAATACATCAGGCATCAAAAATACCGGGCACCTGGGATCTACTTTGGGTAAACAGTGATAATCAAAGTTGGGAATATGTCGTAAGCATGTTGAATCTGCTTAGCGTTGCTGAGTTTTACTGAGGTTTTCCTATCAGAGGAAGGAAGAGGTGATGGCCAATTGGTATTAGCTGAGTGGATTAATGCTCTAGCGATATTAGCTGAGTGGATTAATGCTCTAGCGATAATGTTCTGGGGACCCGGGTTCAAATCCCGCCATGGCAGAGGGTGATTTGAATTCAATCAAAAATATCTGGAATTAAGAATCTAATGATGACCGTGAAACCATTGCCGATTGTCGGAAACACCCATCTGGTTCACTGACGTTCTTTAGGGAAGGAAATCTGCCATCCTTACTTAGTCTGGCCTACATCGTGACTCCAGAGCCACAGCAATGTGGTTGACTCTAACTGAAACTTACAGAATACTGAGAGGCTTACATGGAGTGGACATGGAGAGGATGTTTCCACCAGTGGGAGAGACTAGAACTTGAGGTTACAGCGTCAGAGTGAAGGGACGCTCCTTCAAAACTGAGATGAGGAGGAATTTTTTCAGCCAGAAAGTGGTGAATCTTTGGAACTCTCTGCTGCAGAAGGCTGTGGAGGCCAGGTCATTGAATGTCTTTGAGACAGAGATAGATAGGTTCTTGATCAATAAGGGGATCAAGAGTTGTGGGGAGAAGGCAGGAGAATGGGAATGAGAGGAGTACCCGGACAAGCACTCAGATCCTGCGTGGGTCAGCTGGTGGGGGTGTTCGGAGACATCTTCAAATCCTCTTTACAACAATCTGAGCTCCCTATCTGCTTCAAGAAAATGACCATCATCCCAGTACCTAAGAAAAGCCAAGCAGCGTGCCTTAATGACTATCAGCCGATAGTTCTGACATCCATCATTATGAAGTGCTTCAAAAGATTAGTCATGGCACGAACTCCAGCTTTCTGGACTATCTGGATCCACTACAGTTTGCCTACCGCCACAACAGGTCCACAGCAGTTGCCATATCCTTGGCCCTACATTCAACCTGGAACACCTAGGTAACAGCAACACCTATGTCAGATTCCTATTTATTGACTACAGCTCAGTCTTCAATACTATTATGCCCACAAAATTCACCTCCAAATTCTGTTGCCTGGGCCTTGGCACCTCCCTCTGTGACTGAATCCTGAACTTCCTAACCCACAGACCACTATCAGTAAGGATAGGCAACAACATCTCCTCCATAATCATCCTCAACACCGGTGCCCCACAAGGCTGTGTTCTCAGCCTCCTGCTATGCTCCTTATTCACCTATGACTATGTGGCCAAATTGCTCTCCAATTCGATTTTCAAATTTGCTGGCAACACCATTGTACTGGGTTGGATCTCAAACAATGGTGAGACGGAGTACAGGAATGAGATACAGAATTTGGTGAACTGGTGCGGCAACAATAATCTCTCCCTCGATGTCAACAAAATGAAAGAGATTGTCATCAACTTCAGGAAGCATAAAGGAGAACATGTCCCTGTCTACATCAACAGGGATGAAGTAGAAAGTGTAGAGAGCTTCAGGTTTTTAGGTGTCCAGATCACCAATAATCTGTCCTGGTCCCCCGTATGCTGGCACAATAGTTAAGAAACGCCCCCATGCCTCTACTTTCTCAGAAGACTAAGAAAATTTGGCATGTCAGCTATGACTGTCACCAGATTTTGCAGATGCACCATAGAAAGCATTCTTTCTGGTTATATCACAGTTTGGTATGGGCACCTGCTCTGACTAAGATCACAAGGAACTACAAAAGGTTGTGAATGTAGCCCAATCCATCACGCAAACCAGCCTCCCATCCATTGACTCTGTCTACACTTCCTGCTGCCTCGGCAAAGCAGCCAGCATAATCAAGGACCCCACGCACCCTGGACATTCTCTTTTCCACCTTCTTTCTTTGGGAAAAAGACACAAAAATCTGAGGTCACGTATCAACTGACTCAAGAACAGCTTCTTCCCTGTTGCTGTCAGACTTTTGAATGGACCTACCTCGCATTAAGTTGATCTTTCTCTACACCCTAGCTATGACTGTAACACTACATTCTGCACCCTCTTGTTTCTTCTCTATGAACGATATGCTTTGTCTGTATAGCGCGCAAGAAACAGTACTTTTCACTGTATGTTAATACTTGTGCCAATAATAAATCAAGTCAAGAATCGTAAGAGCCATGATTGAATGGCACAGCAGACTTGATGGGCTGAATGATCTACTTCTGCTTCTATATCTCATGGTCTCATGATCTTATGGTCCTCTGAAATGGCCCAGCAAATAGAGATGGGTAATAAATATTGGTCCAGCCAGTGATGCCCATGTCCCACAAGTGAATAAGACTGTGCCATCGTGCTGTCCCATCACCACCTCTGAGTTAGGATAGGGTTTAGGTCCCACCCAGAGACCTGTGCACGTAACCTAGACTCCAACTCGGGTCAGCGCAGAAAGATTTCTAACTGTCAGCAGAAAATTTCTGTCTTCTTTATTTCTGAACCAGTGACTGAAAAGTGATTAGACTTTGCTTTGTGCTCCACCATTGCTACTTAGTTGACAAGCTTTTCCAGCATCTGAAATAAAGACAGAAACTACAGGAAAACCTGTAGAGGTTTACAGCATGGAAACAGACCCTTCAGCCCACCTTGTCCATGCTGCCCTTTTTTTTCAAACCCCTAAGCTAATCCCTATTGCCCGCATTTGGCCCCTCTATACCCATCTTACCCATGTAACCATCTAAATGCTTTTTAAAAGACAAAATTGTACCCACCTCTCCTACTATCTCTGACAGCTTGTTCCAAACACTCTGTGTGAAAAAATTGCCCCTCTAGACACTTTTGTATCTCTCCCCTCTCACCTTAAACCCTCTAGTTTTAGATTCCCCTACCTTTGGGAAAAGATATTGCCTATCTAGTGCCCTTCATTATTTTATAGCCCTCTATAAGGTCACCCCTCAGCCTCCTACACTCCAGAGAAAAAAGTCCCAGTCTATCCAGTTTCTCCTTATTACTCAAATCATCAGGTACCAGTAGCATCCTAGTAAATCTTTTCTGCACTCTTTCTAGTTTAATAATATCCTTTCTATAGCAGGGTGACCAGAACTGAACACAGTATTCCAAGTGTGGCCTTACCAATGTCTTGTACAACTTCATCAAGACGTCCCATCTCCTGTATTCAATGACCAGTTCTGTGACATCCACCCTATTTACACTGGGATAGGCTCTGTAGTGCGCTGGGAACAAAGAAATACCTGCTCATAGCCAACTGAAGGATGACCTTGCTATAGAGGGAGTGCAACAAAGGTTTACCAGGCTTACTCCCGGGATGGTAGATCTCTCATCTGAGGAGAGACTAAGACGATTAGGATTATATTCACTGGACTTTAGAAGAGGGGAATCTCATAGAAATTTATAAAACTCTAACAGGGTTAGACAGGGTAGATTCAGAAAGAATGTTCCTGATGGTGGGGGAGTCCAGAACTACGGGTCATAGTTTGAGGATAAGGGGTGAACCTTTTAGAACTGAGGTGAGGAGAAATTTCTTCACCCAGAGGGTGGGGAATGTGTGGAATTCACTCCCACAGAAAGTAGTTGAGGCCAAAACATTCTGTGATTTCAAGAAGAAATAGCTCTTGGGGCTAAGGGGATCGAGGGATAGGGGGATATCACGATATTAAATTCGACGATCATGATGAATGGTAGAGCAAGCTCAAAGAGTTGAATGGCCTATTCCTGCTTCTAGTTTCTATATTTCTATGCATGAAGATGCTAAATGGCAGCTTTGCGATTAAAGGCAAGACTTTCCAGACCTGCCCTGGCTTGTTTCCCTACAGTGGAACCGGCGATCTGTTGAAATCCCTGTTGATTAAGGCAGGGCTGGAAAATCTTACCATTTGGAGGGGGTGTTAAATCTCACCCTGAGGGCGGGATTCTCTGGCTTCCCCACAGCAGATAGGGAGATGACACACCATTGGCCGCTGGGGGTCCCTTCTGGACCTGTCACTGCAAATTGGTTTTCCAGTTCCCGTTGACTGTGCTGTATGCCGTTGGGAAATCTGCCAGAACCTTCACATCCCTCCGATCTGTATATCCGGAAAATTCCGACCTAAGTGCTTTTGATGCAAATTCGGAAGCCTAGAGCTCATTTGCTTCATGTTGCTGCTTCTATAAGAATAGTAAGGTCATAATTTATTCATTTTACGGGATGTGGTCGTGGATGCGAGGTCCAGCGTTTATTGCCTTCCCCTAATTGCCCTCCATTTCAGAGGCATTTGAGAGTTAACTACCTTGCTGTAGCTCTGGAGTCGCATGTAGGCCAGACCGGGTAAGGATGGCGGATTTCCTTCCCTAAAGGACATGACTGAACCAGATGGGTTTTATTTTTTACAGCAATTGACAATGGTTTCATGGTCATCATTAGACTTTTAATTGCAGATTTTTAGTAAATTCAAATTTCACCGTCTGCCTTGGTGGGATTTGAACCTCGATCCCCAGAGCGTTACCTTGGATCTCTGGATTCCAGTCTAGTGACAATACCATAGAATCCAAGAACCCTACAGTGCAGAAGCAAGCCATTCAGCCCATCAAGTCTGCACCGACCACAATCCCACTCAGGCCCAATCCCCATTTACCCTACTAGTCCCCCTGACGCTAAGGTGCAATTCAGCATGGCCAATCCATCTAACTCACACATCTTTGGACTGTGAGAGGAAACCGGAGCACCCGGAGGAAACCCACGTGGACACGGGGAGAACGTGGAAACTCCACACAGGCAGTGATTCAAGGCCGGAATTGAACTCGGGTCCCTGGCGCTGTGAGGCAGCAGTGCTAACCACTGTGCCACTTGCTGCCACCTACTTGCTATTCCTACTTTAGTACTTAATAGCACAGCTCTTCTCATGATTGTAGTTAGTAGTCTCACAACACCAAGTTAAAATCCAACAGGTTTATTTAGAATCACGAGCTTTCGGAGCGCTGCCCCTTCATCAGGTGAGTGGCCTGATGAAGGAGCAGCGCTCTGAAAGCTCGTGATTCCAAATAAACCTGTTGGACTTTAACCTGGTGTTGTGAGACTTCTGACTGTGCTTACCCCAGTCCAACACCAGCATCTCCACAACATGGTAGGAGTAGCTCAGTGTTTTAAAAGTAAGTAAATCAAGTGAGTCACTGTACAGTGTGGCAATGCGGCTAATATATTACAAGGAAGTGTAAGGAGCTGTCAGTACCTTTAATTCAGGATTCAGTGAAAAGCACTCCTTTCCTTTGGGTTCCAGTTTGCGAACAGCAACACCAGAGAAAGTACAGGGAGGTTTGAGTGGGCGATCAGCTCTTTTGCTTTAAGGCTCTCTTTGCATATCCTTCGGGACATGGAGGCAAAATGTGGAGGTGAGTCAGCTGTTACTTTTCAAGTATACGTCTTTTCCAAGACTCAACATCAGTGGCAACTAATGGATTTACCGTCTGCCATCTTTGGATTTTCTGGGCATAATTAAAGGATTAAGGACGAAGCGCGTATCTGTTAGTGATTAGCAGATAATATATAAATCATTCACATCGCTAGGAGCCAATCATTATTTGGAACCTAATCTTTCTGCACAATTAAGCTTCTGTATCAGCAGTTGGAGATGGCAGTGCAAACTCTTTCTATCGGGAAGCATTTCCCATTGGGATATTTCATTTACTCATTGTCCTTCAACTATGTGAACAATAAATAGTCTTATTTATTCTGGCAGATAAAGAATCAAATCTTTATTTACTTGCACACCAAGAATGTTCCTTTGCAAACATTTTGCAACATTTTTCCTTACACTGACTGAGACAAAACTCTCTTTCCAATTCATGGTTTTAAATAAAACAAATTTGGGCTTTGACAAAGGGTCGGCTGGACTCGAGACGTCAGCTCTTCTCTCTCTTTACAGATGCTGCCAGACCTGCTGACGTTTTCCAGCATTTTCTCTTTTCGAAGCAAATTGGATTGCTCTGATAAAATTCTTTCCACCAGCGAGGGGTAGCAGATAACAAAAAGGAAAAAGCAGGCACGCACTGGTTTTAGAACCAAAGGACCATAGAATCCCTACAGAAAGAGACCATTCGGCCCCACAAGTCTGCACCCAACTTTCTGAAAAAGCATCCCACTCAGGCCATTCCCTGTATCTCCGTGCTTGCACCATGGGCTTATCCACCTACCCTACACATCTTTGGATGCTAAGGGGCAATTTAGCATGGCCAATCCACCTAACCTAACCTGCACATCTTGGGATACTAAGGGGCAATTTAGCATGGCCAATCCACCTAACCTAACCTGCACATCTTGAGACACTAAGGGGCAATTTAGCATGGTCAATCCACCTAACCTGCACATCTTGGGACACTAAGGGGCAATTTCGCATGGCCAATCCACCTAACCTAACCTGCACATCTTGGGACACTAAGGGGCAATTTAGCATGGCCAATCCACCTAACCTGCACATCTTGGGACACTAAGGGGCAATTTAGCATAGCCAATCCACCTAACCTAACCTGCACATCTTGGGATACTAAGGGGCAATTTAGCATGGCCAATCCACCTAACCTAACCTGCACATCTTGGGACACTAAGGGGCAATTTAGCATGGCCAATCCACCTAACCTAACCTGCACATCTTGGGACACTAAGGGGCAATTTAGCATGGCCAATCCACCTAACCTAACCTGCACATCTTGGGACACTAAGGGGCAATTTAGCATGGCCAATCCACCTAACCTAACCTGCACATCTTGGGACACTAAGGGGCAATTTAGCATGGCCAATCCACCTAACCTGCACATCTTGGGACACTAAGGGGCAATTTGGCATGGCCAATCCACCTAACCTGCACATCTTGAGATGCTAAAGGACAATTTAGCATAGCCAATCCATCTAACCTGCACATCTTGGGGCACCAAGGGGCAATTTAGCATAGCCAATCTACCTAACCTGCACATCTTGGGACACTAAGGGATAATTTAGCATGGCCAATCCACCTAACCTACACATCTTTGGACACTATGGCACAATTTATCATGGCCTATCCACCTAACTTGCACATTTTTGGAGCATGGGAGGAAACCTGAGTATACACAGGTGTCTCAGTAACATTGCAGTTGTGAATTGAGTCATCAGCGAGTGAATTAGGAGCTTCAGGTTGGCGATGCCTACTCCATTGTGTTTACAAATCGAAAGGGCGTTGTGCAAATCCTTCATCAAATTGTTGGATGGAAAGTAGCTTTAGGAAGACCACTTGGTTAACCTTGCTCAGTAAATGTACTTAGCGCATCTTGAAGCAAGTTTTCTCCAGGATCTGATTGTTTACGGTGACAGACGGTTTGGTGATTGATTAAAGTTATCAATCTAATCTTGATTAAATAGCTCTGACTCCAAAGCAAAAAGAAGTGGAAGACCTTTGTCAGTCTGTAATTCTGATTTCTAATCTCAAAAAGGCCAGTGTGAAATCTATCCTTTTCAGAAACACAATGTATAGGTACAGTGTGATCCTTCAAGGCAATGTCTTGTTCTGTTTCCTTTCAAATACAGATCACTTTGGAAAATCCGTCATTGGTCACATTCTTGAGAAATAAGAAAAGCTTGTTGGAAAATGTCGATAAGGATGAGTCAGAGGCTAGAGACAGCACTGGTCCCTGGAACAAATGAACATTTTGATCTAGGTGTCTGTTTACGGACTTCAGTATCAATTAGCATGGAACGGGGGAGCATAGAATCATAGAATCTCTACAGTGCAGAAGAAGGCCATTCAGCCCATTGAGTTTGCTTCCACCACAATCCCACCCAGGCCCTATTCCTGTAACCTCACATATTTACCCCCCTAATCCTTCGAACCTACACATCCGAGACACTAAGGGACAATTTTAGCAAGGCCAATCAACCTAACCCACACACCTTTGGAGTGTGGGAGGAAACCCATGCAGATATGGGAAGAATGTGCAAACTCCACATACTCAGTGACCCAAGGACGCGGATTGAACCCAGATCCTTGGAGCTGTGAGGCAGCAGTGCTAACCATTGTGCCACTGTGTTGTCCGTAGATGCACACAAGAAGTTCTTGCATGCAAAACTGAGCTCAATAGTCTGATCCTGTCTCCCTGCCCCCCTCTGTATCCTTTGGCCCCCTTCACCCCAAGAGTTATATCTAACTGTTTCTTGAAAGCATACAATATTTTGGTCTCAACTGTCCTCTGTGGTAGTCACTCCCAAAGGCTGACCACTCTCGGCCGAAGAAAGTTCTCCTCATCTCTGAACTAAACAATCCACCCTGTATTGCCAGACTATGACCCTGGTTCTGAACATCCCCCCCCCACCATCGGGAACACCCTTCTTGAATGTACCCTGTCTGGTCCTGTTAGAATTTTATAGGTTTCTAAGTGATCTCCTCTCATTCACTAATGGGAGCGACTAGAACTCAAGGGAAGAACCTCAGTGTGAAGGGACGTTCCTTTAAAACAGAGATGAGAAGGAATTTCTTCAGCCAGAGAGTGGCGAATCTGTCGAACTCTTTGCCGCGGAAGCCTGTGGCGGTCAGGCCATTGAGTGTCTTTAAGACAGAGCTAGATAAGTTCTTGATCAATAAGGGGATCAAGGGTTATGGGGAAAAGGCAGGAGAATGGGGATGAGAATCATATCAGCCATGATTGAATGGCAGAGCAGATTCGATGGGCGGAATGGCCCAATTCTGCTCCTGTATCTTGTCTCTTATGATCTTATTCTTCTGAACTCCAGTGAATATAAACCTAACCAACTCAATGGTGCCGTAGCGAGATGGCTTCTTGTGAGCTACCCCCACCCTCAGGTAACATCTATTTTCTCTTTTGGGAAAAAGTGCCATATTGATCCCTGGGATGGTGGAACTTACGTATGAGAGATTTGATTTGATTTGATTTATTGTCACGTGCTGAGATACAGCGAAAAGCATTGTTTGTTGGCGTGCTATGCAGCATACCGTTCATGAAGTACTTAGGGGAGGAAGAAAAGGACAGGGTGCAGAATATAGTGAAGAGAAAGATCAGACTTAGAATTCAGTGTTAGAAGTGCAGAACGAGGGTATAAAGATGAAATTGGACAACACGCAAGAATTCGCCTCACTTGGGAACCAATCGTTTTGAGATAAAATTCTAACAGGACTGGGCAGGGTAGATGCAGGAAGGATGTCTCCGATGGCGCGGGAGGTGGTGTCCAGAGGTAAGGGTCACAGTCTGAGGATACAGGGTAGACCATTTAGGACAGACACGAGGAGAAATTTCTTCACCCAGAGAGTGGCGAATGTGTGGAATTCATTATCGCAGGAGGTAGTTGAGGCCAAAACATTAAGGACAGGATTTTCTGGCCACGCTCATCCTAAAACTGGAAACTCTTGCCCAAGGTGAATAGACCTTTCCGTGGTCTGCCCCTGGCGCGCGACATTCCCCCCATAGCGGGGGGAATGGGAAAATTTACCCCTGAATGTTTTCAAAAAGCAATTAGATATATCTCTTGAGGTGAAAGGTGGTTAAGGATAAGGGAGGGAAGGCGGGATTAGGCTATTGAGTTGGATGATCAGCCATGATCGTGATGAGTGGCACAGCAGGCTCGAAGGGCCAAATGGCCGCCTCCTGCTCTGATTTTCTACGAAATGTACGTTGGAGCTAAATGATTGTTTTGGATTTGCTCGATCCATTCTCACCCACATCGCAAAGTAAACAAGAGGGTGAAAGATTCCTTCACAGAAATCGCCAGATCTTCAAGTACCGTCCTTGCTTTAAGGTGCAGTCAGGCAGCTTGTGTTCAAGTCCTGATTTTGATGAACTCAGTATCTACGGTTCCGAATCCTTGAGCTAACAAGGGGCCATTCGAGCTGTAACTTTTATGCACATTTCCCCTGGGGAAATCTAGCTGACAGCAACATTGGTGGCTACCATCAGGATGTGTGCTCTATCTGGTCAGTGTGTGGGTAATAAGATATTCACACACTCTTGAACGGACACACAGATGTTTGGAAGCCAAGCTCAGTGTCCCTTGGAAATCTTAGCCTTATTTCTTCAGGGAACTTGCTACTTGGAAGGGTTTGATGAGTGAGTCGCCAGGCTGAAACATTCTCTAATGATCGCTTTAGCCACCATAATTTATTCCCAGAGAGAAAATAATGATGCGCGCACTTGCTGTGCACAGAATACTTGTCGTTTCAACAGCGCCCAGTTATCCTGGTTCCTTGTTAATGAGGATCACTAATGGCTAACCTGTGGAATTTAAATCTAACTTCTTCTTCTGAGGATGTTTCTCACAAATGAAGCAATTTGAGGGATGCCAGTGCGAAAGGAGAAAAACATTCTTCCATTTCCGTGAACTCATGTCATTCACAGATGATGTTTTGCGCCCATTAGATGCAGTTTTCTAAACTCTGCTCCAGCTACAACTTTACCTTAACAACCTTGCTGCACTTTGGTGACTTCCGCTGTTGGCCAATCAGTCACCTTTGAGTCCAGTTGTCAATTTGGCAATAATTCCCTGTCACATTAATGTAATAACTCCATGGAGGTGAAGGTCCCGTCACCAAGTTACTTTATTTACACCATACATCTGGACACAGCCAGCTCTTCAGTTGCTCCCTGCTGAATGCAGGCTAGGAGTCTGACACACCTGCTTTAAATAGGGAGCACGAGGCTCTTTATTTAACCATCAACTAAGACTCATCAGATAGTCTAGCAAACCAACCTCATTAGCCTGGCTGAAGTCATCATAATTAACTTTGTCGTAGCCCTCTTCTTTAAAAGAAGAAAGCATATTGTCAAATAATGGCATATTGTATATTTCTTTGAGTTTAATGTGGATAAGTGTGATGTTATCCATTCTGGCCGAAAAGAGAGAAAGGCAAATTATTATCTCAATGGAAAGCAGATTCAAAATGCATCTGCGCAGAGGGATCAGGCCTTTGTTTATGAATCGCAGTAGAATGGGTGGCATGGTGGCACAGTGGGTTAGCACTGCTGCCTCACAGCGCCAGGGGCCCAGGTTCAATTCCAGCCTCAGGTGACTGTCTATGTGGAGCTTGCACATTCTCCCTGTGTCTGCATGGGTTTCCTCTGGGTGGCCTGGTTTCCTCCCACAGTCCAAAGATGTGTGGGATAGGTGGATTGGCCATACTAAATTGCCCCTTAGCAGGGAAATTAGCAGGGTATACACGTGGGCCTAGGTGGGATTGTTGTTGGTGCAGGCACAATGGGTCAAATGGCCTCCTTCTGCATTGTAGGGTTTCTGTGCTGTAAACCTCTATGACTTTATCGAAGTATTGCATTCAAACCATGAGCAAATTAGGGTTACGTTGAATGATATACTTAACATTGAGGTCAACAACTTTAGACCAGGAACCCTCTCCTCCACTTTCATTCCAGTTTCATTTATTTTGTTTCATTTTTTGATCTTATTAATCAATTTTATTAATTCACGTTCTTATCATTATTTTCAATTTCCATTTCTCCCATCATTTATCCACTTAAAAATCTCACTATCCCTCTTGTTTACCCCCTACCCCACTAGGGCCATCTGTCGCATGTTTCAGTTTGACCTTTGACACTCTGCACTTTTGTTCTGCCATTTACACATTCCCATCTCACGATGGGCGGCTGTTAGCACCATTCTCGGCCTTTACTACCACCACTTACCTTCCCTTAGTCTTCTTGCCTGTGACGTCTTTGTCACTTATGCCACCCCTCCCCCCCACCCTCACAGTATAAATCTTGTCCTATTTTCTCTGCCTTCAGCTCTGACGAAGGGTCATCCAGACTTGAAACGTTGGTTCTATTCCTTCCCCACTGATGCTGTCAGACCTGCCGCGACCTTCCAGCATTTTCTGTTTTGGTTTCAGATTCCAGCACCCGCAGTAATTTTGCTTTTAACACAGAGTGTACTGGAAGCCGGTTGACGTTGTCACGTCAGACTTACCTTCTGTTTGTTGCTTACCGCCACGTCTAATTCATCCACTTCTTGTCTTAATTCATAGGGGTGGACTTCAAAATGAAGACGATAGATGTGGATGGAATCAAAGTGCGAATACAGATATGGTAAGTTCACAGAGGGGTGAGCTACATCCCAGCACTTGCTTTTCAGTGAATTGTTGCCGCATAGATAAGCGACTAAAAGAAATTCCACGACCAGACACATTCTCCTGATGAGCTTACCCTTCAACCCTGTCATTTTGTCTGCGGTAGTCCAAGATGAAAATAAACTGACTTGCATTTTATGCAAAGCGTTTGCAAGGTAAAGTTAAGAAGCCCCTGATATAACAGTGAGTTGATACTGTGAGACATTGAGAGATACAGACCAGGAGAATGTGCCTAATTAATGGATTTCAGCCTAGGTGGCCTTGGCAGTGTTAACACTGACGTCAGTACCCTTAACCTATATATCTTTGTACACTAAGGGGCAATTTAGCATAGCTAATCCACCTAACCCGCTGCTCTGGTCGTGTCCAGATGATGCCTCAGTCTATCTTTGGAGTCTAATGCAGATTTTGTGTCAGGATTTACTCCCTTACCTTTCATCTCTTCCACGTGGCAGTGGACCTATTTGATCGCAACTCTGTGTTGTTTGGTTTAGGAGTGCCTAGGCCTGCACACCACATGTCATAGAATCGTACAGTGTACAAAAGGCCCTTCGGCCCATCGTGTCTACACTGACAATAACTATCACTAAGACCACGCTAATCCCATTTTCCTGCACTTGTCCCATATCCTCAATGTTTTGATACTTCAAGTGCTCATCCAATATTTTTTAAAGGTTGTAAGGCTTCCGGCCTTCACCACCTTCCCAGGCATTGCTTTCCAGATTCCCACCATCCTCTGAGTGAAAAACATCTTTTCCCAAATGCCCTCTGAATCTCCTGCCCCTCACTCCGAATCATAGAATCCCACAGTGCAGAAGGAGGCCATTCAGCCCATCGAGTCTACATCGACCACAATCCCACCCAGGCCCTATCCCCATAAACCTATGTATTTACCCCCTGATACTAAAGAGTAATTTAGCATGGCCAATCCCCCTAATCCGCACATCTTTGGACACTAAGGGGCAATTTACCATGACCAATCTACACTGCACATTTTGGACACTAAGGGGCAATTTAGCACGGCCAATCCCCCTGACCCCCACATCTTTGGAGTGTGGGGAGAAACCGGAGCACCAGAAGGATACCTACACAGACAGTGACCCAAGGCTGGAATCAAACCCGGGTCCCTGGCATTGTGAGGCAGCAGTGTTAACCACCGCGCCATCAATGGCGAGCAGAGAAAAACTGTCAGACAAGTGAGAGAAAAGTCCTGTGCTGTGTGGCGAAAGCCTTTGAATTTGTGTGAAAGTGGAATGATTCCTATTTGCAAAATTGATTTTTTTTCAAGTAGGTGGTTAAGTGGATTGACCATACTAAATTGCCCCTTAGTGTCACGGGAATTAGGAGGGTAAACATATGGGGATAGGGTTTGGATGGGGTTGTTGTCCGTGCAGGCTCGATGGGCTGAATGGCCTCCTTCTGCACTGTAGTGTTTCTATTAAATGGCAAAGTTGTGTTTAAAATGGCTTCACCAACACCTACAGAAAGTATTGACGAAGAGAAACACAAGTGGTTAAATCTTTTTGTCTTGACATATGCAGTTTGCAAGTATACCAGTCGCAAAGGAAACAATTTATACTGCATGAGAAGAGAATGCTGATTGATTGGCAAGTGATATTGCCATGGAGAATGCACCAGGGAACAGTTAACTGCCAAGCTTTTGCTCAAATTGAAATCAGACGGATAAACTCTGGTTAGGGCATTGCCATGGAGAAGGAACTGGTTCAGGACTGTCTTAAGGTTAACACGCAGGTTCAGCTGGCAGCTGAGAAGGCAAATTCAATGTTAGCATTCATTTCTAGAAGGCGAGAGTACAAGCGCAAGGAAATACTGCTGAGGCTGGATAAGGCTCTGGTCAGACCCCATTTGGAATATTGTTGGCAGTTTTGGGTCCCAATGTCTAAGGAAGGATGTGCTGGCCTTTGAAAGGCTCCAGAGGAGGTTCACAAGAATGATCCCAGGAATGAAAGATTTGTCATATGGGGAGTGGTTGAGAAGTCTGGGTCTGTACTCGATAGAGTTTAGAAGGATGAAGGGGGATCCAATTGAAACTTTATAGTATACTGAGAGGCCTAGATAGAGTGGACATGGAGAGAATGTAGTGGGAGAGACAAGAACTTGAAGGCACAACCTCAGAGCGAAGGGACACTCCTTTAAAACAGATGAGGAGGAATTTCTTCAGCCAGAGGGTGGTGAACCTGTGGAACTCATTGCCACAAAGGGCTGTGCAGACCAGGTCATTGAGTGTCTTTAAGACAGAAATTGATAGATTCTGGATCAATAAGGGGATCAAGGGTTATGGGGAGAAAGCAGGAGAACGGGGATGAGAATCATATCAGCCATGATTGAATGGCCGAGTAGACTTGATGGGTTGAATGGCCTAATTCTGCTCCTGTACCTTATGGTTTTATGGAATGGCTGACTCCAGACTTTTGTTTCGTTGAAGAAGCTGCAATGTGTGGATGTGATCCCTCTGTCTGCGAAGGGCAGGGTCCTGAGTGTGAATATATGTAACTTCTGGCATGGGTAAATGAACCCCACCGTGAGCCTGAGTTAAATGGGTTGTCAGTGTAATTCTCAGGATTGCTTCACACATGGTCAAGAATTCCAAAGCACCTTGTGCATTTTGAACGTGCATGATCTAAATGTCAAATGCTTATGACAGATCTCTATGTTAACTATAGTTATCCCTGCCTCAGGATAAAGGATATTTGCTTCTTTGGTTACTGGAGATGTGATGAAAAGACAAAAGGTCTTACAGCTGCTTTCTTAGCCTCTGAATCTAATTCAGTAAGTCTTTCATTTTCTGTGGCTCCATCGACAATCAAACTCTGCTCAGTAAAACTTTGTTCAGGTCCTGTTGGTACTTAAGGATAGCTACAACTATAATCATAGTAAAATCTATTCTGGTGCTGCTTTTTTTTTTGAAGTGGCTCTGTCTCTGATTCCTATCGGCTGGGTGGCTAGCACCACTGCCTCACACCACCAGGGATTTTTATTCAATTCCCAGCTTGGGTGACTGTCTGTGTGGAGTTTGCAAATTTTCCTTGTATTTGCATGGGTTTCCTCCGGGTGCTCCAGTTTCCCCCCACAGTCCAAAGACGTGCTGGTTAGGTGTATTGGCCATGCTAAATTCCCCCTCAGTGTACCCAAACAGGCGCCAGAGTGTGGCGACGAGGGGACTTTCACAGTAACTTCATTGCAGTGTTAATGTAAGCCAATTTGTGATACTAATAAAAAAAAAGTCAATCAGTGAATATTTGTTACAATGCAGAGGTTAATCCGTTTTAACTCATTTCATAATCTGATAAAACAGTTTGGTAAGGGGTTAACTGTTCTACATTAACCTTTAAAGGTTCATTAACATGAAGGCCATTTAACCAACCAGAACTTTAACTAAACCAGTAATACTTTAATTAAAGGAAGGCACAACTGAAATGCTGTTCAAATAAAGACAAGGACCATCTAGTACCAAAACAGTAAAAACAGAATCTTAGTCAATTGCAAAAAAAAATGCAACCAAGTCTGATGGCATTTTAGAAGCTTTGGAGTTTTTTTTCTGGTGATTTCTCTGTCTGTAGGGTCTTCTCATTTGATACCCTGTTGTTCGATAGATGGAGAATTCTCTTCAGAGATAGTTCATTAACTAGCGGGGTAGGGAACCACTCGAGAGATGGCCTTTTGTTCGGGCTAGCTCTCAGTTAAACTGAACAGGACTGAACTCCAGTCAGGCAGTTGAGTTCCTATTTATACTCCTGTGACCTATCCAGTCCCTGTAACCGGATTGTTCTGAGGTTGGCAACAATAACAGCAAATTCAAATTTGATAGGCTCCTGTTAGCTGTGTGTTTTCTTTAAACTCATAAGCTGTTAGCTGAGTGTCTTCTCTAAATCCGTAGGCTGTCAAAATACTAAAACCTGCAGAGCCTGTTACCAAGGCAACCCTAACATTTTGATCTCTGCAACAAATGTTGCTGTTTGTGTACTCTGTATGCCTGCATTTTAAACCTCTCAGCACT
This sequence comes from Carcharhinus amblyrhynchos, assembly GCF_965287045.1. NCBI lineage: Eukaryota > Metazoa > Chordata > Chondrichthyes > Carcharhiniformes > Carcharhinidae > Carcharhinus > Carcharhinus amblyrhynchos. The sequence goes on along the minus strand of NC_137337.1, from coordinate 72,904,429 downwards.
GAGAACCAAAACCAATTTTTTAAAAGGACCACGCATTGTTATTCTCCTTCTGGTATTTTACATTCTTTGCAAACATTCTTTACATCTTTACAACCTCAACTCCACAACCATGTACTTAGCTGCTGAACGTACATTTCACTCGTAAACATTATTAACATAACTCGAGACATCTTCACTCTTCCACTCCAGTCTCCAGCAAGGGTAATCAATCTCATTATTCAACTGTAAACATTAAAGACTTTCAGCTGAACTTCCGAGGCTGTAAGTGCTAAATTCAATATCTTGCTTTCTGCCAATTGATGCCCTTTCGTCTCCCTGGCTCCTGCAGCTGATAACGCCATTGATTTCCTGCTGTGATTGGAATTAATCACAAGAAGAATTCACAATGCAACCTCTGGTGCCAGGATATCTGTAAATGAACTCACCCTACCCGATACTCGCACATCTTTCCAACCCCCTACTGGTGGGAGCGTGTGTTTCAATTTCAAACTTCCCCACCAACCTAAAAGATTCTAGAGACAATAGGGCCAGCGCTGATCGTAAAGAGCAGGAAAAAGACCATTCAGCCCATCGAGCCACCTCCATCAATCAAGCAGATCATGCCTGCTCTGATTATGCCCTCAATCTCATTCTCCTGCCTAACCTCCCACTCCCTCCCCACCCAAAATTCTTGACTCCGTTGATGGGAATTTTCCTGTCCCACGGCAATTGTAGTGGGTGGGAGGGGAGGGGTTGGGGGGGATCATGCAAAGGTCTGTTGACCTCCAGGCAAGATTTTCCGGTTTTGGGGCGAGCGGGGCTGTAAAATTCCCCCGCCCCTTATCAATCGAAGATCTAACATAGCTCGAACATATTAACTGGCTCAGCCTGCAGTGGGGAAGAACGTTCCAGACGCTGTGAGGGAGAAGCTTCCTCCTCGCGTTCATCTTCAACAGGAGATGCCCTTATCTTGAAACAGTGATCCCCATAGTTCAAGATTCCCCATGAGGGCAGCGGCGGGGCTGGAGGAGGGAGGAGGTGGCATCGGGGTCAGTCAAAGATCGTGGGCCAAATGAACTAAGAGAGATAAATCTAGAGGATAGTGGGAACACTCAGCAGGTCAGGTAGCATCCTTAGAGATCGAGTTAATATTCCAGCTTGATGACTGTTCCCCGTATCTCCGATCTACTGAGGTTTTTCAATTCTGGTTCATATTTCAAGCATCTATTTCTCTTCCTCCCCCCTCCCCTTCCCCACCCCTCTAGGGCCTCAAGTTGTCCTTTGAAACTCTACACCTCTGTCCCGCCATTTACACGTTCTTATCTCCTAAGGAACGCTGTTAGCACCATTCTCTGCCTTTACCACCACCACTTAAACTCCCTTTGTCTTTTTGTCCACGACATCTTTGACAATTACACCACCCTCTGCATGTGCACACACACACACACACACCCACCTCATAGTATAAAACTCATCCTATTTTCTTTGTCTTTAGCTCTGACGCAGGGTCATCCAGACTTGAAACGATGGCTCTATTCTCTCTCGATGTAGAGATGCCGGTGTTGGACTGGGATAAACACAGTAAGAAGTCTCACAACACCAGGTTAAACTGGTTGGACTTTAACCTGGTATTGTGAGACTTCGTACTCTATTCTCTCTCCACAGTTGCCGTCAGACCTGCTGGGATTTTCCAGCATTTTCTGTCTCTGTCCACAATATTTTGCTGGGGTAGTTTGAGAGAACACTGGTCCTTCAGCAGGCATAACATAACAAGGGTCTGAATAATAACACAAAGAGCTTGTCGCATGAAAACGGAGTGCTGTTAGCATTCTGATGATTTTTTTTTGCCAGCTCTTAATCTTCAATAACAGGCTTGTACCAAGAAGTATAAACTGGCGCCCCCAGCTCTCCAGCTAGCTTTTAGGTCTGACAGAGGCATCAGGATTTAAGGGTGACACAGCCTAAGGAGAACTCTCCATGTTTGGGAAGTGTGTAGTATAAGGATATCTGGCGTCGTATGGTTAATGTGGGGCAGGGAACCAGTACCGCCCACAATGTGATGTAAAGAGACACATGACCTGAGACCAGAGAGAGCTGTGAACTTGACAGAGACCTGTGCAGAAGCAGGCATGGAGTTAGCTCCGAGCTTGGGCTATACCCCGTATGTATGTATATAATTGCAAGTTAGAGGTAAACTTTGTCATCGAGTCAGAGAGATTTACAGCATGGAAACAGGCCATTCAGCCCAATTTGTTCATGTTGCCCTTTTTTTACCACTAAGTAGTCCCAATTGCCTGCATTTGGCCCATATCCCTCTATACCCTTCTTACCCATGTAACTGTCTGAATGCTTTTTAAAAGACAAAATTGTACCTGCCTCTACTACTACCTCTGGCAGCTTGTCCCAGATACTCACTACCCTCAGTGTGAAAAAAGTGTCCCTCTGTTCCCTTTTGTATCTCTCCCCCCTCACCTTAATTCTATGCCCTCTAGTTTTAGACTCCCCTACCTCTGGGAAAAGATGTTGACTATCTAGCTGATCTGTGCCCCTCATTATTTTATAAACCTCTGTAAGATCACCCCTAAGCCTCCTACACTCCAGGAAAAAAAGTCCCACTCTATCCAGCCTCTCCTTATAACTCAAACCATCAAAATCCTGATAGAGTTCCTGTGAATCTTTTCTGCACTTTTTCTGGTTTAATAAACATTGGACAGGGATTCTCCGATCTCGTCCAATCCCGGGCACCACTGCCAGCGAGAATGGGGAGTTTGGCGCTCAGCTGAAACTCCATTCACTGGAAAATCCCAGCTGGGCAAGGTCAGAGGTTTACGGTGATAATGTTTAACTACACAAGACTCAAAACCTCTTTGTGAGAGACTGACTGAATATACAACGTGCATTTTCGATGATGGCAAACCATTCCACCTGATCATTTTCCTGATCCAAACCAATCATTTAATGTTTATTTATTAGTCACAAGTAAGGCTTACATTAACACTGCAATGAAGTTACTGTGAAATTCCCCTGGTCATCTCAGTCTGGCGCCTGTTCGGGTCAATGCACCCAACCAGCACGTCTTTCAGAATGTGGGAGGAAATCAGAGCACCTGGAGGAAACCCATGCAGACACGGGGAGAACGTACAGACTCCACACAGACAGTGACCCAAGCCAGGATTCGAACCTGGGCCCCTAGTGCTGTGAAGCAGCAGTGCTAACCACTGTGCTACTGTGCCGCCCAAACAGTAAACTGTTCAGTGAGGCCTTTTCAAGGTTTAATTTCCCCACCTGCACACACACAGTGCCTGCAAGTTTGTCCTGCAGAGTTTCACGGCCAACATTTGAAAAAACAACTAACAATTGCTGTTTTGTCCTCTCACGTTTTCCAATGTCATTTATCATTGTAAAGAACAGGCTGGGCCCTTGGGTTTGTGGGCAGGTTAACAGCAGGTGTGAATTCATGAATGCCACCTTTTATATCATAGTTTTGATTCTTATGTTGCTCCTGTGATGCAGGCCAGAAATTCAGCAATGGGCCTAGTGGTATTATCACTAGCCTCTTAATTCAGAAAACCAGCTAATGCTTTTGGGAACCCGGGTTCGAATCCCGCCATCGCAGATGGTGGAATTTGAATTCAACTTTTAAAAAATCTGGAATTAAGAATCTACTGATGACCATTGTCGATTGTCGGAAAAACCCATCTGGTTCGTTAATGTCCTTTAGGGAAGGAAATCTGCCGTCCTTACCCGGTCTGGCCTATGTGTGACTCCAGAGCCACAGCGATGTGGTTGACTCTCAACTGCCCACCAAGGGCAATTAGAGAAGGGCAATAAATGTTGGCCATCCAGCGACGCCCATGTCCCATGAGTGATTAAAAGAAGTGATGGGGATTTGGTGAGGGGTCACCGGCCTCTGGGGAGTTATTTCAATGATGGGGATTCAAGCTTTGTGAGCTCTACCTAAGCCTTGGGCAGTTTGGTGTCTTCGGCAGTGTGTTTTAACATTTTCTGACATTTGAATCGGAGTCAAATATTCACAAAGGAATCCTGTTCATTGGTAAGTTTACCCCATCTGCTGGCTCAGTGCAAATAGTTCAGTTGACGCTTCCACTGACATTAGAGAAATGTCCCTCAGAAGTTTAAGTAGAACAAAGAACAAACAAAGATCAAAGAAAATTACAGTACAGGAACAGGCCCTCCAAGCCTGCACTGATCATGCTGCCCTACTTAACGAAAACCCCCTATCCTTCTGGGGGTATTCCCATCCTATTCATGTACTTGTCAAGACGCCCCTTAAAACTCACTACCGTATCGGCTTCCACTATCTCCCTCGGCAACAAGTTCCAGGCACTCCCCACTCTCTGTGTAAAAAAAACCTGCCTCGTACATCTCCTTTAAACCTTGCCCCTCGCACCTTAAACCTGTGCCCCTTAGTTATTGGCTCTTCCGCCCTGGGAAAAAGCTTCTGACTATCCACTCTGTCTATCCCTCTCATAATCTTGTAGACTTCTATCAGGTCTCCCCTCAACTTCCGTCACTCCAGTGAGAACAAACCAAGTTTCTCCAACCTCTCCTCGTAGCTAATGCCCTCCATACCAGGCAACATCCTGGTAAATCTTTTCTGTACCTTCTCCAAAGTCTCCACATCCTTCTAGTAGTGTGGCAACCCAGAATTGAACACTATATTCTAAGTGCGGCCTAACCAAGGTTCTATAAGTAATGGACATTCCATAAGTAATGGAATGTATCCATTTACAAATATGATCTACAGCCTTTACGCTGGACACCTTTTTATATTGAGAATAGAGGACTGTTTCATAGAATCACAGAATCCCTACAGTGCAGAAGAAGCCATTCAGCCCATCGAATCAGCACCCACTCTCTGACAGAGTGTCTTACCCAGGCCTTACCCACCACCCTATCCTCAGAACCCGCTTCCGAGGGCCAGTGCACCTAACCTGCACACCTTCAGTGCAGACTCAATGGGCCGAAGGGCCTCTTCTGCACTGTAACATTCTGTGATCTTTGGACTGTGGGAGGAAACTGGAGCACCCAGAGGAAACCCATGCAGACATGGGGAGAATGTGCAAACTCCACACACAAAAAGTCACCCGAGGCCGGTTTTGAACCCTGGCGCTGTGAGGCAACAGTGTTAACCACTGGACAGGTACGTTTCTGTGGCAACTCATGTTTGCCAGAAAGAGTTTCAAATTATATAGCAGGGCATCCCAAAATCATAGAATCTCTACAGTGCACAAGAAGAGGCCATTTGGCCCATTGGCCTGTTACAATCACTGAAGTACATTTGTGTTGTAGTCACTGATATTGATTTCTCACATCATAATGGAAGGAAATTCTTTGCAGAAACAGTCTGAATATAGAGAATGTACTTGGGCTGCTATTGCAGTTGCCAAAGAGATAACAGTTTAAAGAAAAGTTTAAACTTCCCATTATTAGCTGAAAGGCTGTCAGGTCAAGATATCATGCCTCGAAAGAACATTTTACTGTATCAATGAAGAAATGCAAAACATCATTAGCCAAACACTCTTTTCTTATTGTTGGCATCTTATAATTTAAACCACCAGAGTTTGCTTTTTTCTGCTTTAAATAACAAATGAAAACCCCAATTTTGTTATGTTTGTCAGTTTCTTAATTAAGCATCCAGACCCCTCTAACTAATCCAAACTGTTACGTAGCTCCAAAGGGAGACTCAACATGGTTTAGTGAAAGAGAAGTTGAGTTTGACAGGTTTATGAGTCTTTGTTGAGGACATGAAAAGCAGGTTGGATAAAGGGCAGTAAGAAGTCTCACAACACCAGGTTAAAATCCAACAGGTTTATTTGGTAGCATAAGCTTTTGGAGCACTGCCCTTTCATTAGGTGAGTAAGAGTTGGATTCACAAATAGGGCAATATATAGGCACAAACTCAATTACAAGATAATGGTTGGAATGTGAGTCTGAACAGATAATCAAGTCTTTACAGGTACAGACAATGTGAGTGGAGAGAGGGATAATCACAGATTAAAGAGGTGTGAATTGTCTCCAGCCAGGACAGTTAGTAGGATTTTGTAAGCCCAGGCAAGTTGTGGGGGTTACAGGTAGTGTGACGTGAACACAAGTTTCCAGTTGAGGCCGTCCTCATGTGCGCAGAACTTGGCTATCAGTTTCTGCTCGACGATTCTGCATTATCGGGTGCCTTAAAGGCCACTTTGGAGAAGGCTTACCCAAAGATCAGAGGCTGAATGCCCGTAACCGCTGAAGTGTTCCCCGACAGGGAGGGAACACTCCTACCTGGTGATTGTTGAGAGGTGTCCATTCATCCGTTGTCGTAGCATCTGCAAATAGATTCATGTCACACTATCTCTTACCCTGCTGACTTGCCTGGGCTTGTAAAATCTCACTAACTATCCTGGCTGGAGACAATTCACATCTCTTTAACCTGTGCTTAATCCTCTCTCCATTTGCGTTGTCTGCATCTGTAAAGACTTGATTACCTGTTAAGACTCACATTCCAACCATTATCTTGTAATTGCGTTTGTGTTTGTATATACCCTGTTTGTGACACAAATCCTGCACTCACCTGATGAAGGGGCAGCGCTCCAAAAGCTCGTGCTACCAAATTAAACCTGTTGGACTTTAACCTGGTGTTGTGAGACTTCCTACTTTGCCTACCCCAGTACAATGCCAGCATCTCCACGTCATGGATAAAGGGGAACCAGTAAAGTTTATTTATTAGTGTCGCAAGTAGGTTTACATTAACACTGCAATGATGTTACTGTGAAAATCCCTGAGTTGCTGCACTCCGGCACCTGTTTGGGTACACCGAGGGAGAATTTAGCATGGCCAATGCATCCAACCAGCATGTCTTTCGGATTGTGGGAGGAAACCCACACAGACACGGGGAGGACATGCAAACCCTACACAAACGGTGACCCAAGTCGGGAATTGAACCCAGGTCCCTGGCACTGTGAGGCAGCAATGCTAACCACTGTGCCACCGTACCACTCTGAAAGCCATGCTCTTACGGAATGGCAGAGCAGGCACAAGGGGCCAACTCCTGCTCCTATTTCTTACATTATTACCTTAGGAGCGCTACCCAGAATTTGTAAAGTGTTTGTATCTGATATTCTGTTATCCTGCACTAACTGTGAAGGCTGACTTTGGAATTTCCAAACAATTGAACTTTCAACTGAGTACCAGTGGTATTTTAACACAGCTCGAACTCACACGCACTGGTTTCCGATCATTCAGATTTCCAGGGTGACTGAGCAATGCCAACCATGACTTTTCCAGAATTGTCAAATATATTGCATTGATTGCTTTGTGTTAAACTGCACGAACCAGCTTTTAAAATTCATTGGTTGCTCCACATGAGCTTTGTAATCGAACAAAGCTGCTTCAATTATTAAATAGATTTTTAATAACCTGCTTTGATTTGTGTGAACAGCAAATGAATTTTTATATTCACAAGTGCAATTCACTTCTGATTTTGCTGATTTAATGCAGTCGGTTGTGTTTTGATTTGATCTGATTTATTATTGTCACATTTATTAGTATATGGTGAAAAGTATTGTTTCTTGCACGCTGTACAGACAAAGCATACCATTCATAGAGAAGGAAAGGAGACAGTGCAGAATGTAGTGTTGCAGTCATAACTAGGGTGTTGAGAAAGATCAACTTAGTGCGAGGTAGGTCCATTCAAAAACTTGATGGCAGCAGGGAAGAAGCTGTTCTTGATTCGGGTGGGACGTGGCTTCAGGCTTTTCTATCTTTTTCCTGATGGAAGAAGGCGGAAGAGAGAATGTCCGGATTGTGTGCGTTCCTTAACTGTGCTGGCTGCTTTTCCGAGGCAACGGGAAGTGTAGACAGAGTCAATGGACGGAAGGCTGGTTTGCCTGATGGACTGGGCTACATCCATAACCCTTTGTAGTTTTAGTAATGGATGGCTTTTCTTGGTAAAGTTTTCTGCTTTCCATGGTTCAATTCAAACAGGAAAGATGCTTGAGGGGTAGGGAACAGCGGGTTCAAAGTCCCGATCTACTGTTCTCTTTATACAAGTGAGGAAAGACTTCAGTGCACACGCTGCCTCCTGTGGTGCTACAGTTGATATCAAGACCTTTACTCTGGAGGGGGTGGAGAGGATAATCTCACATTTTGCGATTGCAGCACAGCCTGGTGAACTTGAGTAAACAGGGGATAGGCATTATATATTTAAGTGGTTGCATGATTGCTTTAAGAGCTGGTCGCATGATTTGATGCGAGTGTTTCACAGGTTCCTATTTCATTTTATTTTCTAATCTCTACCATTAATAAATCTGTTGTTGTTGTGTGAATCTACGTGTGAAGACTATGTCTTTTGTTTGTAACTCGCAACCCCGAAATATAATCAGAACGTTGCACTATATGACTTCATAGTTTGCAGAGAATACCAAACTTGGAAACGTTGTGAAGAGTGAGGAGAGTAACCGGCCTCAGGATGGCATGGACAGACTGATGAAATGGGCAGACATGTGACAGCTGACTTACAATGCAGAGAAGTGCGCGCTTATAGCAGAATAAAAATGAGGAGAGACAATATACAGGAAATGATACATTTGGAAAAGATACAGGAGCAGAAAGACCGAGGGATGCACTTACATAAATATTTTTGGGTGACAGGACAAGTTGAGAAAGAAGCACGCTCAGCTTTATTACAACAGGAACGGACCACCATACTGAGGAAATTAGTCGAGGACCTTCCTCCCTAACAGCACTGTGGATGTACCTACACCCACATGGACTGCAGCAGTTCAAGAAAGTGGCTCACCACCACATTCTCAAGTACAATTAGAAACATAAAGAGGCCATTCGGCCCTCCCAGCCTCCTTCTGCCATTCATTTGAGTCATGGTTGATCACCAAATTCAATATCCTGTTCCCACCTTCCATCCATATCCCTTGATCCCTTTAGCCCCAAGAGTTATATCTAATTTCTTCTTGAAGTCACATGTTTTTACCTCAACTACATTGTGTGGTAGTGAATTCCTCACATTCACCGCCTTCTGGGTGAAGAAATTTCTCCTCACCTCAGTTCTAAAAGGTTTGCCCCTTATCCTCAAACCATGAACAGGCTCGGTGACACAGTGGTTAGCACTGCTGCCTCACAGCGCCAGGGACCTGGGTTCAGTTCCTGGATTACTGTATGGAGTCTGCACATTCTCTCACGTCTGCATGGGTTTCCTCTGGGCACTCTGGTTTCCTCACACACTCCAAAGATGTGCGGGTTAGGTGGATTGGCCGTGCTAAATTGCTCCTTAGTGTCAGTGGGACTGGCTAGAGCAAATGCATAGGTTATGGGGGTAGGGCCTGGGTGGGATTGTGGCCAGTGTAGCCTCGATGGGCCAAATGGCCTCCTTTTGCACTGTAGTATTTCTGACCCCCTACTTTTGGACTTCCCCACCATCGGGAACATTCTTTCTGAATTTACCCTGTCTGACCCTGTTAGAATTTTACAAGTTTCATGAGATGATCTCTCACTTTTCTAAACTCCAGTGAATATAATCCTAACTGACTTAGTCTCTCCTCATGTGACAGACCCACCATCCCAGGAATCAGCCTGGTAAACATTTAGGGACGAGCAAGCAATGCTGCCACATCCCGCGAAAGAATTTTAAAAAGTAATGTTAATCCCGTATAAAGCAGCGGTCAGGCCTCGGCTAGAGGGTGGTGTTCGAATCTGGACACCGTGCTTTAGAGTCACAGAATCATACAGTGCTTGGAGCCTGTAATAAGCTCACTTTCATGAATAATTTAGCTGTGTTTCTCTATCAGCTGCACCAGCTCAGTCAGATTGCCGATGATCTTGTCTCTTTCGATCTCAGTGCTGAAGGATTGGATTCGCTTCACTGGCGGGCTTTATTACGGGTGGCATAGTGTTTAGCACCACTGTCTCACAGTGCCAGAGACATGTAACTACTTTCCTTATCGGCGCCAACACAGGAAGCTTCAGATCACAGCTCCCAGTCCAGAACCTCTCTGTGACCTGCATCTGGTTTTAATCTATAAATTGACCAAGTATCCCAGCATGCTTAGCTCTCAGCCAGAACAGCCATTTTAAAGCAATTATTGTTGTTAAATTATTGTTATAGCTGCTCTTTCTCTATCCACACCATCCGAATGTTTCGCCCTTGCTGCATGTGGGCATGGAGTGTTTCAGAATCTGAGGAGTTGCGAATGGTGCTAAGCAGTCATCGCTGAATGGCATGGTGGTACAGTGGTTGGCACTGATGCCTCGATTCCTGGCATGTGTCATTGTGCGGAGTCTGTGGGTTTCTGCATGGGTATCTGCGTGTGTTTCCTCCAGGTGCTCCGGTTTTCCCCCCGCTACAGTCCGAAAGATGTGCTGGTTAGATGCATTAGCTATGCTAAGTTCTCCCTCAGTGTACCCAAGTAGGCTCCAGAGTGTGGCAACTGGGGGATTTTCACAGTAACTTCATTGCAGTGTTAATGTAAGCCTACTTGTGACACTAACAAATAAACATTAAACATTCCCACTTCTGCCTTTATAACGAAGGGAAAGCCATTGGTTGATGAAGTAACTGAAGATGGTTGGGCTGAGCAGACAGAGGAGACGATGGCCTAGTGGTGCTGTCACTAGATCATTAATCCAGAAACTCAGTTAATGTTCTGGGGACCCGGGTTCGAATCCCACCACAGCAGATAGTGCAATTTGAACTCAATAAGTATTCAAAACATATCTGAAATTAAGAATCTACTTATGACCGTGAAACCACTGTTGGAAAAACCCATCTGATTCACTAATGTTCTTCAGGGACGGAAATCTGCCGTCCTTACCTGGTCTGGCCTACATGTGATTCCAGAGCCACAGCAATGTGGTTGACTTTCAACAGCCTCCAAGGGCAACTAGGGGCAATAAATGCTGGGTAGCCAGTGACGTCCATGTCCCACGAATGAATAAAACTAGGCTGACGAACTCCTGCAGTGACATCCTGGGAGTGAGACGGTTATGCTATTGAATGCTAGAATCTACTTCAAAAGACGCAAGATGAAATGGAATAAATTTCCTTCCACTTTTCTTTCTTGTTTGTAAATTGTCAAGCTACAGGTGGATATTTATATCATCTTTCAGTCTCTTTCTCATGTGCGGAATTGAATTTAGCAAATCTCCTGCATTACATTTTCAACGTTAGGGATTCGCTCATACTAGCTGCAACCTTGCGGTGTATTCCAGTGGTTACGGTCGGACGATAGGCTGGTATTGCTGTGTTTAATGCATTAAACAGCACACTGCAACTGTTCTACAGTGATGGGAACTGATGGCCTACCGATATTATTGCTAGACTATTAATCTAGCAACTTAGCTAATGTTCTGGTGACCCAGCTTGGAATCCCACCATGGCAGACGGTGGAATTTGAATTCAATAAAAAAAATTTGGAATAAAATATCTACTGATGACCACGAAACCATTGTCGAAAAAACCCATCTGGTTCCCTTTAGGGCAGGAAATCTGCCGTCCTTACCTGGTCTGGTCAAAAGATGTGCGGTTAGGTTGATTGGCCATGCTAAAATTGCCCCTTAGTGTACTAGGATGCTTAGGTTGGAGGGATTGGTGGGCAAAATGTGTAGGGACATGGGGGTAGGGCCTGGGTGGGATTGTGGTTGGTGCAGACTCAATGGACTGAAGGGCCTCTTTCTGCACTGTAGGGTTCTATGATTCTATTCTATTCTATGGTCTACATGTGAGTCCAGAGTCACAGCAATGTGGTTGACTCCCAACTGTCTGCGGGCAGCTAGGGATGGGCAATAAATAGTGGCCAGCCAGTGATGCCCGTTGCCACGAATGAATACATAAAAAAGACTCAGTGCTCTGCCCATTAGGAAGAGCGTAGAGAGAAGTAAATGGGGAAACTTCTTGTGTTGGATATTTGAGGATGGAATGTCCTTTTCCGTTATGTAGTGCAAGTTTAACTGTTTTGAAGACAAGTTTCACCAAAGAATGGCAGTGTTGGTTTCAGCATAACAGCCAACGAGACAGGGGGGAGGGGGGGCGGTGCAGGGTACCTCTTCAGGCAAGTGTCTGGCTCCTGCGGCAGAATGGTGAGATCAGCAATGGGTATGTCCAGCACATTGCCAGAGGGCACCCAGTTCCTCCCAGGCCACCAGAGTGCAGAACTGAGCAACTTTCCATGATTCAGTGAGACATAAGAACATAAGAAACAGGAGCAGGAGTAGGCCATCTAGCCCTTCGAGCCTGCCCCGCCATTCAATAAGATCATGGCTGATCTGTCGTGTCTCAGTTCCACTTTCCCGCCCTCTCCCCATAACCCTGAATCCCCTTCCCTATCAAAAACCTATCAACCCGCGTCTTTAATATATATAGCGAGGCAGCCTCCACCACTTCAACGGGCAGAGAATTCCAGAGATTCACCACCCTTTGAGTGAAGAAGTTCCTCCTCAACTCTGTTCTAAACCGCCCCCCCTTTATCTTGAGGCTGTGCCCTCTAGTCCTACTGTCCTTTCTGAGCGGGAAAAGCCTCTCCACCTCTATCCTATCCATCCCATTCATCATCTAAACTCTAACGAGTACAAGCCTAGTTTATTCAGCCTCTCCTCATAGCTCAACCCCCTCAACTCCGGTATCAGCCTAGTAAACCTCCTCTGCACTCCCTCCAAGGCCAAAATATCCTTGCGTAAGTGCGGCGACCAAAACTGCACACAGTACTCCAGCTGCGGCCTCACCAGTGCCCTGTACAGCTGCAGCAAGACCTCCCTACTTTTATATTCAATCCCCCTCGCTATGAAGGCCAGCATCCCATTTGCCTTCCTGGCCACCTGCTGCACCTGCAAGCTGGGTTTTTGCGACTCATGCACAAGGACCCCGAGGTCCCTCTGCACCGTTGCATGCTGCAGTTTTTCGCCATGTAAGTAATAGTCCTTCCTACCAAGACCTTCCGATACACGCACAGTTGCCGGTAACAATTGGTTTTGGATTTCCGGGCAGTATATCCTTTTGTCCTCACACCATTGCCTGAGTGTGGGTTCCCGTCACACTGCAGCCACCCTATCCCTGAGTGTCAGGCCCTTCAGGCTGCACAGGGGTGGTGGGGGGAGATGCAGCCTATTCCTGAATCCCCCACTTTACCCTGACAGTCCGTCCTCTCATAGGAACCCCACCCGCTAACTCTCAGTCACCCACCCCAGTCTGAGCCTCTTGTTCTCTCGCCCTCCTGCCTCCTGGCCAACTCCCACTAAGGAAGGGCATTCCCTCAGCTGCGATGTGTGTAGGAAGCCAGGGTGAAAGGTGTGGGAAGCGTTACCTGCATACCAGCCCTTACAACCTCCCTCAAGCAAGGTGCGCCCTGACATGAAGGGAAGGTAAACCCTGCACGAGACCCTTCCCGATCTCTCCCAAAATGGTGATTCTGGGAACCCCCAACTCCCGTCCTGAGTTGGACTTACCCAGGTTCCCCATGTCTCCTTCAGTGCCCCCTGAGGAGTGCACACAGCGGAGGGTGCTGGCTGCCTGAGCAGTCACCTCCCCCTCAGAAGTGAAGGCGCCAGCTTTACCGTAACGTAGAGCTGATGCGCCAGCCTGATGTCACACTGGTGCCCGCTGAATATCTGCTGAGCGGGATGTGGGAAGACCTGGAGAGAGCACTCAGTATTGGATTAAAATGAGCTTCCACTTCACGCACTCAGCCAGTGAGATAAGATCAGAGCTCAGGAACCTTGATGCCGTGACTCACTCTTTCGGATTTTGAGTGCCTGCTGCCACTCCCACTCGGAGAGTGTGGAATCGCCCCCCACCAATGATCTGACTCATGTTAATTTACCTTCCTCTTTGTACACTCTGTACCCCATCTGATCGAGGAATCAGAGCATTAATGTCGTCCTCTTCAGTCTCCAGACCCAAACCCGTCCTGCTCCCTATCACAGAATTGTTATACGGTTGAATAAGGCCGTTCAGCCCATCGTGTCTACACCAACAATCCCAATGAACAATGCACTGAGTGTCGCTACCCCGCCTTCTCCCCCTACTCCGGAACATTCCACCTTCTCAGAGAATAGTCTAATTCCCTTTTCAAAACCTCCGTTGAACCTGCCTCCGCCACACTCTCTCCAAACCTTTACTACTCGCTGCGTGAAAACGGTTTTGTTACCGTTGATTTTTTTTCATCTTTTGCCAATTATTTTCAATCTGTGCCCCCTCATACTCGACCCTTTTGTGAGTAGGAGCCAGTATAATTAAGGACCCCATGCAGCCCACCCAGAAGATGGATTCTGTCTTCCATCTTCTTCCGTTGGGAAAAAGATACAAAAGTCTAAGTTCACGCACCAACCGACTCAAGAACAGTTTCTTCCCTGCTGCTGTCAGACTTTTGAATGGACCTGCCTCGCGTTACGTTGATTCTTCTCTACACCCTAGCTGTGACTTAACACTACATTCTGCAGTCTCTAGCTTCTTTCTCTATGAACGGTATGTTTTGTCTGTGTAGCGCAAGAAACAATACTTTTCATTGTATGTTAATACATGTGACAATAATAAATCAAATCAAATCAAATCAAAATGAGGGAACAGCGCTCTGAAAGCTTGTGATTCCAAATAAACCTGTTGGACTTTAACCTGGTGTTGTGAAACTTCCTGCAATGAAGCTCAGATGGAGGTCAAAGAATAGCAGCTGCTGTTTAGGGCCTTCTGGACATTAATTTAATTGGTTTAGCCAGTAATTATTGGCAATCATTTTGCTGTTGCCATTTACACCTCCTCTGGATTATTTGAATGTTGGTTCCATTGTCCGTAAGACCCCATAAGTTACTATATGTCAGGAAACAATGACTATCGAGTCCCCGGCAGATTCAGTCAGTGGTAATGTGCAGCTGGAAGGGGAAAAACCAGGAAGAACTGGCCCAGGCCACAAGAGGGGAAGTGAGATTTACATTTGCACAGTAAACAGTGTTCATATGTCAACTTGACTTGGGTAAATGATTAGAACTATCTATCTCCAGTGTTTTCTTTTCACTCCAGGGTAATTTGAGTTACAGCTCATAAAGTCAAGACAAACACTGGAGGAGTTATTTTAATATAAATGAGTTAATGACTTGGCCCAAATAGCACACAAAGAGATTTCATGAGAAAAAAACACATTAACTCACGCCTAGATATAATTCTCGGTGGAATTTCAGTATCCGAGTCCACTGTTTGGAAATTGGATCTGTCACGGATACTTAGCTTTAATGCTGTTTTACACTCCAGATTTTCCAGAGATAAGTCTGCATGCTAGAAGTGGGCCACAGCCTAAACTAGGCCCGAAGCCAAGTATGTTTGTAACTACTTGGTAAGTATTTGCTACCAAGTTTTGGTATTCTGACCCTCCGTGTGCAGGTCACAGGGAGTGACGTGAATTTCTCTCAGGGAGCGTATTCAAGAATAAAAGCAAATGACTGCGGGTGCTGGGATCTGAAACCAAAAGAGAAAATGCTGGCAAATCTCAGCAGGTCTGGCAGCACCTGTGTGGAGAGAGAAAATAGCTGATGTTTTGAGTCCAGCTGACTTTTCGTCAAAGTTAAAAGGCATAAAAAGTGGTTACGTATTCAAAAATGATGTTTTATTCATTAATTTGTCTCTGGGACATGGGCGTCGCTGGCTAGGCCCAGCATTTATTACCCATCCCTTGTTACCTGAGGCCAGTTGAGAGTCAACCACATTGCTCTAGAATCACATGTTGGCCAGTCCTGGCAAGGAAGGCAGATTTCCTTCGCTGAAGGACTTTAGTGATATAGTCCAGATCTCGCTGCATTTAGACATGGACTGCTTCAATATCTGAGGAGTTGTGAATAGTGCTGACGCAATCATCAGCGAACATCCCCACTTTTGACCTCATGATGGAAGGATGATCATTGATGAAGCATCTGAAGATGGTTGGGCCTTGGATAGTGTGCTGAGGAATTCCTGCAGAGATGTCCTGGAGCTGAGATGATTGATTCCAACAATAACAACCATCTCCCTTTGTGCCAAGTATGACTCCAAGCAGCAGAGAGATTTCCCCCCAATTTCTGTTGACTCCAGTTTTGCTAAGATTCCATGGATAAATGCTGCTTTGGCTGTCACCGTCATCTCTTCATCTTCTCCCACACAGGACCGAGAGCACGAGTAAGAGACCGGCCGGGTCGCAATGATATTATCGGAGTGCGATCGATATCTTTGGAGATTGGTCTCCAGCAAGTGTCCTCCTTGTCTGCTTAGACGGGCTGGTTAAAATCGGAGGCTTGGAATCAGTTTGAAATGTCACGGGTTATCCTGAGATTTTTAACCAACTGCTCTGTGTGCGCTGAGCAGGCAGGGTTAGAACCACATGCCGAGCTGATGATGTTTTAATTGCTGCTGTATGCTTACAGTATAAACCAGGATGAGTAAACCTTTTACAATATGGCTGAAAAGTGAGAGGTCGCTGAAGCTTTTCAATTTGCACTCATCAGGTCAAGAATGGCACATTTTAAATTTGAAAGGGTGCAGGAAGCTAATTTTGAGCTGCCCATCTCCACATTTCATTCCAGTCTGTTACACTCAGCGCATACCTCAATTTCAATAATTGTCAGTTAGAGCAATTTTGACATTGAAGTTTATCTCCAGGGGTTTCCTGGTCTTAGAATCATAGAATCTGGACAGTGCGGAAGGAGGCCATTTTTGGATCTGCACTGATCACAATCCCACCCAGGCCCTATCCCCGTATCCCCACATATTTACCCTGCTTGTCCCCCTGGCACTAAGGGGAAATTTGGCACGGCCAATCAACCTAACCTGCACATCTTTGGACTGTGGGAAGAACCCGGAGCGCCCCGGAGGAAACCCACACAGACATGGGGAGAATGTGCAAACTCCACGCAGGGTCATCCGAGGCTGGAATTGAACTGCTGTGAGGCAGCGGTGCGTCTCCCTGGAACTCTGCAGTGAAGGTGAGATAGGAACGTAGAGGCAGTTGATGGGGGGCCATTGCAGGAAAGTATATCACAGCTCTTTTCTTACCTTAGCTTGTTCGCCCATGGGCCTTGTGTTGAGAGGCTAATTTACACATTGAAGGCCGAGAGATATAATTTGTATGGGTGCCACTAATGCTGTGTCACTTTAAACTTGATTTGAGGGTTATGATGACTACTTGCAACTCTACAGCAGAGAGGGCTGCAGTAGTGACGAGCTCTACAAAGGATGCACTAAGTGCTTTTCATTACCTAATGATGGGTAATTCTCATTTTCTAATGATAGGTCTGAACAAGTAAATAACATTGCTTCAAACAACTCATTTTCTTCCTCTTACTCCTGGATGTGAATGCACTGACCTATGGAAGTAGGAGCAGGGGTAGGCCATTTGGCCCCTCGAGCCTGTTCTGCCATTCAGTAAAATCATCTGTTCCTCTTTTGAGTTTCACATTCACACCCTTAACCTTTGATCCCCACGCCTAACAAGATTCTAGCCACCTTCGGAGCGTTCAGTGACCCAACCCCCAACCTCCACCACTGGAGGCAGAAGTTTCAACCCTTTGAGAGCGAAAATAATTCTCATCCCAATAGGGGTGACACCTAACTTTCAAACAGTCATAGAGCAATACGGCACAGAAACAGGCCCTTCGGCCCAACCAGTCCTTGTCGACCCTGGTGCCCTCCAGCGAGTCCCAATTGCCCGATGTTTGGCCCATATCCCTCTAATCTTTTCCCAACCAAATGTTGCAATTCTATCCACCTACACCACTTCCTCTGGCAGCTCATTTCGTATCCTCAGTCCCCATTTGGGACTACACTCATTGGAATTCAGAAGAATGAGGGGAGATCTCATAGAAACATATAAGATTATGGAGGGATTAGATAAGAAAGAAACAGGGATGTTGTTTTCACTGGTCAGTGAAACTAGAACTAGGGGCATGGCCTCAAAATAAGTGGGAGCAGATTTAGGACTGAGTTGAGGAGGAATTTCTTCACCCAAAGGATTGTGAATCTGTGGAATTCTCTGCCCAGTGAAGCAGTTGAGGCTACCTCATTGAATGTTTTTAAGAAAGGATAGATACATTTTTGAACAGTAAAGGAATTAGGGGTTATGGTGAGTGGGTGGATAAGTGGAGCTGAGTCCATGATCTTATTGAATGGCGGAGTAGGTTCAAGGGGCCAGAGGGCCTACTCCTGCTCCTTGTCCTTATGTTCTTATGTTTTTATACGCGCCTTCTTCTGTGTGAAAAAGTTGGCCCTCATGTCCCTTTTAAGTCTTTCCCCTCTCACTTTAATGGGTGGCATGGTAGCACAGTGGTTAGCACTGCTGCCTCACAGCGCCAGGGACCTGGGTTCGATTCCCAGCTTGGGTCACTGTCAGTGCGGCGTTTGCACATTCTCCCCGTGTCTGCATGGGTTTCTTCCGGGTGTCCCGGTTTCCTCCCACAGTCTGAAAAATGTACCGGTTTGGTGCATTGACCTGAAAAGGAGCCAGAGTGTGGCAACTACGGGAATTTCATAGTAACTTCATTGCAGTGTTAATGTAAGTATTACTTGTGACTAATAAATAAACTTTACTTTAAACCGGTTTTTTAATTCCCCTTCCCTGAGAAAAAGACTATGTGCATCCATCCTATCTGTGCCCCTTATGATTTTATATCCTCTAGTCCCCCTGGTTCTGACACATCCACAAGAGGAAACATCCTTTTCACATCCACATTGTCAAGACCATTTGGGATCACATATATTTCAATCAAGTCACCCCTCACTGTTCTAAACTCCAGTGGGACCAACCTATCCCCATGAGACAAACTGCTCATTTCAGATGCCAAGCTAATAAACCTCCTCTGTACTGCCTCTAACGCATTTACTTCCATGTTCCATTCCTCTCATTCCACTCTGTGGGCATCACGGTGGCACAGTGGTTAGCACTGCAGCCTCACAGCGCTGGGGACTGGGTTCGATTCCCGGCTTGGGTCACTGCCTGTGTGGAGTCTGCACATTCTCCCCGTGTCTGCGTGGGTTTCCTCTGGGTGCTCCAATTTCCTCCCACAGTCCGAAAGATGTGCAGGTTAGAATGATTAGCCATACGAAATTGACCCTTAGTGTCAGAAGGATGAGCAGGGTAAATATATGGGGATATGGAGATAGGGTTTGGATGGGATTGTTGTCAGTACAGGCTCGAGGGGCCAAATGGCCGCCTCCTGCACTGCAGGGATTCTATGATTCTCTCGTAATAAAGGATAGCGTTCCATTATCTTTTCTGATTACGGTTCAGTGATTAATGAATAATTCAGGCTGCTAGCTGGAGAAGAAGCTCCAAGTCTGTATGAGAGTGCCATCAGGCAGGCCTTGGGCGACACTAGAGCAGATGAGGTCCACTTCTCATGTTCAACTGCTGACTGCCCGTTTACCAGGCAACCAGGAGATAAAATTCTCCTTCAAGGTTCCAAATCATGAGGCTCTGTTTTCTGCTCCCTCTTCCTGTCAAAATTTTGGACATCATGCCAAAACTTTCTGTTCATGCAAACGTAATGGTGGCTGCCTGGGTAAAATATTTGAGCGCTGACCAGAGCCAGTGATATTGAGTGAAATTTGGAAAGATTCTTACCCAATCTTATTTTACTCTTACTTTATTTGAGTGAGATATAGGACGTTCTATGCTTGTATGTCAAAATTTCCACCATGTCTTCAAGGTTTGGTATCAATTGATGAATATCAACATAAGGGGGGAGATTTCCAGCTATTTATCCAACAGATTATCTTTTTGTGACTCTCGCACTCCACACGAGATCGGAAAATATTGAAACACTCCATCTTTTAAACTCCTGGGAGTGCTATGAGGGTCTAACATCTTATCCTGGGAACAGATTCTGCTGCCAGCTACCACTTGTACAGCTGTGCCCCCAGGATATAGGAGTATGGAAATATTTGATTTATTATTGTCACGTGTATTAACAAAAGTGAACAGTATTGCTTCTTGCTGCTATACAAAGTATACAGTTCATAAAGTTTATTTGAAAGTTTATTTATTAGTCACAAGCAGGCTGACATGAACGCCGCAATGAAGTTACTGTGAAAACCCCAGAGAAGGAAGGGAAAGAGTGCAGAATGTAGTGTCGCAGTCATAGCTAGGGTATAGAGAAAGATCAGCTTAATGTGAGATAGGTCCATTCAAAAGTCTGATTGTAACAGGGAAGAAGCTGTTCTTGAGTCGGTTGGTATGCAACCTCAGACTTTTGTATCTTTTTCCCAACGGGAGAAGGTGGAAGAGAGAATGTCTGGGGTGCGTGGGATCCTTAATTATGCTGGCTGTCTTTCCGAGGCAGTGGGAAGTGTAGACTTCCCCAGGGTACATCTGAAGATGTTAAATTGACACTATCCTGATGCCAAGATTCCAAATGTTGGCAATTGAGGTCCTGGCAACAGTATTGTCCACTCGTGAGGAGAGAACTTGAAGCAGTTAAATGGGCCCCACAGTAACACGGTTTAAAGGGCCTAATTACAGTAGAGTTAAATGTTTGGAAATGTTTCAACTGCAGAATCTTAGTATTTTGACGAGTTTATGCATTTTTCCTGAGAATTCTGCCGCATTCCCACCAGAAAACAGTGCACCTTGGAAACGATTGGAAACCGGAATTCCATTTTAAGGTTTACAGGGACAGCTCGGACGATTACCAAATCATTTCCCAAGTTTTGATGTTTTTTTTCCATCTGGGTTCTCACAAAAATAGTCGAGCGGTAGATTCCCCATCTACAATAAAGAGCCGGATCAGGTATGCGTCTGTGGCAGAACCTCTTGGCCTACAGGGTGACACAGAGATGGAGCAATGGCTGCAGAGATGGCAAGCCATGCAATGGGCCCCTGCCAACTGGGAGGCGGAATCCTCCACCCTACTAGACAGTGACAGGAGGTGGACCTTCCTGGCCACCTCTGCCCGGTCCCTTCTGAGGGCGGTCCATGATTTGGACAATCAGCCACGATCGTAATGAATGGCAAAGCGGGCTCGGAAGGGCCAAATGGCCTCCTTCTGCTCCATTCTCCTATATTTCTAAAAGACATTAGTGAACCAGATGGATTTTTCCGACAATCGGCAACGTTTCACAGTTATCAGTAGCTTCTTAATTCCAGATTTTTTTATTGGATTCCGTCACGGCCTAATGGTGTTATCACTAGACTATTAATCCAGAAACTCAGCTAACGTTCTGGGGTTCGAATCCCGCCACGGCAGATGGTAGAATCCAATAAAAAGTCTGGAATTAAGAATTTACTGATGACTGTGTACCTATTGCTGATTGTCGGAAAAAAACCCATCTGGTTCACTAATGTCCTTTTAGAAACAGAGGAGAATGGAGCAGGAGGAGGCCATTTGGCCCTTCAAGCCTGCTCTGCCATTCATTACAATCATGGCTGATCATCCCACTCAATAGCCTAATCCTGCTTTCTCCCCAAAACCTTCCGCCCCTTCAGAGAAAGAACCCTGCCATCCTTACCTAGTCTGACTTCAGAGCCGCAGCAATGTGGTTGACTCTCAACTCTGAACAAGGACACCTAGGGATGGGCAATAAATGCAGGCCAGTCAGCGACACCCATGTCCCACAAATGGATCAAAAAATAAGACTGCACCTCGATCTGAATGGGCTATAGCCCCTGTACCCAGAAAAAAAGGGGCCTAACTAATTTAGAACCCACGCTTTTCATAAGATTGCAACAAGATGGAGCTGCTACTTTGGAAAAGTTAGCGATCGCAATGGCTTCATTAAAGTAATTTTTTCGGATATTTATTTTCCACAGTGCATAAATGCTGTTGTATTTTTCAAATCATTCGCTGGAGGTCAGATACTGTAGGCGGTTGGGCAGCTCAGAGGAATTTTATTCCGTGCTTGTCATTGGTTTATCCCGTAGACTTCTGCTCAATGCCGCCTCCGACTCACTTGCATTTTTGAACCGTTTCGGAGTCTGCATTGTGGCCGGATTTTGTTTGGAATTTGTGGCCTCTCTATTGACGTAACTTTTGTTGTGACGGGGGAAGGGTGCTTGGGGGGGTGCTGCAGTTTCTGGCAAGAAACGTCAGAAGCACGGTGGAACAGTGGTTAACACTGCTGCCTCACAGCGCCAGGGACCTGGGTTCTAATCTGACCTCGGGATGACTGTGTGAAGTTTGTATGTTTTCCCCATGTCTGAGTGGGTTTCCTTCAGGTTTGTTTTATTTATTCATGGGATGTGGGCATCGCTGGCTGGCCATCTCTAATTGCCCGTGAGAAGGTGAACTTGCTGGGCTGTTCCAGAGGGCGGTTGAGATCAATCTGTGGCTCTGGAGTCGCATGTAGGCCAGACTAGATAGAGACGGCAGATTTCCTCCCCTAAAGCGCATTAGTGAACTCAATAGATTCTTCCAACAATTGACAATGCTTTCATGGTCATCCCACCACCTGCCGTGGCGGGATTCGAACCTGTGTCCCCAGAATATTAGCTGAGTTTTTGAATGAATAATCTAGTGATAATACCACTAGGCTATTTCTTCCCGTATTCCAAAAGATGTGAATTGGCCATGGTAAATGCATACAGTTACGGGGATGGATGCTCTTTCAGAGAGTTGGTGCTGAGCTGATGGGCCAAATGGCCTCCTTCCGCACTTTAAGTCTATGGTTCTATGGTCGTGCGAGCATCTGGAATGCCCGGTCTACTACTGGCTGGAGTCAGAGTTGACATGGTGCAGGGTCGAAAGGGCTTGGAGGTTCTGGTTATGGTTTCAGTGGCCTCAGATAGGCTGGTTTGGATCATAAGACCATAAGATATAGGACAAGAATTAGACCATTTGGCCCATCGAGTCTGCTCTACCATTTAATCATAGCTGATTTAATTCTCATCCCCATTCTTCTGCCTTTTCCCCGTAACCCTTGATCCCCTTATTGATCAAGAACCTATGTATCTCTGTCTTAAAGACGCTCAATGACCCGACCTCCTGTGGCAATGAGTTCCATGACTCAAACGAGCCTCCTATCCATTGATTCTGTCTGCACTTGCCACTGCCTCGGCAAAGTAGCCAGCGTAATTAAGGGCCCCACGCACCCCAGACATTCTCTCTTCCACCTTCTTCTGTCTGGAAAAAATTACAGAAGTCTGAGGTCACGTACCAACTGACTCAAGAACAGCTTCTTCCCTGCTGCCATCAGAATGGACTTACCTTGCATTAAGTTGATCTTTCTCTGCACCCTAGCTATGACTGTAACACTACATTCTGCGCACTCCTTTCTTTCTCTGTGCACAATATGCTTTGTCTGTATAGTGCGCAAGAAATAATACTTTTCACTCTATCCCAGTACATGTGACAATAATAAATTGAATCAACTCAGATTCACCATTCTCTGGCTGAAGAAATTCCTCCTCATTTCAGTTTTAAAGGTGTGTACCCCTTCACTCTGAGATTGAGCCCTCGAGTTCTCATCTCTCCCACTAGCGGAAACATCCTCTCCACGTCCACTCTACCCCAGGCCTCTCAGTATTCAGATTGATGCCAACAGCACAAAGGTTTTTTTTAAATTCGTTCACAGGATACAACAGTCACCGGCTATGGCAACGTTT
The DNA here is from genome assembly GCF_965287045.1 of Carcharhinus amblyrhynchos. NCBI lineage: Eukaryota > Metazoa > Chordata > Chondrichthyes > Carcharhiniformes > Carcharhinidae > Carcharhinus > Carcharhinus amblyrhynchos. The sequence goes on along the minus strand of NC_137337.1, from coordinate 72,880,892 downwards.
ATCGCCCATCGCTGGTTGTCCTTGAGATGGTGGTGGCCTTTAATTATTATTTTTTGTTTAAAAAAGGGCAGCACGGTGGCACAGTGGTTAGCACTGTTGCCTCACAGCACCAGGGACCCGGGTTCGATTCCTGGCCTTGGGTCACTGTGCGGAGTCTCCCTGTATCTGCGTGGGTTTCCTCTCTGGTCTCCTCCAAGGATGTGTGGGTTTGGTGGATCGGCCATGCTAAATTGCTCCTTGGTGTCAGGGGGACTATCTAGGATAAGTACCTAAGGTGACAAGAATACGGCCTGGGTGGGATTGTGGTCGGTGCCGATTCGATGGGCCGAATGGCCTCCTTCTGCACTGTAGGGATTCTATGGAAAATTTCCTTTGGGCAGCTGTGGGATGGACAGCAGTCGTCACCCTTGTCACGGACCCCCACAGCGGCAGTGAGTGTATGTTTAAAATTACACTTATTCCCTATCTGGTGTAATTGTGTAGATTCATACACAAAAATGTGTGACAGCCTCAAACACACGCCTACGCTCCTTTTATTTATTATTCAAAATGAATTGCTTGCCAAAGGAAGCATTTCGAAACAAGAGGCAGGCACCAAGCTATAGGATACTGCATGAATCAAAACAATGAGATGAAGTGTTAGTTAACTGCTGACAGGAATCAGTGATTATTATATTAGCTGCAGCATTAAAAACAGTATTATATCATGGTGCATTGACACATCACACTCTTATATCTGCGTCACTGCTGGAAAATGAGACCACGCACCTCCCAGTTGGAGAACCATGCCAGCTAATATGAATGGTCCCTTATAAATAGCAATAACCAGATGAGCAATTCGCTCTTAATTTTTCGCTCGCAGTATTCAACACAGTTTTAACCCTCGGCTCGCCTGTAGCAATGCCTGGAGAATCAAGGGTGCTTAATAAATGCTGACCTTGCCAATTTCACCCACATCCTGTGACTGTAGAAGCTTAAAAAAAGGAATTGTATCATTTCCTCTACACTTCCCACTGCCTCAGGAAAGCAGCCAGCTTAAGTAAGGACCCCACGCACCCCGGACATTCTCTCTTCCGCCTCCTTCCATTGGGAAATGATGGAAAAGTCTAAGACCAACTGACTCAAGACCAAGGGTAGCACAGTGGTTAGTACTGCTGCCTCACAGGGCCAGGATCCCAGGTTCAGTTCTGGCCTCGGGTCACTTTTGAATGGACCTACACGGTGGCACAGTGGTTGGCACTGCTGCCGCACAACAAGAGGGACCTAGGTTCGATTCCCGGCTTGGGTCACTCTCTGTGTGGAGTTTACACGTTCTCCCTGTGTCCGCATGGGCTTCCTCCTGGTGGTCCAGTTTTCTCCCACAGTCCAAGGATGTGCGGGCTTGGTGGATTGGCCATGCTAAATTGTCCAGTAGTGTCAGGGGGACTAGCTAGGATAAATGCATTGTTGGGAAAACCCATCTGGTTCACTAATGTCCTTTAGGGAAGGAAATCTGCTGTCCTTACCCAGTCTGGCCTACACGTGACTCAAGAGCCGCAGCAATGTGGTTGATTTGCAACTGCCCTCAGGGGCAACTAGGGATGGGCAATAAATGTTGGCCCAACCTGTGATGCCATGTCCCATGAATGAATAAAAAAAAGTTTAATCGCTATTCTATCTTTTAGGTAAACATTTACATCTACAGTGTTTTCCAGTTCACACTCTTGCAATTTGGCATTCTAATGCCATTCCACAATCTAGAAAATTCCAAAATCCAGAGATAGCCCCATTCCAGCCTGGAGTGTTTGTGGTGCTTTAAGGACCATATTTGACGGTTGTTTTAGGGAACATGAATTGGATTGTGCATTTCCGATTAATCTTTTGATTTGATTTGATTTATTTTTGGGATACAGTGAAGAGTATTGTTTTTTGCGTGCTGTACAGACAAAGCATACCATTCATAGAGAAGGAGTGCAGAATGTAGTGTTACAGTCATACCCAGGGTGTAGAGCAGCGGTCTCCAAACTCCGATCCGGATGCGGGCCGGATGTGGCCAGCGGACTGTAGTTTCAAGACCCCTGGTATAGAGAAAGATCAGCTCAATACAAGGTGGGTCCAATCAAAAGCCTGATGGCAGCGGGGAAGAAGCTGTTATAGAATCCTACAGTGCAGAAGAAGCCATTTGGCCCATCGAGTCTGCACCAACCACACCCTACCCATGCCCTACCCCCACTGTAGATGTAAATGTTTACCTAAAAGATAGAATAGCGATTAAACATTTTTTTATTCATTCGTGGGACATGGGTGTCGCTGGCTGGACCAACCTTAATTGCCCATCCCTAGTTGTCCCTGGAGGGCAGTTGAGAGTCAACCACATTGCTGTGACTCTGGAGTCACATATAGGCCAGACTGGATAAGGACAGCAGATTTCCTTCCCTAAACGACATTTTTTTTTTCCAACAATGATTTCATGGTCATCAGTTGACTCTTAATTCCAGATGTTTTTAATATTGAATTCAAATTCTGCCATCTGCCGTGGCGGGATTCGAACCCAGGTCCCCAGAACATTAGCTGAGTTTCTGGATTGTTAGTCCAATGATAATACCAGCTGGCCATCGCCTCAAGGAGGCAGTAAAGCAGTAATAAAAATTGCTTTACTTCTCTAAAGACTGTGCTTGGAATTTTCAGACCATTCACGCCAGTGGGATTCTCCAGTCCCGCTGCAGTGAACGGAGATTTGGCTGAGCACCAAATTCTCTGTCCTCGTTTGCAGCTACGACGGGGCGTGAGTGGCCAGAGAAATCTGGCCTGTTTCTTTTGTGTTTTGATACTAGAACACTGCCATGAACTGCTTGGGTCTACTGAAGAAATCTCTGGGTGGCTGATGTGTCTGAGCAAGAGATTTCCAAGCTGGAGAGGTTGCAGATTATGAATATTATGGTTAGTTCTTTCTACGGTGGTAATACAGGCTTTCTCACCGTTGCCGATTCACTTCCAGATTTCCTTTGCATTTATATAATGCCTCTACAGGAGGAAAATGGCCCAAAGGAACATAACCAATCAAAACATTCAGCAACAAGCCAAAGGAGGGGACATTGGGTCATCAATATTATCAGCAGTTTTATTTTCTGGGAGAATCATTGAATCATAGTGCAAAAGGAGGTCATTCTGCCCATCGAGTCTGTACTAACTGTCCAAAAGAGCATCTCATCCTGTCTCTTCCCTCCACCCTAACCCTGCACATCTATCATGGCCAATCCACCTAACCTGCACATCTTTGGACACTAATGGGCAGCTTATCATGGCTAATCCATCTAACCTACATATCTTTGGACACTAAGTGGTAACGTAGCATGGCCAATCCACCTAACCTGCACATCTTTGGACACTAAGTGGCAATGTAGCATGGCTAATCCCATCTAACCTACACATCTTTGGACACTACGTGGCAATGTAGCATGGCTAATCCCATCTAACCTACACATCTTTGGATACTAAGCGGTAATTTAGCATGGCCAATCCACTTAATCTACACATCTTTGGACATGAAGGGTCAATTTAGCCTGGCCAATCCACCTAACCTACACATCTTTGGACACTAAGGGGCAATGTGGCATGGCCAATCCACCTAACATCCATATCATTGGACACTAAGAGACAATTTAGCATGGCCAATCCACCTAGTCCGCACATCTTTAGAGTGTGGGGGGAAACTGGAGCACCCAGAGGAAACCCATATAAACACAAGCAGAATGTGCAAACACCACACAGACAGTGACCCAAGCCAGGAATCGAATCCAGGTCCCTGGCAGTGTGAGGCAGCAGTGCTAACCACAGTGCCACCCTTAAGTTAAGTGGATTCCTACAATGCAGGAGGAGACCATTCAGCCCACTGACCCTGCACCCACAACAATCTCACCCACGCCCTATCCCCGTAACCTCACAAATTTACCTGTTTAAACTCCCTGACACTAAAGAGCAATTTACCACGGCCATTCAACCTAACCCGCACATCCGTGGACTGTGGGAGGAAACTGGAGCACCCGGAGGAAACCCGTGCAGACGCGGGGAGAATGTGCAAACGCCACACAGACGGTCAACTGAGGTTAGAATTGAACCCGGGTCCCTGGCGCTGTGGGACAGCAGCGTTAACCATTGTGTGCCATTATGCTGTGATGTTTTAGTCCTGTAACTGATTTAATAGGGGTACTTCCTCGACCAAACAGTGGCAGACGAATAAGGGTGAAGTCGATGAACAGCATTGCAAATTCAGAAGCAGGGTCTGTTAAATTTCAAATATTCCTTTTCGAGCCACGCAGAGACATTTAACCAAAGCTGGGAGTAACTGTAAGTTGAATTAAAAGTGATAGTGTGTGGCGTCGGTTGATACTGGGGTTTATCAAGAGGTTTCAGCTGTGAGTGTTGAGGAAGATACCTTGATTATGATGAAATGTCATTTTTATCTGTATTCAACATACCGTGCGTGCCATTGGTATCAAGGCAGCCAAGCCAGATTCATTCCTCAGCAGTTCAGCTGTGTGATCTCCCCTTTTCCTGCCGTGTAAATAACATGTTGTCGGACATCTCAAATCCTTTCTGCTTTGTCACCAATACCACGTGAGCAGTCATTTTTTTCCAATCTGTACTTTTACTGCTCACTGCTTTGTACAAACTCTAAATCCTCTCATCCTCAAAATGAAGAGTTGGGTCCCGCTGTACTCAAATTGTGCATTCACTGCTCGGGGATGTTGCAGAGTGTAAATTTGTAGGGACGTTCGTCTAAACATTCTGGACATTTGGAGTGGCACGGTGGCCCAGTTGTTAGCACTGCTGCCTCACAGTGCCAGGGACCTGGGTTCAATTCCTGGCTCGGGTCACCGTCAGTGCAGAGTCTGCACCTTCTCCCAGTATTTGCGTGGGTTTCCTCCGGGTGCTCCGGTTTCCTCCCACAGTCCAAAAGACGTGCTGGTGAGGTGCATAGGCCTTGCTAAATTTTCCCTCAGTGGACCCGAACAGGCACCGAGTGTGGCGACTAGGGGGATTCTCACAGTAACTTCATTGCAGTGTTAACGTAAGTCGACTTGTGACACTAATAATAAATTAACTTTTTTTAAAAAGTAATCAATTGGCTGTGAATTGTTTTTGAAATGTCCCAAGGATCTTGCAGATGCTTTCAAATCATACAGTCATAGAATCCCTGAAGTGCAGAAAGAGGCCATTTGGCCCATCAAGTGGGCACTAATCACAATCTCTCCCAAGGGCTACCCCCATAACCCCACTTATTTACCCTGCTAATCCCCTGACACAAATGGACAATTTAGCTTGGCCAATCAACCTTCTCCGCGCATCTTTGGAGTGTGGGAGGAAATCACAGACGCGGAGAGAATGTACAAACACACGGACAGTGACCCAAGCCGGGAATCGAGTCCGGTTTCTTTAATGCTGTGAGACAGCAGTGCTAACCTCTGTGCCACTGTGCTGCTCAACGTAAAGTTGTTCTTTCTCATTCACTCACTCAACCCATTGGGTTGTTGTGTGTGTTTGAAGTCCTTGGTAGTGCCTAACATGCTGATTATCAAATGACATTATACACTTAATGGTGGGTTAATTATGTTGCTAAGTTGAGGATGGGCATTGATGAATGGCTCTGACTAATTAAGTATTCAGAGCACTTATAAAGAGAAACCGCCTGCCCCTCTATCGCAGCCAAATTGGCCTTGGAGAGGGAACATGTGGTGTCCACTCGTACACTTCAGGCCCTCCATTCAGCATCTGTGGAGAGAGAATGGAGCTAACAATGAGGTTACTGCAGACTTGGAATGTAGCCTCTATTCTCTCTCCACAGGCGCTGTCAGACCTGCTGAGATTTTCCAGCATAGAGAGACTGCTGGGGCATTGGGTTGGTAGGTGGGGAGCCATGCTATATTGTGATGTTAGTGTATCTTTAAGAGATGTATTTTTTTCAATCATGATCTCTGCAGCTTTCATAGTCAGTGTTTTTCAGTTCACAGCTTTAGCTGATGTTATTATGTTGCAGGGCTCAGTCCTTGTATTGCTCCTTAAGTGGTTTAAATGGGGTTGTTTGTGTTTACTTTTAATTTTTTGACCCTGCATTGTTAGAAGGATGGTCATGTGTTTTTGGATTTTTGTTTTTCATTCTTCAGTTTGGAGCTGCAGGTTTGAGTTTCAGTTCTAAAAGGGACAGCAAGCTACAAGGAAGAGGTTTCCCTCTCTCCCTATTGTTTCGAAAATTTTGTTGGTTAGCTGAAAACATGATCTCGTTTCCCTGAAGGGTGAAAATCTGCTGTAGTTGGGGGCTGGACAGAGTCTCTCTCTGGTGCTTTGGGAAGCTGTCTTGTCTTCAAACTGTTCTGAGTGAATCCAGAGAACTTCAGACTTCAACCAAAGGACTCAATTTCCAGTATCACGTGAGCCTTGGTCCATGCTGTGTTGTTTATGGAGGTTGGTTTGATTGGAACAGCTTATATATACATTCATTAAGGGTTATACATTTTTGTTGGAGGGGTGTTGTTTTTGTTTGTAATTGTTAGAAGTTATTGCTAGTTTTCTTACTATACATGTTAATTCTATTCTTAAATAAACTTTGTTTGATAAAAGCTCCCTAGTGGGTCTTATCCCAGCTGAATACAAGATGCAAAACTTAGCATACAGGCAGGTGGCATAAAACACTTTGGAGTTTCTAGCCTGAACCATAATAATGATTGCTATGCTGCGATCTGTGAATAACCTATTAAAAAAAGTATTACTGTCTAGTTTCATATTTTACCAAGATTGAAATGAAAGTCTCAGATGAGTTCATATTTCATTTGCCACGGTTTTCATTATCTACAATCACTGCAGGAAATAATCTGTGCAATGTTGTCAGAAATCGCCACATGTTGGCCCAGCTTTAATCGTTGAATCCTACAGTGCATAAGGAGGCCATTCGGCCCATCAACTCTGCACCAACCACAATCCTACCCAGGTTCAATTCCCATGACCCCATGCATTGACCCTGGCTAGTCCCCCTGACACTAAGGGGCAATTTAGCATGGCCAATCCACCCAACACGCAGATCTTTGGACCGTGGGAGGAAACCGGAGCACCCAGAGGAAACCTGTGCAGTTACAGGGAGAACATACAAATTTGGCACAGACTCAAGCCAGGAATCGAACCCGGGCCCCCAGTGTTGTGAGGCAGCAGTGCTAAGCATTGTGCCAAAATTCAATTCTAAACTTCTCTTAGGAGGTGTTGACACAGTAAATGGAATTTGTGAGGGTTGGACACTAAATACCGGCCTTTGCCAGCAACGCCCACACCCCATGAATGAATAAAAATAATGGAGTAGAAAGAATAAGAGAAGAACAATATGTATTCAGCTGTTGATACAACTATCGTTTGTCAAATGAACAATGTTCTGTGGCTAAGTTTCCTCAGCTCCTTGTGTCCAAATCTGTTCCATCAAAATGATTGTGAGATTGGGGGTGGAGCATTTATGTATTAGATTATTACAAAAATGAAGACACTCTTTCTTTGTTTCAGAGACATAAGTGACTTTGTTGTTCGCTGGCTGGCTGATGAAGTTCGTAGCTTGTTAAAAATCATTTCATGAGATGTGGGCGTCACTGCCAAGGCCTACATTTGTTGCCCGTCCCTAATTGCCCCTTGAGAAGGCAGTGGCGGTGAAATGTGTTTTCATTTTTGTAATAATCCGATGTTGTGGTTTGCCTGTGATTGTTGAAAGCTTTCTGCTGATGATGGATGAATCCCTGTGGTAATCTATATCCGTGGAGTGCGTCTTCGGAAATATTTCTCTGTGGTAAATCCCTGAGTTAGTTAGCTGCGCACAAGCTACCTGACCATTCAAGTCAAAATTCAGCAGACCATGTTAAGTGGCTGCCCGTTTGCTACTGCTATTTGGTAGTATTGCCCAAAACCAATTTCTACCCCAGTGCTTTAACCAACACTGACATCCTAGTTGTCCAAGGGTGCATCGTATTGTGTTTGCTTAACCACAACACAAGCAATATTTTCCATTGTTGTGCTGTTTATGCTACCTCTGAAAAGCTCCGCGGATTATTGTTTTGGGGACAAAAGGCTCATTTGCACTTATCCTGTCTGAGGATTAGAGCATCGTATCATCACAATTTGAATGAACTCGTCAGCATTTTCTTTATTAAGAAAAGTCTTCAAAAGTTAAAGTTTATTTATTACAGTCACAAGTAAGGCTTACATTAGCGCTGTAATGCCGTTGCTGTGAAAATCCTCTTAAGTCGCCACGCTCTGGCGCTTGTTCGGGTACACCGAGGGAGAATTTAGCACGACCAATGCATCTAACCAACACGTCTTTCCAACTGTGGGAGGAAAGCAGTAAGGAGTCTTCCAACATCAGGTTAAAGTCCAACAGGTTTATTTGGTTATTAGCTTTCAGGGCTCTGCCCCTTCGTCAGGTGAGTGAGGTGAGAGCAGGGGAGAATGTGCAGGCTCCACGCAAACAGTGACCCCATCGAACCCGGCTCCCTGGCACTATGAGGCAACAGTGCTACCCACTGTGCCACCGTGCCATGGGCTTCTTAACATTCCAGGAGCTATGTTTAACAAGCTCTCTCACACAACAAGCTCCCAGTTCCAACCCTCTGCCATTTAGGGGCGATGGAGGGTTGAGGAATGGAAAGAGGGAACGTAGATCACTGGGGCAAGTCAGGCTGTGCACCCACAGACTGAGAGCTGGTTATTAACTGGAGCAGAGCACCAGCTCAGTCTGAGATAGAATGGCCACAGTATGTGGTGAAAACACAGCTAGTGTGAAAGGGGAAGAAAAAAAATCAATCTGTAACCAAGATGGTGGTGTACTGGTAGTTCATTGGACCAGTAATCCGGAGGCCCAGGCTGACATCCGGGGGACATGGGTTCAAATCCCAATATGGCAGCTAGTGGAATGTAAATGCAATTAATAAAATCTGGAATGATAGAATCCCAGGGCAGAAGGAGGCCATTTGGCCCATCGAGTTGGCACGGTGGCACAGTGGCTAGCACTGTTGCTTCACAGCTGCAGGAACCTGGGTTCAATTCCCGGCTTGGGTCATTGACTGTGTGGAGTTTGCATGTTCTCCCCATGTCCATGTGGGTTTCCTCCCACAATCCAAAGATGTGTGGGCTAGGTGCATTGACCATGATAAATTGCCCCTTTGTGTCTCAAGATGTGTAGGTTAGAGGGATTAGTGGGATAAATATGTGGGATTATGCAGATAGAGCCCGGGTAGGAGTGTTGTCGGTGCAGACTCGATGGGCCAAATGGCCTCTTTTTGCACTGTAGGGATTCTATGAATTCAATGAGTCTACACTGACTCTCTGATGGGGTCTGGGTAAGATACTCTATCTCCATAACCCCACACATTTTACCATGGTTAATCCCATTTAACCTGTACATCTTGGGACACTAAGGGGCAATTTGGCATAGACTGTGGGAGGAGACTGGAGCACCTAAAGGAAACCCACGCAGACATGGGGAGAACGTGCAAACTCCACACAGACAGTCACACAAAGGCCAGAACTGAACCCAGGTCCCTGGCCCTGTGAAGCAGCTGTGCCGCCCTTGGTAAAGGTGACCATGAAACTGTCATCAATTGTTAAAAACCCATCTGAGTCACTAATGTCCTTTAGGGAAGGAAATCTCTTGTCCTTACCCGGTCTGGCCTACATGTGACTCCAGAGCCACAGCAATGCGGTTGACACTGAAATAGCCCAGAAAGCTCAAGGGCGATTAGGGATAGCCATTAAACGCTGGCCATTTTGTTAGTGACTCCCACATCTGTGAAAGAGGAAGGAAATGTCACATACAAAGAGACAGTTCAGAAGTATTTTCTAAGCTACAGATGATATGTTGAGGAGATAGAGCAAAAACTACAGCTAAAGAAGAGGAAGCTCCTTTAACTATAGTCAGAAATTGGACGTGGGAAGTTGGGGCGATCTTGGAATAGTTTGCAGAGGACCAGGGTGAAGGGGAATAGATGAGTGTACAATGATGTAAGAGTGCAAGATAGGGGATGTGGGGCAATTAGAATCCCTACAGTGCATAAAGAGACCATTTCGCCTGCACTGACAACAGTCCCACTCAGGTTCTATCCCCATAATCCTACATATTTGCCCTGCTAATACCCATAACACTAAAGAGCAATTTATCATAGCCAATCAACTTAACTCGCACATCTTTGAAGTATGGGGGGAAACCGGAGGAAACTCACACAGAGAGGAGGGTAAACATGCAACCTTCACACTAACGAGGCTGGAATTGAACCCGGGTCTCTGGTGCTGTGAGACAGCAGCGCTAATCACTGTGCATCCCCGAGTTGTGTTAAAGTCATGAAGAGGGATGAAAGAGACGGCGAAGCTCTGGAAATGAATTCACTGGACTGGAGGAACAGATGAAACTTGAGAAGAATGGGGTGGGGGGGGGGGGATGGGGTGATAAGAATGTGGGGAGAACACAGGCCATGGAATTCTTGAGGAGTTGTGAGTTGTGGAGAGGTGAGGCTGGCTGTGGGAACATGGAGAAATGAAGCAAGGCGACGAAGGATTTTGGCAGCCATTGGATCGGAAGAGGTGAATTTGATTTGATTTGTTCTTGGCACATGTGTTGGTATACAGTGAGAAGTATTGTTTCTTGCATGCTATACAGACAAAGCATACCGTTCATAGAGAAGGAAAGGAGAGAGTGCAGAACGTAGTGTTACAGTCATAGCTAGGGTGAAGTAGATCCATTCAAACGTCTGATGGAACAGGGAAGAAGCTGTTCTTGAATCGGTTGATATTTGGCCTCAGATTTTTGTATTTTTTTTCCCGACAGAAGAAGGTGGAAGAGAGAATGTCTGGGGCGTGTGGGGTCCTTGTTTATGCTGGCTGCTTTTCCCGAGGCAGCGGGAAGTGTAGATAGAGTCAATGGATGGGAGGTTGGTTTGAGTGAAGGGTTGGGCTCCATTCACGACTTATTGTAGTTTCTTGCAGAAGAGCAGGAGCCCATACCAAGCTGTGATACAACCAGAAAGAATTTGGGGACGGAGGAAGCATGAGTCTGGTAAATGGAACAGCTGGGAGGGAGGAAACAGAGTCAAACAGGACCCTGAGGTGCCACATCTCTGCACTTCAATTGCTACCTTCGAAATTGCACTTGGAAAGTGAGCCTGTGTTTTCGTGAAGGCCTCAAAATGATTAGCAGAAAACATTACCAGGGGCTCATTTCTGGGGATGCTAATTGACTGAAATGGAAATCAAGCGGCCATTTAATATTGAACAGTTGGAAAGTGTGATTAATCTCAGCAATATTTTGTTTGTCAGGAGCTGAGTAAGCCCTGGATGGCTCCTGTGTGAATTAAATGCCAGAGCATTTGATCAAAGCCAAAGTGCCAGTTGTCAAATAAAGCTTCCTTCAGTCGAACACAGATGTTATGTGACAGCGAGGCTCAGACGAAGACCGGGCCCCAAATAACTCTTGCAGTAGCCGACGCTGTGGACACGTTTGTTTCTGTTGGTTTTTCACGGAGCTGATTTCCATCTGTGTTCTGCTGCACCAGTTTCTGGGGTGCAGGCAGGCAAAGAAGGCGCTTGCTTTAGAAACACAGGTGCAGGAGTAGGCCATTTGGCCCTTCGAGCCTGCACCATCATTCATGGCTGATCATGCAATTTCAGTATCCTGCTCCCACTTTCTCTCCGTGCCCCTTGACCCCCTTTAGCCACACCCAGCTCCCTCTTGAATACATCTAACAAACTGGCCCCCAACAGCTTTCCGTGGTAGAGAATTCCACAGGTTCACAACTCTCTGAACAAAGAAACTCTTCCTCATCTCAGTCCTGAATGGCTCATTCCTTATTCTTAAGACTGTGACCCCCTAGTCCTAGACTTCCCCAGCATCAAGAACATTCCTCCTGCACCTAGCCTGTCTAGTCCCATCAGGACTTCTGTTTAGACACACCTACAACTGCAGATAGGGTTGCAGCAAAGACATTGATTGTGCTTCAAGGCAGGTCTAACACAGATAGGAAATACACAATAAATGGCAGAACCTTTAAGAGTATTGATAAGCAGAAGGATCTGGGTGTACAGGCCCACGGGTCACTGAAAGTGGCAATGCAGGTGGAGAAGGTAGTCAAGAAGGCACACAGCATGCTTATTTTCATTGGCCAGGGCATTGAGTTTAAAAATTGGCAAGTCATGTTGCAGCTTTTTAGAACCTTAGTTAGCTGCACTTGGAATATAGTGTTCAATTCTGGTCGCCACACTACCAGAAGGATATGGAGGCTTTGGAGAGGGTACAGAAAAAATTTACCAGGATGTTGCCTGGTATGGAAAGCATTAGCTATGAGGGGAGGTTGGAGAAACTTGGTTTGTTCTCACTGGAAAGATGGAGGTTGAGGTGCGACTTGATAGAAGTCTACAAGATTAGAGGGGCATGGACAGAGTGGAGAGTCAGATGCTTTTTCCCAGGGTGGAAGAGTCAGTTACTAAGGGGCATAGGGTTAAGGTGTGAGAGGCAAGTTTTAAAGGAGATATACAAGGCAAGGTTTTTTACACAGAAGATGGAGGGTGCCTGGAACTCGCTGCTGGGGAGGTAGTGGAAACAGATACAATGATGACTTTTAAGGGGCATCTGGACAAATACATGAATAGGATGGGAATAGAGATACGGTCCCCAGAAGGATAGGGGGTTTTAGTTAAGTCGGGCAACATGGTCGGTGCAGGCTGGAGGGCTGAAGGGCCTGTTCCTGTGCTGTAATTTTCTTTGTTCTTTGTTCTTTATAGAACCTTAGTTAGGCCGCACTTTGGAATATAGTGTTCAATTCTGGTTGCCACACTACCAGAAGGATGTGGAGACTGTGAAGAGGGTGCAGAAAAGATTTACCGGGACGTTGTTGGATATGGAGGGCATTAGCTATGAGGAGAAGTTGGAGAAACTTAGTTTGTTCTCACTGGAGTGACAGAGGTTGAGGGGAGACCTGATACAAGTCTACAAGATTACAAGAGGCATAGATAGAGTGGATAGTCAGAAGTTTTTTTCCAGGGTGGAAGAGTCAATTACTTGGGGGTTTACGGTGCGAGGGGCAAGGTTTAAAGGAGAGGTACGAGGCAAGTCTTTTACACAGAGTGGTGCCTGGAACTCGCTGCTGGGGGAGGTAGTGGAAGTGACTTTTAAAAGGCATTTTGACAAATACATGAATAGGATGGGAATAGAGGGATATGGTCCCCAGGAGAGTAGTGAGCTTTAGTTAGGTCAGGTAGAATGGTCAGTGCAGGCTTGGAGGGCCGAAGGGCCTGTTCCTGTGCTGTAATTTTCTTTGTTCTTTCCTCATATATACATTTTAATTCTAAGAGTTGTAAGTAACATCAGTGAGGCCTGCACATTTACTATTTCTTAAATGTTGATGTAAGCTTGTCGCTTGAAAATGGAATTCTGTTGAAACATTGGCTAAAGTTTTGCCAATTCTTAACGGTAAGTAGCAGAGGCCGGAATTTTACTGGCACGCCCCCGGATTCCGGGAGGGGGTAAGGCTGAGAGAACAGCATTCTCTGTTGACATTGGGCAGGATCATACGAACCTCGGGTGGGCGTCCCAGTAAAACTCCACCCAGACTTGCACTAAAAAGTACAAACTGGCTCCCAGCTCTCCAGTTAGCTTTTAGGTTCGACTGAATCATCAGGATTTTAAGTGCGGCACATCTTTGTGGTGCGTGTAGTGTAAGGGTATCTGGCATAGCAAGGGTTAATGCGGATTGGGAAACAGTACTGCCCACAATGTGATGTAAAGAGGACTAACCACTGAATAATATTCCCTTCCCTGTCTTGGACTGTGTTACACAGGGGGGCGATGGCCTAGTGGTGTTATCGCACGATTTTTAATCCAGAAACTTGTGTTCAGGGGACTTGGATTTAAACCCTGTCTCGGCAGATGGTGGAACTTGAATTCAATTAAGGAAAAGAATCTGGAATTAAGAGCCTACTGATGGCCATGAAACCACTGTTGATTGTTGGGAAAATTCGCCTGGATCACTAATGTCCTTTAGGGGAGGAAATCTGCCCTCCTTACCTGGTCTGGCCTACATGTGACTCCAGAGCCACAGCAATGTGGTTGACTGTCCTCGGGCAACTAGGAATGGGCAATAAATACTGGCCAGCGATGCCCGTGTTCCATAAGTGATTAAAAAATAAACACATGATTTTGAACACCTCTGCTGTCGACCTTCTGTGCTTGAAGAACATCCCAAGCTTCTCCAGCCTCTCCATCCCATTCAATTTCTTGATTCCTGGTATCGCTGTGCGAAATTGCTGTACCCTTCCCTAAGGACTTAGTGTTTTTCCTAAAGCATGGTGTCCAGATTGGAACACCACTCTCTAGCTGAGGCCTGACCAGTGCCGTACAAGGGATTAACATCATTTTAAAAAATTCTTTCATGGGATGTGGGCTTTGTCAGCATTCAACTCCCATTCGTAAAGGTTTACCAGGCTGATTCCTGGGATGGCGGGTCTGTCATATGAGGAGAGACTAAGTCGGTTAGGATGATGTTCACTGGAGTTTAGAAGCGTGAGAGGGGATCTCATAGAAATTTATAAAATTATAATAGGATTAGACAAGGTAGATTCAGAAAGAATGTTCCTGATGATGAGGGAGTCCAGCAGTTTGAGGATAAGGGGTGAGGACTGAGGTGAGGAGAAATTTCTTCACCCAGAGGGTGGTGAATGTGTGGAATTCACTCCCACAGAAAGTAGCTGCGACCAAAACGTTGTGTGATTTCAAAAAGAAATTAGATATAGCTCTTGGGGCTCAAGGGATCAAGGGATAGGGGGGGAAGAGGGGAATCAAGATATTCAATTCGAAGATCAGCCATGATCAAAATGAATGGTAGAGCAGGTTCAAAGGGCCCAATGGCCTACCCCTGCTTCTAGTTTCTATGTTTCCATGTTTGACGTAAGGTTAGGTGATAGCAAACACCAAAACTGGATTTGCAGCAGTGTATCTGTATCAGTATTTGAAAGAAATTTTATTTCTTGCCAAAGTGATGAGCAAAACGTAAAGGCTTATTATTATTGTAGACCAAGAGACTGTGAGACAAGAGAATCTCCCAACATCTCAACTTGCAAAATGGATATACATTTATAATCCCAGTGCACGATTAGTATTTGGTGGAAGAGTAGGGGGAGCAAGAAGGCTCAGAATAATTATTGGCCGGTGTAGAAATGAGGAACCATCATAAGAGGCAGACGTTGTTCTAAGTGTAAGAACGGCAGTCTTCTTCAGCACCTGCTTCAGTCAGAGGTGTTATTGAACTGGTCTTAAGATGTCTGCCTCCAGGGGCAGCCTCATGGCACAGTCATGTGACTGTGGCAAGCCAGATAGTCATGTTGTATGCTCAGTATGATTACATTTCTGAAACCTAGACAGACACCTTGTCCACTGTTACCTTGTCAAATGTACTTGTGACCACAGGAGACTGATTTGGACCTCACACAAGACCAATGCCTTTGGAAGCTATAATCTATCAGAAAGGTGGTGGGGCAGGCACAGTGGTTAGCACTGCTGCCTCGCTGCACCGGGGACCCCGGTTCGATTCCCGGCTTGGGTCGCTGTCTGCGCAGAGTTGGCACATTCTCCCCGTGTCTGCGTGGGTTTCCCCCCCGGGTGCTCCGGTTTCCTCCCACAGTCTGAAAGATGTGCTGGTTAGGCGCATGGGCCGTGCTAAATTCTCCCTCAGTGTACCTGAACAGGTGACTCAGGGACTTTCACAGTAACTTCATTGCAGTGTTAATGTAAGCCTACTTGTGACACTGATAAATAAACTTTAAGAAGTGCCCACAACCCATTTCCAGTGCAAATAGGGCACTGGCATTGAAGCTGCCTTAAGTTTGTTTTGCCTTTCCAGCGGTTCAGTGGCAAATCAGGAACATCAATGTATTGGCAGAGTGTCTCTGCGTAAGAGAGGTTATTGATGCCCTGGCTGCCACATAACCATGCATTAAATTTTTTCCATGGACAAAATGCAGCAGCTTGGAATAACTCTTCCCAGGCCGGTGTCACTTCACCAAATTTAGATTTAATTACATAGTGGGTGTAATGGTTTTAATCAGGGAATTGAGGTTGGCCTGGCTAAAAATGAATTCCTTGATTAGGGGCCAAATTGAGGGAGCCCCATGCTCTGTATTTAAACAGGAGTGTCACTTTCTCTGGCACTCTGAATGTAGACTGCGCACTGACAGCATTCTGTTGGATCTTGTAAGTAAAGGAATTTTGGTGAAGGGACGTCCGTCTCCAAGGACTTACTACAGTCAGCAACAGCCAGACACTGCCTCGTACAGAGTATCAACCCAGAGTGCCAGTACCCTGAGACTCCACATTATGTACACAGGCAGGGGTCCCTGATTGGACAATCCAATACTGCCTTAGTCAGGGAGCTCGAATTCTAAGGGCTCCATATCATGGGTCCCGTTAAAGTCATTCCGCAGCCCAAGGTGTTTAAAGAATAGCAGGATGGTTTTGCAAGCTAGAGTGACACCCATAAAACGTGATGAGCACTTTCAATGTTGCGTGGGGCCTCCGTGCTGACTGGGTGAATGCTGTAATCTTGACAACCGTTCA
Source organism: Carcharhinus amblyrhynchos (assembly GCF_965287045.1). Classification (NCBI taxonomy): domain Eukaryota; kingdom Metazoa; phylum Chordata; class Chondrichthyes; order Carcharhiniformes; family Carcharhinidae; genus Carcharhinus; species Carcharhinus amblyrhynchos. The sequence continues at coordinate 72,864,292 of NC_137337.1, read as the reverse complement.
GTCCATTGGACTCGAGACAACAGTTCACCACTGCCTTTGCTTATCATCCTTCTGTAGCTTCCCTCAACCCCTGTCAAAGACAGAAATAAGAGATTGAACCTTAATCACACCCTTCAACCAACACCCATCACCCCCTCCGCCCCAAACTCAATCAGCTGTGATTGGGCGTGATATAGGATTGCAGTCTGCCTCCAACCTCCCTCCAGCTGTGCTCAACAGATCCAAGACAGGGAAAAGGCTATCGTCCCATTCCCAGGAGCTGGGATGGCCAAATAAATCTGTTTCTGAGGGTGGCAGCTGCTGACTGAACCTGCAACCCCACCCCCCCACCCCCCTCCCCCCCCCACCCTCCCGCGGGGCCTGAGGATACTGGCAGCTGATTGGAAGTGATACCTCTTTGGAGGAGAAGGTGAATCATTTCCGCTGACACTCTTGCTTGCACCGCCCCTCTCCCTCAGCCACACGCTCCACCCCCTTCACCACAAACCGGCTCATCCCCCCTCCCACCCACCATCCACCAGCAACCTCCCACACCCCCCCCACCCCCCCTCCTTCCTGCCCCCCTCCCACCCACCATCCACCAGCAACTGCACCCCCCCCCCCCGGCCCACCCCCCGCTCCCCCCCACCCCCCCATCCCGCCAACCATCCACAGGCACCCCAGCAATATCATATATCCACCTTCACCATCCCTGGACCAAGCCCTAATTTTTGCAGCACATGCAATGTCCCAGCCTCACGAATGACGTCTGCAAATGTTGATAGGTACTGTGCCAACACCTTCAATTCGCAAACCAGTGACTTTCCTCTGGAACTAGCGGTTGCTATCACCTGGCTTCCCCTTCCTCTATTTAAGTGTCGTACTTTATAGAATCCCTACTTTATAGAAGGAGGCCATTCAGCCCATTGAGCCTGTACAGACAAAAGTCCCACTTGGGCTTTATCCCCATAGCCCCATGTCTCACGAGAATAATAATAATTAATACTGCTGACACTGAAGGGTAATTCAGTATGGCCAATCCACCTAACCCGCACACCTTTGTACTGTGGGAGAAACTGGAGCACCAGAGGAAACCCACGCAGACACGGGGAGGACGTGCAAACTCCACACAGACGGCGACCCAAGGCCGGAATTGAACCCAGGTCTCTGGCATTGTGAGGCAGTGGTGCTAACCACTGTGCTACCCTAGAAATTTAGCATGGCAAATCAAACTAACCCGCACATCTTTGAAGTGTGGGAGGAAACTGGAGCACCCGGAGGAAACCCACTCAGACACGGGGAGAATGTGCAGACTCCACACCAACAATGACTCGAGACTGGCAGGCGAGTGGACCGTGTGCCACCGGCAACATGGTAGAATTCCCTGCCTATAACCCTTCCCATTTCCTGAGCAGCCCTGTCTAAGGTTAGAATGACTTTGCAGCTTAAACGATTAATTGGCAGCAGCCAGAACATTCAGAACAGACGCCAAGAAAATCTTCACGGGCAACCTTTTATTGTTTGTTTTGGAAACATAGAATAGCAAAGCCATGTTAGGAAGAATTTGTCATTGATTAATATTTGTAGATCTTGCAATCAGAGTGATAGGCAGAGACCTAGTGGCCCTTCTCTCTTTCCTCAATATAAAATCCAGAATGGTTTGCTGAATATTCTCTCTCATGAAGAAAACTCAACTATAATCCAGTCTTCATTCTCTATAATCCATAGCACAACATTTCAAGCATTCCTTTCCTTCTCAAGGTGGCACAGTAGTTAGCACTACTGCCTCACAGTGCCTAGGACCCGGGTTCGATTCCCGGCTTGGGAGAATGAGTTTGCGCATTCTCCCCATGTCCACATAGGTTTGCTCCGGTTTCCTCCCACAGTCTGAAAGATGTGCTGGTTAGGTGCATTGGGCCATGCTTAAATTGACCCTAGTGTCAGAGGGATTAGCAGGATAAATGTGTGTGGTTACAGGAATAGGGCCTGGGAGGAATTGTCGTTGGTACAGACTCGATGGGCCAAATGGCCTCCTTCTGCGCTGTAGGATTCTATGATTGTAAGGTGAGTTTGATAAGGAGAATGACAGGAATTGATTATGGAGTAATATGCAGATCCTCAGAATACTTGATTTATTATTGTCACATATATTCGGATACAGTGAGAAGTATTGTTTCTTGCTTGCTATACAGAAAAAGCATACCGTTCATAGAGTGCATAGGGAGAAGGAGAGAGGATGCAGAATATAGTCATAGAATCATAGAGGTTTACAGCATGGAAACAGGCCCTTCGGCCCCACCTGTCCATGCTGCCCTTTTTGCTTTAACCACTAAACTAGTCCCAGTTGCACGCGTTTGGTCCATATCCCTCTATACCCGTCTTACCCATGCAACTGTCTAAATGCTTTTTAAAAGAGAAAATTGTACCCGCCTCTACTACTGTCTCTGGCAGCTCATTCCAAACATGCATCACCCTCCATGTGAAAAAATTGCCCCTCTGGATCCCTTTGTATCTCTCTCCTCTCACCTTAAGCCTATGCCGTCTAGTTTTACACTCCTCTACCTTTGGGAAAAGATGTTGACTATCTACCTAATCTATGCCCCTCATTTATATTATAGACCTCTGTAAGATCACCCCTAAGCCTCCCACACTCCAGGAAAAAAAGTCCCAGTCTATCCAGCCTCTCATTATAACTCAAACCATCAAGTCCCGGTAGCAGCCTTGTAAGAGTGTTACAGTCATAGCTAGGGTGAAGAGAAAGACCAACTTAATATAAAGTAGGTCCATTGAAAAATCTGATGGTGGCAGAGAAGAAGCTATTCTTGAATTAGTTGGTATGTGTTCTCAGACATTTGTAACTTTTTCCCAGTGGAAGAAAGTGGAAGAGAGTATGTCCAGGAAGCGTTGGGTTTTTGATTATGCTGGCTGCATTTCTGAGGCAACTAGAAATGTAGACTATTGATTGGCACCACATCTACAAATATTCACTCCCTCCAGCACCCATGGTCAGTAGCAGCAGTGTGTACTATCCACAAGATGCATTGCTGCAATTCACCAAAGATCTGTAGATAGTACCTTCTAAACTCACCTTAGACCACTTTCATCTAGGAGGACAAGGGCAGCAGATACATGGGAACACCATCACCTGCAAGTTCCCCTCCAAGCCACTCACTGTCCTGACTTGGAAATATATCACTTAGGCCCCTGGGGTCAAAATCCTGGAATTCCCTCCCTAGCGGCACTGTGGGTCAACGCACAGCACGTGGACTGCAGCAACTCAAGAAGGCGGTTTACCACCACCTTCTCAAGGACAACTAAGGAGGGGCAATAAATGCTGGCCAGCCAGCGACACTGATGTCCCACGACTGTATTAAAAAAAGAGTCAATGTATGGGAGGCTGGTTTGCGTATTGGGACTGGGCTGTGTTCACAACCCTTTGTAATTTCTTGCAGTCTTGGTCAGCGCAGGAGCCGTACCAGGCAGGTAGGGTGAAGAGAAAAAGCAGCTTAATATAAGTTGGACCATTCAACAATTTGATGACAGCAGGGAAGAAGCTGTCCTTGAGTCGGTTGGTACGTGACCTCAGACTTTTGCACCTTTTCCCCGATGGAAGAAGTTTGCAAATGATTAACTTTGGAGTAATATTGTCCTTGTTTCTATCCAGGACTGTATGCGACAGTAAATTCCTTCCCTCCTCCCCATCACAATATTAAAACTTATGACATGGTCTCCTACTTCAAGTTATTCTGGTCTTGGTCAGAGCAGGAGCCATACCAAACTGTAAAATTTGAAGAGAAAATACTGGAAAATCTCAGCAGGTCTGGCAGCATCTGTAAGGAGAGAAAAGAGCTGACATTTCAAGTCCAGACGACCCTTTGTCGAAGCTCTTTTCTCTCCTTGCAGACGCTGCCAGACCTGATGAGATTTTTCCAACATTTTCTCTTTTGGTTTCAGATTCCAGCATTCACAGTCATTTTATCAAGCTGTAAAACATCTGGAAAGAATGCTTTCGTGGTACATCTGTAAAATTTGGTGAGAGTCATAGTGGACAAGCCAAATTTTCTGAGCTTCCTGAGAAAGTAAAGGTGTTGGTGGGCTTTCTTAACTATAGTTTTGGTGTGGAGGGACCAGGACAGATTGTTGGTGATCTGGACACCTGGAAACTTAAAGCTCTTGACAATTTCCACTTCGTTCCTGTTGATGTAGACAGGCATATCCTCCACTACACTTCCTGAAGTCGATGACTATCTCCTTCCTTTTACTGACTTTGAGGTATTTTCCAAGTATGGGAATTATGATTTTAACGTTTATTTAATCTGTCTACGTTGTTTTCTCAGGGACACTGCAGGACAGGAGCGATACCAGACGATCACAAAGCAGTACTACCGGCGGGCGCAGGTGAGCTCCACGTTATGCTCTGCGTTTTGAAGGGGAGAGCGTGGCACAGTAGTAATGTCACTAGAGTGGTACTCCTCAGGCTAATGCTCTGGGGACATGGGTTCAAAGCCCACGGTGGTAGCTGGCGGAACTTAAACTCAGTTAATAAATCTAGAGTGTAAAGCCAGTCACAGAAAATGATAATGTGATTTGATTTATTATTGTCACATGCATTAACATACAGTGAAAAGTGTTATTTCTTGTGTGCTAGACAGACAAAGCATACCATTCATAGAGTACAAAGGGGAGAAGGAAGCCATACAAACTCTGCAGTGCAGAAGGAGGCCATTTGGCCCATCAAGTCTGCACCGACAACAGTCCCACCCCGGTCTGAACACCATAACCCACACATTCACCCCACCAATCCCTCTAACCTGCACATCCTGGGATACCAAGACGCAACTGAGCATTGCTAATCAATCTAACCTGCGTATCTTTCGGATTGTTGGAAGAGAAAAGAGTATCCGGAGGAAACCCACAAAGACATGGGGAGAATGTGCAAACTCCACGCAGACAGTTACATGAAACCAGAATTGAACTCAGGTCCCTGGCGCTGTGAGGCAGCAGTGTTAACCACTGTACCACTGTGCTACCCTGTGGTTAGCTCGTAAAGGCCTTCTGAAATGGCATAGCACACCACTCAGATCAGGGGCAATTAGGGATGGGCAACTGGACTTGCCAGAGATGCCCACGTCCCATGTAAAAAGTATTTTTTGAGAAGACACCTTGGATAGTGAGATGGCACAACTGAATTTAAAACTCATTGTAATTTAAAGCAAGGACACTTCTGCGAATGGTTTAGTGGGTTAGTGTTTTTGACATAAACATGACAAGTTGTTTTTGTTTCTCATAGAATCCCTACATTGCAGAAGGAGGCCATTCGGCCCATCAAGTTTGCACCGACAACAATCCCACCCGGGCCCTATTCCTGTAATCCCATGTATTTATCCTGCTAATCCCCTTTGCACTATGGATTAATTAAGTATGGCCAAGCAACCTAACCTGCACATTTTTGGACACTGAGGGAGAATTTAGCATGGTCAATCCACCTAACTTGCATATGCTTGGACACTAGGGGGCAATTTAGCATGGCCAATCCACTTAAACTCCACATCTTTGACACTAAGAGGCAATTTAGCAAGGCCAATCCACTTAACCTACACATCTTGGGACACTACGGGGCAATTTGACACAGCCAATTCACATAACCCGCACATCTTTGGAGTGTGTGGGGAAACCGGAGCACCCAGAAGATACCCAAGCACACACGGGGAGAACATGCAAACTCCACACAGACAGTGACCCGAGGCTGGCATTGAACCTGGGTCTCTGGCACTGTGAGGCAGCAGTGCTAACCACTGTGCCATTGTGCTGCCCCATCACACATGTGGTGTCACACTGGCAATATAAACCATTATACCCAGGCATATGCCAGAGTCTGCAGTCACAACCACTTTCTGTTTATAAGTAGCTGTATACTTAGCTGGATTTGCAGTTCTCGAGCAGTGACCTTAAAGGCACTTAGCAACTTACAGCTATCCAGAGTCGAAGATCATGCCAGCTAAGGTGAATTATGGACATGATACGGTCACCGCCGTGGGTGTGACTCATTTTCCACTAACACCTGTAACAAATCTGATCTATTCCCCTTCATTTATAGGGTATCTTTTTGGTGTATGATATTACAAGCGAACGCTCCTTTCAACATATTATGAAATGGGCCAGCGATGTTGATGAGGTAGGAGAGCAAAGAATAGTCTTATCTTTGAATAAATATTGGAACATAAGGAATCCATTGTCTGTGTTTAATGGATTGCTCCCATTGTGTTGTTTCCTGGGCAGTATGCACCTGACGGAGTTCAGAAAATTCTCATAGCCAACAAGGTAGACGAGGAACAAAAAAGACAAGTGGGTGCAGAGCAAGGTCACAAGGTAAGTGCTTTGAGGGTCATATGTTCCATCCCGTTCTGTGGGTTCTGCCTGAAGGCAGCTCCTTGTCTGCGGATATCCCCCACAATTTTTCTTGGCAATTTTGTTTTGTCTTCCACTCTCAAGGACAAAATGAGGAGAGAGAGGGTCTATGTCTATCTCAGCTGGAGCAGGAATCAGACCTGCGCTGGGGGTGGGGAGTGGGGTAGGTGGCGGTGTAGTGGTAATGTCACTGGACTGGTAATCCAGAGGCCCAGGCTGATGCTCTGGGGAAGCAGATTACAGAATCCCTACAGCGCGGAAGGGGGCCATTTGGCCCATCGAGTCTGTACCAACCACAATCCGACCTAGGCCCCATTCCTGCAACCCTTATTTCCCCCGCTAATCCCCCTGACAGTAGGGTCAATGGCCAATCGACCTAACTTTACTATTCAAAAATCCACCTATCTTTGCCTTGAAAACATTCGATGAGGTAGCCTTGACTGCTTCACTGCGCAGGCAATCATAGAATCCCTACAGTGCAGAAGGAGGCCATTTGGCCCATCAAGTCTGCATTATAATCCCACGCATTTACCCTGCTGTTCCCCCTGACACTAAGGGGCAATTTGGCACAGCCAATCCATCTAATCCACATATCTTTGGACTGTGGGAGGAAACCGGAGCACCCGGAGAAAACCCATGCAGACATGGGGAGAACATGCAAACTCCACACAGGCAGTGACACGAGGCCTGAATCGAACACAGGTCCCTGGTGTTGTGAGGCAGTGATGCTAACCACTGTGCCACCGTGCTGCCCAGAGGTTCAAATCCCACTACAGTAGCTGGCAGAGTTCATTCAATTAACAAAGAGCGATTTGATTTTGATTTGATTTATTATCGAAGGGCAGCACAGTGCCACAGTAGTTAGCACTGCTGCCTCACGATACCAGGAACCCGGGTTCAATTCCAGCCTCGGTCACTGTGTGGAATCTGCATGTTCTCCCCATGTCTGCATGGGTTTCCTCTGGGTGCTCCAATTTCCTCCCGTAGTCCAAAGATGTGCAGGTCAGGTGGATTGGCTGTGTCAAATTGCCCCTTAGTGTCAGGGGGATTAGCTGTGTAGGTATGTGGGGTTATGGGGATAGGGCCTGGATGGGTTCTTGTCAATGCAGACTCGATGGCCAAAGGGCTTCTTAATGCACTGTAGGGATTCTATGATTATGGTCACATGTTTTGGGAACCAGGGAAAAGTATTGATCCTTATGTGCTATCCAGACAAAGCATACCATTCATAGGGTTCATAGGGGAGAAGGAAAGAAGAGGATGCAGAACATAGAGTTACAGTCATAGCTAGGGTGTGGAGAAAGAGCAGCTTAATACATGGTAAATCCATTTGAGAGCCTGATGGCAGCAGGGAAGAAGCTGTTTTTGAGTTGATTAGTATGTGATCACAGACTTTAGTACCTTTTCCTGATGGAAGAAGGTGGAAGAGAGAATTCATTTCTGGCTCATGAAGGTCCTTTAGGGAAGGAAATCTGCCATCCTTACCTGGTCTGGCCTACATTTGATTGCAGCCCCATTGCAATGTGGTTGACTTGTAACTGTCCTCTGAGTGACCTTGCAAGCTATTCAGTTCAAGGGCAATTAGGGATGGCTCACGAATGCCGGCCTTGCCAACAATACCCACATGACTTGGAGGATTAAAGAGAAATAAAACTGAGCTAACTGACCCCCAGGAAGAATTAAAATGATGAGTGATTCTTTTTCTTTCTTTGTGGTTGGTTGTTTTGCAATCCCTGATCATGGACAAGCCCAGTAAAAGAGCTGAAATACAGTGGAGACAATTCCCAACACTTCATGAGTTGAGTAAATGCTATCCCATCCCCAATTGTCCATTCCCCTACCCTACATTTATCAGAGTAGGTGCTGCTGATTTCTGTGTTGGTGCAGAGCAGGGTCCAGCAAAGACTGAGATCCCTAACTGGGCCTCTTTTTCAGTGTGTGTAGCAGCACAGTGTCATTTTTCTTAGGTTATGCCATGAATCGAGCTGATGTTATTTGCAAAGGCTGTTGCAACTTGAAATTCCGGTTTGTGGTACTGTATAGTTTTGCTGTGAGAAGCCACATGAAACCCCAGAAAGACTAACCAGTCCAGTCATTGTGTCACAATCATTAAACACAATTTATTAATTTGTTAGGGTGGCACGTTGGCAGCCTCACAGCGCCAGGGATCCGGGTTCGATTCTGGCCTTGGGTGACTGTCTGTATCAAGGTTGCACATTCTCCCTGCGCCTGTGTGGATTTTCTCTGGGTGCTCTGGTTTCCTCCCACACTCCAAAAATGTGTGGGTTATGTACATAGAATCATAGAATCCCTACAATGCAGAAGGAAGCTGTTCAGTCCACTGAGCCTGCACCAACCACAATCCCATCCAGGCCCTATCCCCATAACTTCAGGCATTTACCCTAGCTAGTCCCCCTAACAGTAAGGGGCAATTTAACATGGCCATTCCACCTAACCTGCACATCTTTGGAGTGTGGGAGGAAACCGGAGCACTGAAGAAACCCACACAGACACGGGAAGGATGTGCAAACTCCATACAGACAGTGACCCGAGACAGGAATCGAACCCGGATCCCTGGCACTAAGATGCAGCAGTGCTAAGCACTGTGCTGCCATTGATTGGCCATGCTAAATTGCCCCTAATATCGAAAGCTATATGGGTTGGGATTAGCAGAGTGATTATTTGGGGTTACAGGGATTGAGCCTGGGTGGGATGCTTGTCAGAGAGTCAGTGCGGACTCACTAGAGTGAATGGTCTTCCTCTGCATTGTAGGGATTCTCTGTTTCTATGATTAAGTTAAAGAAAAGACAAATGCATTCAAACAGAGCCTGAGACAATGACTCACTAAACACACACACAGTTTATATTAGAAATCACCCCACGTTCCAAAATATATCTACAATCTCTGAACTCCTTAAGACTTCCCCTGAGGCAAACAACATCCACATTCACTAAATCTATCAATCAAATCTAGTTTATCGTTACCACACAATACAACTGAGGATCCAGCTGGGGAACATGGCTTCCTGGTCCAGTGAAGATGTTTAAGCTATCTTTACAAAGGTTTCTGCACTGCCTTGACTGAGAATGCAGGCCTAGTCTCCTGGCTGTGAGTTGTGGACAGGTGTGTCAGGCTGTTAAATGTGAACTGATCTCTCTGCTTCACACGGTGCTGGCAACTATACCATTTTTCCTCTTCGATTCTTCATTCCCTGTATTTAGTTGTCTGCACCTCTCAAATTCCTTGTCTCTAGAAATTAGCATGTATATATCTCCACTGATCTCTCAGTCATCCAGGTAAGCTGTTTCCTGCTAACAGGGTGATTTACACCTAGTTCAATCTAGATGCCTGCTAATCTTGTTACTGGGAAAATCACATATTTGAATGTGTGCTGCTGCTGTCACTAGGCAGATTGCTATCTGTTACTGGACAAATCACATCCTTTCATAACTTGTTAAATTCTTGTTACTGCTGATACTAGGCAGATCCATAACAATTAGTATATCCAGGGACATGGAGGTACAGCAGATAAATAGAGTGGAGGTACAGACCTACCAAGATCTAATTGAATTGTAAGCTTGATGGGCTGAATGACCAACACCCATTTTTAATACTCCCACTAAGCAGCAAGAGCAGATGATCACAAATTAAGAATGTGCTGGATTACTCGGTATCCTTACACATCCTCAGTTTGGACTCACTTCTCCAGTAAAGACAAACATTTTCTAGAATGCCTACAGTGCAAAGGCCATTCGGCCCATCAAAGGCCATTTGGCTCATGCACGCACTCTCATCTTACCTAGACCTTTCCACACCACCCCCCCCACCCTATCCCCATAACGCTATACATTATAGCATGGCTAATCCACCTAGCCTGCACGTCGTTGGACTGTGGGAGGAAACCAGAGCACCCGGAGGAAACCCACTCAGACATGGGGAGAATGTGCAAACTCCACACAGACAGTGACCCGAGGCCAAAGTGAACCTGGGTCTCTGGCGCTGTGAGGCAGCAGTGCTAACCACTGTGCCACCTGAAAGTTTAAAAAAAACGTTGTTTAAACATTGTAAATTAAAATTGGTGTTGTTAACTGGCATCCAATTGAGTGCAAAATTTGTTTTAGTGTCTTTTTTTTTGTTTTTATTCCAATTCAATCAAATCAAGTCCAATTCAGAGTCACAACAAGTTGGGACATTCCTGATCCAAGCTGACAAGACAGGGCTCTCACCTCCTGTCTTGGGCTTGATCTACATGATCCAAGTTGATTGGAGTAGGCGCAGCTTCTCCTCCAAGGCTTGATCTTCTTTGCATCTTAGCCAAAAGACTGAGATGCCACTTTTAAAAATTGAACATTGTAGTGTCTTTAACTAGTGCAGTGTGAGTTAGTCAGCGTCTGAGCAGATTCCCCAACAGATTTCAGACACTCAAATCAGTGAGCACAAAGTGCATGACCTTCCGTTATGTTGTCTCATTCTTCTTAGGAGCAGTATGTGCCTGGATGTGTTTAATATCATATTCATCGCCTGATCTAATGTTTTCCTATCCTTCCATAGCTTGCAAAGGAATATGGAATGGACTTCTTTGAAACAAGTGCCTGCACCAATTATAACATTAAAGAGGTCAGTGAAAGTCTTATAATCACAAAAATGTAAATATTCACAATGCAAGAGGCCATTTGGCCCAATGTAGTTCGCTTCTCGCTGCCAAATATATACAAACAGGATGACTATATGCTAAGACAATTAAATGACTCACTAAGCACACACACAGTTTATATAGAAATGCCATAGTAATCCCACGTTAATTTCACCCCATTCCTTGCCCCCCCCCCATGCTGTATAACCTAGGCATCTTCCTCAAGCTGTACAAAAGCATTCTGTGCCTCAGCGACCCTCTACATAAAGACATTTCTCCAAATCTTTTTGTCTAAGTGATCATCTTAAATTAGTGACCCCTTTTCCTTAACCACTGTGTCCCCTTTTCATCCTATCAAAACACAGATTAAATTTAAAACGCCCCATTGAAAATATCCTCTAAGCTCTCTCTTAACCAATGCAAGTCGTACCAAAGAGCAAAGAACAGTACATTGCAGGAACAGGAATTTTAGCCCTCCTAGCCTGTGCTGACACATGTCGCCCTTTTAAACTAATGACCTTTTGCCTCTAGGCTGTCCATATCCCTCTATTCCTGGCCTATTCCTGTATTGGTCAAGATGCCTCTTAAACGTTGCTATTGTATCTGCTTCTACCACCTCCTCTGGCAGCACATTCCAGGCACTTACCACCCTCGAGCCTGCTCCGCCATTCATTTTGATCATGGCTGTTCATCGAAGTCAATGATCTGATCACCTCCTTCCCCCCATATCCTTTGATCCCTTTAGCCCCAAGAGCTATATCTAATTTCTTCTTGAAATCAAACAACATTTTGGCCTCAACTGCATTCTGTGGTAGTGAACTCCACACATTTACCACCGTCTGGATGAAGAAATTTCTCCTCACTTCAGTTTTTAAAAGGTTTACTCATTATGCTCAAACTATGACCCCTAGTTCTGGACTTCCCCACCATTGTATGTGTATGCAAACTGTTTAAGTTAATTTATTATTGTCACAAGTAGGCTTACATTAACACTGCAATGAAGTTACTGTGAAAATCCCCTAGTCGCCACACTCCTGTGGAAGTGTGGCACATTGAGGGAGAATTTAGCGTGGCTAATGCACCTAACCAGCACATCCTTCGAACTGTAAAAAATTCTTACATCTCCTTTAAACTTTCCCCCTTTTACCTTAAACCTATGTCCGTTAATAATTGACATTTTTACCCTGAGAAAAAGTCGCTGACCATCCACTGACTTGCATCTCTCCTCATATGTGTTAAGTTCCTGATATAATTGTTAAATACAGACATTGAAAATCCAACCGTAAGTGCAAATATTGAATATAAAATGCAAACATTTTTGTTCTTTAATGTATTAATTATACTGTTCATTATTTAAATTGTCTTGGAGACTTTCCCTGGAAGATTAGATATTACAACGGCGCCCATAACAGATCTAATCACCTTTACAACATAGAAAGAGGCCATTTGGCCCCTCTTGTTCGCTCCAGTTTCTTGTAAAATCATTAGTCAGGATATGAATCCATCCATGTGCGTGGCAGGCAAGAAAGATTATTTAACTGCCACTGACAAATCCTATTGGCAATTCCTTTTTACACCGATTTCCTTCAATGAAACCATGTGTGAGATTGTGTGCTCATGAATGAAGCATTTTTTCAAGAACGGATGTTGCTTCAGCACAGAATTGTTTCACTGCTCACTCCTTAAGTGTTGAAATGTAACTTTCTTTGTTGTGTGTAATGGACAGTGTTACACCACAGTGGTTAGCACTGCTGCCTCACGGTGCCAGGGATCTGGGTTCAATTCCTGGCTTGGGTCACTGTCTGTGTGGAGTCTGCACTTTCTCCCCGTGTCTGCGTGGGTTTCCTCCAGGTGCTCCGGTTTCCTCCCACAGTCCAAAAGATATACTGGTTAGGTGCATTGGCCATGCTACATTCTCCCTCAGTGTACCCGAACAGGCAGCGGAGTGTGTCAACTAGGGGATTTTCACAGTAACTTCATTGCGGTGTTAAGGTAAACCTACTTGTGGCAATAATAAATAAACATAAACAGTCGACATACACATGTACAATGGTGACAGAGTCAGGAACTAGGGGTCATAGTTTGAGGATAAGGACTAAACCTTTTAGAACTGAAGTGAGGAGAAATTCCTTCACCCAGAGAGTGATGGATGTGTGGAATTCACTACCACAGAAAGTAGTTGAGGCCAAAGCATTGAGTGATTTCAAGAAGAAATTAGGTATAGATCTTAGGTTCAAAAGGATCAAGGAATATGGGGGAAAGGCGAGATCAAGATTTGAATTCAATGATCAGCCATGATCAAAATGGCGCTGGTATTGGACTGAGGTGGGCACAGTAAGAAGTCTCCAACCACCAGGTTAAAATCCAACAGATTTATTTGGAATCATGAGTTCTTGAAGCACTGCTCCATCATCAGGTGAGTCAAATCTACCTCTTCACTCACCTGACGAAGGAACAGCGCTCCGAAAGCTTGTGATTCCAAGTAAACCTGTTGGACTTCAAACCTGGTGATGTGAGACTTCTGACTGTGATCAAGATGAATGGCAGAGCAGGCGTGAAGGGCCGAATGGCCTACTCCTGCGTCTAGTTTTTACATGTATGCCTTCAACAGTTTAGAAATTGAAGTTGACCTGTTGCTTTTGCTAATCCTGCGGTCTTCTGGTGTGTTCTTCCTTCACAGTCGTTTACTAGACTGACAGAACTAGTGCTACAGGCCCATAAGAAGGAACTTGATGGGCTTCGACTGTCAACCCCCGATGAACTTGGTATAGCTGATTTGGAGGAGGAAGACAGCAAAACCAACAGGATGGATGACTCACAGAAAGCTTGTTGGTGCTAGAGACGTAGCAAGACACAATCCAGTTCAGTGGTCTGAATCATGCCTCAAGAATTCAAGACCCTGGTTGCCTGCTGCTATTTTGTGCCATCGTAAATGTTCTTCTGAATCCTGCATCTCTCTCGAGTTGGACTAATTCTTCCAGTTGATTCCAGTAGGTGTTGTATTATAGTCCCAGCTCCGTGGCTCAACCACTTCTCGGACTAGGCTTGTCCACCGTGCAATCGTGTACAGTTCCTGTGCTGTGATTCTTGTTTGACGGATGATTCAGTAGATCAGTTTCGACATGACTGCTATTTTCAGTATTTGTTTTGTATGTGAGCAGCCCTTCTGGATAATGTTTGTCACCATTGGTTTCACGGTGAATTATGTATCATGACAATTTCCTGGGATTTACCTCCCCCCCACCCCCCCAACGTTTGTGTAATTAGTTTCTTCAGATTGCTTTCAATATACTTTTGACCAAGCACACTAAAAGTGCTTTGTTTATCATGTTGCCCAGTTAAGAACTTTTGAACTCAGCATGTCTACGTACATCTTACTCTATTTAGGAAACCAACTAAAAAAGCTTGAGGTTAGGACATCTGTAATATCCACAGAATCCCTACAGTGGATTCATTCGAGTCTGCGTTGGTCCTCTGAAAGACCTAGACCCACTTCCCTGTCCTACCCCTGTAACTTTGTGCACTGGTCATAGCCAATCCACCTAACTTGCACATCTTTGGACACCAAGAGGTAATTTAGTATGGCCAATCCACCTAACCTACACATCTTTGGACAGCAAGACGTAATTTATATTGGCCAATCCACCTAACCTTCACATCTTTGGAAGCTAAGGGGCAATTTGGCATGGCCAATCCACCTAACCTGTACCTCTTTGGACACTAAGGGGCAATTTAGCATGGCCAATCCACCTAACCTGCACCTCTTTGGACACTAAGGGGCAATTTACCACGGCCAATCCACCGAACTGATACATCTTGAGACTGTAAGTGGCAATTTACCATGGCCAGTCCACCTAACTGATACATCTTTGGACACCAAGATGTAATTTGGCATGGCCACTCCACCTAACTGCACATCTTTGGAAACTAACAGGCAATTTTCAATGGCCAATCCTCCTAACCTACACATCTTTGGACACTAAGGAACAATTCAGCATTGCCAATCCACCCAACTGGACTGGGGGAGGAAACCGGAGCACCCGGAGGAAACCACGTAGACACGGGAAAGAAGGTGCAGACTCCACGCAGACAGTCACTCAAGGCTGGAATTGATTCCAGGTCCCCGGGGTTGTGAGATAGCTGTGCTAACCACTGTGCCATATTTATGTTATATGCCGACGCTGTCAAAAGGTGATCTTCTCAGTTTAGATTTTGTATCTTGAAAGACGCTTAAGAAATGAATGATGATCTCTGCTGACATCTCGCACTGTCCTGTTAGATCACTGCCCTGTTAGACCTGAATAATGTTTCAGCATAATATTGTCTTCATGCGTGTTTTAGTTTCTCTCATTTACTCCAAAGGTTTCCCATCTTCATTACAAATCTTAAAACTGGTAGATGTTTGTTGCTGGGAGTAAGCAGACAACTGACGCAACTTTCTCTCATTTAATACCATTGACTCTCTACTACTGATCATGTCAGAAATAGGGTACATAACCCATTTTCTACGGGGCAACTATATTCCAGTCCATTCAAACTATTTTCCATTGCAGCTTTTACTTTACACTTCATGTGAAGTTAGGCGATTTTTTTTGCACATTAACACTTTGAATGCTGCAGAATTGTTATAAAATTTGAATTTTCATAGAATTCCTACAGTGCAGAAGGAGGCCATTCAGCCCATCGAGCCTTCACCAACAACAATCCCACACAGGCTCTATCCCCGATCTATTTATCTTGCTAATACCCCTGACACTAAAGGAGAATTTAGCATGGCCATTCCACCAAACCCGCACATCTTCTGATTGTGGGAAGAAACCGGAGCACCCGGAGGAAACCCACGCAGACACGGGGAGAATGTGCACACTCCGCACAGACAGTGACCCAGGCCGGGAATTGAACCCAGGTCCCTGGTGCTGTGAGCCAGCAGTGCTAACCAGTGAGCCACCGTGCCGTCCTCAGCTCTGAATATCCTGTGTGTTGAGTTCTATCATTCTGACTGCCTTGTAAATTCTCTTTTAATATTGCCACCTCAAATTTGAGTAAAATCCCTTTTGCAACAGTGTGACACAACATTCAGTGGAAATTCAGTGGGGGTGGTACGGTAGCACAGAGGTTAGCACTGCTGCCTCACCGTGCCGGGGAGCCTGGGTTCAATTCCTGGTTTGAGTCACTGTCTGTGTGGAGTTTGCATGTTCTCCCTGTGTCTGCCTGGGTTTCCTCCGGGTGCTTCGGTTTCCTCCCACAGTCCAAAGATGTGCAGGTTAGGTGGATTGGCCATGCTAAATTGCCTGTTAGTGTCAGGAGTTAGTAGGGTTATGGGAATAGGGGCTGGGTGGGATTGTGGTTAGTGCAGACTCGATGGGCTGAATGGCCTCCTTCTGCAGAGTAGGGATTTTGTGGATTTTAAACAGACTTTGGTGTTCTGAAGAGAAAGGTAATAATGGACCACTAGTAAAACTGAATTCATGGAGATTGTATTTGAACAGTGCCCATGGCGTTTTGCTAACAGCCCAATATTTCTGAAGAAAGTGAGGCATTCTTCTATTTTTAGTTCAAGTAGTGATCTGGTGTCCAGAATACGCTACTGCACAGTGTCAACATTACATATTTCTTCATAGCCTCAAAGTAAAGGGGAAGCAGATTTAGGACTGAGTTGAGGAGCAACTTCTCCACCCAGAGGGTTGTGAATCTGTGGAATTCCCTGTCCAGTGAAGCAGTTGAGGCCACCTCATTGAATGTTTTTGAGGCAAAGATAGATAGTTTTTTTACGGTTCCGAAGAATCTAAGGTGAGTGGGCGGGTGAGTGGAGATGAGTCCCTGAAAAGATCAGCCGTGATCTTAAAATCATCATAGAATCCTATAGTGCAGAAGGAGGCCATTCGGCCCATCGAGTCTGCACTGACCATAATCCTACCCAGGCCCATAACACCAGCTAGTCCCCCTGTCACTAAGGGGCAATTTAATGTGGCCAATCCACCGAGCCCACATACCTTTAGACCGCAGGAGCACACAGAGGAAACTCACGCAGACACTGGTAGAACATGCAGACTCCGCACAGACTGTGGCCCAAACCTGGGTCCCTGGCGCTGTGGGGCAGCAGTGCTGATCACTGTACCACCGTGCCCCTCCTCATTGAGCAGGCTCGAGGGGCCAGACGGCCTACTCCTGTTCCTAATTCTTATGTTCACAACATTAATGCTCAGTTGATAAACTCTATCAATTGCTTCCCCCCTCAGTGTAAGAATACAATGTTGATGATTAAGCTTGAACTAATTCTGTGGTTCACTGAGATTTGGCTATTTGTTTGAACCTGATGTTTTGAATACCTGTGCTTTGAGTTTGTTCTGAGGTACCGGACCCTGTATCCAACAAACTGAGGACCGGATATGTGCCGGATTTGAGGGCTTTATGGATCCTCGGCCTAGCACGTACTCACAAAACACAAAGAATGAAAAATGAAGAATAGGGCTCGATTCAAATTGCTAACCAGAGCGGCAACTTCTAGTGTAGCCGGTTTTCGGGTCCTTCTGGATTTTGGGACACTGGATAAGGAAGACGGTACCTGTATGTATGAATAATCAACATCTGAATGTTCTTCACTCTGCTTGGAAGAGTCAAATGAAAGTGATATGTTGAGTAAAAGCACCCTAATTTTCTTAATGACTGTATTTGTGAAGGAACATGTACAATTTGACTTGAAATTATTATAATTAACTGCTGTCGGAAATCATGATTTTATTCACAGATGTTTACAAATAAAATTCATCAAGGGTTCCACTGTGTTGCTTATGTTGCTTTGCATGAATATTTAAATTAATACAGTAAGTTTTCAGTCTCACTTTCAGCCTCCTCTCCCCTCCATCTTCAGCCAATTTCCATTTATTTTATTTCATTTCTTCCTTTCATCTCATTCATCCATTTTTACACTTCTCCATTCTCGCTCTCTCCATCTTGCCCCGAACCCCATTTTCAGGGCAACTACCACATTCCTCAGGTAGTCCATTAACAACCTGCTCTGTTCTGCCATTCACACAATCCGATCACTTAATGGACACTTCTAGCACCTTTCCCAGCCTTCTTCGTCATCAGTTATATTACTTTTGTCCAATTTCAGTCCCCCTGCCCCTGACAACCACCCACCCTCAGGATAAATCTCTTCAGATTTTCTTTGCTCTTAGCTCTGATGAAGGGTCATCTAGCCTTTGAAATGTTGGCTCTATTCTCTCTCCACCAATGTGGCACGGTGGCACAGTGGTTAGCACTGCAGCCTCACAGCACCAGCGACCCAAGTTCAATTCTGGCCTCGGGTCACTATCTGTGTAGAATTTGCACATTCTCCCCGTGTCTGCGTGGGTTTCCTCCAGATGCTCCAGTTTCGTCCCACAGTCCAAAGACATGCAGGTTAGGTTGGTTGGCCGTGCTAAATTGCCCCTTAGTGTCAGGGATATTTGCAGGGTAAATATGTGAGGTTACAGGGATAGGGCGTGGCTGGGATTGTGGTCGGTGCAGGTTTGATGGGCCGAATGGCCTCCTTCTGCACTGTAGGGATTCTATGCTTTGGGGACAGTTTTGGTTCCCGTATTTGAAGAAAATCCTAGGACAAGAGGTCATAGTCTTAGGATAAGGGGTGGCAAATTTAAAACAGAGCTGAGGAGAAACTACTTCTCCCAATGGGTTATGAGTCTGTGGAATTTGCTACCCCAAAGTGCGGTGGATGCTGGAACAGTGAGTAAATTTAAGGAGGAGTTAGACAGATTTTTAATTGGTAATGGGTTGAAGAGTTATGGAGAGAAGGCAGGAAAATGGGGATGAGGAGCATATCAACCATGATTGGATGGCGGAGCTGACCTGATGGGCTGAATGGCCTAATTCTGCTTTGATACCTTACGCTGTCAGACCTGCTGAGATTCTCCAGCATTTTCTGTTTTTGTTGAAAACATCTTGCATTCAGTGTGTGCACAGGAATTCACCACTTGATTAGTTAAATGATAAATCTCTTTTCCTGTTTCGTCACTAGAGGTGTCAGTGTAAATTGCTGGTCCATTTGATACCACGGGTGGAATTTTCCCACTGGCGGGATTTTACAGTCCCCTCAGTAGACGTTTGAATGGCTTGCTCATCTTATGGCCCTGTCCCCACTGCGATAGGACCATGAGATTCCACCCAATGGGTGGTGGCACAGTGGTTAACACTGCTGCCTCACAACGCCAGGGACCTGGGTTCGATTCCCAGCTTGGGTCACCGTCTGTGCGGAGTCTGCATGTTCTCTCCGTATCTGCGTGGGTTTCCTCCGGGTGCTCCGATTTCCTCCCATGCTCGAAAGACCTGCTGGTTAGGTGCATTGGCCATGCTAAATTTTCCCTCAGTGTACCCGAACAGGCGCTGGAGTGTGGCGACCAGGGGATTAATCGCAGTGTTAATGTAAGCCGACTTGTGACAGTAGTAAATAAACTTTAAAACTTTATTTCACATTGTTCAGCATTTCACACAAGAATGAATATACAATGTCATAGTACAAGACAATGTGATACCTAAGAACATTACAGTTATAAATAGGAGATAGAGAAACTTCCAAGTGTGCCAACTTTCAGTAAGATGTCTAGTAGTAAATGAATGAAAGGGTTTTAACCTCTCGGTTTTGAGGTATAGGGTACGAAAGCAAGAACTTTGTGCTAAATGTTTATAAGGACTGCACTGTACGGATTCTGTGATTCTTTGACTGGTTCAGTATTGGGCATCATACTTAGGGGCAGATGTGACAACTTCGGAAGAGGTACACAGAAGTGCTTTACCAGAATGCCTCCCTGAGGGATGAAGGAAAATCCCCATGTTGTAGAAGATGCCATTCGGCCCATCAAGCCTGCACCGACTTTCTGACAGATTATTATACCCATGCCCTCTCCCCAGTCCAATCCCTGTAATCCCATGCATTGACCATGGCTAATCCCATCTACAGGGTGGCACAGTGGCTCTGCTGTCTCACAGCACCAAGGACCCAGGTTCAATTCCAGTCTCGGGTCACTGTCTGTGTGGAGTTTGCACGTTCTCCCCGTGTCTGTGTGGGTTTCCTCCGGGTGCTCCGATTTCCTCCCACCCTCCAAAAATGTGCAGGTTACATTGATTGGACATGCTAAATTGATCCTAGTGTCAGAGGAATTAACAGGGCAAATGTGTGGGTTATGGGAATGGGGCCTGAATGAGATTGCGGTCGGTACAGACACAATGGGCCCAATGGCTTCCTTCTGTACTATAGGGATTCTATGATCTAACCAAGACATTTTGGGACAGTAAGGGGCAATTTAGCATCGCCAATCACTCTAATCAGTCCATCGTCCGAACCATGGGAGAAATCGGAACACCAGGAGAAAACCCATGCAGACAGGGGGAGAACGGATCAAACCCAGGTCCCTGGCACTGTGAGGCAGCAGTGTTAACCGCTGTGTCACCCCATTTATGTGAATATATTGGAGAAGCTGGGACAATGCAAAGAAGGCTATGAGGAGATTGGATTGAAGTATTTAAGATCATCGAGGGTTTAGCCAGAATAAATGAAGCAAAACAGTTTCCAAAGACTGATAGCCAGAGGGCACTAATTTAAGGTGACTGGCAAATGTTCCTCATGGGGAAAACTTTTTGTTTTATACACAACACTGATTAGGAATTGGAATGCACCGTCTGACAGAATGGCGGATTCAAGTTCAGTGGTAGAGGTCAAAAAGAAATTAAATAAGTACATGTATTAATAATTCTGGAATATAAAGCTAGTCTCAGCAATAGTAATCGTGAAACTATCAATGATTGTTGTAAAACCCCATCCGGTTTACTAACAAATAAACTAAAGTCCTTTAGGGAAGGAAATCTGCTGTACCTACCTGGGGTCTGGCCTACATATGACTCCAGACCCACAGCAATATAGTTGACTCTTAAATGCCCCCTAAAGTAGCCTACCGAGTCACTCGGCTCAGGGGCAATTTATGAAGAGCAACAAATGCTGGTCTTTCCAGCGATGCCCACACCTCATTAAAGAAATAAAATTGCCCCCTTTCCCCCAAGCAGAGCTGAGAACCAAAGAATTCCTACAGTGCAGAAGGAGGCCATTTGGCCCATTGGGTCTACATTGAAAAAGCATCTTATCCAGGCCCATTTCTCTGCCCTACCCCTTAACCACTAGGTGGCTAGTCCACCTAACATACATGTCTTGTATGTTAAGGGGTAATTTAGCATGATCAATCCACCTAACCTGCTCATCTTTGGACACCAAGGGGCAACTTAGCATGGCCAATCCACCTAACCTGCACATCTTTTGAAATGAAGGGGCAATTTAGCATGGCCAATCTAAGTAACCTGCACATTTTGAAGTGTTGCAGGAAACCGGAGCACCCGGAGGAAACCCATACAGACACGGGGAGAATGTGCAAACTTCATACAATCGTTAACCCGAGGCCGGAATCAAACCCAGGTCCCTGGCGCTGTGGGGCAGCAGTGCGAATCACTGTGCCAACGCTTTTCAATTTGATTTGATTTATTATTGTCACGTATTTGTATACAATGAAAAGTACTGTTTCTTACATGCTGTACAGACAAAGCCTGCCATTCATCAAGAAGGAAGGGAAGGGGGTGCAAAATGTAGTGTTACAGTCATAGCTACTGTGTAGAGAAAGATCAGCCAAATTAAGTAGCCAGAGTGTGAATACAGCCCCAAAGATGTGTTTATTGGAAGTTTGCGTGCCAGTTTCAGTATCTCTCCAAGGCCAAGCACAAATAGCGGAAGGGGCGGACAAAAATCTGTGCATCCCACCGCCCGTCCGCTCACCCTGAGCAAACACTACCTATCCCACCTGTGGCAGAGTGTGCGGATCCAGCAATTGGACACTTTAGTCACCCATAACCCCAGAGTGAAAGAAAGTTTCCGTCAGTCCCTGGGAACTGCCTGAGAAGGAGGAAAAGATGGACAAAATTGATGATCAATGGACTTATTATCCAACACGACATATTGTCTGGTGTTTGATCAGTCAACAGAAAGCGCTGTCAGGTCCTGATGCAAGTGTGAAATACACCATTAGCTACATTGTTCAGTTGTGTTATTAAGTATTGATCTTATTGTCACTGCTGGTCTGAATCTGTAAGGGTGCAATCTAGTCACCAAACCTGCCTCGGTTTTGCAGGCAGGTTGGTTTACTCCCATTAGGCCATGGAGGGGAGGCACTGGCTTAGTGGTATTATCGTTAGGCTATTAATCCTGAAACTCAGCTGATGTTCTGGTGACCCGGGTTCGAATCCCAGCACGGCAGATGGTGGAAGTGAATTCAATGAAAAGAAATCTGGAATTAAGAATCTACCAATGACCATGAAACCATTGTCGATTGTCAGAAAAACTCATCTGGTTCACTAATGCCCTTTAGGGAAGGAAATCTGCTGCATTTAACCTGGTCTGGCCTACATGTGAGTCTGGAGCCACAACAATGTGGTTGACTCTCAAATGCCCACTGAGATGGCTCAGCAAGCCACACAATTCAAGGGCAATAAGATATGGGCAGTAAATGCTAGCACAGCCAGCAATGCCAATGTCCCATGAATGAATGAAGAAAAAGGCATAAAGACAGGGTAGGAGGAGGGTTGCTTAAACCTTAGCACTCAGCCAGAAACAAAACTATTCAGTTTGCTATCACAAGCAAATTTTTTAATCTTTAAGTGCAGCAAATAATTCTAATCAACACACTCCCTTGGGAAACTGAAGTCCATATTTCTCTGGGTGATTTGACCCACAGAAATGTTAATCTCTGTTGCAGACTTGTATCACAGAAATAAGTTGTGTAAATAAGTTGCCTCAATGACCTGTATAACAAACATTGCCATAAGATAGACTCCCACTAGGAATTCATACCTGCCCAAGGTGGGTGTGGTAAAGGGAACTTCGATTTTAAAATTAAGTGATTAGTCAATTAAACTAAATCAAATGAACTGAGGAGCAAGTTAAAGGGGATAAAAGGGTACTGTATTAAACAAAAAAAATCACAAATGAAACTTAAAACATTAAACAAAAAAGAAGACAACAGAGCACTAGAATGGCGCAGTGATTAGTACCGCTGCCTCACAGCGCCAGGGACTCGGGTTCAATCCTGGTCACGCACTGTCTGTGTGGAGTTTGCACATTCTCCCCGTGTCTGTGTGGGTTTCCTCCGCATGCTCCGGTTTCCTCCCACAGTCCAAAGATGATGTGGAGATACTGACGTTGGACTGGGATGGGCACAGTAAGACGTCTCACAACACCAGGTAAAAGTCCAACAGGTTTATTTGGTAGCACGAGCTTTTGGAGCGCTGCCCCTTCATCGGGTGAAGCGACTCACCTGAGGAAGGTGCAGCACTCCGAAAGCTTGTGTTACTAAATAAATCTATTGGACTTTAACTTGGTGTTGTCAGACTTCTTACTGTGCCTACTCCAAAGATGTGCCGGTTAGGTGGATTGGCCATGCTAAATTAGAATAGAATAGAAACCCTACTGTATAGGAAGAAGCCATTCGGCCCTTTGAGTCCGCACCAACCACAATCCCACCCAGGTCCTACCCCCAAATCCCTACATATTTGCACTTCAGTCCCACGCTCCTGATCTACGGACACCCGGTGCGGAGACGGGAGAGTCGGGATGCTGATCTCCTCGTGAACCTGCTCCTGGGCCTGGTGAGAAGCGCCATCAACAGGTCCAGGCAGCAGGCGATCGGGGGGTGGGGGGGGCTGTCCGTCCTGACTGTCTGCCCCTCTACCGTGGCTACGTTTGTGGCCGGGTGTCCCTGGAGAGGGAGCACGCGGTGTCTGCGGGCACAGTCGAAGCCATCCATGCCCGCTGGGCACCACAGGGGCTGGCGTGTGTTATAGACCCTGACAATCATATTTTGATTTGGCGTGTCTTAAGTTTCCTTTGTACTTTTCGTTTCTGTTCGGGCCGTTCCCCCTCCTTTTGGGGAGCCGTCCCCTTTTTCGTCCGAATGTAATTTGAGTTTGTTTACTTGGTTTGATCCGAAAGACCACCCCCCCGAGGAAACACTAATTTCAGTTGAGTTTCTGGTTGGGGGGCGGGGTTGGGATTTTTTTTTGGGGGGGCGGGTTGGGGGGTTTTATTCAATTGCTTTTTTCCCTAATGCTCAAACTTTCCAATTTCTTTCCAGGTTTGCCAAAGTTTCAATTTTAACATTCCTTGAACCATTGCTTCGACCCTCCTCGTTCTGTTTCAAGTTTTAAACTGCAGTGAAAATGGTTTAAAATAAAGTGCAGTAAGAAGTCTCACAACACCAGGTTAAAGTCATTCACATCACAAAATAAAGTGAGATCTGGATATGATAAGATTGTGGTTGTAATGTCAGGGTTGGCTGGTTGCCAGGATCTGGGACGTATCTGTTTCCTGCGATTGTAGGGAGTTAAGTCATTGAATATTTGGAGGGTGGGAGGAGGAAGAGGGAGGAGCTGATGTTTTCTTTTTTCTGCAAAGTCATTGCAAAAAGACACAGAATCCTTTGTGTGGGATCAGGTGGCGCTTACACCTTTGGGACCTCTCTCGCAGAGACACCCAACGCAGCGATGGCTCAAGGCGTCAAGTCTTTCTACGATCTCAGCGCCGTCACCCTGGCCGGGGAGAAGCTGGACTTCAACATCTACCGAGGGAGGGTGGTTCTGATCGAGAATGTGGCTTCCCTCTGAGGCACGACGGTCAGGGACTTCACCCAGCTCAACGAGCTCCAGACCCGCTACCCCCATCGCTTCGTGGTGCTGGGCTTCCCTTGTAACCAGTTTGGCTTCCAGGTAAGTGCGGGGTAAGGACTGGGGGTACTCACAACCCAACTAAACATGTGTTTCCCCCCGCCCCTTCCTCCCTCTCAACCCTCCCCAAACTCTCAAAAACAGGTGAAACCAAAACAAAAAGTTTATTAAGACTTTTTTTCATTAAGTTCAAACTTTTTTGATTGTAGTTTTTTTTTTGAGTTTTTAAACAATCTTGGCCAATTTTCTTTCTGACCATTAACTTTTAGGCACTCACTTTGTGTGCCCGTTCAGCACACAGCCGGAGAATGGGTACTGAGGCGTTCTCTCCACCTTGTCAGACACACAGCACCATACTCGTTTCCTGTACCAAAAAAAGGACTTTGCACGTTGCGGCGGATTAGGGTTCAACTCGACTATCACTCCCCTCTATCGGAGAAAGTAAAGACAAGCGGTTTTGAGCAAAGTTTCATAACCCTACTGACTCACTAAAAGGTCCCTGTGAATTCCTGGGTGAGAGAGGGGGGAGAGATAACTTCAGGGTTTTAAATTTGTACCGCCTGGTCCTTGTATTTTTTTAATTAGTAGGCTTACATTAAAAGTGTAACGAAGTTACTCTGAAATTCCGAGCTGCAACACTCCAGTCCCTGTTTTGTTTTAAGTTTAAAGTTTATTAGTGTCACAAATAGGCTTACATTAACAGTGTAATGAAGTTACTGTGAAAATCTCCTCTGATGCCTGTTTTTTTTAAAAATTATTTACGTGTCTCGGGTGGCACAGGAGTTAGCATTGCTGCCTCACAGCACCAGGGACCTGAGTTCAATTCCCAGCTTGGGTTACTGTCTGTGTGGAGTTTGCACATTTTCCCCCTGTCTGCGTGGGTTTCCTCCGGGTGCTCTGCTTTCCTCCCACAGTCCGAAAGACATGCTGGTTGGTGCATTGGCTATGCCGAATTCTCCCTCAGTGTACCCGAACAGGCACTGGAGTGTGGCGACTAGGGAATTTTCACAGTAACTTCATTACGGTGTGAATGTAAACCCTACTTGTGACTAATAAATAAATCAACATTTCACTGTTAATGGAAGACTATTTAATGAAGTTACTGTGAAAATCCCCACACCCCGGTGCCTGTTTGGGTACACTGAGGGAGAATTTAGTATGGCCAAGGCACCTAACCAGCGTATCTCCTGGACTGTAGGAGGAAACCCACGCAGACACGGGGAGAACTTGCAGGCTCCGCACAGACAATGGCCCAAGCTGGGAATCAAATCTGGGGCCCTGGCACTGTGAGGTAGCAGTGCTAATTAATCGTTAATTATCCAGAGAATACTCTGGATTTGGGTAGGGCAGCAGGAATTGATGTAACCTGTCCCTGTGGTTTCCCAACTCTTCAAGTGGGGATGTACACTTAAAAAGAGGTGGAATTATTTAAACAAAAGCTTTATATTTATTAATTATTCATCAGAACTCTGATAATTTTCCTTTCTACCTCCTGGTCTCTATTTACAGGCTTCTTGCTGCCAGTGCCAGTTCCCTATCAAAACAAATACCTTGCTACAGATTTTTTGTGGTTTATTTTATGAGCATGGAAATATTTCTTTCCATGAACTTTGCATGTGAATCTTGAAAGGACAACATTTGAACACTTTGTTTTTAATATATAATATTCTGTATATTGTTTTGGAGCTTTGGCCCAGGGATTAATTATTCGTCAGCTTTGAGAACAGAAGTGTTTAAAATAGTCCTCGGCAATTGTATTTCCTGTACAAGAAATTGCAGTCATTTTCCAGGGAATGCCCTCACGTCTGTTGTGTCTCTTTTTTCCCCCTTTCTCCTCATGGCTCTATCCCTGGCCACCCCCTGTTTCTCATTCAGATGCTGCCCTCAGCATCATTATCTGAAAGATTTTACATGTAGTTTGGTGACTCTAGCTGTCTACCTCACTGCTACCATGCTAGGATGACTGTGTGGAGGTTGTGCATTCTCCCTGTGCGTTTTAAAGCTCATTTATTAGTGTCACAAGTCAGCTTACGTTCACACTGCAATGAAGTTACTGTGAAAATCCTCTAGTTGCCACAATCTGCCTGTTTGGGTACACTGAGGGAGAACTTACCATGGCCAGTGCACCTAACCAGCACATTTTTTTTGGACTGTGGGAGGAAACTGGAGCAACTGGAGGAACCCACACAAACACGGGGAGAATATGCAGACTCTGCACAGACAGTGACCCAAACTGGGAATTGAACCCAGTCCCTGGTGCTGTGAGGCAGCAGTGCGAACCACTGCCACGATGCCTCCCCGTGTGGGTTTCCTCTGGGTGCCTTGGTATCCTCCCACACTCTTCTAACACCGTCCACCTGTCTGTCCTTGGCCTTTTGCAATGTTCTAGTGAACTCCAACACAAACGGAAGGAATAGCACCTCATCTTCTGATCGGGCACTTTACAGCCTTCTGAACATTGAGTTCAGACGATGAACTCTCTCTCCTCCACCTTCACCCCATTTCCATTTATTTTATTTCATTTAATTTCAACTCGTCGTCCTTTTTCATGTTTATTTTTCCATCTTTCCATTCCAGCTCTCCTTTCCACGCCCTCCCGCTCCCCCCCACCACTTCAGTGCAACTGCCACATTCCTCAGGCAGTCCTTTAACAATCTGTTCTGCCGTTCACGTGTTCTGATCACTTAATGGACGGTCTTAGCGCCTACTCAGTCTTCTGTATCCTCATTTACATTCCCTTACCCAATCCCTTTTCCCTGCCTACCCCTATAGCATAAATCTCCACTGATTCTCTTTGCACTTAGCTCTGAAAAAGGGTCATCTAGACTTGAAATGTTGGCTCTATTGTCTCCCCACAGGGTGCAGGGGTTTTCCAGCATTTTCTGTTTTTTGCCTCTAACACTGTGTGGGTTAGGGTGATTTGCCATGTGAAAAATTGCCCTTAGTGTTAGAGGAATTAGCAGGGTAAATACGTGGGTTAGGAGATAGGGCTTGGGTGGTGTTGTCGGTACAGCCTTGCTGGGCCGAATGGCCTCCTTCTTCACTTAGGGATTCTGATTCTGTCTCTCTAGGTGAAGAAATTTCTCCTCACCTCAGTTCCCGAAGGTTTATCCCTTCAAACTATGACACCAAGTTCTGTACTCTCCAACTATCGGGAACATTCTTTCTGAATCCACCTTGTCTAATTCTGTTAGAATTTTATAAGTTTCTACTAAATCTCCTCTCGCTCTTCTATACAACAATGAACATAATCCTAACTGACTTAGTCTGTTCTTCTCTGATTCTGGTCCCTTATGTGGCCCCAATTTGATGGCTATTACTCAATTGCCTCAATCCCAAGCTCTGGAATAATCTCCCTACATCTCTCTGCGCACTTTTTTCTACTTTAAGATACCCCCCAAAAACCTACCTCTTTGGCAAAACGTTTTATCGTCCAATCTAACATCTGCTTCTGTAACTCAGTGTCTTCAACCTTAAATTGCTGCAGTTCATGTGGTACAGGTATATCTGTAATGCTGTTAGGCAGTGAGTTCCAAGAATTTGACCCCATGATAGTAAAGGAATGGCAATATATTTCCATTTCAGAAGGATGTGAGACTTGAAGGGGAACTTACAGATGGGGATGCTCCCCTATACCTGTTACCCATGTCCTTCTAAGTGGTAGAGATTTCAGGTTTGAAAGGTGCTGTGGAAGGAGGCTTAGTGAGTTGCTGCAATGTATCTTGTAGGTGTACTCAGTGCTGCTATTGTGCATCAAGATTGGAGAAGGTTGGGAGAGGGGTGCCAATCGTGCATCTCCTTTGCCCGGGATGGTGTCAAGCTTCTTGAGTGTTGTTGCAACTGCACCCATCTAGACAAGTGAAGGTTATTCCAGCACACTCCTGACTTGTGCCTTTCCAATAATGACGGACATTGGAGAGTCAGGAGGTGAGTTACTCACTGCAGAATTCCCAGTCTCTGATCTGCTTTTGTAGCCACAGTGTTTAAGTAACTAATCCAGTTAAGTTTCTGTTGAATGGTAATCTCCAGGATTTTGATGGTGGGGAATTAGACTGATAATGCCATTGAACATTAAGTGGTGATAATGAGGTTGACTCTTGATTAGTCACTGCCTGGCACTCATGTGGCACGAATGTTACTTACCACATATCAGCTCAAGCCTGCATGTTGTTCAGATCTTGCATCATGAGTGCTTAATTATCTGATGAGTTACAAATGCATAGTGTTCAGTGCCAGTCATCAACAAATATCCTAATTTCTGACCTTACTTTGATGGGAAGGCCATTGATTAAGCAGCTGAAGATGACTGGGCCTCAAGTGTTACCCTGAGAAGCTCCAGTGACAATGACCTGGGGGTATAGATTGACTGTCATATAGAGTCAGTCACAGAGGTTTACAGCATGGAAACAGGCCCTTCGGCCCAACTTGTCCAGGCCACCCTTTTTTTTTAAACCCCTAAGCTACTCCCAAGTGCCCGCATTTGGCCCATTTCCCTCTATACCCTTATAACTGTCTGTCTAAATGCTTTTTAAAAGACAATTGTACCCGTCTCTACTACTGTTTCTGGCAGCTTGTTCCAGGCACTCACCACTCTGAAAAAACTGCCCCTCTGGGTCCTTTTGTATCTCTCCCCTTTCACCTTAAACCCATGCGCTCTAGTTTTAGATTCCCCTGCCTTTAGGAAAAGATGTTGACTATCTAGCTGATCTGTGCCCCTCATTATTTTGTAGACTTCTGTAAGATCACCCCTAAGCCTCTTATGCTCCAGGGGAAAAAGTCCCAGTCTATCCAGCCTCTCCTTATAACTCAAACCATCAATAAGAAATCTCTCAACACCAGGTTAAAGTCCAACAGGTTTATTTGGAATCACAAGCCTTCGGAGCGCCGCTCCTTCATCAGGTGAGTGGATAAAGGAGCAGCACTCCGAAAGCTCGTTATTTCAAATAAACTGTTGGACTTTAACTTGGTGTTGTGAGACTTTTTACTGTGCCCACTCCAGTCCAACGCCAACATAACCACATCAAACCATCAAGTCCTGGTAGCAGCCTAGTAAATCTTTTCTGCACACTTTCTAGTTTAATAATATCCTTTCTACAGTAGGGTGCCTAGAACTGTACACAGTATTCCCAATGTGGCCTTACCAATATAATTTTAATAGAACAATAAACATTTTTAATTTGGTTTTATGATACATTTTCTCCTTCATTTTTCTTAAACACTTTAGGAAAACAGTCATAATGAGGAGATACTCAATTCTCTAAAGTATGTCCGCCCTGGAGGGGGCTTTGAGCCAAACTTCACCATGTTCCAGAAGTGTGATGTGAATGGTGCTGGCATACACCCGGTCTTTGCCTTCCTGAAGGAGAAGCTTCCCGTTCCTTGCGATGATGCTATATCCTTGATGAAAGATCCCAAGTTCATCATTTGGAGCCCAGTCTGCCGATCGGATGTTAGCTGGAATTTCGAGAAGTTTCTCATTGGGCCTGACGGAGAGCCATTCAAACGCTACAGCAGAACGTTCCAAACCATCCACATCGAACCAGACATCCAAAGACTTTTGAAAGTTGCCAAGTAAAGAATCCAAAGTAGCAGAAAAAGCAAGGAAGCAGGGTAATATTGCTTTATATACGACCTGTATGTATCATGAGACAGGTGCATAATCCTCATTGACTTGCACGTGGATATAAACCCTAAATCAAGCACACAATTTGTTTGCAGTCCTTAAATGTATTTGACATTTTTAGCCCAGTCATTTTGAACTCTTTGCATGCCTTCCTGTCTTCTCTTCTGCCCTCAACTTTGTTCACTTCTGATTGCTTTGCCTTGTCTTCCACCCTTTTCCATCTTTGTAAATCTCACCTAATCTTATTCCTTTAGTAAACTTCCCATGGGTAGGATTTTCTGGCCACACTCACCCCAAGACTGGAAATTCTCATCCAAGGTCAACAAACTTTTGTGCAGTCCACTGGACTGTTTTGTCCGCCCGCTATGATTTCCGTGTCTGACGGGACTGGAAAAATCCACCCTACATTTTGTAGGTGTTCACTCATAATACATTTCCGAACATCATTCTATTTTCTCCAACATCTCATTGCCCGTTAACCTGGAAACTCAAAAGGACCTTTTATCCACCTTAAAATTATGACAATCTGAGATTGTTTTCTACACATTAGGAATTTATTCAGTCCTAGTTATTGTATTACATGTTTGGTGAAAACATCACCTGTATGGGTGGCACGGTGGCACAGTGGTTAGCACTGCTGCCTCACAGCGCCAGGGACCTAGGTTCGATTTCGGCCTCAGGTGACTTGTCTGTGTGGAGTCTGCACATTCTCCCCGTGTCAGCTTGGGTTTCCTCCGGATGCTCCGGTTTCCCCCCACAGTCCAAAGCTAGGCGAGTGAGATGGATTGGCCATGATAAATTGCCCCTTAGTGTCAGGGCGACTAGCTGGGATTATGGGGTGGGATTTGGCTCGGTGCAGACTCGAGGGGCCGAATGGCCTCCTTCTGCACTGTTGGATTGTGTGGTTCTGTGTCGATCAGGGCACAAAACAACTTTTTTGTGAATTAAGCCTCGACAGTTTAAATAAAGTAACACCATTTAAAAACCCCCAGTGTAAAACTAAATGTGCTCCTAACTTGTCAGTCACCACCACCAACCCCCTATCCCCATGGCATTTTCCAATGGCTCTGCAGCAAAACCCCAAAAGTGATGAGGATTTATTCCATGTCTCTGTGATTCTATGATTTGCTTTTCTGAAATTCTGGATTGTAGAAAATAGCTGTTATACTTCCTTAGAAGTTTTTTAATGAAGAAGAAAATAGTGCTTCCATTCTTCAGGACTTTACCGAATGAAGGTGTCCTCCTAAACTCGATAGGGAAGATACCGGAAAAACAGAAAAGTTGCTGAACTTTCTGGGTGTTACTATTTGAAACTTCTTGGAAGTGTTTGTTTTTGTCAGTCAAAAATGACTAGTAAATGGATGTCTGAAAACAAAATTGTGCGTGTGCATTTTTCTTTTCTGTGAAGTTTCACCAATTCCTGATTCATTCGATGTTTCTCAATTTTAAAAAAGTTTGTTTACATTGACTCACTTTCCAAAATTGATGGTCGCCTGTGTCTGGGTGGCACAGTGGTTAGCACTGCTGCCTCACAGCTCCAGGGACCTGGGTTCGATTCCTGGCTTGGGACACTGTCTGTACTGAGTCTGCACATTCTCCCTGCGTCTGCATAAGTTTCCTCAGGTTTCCTCCCACACTCAAAGATATCCGGGTTAGGTGGATTGGTCAAGCTAAATTGCCCTTTAGTGTCCTGGGATATGTAAGTTAGAGGGATTAGTGGCATTGTGGGGCTAGGGCCTGGGGGGTGATTGTGATCAGTGAAGATTTGATGGGCTGAATGGCCTCCTTTTGCACTGTAGGGATTCCATGATTCTGGGTCAATAGGCCTCATTCTTTTTTTATATACTCATTTATCCCCGGGGATTGCCTTGAAGTCTCCACATCTGGAACTTTGTGGAATTCTTCATGCATTTGACTTGTCTTCCCATTCCAGCTGAGATTAATGAGCATTTAATAGCAAGAAAAGTTTACTTTTTTAATCAGTGTCATGAGTAGGCATACATTAACTCTGCAATGAAGTTACTGTGAAAATCTCCTAGTCACTACACTCTGTCACCTGTTCTGGTACACTGAGGGAGAATTTAGCATGGTGAATGCACCTAACCAGCACATCTCTTGGATGCGGAAGGAAACAGGAGCAGCTGGAGGAAACCTACATAGAGAGTACGTGCTGACCCCACACAGACAGTGACCCAAGCTGGGAATCGAATCAGCGTCTCCAGCACTGAGGCAGCAATGTTAACCATTGTGCTGCCCTGCAGTCTAGAACAAGTACGACCACAGCAATGTCTGAGGTTGTTGGCCCTTTAAGGCACTGATCGACAGATTGAGAGATTATGGGCTGATAGTATAGGGTAGCACAGTGGTTAGCACTGCTGCCTCACAGTGCCAAGGCCCTGGATTCAAGTCCAGCCTTGGAAGTCTGTGTGGAATTTGCACATTCTCCCCATGTCTGCAAGGGTTGTCTGCAGGTGCTCCAATTTCCCCTCTCAGTCCAAAGATGTGCATGTTAGGTCAATTAGCTATGCTATATTTCCCCTTAGTGTCAGGGGCATTAGCAGGGTAATTACATGGGATTCATTGAGCCTGCACTGACAATAATACCACCCAGACCCTATCCCTGCCTTGCAGCATTGCTGTCTCGCAGCAGTGAGGCAGGGATAGGACCTGGGTGGAGTCTGTCGCTTCTACAGCCTTGAGGAACCGACTGGCTTCCTGCACTGTGGAGATTCTATGATTCACTCTGAAAAGAGTGGTTGATTGGAAATTTTCATTTCTCAGTGCCAAACTCATACCTGAGCTTCATGTCAAGGACAGACAGGCTACATTTAATTCTGTATTACCTCTCAAGAGAAGTGCAGCCATTTTAATGCATGGTCATTAGGGAGGGAGTAATATGATTGCCTGAATGGGAGTGGATCTTATGTGCCTCTAATGGTGCTTCCTGAATCTGCACTTCCTGAGTTGCTCCTCCTTATCCTGTGATTCTGCTTCTTCAAAACATGGGGACCAGGGAATTCCCTGAAGGAGATACCATTTTGTTGTGTGCTGGTTGTCTGAAGGTTCAGTTAAGCAGCACAACACTGGCAGGGACACGGAAACTAGGAAGCGAAATGCCTGACAAAAATAAAAATACAGATTCTTCAGTGTTTATATTTGCACAACCATAAAAAAGTGGCCTTTAACTATACTTCCCCCTATCAACTGCAGTGAACAAGTTGAATCTGGAAACAAATATTTTTGGCAAGATACTTTTATTGTATTTAACCCTATCCAGACTCTGAGCAGTAGACATCCATTGACTCTGTCTACACTTCCCTCTGCCTTGGAAAAGCAGCCAGCGTAATCAGGGACCCCATGCACTCCGGACATTCTCAGTTCCACTTTCTTCTGGCAGGAAAAAGATACAAACGTCTGAGATCATGTACCAACCAACACAAGAACAGCTTCTTCTTTGCTGCCATCAGATTTTTGAACGGACTTACCTCCCATTAAGTTGATCTTTCTCTACACCCTAGCTGCGACTGTAACACTACATTTCCTCCTCCCCTATGTACTCCATGAATGGTATGCTTTTGTTGTATAGCATGCCATAAACAGTACTTTTCATGTATTCTATTACATGTGACAATAATAAATCAAATTAAAACATACAAAATTAAATATTACCCTTTTCCCATCATGTAGAAAATTAATTTTTAAAATCATTTTTGCTCTAGCTCTCTACAAATTTACTACAAGTAAGATCTTCATAGATGATTTCTGTCAAAACAAGACTGGGCAACATAGTGGTTAGCACAAGTACTCAACCAGGGTCTTTTTAAAGGATGTGAGGCATTCTGTCTCCACCACCCTCCCAGACAGTGCCATCACCACCCTGAGTTAAAAAAGTTTTTCCTCAAATCCCTCCTAAATATTCCATCCCTTACTTTTAACTTGTGTCCCCTCATAACTGACCCTTAAACTAAGGGGAACAGCTGCTCCCTATCCACCCTGTCCATGCCCCCGGGATCCGCATCCAATTCCTGCTTGAGTCATTGTCTGTATGGAGCCTGCATGTTCTCCCCGTGTCTGTGTGGATTTCCTCCCGGTGCTCTGGGTTCCTCCCACAGTCTGAAAGGCGTACTGGTTAGGTGAATTGGCCATGCTAAATTCTCCCTCAGTGTATCCAAACAGCTGCCAGAATATGGTGACTAGGGGATTTTCACAGTAACTTCATTGTAGTGTTAATGTAAGCCTACTTGTGACACTAATAAATAAACAAACCATTCTTGCAGTGAAAAATTCATCAATCAGGTGCACGTTTCACAGGTGACGCAGTGGCTTCATGAATGCCAGACATACAACTCACACAAATTTAGGACTCATGGCTCCCTGATGGAAAAATTATAATAATTATATCCAAAAGCACACATGATTTCCATCTTAAGTGACTAACAATAATCAGTTAGATTTTTGCAGTAAATGTGACTATCTTGCAATCTATGCAAAGTGAGATGACTCAATCCCTTTTGCAGAATCATGGCAATTACAGAAGGAAACCATTTAGCTGCTGCTGCATGCTCTGTATCTCAAGCAAACTGCTTCATCATAGAATAGAATCCCTACAGTACAGAAGGAGGCCATTCAGCCCACCGAGTCTATACCAACTACAGTCCTGCCCTGGCCCTATTCCTGCAACCCCACATATTTACCCCTCTAATCCCTCTGACACTAAGGGTCAATTTAGCATAGCCAATCCACCTAACCCACATATCTTTGGACTGTGGGAGGAAACCGGAGCACCCGGAAGAAACCCACGCAGACACGTGGAGAACATGCAAACTCCACACAGACAATAACCCGAGGCAGGAATTGAACCCAGGTCCCTGGTGCCGTGAGGCAGCAGCACTAACCACTGTGCCACCGTGCTGTCCCTTGAATCCCATTTCTTCAAAGTGCCTTCTAAGGTGGGGACTGACGGTCAAACGTGTTCGAAACATAGAAACAAAATTACTGCTGGAATCTGAAACCGAAACAGAGACTGCTGGAAAATCTCAGCAGGCCTGACAGCATCTGCACA
Organism: Carcharhinus amblyrhynchos; assembly: GCF_965287045.1. Taxonomy (NCBI): domain Eukaryota; kingdom Metazoa; phylum Chordata; class Chondrichthyes; order Carcharhiniformes; family Carcharhinidae; genus Carcharhinus; species Carcharhinus amblyrhynchos. The sequence continues at coordinate 72,828,831 of NC_137337.1, read as the reverse complement.
GAACATTCTTCTCACCAAGGAACAGATATCACAAGTAACAGACTCCATGTCCTGGATTTTTATCAACGTGGAGATGCCAGCGTTGGACTGGGATAAACACAGTAAGAAGTCTCACAACACCAGGTTAAAGTCCAACAGGTTTATTTGGTAGTAAACACCACTAGCTTTCGGGTTCACCCCTTTGTCAGGTGAGTGGGGAGTTCTGATCACAAACAGAGCATATAAAAGCACACAGTTTACAAAATATGATTAGAATGTGAGGCTTTACAGTTAATCAAGTCTTAAAGGTGCAGACAATGTGAGTTGAGATAGCATTAAGCATAGGTTAAAGAGATGCGTATTGTCTCCAGACAGGACAGTAAGTGAGATGTAGCAAGCCCAGGCGAGTCATGGGGGGTTATAAATAGTGTGACATGAACCCAAGATCCCGGTTGAGGCCGTCCTCATGTGTGTGGAACTTGGCTATCAGTCCTCCAAGGCTGCCTTCATGGCACACAACAGCTGTAAAGACTCGCATTCTAATCAGTACTCTGTAAACTGTGTGTGCCTTTATATGCTCTGTTTGTGATCAGAACTCCCACTCACCTGACCCCAAAAGCTAGTGGCGTTTACTACCAAATAAACCTGTTGGACTTTAACCTGGTGTTGTGAGACTTCTTACTGGATTTTTACCACCAAGTAATTTGAGGGAATGTCCTGACTTGCCATACCCACCTCATTAGAAAGGCCCCTCACACTGCATGATCTATGTTTCGGGGCAGAGGGTACAGGCCAGGGTAGGGGCCATCAGAAGCAGATTGGATGCGGAGTTGAGCCTTGCACATGGAAAGGGCCCCCCAGTGTTTGGATAGACGAGGGACAGTACGAGTTTTAAAATAGTTTTCTTTTATTAAACAAAACTTTAAAAATTATTAACAGAAATGAAAAGAAGTGAACTTGGAGACTGGCTTCTACTGCCAGCCTCTGTACTGAACTTAAACACACTGAACGGATCTCAAAAACAATATGATAAAACATACACTAAAATCCAAACTATTTTTCAATGTTATCTCATTATTGGAAATGTTTTTTGCAGTCTGTCTCTGTTTTACAGAAACAATCCTTGCAGCTGATGTTACGTGTTGTTTGCCTGTATTGCATACCCTTGAGGAACGCAGTCAATTTTTAGAAAACTTTTAGACTTCTGATTCTACATGTAGTCAAGTTAGCTGTCAATTTTTATATTTAGCAGAGTTAGTTGCATAGGTGGAAGTATCTTAAAATGAAGCCTTTACAATAGACACAAACAGAGCTAAGCATAAACAGGATCTCTCACCCAATAAGCTGTTCCTGCTATGAAGGCAGGAAGCTAATAGTGTTAAAGGCAAGATACTGCGATGCTGGAATCGAAAACAAAGACAGAAAATGCTGGAAAATCTCAGCAGGTCTGACAGCATCTGTGGGGACAGAGGAGAGCCAACATTGAGTTTGGATGACCTTTCACTCATGGAGTTGGTGCACGATGGTGGGAGGAGATATCTATCACGAAGCAGGTGAGGAACAACAGTAATAGCTGTCTAATTGGTTGCTTACACAATAATGGAGATGGGCCATTATTGGGCCTCCCATTGGAAAACATAAAGATCCATATTGATCTTGTGTATCGATGGAGCATCTAGTAGTGACAAGGCTGGCAAAGGTTCACAAGATTAGCATGGAATGGACAGCACCTTAGCAATATCAAATGCATTAATTTAGCTTAGCGTTATGCCCCAGGGACTGATTGTTGGATGCCACTTGCAGAACCTTTGCATCTCGCAACTACCCTTTCACCATCCATTTATCAGGGTGCTGGCATCCAATTGTGCCCTGCCCATTACTTTCACAGCAGCTCACCCTCATCATCGATGAGTGTGACGCAGAGACAGCAGCCAGCCCCAAACTATTCCACATGGAAGCCAATCCAGGGCTGTGAAGGCGGGCGAGGGGGATTCCAAGAAAGGAGGCAGCACAGCGGTTAGGACTGCTGTCTCTCAGTGCCAAGGACCCGGGTTCAATTCCGGCCTTGGGTTAATGTCTGCACATTCTCCCCATGTCTGCATGGGTTTTCTCTGGGTGCTCCTGTTTCCTCCATAGTCCAAAGATGTGCAGGTTGGCCGTTGTTAGAGATAAAATGTCTGAGGTCACCTACCAACTGACTCAAGAACAGCTTCTTCCCTGCTGCCATCAGACTTGAATAAACCCGCGTTGCACTAATCTTATCTTTCTCTACACCCTAACTATGACTGTAACACTACATTCTGCATTCTCTCCTTTCCCGTCTATGAACAGTATGCTTTGTCTGTAATAGCACGCAAGAAGCAATACTTTTCACTGTATACTAGTACAAGTGACAAAATGATAAATCAAATCGAAAAGGTTACAGGAATAATGTGAGGGAAGAGGGCCTGAGTAAGATCCTCTGTCAAAGAGTTGGTGCAGGCTTGATGGGCCAAATGGCCTCCTTCTGCATTGCAAGAGTTCTATGGATGTCTTGGAATGCTGCCATCTCCTACTGTATCGTCATCTCCTCCACCAAAGCTTTCAGAAAATCAGAGAAGTCGTTACAGTTCAGGCTGTAAGAAAGAACTTTACTAAAACTTCTGCTCACATACCATCCCAAACCTTGTAGGGGGACTGACACCCTATCCCTAAAGCATACATTTCAACATCTTCAGATTCCTCCGTGGACTCACACAGATGAACAATCCCCTCCACTTTATATCCTCAATTTATCCAGCACTGGCCTACTATACTACTATGCTATCAGTGGCAGAGCTTAAGGCGTTTTGCCTCCACACATCTCTTCCCACCTTCAAAATCTCTTGAAGGCTCACCTCTTTGGCAGTATCATTAATCACCTTTCCTAGCTCTCTTCCTACTCCTGCTTAGGTCTCTTCCCAACTGTAAAACATCTAAACACGGTTCATCACATTGAAGACATGCCTTAATGTAAACTGCTATTGTAAATTCCTGGTTAAAGTACATGTCTAACATGGAGATCTTTGTATCCAACACATCATCTGTCTCACACAATTACTATAAATGTTATTGGTGCCAGTGGAATTTATCATGGGGAATATATACCAAGCTATCAGTTCTCTTGTAATAAATAATTCATTCCCTTACGATACCTGGGCTTCTTTTATTTATTCCTTTGTGGGCAAGGGCGGCGTTTATTGCACACCTCTAATTGCCCTTCAATGAAGTGGCTTGCTAGGCCATTTCAGGGAGCAGTTTTCAACCACATTATTGAGAGTTTGGAATCACGTACAGGCCAGACCAGGTAAGGATGGTAGATTTTCTTCCTGAAGCAGGTGTGGATTTTACAGAAATTGATGGTAGTTTCATGAGACCAGCTGTATAATTTCAGATTTAACAAGAGTGAGCGAGGATCTCATAGAAACTTATAAAATTCTAACAGAGTTAGACAGGGTGGATTCATAAAGAATGTTCTCAATGGCGGGGGAGTCCAGAACTAGGGGTCATGGCTTGAGGATAAGGGATAAACAGTTTAGAACTGAGGCGAGGAGAAATTTCTTCACCCAGAGAGTGGTGAAGGTAGAATCATAGAATCCTACAGTGCAGAAGGAGGCCATTCGGCCCACCAAGCCTGCACCAATCACAATCCCACCCAGGCCCTATGCCCCTAACACCATGCATTTACCCTAGTTAGTCCCTCTGATACTAAGGGGCAATTTTAGTATGGCCAATCCAATTAACTGGCACATCTTTGGAGTGTGGAAGGAAACCAGAGTGTGGAAGGTAACCCACGGAGACACACGGAGAACGTGCAAGCTCCACAAAGTCAGTGATCCAAGCCAGATATTGAACCCAGGAAGTAACACCACAGAAGGTAGTTGAGCCCAAACTTTTGTGTGATTTCAAGAAGAAATTAGGTATAGCTCTTGGAGCTAAAGGAATCAAGGGATATGGGGGGGGTGCTGGTGGCAGCAAAGGAGGGAATCAGGATATTGAATTCGATGATCAGCCATGACCAAAATGAATGGCAGAGCAGGCTCGAAGGGCTGAATGGCCTACTCCTGCTTCTAGTTTCTGTGTTCTAACCACTTTGCCCTCCCTTAACCCTTAAATTATCTGGCAAACTGTAGTATCACTAATGTTTAAAGTTTTTTTTATCAGTATCACAAGTAGACTCACATCAACAATGAAGTTACTGTAAAAATCCCCTAGTCGCCACACTCCGGCATTTGTTCAGGTACACTGGGGGAGAATTTAACACAGCCAATGCACGTAACCAGCACGTCTTTCAGACTGTAGGAGGAAATTGGAGCACCCAGGGGAAACCCTCACAGACACGGAGAGAATGTGCAGACTCCGCACAGGCAGTGACTCAGGCCCAGAATCGAACCCAGGTTCCTGGCACTGTGAGGCAGCAGTGCCAACCACTGTGCCACCATGCCACCTCAAACTAATGACCCAAGATGGGAATGTGGGTTCAAATCCCACCACAGCAGCTGGTGGAATATAAAACAAATTCATAAAATCGGGACTTGAAAGCTAATCTCAATAATGGTGGCCATAAAACGATCATCGATTGTTGCAAAAACACACATCTGAGTTTTTAAATAATTCATTATGGGATGTGGGCATTGACTGATGGACATGATTTCCTGCCCATCCCTAGTTGCCCTTGAGAAGGTGGTGGTGAGCCACTGCAGTCCCTGAGGTAGGTGCACCCACAGTGCTGTTAGGGAAGGAGTTCCAGGATCGTGGCCCAAAATCAAGTTAGTGGAATGGCATTGGTTTCAGAACGCTATCCTTCAAGGGGTTCTTTGTAGTCTTCAGTAGGTTAGCTGAAGACATCACCGAGGAAGAGATTAAAACTCAGGATGGATCTATGGAATTCTAGAGGGAAGATCACGAAAAGCCATTGCTGAAAATGCTCGGATTGTGATTCAATCGTTTCACGTGGAACGAAGCGAGGACAGTCACATGGAACTGCACAAGAGGTGCTGGAATCATACAGTGGAGCTGACCGTGTCAAAGGCTACAGTAAGGGTGAGAATATATTACTGTTAGTTGTGACTTCATGTGGTGATCATCAAACTTTTGAATAGTCCTATCATCGATTTGATTTATTGTCACATGTATTGGGATAGAGTGAAAAGTATTGTTTCTTGCACACTATACAGACAAAGCATACTGCTCATAAAGAAGGAAAGGAGAGAATGCAGAATGTAGTGTTACAATCATAGCTAGGGTGTAGATAAAGATTAACTTAGTGTGAGATAGGTCCATTCAAAAGTCTGATGGCAGCCAGGATGAAGCTGCACTTGTGTCGGTTGGTACGTGATGTTCGACTTTTGCATCTTTTCTCCACAGAATAAGATGGAAGAAAATATATCCGGGGTGCGCGGGATTCTTGATTAGTTTGGCTGCTTTTCTGAGGCAGCGGGAAGTGTAGAGAGTCAATGGTTGGGAGGCTAGATTGAGTGATGGATTGGGCTACATTCACAATTCTTGCAGTCTTGGACAGAGCAGGAGCCATACCAAGCTGTAATAATTAAGGACCCCACACACCCCAGACCTTCTCTCTTCCACCTTCTTCTATGGTAAAAAGATACAAAAGTCTGAGATCACAGACTAACTGACTCAAGAAGAGTTTGTTATAGATTCATAGAATCCCTACAGTGCAGGAAGCCTTTTGACCCATCGAGCCTGCATCAACAACAACCCCACCCAGGCACCATCCCTGTAACCCCACATATTTAGCTTACTAATCCGCCTGACATCCACCTAACACTGGGGAGCAATTTAGCATGGCCAAATCAGCCTTTTGAATGGTCCACTCGTAGATTAAGTTGATCTTTCTCTACGTCCTAGCTATGACTGTAACACTGCATTCTGCACTCTCTCCTTTCCTTCTGTATGAACGGTATGCTTTGTCTGTGTAGTGCGCAAGAAACAATACTTTTCATTGTACACTAATATATGTATCAGTATACTAAAATATTGTATACTAACACACTTCAGGTAGCATAGTGGCACTGTGGTCAGCATTGCTGCCTCACAGCGCCAGCGTCCCAGGTTCAATTCCTGGCTTGGGTCACTGTTTGTGTGGGGTTTGCATGTTGTCGGCATGGATTTCCTCTGAATGCTCTGGTTTCCTCCCACATTCTGAAAGACGTGCTGGTTAGGTGTATTGACCTGAATGGGTGCCGAAAGGTGGCAAGAGAATTTCACAGTAACTTCATTGTAGTGATGATGCAAGCCTTACTTGCAACTAATAAATATCCGGGTGGAATCTGCACATTCTCTCTGTGTCTGTAAGGGTTTCCTCTGGGTGTTGTGGCTTCCTCCCACATGCAGGTTAGGTGGATTGGCTATGTCAAATTGCCCCTTAATGTCCTGGGATGGGAAGATTAGGGGGGTAAATATATGGCAATAGGGCCTGGATGGGATTGTTGTCGGTGCAGGTTTGATGGACCGAATGGCCTCCATCTGCACTGTAGGGATTCTATGAAATAAATTACCTTTATTTATAAATAAATGTGACAATAATAAATCAATTCAAATCTGCCTTTACGAACCTGTAATAATGATGAAAACAATTGGTAGTGAGTGAAGGGTGAGACTGGGATCTGTGAATAAGGCAAGCTGAGTGGAGCCGGATCTCCCACCTACCTGCGCCGCACCTACTGCACCCGCCCCTTTAGGGTGTGAATGTGGCAGGCTAAGTGGAGCCAGATTGCGCACCTACCTCCTCTGCACCTACCGCTTTAGTGTGTGAATGAGGCAGACTAAGTGGGGCCGCATCGCCCACCTACCTGCTCCGCACCTACCGCACTCACCACTTTAGGGTGTGAATGTGGCAGGCTGAGTGGAGCCGGATCGCCCACCTACCCGTGCTGCACCTACTGCACCCCCAGCTTTAGGGTGTGAATGAGGCAGGCTGAGTGGAGCCGGATTGCCCACCTACCCGTGCTGCACCTACTGCACCCCCAGCTTTAGGGTGTGAATGAGGCAGGCTGAGTGGAGCCGGATTGCCCACCTACCTGCTCCGCACCTACCGCACCCCCAGCTTTAAGGTGTGGATGAGGCAGGCTGAGTGGAGCCGGATCGCCCGCCCACCTACCTGCTCCGCGCCTACCGCTACTTCCAGGGCCACTTCCGCCGCCGGCTGATCTCGCGAGAGCCGGGGGACCGGAAGTGAGGTCATCAGTGTGCGCCGGTCGCAGCTGCGGATCCGGGATGTGCGGGGGCTGTGTCCAGAAGGAATATCCCGAGCGGGTGAGACAGACACCCACACACTGCGTTATAGACCACTCACTGTACACACAGCCACTCGGCCCCTCGCCTCCCTGCTGGCCGGCGGAGCCTTCCAGCTACTCCCCTCCCCCACCCCCCACCCATTAACCCTTGCACATCCCAGTGTTGTCAATGGGGCCTTTCTCCTGCTGTGGAGACGCCGGCGTTGTGCTGGGTTACACACAGTCAGAAATCTCGCAGCACCAGGTTAAAGTCCAACAGCTTTATTTGGACAGGATTAACAGGACCAAATAAACCTGTTGAACTTCAGCCTGGTGTTGTGAGACTTCTTACAGCCTTTTTCCTGCCTCGGGGCAGTGAGTCCCATTCCTCCCTCACCCCTGGGGTGTTTCTAAATAACTTTTAGTTATTTCCACTGCAAATCTGTATTGTAATGTCTTATGGAAATGGGGCTTGGGTGGAATTGTTGTCAGTGCATTCGATGGGCCAAATGGCCTCCTTTTGCACTGTAGGGATTCTGTGATATTCTGTGATTATGAGGGTAGGTCCTGTGTGGGATTGTCACAGGCTCTGTGGTCACTTCTGGCACATGTGGTTGTCCTGAGGTTTCCACATGGTACAGGATGTATATTCAATGGGCATAAGGTACCCTGCCATGCCTCTGTTGATTAAATGAGTAGTTAAACTTTGCAGAACTGAACTTACATTTCAATTACTTAAGTTTAAATTAGAGATGGATTTAATTAAATCTTTACTACAACTTACTGTCAGCGCTGCTCCATGGGGGGGGTGATGTTGCCGTCCTCCATGTTTGTTTAAGGCTACTCAGTAAGATTGGGAAGTGGGAAAGGTTGGAAATGTGCAGTAGGGCGTGCTGTTTATAGAGTTTGGGACTGTTTGTGTTTGGACTTGGGAGCTTTTGATGTTAGTCTGAGGTACCAGAATTAGAAAACATTCAATCTAATTTCCTCACAGAAATGGGCCACTGCTTCATGAGCACGGAATAAAATTCACCGGGAGGAATAGAGAATATCACAGTTACTGTGGGAATGAATGACAACACTGTATCTGCATGATCACTGTCATGGGATAGTGACTCATTTAGATGGTCTGATTTCATGAGAAGTTTATAGAAACCTATAGTATCCCTACAGTGCAGAAGGAGACCATTCAGCCCATCGAGTCTGCACTGACAACAGTCCGACCCAAGCCTCATCCCCGTAACCCCACATGTGTATCCCACTAATCTCTAACTGATGCATCCTCGGACACTAAGGGGCAATTGAACATGTTCTATGCACCTAACCTACACATCTTTGGACACTTGAGGGGTAATTTACTACTGCCAATCCATCTAACCCGCATATCTGTGGAGTGTGGGAGGAAACTGGAGCAGCCGAAGGAAATCAACGCAGACACGGGGAGAATGCGCAAACTCCACACAGACAGTGACCCAAGCCGGGAATTGAACCCATATCTCTGGTGCTATGAGGCAGGGGTGCTAATCACTGCGCCGTCGTGCTGCCCAGTTGCAAGAGTAGAGTGTAACTTTCCATTCTCTCAGCTCCTGAGATTGACATCCTGTGTTACAGCTAGCTATTTTCCTGGATTTAAAGAATCAATCTGTTCATTATTAAATCGAGTGGCTTGCTAGTGGTTGACCTTTTTGTTGATTTTTCTGTTATTTTTGCGCCTCGTTGTCTAGTCATATCTGAGTGACGATTTATGTATCGGACTGAGACAGTGGAGTGTAATGTGAGATCTGACAATATGTTGCATCGTGTGGCTCTGAGCTTATCCATCCTCCATGATCAATCAGTTTCCTAATAAAAAGATTACAAGTCAGCTGTCATTCGGTTAGTTTCCTGCCAGTAAGTGGCAGGCAGTGTGCAGCGTAGGAGCCGCATGCAGCCCATTTGGATCCTGAATGTGGTCCAGGAAACATTTTGTTGACCATTGGGCGACTCAGTGGCACAGTGATTTGTACTGCTGCTTCACAGCGCCAAGGACCCAGGTTCGATTCTGTCTGCAAGCCACCCACCTAGCAAGCCACTCGATTTAATAATGAACAGATTTATTCTTTAAATCCAGGAAAATAGCTAGCTGTAACAGAGGATGTCAATCTCAGGAGCTGGGAGAATGGAAAGTTGCACTCTACTTTTGCAACTTTGGGCAGCACGATAGCACAGTGGTTAGCACCATCTGTGCAGAGTTTGCATACTAAGAAGTCTCACACAACAAACTTTCAGAGTGCTGCTCCTTTCTCAGGTGAGTCACCTGAGGAAGGAGCAGCACTCCAAAACCTTGTGATTCCAAATAAACCTGTTGGATGTTAACCTGGTGAAGTTCTTACTGTGTCCACCCCAGTCCAACGCTGGCATCTCCACACCACGTGCAGAGTTTGCACACACTCCCCGTGTCTTTGTGGGTTTCCGCAGGCTTCACTGGTTTCTTCCCACAGGCCAAAGATGTGTGGGTTAGGTGAATTGGCCACACTAGATTGGCGTTCAGTGTCAGAGAGACTAGCTAGAGTAAATGCATGGGGTTATGGGAATAGGGCTTAGGTGGGATTGTGGTCAGTGCAGACTTGATGGGCCGAATGGCCTTCTTCTGCACTAGGATTCTATGTTTTCCCACGCATAGAGTTGCCACATTCTGTTGATTTCCATCCACATAGCTATCTTCCTACTGGTGTGACTGAAGTGAGTCGCACGTGAAGCAAGGGCGAGTGAAGTGCGGTGCATGCTGATTGTTCACAACATTGACTGTGAGAGCCGTGCGCTCCCTTTGTCCGAAGTTTCATACTTTTTACCATTTGAAATTGATGGCAGTTTTATTACTATGTAAATGATTAAGCATTTTCTATAGCTTGTTGTGTAATATTCGGGTGTATTGAACGTATCTAATCTTATCAGGTGAAAGTAGAACTAGGGGGCATGGCCTCAAAATAAGGGGAAGCAGATTTAGGACTGAGTTGAAGAGGAACTTCTTCACCCAAAGAGTTGTGAATTTGGAATTCCCAATGAAGCAGTTGAGGCTACCTCACTGTTTTTAAGGCGAAGATAGAATGGATTTTTGAACAATAAAGGAATTAAGTGTTATGGTGAGCGGGTGGGCAAATGGAGCTGAGCCCACAAAAAAATCAGCCATGATCTTATTGAATGGCAGAGCAGGCTCAAGGGGCCAGATGGCCGACTCCTGCTCCTAGTTCTTATGTTCTCATATCTCATAAGTGACCACTCTCTGTGACGCAACACGTGAGTTGCCTGGATAAGTTATTCAAAGACTGCTGGTGTCAGTGAAGCCTTGTCCCAGGATGAGTTACTATCAAAGGAAACAAAACACCACAGTATAAGTGCAAACTACGCCATTGATCCTAAGTGATCTCTCGGACAGCTCGAATCTCACTGTCATTCACAGTGACACTTGAACCAGTTGTCTCGTGACCAAGGTATTAACTTTCCTGATTTTTAATTGAACTGTTTCAGGAAGATAGCTTTCCCAGCTGGAAGGTAAACCTATCTTGTACCTGTGCATCTATCTGTAACATGTTTAAAACAATAAATGATCTCAGAACTCCGATATTACACCTGCAGATGGCACGGTCACGTCATGTTAAATGACGAATTGGAAACAATGGCACCTCACTGGATATTACATCGACACAAGTAGGGTGACTTGAGCTAATGTACAAAATAATTGCATAATTAAATAATTGAAATATAATTAAAAGGAGTTTGCACATCCTCCTCATGTCTGTGTGGGTTTCCTTCAGATGCTCCGGTTTCCTCCCACAGTCCAAAGATGCGCAGGTTAGGTTGATTGGCCATGTTAAATTCCCTCTTAGTGTCAGGGGGAACTAGCAGCATAAATACATGGGACAACGGGGATAGAAGCTGGGTGGGATTGTGTTCAGTGCATACTTGAAGGGCCGAATGGCCTCCTTCTGCACTGTAGGGATTCTATGATCCTATGATTTGGTAAAAGTGGCAAGTTAGGAATGAACAGCAGAAGTTCATTTGTAACAGAAAATTCAACAAGCATTTAGATGAAGAAAGTTGTAAAGTTCATGGGAGAGAGAGATTTAAAACAAACCAGAAGCATCAGTGGAACCCAGAAAGCAACCTCCTCCCCTCTTTCCTGCACCCAAGCAGCAAGGTGGCACAGTAGGTAGACCATAAGGCACAGAAGCAGAATTAGGCCACTCGGCCCATTGAGTCTGTTCTGCCATTCAACCATGGCTGATACTCTTCTCATCCCCGTTCTCCTGCCTATTTCTCCGGGTAGCATTGCTGCCTCATAGCGCCAGGGACCCGGATTCGATTTCTGGCTTGGGTCATTGTGCAGACTCCGCACAGACATTCTCCCCATGTCTGCATGGGTTTCCTCTGGATGTTCTGGTTTTCTCCCACAGTCCAAAAGATGTGCAGGTTAGGTGGATTGGCTGTGCTAAATTCTCCCAAAATGTACCCGAACGGGCGCCGGAGTGTGGCGACTAGGGGATTTTCACAGTAACTTTTAAGTTGTGGATTATATTCAAACCCCCCTCCCCAAAATAAAAAGCTGATGAAATTCCATTTCTGCACTTCTAGTTGTATGTCCCGCTGCACTTTATCCCTTAGCTGCCAACCCCTTTTTCCCCAGACACCTCACTGTTTGCAGTTCTCGCTCCAAGGCTAATGTTGTGTTGTTCCATTTCTCCTTTTGCAGCAATTTGTTTTTCCCCAGTCCCCTTCTAACCATATTGAACTTGAAAGAAGGCTGTATTTATTATGTCGCAACACTGGGCAGCACTGTGCATTAACAGTATTTGATACCTGAGGCGTCACCATAATGTAAAACTGTGGCACAGTGGTTCGCACTGCTGCCTCACAGCGCCAGGGACCCGGGTTTGATTCTGATCTCAGGTGACTGTCTGAGTGAAGTCTGCACCTTTTCCCCGTGTCCGTGTGGTTTTCCTCCGTGTGCTCTGGCTTCAAAGAACAAAAAAAACTACAGCACAAGAACAGGCCCTTTGGCCCTCCAAGCCTGCGCCGATCATGCTGCCCAACTGAACTGAAACCCCCCACCATTCCAGGGACCGTATCCTTCTATTCCCATCCTATTCATGTATTTGTCGGGACACCCCTTAAAAGTCACTGTCGTTTCTGCTTCCCCTACCTCCCCTCGCATCGAGTTCCAGGCACCAACCACCCTCTCTCTACTTGCCTTGTACATCTTTCCTCCCACATTCTAAAGATATGCAAGTTAGGTTAGTTGGCCATGCTAAATTGTTCCTTAGCATCCCAAGATAGGGGAATTAGTGGGGTAAATATGTGGGGTTACGGGGATGGGGCCTAGGTAAAATGCAATGTCGGAGAGTCGATTCACACTTGATGGGCTGAATGGCCTCCTTCTGCACTGTAGGGATTCTATGATTCTATAATTCTAGTTGGGACAACGTTTCCCGCAAGTGCAGATACAGTGTCATCCCTGTGTCTGTTGCTATAAAGTGAGAGATTCCTTTAAGTGCATCTTTGTTTTTTGATTCTGAATTATGCACTTTTATTTTGCAAGCTGGCTGCTGCACAGCGACCATTTGGAGCTCTACTTTTGATGCAGACTTTAATTTAAGGTAAAGGTTTGTATATGTAAACTCCTAGATATCCTTCTCACTTCTAGAAACGTGTAATGCAGGCCAAGTTTGGTTGTTCGCCTGTAGCCAGAGGGGTGCCACTATGTATCGAGCCTGGCAGACCAGGAATCTCTCCCATACTTGTCAGACATTTGGAAGGATTTACAGGTTGATCATCAGCCCATTTGCGTTATGTACACACCATCCATGGCCTTCAAGTCCTAAAGAGGGAATCGGAACCTGGAGTTTCTGGCTCAGAGGCAGAGAGGTTCGCCACTCGCTGCGTCACAGGACCTCGTCCCGTGGGTATTGCTGTTCAGTAGCATTTGAGTATATTTTTCATGTTGGTGTTAGCCTTTGAACAGATAGAATCCTCCAGTGTAGAAAGAGGCCATTCAGCCCATTGCATCTGCGCAGATCACAATCCCATCTAGGCCCTATCCCCATAACCCCATACATTTAACCTAGCTAGTCCCCGACACGAAGGGGCAATTTAGCATGGCCAATCCACCTAACCTGCACATCTTTGGAATGTGGGAAGAAACTGGAGCACCTGGAGGAAACACGCAGACGTGGCGAGAATGTGTAAACTCCACACTGTAAGAAGTCTCACAATATTAGGTTAAAGTTTAACAGGTTTATTTGGTAGTAAACGCCACTAGCTTTCGGAACGCTTTTCCTTCGTCAGGTGTTGTGAGACTTCTTACTGTGTTTACTGTAGTCCAACGCTGGCATCTCCACATCAAACTCCACACAGACAGTGACCCAAGCTGGGAATCGAACCAAGTCCCTGGCGCTGTGAGGCAACAGTGCTAATCACTGTGCCACCCTGATACAAATGAATTTCTCCTGCTGACCTGACAGCATGAGTTCTCCTTGACTGTAACTCTTACTGCACTTCATCATGCTTAACAACTGCTGTGTTGCTTGTAGTTTCTCAAACCATCAGTTGGGAAAATTATACTTCAGGTCACCTTCCCTGTCTTTAGTTCAACTCCTTGTAACCTGCTATGGAATGGGATTGGCAATGCCCTAGAAATGTCTCAACTCTGATTGGGAAATTATATTTGCTGCAAAGTATTTATCAGAACGAGAGGGATAAGTTCATGTGTGAATCTACATGTCTTTTTCTTTCCCTACAGGGTAACACCTGCTTAGAGAATGGCTCCTTTCTGTTAAATTACGTGGGTTGTGCTGAGTGCAGCAAAAGAGACTTTGTGCTAATTGCCAATCGAACCCAAGATGACGATGATGGGGAAGAAATTGTTACATATGACCGTAAGTTACTGGCTGTGGAATCCAAATAATATGGGACCTCAATCTGGCAAGTGTTACACTGGAATTGTATATGTTCAGTTAAAGAGCACAACCTTCCTTTAAATCTGACGAAGGGTCATCCAGGCTCAAACTACTGGCTCTATTCTCTCCCCACAGATGCTGTGAGACCTGCTGAGATTTTCTAGCATTTTACGTTTTTGTTTTAGATTCCAGCCTCCGCAGAATTTTACTTTTATCTGTTGGCTAACGGAGCAAACAAAACTAGAAACATTTCCTTCATGTTTTTATTCTTTCACTGGGATGTGGGTGTCGTTGGCTAGGCCCGCACTTATTGACCATCCCTAATTGTCCTTGTGAAGGTGGTGATGAGCTGTCCTTTTGAACCGCTGCAGTCCATGTGGTGTAGGTACACCCACGGTGCTGTTAGGCAGGGATTTCCAGGATTTTGACCCAGTGACAGTGAAAGAATTCAAGAGGCGGCTGGAAATAGCACTTGGGGTGAATGGGATCACTCATTTCCCTGTGATGGGGTCACGGGGAAAATGTAAGAGTAGGCTGTTGAGTTGGATGATCAGCTATGATCGCAATGAATCTTAATCTTAATCTGCATAATATGCATTAATATGCATAATCTGCATAACAGGTTTGAGGTTCTTGCTTCCAGGCTGGACGAGAACGAGGCAGATGAGGTTGGTGAGCAAACTGCACACGGTACAGTGCTGCAGCAGGACATAGGCAAAGAGAAGGGGAAAAGGAACGTAGTAGTGATTGGGGATAGTGGGGTGAAGGGTATTGACACTGTCCTTTGTCACAATGACAGTGCACAGAAGGGTGTGTTGTCTGCCTGGTGCTCGGAACCTGGAGTGGGAGGGTGAGAATCCGGTCGTTGTGGTACATGTGGTGAATCTCTGGAATTCTCTGCCCGTTAAATATTTTTAAGACGCGGGTTGATGGGTTTTTGATAGGAGAGGGGATTAAGGGTTATGGGGAGAGGGCGGGAAAGTGGAACTGAGCAGCGACAGATCAGCCATGATCTTATTGAATGGCGGGACAGGCTCGAAGGGCTGGATGGCCTACTCCTGCTCCTATTTCTTATGTTCTTATGAATGGCGGAGCAGGCTTGAAGATCTCCTGCTCCTATCTCCTACGTTTCTATATAAATGACACTATAGTTCAGGATGTTAAGTGGTTTGGAGGGGAACTTGTAGATGGTGGTGTCCCCATGCTTGTGCTGCTCTTGTCTTTCTAGGTGGTAAGGTCGTGGTTTTGGAAGATGCTGCCAAAGAAGCTTTGGTGCTGCTCTTGTAGATGGTGCACTCTGCTGTCACTTTGCCTCGGTGGTGGAGGGAGTAAATGTATACGGTATTGGATGGGTGCTAGTTAAGCGGGCTGCTTTGCTCTGAGCACTGTCAAGCTTCTCGAGTGTTATTGGAGCTGCACTCATCCAGGCAAGGGGAGAGTATTCCATCACATTCTTGACTTGTGCCTTGCAGATGGTGGACAAGCTTTGGGAAGTCAGGAGATGAAGTTACATGCTGCAGAATTCCCAGTCTCTGAACTGGTTAGCCCAGTTCAGTTTCTCATAGAATCCCTACAGTGCAGAAGGAGGCCATTCAGCCCGTAGAATCAGCACAGACCACAATCCCACAAAGGCCCTATTCCCACAACCTGACATATTTATCCTGCTAACCCCCTGACACTGAGGGGCAATTTAGTAGGGGCAACCGAACCTGCACATCTTTGGACTGTGGGAGAAAACCCACGCAGGCAAGGGGAGAATGTGCAGACTCCACATAGACAGTGACCTGAGGCTGGACTTGAACCAGGGTCCCTGGCGCTGTGACGCAGCAGTGCTAACTACTGTGTCACCGTGCCGTCGTGATCACATTCTGGTCAATGTAATTGTGAGATTTCAGCAAGATTGATTGAAAAGTTGCAAGCTTTTCTGGTTCTCTATCAGATGAATAAGTTTAGACATCAGGGGTCAGTTGTTTTTAGCTGTTAACCAATGTAATTAAAAGAGGTTTGCAGATATTGTCAGGGTTAATGCAGTATATCTTGGTGGAAGCTGGATCTTGTGATAGCACAGCCAGGATGTTAGTTTAGGAATGTTGGTTTTGAGAGAAATTGCCCTGCCTGCCACTTTATGGGAGATATTTAACCTCTGTCAATTAGCTTTTAGAGGAATAAAACTTAAAGTTTAAAATTTGTTTATTAATGTCACAAGTAGGCTCATAACACTGCAATGAAGTTACTGTAAAAATCCCGTAGTCGCTACAGTCTGCCGCCTGTGTGGGTACATATCATAGAATCACAGCATGCATAAGGAGGCCATTCAGCCCATCATGTCGAGACCAACCACAATCCCTCCCAGGTCCTATCCCCATAACCCCATACATTTATCGTTGTTAGTCCCCCGAGACTAAGGGGCAATTTAGTATGGCCAATCCACCTAACCTGCACATCTTTGGACTGTGGGAGGAAACCGGAGCACCCGGAGAAAACCCACGTAGACACGGAGGATGTGCAAACTCCACACATACAGTGACCCAAGCCAAGAATCGAACCCAAGTCCCTGGCACTGTGAGGCAGAAATGCTAACTACCGTGCCACCGATTGTAGGAAGAATTTAGCATGACCAATGCACCTAACCAACATGTCTGCCGGACTGTGGAAGAAACTGGAGCACCCGAAAGAAACCCACGCAGACACGGGGAGGACGTGCAGATTCTGTACAGATAGTCACCCAAGCCGGGAATCAAGCCTGGGTCCCTGCTGCTGTGAGGCAGCAGTGCGAGCCACTGTGCCACAGTTTTACATTATGGTGATGTCTCAGGTATCAAATATTGTTAATGCACAGTGCTGCACTTTAATGCTATTTCTGAATCAGGTCTGGTTGTGCGTTCTTAACTCTAACTCTGTGTCCCATTATCTCTTGCAGATGTCTGTCAGAATTGCCACCATATTATAGCACAACATGAGTACACATTCACTGTTGTGGATGATTACCAGGTAAGGGCTATTCAGTGATTTCTAAATTGTAATTCTCAAAATAATTTTCCGCTCTGCCACATCCAGCCGGTTTTGCTTCTTGCTGACGCTGTACAATGTCGTTCTGCCTCTGTCACAGCAGCATTAAAAAAAAGTTTATCAGTCACATGTAAGCTTAAAGTCACACCACAATGAAGTTACAGTGAAAATCCCCTAGTCGCCGCGCTCTGGCGCCTGTTCGTGTACACTGAGGGAGAATTTAGCATGGCTAATGCATCTAACCAGCGTGTCTTTGGACTGTGGGAGGAACTCAGAGCACCCATACGAAACCCACGCAGACACAAGGAGAACGTGCAGACTCCACACAGACAGTGACCCAAGCCAGGAATCGAACCTGGTCCTTGGTGATTTGAGGCAGCAGTGCTAACCACTGTGCCACCATGCCACCCTGTCAGACAGGCACAGCTAGCAAGATGGACTCCTGTCATTTCACTGTGAGTTTCTCTCTCCACTGAGCTTGAAATTGCTTTAAAAGTCAGTTAAATCCCAGCAGCGTCTGCTGTTTTTCCACACTCGCTACCCCTATTGTGAGATTTATACGTAATTGAATAGTATGTACCGAGGTGAGTCGTGACACAATGATTGTCAGGCCTACCCTGAATTTGTAAATAATCCTTAAATGGCAGCATAATATAAATTCTGGCAAATGCTGTTTGTGGTATCAGTTTGAGTACCCTTTTGGTACTTGACAGGTGTGAGTATTCTAACTTGGTATACTAAGAAAAAGTAGCAGGTTGGTCAGTTAAACATTCACTCTCTTCACCACCGAGGCACATTGGCAGCAGTGTCTACCATCTGTAAGGTGTTGCTGCCACTCACCAAAGCTCCCTTGACAGCATCTTCCAAAACCATGACCTCTACACCTAGAAGGACAGGGGCAGCAGAATTATCAATGGCACTATAGTTCAGGATAGTAAGTGACCTGGAGGGAAACACCACCATCTGCAAGTTCCCCTCCAAGCCACTTACCATCCTGACCTTTTGTACATTTCTTCACTGTCACTGGGTCAAAGGCCTGGAACTCCCTTCCTGACAGCAGTGCTGTGGAGCCCTTTAAGAACATAAATAGGAGCAGGAGTAGGCCATCTAGCCCCTCGAGCCTACCCCGCCATTCAATAAGATCATGGCTGATCTGTCGTGTCTCAGTTCCACATTCCCGCCCTCTCCCCATAACCCTTAATCCCCTTGCCTATCAAAAACCTATCTACCCGCGTCTTAAATATATTTACTGAGGCAGCCTCCACCACTTCAATGGGCAGAGAATTCCAGAGATTCACCACCCTTCGAGTGAAGAAGTTCCTTCTCAACTCCGTTCTAAACTGGCCCCCCTTATCTTGAGGTTGTGCCCTCTACTACTGTCCTTTCTGAGCGGGAAAATCCAGTTGCTTCACACTCGCTGCATTAAAATAAATGCTTCTTGGTTCAATGGAGTAGTTTTTAAAGTGCTGCCTTCTTTTCAGAATTATCAGTCATGCCTCAGCGGTTAAGTACATCGAAGCAACTTCCGTCTAAGGTGACCAAAATTACCTCCCTTAGAGTGAGAAGATGCTTTGGTCTTTAGCCATTCTCTGTTCAGCTGAGGTGGCACAGGGCACTGCTGACTCACTGCACACGGATCCAGGTTCCGTTGTGGCCTTGGATGACTGCTTGGAGTTTGAAGTTCTCCCCGTGTCCGCATGGGTTTCCTCTGGGTGCTCCAGTTCCCTTGCACAGCCCAAAGCTGTTCAGGTTAGATGGATTGGCCACGCTAAATTGCTCTTTATGTCCAGTGACGTGAGGGTTAGATAGATTGGCCAACCTAAATTGCCCCTTAGTGTCCCAAGATGTGCAAGTTAGGTGGATTGGCCATGCTAAATTGCCCCTTAGTGTCTAAAGATGTGCAGATTAGGTGGATTGACCATGCTAAATTGCCCCTTAGTGTTCCAAAATGTTCAGGTTATGTGGATTGGCCATGCTAAATTACCCCTTAGTGTCCAAAGATGTGTGGGCTAGGAGGATTAGCCATGGTAAAATGCACGTGATTACGGGGGTAAGGCAGGGAGGTGGGCCTGGGTAAGATGCTGTTTCAGAGAGTCGATGCAGACTCAGTGGACTGAATGGCCTCCTCTGCACTGTCAGGATTCTGTGGTTCTGAGTATGTGGCAACTGTTTCATTCAGATACTGGTCCACATACATTGCTTTCTTGTTTTTGTTCCATTAGGAAAGCCTTTAGACGTCCTGTTAGAAATTTGGGTTAAAAGTGGCTGTGCATAGTTACAACATTTAAAATGGATTTGATAGTCTTGTCATTACAGTGGTACTGACGTTGAGTGAAGTATTCAACAACTTTCCCCTCCTTGCTCCAGGAGTACACCATGTTGTGTATGCTGTGTGGGAAAGCGGAAGACTCGATCAGCGTACTGCCAGACGATCCCCGGCAGATGGCTCCTCTCTTCTGAAAAGCTGTGTTTCTGCTCATCACACACTTTGGGGTAGGGAGTGCAGTCACAATTCCAGTTGGCGAACGAATATGAAGTTGCAATAAAATCAGGTTTCAAATGAAAATGGGTTGATTGATTTTGGTTGTGACTGAAGGAGGTACACAAATAAATCTCCCTTTCCAAGGTGAAAATGAACTTCTAATCTTGCAAGCACTGGCTTTACCAGCATGGATCTGTCTGCATGCCATTTCAGACTGACTCACATGCTTCTTATTTCAAATGTATAACTTCTGGGATCTTTCAGGTTGAAGCAAGTACCTGAGGGAGAGACGAAAGCTGCTTTTTCTTTTAATTGTAACAGGCTGGTGTTGCAAGTCTATTTTTTTTGAGAAAACTGATCCTCTTATTTCTTGAATCTGGTGGCACAGCGATTATCACTGCTGCTTCACAGCGCCAGGGACACGGGTTCGATTCCGGCCTCAGGTCACTGTCTGGGTGGAGTTAATACAGTCTCTCCGTGTCTGCGTGGGTTTCCTCCGGGTGCTCCGGTATCCTCCCACAGTCCAAAGATGTGCGAGTTAGGTGGATTGGCCGTGCTAAATTGCTCCTTAGTGTCAGGGGATTAATGGTAAATATATGGGGTTACAGGGATAGGGCCTGGGTGGGACTGTGGTTGATGCAGACTTGATGGGTTGAATGGCCTCCTGCACTATAGTGATTTTATGATCTATGGATTCTATGATAGTCACATGTATTGGGATACAATGAAAGTATGTTTCTTGCATGCTATACAGACAAAGCATATCATTCATAGAGTATATAGGGGAGAAGAAAAGGCTAGGGTGCAGAATATTGTGCTGCAGTTACAGATAGCGTGAAGAGAAAGATCATCTTAATATTGGCCGCTGACAGGCAAAGTCTTTCTTTTATCTCCTAAATTTGGGCAATACTGGATGCCAGTTGGTTAGCACTGCTGCCACACTGCACCTCGGACCTGGGCTCAGTTCCCAGCTTGGGTCACTGTCTGTGTGAAGTTTGCACATTCTCCATTTCTGCATGAGTTACCTCCCACAGTCGGAAAGACGTGCTGGTTAGGTGGATTGGCCGTGCTAAATTCTCCCTCAGCGTACCGGAACAGGCGCCGGAGTGTGACGACTAGGGGATTTTCATAGTAACTTCATTGCAGTGTTAACGTTAGCCTACTTGTGACACTAATGAATAAACTTTTTTATTCACGTTGTCATGGTCTACAGATTCAGCGTGTTTCATGGGCTCCGGGAGCTGGTTGTTTCAAGCAGCAGAAGGCGAGGTCGATTAAAAATGGATAGCTTCTCTCGCAGCTGACTATAGACTAGCCATTTTGACTGAAGTTTGGTCAGAATTGAAGCACGTAGTTGCAACATTAAACTCTGCCCTAAACGTTGTGGGATTTAAAGTGGAAGCATCTTTTATCTCCTCACCCTCTCAAGCAGCGCGCATTTGTTTCAACTTGAATGGCTGCAAAAGTTATGCATCACAAATGAGACACACCAGTCAGTCTGAAATGGCTGAGGAACAAGCCTCTGCTGTTACAGTTTGTGTTCATAATCGTGAAAGAAAAGTAAATTACATTTTGAGGCCAAATTGAGATCATTAACGCCCCCAGAAAATTTCAGTATGTTGCAAATGACCAAAAGAAAACATGTTGAATTAAACTGGGAGCTTAACCCTTTTCAGAAAGTGAGTTCTTTTCAGCAGATATAATTTGGACAAGTCACCTTGCGGCTGTTCGAATGTCTTCCTTAATTTAATGGCTTTGAAAGTATTCTGTTCTCCAAAGGAAATGCAAATTTGCATTAAGAGAGCTCCCAGTGGCCCAATTTCGGCTTTCAAGTACTAAGAAGTTATTATCTTGAGCTCACTTCTGTTCCATTTAGCTGGATAATGATGTGCCGAAAGGGTCTCGCTGAGGCACCGCTGTCATTCTATCCATATGTTATTGTGTTGAATAAATCAAAGTTTTATCTTCTGACAAATGGCAACTTTGATGCAGCAAATCTGTCCGATTTTGAAGCTTAGACACAATCCAGTAACTGTGGCCAGAATCTGTCTCCGCCCTACCCCCAACATGGTGTGTTTTCTGGCAGCAGAGGCAGCTCACCATCGGCTGCCAAAGTCTGCGGTGTTTTATACAGCTCGCCGGCCAGACCTGCTACCAGGGAACACACTGCAGAGGGTCACCAGACCTGCCAGTGGGAAGGGCTGGAAAAAAACCCCACCCTATAATCGACGAAATAAAATCATGTCACAGCCACGTGGGATGGGTCATACACAAACCGCTTTCAATCAGTGTGAAACTAACCAATGCCAGTGCTTTCTAACTTGATTCGAAATACATTTCCAAGTGATTCAGTAGGTTCCATCCCATTGCTGTGTGCGTGTGTGTGTGCGTGTGTGTGTGCGTGCGCGTGCGTGTGTGCGTGTGTGTGTGTGTGTGTGTGTGTGTGCGCGCGTGTGCGCGCAGGGCACCAGTCGTTACTTAGCGCACAGCTGGCAACTAACCAAACCTATTCCTGAGTAAAAACGGAAAATGCTGGAAAATCTCAGCAGGTCTGTGGAGAGGGGATAGAGCTAACGTTTCGAGTCTGGATGACCCTTCGTCAGAGCTGGCACTATCCTCTCCCCGCAGACGCTGTCAGACTCGAACATAAGAACTCGGAGCAGGAGTAGCCCACCTGGCCCCTGCTCCACCATTTAATAAGATCATGGCTGATATTTCCGTGGACTCAGCTCCATTACCCGCCTGCTCACCATAACCCTTAATTCCTTTACTGTTCAAAAATTTATCTATCCTTACATTCAATGGGGTAGCCTCAATTGGGCAGGGAATTCCACAGATTCACAACCCTTTGTGTGAAGATGTTCCTCCTCAACTCAGTCCTAAATCTGCTCCCCCTTATTTTGAGGCCATGCCCCCTTGTTCTAGTTTCACCCGCCAGTGGAAACAACCTGCCTGCTGAGATTTTCCAACATTTTGTTTTTGTTTCCGATTCCAGCATCCGCAGCATTTTGTTTCTTGCTTGTACCTTGAATAAAGTTCCGGCTTGCTTGCTGTTGCCCATGGTGTTTGTAAATTAACATGTGAAAAATATACTGAATGTATGCCTCTTTTCAACCACTCTGTAAAGTCAATTCAATTCAATTGATAATTTATTTTACATCAGCCTCATCACTTGGACAGGGATATTTTTTCCAATCCAGGGATCCTGGGGGCGGCACAGTGGTTAGCACTGCTGCCTCACAGTGCCGGGGATCCGGGTTCAATTCCTGCCTCGGGTCACTGTCTGTGTGGAGTTTGCACGTTCTTCCTGTGTCTGTGTGGCTTTCCTCCGGGTGTTCCGGTTTCCTCCTGCACGTTAGGTGGTTTGGCCATACTAAGTTGCCCGTTAGTGTCCAAAGATGTGTAGGCTAAGTGGGTTGGCCATACTAAATTGTCCCTTAGTATCCAAAGATATGTGGGTTAGGTGGATTAGCCTTGCTAAATTGCCCCTTAGTGTCGGGGGGTAACAGCTAGGGTTAATGCATGGGGTTATGGGGATAGGGCCTGGATGGGATGTGCACAGGCTCGATGGGCTGAATGTCCTCCTTCTGCATTGTGGGAATTCTATGGGTTTGTGGACCTTTGGCACTTTTGATTTTATAATCAATGGTTCCTTGAGACTTTTGGGATGGGGGTGCTGGACTAGATTTAATTCTGCAAGTCACAAGGGGCTTTGTTCATCAGCTCCTTTGCTGTTTCCAGTTGCCCCTTCTCTTGCTCTGTATCATCTCGGCTGGACTATTGTAAAGATTAACATTTTAAAATAATTCAGTTAATGATCTGTAGATGGCAGGAGATTGATGGAAGTCCTTCAGCCAACAGGTTGTGTTGACATTTCTAAGATATTTGTGGTTTTTTGCTGTCTTTACTCCAGCTGATTGCAGTCCATTAACAAAAAAATTACAGCTTTTTAAAATTGTGACAGCTTTGTCAGTGTAATTTGCTGAATTCTATTTTGACAGTCATTTGGGAAAAAGATATGCTGTTATATCGTGTTTGCATCAATAAAGAAAAAATTGTTATTCCATATTCTAGATTGTGGATGTTTTTATTGCCGGGCTTGGTTTGAAATGTTTATATAAAAACAGGAGTAGGCCATTCAGCCCATCGAACCTGCTCTGCCATTCAATATAATCATTACTTATCAATCACTTCTGTCCTCATATCCCTTTATGTTGTCGGTGTTTAGAAATCTGTCAATCTCTACTTTAAACATACTCAATGACTGAGCTTCCACTGATCTTTGGGGTAGAGAATTCCAAAAATCCACAGCCCTCTGAGTGAAAATAATTCTCTCCATCTTTATCCTAAGTGGCTTCCCACTTGTTTGAAATTATGTCCCATGGTTCTAGGCTCCCCAACCAGGCATAACATCTTAACTGAATCTACCCTGTCTTATTCCTTGAAAGAAGTCTCTCAACACCAGGTTACAGTCCGACAGGTTTATTTGGAATCGTGAGCCAGTTTCAAGGTAACAATGGCCACGGGACAGGGAATCTGCCCCAGCCAACTTTGAACAAAGGAAAATCTTTGCAGCTGTTAATCTCCTAATGGTGCTAATGGCCCAAGTAGTAGCAATTCTTATACAATAGTCTCAACAAGGGAGAGAGTGTTTACCAACTTGAGACTGGTTTCTCCAAGAACAAAAGGAATCCTGACTCCAATTAAACCTTGAGATTCGGGTCATCCTGTGTCCGATATTGTGGAGGTGTCACATGACCTTCCCTCAAGCTGCACTGTGATATCTGTAGGAACTGAATTCCGGCAGTTACTGTCCGACATCCAAGATGAACAACTGCCTGCGCTGTCTGCCATTAAGCCGATGGCAAGTGAAAGAACTCTGATCTTTAGTAAGCTTGCCATTTGCTGCAACCTTAGAACTGGTCCTTCCCGGTTGACGTATTCCATGTGCCTTCTCCTGTCATGAAAGCCTCACTCTGAAAAGACAGGGATCAGTCAGTCAGCCTTCCCTTGGCAGGAACCTTCCAGTTGACTTCTGGTTCTGGACTCTGGGCACGTAAAACCGAGTAAGAGGTCTCACAACGCCAGGTTAAAGTCTAACAGGTTTATTTGGTAGCACAACTCTTCATTCACCCGAAGAAGGAGTAACACTCCGAAAGCTTGTGCTACCAAATAAATCTGTTGTTGTGAGGCTTCTTACTGTGCTTATCCCAGTCCAATGCCAGCAACATAAAACCGATACATATATTTTGTTTTTGTGGCCTGAACCTCTTTCCTTATTCCCCATTGTGCAAATGTAAAACAGGGTGGACATTGCACTCATGTTTGTGTGTATTAAAAAAAACTTTTTATTTTTATCTTACCTCAAGTTTGCTGTGCAAGTCATTGCACCCACTACTTGCCCTCAAACAACCGCCCAACCTCAAACAGACCATTGTCCGCAGCAAACTACCCAGCCTTCAGGAGAGCAGCGACCACGACACCACACAACCCTGCCATGGCGACCTTTGATTTGATTTGATTTATTATTGTCACATGTCTTAACATACATTTGAAAAGTGTTGTTTCTTGCGCGGTATACAGACAAAGCATACCGTTCATAGAGATGGAAATGAGAGAGTGCAACCTCTGCAAGATGTGCCAGATCATCGACATGGATACCACCATCACACGTGACAACACCACCCACCAGGTACACGGTACATACTTATGCAACTTGGCCAATGTTGTCTACCCCATACGCTGCAGAAAAGGATGTCCCAAAGCGTGGTACAATGGGGAGACCATGCATTCGCTACAACGGATGAACGGACACCACGAGACAATTGTCAGGCATGAGTGTTCCCTTCCAGTCGAGGGCCACTCCAGCAGTCAAGGGCATTCAGTTTTCGTTCTCCGGGTGAGTGTTCTCCAAGGCGGCCGTCAGGACAAACAGAGTTGCTGAGTAAAAACTGATAGCCAAGTTCCGCATACATAAGGATGGCATCAACTGGGATCTTGGGTTCATGTCACACTACATGTAACCCCACCATTTTGCCTGGGCTTGCAAAATCCTACTGGCTTGAGACAATTCACACCTCTTTAATCTGTGATTACCCCTCTCTCCTCGCACTGTCTGTACCTGTAAAGACTTGCATTCCAAGCATTCTTCACATTCCGATCTGTAATTATCTTGCAATTGAGTCTGTGTCTCTATATGCCGTGCTTGCGAACTTACCTCTCCACTCACCTGATGAAGGAACGCTGCTCTGAAAGCTTGTGATTCCAAATAAATCTGTTGAACTTTAATCTTCTTACTGTGCAAGTTATTAACAGCAGATTGGAACATTTCCAAATTTAATATGTCACAATTTATAAAGGGGGGAAATCAGAATAAAAAACATCTTTCTGCTTACAGACTGGTAGAGAGTGGGGAAATCAGATATTTAAATTAACCCCCCCAATCCTGTCCATAACATGTTGCTTGAGAAGGGGTCGGATGTTCAAAGGGCACATGATGTCTAACAGGTTTACAAGGCTGTTTCTGGGGATGGTGGGACTGATGTACGAGGAGAGAGTGACTAGGTTAGGATTGTTTGCGCTGGAGTTCAGACGAATGAGGGGGGAATCTCATAGAGACTTATAACAGGACTAGACAAGGTAGATGCAGGGAGGATGTTCCCGAAAGTGGGGGAGTCCAGAACTGGGGTCACAGTCTGAAGATTCGGGATAGACCATTTAGAACAGAAGTGAAGAGACATTTATTTACTCAAAAGAGTGGTGCAGCTGTGGAATTCATTACCACAGGAAGTAGTTGATGCCAAAACATTATATTGAAGAGGTGGCTAGATTTGGCACTTGTAGTTCCTTGCGATCTTGGGCAGAGAAGAGGCCGTACCAAACTGTGATACAACCAGAAAGAATGCTTTCTATGGTGAATCAGTAAAAGTTGGTAAGAGTCGTAGCTGACATGTCAAATTTGGTTAGAACACATTAGAGATATTTCCTTAAGAGTTATACATTATTGTCGTTGTTGTGTTTCTTCTTTGTCATTGTTAAAAGTTCTTGCTAATTGTCTTATGGCAATGATATTCTTAATTAAACTTTATTTTTGATAAAAGCTTCTCGAGAGTCAGTTGAATCACAGCTGGAGTGAAACCTTGCATGCTCATCTTAGCCAGATTTAACATAAAACATTACAGATCAGGCGAGCTTCATAGAACACCTTCAAGTATCTGACCTGACTTGTAACACTAGGGATAGAATTTCTTCGTATGTCCCCATGTCTTGGGTAACACTTACCTCCTTGGTAAAGACAGATGGAAAGTATTCATTTAATACTCAAGTCACGTCCCTGCTTCCATGTGTAAATTTCCTTTATGGTCCCTAAATGTCACAACTCCTTTTACATCCTTTCACTTATATGCCTGTCAAATTTTTAGAGCCAATGTTTACTTCTACTTTTCCAGCTTCTACATACATTTCCTAGCTGTGGGGTTGTGATAACAAGGCAATGTGTTACTCTGCCGACTGCTGGTCACAGAAGATAAATGCTTTGGAGGGCAGATTGCCAACCAGTTTTTATTCTCATTCTCAAAAGGATAATGCTGCTGTTAGCCATTGTATACAGTTCCTGATTGTCAGTCAGGTTGAGTTTCTAAAAGCAGATTAAGCTTAAGTTTATTGATTAGTGTCACAAATAGGCTTACATTAACACTGCAATGAAGTTACTGTGAAAATGCCCTAGTTGTCATACTCCGGCGCCTGTTCAGGTACACTGAGGGAGAATTTAGCATGGCCAATGCACCCTAACCAGCACGTCTTTTAGACTCTGGAAGGAAACCGGAGCACCCGGAGGAAACCCACGCAGACACAGGGAGATTGTGCAGACTCCACACAGACTGCGGATGCTGGAATCTGAAACAAAAACTGAAAATGCTGGAAAAACCTGACAGCATCTGTGGAGAGAGAACATTTTAACTCTTGATGATTCTTCATCAGATGTGAAACATTCACTCTATTCTGTGGGAGGAAACCAGAGCACCTGGAGGAAGCAGACTATGATTCTATGATTCTATATTCTTTCTGTCTTGCCTCACAGTGCCAGAGACCCAGGTTCGTTTCCAGGTTCGTTGGATGACTGTGGGAATCTGCACATTCTCCCCGTGTCTGTATGGGTTTGCTTTGGGTGCTCCGGTTTTCTCCCACAGTGCAAAGATGTGCGGTTAGATGCATTGATCACACTAAGTTGCTTCTTAGTTTCTCAAGATGTGTAGGTTAAGGAGATTAGCAGAGGAAACATATTGGATTATGAAGTATTTTGCGCTTATCTTAGCGTTTAACTCACTGTCACTTCTCTTCTAGGCACTCCTTCCCTGAAGAAGTATTGCTTTTCTCTCCGACAGAAATTCTGTTTGTCTCTTTCACCCTGTCCACCTTCGCTGATTTCCATTTCCCACCTGGTGTTCAATAAGGTGTTAACAAAAACTCACACTTAATGGATACTTTCAACAACTTCTCAGCCTCTGAAAGCTTATTTGATTTTGATTTGATTTGAGTTTGATGTGATTTGATTTATTATTGTCATATGTATTGGTATAGGGTGAAAAGTATTGTTTCTTGCTATAAAGACAAAGCATGCTGTTCGTAGAGAAGGAAAGGAGAGGGTGCAGAATGTAGTGTTACAGTCAAAACTAGAGTGTAGAGAAAGATCAACTTAATGTGAGGAGGTCCATTCAAAGCTCTGATAGCATCAGGGAAGAAGCTGTTCTTGAGTTGGTTGGGACGTGACCTCAGACTTTTCTATCTTTTTCCTGACGGAAGAAGGTGGAAGAGGGTCTGGGGTCTGGGGTGCATGGGGTCCTTAATTATGTTGGCTGCTTTGCTGAGGCAGTGGGAAGTGTAGACAGAGTCAATGGATGGGAGGCTGGTTTGCGTGATGGATTGGGCTTCATTCACGACCTTTTGTAGTTCTTACATTCCCTT
The DNA here is from genome assembly GCF_965287045.1 of Carcharhinus amblyrhynchos. Taxonomy (NCBI): domain Eukaryota; kingdom Metazoa; phylum Chordata; class Chondrichthyes; order Carcharhiniformes; family Carcharhinidae; genus Carcharhinus; species Carcharhinus amblyrhynchos. The sequence goes on along the minus strand of NC_137337.1, from coordinate 72,800,212 downwards.
TGTCCAATTTCACTATATCATAGTGCTGGCTCTTGTTGCTCTCAGCTCTGACAAAGGGCCATCTAGACTCGAAACGTTAGCTCTATCCTCTCCCCACGGATGCTGTCAGCTCTGCTGGGATTTTCCAGCATTTTTCTGTTTTTTGTGTCGGGTTACGGGATTAGAGCCTGGGTAAAATTCTCTATCAAAGAGTCAGTGCAGACTCAATGGGCCAAATGGCCTTCTTCTGCACCGTAGGGATGCCATGATTCTATACCCTTTCTGCTTTGCCCTGAATCAGGTAGCACTTGTCTCTTTGCTAATGCTGCCAATTGCTGGCGTAAGGCAGAAATGCACTAATATTAAGCTTGCAATATTTATAATGTTCATCCCAATGTCAAAACAGCACCATCTACTGTAGAGCTGTGATATTTTCCACAGCAGCTCCCATGTGGCGCCTGACTGAGATTGCTAAGTTAGTGATCATTGAAGGACGTTTGTCACTGAGTGAACGCTACCCAAACTCTCTCTCTACACTTTATTCATCAAGTTAACCGTTAGAGAAAGGCCTCATTTGTTGACACTGCAGGTGACGAGGGTGCACACACTCCAGCCACACACTTGCCGTGCCTGTAACGTCACTTTCAGCAGGTTCCCAGCCAAGAGCCTTTGTCAAAGATGGTGCAGATCAAAACCAACCAGTAAAGGACACCATTCACGCCACCCTTGCTCCTTCCCGCAGCCCTCACTTGGGTGAACAGATTAACAAGCGAGAAACAGGAAGTGGACAGCGAGTGAGGGGTCGGGGGAAGGGCCGCAAGAAGCGCAGTAGGCGCAGCCTCAGGAGAGGAACAGCTGGCGAGGGATCAGGGGAGGGAATTCTGGCGGGTGGCAATGAACGAGAGGCAACAGATGCACATGTATGGGTGGCACGGTGGTTAGCACTGCTGCCTCACAGCGCCAGGGACCTGGTTCGATTCCATCTGTGTGGAGTCTGCACATTCTCCCCGTGTCTGCGTGGGTTTCCTCTGGGTGCTCCAATTTCCTCCCACAGTCCAAAAATGTGCAGGTTAGGTTGACTGGCCGTGCTAAACTTCTAGGATAGCGCAGTGGTTAGCACTGCTAACTCATAGATCCAGGGAGCCTGGTTGGATTCTGTCCTTGGGTGACTGTGTGGACTTTACACATTCTCCCCATGTTTGTGTGGGTTTCTTCCGGGTGCTCCGGTTTCCTCCCACAGTCCAGAGATATGTAGATGAGGAGGATTGGCCAAGGTAAATGCGTGGGGTTATGGTTCGACCTGATAGAAGTCTATAAGATTATGAGGGGCATGGTCAGAGTGGATAGTCAGAAGCTTTTTCCCAAGGCGGAAGAGTCAATTATTAGGGGGCACGGGTTTAAGGTGTGAGGGGCAAGGTGTAAAGGAGATGTATGAGGCAAGTTTTTTTACACAGAGGGTGGTGGGTGCTTGGAACTTGCTGCCAGGAGAGGTAGTGGAAGCAGATATGAGAATGACTTTTAAGGAGCATCTGGACAGTAGGATGGGAGTAGAGGGATATGGCCCCCAGAAGGGTAGGGGGTTTTAGTTCAGTTGGGCAGCATGGTCGGTACAGGCTTGGAGGGCCAAAGAGCCTGTTCCTGTGCTGTAATTTTCTTTGTTCTTTGGGAAGAAGCCTGGGTAGCATGCTCTTTTGGAGACTTGCTGCAATGCTTCAAGGGGATTAGCACGGTAAATACATGGGGTTACGCAGTTAGGGTCTGGGTGGGATTGTTATTGGCGCAGGCTGGATGGCCAAATGGACTCCTTCTGCACCGTAGGGATGCTGTGGTTCTATGAATAATGATGCAACAGTGGGAGAGAAACCAGGCAAGAGAGGGGAAGGATTGGGTACCAGGAGGGCATGCCGGGTGACGGGAGCTGCAGTGTTAGAGAGAAACTTTAGTCAGTCAGTCTGTGCTGGATAAAATCACAAGTTTCCAAGGGAAGGCTTGTCTCGTAGCACCACCTAATGACAGCACACTGTTACGTTCAGCTGGTTTCTCAGATGTTCTGTGGCAAGTTTCCTTGTCCCCATCAATCCAAGTTGTAATGAAATCATAGCTACACAGCTCAAAATCTAAACATTAAAAAAAAATTCTGTCAGCACACTCTCTGCTGAGAACCAAGTTTTTAAGATGAATGAGTGATTCAATATTAGCGTTGCTATATGATGAATTTTGCATTCATAATCTTACATTAACAACCATCAAATTATCCTGTATTCATCAAATTTACAAATGCGTTTCATTGTGTATTGACAAACCAGTAATTAAGATAAGGCACTGCGACACAGTGGTTAGCACTGCTGCTTCACAGCGCCAAGGACCTGGGTTTGATTCACAGTTTGGGTCACTGTCTGTGTGGAGTTTTGCACGTTCTCCCCATGTCTGCGTGGGTTTCCTCCGGGTGCGCCAGTTTCTTCCTGCAGTCCAAAGGTGTTTGGGATTAGGTGGCTTGGCCATGCTAAGTTGCCCTTTAGTGTCCAAAGATGTGTAGGTTAGGTGGATTAGCCATGCTAAATTGCCCCCTAGTTTCAGGGGATTAGGAGGTTAAATATGTGGGACCTTGGGGGATAGGGATTGTTGTTGGTGCAGACTCAGTGGGCTGAATGGCCTTCTTCTGCACTGTAGAGATTCTATGATTCTATGAAAGGGCCATGGGGAGATCTATTGACAATCCTCCGTGGCCATCATAACACAAAAATAAGACTGTAGCAGAAGCATTTTATTGGTAAATCAAATAAAGAGAGATTAATGATGAGCTAAGCATAAGGAGTAATCTGATCATAATACTTGAAATGATTAATGGAATAGAAAGATAATGTATTGTGGTCAACATTATGGAAACATTGAAAAGACAGACAGAATGCATCATTTTGTCACAGACACTGCGACACAGTGGTTAGTACTGCCGCCTCGTAGCGTCAGGGCCCAGGTTCAATTCCTAGCGTGGGTCACTCTCTGTGTGGAGTCTGCATGTTCTCCCCATATCTGTGTGGGTTTCCTCTGGGAGCTCCAGTTTCCTCCCACAGTCCAAAGATGTGCATTGGCCATGCTACATTGACCTTTGGTGTCCCAAGATATGTAAGCGAGGGGGCGGTTAGTGGGGTAAATACATGGTGTTCTGGGGATAGCATGTGGGGTGGTCCTGGGTAAGATGTGCTGTCAGAGGGTCAGTGCAGTCTCAATGGGCTGAATGGGCTCTTTCTGCACTGGACGGATTCTGTGTTTTATGAGTGATAGTTGGAGGAGAGCAGTTTTGTTTCAAGGTGGTGACAACAGAGCTTTTGAGAGATGTAAGGATTCAGTCGATGGACCGGTGGTGATTGCTGATAATCATGGAATGGCGAAAGGCCAGTTGAATGAAGGGGAAGATGGTGTCATGGTGGTATTGTCATTGGACTAGTAATCCAGAGCCTCCAGTTAATTTTTGGTATTGCCGATAACTCTTAAGCAGTGAAGGTAGAATGCATCTAGTTGCTCTACGTGATGTTGGTAGGTTGTCCATGCCTCGTAGCCCGAGAGAAGCGTATGCCTGGTAGAGTTTGATCTTAGCTTTGTGACAAACTCTTATGCTTTTAGCTGATGCTGCTGTGGAAAATAAGATTGTAACTCCAGCCATGGGCAAATATTTAATTCATTTTGTTCTGCAAGATTAAAGATGCTCACTTCAAATAAAGCACCATGAAGTTGGTGGGACTTGGGAAACCATTGTTAGAATCTGTTGAAAACTGCAGATGCTGGTGTGGAAATTTTAAGTTACAACAATTGTGGAAATTAAGTTATGACAAAGAACTCTGTCAAGTAATGGAAAATACTTATTAGCAAACAAGGCCTTTAATGAGGCCAGCACTCGTGTACTCAGAATAAGCGATTAATCTAAACCTTGTGTCAGTTTCATAAACACTGTTCCCAGCCTTGGCCACAGGATGAAAATAAGACCCTTTCAATAATAAAATTCCAAAAAGCAAGATACGGTGAACTACACCTGTTACATTTTCTGTATGAAATGACAGAGCATCATCGTGAAATTCACTGTGTCTGTTTTCCTTGCTAGCAGGTAATAAAAGCTTGAAAGATTTGAGTACTCACCACGCATTGAATGGTTAACCCTCAACACTGCCAGGGGGCTGGTTTACAGCATTGTGTTTGGGAATGACATTTTAATATAATGTGGAAATACTGATCCTTGACCCAATTTTAACAGATTTCAGCTGTGGAGAAACTTTCCTTGAATGTGAAGCTTAATGGTGAGAAATGGAGGAGATAGACGTGGATAAACTTAAATAAGGCAGGCAGTTGTTCCAGAGTAATATGTGACAGAATAGTATAATGGAAAAATATTGGTGCAATTAATTGTAACGCTTGCTGAAAGTACAGAATTTGCAAGAGTTTGAATGTATGTATGTCAATCTATATGCGAGATAGATATATTAGATATAAATAATTAAATATAGCTCAATATGTTAGCTGCAGCTTGATGACAGCATTCCAAGCTCAAATGTTGATCAAGTACCCCTCCAGAGATTTGAGCACAAAATTCAGGTTGTTCCTCTGATGTGATGCTGAAGGAGTGCTGCACTGCCAGACATAACGCCTTTCGGGCAAGTCATCAATCCGATGCCACTTCTACTCTCTCAGGTGGACGCAAACATCCCCGCTGTATTATTTTTGAAGAAGCTCTCAGGAGTTCCCCTGGTGTCCTGCCCAATATTTATCACTCAATCACCATCGCTGTGTGGCACAGTGGCATGGTGGTTAGCACCACTGCCTCACAGCACCAGGGACCCGGGTTCAATTCCCGGCTTGGCTCACTGTCTGTGTGGAGTCTGCACGTTCTCCCTGTGTCTGTGTGGGTTTCTTCCGGGTGCTCCGGTTTCCTCCCACAGTCCAAAAGACGTGCTGGTTAGGTGCATTCACCACGCTAAATTCTCCCTCAGTGTACCTGAACAGCCGTGGAATGTGGTGACTAGGGGATTTTCACAGTAACTTCATTGCAGTGTTCATGTGACAATAATAAATAAACTTTAACTTTTTTGTTGAAGCGATGACAGAAACACAGCATAGTACTGCACAGTAGGGGGCCATTTGGCCCATTGAATCGAGTGATCCGGTTAGTCCCACTCCTCCCAATGTCCCTGCAGTTCGTTTTGCCAGAAAATAATTTATCTAATCCCAATTTCAAATGCTATTATTGAATCTGCATACACTGCCCTATCATTGTAAAACCTAACCGCTCACTGTGTGAAATTTAAAAGTTTTCCTTTGTGTCACTTAAAGGCCGTTTCTTCACAAGGAGTATGATCTTATCAGCCATTCACGCCCCATCGCTACAACAAGCAAGGATGGAGAACTTGGCGCCCAGCCAAATCTCTGTTCACTGCAGCGGGACTGGAAAATCCCACTGGCGTGGTCGACCGTCTATGCTTCCTGTTACCTTGATCATTATAAGGCTGTTTGTGGGACCTTGCAATGCACAAAGGTTTACTCAGCACATTTCCTACACTTGAGAAGCATGCTGTAAGCTGCCAAGAATGGGGTGCATCATTGTCTGTGCATGTTCTCCCCGTGTCTGCGTGGGCTTTCCTCCGGGTGCTCCGGTTTCCTCCCACAGTCCAAAAGATGTGCTGGTTAGGTGCGTTGGCCGTGCTAAATTCTCCCTCGGTGTACCCGAACAGGCGCCGGAGTGTGTGGCGACTCAGGGATTTTCACAGTAACTTAATTTCAGTGTTAATGTAAGCCTACATGTGACACTAATAAATAAAAATAAACTTCAAATATAAATGCGTATCTACTTAACTTCTAAAAGCTGTAGGGGGGAACTGCAGATCTTTTAAAAATAAAACTGCTCTCTCAACAGCCTAATCTGGAACTTTTCATTCCAACAACGCCATGCTTCTCTGCAATATTCATTATACCCGCGGGCTTCACTGCGATAAGTGGTTTCAATGTTAAGTGTCACTCAATGTCTGCCCGGGAAACAATTAGTACTGTTGTAGAGTGGGTCAGAATGTGCTTGCTGTTCCACAGCCTGGCCACTGAGTGGCTCTACCACAACATGTGCACGTAATCCCTCTTCCCCCCGCCACCCCCCCGTCAGGATCCCTCTCCGTTACTTGGCTTAATCTCTTTCAGAGTTGCTAACCTACCAGGGTTGGGCTGAAGCCCCCAGGAATTGAAGATCAATCTCCAGCACACTGTTGTGCGCAACCCTGGAGAAAAATCATCAGGATATTAATGACAGCAGCACCACCAACGCCTCTACTTTCTCAGAAGACTAAGGAAATTTGGTATGTCCGCTACGACTCTCACCAACCTTTACAGATGCACCATGGAAAACATTCTTTCTGGCTGTATCACAGCTTGGTATGGCTCCCGCTCTGAAGCTACAAAGGGTTGCGAACGTAGACCAATCCATCAGGCAAACCAGCCTCCCATCCATTGACTCTGTCTATACTTCCCGCTGCCTCGGGAAAGCAGCCGGCATAATTAAGGACCCCACACTACCCGGACATTCTCTCTTCCACCTTCTTCCGTTGGGAGAAAGATACAAAAGTCTGAGGTCACGTACCAACCGACTCAAGAACAGCTTCTTCCCTGCTGCGAGGGAATGGACTTCCCTCGCATTACCGCCTGTCTACGTGGAGTTTGCACATTCTCCTCCAGTCTGCATAGGTTTCCTCTGGGTGCTCTGGTTTCCTCCCACAGTCCAAAGAGATGGCCTCTTTCTGCACTGTCGGGTTTCGATGATTCTATATCTAGGTTAGGTTGATTGGCCATGCTAAAGTTGCCCCTTAGTGTCCTGAGATGCATAGGTTAGAGGGATTAGCAGGTAAATGTGGAGGGATGTGGGGGTAGGGCCTGGGTGGGATTGTAGCCAGTGCAGACTCGATGGGCTGAATGGCCTCTTTCTGCACTGTAGGGTTTCTATGATTCATTAAGTTGATCTTCCTCTACACCCTAGCTATGACTGTAACACTACATTCTGCATTCTCTCCTTTCCTTCTCTGTGAAGGGTATGTTTTGTCTGTATCGCGCGCAAGAAACAATACTTTTTAATGTATGCTAATACATGTGACAATAAAAAATCAAATCAAATCCAGAGATAATTGGTAGAAATATTGAACATGGGGAAAACAAAAGGCGGTTTGGCTGACAGTCAAGCATTCTCCCATTGGGTAATGAGTCTTTTTGCTTTCCGATTAGTGTAGGAAGGCAGCGCCTCACTGGGATGGATGTGTTGGCTGACTACTGATTCAAGAGTAATGGGGAGTCCTGTGATGGAAGCTCCAGGGATACTTTAAACCACACCCAGGACAAAGCACCCCTGCTTAATTAGCACCCCATCCATAAATATTCAATCCCTCCACCAACAACGCAGCTGTGTGTACCATCTACAAGATGCACTGCAGCAACTCACCAAGGCTCCTTTGACAATAACTCCCAAACCCACAACCAGGGCAGCAGACACATGGGAACACCACTACCTGGAAGCTCTCCTCTAAGTCACCCAATCCTGATTTGGAAATATATTGCCCATTGCTTCATTGTCGCTGGGTCAAAACCCTGAAACTCGCTCCCTAAGTGGGAGGACTTACACCACATGGACTGCAGCAGTTCAAGATGGGCGGCATGATGGCACAATGTTTATCACTGCTGCCTCACAGCACCAGAGCCCCTAGGTTCAATTTGTGTGGAGTTTGCACGTTCTTCCCGTATCTGTGGAGGTTTGCTCCAGGGTGCTCCGGTTTCCTCCCACAGTCCAAAGATATGTGGGTTATGTGGATTGGCCATGTTAAATTGCCTCTTAGTGTCGGGGAACAGCCTAGGGTAAATGCATGGTGTTATGGGGATTGGGTGGGATTGTGGTCGGTGCCGACTCAAGGGGCCGAATGGCCTCCTTCTGCAATGTAGGATTCTACGGCAGCTCACCACCACCTTCTCAAGGGGCAATTAGGAATGGGCAATAAATGCTGGGCCCAGCCAGCAACGTCCACACCCCTTGACAAGTTGGCAGCCATGCCCAGCAGCTTGTCCTCTGTCCGTTCTCCAAGTCATGCTGAATTCCAGGAGGAATGCCCATTACAGCACCAGGTCCAGGAGTATCTGATTTACATAGAAACCTTGAGGTCAGCACCCACCACAATTCTCCCTTTATATTTCAGCAAATTGAAACAACTCGAGGATTGGGATTATCCAACCTTTCCCTCCAGCAGGATCTTCCAGTCCCACTGCAGGTGACCACCGCACCCGCCCTCCTGCGCAGCAGTTATCTTGGCGATGGGATGGGCAAGCCACACAAAACAGTGTGGACATCGGTGGGACTGGATCTTGCCAGCGGCCAATAACAAGGCTTGCAGACAAGATTTACTTAGGATGCTATTGGGACTTGATGGATTGAGTTATAAGGAGAGGCTGAATAGACTGGGACTTTTTCCCCTGGAGCTTAGGAAGCTGAGGAGTGATCTTATAGAGGTCTATAAAATAATGAGGGGCACAGATCAGCTAGATAGTCAATATCTTTTCCCAAAGGTAGGGGAGTCTAAAACTAGAGGTTTAAGATGAGAGAAAAGAGATACAAAAGGGTCCGGAGGGGCAATTTCTTCACACAGAGGGTGGTGAGTGTCTGGAACAAGTTGCCAGAGGTAGTAGTAGAGGTGGGTACAATCTTGTCTTTTAAAAAGCGTTTAGACAGTTATATGAGTAAGATGGGTATAGAGGGATATGGGCCAAATGTGGGCAATTGGGACTAGCTTCGTGGCAAAAACTGGGCAGCATGGACAAGTTGGGCCGAAGGGCTTATTTCCATGCTGTAAATCTCTATCTATATGGTACACGTACCCTTAACAGAATGACATCCGGTGTAGCATCATCTAGAAGTACATCATTGAGCGGTTGACACCATTTTGAACTCCGAGCGCTCTCATAGCACCCAAAGAATTGGGGGACAGGGCTTTGATTTTGTTCTAGAAAATTGGCTTGAATGCATTCTAGAACTCATTGGCTGGAAGCCTCCAGTCTAGCTGCATTGGGAATGGTGACGGGCAGAAGCAGAAAATTTGGAGTGGGGCCCAAAATTGGATTTCGTCTGGTGGGAGACAGAATTTTCCCCTCATCACATCCCTGATGGCTTAATTGGTGGGCGGGGGGGGGGGGGGTTATCTCTCCCACTGAACCTTATAGGGAACCCAATTTGCATGCATGAATAAATAATGCTCATTAAAAACGCAACTCATTGGAATCATGTTCTCCTTCCACATTATGAGGCCAGTCTGAAACATGACTGACTTAAGTGACATGCATCCTACTGCCTTCACTTCACTCACGCAGACAATATTGAAATTCAACTCAATATTGTCAATACCACATGGACTGCAGCAGCTCAAGATGGGCGGCACAGTGGCACAGTGGTTAGCACTGCTGCCTCACAGCACCAGGGACCCCGGTTCGATTCCCAGCTTGGGTCACTGCCTGTGCGGAGTCTGCACATTCACCCCGTGTCTGCGTAGGTTTCCTCCGCGTGCTCTGGTTTCCTCCCACGGTCTGATTAAGTTAGGTACATTGACCATGCTGAATTCTCCCTCAGTGTACCTGAACAGACACTGGAGTTCAGGGATTTTCACAGTAACTTCATCGCAGTGTTAATGTAAGCCTTACTTGTGACAATAATGAATAAACTTTAACTTTAAACTTTTTTGTTGAAGAGATGACAGAAACACATGATAGTACAGCACAGTGGGAGACCATTCGGCCCACTGAATCACAGTAACTTCATTGCAGTGTTAATGTAAGCCTACTTGTGACACCAATAAATAAACTTTAAACTTTTCTGTCAGCTGAGACTAGCATGGGGGCAGAGTGAGCTGAGTTTGGGTGTGGTTAGTACAGCACAGGGGCTGTACGCAGACACATGACAGAATGGGGAGGCTGGGGTTGAACAAGAGGGACAGGGAGCACAGAGACATATGTGCCCAATTCAGGGCCCCATCAATCTTAAACGTTCATAAGATATAGGAGTAGCATTAGGCCGTTCAGCCCATCGAGTCCGCTCCGCCCTGGTTGATATGCTCTTCATCCTCTTTTTCCTGCCTTCTCCCCATAACCCTTCAACTCATTACCAACTAAAAATCTGTCAAACTCCTCCTTAGGCTTACTCACTGTCTCAGCATCCACCGCAGTTTGGGGTAGTGAATTCCACAAATTCACAATCCTTTGGGAGAAGTAGTTTAAATTTGCCACCCCTTATCCTAAGACTATGACCTCACGTCCTAGAATGCCCCACAAGAGGAAGCATCCGCTCCACGTCTACTTTATCCATACCTTTTATCATCTTGTATACCTCAGTTTGATTTCCTGCATTCTTCTAAATTCCAGAGAGCATGGGCCTAAACTGTTCAATCTCTCGTCATACGACAAACCCCCTCGTCCCTGGAATCAATCTAGGGACCCTGACAAAGCTGCTGACATTTTAACAGTGACAGACCCTCTGCTGCTTGGAGAGACCACCTGGTGAACTTGGGATGTGGAAGAGTAGGAAGGGCAGATGTGTGCGCTCCGTGGCCTTCTGTCCCCAACGCAGACTTGACTCACCTACCTGGTTCGGAGGGTACCAGTTTCCACAGGGCTATCTCTTCCAGGTGCAATTGGCCATCATTCCCCCTACCCTTCATCCCATCTCTACCCCTGCCCCCCTGCCACCACCCCCCCCACAACCCCAACAAAATTGCAACCACAGTGTGTATTTTCCCTCCCAGTCCCTGACTAGATTCAAATATTTACCTCCCAACCCCTACCATCACCGACCGCCCTTTCTGCTAGCTCACTAAATAATGCTTCTCCAATTTGCACCACCTTCTCTCACCCCAATGCTGCACCCAGGAATTTGAAACCCTTCTGGCCATTCTTCTAATCAAGGTCTGACTGAAGTTTGGAAGAATGAGAAGGGATCTCGTAGAAACTTACAAAATTCTTCAGTAAGAATGTCCCCGATGGTGGGGGAGTCCAGAACTAGGGGTCACAGTTTGAGAATAAATGGGGGAGCCTTTTAGAACTGAGGTGAGGAGAAGTTTCTTCACCCCCCAGAGGGTGGTGAATGTGTGGAATTCACTGCCACAGAAAGTAGTTGAGGTCAAAATGTTGCCTGACTTCAAGAAGAAATTAGATATAACTCCAGTGGCTAAAGGGATCGAGGGATGTGGGGGTAAGGGGGGGAATAGGATAAACAAAGAACAAAGAAAATATACAGCATTGGAACAGGCCCTTCAGCCCTCTAAGCCTATACTGACCATGCTGCCTGACTCAACTAAAACCCCCTATCTTTCTGGGGACCATATCCCTCTACTCCCATCCTGTTCATGTATTTGTCAAGATGCCCCTTAAACGTTACTATCGAATCTGCTTCCACTACCTCCTCTGCCAGCAAGTTTCAGGCCTGTGTAACAACCTTGTCTCGTGCGTCTCCTTTAAACTTTGCTCATCGCACCTTAAACCTATGTCCCCTCGTAACTGACTCTCCCAACCCGGGAAAAAGCTATTGAATTGGATGATCAGCGATGATCAAAATGAACGGCGGAGCAGGGCCAAATGGCCTACCCCGGCTTCTAGCTTGTATGCAATGGCTTTGAGATTAATACGAGTTTTATTTCCCAGAAAGATCTACTCCTTTATCTGGAGTCTAATTCCTTGCAATTCTTTGCTGATTGGTCTCCTTTGGTCCTGAATTCTGTTGCAGGAGTCCCAAAACAATTTTAGAAAATCGCTCTGTCCAGGAGTGAAGTTATAAATTTAATAAAAGTACATTTAATGACACAGCTTGCTGCTTCTGTGCAAGAACCTAAAGGTCCATCTGTAAGTCATTCCACCATCTCTGCTGAATTTCTTCCTTGGCAAGGCGATATATTTTATGTTGGAAATAAATTGCAAACTCAAGTTAATTGCTTTTTTTTAACATTGTAATATGTAATCCTTTATATACGGAAGCAATGCCCTCCAGAAATGATTTAGATGGTCATAATGACTTTAATCCAGCAGAATGTATTTTAGGATTAAATATTATCTGTGAGTATTATAACGTGTAATCATTGTACTTGTTCGCATTATAAACAATAACAGTCATATTTAGTCATGTAATCATCAGCGTAACATTTTGATTGTCAATTCTCATTCCACCACATCTTCACTGGGATATTATCCACTTCAATTCATTGATTGTTCTTTTGTTTATGGGGTTCAAATTAACTTGAGAACTCTGGGTCTGTACTCATTGCAGTTTAGAAGGATGAGGGGGGGATCTTATTGAAACTTAGAGGATGCTGCGAGGCCTGGATAGAGTGCACGTAGAACATAGAACATTACAGCGCAGTACAGGCCCTTCGGCCCTCGATGTTGCGCCGACCAGTGGGACCAATCTAATGACCCTCTAACCTAAACTATTCCAATGTTATCCATATGCCTATCCACTGACCATTTGAATGCCCTTAAAGTTGGCGAGTCCACAACTGCTGCAGGAGAGGATGTTTCCACTAGTGGGAAAAACTAGAACCAGAGGGCACAACACTAGGCTGAAGGGACGATCCTTTAAAACAGAGATGAGGAGGAATTTCTTCAGCCAGAGAGTGGTGAATCTGTGGAACTCTTTGCCGCAGAAGGCTGTGGAGGCCAGGTCATTGAGTGTCTTTAAGACAGAGGTAGATAGGGTCTTGATTAATAAGGGGATCAGAGGTTAGGGGAAAAGGCAGAAGAATGCGGATGAGGAAAATATCAACCATGATTGAATGGTAGAACAGACTTGATGGGCCGAGTGGCCTAATTCTGCTCCTATGTCTTATGCTCTTATGGTCTAACAGAAACAGCTCACAGTGCATGAGAGTCAGCTTAAAGCCGTCCATTCATAAGCAATTAACTCAGTTATGAGTCAGCCTGTTCTCAATAGATCAATAGAGCACCTTAAATTGGCTCAAGGGATCAGATATTCTTTTTAAATTATATTGTACTTGGCACGTCTGCTATGACTCTCACCAAGTTTTACAGATGCACCATAGGAAGCATTCTTTCTGGTTGTATCACAGCTTGGTATGGGCTCCTGCTCTGCCCAAGGTCGCAAGGAACTACAAAAGGTCGTGAATGTAGCCCAATCCATCACGCAAACCAGCCTCCCATCCATTAACCCTGTCTACACTTCCAGCTGCCTCGGCAAAACAGCCAACATTATAAAGGAGACGTGCACCCCGGACATTCTGTCTTCCACTTCTTCCATCGGGAAAAAGATACAAAAGTCTGAGGACAAGTACCAATCGACCCAAGAAAAACCTCTTCCTGCTGCCATCAGACTTTTGAATGGACTTACCTTATATTAAGTTGATCTTTCTCTACACACTAGCTGTGACTGTAACGCTACATTCTGCACTCTTTCCTTTCCTTCTCGAAAGTGCGCAAAAAACAATACTTCTCACTGTATAATAATACATGTGACAATAATTAATCAAATCAAAATGGGCAGCAGAGTGTTTAGCACTGCATAATAATTCCATGTCTGCACGGGTTTCCTCCGGGAGCTAACCTGAGCACCTGGAGGAAATTATCTAAAACTCGGAGGCAATGCGCTTAAGGTGAGAGGGTGAAAGTTCAAAGGAGAAGTGAGGGGTAAGTTTGTTTACACTGAGAGTGGTAGGTGTCTGGAACGTGCAGCGATGGGTGGTGGTGGAGGCAGAAATGATAGGGATGTTTAAGGGGCTTTTAGATAAGTACATGAATGTGCAAGGAATAGAGGGGTATGGAGCAAAGGCAGGCAGAAGGGATTAGTTTAATTTAGCATCGGGTTTAGCACAACATTGTGGGCCAAAGGGCCTGTTTCTGTGCTGTACTGTTCTGCGTTCTACAATCTGACATGCTTTCCTTCCTGGCGACTTACACATTCCATGAAGAACTAATTAGCTGATGCTTTGCAGTGCTCCAACTGAGTTAGATAATGAACTTGGCATTCCACTACTTTGTCAGATTCCACGTGTTCTACCAACACTTCTCAAGGTGAAAGCTAATTTGATGCAATGGACCACAATAAGAGGGAGCTCCGGGTGAAAGGCAAAGCTCCTTCCACCGTCCTGCTGCAGGATCAAGAGACAGGCATCACCAACAACTGTCTGTCATTCATTTACCAATGTGAGAACAGCCTTTCCCCAAGACTGGCCATTTATTTTCAAATTCTGGATGAAATGTGTGCAGAAAACTGGAGAGAAATTGTCTTCTTTCCCCTGCAGACTTCAACCTGGAAATCTTACGGCACCCAAATGTGGAAAACAGGGTTTTCACAACAAAGACCTCTCCATCTCAAACTTAAATTACAGCTCTTTTAAAGTTTCTAAAGTTTATTTATTCGTGTCACAGGTAGGCTTACATTAACACTGCAAGGAAGTTACTGTGAAAATCCCCTAGTCGCCATGCTCTGGCACCTGTTCGGATATATTGAGGGAAAATTTAAGTTTATTTATTAGTGTCACCAGGAGGCTTACATTAACACCGCAATGAAGTTACTGTGAAAATCCCCTGGTCTCCTGCACTGTTCAGATATACTAAGGGAGAATTTAAGTTTATTTATTCGTGTCACAGGTAGGCTTACCTTAACACTGTAAGGAAGTTACTGTGAAAATCCCCCAGTCGCTGCACTCCGGCGCCTGTTCGGGTACACTGAAGGAGAATTTAGCGCAGCCAATGCACCCTAACCAGCACATCTTTCGGATTGTGGGTGGAAACCGGAGGAAACACAGGCACACACGGGGAGAATGTGAGATGCAGTTTCTTCATTATCAATTGATTGAGAAAATCTGAAAATGGCTATTGTTCCGACCTCAGCTGATGTTACTCCAGGACAAGTCAGGTCCCAGGGCGGAATCTGGTTTGGTAGATCTGAACTTCAACTTTTTTTATTTAGAGATATGGATAAATAGAGTCTCAGGACTGACAATTAACTTTTAACAAAGGAACAAAGCATTCATGAAATAAGAAATGATTAACTATACGTGTGACGGGAGAGATACAAAAGGGTCCAGAGGGACAGTTTGTTCACACAGAGGGTGGTGAGTGTCTGGAGCGAGCTACCAGAGGCAGTAGTAGAGGTGCGTACGATTTTGTCTTTTGAAAAGCATTTAGACAGTTACAAAGGTAAGATGGGTATAAAGGGATATGGGCCAAACATGGGCAATTGGAAATAGCTTAGAAGCAAAAACTGGGCAGCATGGATAAGTTGGGCCAAAGGGCCTGTTTCCATGCTGTAAACCTCTATGACTCTATAATACACAATTTCTTTACCCCAGCTCTACATTTACAGATGTATTCAGATTTGTAAGGACCCAATGTTACAAAATCTATCTTATACTCTAATGTTCTCAGTAAGTACTCAGCCAATGTTAACAGATGTGGTCAGACACACCACATCTGTGACAAACACAACTTTGGTGAATTTCACATCAAATTATAGAATCCTACAGTGCAGAAGGAGGCCACTCGACCCATCGAGTCTGCACCAATCGCAATCCCACCCAGGTCCTATTCCTGTAACCCCATATATTCACCTTGCCAATCCTCTGACACTAGGGTAAATTTAACATGGCCAATCAACATAATATGCACATCTTTGGGCTGTGGGCAGAACCCGGAGCAGACACGGGGAGAGCATGCAAACTCCACACGGACAGTGACCCAAGGTCGGGATTGAACCCAGGCCCCTGGCGCTATGAGACAGCAGTACAAATCACTGTACCACTGTGCTGCTCCAAATCACCCCAGTATTGTGCTGTCACATAGTGAGGAGATTAATCTCAACTGGAAATCTGATTTTCTCAAGACAGTTTCCAAACTCCACTCTCAAAGGACGCACTTTGAAATCTTCACCCACAAAGCGCTTTCTCTCGGGTAGCGTCACCGAGATTCAACGTCCAGGATTTCAAGCTCTCCTTTCAGCATTCCTCTGGTCTGGAGCACCACGTGCATTCAAGCCTCCATACAATCTTTCAGGTACCCAATGACGCCACCACTGCTTACAGGCTGCATTAAAGTGCCACCAAACTTCGGATCACTTCAGATTGGGCTTCTTACCTGGCCAACTTTAAATTTGGTTCCTGCTACTGCTTCTTTAACTCAGAGTCCTATCTCTGCCTTTTATTTTAACTTCAGCAAACAAGGCCTTGTTTAACTTCTCGTTCTTTGCTCCTTTAACGTGACTGTTTTCCTGAGTCATATTTTGTCTCCATTCCATGGTTTCAGGGATTTTCTTTTTGTTTTTTGGGAAAACTGCTGTCTGCAGTCCTGTATCCAGCTTCTCCTGGCACTAGCTTACAACTAACTCAAAAATTCTATCTATCGCAAGGTGGCTCCTGGTTGCTAAGCAACAGCCTATTTTTTCTTGAAATCCTGTTTGCTCTCACAGCGTAAACCTTCATTACCTTGCAGGCATTTGAATTAATTAACCCTTTCAAATACAGAAATGCAAAATAGAATCTACTTAAAGCTACACCTTATTTCTAATACCCATAAATACAAAGATAAATTATTGAACACATCCTGTTTCCTTGTGCATTGCACCCACCACTCATTCAGACTGGATTTCTTTTGAAACATCTCCTCTGGGAATATAAGATGTTTTAGAAACAAAACAAGGCCATTCATATCCTTTCAACTTTTACAGATGCGTCATAGAAAGCATCCTTTCTGGTTGTATTACAGCTTGGCATGGTTCCTGCTCTGCCCAAGACCGCAAGGAACTAGAAAACGCCATGAATGTAGCCCAATCCATCACGCAAACCAGCCTCCCATCCATTGACTCTGTCTACGCTTCCTGCTGCCTCAGCAAAGCAGCCAGCATAATCGAGGACCTCACAAACCCTGGACATTCTCTCTTCCACCTTCTTCCATTGGGAAAAAGACACACAAGGAAAGTCTGAGGTCATGTACCGACAGACTCCATAACAGCTTCTTCCCTGCTGCCATCAAACATTTGAACTGACCTACCTCACACTAAGTTGATCTTTCTCTACACCCTAACCATGACTGTAACACTATATCCTGCACACTCTTGGCTGGCACAGTGGCACAGTGGTTAACACTGCTGCCTCACACCTCCAGGGACCCAGGTTTGATTCCTAGCTTGGATCACTATCTGTGCGGTGTTTGCACATCCCCTCCGTGTCTGCGTGGGTTTTCTCTGGGTGCTCCGGTTTCCTCCCACAGTCCAAAAGACATGCTGGTTCTGTGCATTGGCCATGCTAAATTCTCCCTCAGTGTACCCGAACAGGTGCTGGAGCATGGCAACTGGGAGGATTTTCATTGCAGCGTTAATGTAAGCCTATCTAAATAAACTTTAAACTCCTTTCCTCCTCTATGAATAGAATGCTTTGTCTGTGTGCATGCAAAAAACAAAGCTTTTCACTGCATACTAACTCCTGTGACAATAATAAATCAAATCAAAAAGTTTGCTTATGTGTCAGAAGCAATTCTATTATTCTTTGTCTTACATTAATCTCAGAATACTCTTCTCTTTGCTATAATTCAAACTGGTCCAGTTCCCTTTTATATCTGCTTCAACAGTGTATCCAGGGACTAACAATGAATATATTCTTCCTTCAGTTTGATCTAAAGGGTTGGAAATATTGACTTTCAGTTCTCTTTCCGATGCATTTTTCTTTTGGAAATATT